>NC_139722.1:62714573-64079355 GCF_964211835.1 Anser anser
AGTAAGAAGATACTACCAGTTAAACATTACTATGAAGGCTTCATAAATAAACTGCTTTCCTTGCTCAAATATTGACAGAACAATTCATATTGCTGGATCCTTTGTGTATCAAAGTTGCACAGTCTGCAGAGATCATTACTGCCAATGCAAAGCACTGTGTTTAAGTTTTTGTCTCAAATTTCTGTGATTTTATATGGTTAAGAAAACAACAGTGTTCAGAAAATATAATAATATACAATATTATTAATGTTTTATTCGATCATTTCATTTTGAACTTTTATTCTGGCAAGTATAGGTAGGAACTTTTAAAAGGCAATTTTTTGATCTGATGCAAATGGATAAAAAGTCTTTTGGTTACTGGAGTTATCCTTAGTTTTACCAAATTTATTAAATTATTGGCAATGTAACCAGATGTGAATTTTCTAATTACAGCCTCATACACCCTCTGAAGTGCTGTGAAGGACAATATCTTTCCTTAGCCTTTCCCAACCTACCCACATAATTTCCACTGGAACCTGGACTGAACTTCAATCAGCTTGCTCTCACCCACCTCCTCATCTCCCTCCAGAAGACAGTCTTCCTGTAATTTTTATGTGCTATAAGAATGCTACATGTGGACACCAAGCTGAAAACACTGCCAGAAAGATCCAACTGCTGCTAATGAATGGTCCTTATACACACAGATCAAAACAAGGAAGCGACCATCAGAAAAATAACATAAGCATTACAGATCCTTTGGACAGAAAATAAATTGCACAAAATCTGTGGTTTTGCTTACTTTTGTTTAAAAACATTAACATTAGTCCAAGGCAACGACAACTCAAGTCAACTGACAAAGCTCATTATATCAACGTGGACCACAGTCTTAACACCAAGAACTCAATGACCAATGATACACACGGGGTGTGTACTATACATGCATTTGAAATCTTCTTTCAACACAGATAGATGAAGCTTATAGTATTTTTACAATATTTCCTATAACAAAATAATAAATATTAGACACTAGCAGATCCCTTACAGTACCTGAAGAGGGCCTACAGGAAAGATGGAGAGAGACACTTTTACCAGGGACTGTAGTGAGAAGACAAGGGGTAACAGTTTCAAACTAAAAGAGGGTAGGTTTAGATTATATATTAGGAAGAAATTATTTACTGTGAGGGTGGTAAGGTAGCAGCCTAGTGGAAGGTGTCCCTGCCCATGGTGGGTGGGGGGTGGAATTTGATGATTTTTTAAGGTCCCTTCTAACCCAAACCATTCTATGATGTATTATTCTTATATGATTCTATGATCACTGGAGGGATTGTCTGCTTTAAGGGTTTTCAGCAGACACCACCTAAGTATTTACATGAGAGACTGGCACACCAACATCTCATTAAAAAAACAAAACTAACTTCCAAACACCTACCGGATATTTCTCCTCTAAATCACATTCATCAGCCATGGATGGAACCTTAAGTAATAAGGAACCTTAACTTCTGTACCATTCTCCACACTAACAGTAGGGCAAACACTGGATAAACTCACAAGATGACACCAAACATCTGATCCCTACAAATAACATACTTATGAAATCTGGCTAATCAGCTTGTCCAAATCTAGTTTTCCATAGTCTGTGTGCAACTGAATTTTCTTTAAAAGGGAAGGATTCAAATTAAACCACATAATAAATATAGTCCAGATGCACTACACCATCTGTAATTTAAAATCAAGTCAGCTGAGTGAATATTTGCAAATATTATGTAGAAAGCAAAATGTATATATTATTTTACCACCTACACTGACACGAATTCATATTTCAGTGTAGGAGATGAAAGCATTCTATCCAAGCCCCCCCCCCCCCCCCCCAAATTCACCCACTTACAGAAGGGCAAATATGGTGGTTGGGGCAACTCTACACAGCCCATCACATCTAAAGTAGCTTCATTAAAGCAACAAAAACATAAAATTCCACTTCTATAATCTATATGAAAGTAACCATCTCAGAGCTTCATGCTCAAAAAAATTCTTCATCTAGAACTTTACTTCCAGAGATAAACTGCACACATGACTTCTAAACTAGTGCAGTGGCTCATTACAGACAGATCCCGTGGAATGACAAACATTGCTTCCTTCTGCTTAAAGGATTAAAAAAAGAATTTGCAATAAGTCAAGAATTATATAATTTAATGGAAAAAAATGCCAGTTAGAAAGTATATTTTACTACCTATTACAACTTTCAGTGCTCTCTCTTGTGAATTCCTTGAGAGTTTGCGTTCTCCTCAAATACAGTAAAATCACAAAATCACAAACAAGACAGACCCCTTAATACAGAGGTTCAGGAAACCTCAGGAGAACATCTGAAGAGAAACATGATTCTTTCACCTCTTAATCCACCCCCCAACATCAAGTCAAGTATTTTCACCACTGTAAGGATAGGCTCTTTGTCTGTATTTCCAAGCATTCCATAGGTGGATTTTTTTGTTATTTTTTTTTTTTTTAAGACTGCTACCTAGAACTGGATTTTCCCTTCAACTGTTCCTTCTGGCTCACAAAAAAGACAGCACTGAAAAGAAGGACTGTCAGTTTTCACTGAGCTCTGGTAACCTGTAGACTTTCAGTCCGGAACCGGGTCTTCATGACAGTGCACACCATCAACCAGGTGGGATTAACGGTGGTGCGAGAGACTAATTTAGATGTTCACATACTCAATATCAAAGCTTTCATACACAACCATTAGATTTTTTTTTCCCTTGTGACAGTGGGTGGTGTTATACTTTCACTAGAAAGCAATTTCACTGTGAATTTGCAAGCTATAATTACCAACTTTCCGAAGCTCAAAGGAAGTATCAAAGCAATGTCCAGCTGCCAGGAGGAGAACTGCATAATTGATTCCTGACTGCAATGTTGGCTCTGACTCAAATGCCTTCTTGAACCTAGAAAAAAAAACCACACAAGTTTACTTTCTAAATAATGCAATCTAATAGGTACATAATTATACTTTTAGGTACTTTAAGTGCTTATCTTCTGTTTACACAGCAAAAATCCATGGAAGGAAAAATATTTTACTGTTTTCCACACATGATTTTTGGCTATTATTTAGGAGTTCGTTACTTATAACATACACTTGCTCCTCACACTTCTTTCCCTTCACACAAGTACAGACTACAGTCACCCACCCCAGTAAATTTATAGTCTCTTACTAGATTTGCAATTCTTCCATTGAGTTTAAAAGAAAATATTATCAACTTGTAATAGACCCGTTTCACAGTTTTATTTATTAATAGGCTCTTTAATTTACTCTTAAATATATGGATTTTTAATAACTTGAAACTTTAGACTGATCTGCTCCAGTGACATACATGCATATCAAAATGCATAAGCACAGAAACACAAAAAACACGCTTTGCATTCAGCCATGATTTCAGCTACTACAAGGTTTATTCTTTACTAACTTTGTCCTCATAAGTCTATTCACATAAGGAATGGACAACACTAGATTTGATTCTTCTCAAGAAGGATGTGAACAAGAGAGTGAGGGAATGGCAGTGGTATTCACCTAGCTCAAATCTTGTCTTAAAAGAAGTCCAGGGGTGTCACACAAACAGAGCAGACTTAATCCTAGTAATGTCTCGATGACAAAACAGAAGAAATCTACAGTGTTTTAAACTTGTTCTATTGAATAAGAACATAATTTGGTTTTATATATGCACCTCTGTAAGAAGGTAAACGAAACTAACATATGTGAGGTAGGGAGCACAACAGATGCAGTTAACACTACTGCACTGTAATAAAAGGAATGAAGTTTATAATTACATTCAAAAGGAGAGGAAAAACCCAGGCAAACATACAGATTACAAAAATGAAGCATGTTGTAAGATTAATACATAAGGAAGGAAAGAAAAAACTATACAAAACCTGAGGATTTGGCTTCCAGACCACACTTTGACATGAAAGCAAAATTATGATATTTTGATCCTAGCAGGCCCAATATATACCTTTTTTCCCTGCTCTAAAGCTCTGCTTTCTAAAACTGCAAGACACGCTCCTCTTCAATCTGCTACATACATGCTCTTCCTGTACTATTGCTCTGCCCACCTCCAAGAACTTAATCATTAGACAAGAGTCTAGCACTCCTTTAAAAAACCCTGCATAAGGATCTGAGCAGACAATTTCTTCTTTTCTTTCATCATCTGCCTTTCCTCTTCTGCTGTCAGTTACAAGAAAATAAGGAAGAAAACACATACAAAACATTTTTGGTCACTAAAACAACATACCATCACAAAAAATAAACCTAATAAAAAGCCACCAATGAAGCAGAAAGACCCTCATTGATTCTAAACAAATACATTTGGAGGAGACCAGTTGGCTGGCATAATTGGTTTAGAGACAGGACAACTTTGGAAACTGGACTCCCTTTCCTCCCCTAGTGATCTTTCATGCTGTAATTGTCATGCAGTATCAGGAAAGAGAGGAAAGATTGGCAGAATAATTGACAGAAAAGAAGAAAAAACCTTGAAAATAAGTACTGTTTGTTTCAATACAGGAGACTTCATGCTTCCGCCTATTCATTTTGCTACAAAATGCCTGATTTCTCGCATGACTACCCAAATTGCTCTAGTTCTAGGACAGATACATACCTCCTTTGCTTTTAAATTCTGAAGTTTTGTATCTCTAATGCACATCAAGTGGGAACATTTGTGCTGTAAACAATGTTAATCATACAGGCAAAAGAAACAGAGATGACCTTAGGCATACAAAATAGTCACTGCTTGCAGACACGATGGAACAGCCCCACAAAAAGGATGCCTTTATTTATGCCATGTCATATACAGGCAATGAAAACAGCCATACACCCAAAAAATATGTGCTGTGACCCTCACAGACTAAGAAACCAATTCATAGGATAATAAGACTGATTTCCTTTATTATGCTCAGTCCTTGGCTTCTTTATACTTAGACTGACAAGTACCATCCTCTAACACAATTTTTGCAACATGCATAAGAAAAAAACAATCAGGAACCAAATATAGACATGATGCTTCTCCCTTCCCCATAGTTGAAACTCATCTTTCTAGCCATCTACATGCTATCTGCACCAAGAAATACTAGTATCTTGGAACTCTGAAGTCTTATTTAAGTCTCCTGAATCCTTATAACCAAAAGCATAATTTTACATCTGTTGTGATCCTGTGCTGACATTCTCGAATCTGCCTTATATCCACAGTTTGCACAGCAATAATTTACAAACAAAAATTAAAAAAAATCTGTAATAATTAATTTTGAACAGATGAAAATGTTCACACTTTCCAAATAACCAAATAACTCAAGTCATATCTGTTCACTGAACTGATTTAAATTCAGCAGGTGCAATTGGTGTGCCTTGTCAAACCCTAAGTATCACTGGAAGCACCTGTGCAGCATTGTGGAAAAGCAGTCAGGTTTAAAAATCTGCCTATAAAGTTAGAGGTTGGCTTAGCTGATGCAATTAAATTGCCATCAAGAAATTGAAGCTGACATTTGGGAAAATGTTGCAATGTGGACACTGAATTAGAGAGGTAGCAGTAAGAAATTCTGAATACAGACTTGACAGCATTGGTGAGTCTGATTTACACTGTCAGTAAGCAACAAGAAAGTGACAGTTAATAATTAGTCTTTCATTTCTTGTCTCATATTTATATAAATGTCTTTTATTCTGCTTTTTAATTGTCATAAAAGCAAACTTACTGCCTTTTTTTTTTAAATAGGCTGAAGTACCTTCACATCACAGGCTGTTGCAAAACCAGTACTTTGGTTCTGCTGCCAAATTCTTTCCTTATACAATTCACTATACTTCTCCTGCATCCTCATTTGTCTAAAAAACAGAGATAAGAACCCTTATCTCAACATAAACTAACACTACCATGGAGGCGTTGTTCCTGTATGCACCTTACTCCTGCCCCCGCTGTAGCACCCGTAGTAGCTCTGCTCCCTCCCAGGAGCCATCGGTTGGGTTATGGCTCAACCTTTCAGCCCCACCAAGCCTGCTGTATGACTAGCACTAGAATTCAAATCAACGTCCAACGAAGTACAAACTAAAAGCGAGTGGATGGAACCTGTAGCAGATAGGCCAAATTCCAGCCTAACTGACACAACCTAGCCCTATGGCAGCTGGCCCACCAAGCAGTCTGTGTTGGGTCGTCTTTGCCAGAGACTTCAGAGATTATTTTTAGGGGCTGACTTGTCAGCATCCCCACCCCACCCCACTGCAGGAGCTGCCAGCCTCCTGTCCTTTTGCAAGCTTTTACGCCCGAATGCGATCATTGCACCTCGTCAAATAGATGAGCATCATGACTGATATATGTGAAATACCCTAGTAAGTAATTACCCCTGTTAAACATATAGTCTTTCTTAATTCTGTTTGAAAATCTCAGTTTATCTGTTCTTAAACAGATAAATGAAAATTAAGAATGAGGAAAAAGAAAGATATACAACAGCAAATCTATCTATTCTGTTTAGCTCATGGTAATGCCTAGTACTTGTATACACAACTACTACAGTTTTCTTTTTACATTAATTCATGACATTAGCAAAATATTTTTTTAAACATTATTTCAAAAGTTGCTTATGAGCTTTGTCTTAGAGAAAATACAATTTTTCTTTAAAATTATGAAATGGGAAGGAGGGAAACAATACATTGCTTTCCTGTTATTTTAACATATTTTAAAGTTCAGTAAGCTTTACAAAACTGTAAAGCATGACCAACAGTTAGGAATTGTACTTGCATTCTGAGACCATACATGGTAAATAATAATATATAAACTTTTACCAAAGACAGCTCTAATCTGAAGATTACTGAAAAAAGTGATAAATGAGGAAAAGAGAAGCAAGCTTTCAGTTCTAAGCATTTACTTCAATAGGCAGCTGATGAGCACAGAACTAGGTTCTGATGTGCAGGATATGCACAACAGTGATTTTTCTGTATTCTCTTTCTGAATTGTAATGGAGAAAAGCAGCTCATCCTGACAAAAGTCTAGGATGGCATCCAGTGCTGCCATTACAAATATGTCTTTTGGGAACTGAAAGCCTGAGGGATAAGATAAGAGACAAAGAATACTTTAAAAAAAAATGTATTCCACATTAAAGTTATCATTTTGGTGCATTTCAGAAGCAATAACATGATACCTGCCTCTAAAATTATCATAAGAATGTATAATCTAATGTGTGCTTCTTAGACTCTTGGTGGTACTACAGTCCACTGTAATATGAAAATATTAAATGGTGATGATGAGGTAATATTCCTCGTGAGCAAGGAAGTCAAAAAAGACAAAACGGTACATCCTAAGCATCAATGCAGATTTATACCTCAGCACCTTTACGCTTACCTGGTAAGTATCTATCAGATTGCAGATAGACCAATTGATTCAAGTCTGATTATTGTCTGGCCCAGATTCATAAGAATAATAGAGTAAGGAAGAAACTTCATATTTGACAGAGACCAAGAAAATATATTCTTGTTTAAGGAATGTTTTCCCAAAGCTAAGAAAGGGACATAGACCAGGAAAACAGTACTCACCAGAACGTCCCTTTGTCCCTGCTTTCTATATCTATGAATCCAGATTCCAAAAACATGTCCTTGTAAATTCGGCCAACCAGGCAGTACATATCTGAAGCTACTTGATCTTCCTGTTCTACCAAAGGAATCATAATTTCTAAAGCTTTCTGTCTGTCTCCAGGCAAATTTCGCCTATTAAAAATAAATATTTCAATTAAAAAAATGAAGTTATCAAGAAATACATTTTCATGACCATATTTGAATATATGCTAAATTAGATATTTAAAGTTTGATTATATTTGTTTATATGTTTTACCCATGTAAAATGTGCTCCTAGATGCAATGGGCTATTTTATAAATACTATTTTAAATCATGGGACACTTACAAAAAACTTCATAAAAGCCCCCCACGCATGTTTTCTCCCCCGTGAAGTATCAGCTAGAGCAAAGCAAAAGCAAGCCTCAAGAGCAATCCTTAGAAAGTAATACTTTCTTACAAAATGTAAAGATATAAACCCAGGTTTCATATCTAAACTTTATTTCACAGTAATTCATACTTTAATGACAAAAGATTCCTTCTTGTGTTTATGATTTTTTAAGATACATTTCGAATGTGAAGCAAACAAAAAAACCACAAATCAGATTGAATTCCCCTATAAGAGAAGGTTAGGAAGTGAAACCAATAAGGTAATATCAAAAATATTTCATACAAATAAACCACGTAACTGCAAGCATTAGACACTTCCTGGTGACTCAGTTTGTATACATACATCATTCAGTATCAAGAGTTTAGAACTGTTTTTACCTATTTGTGTGCTGAACAAGCAAATGACTCCTTTCTCAGCAAAAACTATTCTTCTGTGGTTTCAGGAGAGGGTTTTTTGTTTATTTTTTGCTAGTTTATATTTTATTTTGGAGAAGTTGCATGCAGAATTTGAACAACTATCATTTGAATTGAGGGAATATACAAACATGTTTTTAGGTCTACTGACAGATTCTCATTTGATAGCGAAAAGGCTTTTAAAAAGTCTCTTAAGATCAAAAGTCACAGCTATCTTAAAGCACATACTACTTTATCAGAGATTCAATAATGGAATTTTCTTCCCTTTGCAGGAACATATCAAATGCATGTCTGCACAGGCAGAGGAAATGTCAAATGAGAGGCCAGAGCATGTGTACTCTAAGCAATATGAGCTCATGAACGCAGTTCCAGAAGGAAGTGATGCGGAAGAATAGGCTTAAGTCAAGCTGAACTAGGTAACAGAGGAAGAACGAGTATTTGTATCAACAAAAAATAATTGAGAAAACAGAGCAAAAGCATTTCAGCAGACAGTATGAACACCTTTCCTGAGGAAAAAAACAAAACCAAAATACAATAGACGGTGCAAGTCCACGTGCTGGGCCAACCTCTATTGATGTTAGCCTGATAAGAATACATCAAACCAAGTACCCTTCCTTCCCAACCTTCAGACCAGTCAAGTTCTAAGGAATGAGGAAAGTCTACTCAGACTACACACTTGCAGTAGGCTCCTCAAGTACTTCCAGAGTGGTGCAGCAAGACTGGTGCACTTAGCTGAGATGCACAAGTGCTCCCAGTCCCAGGCAGAGCAATCAAGTGATCTCAGCTAAGCAAATAACCAAGCTCTTTGAGTCTATGTTATTTTGGATTCCCTGCCAAATGATCACTTGACCATTTGTGGAAGGTTTGATTCCTTTTGTCTTCTCATTATGATCACTCAAGTAAAGCAACAGTCTGCAGCTTCATGTTTGCCAGCTGACTTTGATTAGAGAAGGGCTATTTTCAGAATGCAATTTCAGGTTGATAATCCTTCCAGTGTCTTGTATTGACTAGCACTAACCCAGATGAAAACAGTAGCTAGCTGAACTTAATGAGAACAAAAACATTAAGGCACAGCAGTGGTTCATGATATGAGCCACCTAAACTTTGCTGGTCTCCAGAGACAGAGGTCCCTACCTTTCTTTCTGCTTCCTCTACCATCATCAGTGCGTTCACACACTTTCTTAATTTGGGTCATACTAACCCTAACTGAGCTGCTCTGTCCTTCTGTACTAGTGACCTAGATTAGAAGCAGGAGGAACAGCTTCTTCCACAGCAAATATTAACACGTGCAGAGTATTCCAGATCTGCTTTAGCTCAGGAAACATCCTCTATATTCGAGATACGGAGAAAGTTACAATTACCCCAAGTAATATCTTCTTGGCATACATGTTTTTATGGCTGTCATTGACTGCAGGCTGTAAATTCAATTTGAAAAGGGGACAGGGAAATCAGATCTGAACTCCTTTGGAGGCACTATGTAGACCTTCTGTATGCCAGATACCCTCAAAGGCTACATCTTACAGTCTTCTCTATAAAAATGTACCTCCTGGTCTGCAAGATGAACCAACAAAACCAATGGAGTATAAGGGTCTGCCTGAAAAGATTATACCACAGTTTTGCAACAGAAAATATTTTTAGTGCCTGAGTCAACCAGCCAAATCCTGTTTTCAGAGGTGACTGTTGTAGAAAACAGTGACCTTGGGGGGTCTAAACATGTTAAAAACCTGTTGTTTCTGTTTTAAAACAGTTTATCTTTTCAACTAGTTGCCTATGACTTACTTTTGACATCACTTTGACACGATATGCAGTTTTCAGCCTCCTTGGCAAACCTGAATTACAATATTCGTTCTGCTTCTCTCACAAATTTTATCTGTGAGACAGTTTCTGTATCTGTATCAACGCCTGCTGAGACTGGGTCTGCTCTTCTAAATATCAACAGCACAATCTTTACTGTGACAACACCAAGAGATCAGAACATCTCTCATTTCCTCTGAAAAGTTCCCTTGTTAATGCCTTGCCTGATTGCCAGCATTCTAGAATTTCATTTTTAAAAATACGAAAATATATAGAAAAGTCAGGACATGGGTCCCATTTAAGCCAAGAAAGCAGTGGTTGTTGCTGCATGTGGTACATTTTGTGCATGTTTTCAGAGCACGTGAAAAATTGTCTATTATGGTAAAATCCTTTGATTAACACTTGATGAAAGCTTTCCTCCTGACTCTTGACAACAGGACAACTCAGACTTAAATAAGAGCATGTCTAAGCCAGCACAAATGCTGCAACACTGCCACTCAAACGGCAATGCTAAGTGTACTTTACAGAGGTAAAACATTGGTAGTATTTGTTTGCTCGGATTTAGGTACTAAAACAGAAACCTCAAATATTGATGCAGACCTATGGAAAGAAAAATCAGACGGTAAAGGAAAAGGAATATAATATGACAGTATGAAAGGAAAACAAAGCTTAGATTGAACATGAAGCTCCGAGTCCCCAAAATCGCTTCAGTGAAAACCCTAGACCTGTGTAAAAAGATTCCAGTGGAGACCTTTAACCAGGATTACCAACTATATGTGAAGTTTGTAGTACTGATTTACTAGTCAACAGCGGAAGGAAGGGTAGAGTCTTACCTGTTCAGTGCAAATGCATAATGAAATCTCACATGGTGGTGGGACGCCAAGTCAAAAGTAGGCAGTTTTTCTAAGGTTTTCACCAGTTTCACAATGGAATCATAATCCTTCCAAAAGAAGGGAATAATGAAGTTTTAAGTGGCTGTACCAAAGCATACCTATATAAGCTCTTTGAGCTGTGGACCTGGTATTTCATACTACGATGAATTTTTAGTTTGCTGTAAGTTATATGGATTTCAGTACATTCAGTCTCAACCTGTAAATGGCTTGGCATCCAGAGATGTGAATACACACAGTATTTAGCATAGAAACACAATTTAGCTTCAGGGGCTGAACACAGAAGAGTTCCAGAACTCTTTAAAGTAAGCTTGAGACACAGTTAAAGAAAAAAACCTTCAAGATGATTAAGCAGCAACAATTGGATTACAATGTAAGTGATTACTAGCTCTACTCAGAGAAACTGCAATGTATATAAACATGTTATGTTGCCATGAGAAATATCATAAGCATGGTGACAAAGCACACGCACAGTAAGAACACATACGTATCAATAGCAGAATGCTAACATAGCCTTTAAGTAGGACACAGTAAAGGCTGCTCATCAAATAGTAACACTGACACGGAGGAGTGAACAGAAGTGTAAAGGCACACTAGCATATAGAAGTATAAAGGCATGCTATAAAACAACGTAACTAAAAGTAAAGTGGAAAAGAATGTGAAGATACCCTAAAGGACTTTTACTACTGTTTATTATTCAGAGTTTGTTAGCAAATCTGTGCAAAATACACTAGACATTCCACTAAGAATGAAATTTAATATATTTTTAAATGATCTTTGAGTATGAGATACATACCTGGATGTCTCTATAGGACAACAGCAAGTTTATTACAATGTCAGCAGACAAAACTTCAATATTATCCACTCGCTGCCGAATCCTTGCCAGCTCTGCTGCAAGCTCTTTGCCTGTGTATAGGGTACGAGCCTTCCTGATGTCATTAAGAATGGATTCCCGGAAGTACTGGCTGGAGAGGAACAACATCACGTAAGCAATTTGGGACAGGTCCCTTGCATTTGCTTTTCTGGCCCTGCAACTCTACCACAGTACCTTTGTGGAACATTTATTAATAGAGCAGTATCAGTGTGGGGAGAGTTGGTCAAACTAAATTTTCATTATCAATTTGTCTCAACAAAAAAATCTCATCATCCTGAAGAATGAGCCTGACACTTACATGAATTTTACAAAGACGTACAAAAAGACAACTCACCTTGAACTGGCCTGTGCCACCTTCAATAGCTGAATAAATCGATCCACCAAAGGTAAGCATATAGGCCCAAGCAGCGACTCAAAGCTGGGCTGCATCAGCTCTGTTAGTCCCTTCATAAAACTACTATCACAGCAGTACACCTTGTTATGTGGAGTGATCATATAAGGAACAAATGTGTAGTTACCAGTGCACATCTGTAAGAAAACAAGATGCAATGGTTAAGGCAGTTATGGTTTAGCAAGCCTAAACATAAAACAACTGCATATACCAAACACAAAATTACACTTGCTAAAGTCAAAGGGACAAAGATTTTACATATGGAGCCTAGGATTACATAAATTCAATTTTCATCTCAAACAATGTACATCTGAAATGTATATCACAAACGTTAAAAACAATAACAAACTGCAACAGAAAAACTGAGAAAAACTAATCCACACATGAACTGCAAAACAACTCAAATAATTTAGCCTAACAAAGACAAATGAAATTTTCTGCTACATAGCAACCTTAAGCAGGATTTAAACCTATACATATTTCAGAATAATCACTTACAGAATGTCTTAGAATTGCCAAACTGTATTGATTTCCATATATCAATGTATGACAGATACTTTGCAAAAAAAATCATTTATCTTCCAGGAAAGAAGGAGACAAGGCGTCTGGTGCCTGCGGTATGTGAGTACAGATTTATGCCCATAGAAAGCTTGCTGAACATTTGCGGTTCTGAAAGGTCCCGACTATAAAACAGCATACCATCGGAATCAGGAGGAGTGCTGCCATTTGGTTTTGAAGCTCAGACTCCACTACTGAAGTGGCAAGCAGCCCAGGAAGAAAAGCGTAAGGAAACAATTCTTGAGATACATTTTGGCACCCCTGAATTATTTCTAAGGCTAACTACTTTCCAGTCAGCTTCTTCTGCTCTCCCAGAAGTCAATACAGCAATCAGGATCACTTCAGACACTCCTCTGGCAAGCTGGGCTCCATGCAATGAAACAGCAGTGACTGGATAGTTTTCAAAAGCACAAAACCAGCTGCATGCATAAAGCATACACTTTAACGCGTAAAATTAGATTTTTAAAATTTGGAAGGATTGAGGTACTCTAGACTGTATAAACATGCGTACATATTTGTCAGTAAAAATTAATTTGTGTACAGATCTGAGATTAGGTATGAACAGTGTAAGAATGATTTATTATTTTTTTTAATTACACCTGTTACACTATTAGATGCTCTCAAGAGTGAACAGACAAATATTTGACCCTGGTAAAGCCTAATATGCCCCACAGACAAAAGCAGAGAGGCAGCGCTGAACTTACTGGAACTAGTTTCCGCAATTACAAGGCAAGGGTGGGCAGTGACTGGCACAGGAACCGCTATTAAGCACAGGAAGACTATTTTTCAATTTATTTATTTATTTTTAATAATGAAGGAAAGAGGTTGGGAGATCAGAGCCAAGAGAAAGGGTGAAGTAGCTACAGATATCCTCGGGCAAATATTTTACTTCCTAATGTTTATTCAGTACATTAAAAATAAATTCAAGACTGCTTGCAGGAAGGCTTCTCAGACCTCTGGCATAGTTCTTAAAGAAAAATCAATTCTGAAGAAGGATGTTTCCAGCTTTTGAAATCCACAGAACCCGAAGTTTATTCTAGTGTAATGGTCAGGCCACCTACAGAGACAGCACTGAACTCTTCATAAATAATCCTACAAGCAGGAAGACTACTACTTCAGAGCTCTTAGAAACTGATCCTGAGTGTACTTTGTCTAGAAGTATGTATGTATCCATTTCAGAGGAACAAGAGAGCCAGCAAAAATTAATTTACATGCATTTTGCCTCTTACCTGAGACCAAAAAAAAAGCCGTTTATGTTATAGAGCCTGCTACAGAAGGCAGAAGCCTTCAGAAGCAGAACACAAAAACAGCTGTAAATTCAGTGTTGTCCACATGCCCCCAGGTTTCTGAGGTAATTGTCTAAAGGCACAATCTCACCTTGATCCTCCGGGTGTCTAGTGGGGTGGAAACAGAGGCCTTTCCCTCAGTCAGGGCAATAATTTGGATGTTAACTTAAGCCAGACTGTTATGTTTCTGGGGATCTGTCTGAAATCTTTCAAATTTGGCTGAAATTCATCGGACAGAAACAGGCAGATACAGCAAGAGGGTAGAGGAGAAAAAAAGTACATGCTCTTAATATTCACTTCTTTTGGAAAACGGCTTGAAGAAAAAAAACACCACCACGTGCAGTAAAGTTAACAAATACAACAAATACTGATCTAATTTTCACTTTCTTATCTAAAGGGTACACTAGATGTTTATCAGATGAACCTGACAGAGGCAAAGATGCAGTAGCTCAGGTGACACAAGCGGAAAAAAACCAAACAAGTTATGTATTATTTACTAAGGGCGGGGGGAGGAAGAAGATAAGATAACAATGAGGGCAAGACTGCTCTCATATAATAAAGTCCAGGGTCTCCTACTACGGAGAAAAACGTTTGTCACCATCACAAATTCTAACCACAAAGACACAAATTACACCTGTGTTTGGGCAACAATTGGGACAGGAGCCTGAGGGGACCGAGCTGCCAGGCAGCAGCTGAAGAACTGTTCCAGTGGTTCCAGTGCCAGGCAGCTCTAAACCTTCCTCCCAGAAACAGTCTGAACTTCTTCTCTCCTCATTCCCAGACTACACAACCTCCATCTCAGCTGCTTTTACTTCTTCTCTCCCCATCTTGGTCAAAATGTAGGCTACACTAACTTTACTGGACTTTCCGACACACTCTTTCTACCTGCTCACATATTTCTTCCGATTTTGACTTGTTTACAGCCCATTACTCCACTTGGAATTTTAAACATTTTCCACTTACCCTATTAAAATCTGCCCTGTAACACTCCACCCCAACTCTGATTTCACAAACTGATATTCTTTCCTAAGCCTAATTAGCTTCACTCCTGATTTTAAGCTTGCTGAGCACCCGTGACAGAAGCGTTGTTCTCCTTTGATCCATTACTCTGACTCACAGTATAATGTACAATGCAAGTAATAGCACCGGGCCATTCAAGAAAAACGAGGGAGAACAACTTAAATACAATTGCAGTGTCCTTAGTTGCACTCACACCCTCTTCCAAATTCAAGTAACATAAAAGGGCTTCAGAAGCATGTGAGAAGAGAACCCAAAATCAACAGGAGTTGCTAGAAGTTTTATTTCCCGGCAATCCTTGTTTGTAAACCCATCATTATTACTTATGGTTCAAAAGCTCACATTACACTAATGAAAGTTGAAGTTCCTGGAGGTCACCTGAGCTGCAAGCCCGAAGGCATTACTGAAAGCATCAGGGCCGCGGCAGACCACCGGCGTGCACATAGGGTTTCTGTAGCTCAGCCACAAGAAAGCCTCAGGACATTACAGAAGGTAAACTCAGCCTCGTCTCCCAGACCAGCTGAACTAGCTATATCTAGGAGACACGAACACCTAGCTTGAAGGCTTTAGGCCCGCAAACTCAGTGCCTGGCAGCATCAGGTCACCTTCTGAAATAAAATCTGCATCACAGCCCCATCGCCGAATCAGTCAGACTGGTCGGCAAACGAGTTCTGCTCGGAGCCAGTTATACACACGCAAGTGTTTACCATGAAGTGACTAAATCTGCAATTCATTTTTACGGATGTTTTAATTGCTACATATTTTTCTAGTGTCCCTTTGTAGCTTGCTGTACAAAATTAAACAATTCCAGCCTATGTGTACCTTCAGTTTAAAGACAGCCATAAGCTTGTCTAATTAGCTCTACCATTACAGAATTTGAAACCAAAGTGCTCCCAGGTAGGCCCACTGCTCACTGGAACAATAAGCATTTCCTTCTTGCTCGGTACCCTTTCTCTGCCTGCGAAAGTAAATGAGTATTTCACCTATTTGTTTTTAAGAGGGATAAGAAAACTACATAGCACGTAGTCTTATTTTGATCACCACAACAAGAATACAAGCCAGCCAATATCCTTTTTAATATGGAACTGTTGCTTGTGTAAAGTACAGCCTTTTGGGAAACTTAGTTGGGAGACCATATCTTATTAGAAAGAACATTACGCAATAAGGTGAACACTATTCTCACCCCCACAAAGATACCTAGTGTGGTAAAGAACACTCTTCTCTGAAAGTTTTAAAGACTAAGACATGGTGCTATACAGATGAACATTTGAGTTCTGCTCAAATAATTCTCCGATCTTGAATTTTACTTCAAAAGGAGGGAGAAACTCTGGAAAATCTGAAGAATGTAACAGTGTCCAATCCTCTTGACCCCTGAGATTCTATTTTACTCTGTTGGAACCATTTAGCAGTCAAATATCCATAAACAGAAGAAGGCTGTTTTCAAAGACGAGAAGCGCTGAAGAAAACAGAAAACCCTGAAAACCAAAACCATGATCCTGTACTTCTAGATGGTTTACTTCTGGATGGGAGAATCTGACAGAATCCCACCTACTTGCCTACCCATCAGGTCAGCATCCACCAACGTATTTATTTTAAAAATAAAATTATCCGATGTAATAAAAATAACTAGCATCTCTCACAGTGGGAACAGTTCTTCCTGCTGACTCTCCTTTAATTAAGATCGGCCTTTTCCCCATTTTTCCCTGTCAGTTCTTTTGAGGAATATCTGCTCTTACTTCAAGTCTTTTGATGAGATTTTTATTAAAGGTAATTCTGTGACTGTTCACGGTGTTGCGTGTAGCAGATGGCAAAATCCTAAAACAAGTTATTAAATCTATTCCCTCCATCCCCAAACACACAGTAAATCAACATGTGCTGATGTTTTAATGAATACAGGCTCAGTTTGGGCTTACTTCAAATCCCACCCAAATGAATGACAGCCTTGCTATTGATTTGAAAAGGAATGTAAGTAGGCCTCACACCTCAAACGAATTAAAGCACACAAAATGGGTCCACTCTTTCAAATAGTTTCTATTTTCTTTTCATGTCCAGCAACAACAATCTATTGCAGCCATGATACACCCTAAAGGCTTGTTAAAAATCAGCATATGTTGTATACATCCTTACATCATATTTACATCATATCCAAAAAAGTTATTTTTTCAAGGGAAGTATGTATGAAATATATCAATAAATACAAAATATGAAAGAATGAGCAAGAGATAGCGATGTATCACAAACATCAAATAACACAGCTGTCATTAGCAATGAAATATTTACTGAATATTTACTACATCACATTTCTACACGCTTGGATACCAAAACCATCAAACTGTTCCCAAACAGTTTGCTAGTGGGGAGAGGAATATTAAAAATATTTCTCTCTACTTCTACAGAGAGAGAGACCAACAGCTAAACATGTCCCATGGGATCTGCAGTTTTATAGTGGTACCTATAGGGAGGCTCGAAGCTTGGTAAAGTCACTGGCATGCCTCAGTCAGGCTTTTCACACTGCTGCTGAAAGAGCACAACCAAGCTGACCCCCAAGCTGTGCTCTAAGCAAGAGGCAGTTCCATCATTAGGAAGGGCTGTGAAAAACCAGTGTTAATTACACAGTCTGATCCCTCTGAATGACAGAAATGTAAGACACTAATAAGCGTTCCCGGCCATACAGCATTAATCTTAGTGCTTAATGGCTAACCCTGAGCGTCAGCTGCCTAGCAGAGCGGTTCCCCTTCGGTCCTAACCTCTGTTCTGCTCAGGCCGGCAGCTGTCAGGTAGGATCACACCCCTGGCAACTCCTGAGGCCATGCACGGTGCAAGCAGAAAGCCTGAACCGAAAGGTAAACACTGCCAAGGTGTTATGGAGGTTGGCTGCAAACCGTACGTATATTATGAGCACATTAAACTTCCGCAGATTCAGCAAGTACTGATATTAAAAAATAAAAATCAGTAAATCACCGTTTGGAACATGACCTGCAGCTTTTCTCCAAAGTTAACAAGATTCAAGCCAGACAGAACTAAGACAACAACAACAAAAAAAAAACGGTGAGCTAAAAACAAGCAAAGTACAACCACGTACTGTAACCTTTATACCAACATCTCTTTATGACTGAAACTCTTTACTAGTAATTTCTAGAATGGCTCTGCTGCTTGGTTGACCCCAAAAATCAGATAACAGCAAAAACTAAACTTGAGCTTTCAAGTATCAAAGTAACTGCCTCCTGCCAGAGTATCACTCCCTGTAAAAATGTATGGTTTTTTTTGATATTACTGCAACATTTGGAAAAGGTCCAACCAAACAGCTATAAAACCACATATAACAGGAAATGAGCCTACGTTATCTTTCACTGCTCTGCCCTTACAGGTTTATCCTAGCTATGCAACGCTGTATTGACCATTACTGGGAAGAACAAAAATCCAGTCAGAACAAAGAACAAAACAGTTGGTAATGGATTTTTTTTTCCTCCCCACCACTTTTAGGAAGACAAGGTTCAGGGAAAGTAAACACAAGCCATTTCAGTCAGACAGATCTATATATAGATAAATACACACACACAGACACTTACTTGTTTTGCAGCCTTTTTAATCCACTGGTGCCAAGGATACCATCGTACTGTTATGGTTGGTGTTTGCATGCTATTAAAACACATTTTCTAGAACTGCATGACTAAAATCCTGTTCAATTTCATATGCCAATTTCATTTTTCCTGTATTTGCAGCATCACAATCATTCACGTACCTATTTTTAGTAAGGTGGGGGGATCATCACCATTTGTTATACCAATTTATGCAAGTCTGAGGATTTGTGAACAAACGTGATCTTTATGAAGCTGGAGTTATATTCAGTACTTAGGTACACAGCAACATTTTGAAAATTCTATTTCCAGGTAACTTTTCTGAGGAAATTCAGGAATTGGCACGAATCCGTGCCAAAAAAGGGAAAAAAAATCAGTTGCAGAGTTGCTAAGCCAGTTTTACTGACTTCCCTGTTCTAATCACTGGGAAAATACTTCCTCCCAGAAAACATGTTATGTGGGTGTGCTTGAAAACATCTGAGATTCTCAAGGAACACATTCTTTTTGTGGCATACATCGAAACGTTTCTAAAAGTGATAAATGACAGTTTCACAGCCACCTATCTAAATTTAAATGGAAAACGGAACAATTCATTCTCAAACAGATAAAGGCCAAGTTATCATACTGCTCCTTGAGCTTCAGGGACCGTCATTTAAAAATAGGACAAGACAACATCTCCCCTTTATTCTAGTGCACAAGCCATATCCTGCTGGTTTCCTGCTAAGAGAGCTGTTTCCCCTGCTCTCACACAGACTGTATATTAAGTACTCAACATTTTACCTAGATCTCTGTCATTGTGGGTCAAAGGAAGAAAGAAATATGCAATAAATAAGTTTACAAGAAGCTCACTGTTCTGTTTTGTTTTGGGTAAAGACCTAACCGATCATCTACCCCATTTTCATTGGAGAAAAGCTAGATATTTTTAGTCTAACACAGCATTCACAGCATTCTGTGGATCTCTGAAAAGCACTTTTTATTAAAGAGGTGCACAGAAATCTATGGAATGTGCTTTGCACTTCCCTTTTTTAAAAAAAAAATCTAAAGATACTACACAATTTAAAATGCAACATTAGGGCCGAAGGTTACACTGGATTTAAGGTCTTTAGAAATTCTATTAGCTATAGTAGATAACTGCATCCTTTTCAAAGGGATTTGTTTCATACAGATAGAAGTCAGTATTTAATCCATGAATTGCCATGTTAAATAACATAACAAAAAAACAGAATATCTCAGTGTTAAAACTGCCATAGAGACTGCATAATAACTTTAGAAATTGGTTGAGTTTTAAATACTTCATATGCCCCTTCAAAAGTTTATTCAAATATATGAGTTTTACAGCATCCACTAACTCCTCAGGATATCTGCAAACCACTGATTAACTGCTACAAAATTATACCCTAACATATATGTCTACCAGTACCTCCCCAGGCGAAGCCAAGAACTCCGCATACCAAATGCGTATCCTGATGTGACTGACCCCGCTGCTCCTGAACAAACCACACTGAGAAACACATGAAAGACGTTCTCACAGTCAGAAGTCTGTTCACCTCGAACTTAAAAGTAAAAAAGGAAAGGGGGATTTGCAAGGCCAACCTCAGAAACCAAAGGGATGCAGAGGTGTAGAAGCCTACAGTTTAGTGACAGGCACAGACAGAATACTAGGACCAGCACTGCACCAGGGCTAGCAGGCTCCAGCCCTTTGCTTCTAGAAATAAATACATACACACCCTCTATAAATATATCTATTTTCACAGCTGCAGCCATGGGTTTCTAAAATGAGCACCAGTTTGCAAATAACTCTATTTCAATGGAGTTTCAAAAAAAAAAGCTCTGAAGAACACTGTATGGAAAAAGACAACAGGAAAAAAAATGGACAGATGAAAATGGTGTGTGGAAAAAAAATATGACAGACAAGTAAAGGCAGCAAAGAAAATACCACAGATAGAAGCAAGGTAAAAAGTGAGCCTGGTACCTAGCAACAAAGTGATACACACAGATTTGCTGCTAGGAGTTCCAGAATTCTGCATCTAACTCTGTAAAACACAGTAGGAAAGTGTTAAATGATTCAAGTGGAAAACATATGATAAACAACACTGAATGCCACAGAAGTATGGAATGCCTAGAATTCAACTGGCACACAGAAGTCATACTTACATTATTCTTCTGGCAAATAATCTCCTAGAAGAAGAAGAAAAAAAGACATTGACAACATTGAACAACTACCAGGGAAGATATCTGATCAGTATGACTTGCTAATATTAACGTATACTGACATGACAGGAAAAGGCTGGTTGATAGAAGTTTTCTAAGCCTGTCAAATCAACAGAAATCGAGTATTGTCTCAGTAGAGACAAAAAGGTTATATCACTAAGTAGATACATACATCCTGTAATATATGCACAGAAGCACATGTACTCCTATAAGAGACTGTCCAAAAGTTGTCTGTTAATACATAACATATACTCACAATCGTAAAGTTAAGTTTATCATTACCATTTCGCTGCCCACAGAAAAACTGTAAACAGTAAAATAGAACAGTAAAAGCAGTATTTCTAGGAAGTTTAAAATATTCCCAACTTGCACTGAAAGTCAACCATGAGCTACTCAAATTAGGTGAAATTCATGTCGCTTTAGTAAGTTTGATGCAAAGAATACATCTTCGGTTTTTAAATGCAAAATTGCAGGGAACAAGAATCCAAAGCACATATGGATGGAAAGAGTTGGGTCTTGCACAGCAGTCTCGGTGGTACAGCCCACGGATCTGCCTGAGGGCAAGCCGCTTGTGGACAGTGACCTCACTTTCAGGAATTTTTGCCACCAAGTTTTGTTACCAGCAACAGTTAACCTTGCCAGATTTATCAGACAGCTACATCACACTGCTGCCACTGTGACCACTGAGGAGCGTATGCCACACCGTTAAAAAACGGAGAGGGCCGAGCCAAGGCACCTCATGCTTTCTCTGTCGCATATGTCAGGCTCACATGCAACTGCTCTTTCCCCAGATAAGTGACGTGTTTCACACAGGACTGCTGCTAGTTTTCCAAACATGGGACATAAATGTGTGTACACATACATATATAGGTAAACTTTTGCTTTTCAAAGGTTCATCTATGTTTCCTTATACCCCAGTTAAATCATATGCTGCAATCCCCCCCATTTCCTTAATCATTTTTAACTCACTGTTATATACCAGATTAAAACAGCATACACACAAAGGTTGTATGTGAGAAAAAAGCCAACAAGTACACTGCACACTAATGCAGTGCTTCGAAGTCTAACCGCCGGCTGTAACAAATACAGGAACAAACACTGCCTCAAAAGATGCTCATGCATGCCCACAACTTTTTTTCTTTTTTTTTTTTTGAGGAAGTAACTAAATAATAGGGAAGGGGTCTTGTGAATCTCTGGTGATTTTTCTGCAAACAACTGAAGAGCAGAAGCACGGGACCAACTCAAAGCTAAAAGAAACTATGGGCACAGATTCCGAGTCTTTCAATGGGCACTGTACCAGTGGCAATTGGGACATCCAAGTCTCACAGCATAGGATTCAGATTCCATCGACATCAGTGGGAACCTGGCATGTGACCAGTTTGCAAAGTCCAGCTCAAACTAGTAAGATTTTTTCCCAAGTGGTGTTACCACTCCAAGTGAACTTTCAGTGGGAGCTGGCTATTTGGCTCCTTACACAGTACAATGAAATTCTGCTCTGCTTGTATTCTAGACCATTATACTTGCATAATTACATTCAATCCAAATATAGGTCTTTTGTTATTAGCAGTTTTATTTTTAGGATTTTTATCTGTATACTCTTTGTGTTGCAAAAAGAAAGGAATTGGATTGCCACCAATTCTGTTGGCCAAGATCATCTGGAGGGAGGTGCAGTGGGCAGAAACCAAGTTCAAGGTGTTTCTTCCCTACATGAGAACCAAGCTGCGAATAGTTGGGCAGAATCAAAAACAAATACCCTGCATTAACCAGAAGCAGTAGAAGCAAATCATTCATGAGAGGCGGCAGTGCCCAGATTGCAGTGACTCACCAAGCTGCTTACTAAAATGCTTCTTTTCAGCAATGCCTAGAGTTTAAGTGCAGTAGTATAAAACACCTCCTGATCACAGCCAATGAATCTGAGGGAGTGGAAGTAATTTAAAATACTTCCATCCAAGTTGTTTGCCCTCCCCCATCCCTGTGGAAGTTAGCAAACCTCTAGCAGAGGAAGAAGCAAGTGTCAACTTGGCTGCCAGAATTCACAGCCCTATGGATTATTTTAAACCTCTATCTTGCCTTAAGCTAACCTACCATACTGTGAACCTTGGTCCTGAGAAACAGGCATAAGTTTTATTTCTACTAACTCTGCTACAGTGTCAGTAATCTCCAGCACAAGAATCCCATAGTCTCGTCAGGTCTGACCAGAAAATTCCTACTTCACAAGGCAGCTAAGGATATAAGGATTATTCTACACGCTATCGTTCTCAACCAGTTGTTCTTACTGTAACAATTTACTCCAAATACAAGTAATTCTCTTGAATGACAAAACCACATATTTAAGTTCTCAATTGAGATTTGTCAAAATTATGTTTCCATAAAGAGCTATTTAACATCCAGCTATTTAACTGACCATGGTAAAGTCATCTAAATCTTTCTCTTGGGAAAACTAAACTGCATTTTTCAGCACTTCACTGTAGACTTGTTTTCCAAGCCTCAAAACATTTTTGCTATTCTTTTGTGAACCACAAGTGGCTTCTGTATTTCCCATGGAAATAGAGAACCTATTTCAAGAGTTAGATAACTGCATCTTTTTTTTCCCCCCCCCTCCATTTTTTCATTTAGAGGTACCTTCAGTGACTGCAGAGACTCAGAATTTGTATCACAGTAGAGGATAATGTTGTTAGCCATACTGAAGCTCTCTCTGACTCCCAGGTGGTAGAACAACGAAGGCTGACGGAAGGCATCACTCATCTCTACAACAGCAATATCTGCAGAAAGAAGTGAAAAATTAATTGTGAATGAATGCCACATACTTCTGACAGCCACATACTTCTGTGCCATTTTTAATTGCTTTGGTAATAGGATTAGATTTTAAGTAGGAAAGAGTTCTATAGGGTTTCCCCCATTTAAGTTATCTCTGAATTTTGACTATAGTCAGCAGGATGTGGTTTAATTTTTTTTCCCCCTCCTCTTCCTTCCCCTCCCTTTATTACTGTTCCCTCCCCCCCCCCCCCCCCATGAGACCTTCATTTCCACAGGTAAAAAGTTGTAAGACATCAATAATCAATAAAAGGCAAAAAGGTCATTTTATGCCTTAGAGAATAAAATGTGTTTAAAATCTGTTTAGTTAATCTGTACTGTGTATGATGACTGGTGTCCTTACAGGGGAAAAAAAGATTGCATTTGATGTGCATTTTCATCCTCAATGCAAGTTGCAATAAAAATCCATGTAATTAAGTACATGATTGCATAATATGCTGTATAGATTTTGTATTAGAACTTTGGAAGAGAATGTCAACAAAACTGAAAGCAAGGCAAAAGTAGAATTCCAGTATAAATTACCACTCACATCTATTTTGATTCATATAGAAAGACTAGAGAAAATAGGACAAGGTACAGAAGAAGGGAAGGAAAGAGGGAGTGAATATGTAAAGCTGTAGAAACCCTTAGATAATTAAAAGCTTCATTGTGCATTGAGAATTCTGTTCATAGTAGATTGATCTGCATGACCTAAGCACATACACAAACACACATACACAAAAAAGCAAATGTAATCTTCTGTGATTTCTCTTTAAAAAAAAATCTTTCACTTTCCTAGAGGCACAACAAGGTAAAAGTAAAACAAGAGGCAATTACAAAATATCAGAGATGGTTAAGGCTTTTTTTTTTTTTTCATAACAGGCAGCATATTTCCACTGCAAAAGTTTCATTGGATCAGCTGACTCATCTCCACGTCTCCTGCAAAGCACCCTTCTTCACTCAATTCCACACAAAAAAAGAAAAATGTAGTTCTGTGAAGAGCAGGAAAAAAAAAGCCACCTGGTTTCCAGGCCTGCCTTCTTCTGTGGATTCTTTTACAACAAAAGACAGGTAGCAAGACAAGCTCTGTTGGCAAAAAGCTGAAGTTCGTTTACTTGGAATAAATTAAATCTCTAATTAGATGTAAGAGATTCTACCTCTAACCACAACTTTCACCTTGCCTATTCCCTTAGATCTTCAGAACTATAATGAAGACGTTCGATACTAAATAAGCCCTGTGGCCATACCCTCAACTGGGAAGGCAAGAAGGGAGTCTCCCAAGCTTGTGAAAAAGTAACATTTTTAAGACATCAACTCTTCAGTCCTATTTTACTGTAATTGGCTTACAGGCTTGGAAATTGTCAAAAACCTAAAGAAGAGAGGGACACAGGGAGAAGAACAGACATCTGCCTATACATGCTTATGTTCTTCAAGAATGAGATTAATGAGAGGCAACTAAGTGGTATAAAGAAGGGATTCTTCCCCCTCAAAAATCAAATATGAAATTCTGTTCTTTACGAGTTTCGTAAGTTGCATTCTAAGAAACTCTGCTCAATTTCACATATTTGCAGTATGGATTCCACCGATTCCATTCTATTGAAGTAGAAAAGGCAGCACATTACTAAAACTACACAAAGACTGATTTTTGGAAATGGAAATACCACAAAAGCCAAGTAAGAATGACATTACTCCTACTAGATACTGTTTGGGTAAGGACACCTCCCACCAGACCAAGTTGCCCAAAGCCCCATCCAGCCTGGCCTTGAACACCTCCAGGGATGGGGCATCCACAGCTTCTTTGGGGGGCCTGTGCCAGGGCCCCACCACCCTCTGAGTAGATAATTTCCTCCTAATATCTAAAAGGGGGGCAGATTTAGATTTTGTGGCCCTCCTCTAGACTACTCCTCTGTAGTCTAACAGACCTACATCCTTCTTGCGCTAGAGACCCCAGACCTGGATGCAGCACTCCAAGTGGGGCCTCACAAGGGCAGAGCAGAGGGGGGACAATCACCTCCCTCCACCTGCTGGCCACATCTGTTTTGACGCAGCCCAGGATGCAGTTGGCCTTCTGGGCCACAAGCACACATTAACAGCTCATGTTGAACCTTTCATCCACCAGAACCCCCAAGTCCTTCTCTGCAGGGCTAATCTCAATGAGCTCTTCTCCCGGTCTGTGCTTGTGTCTGGGACTGCCACAACCCAAGTGCAGCACCTTGCACTAGGACTGGTTGAACCTCAGCAGGTTCATGTGGGTCTGCCTCTCAAGCTTGTCCAGGACCCTGTGGATGGCACCCCTTTCTTCTGTTGTACCAACTGCACCACTCAGCTTGGTGTCGCCTGAAAACTTGCTGAGGGTGCGCTCCATCCCACTGTCCATGTCATTGATAAAGATATTAAACAGCACCTGTGCAAGGACAGACCCCTGAGGGACACCACTCACCATGGGCCTCCACCTGGACATAGAGCCATTGACCACAACTTTCTGGCTGTGGCCATCCAGCCAATTCCTCATCCACCATACAGTCCACCTTCAAATCCATCTCTCCCCAATTCAGAGATAAGGATGTGTGGAACCATGTCAAAGGCCTTACAGGAGTCCAGGTAGATGACATTGGTCAATCTTTTCTTGATAACTGCTGCAGTCACTCACTCCATCATGGAAAGCAACTTGTTGTTACAAGCTCTATTTTTAACTTCTCTTATTGACATAAAAATCTAATCCTCAGCAACTGCAAGCGTTCGGTACATTTCTGTTACCTTGAGCAGGAGGAAAACTTGCGCAACTTTCCATGACTTAATTCTCAAATCTTGCAAGATAATGTGTTCTTACTGGAGTTGCAAAACTAACAGTGAAAGAGAAATATTACTTAAAAAAAAAAAAAAAAACACAAATTGATAGAGCCTGACTGAAGTCAGGATACAGAAGATACTTGAGAAATCCTACGTTAAAATGGCAAGTTCCCAGGACCACGAATAAGGAAATAATCCTTAAACACATGCAAATAAACTTACTACTGACAAGATCAGATGACCAAATGCATTTAATACAATTGTTAGAACATATCTGACTCAGGATCACACTAAGAAATGTTCTTGAATCCTGTCCAATCCCTCAAATCAGATCAATACGCAAAACAAAAAAGCCTTGAGGCCTTTTGCTACTTAATAAGCACAAGGAAGGACCATGTGATTGAGTAATCACTTGCAAGAAAAATGACACTAAGATAAAAATATTGTGACGCTTTTTACCAGTATTTGTTTATTTTTACCGTAAGTGTGGTTTCTTTCCTTGATATTTTAAGACTTTGTGCAATCCAGGACTTCTGGATAATCTCACTAAGAAGCAGTATGTTCTTAAGAATATGTCCAACTTCTGTGGAGTTTTCTTTCCATTCTAGTGGGTATGTATCTTAAGCAGAAGTTCTCATTTATGACATAGATAAGATTTCTATCATCTAGACTGGTCCTCTGGGGCTGGCATCACAGTTTCCAAGGGGAAAAGCCCAATTTTTACTTGGAATTCTAACAAGCCACAGAAAATGTCTGTACTATTGAGATTAGATATCTATCCATTTAAAAAAATAAAATAAAAAAATAAAGCCACAACATATACCCTAATCAAACTCCTGCAACAGACCCATTTCTTACTATCTTCTTTCAAAACATCAGAAGAGAAACTCCTCTGACCAAAGAACAGACTAGCATGTAGAACATTGGTCAAATTCAGAAGTCAAATGCAGAGGAACAAATGAAGAGCTTATTTTCTGGGAAAACTTTAGCTACTCCACCCATCTTCACTCATCTTTTTCATCTCCTTGTCTGTAAAGCAAGGGCAGTGGCTTCTACAAAGTGCCTGAAAGGTAATGTCAAGTGCACCTAAGACAGCTAACACTGAATTCAGTTACATAAAGTAGGATTAGAGGTTTACCGAAGCTGAGTAAGACTGATGTTTTCCGAGACAAATCTAACTCAAATGAATATCCATAAAAATTCTCACCAGTTCTGGGAAGCCAGAAGTTAACTTAGCGCAAAAGAACCATTTGGTCATCAAAACAAACTGCTGGAATACCACTTATCAGACTCTCACTTCCACCAGATGAAATTAGTCTAACAGACTACTGCAGCAAAAGATATGTTTCTCATATATTGGAAAACGTAATTTCACAAGTGACAAAATGTCATTTCAATAGAAGTGGTAGAAGCATCTCTACAGTTACAGTGGAATAAGACAAACCCACTTACGAAAGTATTTGCAGCTTCAATTTCAAGGCAAGTTAAAAAAAGCTGACCAAGTGAAGGAAAGAGTAGAGTCTTCTCAACACCTAATCTCTCAGTATGAAATACTCTAGAGACCAGGGACTGAAAATTAACTTCAAATGCTCTTGCACATCTATGTAACAGCAAAGAACCTGTCTGGACTCCAGTAGACTAATGAGCAGCGTGGGTACATAACCACACGGAACAAAACAGGAGTGAGAGATAGGGAAGCAGAAGAACTGTAATTCTCACAACCCCACAAGTTGCAGCAAAGAGCAAGTTTTATCCCTTACTTGGGTCTTGGGCATAAGACTAAATGTCACTTTCTCTGTTTACAGATCACAGATACACTGATACTGTTTAAAGAAAAGAGGATGAGGATGCTCTTCCTGAGTTATCTTTGACATCTACAGCTGAAGACCCTTATAAGAAATCTTATGATAAATTGTCGTCTTTCTAGTTTATGAACAATAAAGTAAGTCTAGTCACGGCCTTCTCTCGTCTCTTTAAATAACTGGCATGCCTACACTGATGCGACTGGAGCGTAACACACACAGAAGGGAGCTTAGCTCTGGCCGAGGTAGCAGAGCAGCATAACTGCAGCAGCA
This sequence comes from Anser anser, assembly GCF_964211835.1. NCBI lineage: Eukaryota > Metazoa > Chordata > Aves > Anseriformes > Anatidae > Anser > Anser anser. The sequence continues at coordinate 62,743,185 of NC_139722.1, forward strand.
CACAGTTCAGCAAGCTCTTGGTGTCCATTTCACAAACCACCCCAAGCTCTAGCTGACAAGGACCAAGCTATCAGTCACAAAGCTGCCTACTTACAGATTTGCTTGGATAGCCACACACTGAGCTCAGACATAGCAACAACCACCGAGCAGTCAGACTGCATGTTATTAGGCTACCTAACATCTATACCAATAATAGCTCAAAACAGTCACACAATCTGGGAAAGCAGATGTGTGACAGAATTAGAGGCAAGTGACCTGACCCTTCTTGCCTGAGAAGGGGTAGAAGCTCAAGGCCTCACCTCTGTGAAGCTTGGCATATGTTAAAATTGTGACCAACGTTTCTTACCTGCAGCATAAATCCTCCCTTTTTTTTTTTAAGCTACATGTACAAAGACCATGAACTTCATATATAAAATCTCCAATTCCTCTTTCTTAATAAATTGTTAAAACTTAAGATCATGGTCAAGAATGGTAAGTGCCCATTTAGCGTATGAAGCCCTTCTCTCTTGGCTATTACCTATGCCTTTAGTCATCAAGAAACGCAGTGGCCAAAGTTCATCTCCCACTCATTGTTTAAAATATAACAGGGCAGAGAAAAATGTTTAAATGAATGCTGTGAGGTATTATGCATGCACACCCTACTTTTTGATACTGCCTGCATAACGTAGCGCTGCCAGGAAAAATAATGAATACAAACAGAGCAGTTATAAAACTGACGAATGTTTATGCTTGCCACTATCTTCTGATTAATCGGTGCTAAACACACAGTTGCTGCCTCGCATTCACTATTCCACAATTAACGGAGACAAAAGAAAAGCTAATTGCTAATGGTAAATTCTGAGATGGAACAATATTTAGGGTTTCTTTCCACTTGGCGTTAAAAGAAACTCCTGACAGAGATATATCTGCAGACCCAATTTATGTGAACGCAAGTCTAAGCGCAGAGCGTTTTTCATACTGCAGTAGCAGCTCTCCGTTCAGCAATAATAACGATGGTTTCTCCAAGCCGTGATAACGTGCTATCGGGTGAGCTTTCAGAAATGAGCAAATGAAGTAGATGAGGGTATCTTCTTTGTGATTCTCTCTGTTTTACATGGACATCTTACCCTCTGCCCAGAGACTGCCTGCACAAGGTAGTAAACCTGCTTTGGAAATGACAGCACCGCGTCAGTACAGCATGATGGTTCAGGTTCAGCCGCGCAAACCACAGCACCCCTGACTTGTCAGCACCGCTGGAATCAAGTATAACTTGTCAGGAGCTGCTCACGCGTCTCCAAGACCGGAAACAATCGATGGGAGCCACTCAGGTGAGAACACCTACACCCCGGGGAATGGCTGGCCTCGCAGGAAACCAGGCCGGACAAGCCGGTCTGCTGGGAGAGGTGAGCCAGAAAAAGAGCTTCATAGAGGCACCTGGGGCTGGGATATGGGGAAGGAAGGGAGGGTACTGACTGCATGAGCAAATTAAACATGCTGTATGTTGGAAAAGCAAAATATTTGTAGAATCTCCTATTAACGTGCAAAGTATAAGCAAGAACACTAAGAGACAAGCAATGGACATGTGTTGGTTATTTTCTACCACAGACTTTCAATTTCTAGCACTGAGTAGGATAGAGCATTATGGTTCAGGATCCTTATTTCAGCACCTTGCACGTCACAAGCCCTAGAAGACAGGGTTAGCAAAGCACCTGCGACACCAATGCTCCAGAAAGTTTGGGTTTTTAAACACCTGCAGTAATCCTGGGTCTGGTAGTCTCATTTTTACAAAATGGAAGAGGAGATCCTGCATCACTTAAGTACAATTTAGAGCCAGTCCTGGGACCTGCTTGAAGGGGAATTTCTGAGCGCGCGCCCCCAGCAGAACAGGCACAGCAGGCTGGTGAGCGTCCCATTATGGCTGCTGTGTAGCACAAACCATACACAGAAGTAACTAGGGCACTTAATACTTACCCCAAAAGCAGCAAGTTACCTTCAAGTACAATAGTACCATGTCTAGCTATCCTTGGATTGCTAATCTATCTTGGATATCCTTGGATAGCTATTCTTGGATAGCTATCCTTGGATAGCTGAACTGAGTCAAACTTGTCTTGAATTTGAAAGTCAACTTCTACACCTGGACAAATGCTACTAAGCAAAGGTGTGATTTCATTTCAGATAAACTCTAAGAGTTACCTGTTATTAACTGGTAGTATACCACATTTGTATCAGGTCTAGCATGGCTGATACCCGATGAGATAACTGAGCAAGTCAATTTGTTGAGCACTGGGGGTGGAGGGGCAGTCACAGGATCAGTTAGATGATTCTTCACCCCATAAAATCACTAGGTCCTATACAAAGGAGGCAACAGGCACCATGATAACTGCAGGGATGCAACTGAATACCCTCTACTTCTGCTTAAGATTGAGTCATGGCTTTGCTGCCACATAGGAGAATTACAAAGCTTGCAGTCCCTCCCACTATGCATCAAAGTGCTTCTTATAAAAACCTGTACAGATTGATCCCTGCTAACTCTTGCAGCTAATTGGTTCAGATGGTTCTCATAAAAGTAAGTACAAAACATCACAAAGAGCCATCCAGACAAGGAAAAGAGAAAAAAAAGAATGATCACGCAATATTCTAAAACCACAGCCTCCACGTGAAATCCTGTGTTGTTGACTGCACAACATTTCAAGGATGCAAAGGGAAAAGAAGCTCTTGATTTTATCCTACAAGGCTGATGGGAGCAAAACAGAGGGTACTTACTGAAAGAAAACAGCAGAAGATGGCAAGTAACTGGTAACACAAAGAAAATTCTTACAGATGTTGAGTAAAGGAATCAGAGGGGGAAATGTAGGAGAAACAAAAGGGGAGCCTGTAGAACTAACACAGCAAACTACATGGCAGTCTATCAATGATCTGAAAACAACTGGAGAAGGAATCAAAAAGGAGAAGGCTTGAAATTGAACAAAACACACTCTGTCTTGGCCCATGACAAAGGACTGTGATGCTATCATGTTTCCAACCCCCAACAATCAAAAAAACCACCCTCAGCTTGATGCATGTGGGAGGACCTCAGGATTAGATAAGAATAAAAGATGACAACCAAACAAAGAGCCATTTATTTAAAAATAACCTCAGTATATTCAGGCTCACTGCATCTGTATCAATCCCAGTGAAACAGGCTCCCTAGTGCCAAGAACATGAAATACTAAATAGTTTCACAACTCCAAACTTTACATTTAGGAAAAAAAATACTCTGAGCCCAGTGAGGTAACTGATGAGGCTCCACTGAAAGCTTGAGCACATCGCAGGGCTGATAAGTTTTAGGACCTGTACCAAACGTTAACATATTTTTAAACAATTTTCAAAGACAACATCGGGAAAAGTCAAAGAAAGCAATGCAAGCTGCAGCAACTCAGTTTTGTCTTGTAAGTTTTGTCCAGTGGATGTGCATCGCCGCATTTCTTCAGCCACCTACACAAATAAATAAGTGATGTGATGGTACCTGTGTGATTATTTTGGTTTATATATTCAAGTTATGTGCCTTTAAGACATGACTAAATGATTAAGCATTCTCTCAAGTGACTGAGACTAGGCAGGAAAAAAGTACTTGTGGAATCACAGGTGTGCCAACAAAAGAGCTTAGAGAAGGAAGGAGCAAACAGCCAGGCCTCAGAGGTGATGGACAGAAATCCGCCTAAATTCTTACAGAACCATCGAATTTGCTACAGTTCCAAAGGTGCTGAGTTCATTACAACCGAACCAGGAAACACCAATCCACCTAGAAGGCAGACGGGGCAGGAGGAAAGTTGATCAAAAGTTCTTTTTACTTTTGTGTATTCTATTTATTTCTGCCTCAGTGACCTAAGTTTTCTCTATTTATAAAGAGTATTTGAATTTTTATTTTAATACAATCTGTTTTCACTTATAACGTGGTTTATATTCGGCTACTTTGGGGACCTCACTGAATGTCTAAGCAGATCCACCTCCACCAAGTTTCAAAACCAACCCCAGGTTTGATCACAACAGCTAAAGGGATCAGATCAAAGCTCTGCATAGCTCAAAATCTCCCTGCCAGAAGCCAGCCAACACCGTCAGGATTGTAAGTACGGGGTACATAAAGACTGATCTTTCTCAGTCAGCAACCCAGAGACATTTTCAGGAAAGTCTTGAGTTAACTAGAAGTCTGAATAGCAACAATGAACTTAGCGCTTAATATTGTGTGCATAATTAGAGCTGCTTTTCTTCATATGTTGCTTTGCACTCACTATTATTGAACTTCAGCTTTCCTTTAACTGACCATGTGCCTAGTATCATAAGGCTTTCTACAGTTGTTTTTTTTTTATTATTTTTACAGTCACTTCTTTAGAGTCTTGACTGGCCTGCACATTGGCAAACATCACTATCACATTGTTGACATGTACTCTGAAAAGTCCAGTTCAAACAGGAACTGCAGAGCAATCCTTTCACCAGCATGTTTTACTACTTTTAACCTTGATTCACTACAAAACTGATTTTCTGTTCCACTCTGTGAACAAACCATTCATTTGAGGGGAACAATGATCTCAGCTCCAGACATTTTGGATCTTAAGAGCCTTTGGTCAGGGATCTGGTCAAAAGCTTTCTGACATCCAAATATACCATCTTAAATGGATCTACAGCCTCTCAAAGAAGGGCTTCAAAATCTTGAAGTCTGATTTACCTCTACAAAAAAAAACACAAAACAGTCAGCTATTCCCTACTGTCAGATTTTATTCATGTGTCCATGAAATGTATTTGTATTTTGTCCTACCAATATTACAATATCATCACTCCTTCTTACTGTGTCAACATCCACTGAAGTCACAAGTCGCACACCATAATTACAAGCTCTATGTTTTTCAACTGGAGCTCCTTCAGAACTTGAGACGTCATCACAGGTTTGTATGAGTCATTTCCACTTGTTTTATCAGCTTATTTTAAAGCCCCTTCTCGTGGCAACTTAGAACTCAGGCAGTACCTCAAGCTTACCCCCTTAATGAAAGTCTTTCATAAGATCGTAGCAGGAAAGCTGCATCTTTCTCAAGCCTTCCTTTTCCATGTTGATTGCGTAGGATCCCTAGCTTGCTCTCTGACGCTGAAGCATTTGAGAATACTTTTTTTGTACTGTCTTCAGCGAGTACTCCTCAAACTCTTCTGGGAACCATCTTAAAGCTTATATTAAGTTTGCTATACTTAGTGTTTTTTTCCAACTTGTTTCCCCATTTGAGCAAAAGTGCATCATTTTCAAAGGGCATCATTTCATTCCTTCACTGTCTCTACAAAGCCACCTTCTGTGGGTTACTTTAAAACTTGTTTTAGTAAGTAGCATGCATTTTATGGAAGCAATTTTCATAAAGGTGTTTCCCTGCTATCTGAAAGCTGCTCTTCTTTTTAGTCATTCCTTTCAATTTCCTCTTAAGAAGCTTACTCATTTTTTCCACTGGTCCTAGTAGAAATGTGAACTGCACAAAGGATGGGCCAAGCCAAACTAGAAGGCCAAGCCAGAGCGAGACAGAGCGTGTCTGTCTCTTGAGGGCAGAGCCCTGCCCATTAAGCTCACAACCTGTTGATAAAGAGTCCAGAAGTGTTTCTGATCCAAAGATGTAGAATTATTTCTTACAATATTATTTTCAGGTCATGGGATTTAACATTTCCCAATCTCCAATTGCCAAAAATGGTGTAAACATAAAAAATTCCCAAGCAGTAAGCACAGATTGAAAAATAAATACATAATATTTTAAGAGTATGAAGAACAACAGCTGGAACGCACAAAAATGAGGAGCTTCCCAGGCTTCCAAAAACTTGGAAGAAGTATTCTAAGAGATGTAAACATGTTTGTTTAAATGTCTTTACTTCTCAAGAAAGTATTTCTATTATGAGGAGAAAATATCTGTCATATATGATACAGTATTTGAGAATTTTAGCCCCAAGCTTCATCTTAACCAAAGGTAAAGAGTACATCTACCATTTCTGGTTCTCACCACTCCTCCCAAAAAGCTCCGTGTTCAAAGTTTTCCCAGGAACAGAATGACACTGTGTGAGAAGACCAGATGCCCAAGGGCTTAAGAGTCTCATATGCTATGTTTTCTAACAGAAAACACCATTATCTCTTAATAACACAAAGATTTTATTAATTATGTTTAATCCAAAAAGTAGTACATTCTCAGTGGTTCTGCTGCAAAGTAATCATAACAATTCATACGCTGTTAAAAAAGAAGTGTAGTTTCATCTAAAGGTATCTGATCATAACTATTAAGCTGGTAATGGTGTTGCTTTTGAGGTTAGACTCAGGAATTTAAACTGCTCACTACATTTTTTTTTTTGCACTTTGAGTGTTTTTACCAAACTTGGTGTTTATTTTAAAAAGTTCAAGAACAACTTTTCCTTATAGGATGAGAGTATTTACCAATAATGCTCTGTCAGACTGCAGCACTTATCAACGGATCTGTGCAAGTACATATTTGCATTCCTGACTTGCATGTCACTACTGCTAAGATTTTTCTGTAACAATTTGGGAAGCACCCAGAAAGATGGGAGTAGAACTGGAACAACAGACTGAAAAACTCACATTTACTGAATTTTTATTATACCCTATGCTTATAGGTGCTGAAATCAAATGTAAAACTGTCTAGACAGTTTAGACCTTTGGGAGGTGAGCACTAGGTTTTGTTATTAATAGAAGTCACAGAATGAATGGGGAGCAATGTATGCTACTGAAAAAAAAACCTACCACATTCTGTACGGCGTGAAGGGGAGTTTCAAATGAAAAACACCAAAGGTCTCTACCTGGCACTCACAAGGCAGCTGAGTCAACTCCCCGCAGCTCAAGGTGGATTAATGAGTTCATGGAACCCCTGCTGACCCCGCATTCTTCTATGATTTGCATTCCCCTTTTTGTATTTGCAAACTATGCCACATTCATTTAACAAAAAACACGCTGTGTGAAGTCAGAAGCAGCAGCACAACTAGGAAGCTAGCTTTGTCTGTTTCTTCATGCTTTAAATGCGTAACAATTTAAGCTATGCTTAAACCAAATAAGATAGGAATGCTTCTATGCCAGTATCTACACTGCAAGTATTCCAAACAGTCTGTGTACATAGGTCTGGTCTAGTACATTTTGACTAGATGTCAGAGGAGCTTTCATGAAATGCAGGAATTAATATTCACAATAAAGTAGAGAACACCCAGCCTGAAGCCCCGTTTTATTTATTAAAGAAGATGCTCTTACCTGCATCAGACAGATGAAGACAATTTTTGCAAAACAAACTAGAAAATTTGCTTAGACCATGCTCAGCCATAGCGATTCATTTTAGCACAGAAAGCAAATTACACAAAAAGTTCCGTGGAAAATGTTTTTACTCCAGGGTGTTCTAGATTTCTGATGTACTATCGGTGGTTTTGCAGAAATTAAGGATTGCATAACGCCCCTCCACCCCCACCTGGAAGTTCCTAGAGGCACCTTCTACATAACCTTCCTCGGTATGTCCAAGTTACAGGACAGTTACGCTGTAGGAGGTGTGATGAAGGATTTTGCCTTCAGAAGTACTCCGTATCAACCACTTGAATTTTTCTTCCACTTGAATCAACAGTAAGATAGTTACTGAAGGGCAGACACATTTGGTTACTGATAAGAACTTTTTGAGACAAACCCCATTCCCAATGGCTGGAAGTGTCTCAGAGCAAGATATCCAGAGATTCGTTGCTAAAGTAGCATGTTTAGTTTATATCTTTTACTAACAACAGCTGCATCAACAGCACTTTTCTCACTTTTTATCCACCTCCAACAGGCACCACTTCTAATACAAAGTTGAAGAGGGCGTAGATGTCAGAAACCAGGCTGTGAAAAGCATATCTCCAGGGATGCTTTGGCACATCCTCACTACCACAGAGCCTAACCACCAGGAGGAAATCAAGCTAAGATGAGCTTGATGTCAGAGCCCAGGGTGGCTCAGGTACCTCGGAGATCTCAGCATGTCCCAGGGAGGTCCTCTTAAATACAGCCATCAGTGAATCCCAGCCATCTTCCTCCTGATTCTGCTCTACAGGTCCCTATTCCAAGTTGCAAAACTCCTCGTGCTTCAGAAAAATACGAGCTTAAACACCGAATTCCCTGGCTTCACTTTGAAGGTGATCCACAAATGGAAGAAACTGCTCTCCCAGAGAAAAGCATCCTGATGGGAGCCCCTGGAGCTCCATCCAGGTGACAGTGCGATGGTGCACAGAAAAGGCATGCAAAAGACAATAAGGCACTACAACCTTCCTGCTATTTCAGATGCCAGACTGATACCATTTCCTCATCCGGGTTAAACCAGTGTGCTTCTGTGAATTCGGTAAAGTTATCTGATGATCTGCCTCCACCTGTCAAATGATTGGCATTAAATAGGTCAGTCTTGTTTGCATTTGCATCTACCTCTGGAAAACATCTACGGTTTCATTTGTCTAGCAAATTAGTTAGAAAATTTGCTATATAACATCATCCGTGAATGAGCTGCGTCAGTTTAGCCCTAAAGATAACCACATGATGGCAGATCAGGAAGTCCATCTCTACCACTGTCAACAGCAGTTATTAGGAAAGAAAAAAAAGAAACAGAGCAACTGCAGAGCCACAGGGTGCATCCTTATAAAGCCCCAAGAGAATTCAACAGTCGAAAGAGCTCCTGAGTCATTTCAGTCACACTGGGTCCAGCATACACAACAGGTCTCATTAAACCCATCCCTCGGGAATTTTAGTCCTTTGTGAAACCAATACTTCCCACCTCCACAGCACCTTATGCCTATGAGATAAACAATTTGCCTCTGTACTTGTACAGAAGTATGCTTTCTAGTTCTTTATCCATTTATTTCCTAGTAGCTCCTGATGGTGTCTCTCCTCTTCATTACTCCTATGAGGTTTTCAGAAGTGTACTCACAATAGCTCTAACCTCTGTAACGCATCCTAACAGATCAGAAAATAAGCATACCCAGCAGCATTCAGTCCCTTTGCATCTTCTGTCTTTTCATTTGCTTTTATAAACTGTCTATAGTGACCAACTGCCTACACTGACCAATATTTCTCAAAATAAGCCCGTATGATCAACTGGTTTATTGCTTACAGTTTTCCAGGTAGCAAAGCATGTTCTTTCCCTACAGAGACAAAAATAAATTCACCAACCCTAGCACTGACAATACATGATAATAAATGCATATGTTCTATGTCCTAAAGATTCATTGTTATACTTTCCCCTTTATTAGTTTCACCAACTGAGGTCTAAAATAGTTCCATTTTAAACTCAAAAGATTATTTTTATTTTTTCCTACTCATCCACACCTTACAATGCCCATCTATGATTCATTTCAAAGAAATCCTTGAAAAAACAAGAAAACATACCACAGATTCTGCTCCCATATTTCTTATACCTTATCCATTTCCAACTCTTCCTTTTAGAAAGGAAGACCAGGGGACGTCTTTCTCTCCCCACTACCACTTTCTTCCATTGACAAAAGCAAACTACAGAACTACACTTCAGTTCCTTTTTCTACTTTACCTATCTGTAAGTTACAAGCATGACTTCTGCAATTTAGCAAGGGAAAGGCTGCAACACTCATCCATGCAAATCGGTTATTTCAGACAGCAATGGGAACGTGCAGAGTACACACCACAGACCTGGTCAAATAATTTGAAAGATCCCCTGGGTTCCACCAAAACCACTGCACAGAAGTATCTACTTTGCATAGAAAATACCTCAAATCTAACAATGACTCTAGTTTGAAGTATTCAGAATGTAAAGGGCCAACCCTCCAGCAGAAACCAACATGTATCACTTAACGCAGCATTCGGTACTATTTTTTTTATCATAACAATTCACAAAAAGATCTAGTCTGAATCTGTCTGATTACACGCTGCAAAGCCTTCCACAGCATGGGCTTACGCAATCCTTGCCCTGTGACACAGAAGCCTCAAATCCTTTCAAAAATTTAAACAGCCTTGTTAGTAAGCTATCGAGGAGGAAGCATTTACCTCTGGCAGAAAGAAGCAAAGTTCCAGCCTTGGATACAGTTTCAGACACAAGAGATTATGGTGCAAGTATTATTGCTAGCTACAAGCAGGTTTGGAATAGCTGTCCTTTTCCAAAATCTCTCTCTGGCAGGTTCAAGGACAACAATTACAACATTTTTTACTTCAATATAAGAAGTACTGCTCACCTAGGAAAGACTGGAAAATCTGGAACTTGACACATATTTGTTTTTCCTACAAGTTGTGATACTGATCCAGCTTCTTAACTAAGAAGTTTTCTTTTTGGAACTGGTGGCCTAGCAGCTTTATTAGAACTAGCACAGCTAAGTTCAGAAACGCAGACTCGTCCAGGCCACTTTATTTTGCCCGACGGTCATCTCTCTTTACATAGATCGAGTTTGAAATTAGGTTCAGAATTTGAGATATGACTTTCTGCTTTAGCCAAGCAGAGCACAGATCTGCAGATCCCAGAGCTACCCCTCACGGTCCAAGTCTGTCAGAGGTAAGCAAGGTATAATGAGACGTACCAGTAAGGAAGGGGCAGAGGAACAGACATGCCTCATTCTTACTGACGAGGCCAAAACTTTATGCTGGTTGCAATACCAGAAGAATTTGGGGGGTGGGGGAAATGTATGTATGTACATGAAATTATTTTGTATTTCAGTTTCTGGATTTCCTACACCCAAATTTCCCATGAAACAACTATTAACTTGCAAACCAGTCTAAAAATCTCAGTAGAAAATACTATATATACACCTAATTAGCACTGCTCTCTCCAGAACACCATCTGCCACTAAGGCAGCACTGACTGCCCGGCCTCACAAGTAACTGCACTGCTGCATCCCACAGCAGAAAACGGATATGACTCATCTGAGCTGAATTCTTAACACTTGACTTGATGGGTGGTAATTGCAGCAAAACGAGATTAAACAGGTCTGATAAGCAAGCCTGCATTTGGCTTTGTCAGTGGTAACTCCAAATAGCCTCCAATAGCTATGATTTCATTCTCATTCAATTCAGTTGCACGCCAAAAAGAATAACCTTGACTTACTGCTGCTTTGTCACTGTCTATAGGACTACACAAATATTCAAACTTTACTTCCAAAGGAAAATAACCTTTGTATACAATTCTAGCACCAAAAGATGCTTTTGTTCTGTTGCTGACTTAGAACTACTGCAGTAGGATTGAACCTTTCCGTAAGAGTTTTAAGAACTTTTTTCTTCTGATTTGACGTTAGAAACCATAGATGCTCGTATTTTCTTAACAGAAATAAGTTGTATCTAGGTCACCGATCACACTGGCAGCACATGTGATCTAGCAGACAGCTTACGAACTCCAGAAATTGGAGTGCTGTCCTCAACCTGCCTATGGTTGACTGCCAAACCTCAGCAATCATCAAATCACAGAATCCCAGAACATCCCGAGTTGGAGGGAACCCACAAAGATCACCAAACCCGGCTCCTGGCTCCACACAGGACCACCCAAAAATCAGACCTTATGTCTGAGAGCGTTGTCCAAACACTTCTTAAACTTGAGCAGGCTCGGTGCCCTGACCACTTCCCCGGGAAGCTGTTCCAGGCAAGTCACATTACCCTCTACCCTTCTGGTTTCACCATCCTATTCTGTGAAGTGCTTTGGGATTTACAGATGAAATCCGCAAGTTTTACCCACAAATAGGAATAACCAGCATTGTAGCTGACAGAGGCAACTTTGAGATAAGAAACTCGAAAGTACCATAAGCGTTGAATTTGATTCTGAAGCATTACTACATGGACATTCACCAACCTAGCACAGTGGCAAACTCAACATTTAGAAAAAAATGTCTTGTTCAAGCAGCAGTTTCTGAAACAGAACTAACACCATTGGCCTGGTACCAATCAACCAGAATAAATCTGTACGCAAGATCTAACTGCAAGATTCAACCTAGGCTTTGAGCTACGTTCAACTTGAATTGATGAACTGGTAAGATAACAATCGTTTATGCTTAAAATAGAATTCTTTTTTTCCTACAATTACTGACATGAATAGGAAAGCTACACAGATGCAAGTCTTTGAATAATTGCCAGCAAAATAGAAATTTGGGTTTATACAAGCTAAATAACTTTAACAGCTGGCAAGAAATGCATCTTATTTTGCCTTTGTAAAATACCAACACGTGAATTCCTATGTCAGCTTCCTCTTAAACTTCTAAAGAGAAGAAAGAATTATTTAGGCTTAAGAAGCATTAGAGACACTGGGAAAAAAAAAGAAAAAGAAAAAGTGACAACCACCACCTACTCACACGTTCACTTTGAGCAGAGTAACCACCCTTTCACTTCCAGGAATGCTGAGATTTGTCCAAAAATGCACATTGCAAAGTCCAGCACATTAAACCATGAAACCTACAAAGCATTTTTGCTAGCACTGAATAAACCATTGACAAGAGCATGAGTCCAAATTAAGCTCCAAAACTTCATTTTTCACCCCTCCCCCAGCAGTCAAGCCTCTTCATTTTCCACACTGAAGGCTTGCCAATACAACTGTAGTAACGCAGAGCAGCTACATTATGTTGAAATTAGACACTGAAAAATATGGTATCTCTCATCAAAAAGGGGACAGAGAGGTGTGCTCTCAGTACAACTGTAAGGCATAACTGAAAGTCCAAATGTACTAAAATGGAAACCAGAAGTTTTACTTTATATTCAGTCTTGATTTTTTTTGCATGCTGCATGCAGATATTAACTACTTTACGATCCATGCTGGAAACGATACAAATGCTGTACTTGTAATCTAGTTCTATCAGGTGGTTTAGGGTTGTGGGTTTTTTTAAGAAAGACTCCTTTCCTACCAGCAGCACATATTAGCAGATTATTTGCTTGATGGCTACTGAGACCTAAGAATCCCAATAGCTGCTCGCTGCCCTTCACACAACTTAAGCATTGCAAGAAGAAATGTGAACTTGTAAGCTGAGATCGCTGCTGGAGTTGTGAATTCACAGCCGCGATAGCTTTAACCCATCCCCACGGAATACACGCGGCACAGCAGCTCTGCGTGACCTCAGCCGCCAACACGAGCTTCGCACCTCCTCAAGGGAGCACACTTGTTGCTCCTAGACTAGAAAACCAGCAAAGCACTGCTGGTTAAACATGCCCCGGACTGCGGTGCTGCAGCACGGTATGGCCTGCATCCTTCAATTCCCCTGGCCTCAGGCTGCTGCCTTCAGGCCGGTGCCAGGAGCGCTGCGGAGCGGTAGTTGCCTCAGGCCAGAAGCACGCAGGAAGCGTTCCAGCAGCACAGGCAACCGAGCGCTGGTGCCCAGGGACGTTCTCGTTTGTTAGCCACCAATTTCACCTCGGGTGCCTGAAGCTTTGAACTTTGAGGCAATTGGAACGAGAGGTTCAGTATTTCCTAGCTAGACCAAAACCCAAACTAAATTTTTCAGTCTTTTGGGTGAACCGAAAGCTTCTGAAAAACATCAGGCTGAAAGCACAAACAGCTGGCACAGCCAGCATGAAATATACCCCTCCTTCGCCACCCCTACCGGAAGGGGAAAGGATATGAGGCAACCCACAACTAGACAGGATCAAGAATAACACGAAACCACACCTTTAGGCAATCTTAACTCAGGTTGCTGCAGCCCTGCTCTTGGCCTGTCCTCTGGAACTCGTGTTGTAACACAGTAAGTCAGCTCAGAGAACTTATTCAACTGAAAACTAAGAAGAAACAACGAGTTAACATATCATCATTCGTGCCAGCTCCCTGACCCACCGACCATGAAACTGTACAAAAATCTGTGCTAAAAGCAGCGCAAGCAAGAAGTGTGCTAATCCAATTCTTCATCCGCTTAAACTGCTATAGGATTGCACCTCAAAGGGATACAGCACACTCACCTGTTCTAATTTATTGATATTAGAGTCCATACAAAACTAGACTTTATGCTAATCTTCCCCTGCTTATCACTACGACAACAGGGAGGCATCAGTAAGGAGGATAACCTTTTCCAACGCTGATGTGCGTATCGCAGGGATTGCTACCTTGTACGTATTTCCTTGTCACCTCTAAAGATCACCTGAAAATATGCCATCTGATCCAGGCATTTTAGCATCAGCCATTTGACATAATTCTACTGCAAAAATACTGCTGGAAGTTACTACAGCAGTAGCTCTAAAGCAACAGCTTCAATTCAGAATACATACAGAAAAAGCAATTTCCTACAAACGGAACCAAATCCTGAAGACAGGCACCCGACACTTTGCAACCAGTCACAGCATAAACTGAAATCCACCGAGCAGGCTTGGAAAGTCTGCCTACCAGGAAATTTTTCCATTGGAGCTGTTCTTAAAGTACGTGAACAGAGAAGAAATAAAGACAAAATATCAGGTTATCGACACACTGATCATTCAAAGCAGAGACACTTCTGGGACACTGCAGGAAACGGACCAAAATGCAAGCAGTTAAGCAACAAAAGGGACTGGAAGTCTTCCAGTTACACACCCATCTGGCAGGGTGTGCTACAGAAGCTCTCGCTTTAGGCTTAGTCCATTTTCCTAGTGCTTTTATTGCATTTTGGCCCTCTTGCATCAGCTGGAAAAGGGAGATCATGGGTTCTGGTAACGGAATTACTGGCAAGAATCCTTATTTTCTTTCTTCTTTTGAGGGACATTTTCAGAATATGTACTTCAAACACTTTCTCCATTTTCCTCAAAATTGTGAAATACACTCACGTGTGTTGAGGTATTTAAACCAAGTTAAAACTGGTTCATGCTTAATGATCTCCAAGAACTTCTATGATTAAGCCTCAAAGAAACAAATGCAGCAGAGTAAAGCTTCCACACAAGTCTTTGAGCAGTGGCTACATCCAGCCCGTGAGATGCTGACAACTTACCTGCCAACAGCAAATTCTGCCACACACCTGGAGACTGATCCAGCCAAGAGCTACAAGCACAGCAGGACTGGGCTGCACCACGCAGTCCTGACCCTGGATGGTGCTGTCCATATCAGTTCCAGACTGGGAGAAGGACGTCCCAGAACCCAGCACACACCACCCATCGCCAGCTCTGAACCACGCCAGAGGGTTCAGAAGCCACAGGCTGACTCTCTCCTTCAGTTAGGAGTCTGGATGTGAAGTTACAGACCAAGGCCACGTCAAGTTCAGACATCGCCACTAGAGATGGCTTTCTGTGGCTGCAATAAGTCAGGGTACCCCTGCTGCCCTGCGCCTGTGAGAGTGAATGGAACAGGAACAAAGAGCCCTCTGCTCACTCTAGGGGGAAGAAAGAGCATAATCCCTTGTGAACAAACCAGAAACAGGTGATGCTGCAAGATCCGAGCACTTTCTTAAAGATAATAGCACTGACTGCATCAGCCTACTCTCAAGAAAAGGATAATAATGCTTTAAAACCTTTCCTTTCCTCCTCCCTTTAGAGCTGCAGCTCTAGGGAATGTATTCTTCCCCCTCTCCTCCTGCCCTCCCTCCCTAAGTGCCTATGGAGTCGCTTTAAAAAAAAAACACAGTAAGATAATAATCCTGCTTTGTACAGCAACGCTGTAATTCCACAAGATATTTTGGAAGCATCAGTTTTGCTATTTGTCCTGTAATGTTTCATATGTGCCATACTATACCCAGAGTTGTTACTCCTGGTTAATATATCACGAAAATTCTCAACTTCAGTGACAACCCTGACTCCAAACTCCAAAAAAAAGAAGCCACCAATTTATATTTAATATATATTTATATTTATTACAAAAATTTATTTTGCAGTCTCAAAATAAATAAATAGATACATGTTTATGAAGCTCTGTTCCTCTCTGTAGGTACGAGCATACACCCATAAAATCAATTGTGAAAGGTAGAGGGGCATGGGCTTTCAACTATGATAGAATAATGCAGTTTTGAAGTATAATATTGAATAAATTTAATCAGGGAACTTTACCCCCTTAAATACGTAACATCAGTGTAAGCCAAAGCAAGTACTTGCATCACAGCAATTTGTGTGATTTGCAAGGTCACAGAAAACCCTTGTAAGTGACTGCACATTAAGGGACTCCAGCTATCTTATTAATTGTATTTATTACTGTATGAATAACCAGTGGACTTCAGCTCTGCAGAAAACAAAGGAAGCAGATAACATAAACAAACAGGACTTCAGTTTATTTACACAGATAACAACCAATTATTTTCTAGTAGAAGCGATCAGGACAGCGTCGCCGATTCTTTTGCAGTTGCACTTGACCCAGGAATTCTGGTGGTGTTTGGAACCGACCACATTCTGCTCCAAAGGAGACTTGGAGGGGTTCCCAGTTCTTCCCACTTCCAGCTGGGATCTGGAAGGCAAGGTTGTGCTCAGGAAGCAAATAGCTTCCGCCCTTCCCTACGGATGCCACATGTCGCTCTATCCACTGCGCAAGCTGCAAGGGGCAAGAGAAGACGGAGCACAGCACACAGCCAAAATCCCAGCTTTCACCAGCACGCCACGGTACTGCTGGCACGTGGAAGCAGAACCAATGATGACCACACATACATCCAGATTAAAGGCAATCCGTTTTCATATGAATCATCTATAAGGTTTCTTAGCCTACCTTATCTTAGATACTGCATTGAAACGCAGTAATAAACCAATAAAACAAAAAATTAAGCCATATATCTAGCATAAATACATTTTCTAAAGGGAAAGAACAGCACCATCATGCTTTTAAAAGCCTTTGTAGCTGTAAAAATTGAACTGAAGGTGAAGCAGTAGAAGTAGTAATTTTTAATCTATGGGTGTGCCTCTACAGTGCAGTTAAATGAAGCACTCTGCTCCTGTGTCAGCATAACTGGATGAATTTCTCCCAAGCATGAGGGGCCACATTTTGGTATCAAATTCTCACTGTCTTACAGGTGTTCCTTTCCTTTTGGTACATCACTGTATCTCCCTTGTTCATACCCCAGAGTTTTCTGTGCTATGCTCACAAAACTGACTTGACATGCTTCTGACTGAAGAGCAGCTCTACAAAGTTGTCAGAGTGCTCAAGACACGGGAAGGCGATGAAGGACGTTAAGCTCTTGGTAATTATTTAACCTGCATTTTTACACTTCACAGACTACAGGTTTCAGTCCGTAGACCCCAGTGAGCCAGGAAGACTGTACCGAAAGCAACATTACACCTGCATCAGGCAGGTAGCGCGTAAAGGGGAAAAAGATCACACAGAACTCCCTGCAGGAGCTGCATATAACTCTTTTGTGAAGACATCACTGGAAAGCTGTCTTCACCACTAAAAGCGGCAGCTGCTTACTCACCCAAAGCACACTCCGCAAGAGACATCCACTGATGCCATCAGCAAGGAAGCCCCAGAGCAACTCATTTACTTTATTACGTAAGAAAGAAATGCAGAGCCAAGTTTTCCACATGGGCATCTAGTACCGAAATTAGAGTGTACGCTTCTTGTGGGATCTGAAAGAGTGCTGATTCCCACCGATTTCAAACGAGCCAGTCTGTGGGAAATCTCTAAGCCCCGCGCTGCATCTAAACGTATCCTAAAGGTTATTCATAAAAGCGGGCATGATTTAGGACAGAATTCAGCTCTGGCTTGCCATTGTTACTGGTTGATCAGCAGCTCTTCATAACCGAACCGAGGATTATAGCCACTCCAATCAAGGAATAAATTCAGTTCTCAGAGGAAAAAATGTAATATACAATAAAAAGAAGCAGCCTGTGCTTGTATCTCAAGCTTAGCCCGAGGATCATTTTCTCCTGGAATACAAACAATTCAAGCTTCTTACAGGTATTTACCTGTCAGTGATTATCAGAAGATTCCCCAGTTATCAAAACAGATTGCACTGTCAGCTGTCACACACGTGTTCTGCTGCACAAAGCCTTCACTGACTGCTTATGCCCATCTCCTTCCAATAAACGTATTTCTGAGTCTATCTGTAGCACTGAAAATAAACCCCCATAGAGGCCATACAAAATAAGCAGCAGGAGACCACAGCGAACAGGAGATGTTCTCGGACGATGTGAAGCGGGGAGCCTATTATGAAAGGCAAGAACCCCAGAAACAATTTCATTCTTATTAAACGTACATGTGCAAAATCCATACTGTTGCTGAGCCTTTGAGGTTTTTTAGTTTCTTTGGTTATAGCATACACATACAACTGGCAGATCACCTACGCATGAAAATCCCGAAGTTCTGAGCAGCGACAGTTCCAAAGGGCTGGAGACAAAAGGAACAAGTTTTAAACAACCAGCACCACAGAATACTCCTAAAACTCGGCTCTTCTCTACTGAGGGAGAAA
Source organism: Anser anser (assembly GCF_964211835.1). Classification (NCBI taxonomy): domain Eukaryota; kingdom Metazoa; phylum Chordata; class Aves; order Anseriformes; family Anatidae; genus Anser; species Anser anser. The sequence goes on from NC_139722.1 coordinate 62,761,434, forward strand.
AGAAAAACTGACAAAACTGAAGCTTTCCCTTCATTAACTTGATTTTTCCTGCCTATTATTCTCTTAAATTACTGGGACAACGGCATTAAATGATGTATTAGGGTCTCTCCTATTTTTAGCTAGTCCTTTAGGCTTTTACACGATTTGTTTCACTCTGCTTTAGCTTGTTCCATACGACTTTTTGTTACTGTGCTGCTGAGGTGCTCCAGCCAGAGGAGGAGCTTCACAGGCCTGTTGCTTACTGACGCAGACGGCCTCATCAGGGAGGTGAGGACAGGTGGCAGCAGTCATGCCCTGACAAAATTCACGATCAAGGGATATGGGCCAGGCAGAGCAAAGTTAAGACCTCTGGATTTAGGAAAGCAAACTTTCACCTTTAAGGAACTGGTTTAAGGAACCGGTGAATGCAGTTCAGTGGGAAACTGCCTTCAAGGACACGGGACCTGGAAAGCATTGCCTCTGAAGAGAGGTTGAAAGAGCTGGGTTTGCTTAGCCTGGAGAAGAGATGGCTACAGGGAGACCTCACTGCAGTCTTTTAATACTTAAAGAGGACTTACAGGAAAGAGGGTGAAAGACTTTTCACCAAGGCCTACAGTGAGAGGTCACGGGATAATGGTTTCATATTTAAAGAGGATAGATTTAAGTAGCATATTAGATTTTTTTTATTATTATTATTTTTAACCACAAGGTTGATTAGGCAGTGGAACACGTTGCCCAAAGAGGCCGTGCATGCCCCATTCTTAGGGGTGATCAAACCCAGGTTGGATGGGGTTTGGGGCAACCTGGTGTGGTTGTGTCCCTGCTTCTGGCAGAGACTGGGGGCACAGGAGGACACTGGATGATCTTTTAAAGGTCCCTTTCACGCCAAACCAGTCTGATTCTTTACATTAGAAACTGACTAAAAAGAGAAGTCAAATTCTTATAATGGCTGTGGTAGATTCAGGAGTCACTTCTGCATGACACACCCTGTTCAGAGCTACAGAAACACAAACTGCAGGAGGAGGAAAGAAAATAAAAAGGTTTCCTTCTGTGTTTCTCTCAAAAAACCACTTACCTAGCTTCACTCAGCCCCTTTTCCATTGGGGAATATACTTTCATGATGCCCTCTCACCTAGATGTCTCACAATGAGTTTTACATCTCTACCGTATTTTAAGAGACCCGAACAATTTCATAACCTGCATTTTTCCTCACACTTTAATACATAGCACATAATATTTAAGAACTAGTGCTATTACCTTGATGCACCTAGCAGAGAAGGTACCATTTCAGAAGACAATAACTTCTAATAATCCATCAGAAGTCTGAACGTGGACCATCTATCTTAGTGTCTCGCCGGTATCGCTGGGAGGTTTAGTCAATAAGCACTGCAAGAGCACACCCTTAGTATTATTTACATTATAGAGGTGGTTGGGAACTCCCAGCCCCATCGGGGTTTCTGTGCCCAGATGACACCCAAGCCAGATGCTCTGCAAGGCACCATCTTCCTCAGCCTGGGAAAGGCCGGGGGAAGCTCCTGCCGCACAGCAGAGCCGCACGCTGCTACGGCAGGCCAGTCACCAAGTCTGAAAGAGAACCCAGCTCTCACGGGTTGAAGTTTCCAGTGTTGCCTCCTAACACAGCCTAGAGCTCAATATCCGCAGTCAAAAGCTCTGTAACCCACCCTTCTCTGAACCCCATTTAATTGTGACAATATACTCTACACATGCAGACACAAAGCTTCTGTATTCGTAATACCTCACCACTGACATATCTATCTCGAGAGCATGGCTATAATCTGTGCACCCTCTGCATTATTAATCTGCATTTCTTGCTCCACCTCATCACTTGCAACACAGCGCTGCTGAAATGCAAAGCTCTTTCAGCATGAATTCCACTGACGGTGGTGGTAGATTTTTTTTTTAAAGTAGTTGCTCTCACCTCTGAAGAATGATGCATCAGGATAATTTCTTCAGCTACGTAATGAGAACCATCATTCCCAACAGGGACTTTCCAGTCATGATGCTACAGAAAGGGCAGCGGTGATTCAGCAGCACTGAGAGGTACAGGGAGGGAGTGCCCAAGCAGTAAGTTAAGTGATGGATGCAAGTGCTGCATAATCACAGAAAGAACATACAGCATTTCAAGTGTCTGACGAAACTCAGTGAAGTGAAAAAATAATAATCAGGAAGTACAGCAAGTAAGTTACTGAGCAAACTAAGCGTTCTAAGAGACAACATGAATTAGAAAAAAACTTGCAGTTTGTCTCTCTGTGGGACCATTTTCCTTGGTCCTACATAAAGCTAACTTAGTAGGAATCGTATGTCTTTTGTTTTTTAACTGGGGAATACATTTAAGTCAACTGCTTGAAACAAGAACGCTAGTTCTGAAAATAATAACTCTTGAGTTTAAGTTGAGAGTCTGTGTTGGTGTGTCACAAAGCCATAAATCGCTTTAAGAACAATTTAGCATCATGGAATCTAGCGTACTTAAAGAAAAATAGGAAGAAACTGCAGGAAGGCAACCGAGCCCTGGTTCTGCTTTATTTCACTTCTGTGTGCCTCCAAGTGTTTATAAATGCACAATCTACACAAGCTCTGTGAAGTATGCAGAAGAGGTTCTACATCTGAACTCCATCTAAACAAAGCTCCCTTTTACACAAGTGACTGTACTGGCTCTCTGAGGATTGTCATTTTGTCAGCCAAGATGCCCCCAAGCACACCACACTGTATGTTTTTAAGCCCACTGAGCTGACACTTGTGAGAAACAATTGATAGCGAATTCCAGAAACAATGAGAACAACCTGAATCCATTTTATTATCTGTTATTTGATGAATGCTGGTTTAGTCAAGCATTACTGTTAGAGGGAATTATCTCAGTAGCCCTCCACAGAAGCGGCAGTACAAAGTAACATCACGAGGGCCACCGACCCATGAAACCTGAGCATAAGAAGTTGAAGAAGAGGGAATGCTCTAGTATAACACAATATAAAGGCTAAGGGAGATAAGTGTATGACAAGTACATCAGTCAAGTTGCTTAGCTTGAGAACCATCTTAAAAACAAGCAACTACAGATTAGAAAACCCAGATCCTCCTCAGTCACCAAGTACACGATCTCTTATCTTCCATTAGTCCCTCTCAGACTGTACACAAAGTCAGAATGCTTGATATCGTACTGCTGACAAATTACCAATCTTCCAAAAAAAATTAATCTTGCAAGGCAGACAAGGAGGAAGAACACACACCTGAAAATAGTAAACAAATGATCCCTGTGTCCATGCACTAGAAGTAGTCAATGCAAGTTGCTTCAAAAGAGGGTGCAATGTACTTCAGAGTAAGACAAATTTCCAATGAAGTTTCTCTTTGGTTCCTCAAGGCGTATCCAATCTCCCCCCAAAACACAAGATTAACCTCTCCAAGAAGAGAGAGCACAGCTTTAGAGTGCTGTAGTGTACAGGTCATCCCAGACACCTGCGTGCACTAATTATCCCAGCTTTGACACTTGTACGCTACTTGTTTTGCTAGTCAGCTGAACACTCACCCCTAACTTACCCTGCACTTTAAAATTGATGCAATTTCTAAAAGCGTCAGATTACAAATCACATGAAACATTTCTGTCAACTTGGCAAAAAAATCTGCCTCAACCTAAAAGCCTCTGTGAAGAATTCACCTCAATTTAGAGCACCTTCCTCTCCTGAAGGGCTGACCCAGATTGCTGATTCATGTTAATTTTTGCTTTTATGATATTTGTTCCTTTTTTTAAACACTGTTCAGCCAGCCCTGGATGTATTTGTATAATACAAAATGACCAGTTAAGGATCTGCACAAGAAGCAAATCATCCTAACTACAGTTGCCTAAAAAAAATCAATGAAAAAAATGAATTGCTTACATAAACCGAAGAAACTGAGTAATCTATACTCATTTATGGCTCAGGTTTCAAAAAATAAAAACAACGGGATATGAATATCAAGTCATTATAATGTGGAAAAATATCCTTTAATAGTAATGTACTCAACTTTCAGAACACAGCACTGTACATAGGCTTCTCTACTGTATTTTGGCATCTCTCTGACTCTTTAAACATTCTTGAACCCTTTAGGAATTATGCTGGATTTCAGAGACCTGTAATTCAACTGCAAGAGCTCAACACAACTGAGAAAAAACCACTGTCTTTATGGAAAAAAAACAGCCCCGAGACAGCTGGCCAACCCCATATACACTGAGTTCTGCAAGAAATTGGACTAATTTTTCCCTTTTTCACCTTACTGCTTCTAAGTGGTGGGAAGTGTATGAAATGTTCCAACAGTTACTAAGGCTGATTCCACACTTGCTTCTCATGAGGCTTTTTTTTTTTTAAAATCAGGCTTTAAACCATGCACGACAAAGTGCTAGAATAGGCTAATTCTTAATATAATGGAACCATTCAAGCACCAAATACTTAGCTAAGACCTACTCACTGTTCGTATGTATTTCTAATTATGTCTCAGCATTTAAGCACCATCACTTGACGGAAGCCAGCTGAAGAAGATTATTAGCAGGCTAATCCAAATTTAGACAGGATGATGAGTATTTACATCTGAGATTAGATTTTTTTTTATTTAATACTTCCCAAAGTTCTCTTCCAAGCAGTGAAAGGTATGAAGTGAGCCATCAGAGATCACCAAGAGTTCAGACTACATTATACAAAGCACAAAGAAGGCATTAGGAAAGGGAAGGCTTGATAATGGGCAGATAAAGTTATACTGCATCTACAGCCTCTCTCCCCCTCCCCCAAATCCCAGTTCATTTGTACACATTACAAGAGTTGAGAGATTTGTTGCTTTTATCTCATTCAAACGCAGTAATTAGCTCCATCCCATCGCATCATTCCTTACTCTCATGACTTAATTGCCCTTTACACAGAGTCTAGTAAGACTCAGTACCTTGAATGAAACCAATTAACCATTACGTAAATTGAAAGTCATTTTACTGTTAAATTCTTACTTGATGTTCAGCCATGCTGTACATGTAATGCAATACATTTTTTTAAATAGTGGAGTGTGCAGATATTCTTCACCTTATCACTAACATCTTTGATCACTGAAAGCACATAGCAAGAGAAAGGACAAGAAGGGAAATTGGGAAGGAGTTTATATTTATTTGCCATCTACAAATGCTTCCCTTCCATCCCAGTGGAAGGCAACTAAAACAAAAAACAAACTGTGGAATAAATACACCCTTCGTGACCATTTCATTTTGTTCCCTACACTGCTCCCCGTTTGCATTTTTCAGCTTACATAGCTTCTACTCTTTAATGCTTTTCTGTTCCTAACCTGGGAGCCTTTTTTTTTTTTTTTCTGAAGAACAACTAGTTCTTAAAAATATATATTGGATGCAGAAATGTGAAAGGAATAAAGAAACAAACATGAAAACCCACAGATCCCTCTAGACCTAAGTTCCAGCCTCACAGTCAACACCACAACATAGCTTTTAGGCAGCAGCTCACATAGCACAGAACGTATCATGAACAGACAAACTTTTATGTCCTCCTCTTTGCAGTACAGAGTTTGCTGAAAATCCAGTGAAAAAAGAAATGTTATATTACATAAGCGTGCAGTTATGTAGTGCTAGACGCCAGACGCCTACTGCCAGAATTAGAAGGGGCCCACTTCAAGTCAAATCTCCCATTACAAGAAAAGCCTTTGTGAAATATGGAGACCCCGCCTATTGTACAGATCAGTCTGAAAATTAATGAACGTGAGAGGCACACGAACATCACAGATAATTCAGCTCCGTGAGCCTCACTAGATACACCTTCCACAACAGGGACGAAATGAGACTCTCAGGTTGTACCTGTCCTACAGTTAAGAGGTACTGAGGCTCTTAAAATCTGAAGTCTCTCTTAGCAGTAATGTAGAGAGTATAACATCTGTAATGAAGCTCTGTATCCTTCCTATTTCTGTCTGTGAGCACAGCTCCTCTGACTTTTGATGACATTACCTCTAAGGCCACAGATCTCTAAGAAATGCAAGGTAAGACGTGCCCATATGCTGCGGAGCCATCCAGCTCAGGAACCTGAAAGCAGTAGCCCATGAAGCAAAGCGTTCAGTGTTTCAGATAGATGACGTGCATATGCACGTCCACGCTGGTGAGTCTTGCATGAAGAGGGCAGACAGTCCAGACATTTCTTTTTTTTTTTTCTTCCTCTCTGCTCCCCAGGAGAGGAGGAAGCTACAGCCAAAACTTTTTAAATGCTCATTTGCTAAAGTATTTCATGCACGTAGAGACATACCACAAAATAAGCTTCGAGTTGCAGGTCAAATGAAATTCCTGCGTCTAATTTTTTAAATGGCAAAGAGACATTAATTTAGTACCGTAACTTTAGCTTTACGAAGTCTTTACCGGCCTAGTAAGCGGGGGGGGTTAACTCTAAGTTTACCACATATATCTGTTAATAAATAACTAAAAAAAAAAAAATCAGGAGAATCTTTCTGGCTGTTACTTTTAAGCATGGGCCCAGGTAGACCATGACAGGCAACCTCGCGTGACCCTGCCCTGAAACGAAGGCGTTACAGTTTTACTGCTGCCAGGGCGGGCCAGCCGGGGTAGGCGGCTGCAGCGCGGGGCATCCCCGCCGCCCTGCCATCCACCCCCCAGCAGCGCTTTAATTGCAACCAACCCCCGAAGCGCCGGCTCCCCTGCTACAGGGCCAGCAGGAAGGCGCTGCCGGGCCACCGGGCTCACGCCGCAGCCACTTTCCCCAACTCCCAGGGCCTCGCAGCTCCCCCCCCCCCCCCCCCCGTCGGCACCGACTCGCATCCCTGCTTCGTCGCGGCGGCCGGGGGGAAGGCCAGCAGCACCCGCGGTCCTGGCGGCCCCCCCCTCACCTGCGTTGTAGAAGCGGTCCAGCACGGCGGTCTCGCCGAAGTCCAGCTTGCCGAAGTGCAGCGTCTCCAGCGTGGCGCCCACCACGTCGCACGCCTCCCGCAGGCTCTGCAGGGCGCCGCTCTCCGCCGCCAGCAGCGGCCCCTGGCTCGCCTCGTTGATCACGTAGGTGACCGCCGTCCGACGCCCTTGGCCCTTGGCCCTCGCCGCGATGCCGGTGCCGGCCCCGTCGTCGCCCCACGGCTCGGGCTGGAGGCTGCGGGCGCCGCCGTCGGCCCCTTGCCCCCGCCGGCCGAGCCCCTCCTCGGCGCCGCCGCCGCCGCCGGCCGGAGGGCCGGGCACCGAGAAGCTGACGGTCCCCTCGCCGCCGTCGCTCATCCCTGCGGAGCCGCCACCGCGCCGCCCGCCCGCCCCGGGCCGCCCTGCGCGCTCCTGCCCGGCTGCTCAAGCGGGGAGCGGCGGGGCCGGGGCTCGGGGCTCCCCCGCGGGGCTAGCGGGGGCTGCCGGAGGCGAGGGGACGAGAGCCGGCGCCCGCCTCCGGCACCATCGCTTCTCCCGAGCACCTGCGGGGCCACGCGGCGAGCCGGCCCCCGGCGGGCGGGCGGGCAGGAAGGCAGCCTTCCTCCTCCTCCTCGCCGCCCCGGGGAGCTCCCTCGCTCGCCGGCTCTTCCCCCAGCCGCCCGGGCGCAGGAACCACTTGTGGGCAGGCTCCCCGGCGCCCCCGGTTTGGCCGAGCGGCAGCTGCACGGCGACTGGAGGCCGGGCGGGGGCGGCCCCAGCGCCGCGCTCCTCCCTCCGGGGCCGCTCCCGAGCCGCCCTCTCGCTGCCCGGGGGCGGCCCCGGGAAGGGCGGGCGGCGGGGCCGGGTCGGGCCCCTCAGGGCTGGGGCTCGGTTGTTCGGCGGTGCTGGGGCCCGGGGATCCTGTGCGGCTTAGGGCGGCGGGAGGCGCCGTGGTGGTGGGAGCCTCACGGCGGGGTTTGTTTGTGGGGTAGCCGTCGAGGGAGGGGTCCTCTGAGGAGGTCCTTTGGGATTTGGAATAACGTGTGACGCGAGGTGTGAGCGCCTCAAGCCCTCGGGCTGTCTGCAGGCCTAGAGCGAATCCCTGAGAAATGCGAAGTGGGTTTGGGAAGGAAATGAAGTGCAGAGCTCTACGCTGTTTCTGGAGTGAAACAGAGTGAAATCAGTTTATTTGTTCATTTATTTATTTGACCGGGCATTCTGTTAAGTAGATACAGGAGAAACGTAAAACTTTGGATCACCTAGGTTGGAAAATACGTTCAAGATCATCACGTCCATCAACCTGGCCTACTGAGTGCCACCCCTGAACCACATCCCTTAGTGCCACATCTACGCAGCTTTTAAATACCTCCAGGGATGGAGACACCCCACCTCCCTGGGCAGCCCATTCCAATGCCAAACCACCCCTTCCATGAAGAAATTCTTCCTGATACCTGATCTAAACCTCCCCTGGTGCAACCTGAGGCCGTTTTCTCATGTCCTATCACTTGTCGCTTGAGACAAGGCACTGACACCCTCCTGACTGCAACCAACCAACACCACCCCTGCTGCAACATGGAGCTAAATAGCACTCTATATATTCAGAATTATGTTAATATGGCATATCAATAGGTCCATCCTATTACAATTGATTTTGTGGAGGCAAATCAACTTGCTGGCATTAGCTGTTCCTATACCATTGTTTTCCATGACTGCTGTAGGAAGAGGATAAATTCTGGAATAATCAGGGAAAATTAGTCACTGTGGTACCTTCAGTAGCTCTGCTTGTGTTTGCGTTGATCAGTCCCCATTTTCAATGAGATATGCCTGGCATTTGCTTCTGCTGATAAGGAATGGGTAAATGGGGTGGGAAGATGACAAGCAAACGAAAGACTAATTTACAGGGGAAAGTTAATATTTGCTAATCTGCAATATACAGTAGGTTATTGTTTCTTGCTACAGTCAGAATGGCAATCAGTGTTTTCCTAAATAAAGTAGTTTTCCACAAAACACAGAATCAGTGTTAATCCATTCAGCATTGAAGTTACATCACCTTACAGGAAGCAAGAACAATATGTCTCTGTTGTTCTCTAGAACAACCCATGTTTGTCAAATACAGAAGGAAGTCCCGGACTGAAAGAAGACGGAAGAAGCATGCTATTCTACTTAGCGTTGCTGCCTTGTGAGGCCTGCTTCATTATTAGTACTGTGTCCATTCCAAATTCAAGACAGTTGTTCTATTGATTTGGCCGGGAGTGAGGATGAGGCCTAAACTGAAAAGAAATAAAGTAACAAAAATTCAGATTAATCTGGAATAACCCACACAAATTGTCCTTGTGTTTATATAGGAAAAGCATATCTCTTAATCTGTTAACTCTTTGAAGTGAGCAATCAGGTTTTTAGGAGTTCTTCTGTATGAATCTTTGAATAAACGATGATGATAATCATTCAAAGTTTATTTATTTATTTTTTTAATCGGCATAATATCCCATTTATTATCAGAAATATGTATACCTTGTTCACTTGTTACTCAAGTGCTGTGCAATTAACATCTTTAGCACCAGATGGTTTGCATATAATTACAATTCAGTATTGCCCTGTTCCTGCTCTGCCTGTTGCAAGGACAAAATCTTGCAACAAGCAGTTAGCTGTAAATTTGTTGAAATAATTCCCTCTCTCCCTTCCATGTTTTTATAGCTATACAACATTGGTCTCTAGATTTAAGTAATTATAGTTCTAAAGCTATATCCCAGAATCCAAGAACTTTCCAGTCTTATTAGTTTTAAATATAAATGCAATTTTTGTGAAAAAAACAGCACGTTATATGCCAAAGACTTGATTAAGCTACTCAAACTAGTGTTAACAAGATCCAAGAAAAAAGAAAAAGCATTTTGATTTAGAGAAATGAAATTTGAAGCCTATGCACAATTATCAGAACTCTGTCCAAGTTATATATTTTTTATGTATTCTGGCCATCAGTGTCCAGTTCAGGGAGAAAAATGATACAAGACTAACTCTGCATTTTGAATTTTCTTGATAGTATTGGAGATTGATAGAATGGACCAAAATATATTGATATAGGAATTTGCAAAAGTAAAGTCCAGTATGCTTCAATTATGGGTGTAAAAAATAAAATAAAATAAAATAAAATAAAATAAAATAAAATAAAATAAAATAAAATAAAATAAAATAAAATAAAATAAAATAAAATAAAATAAAAAAATAAAATAAACTTGCAGATACAAAAATCCAAATGGGATGTACTCAAAAGTACATAAAATAATCCTTTTTCCATGAGCTTTAGGCCTGAACTCTTACAAGCAAATAGAAATGGTTAAACTGAAATAATAATAATAAAAAATTCCTAATAATTGTTGTAAAAAAGTTAGACTAAGCCTATCGCTGCAGACAATCAGAAGTAGCCTTTATGTTCAATATAGAAAAGGCGGTGTTTTGTTATGGGGGAGCCAGCTGCTGATCTTTAAAAATGGTAGCTCTGTGATTAAGATAAACATTTAGAGCAATATTTAAGTACCAAGGGACAGGTAAATAAACTGGTGTTCACCGTGCATGGGTGCAGCTGCTCATGTAACAGTAACAGCACGGGGAATTATAACTTACCGAATTATGGCATGGTGCATATAATGACACTCAGCAAAAACTGCCGGAGCAATGTGGATATGTCACTGGGCATGGATATTTCTTGAAGGCCCTTTATTGTGACTATGGTGAAGGGAAAAATATGTGCTGTTCTTGCCTTCATACTTTTTTTTCCCTTTTTTTGTTTTTTCCACACAGCAAGTCTCACACTTCTTTATAAATCTCATCATCTTTCTTCCTCTGCTCCAATGTTTTTTCCTCCTCTCAGTTCTTTTGTTGTTTTAAACTTCCTGAGGCATCTCCATGCTAGTAGGCTCTTCCTTCCAGCTCCCACTAACCTCACTTTCCCTGTCTGACACTGTGAGACTTTTCCCTTCACATCCATTCCTGCAGCCGCTGTGGTTTCTTCAATTTCTTTATTTTCACTCCTGCCTGTATTCTAACCTTATCGCAAACCTTGGGATACTAAATGCTTTTCTTAAAGCTTCAACTCATACAGCCTTATGATTATGTGGAAATTTCAGCTGAGGAAATGATAGATGTGTGCCTGTAGCAGAAGAGAGATCGGTGTCCTGAGAAGACGCTGAACTGGATGTAGGGATATTGCTGTAGGCAGCTCAACCTCCCGTTCTAGCACCAGCAAGGGGTATGATTATGAGCTCTGCTCAGAGAATTGACTGCAGTATAAGCAGAGCATACTAAGCAAGCCGGAATCAATTCACTGAAGTGATGCTGCCTTAGGAAAAACATCTCAGTGTACTTGGGGAGTGTTTTCTGCAGCGCTGGGCTCTCGGTTGTTGCGTGGAGCACGGCTGCCATCTAACGGTACGTTCTGGTTTGTGTGGGACTCGGAAAGAGGGATGGCAGCACTCCGGTTTCAATAGCTGCCTAAAAATCGCTACTGTCACTGGTGGCCCCTCATGCTTCTTGAACTTACCTGCCCAGGGCCTTAGGAGGAAATAGTCATGTTTCACAGCTTGTAAAATAGCTTTTATTTCTGCCTATGCAAATACTCTTATTCGCCATATTATTTTTCTTCTAAGGGCCTTCAAAACCTGAATTTACATGCTCGTCTGTGGAAAAAAAATATTTAGGGAGCTAGTCCTTCCCTCAGGACTTCCTCGTAACCTTCTGCCTGCTCCATGATCTTTAGTGTCTACAAAAACTCTTCTAATCTGTCTTTAAAACAAAGTTGGGCCACTGATAAGGACTGTTTCCTGTTGATATAACCTCTGCAGAATTTCGTTGATAACAAAAGATAACTGGACCTGAAAATGCACTTGATGAAACCCTTCCGATTCTCGGATGTATCAGTGATAACTTGTCTGTAGAGTAATTGGACTTCCCACCACCAAGCACTTGAAAACAGAACAATACCTCACAAAAGGCCATGCCCAAATTTATTTACTGCACCGCCGCGGTGGGTATGTGTCTTCTCAAATGTTGTTCTTGGCATCCCAGGCACAGAGGACAATTACTTTCAAAACACTTCCTCAGAAGACTGGCTTTTAATTTCCGTTTTGAAGAAATCCATTAATTTTAATGTACAGGCTAAACTGGTGGAATTTCACCTGGAGCAGCCAATTCAATAAGCTATTCCTCTGCCCCAGGGTTAAGTAGTCTGATTTCATATGATGTCTGGCAATAAATTAAGCCTATAAATCGCTAGTTGTGAGGATTTGGGAGCTGCTATGAAGTTTTCTGCTTATTAGATAACCCAGAGGATGCATTAAATTGAGCTTTGCTTGTGCTGAATTTGGATTAATTTTATTGCAAAGTCCTGGAGATTGTTTGATAAACCTATTTGTTTTCATTTTTACTATGATATCAAAGGATTCAGTGATCTGCATTTGAATGCCAGTTTAAGGAATTAGACATTCCCGTGGCTTTAGTAGTCTTTGTAGATTTTAGTTTTAAATATAAGGTTGGCAGGAATAGCAGGAATACATAACTAAACTCCAAACTCAACTTCGATTACATCATCCAATTTGCTTTCACCATACCTTCCAAATGTGTAAAATAATACTTTTGTATTTTTATCTACACATATAGATAGGTCATTATAACTAATTGGGGTAATCTGTGTTCAACTGGAGTCATATCTGCACCTTTATTTTAAAGTCCTTTATCATGTACAAGATAGGATATAACTTAAGCTGCAGTTGCTGTTTTGCTCAAATACTTATTTTCTATTTTTCTTTCAAAGGCAAAGCTCTCACTGACTTAAACAGAAGTAGTCAGTGGTGTAAGAAAACTTGAGCTTGTTCGTAAGAGGACCTCCATAAAGCATTAACTGTATCACAAGAATGATAAACTATGATAATGTATGATATGAAAATATGATGAAATATGATATGTATCTGTATTATGTATATATGCATATATATGCAGATCTGTTTAACATGTTGGAAGATGAAATAGCCTAGAAGGACTTCTGAAAGGGAAAAATGACAGGCTATATACATAGTTGTACTATGATCAAAAATATTATTTCTTTTATTCAAGCTGATACAATGTGCTGATGAATGTCTTGGCGTACGCTAGAAGGGGCTATCTTTGAAAGTCATCACTTTCTTACCAAAGGGTGATTTTACAGAACTGTTTACCACAAGAAATGTGCAGAAAACAGCTGGAGGCCTGGTGGGGGCCAGGCGACCTTTCATTACGTGAGCCACCCAGGAGCCCAGCTCAGCGCCCCGCAGCACCAAGTGACACATTTCTGTGTGGCACCGCCTGAAATTGGATTTTTTCTCTGGGACACTCAACGAGCCCACAGCCACCCGAGGCTGCAGCGACCCCGTCAGAGCGGGACGGGCAGCTGCCACAAGGCCGCCAGCGCCCGCCACGCTGCCCGCGCTCAAAATGGCGGCGGCGGCGGCGCAGGTTCGGCACCGCCCGGCGGGCGGAGCGCTTCCGACGGGGCCCTGCGCGCTGCGGAGCGGCGGCGGCGGCTCCGGGCCGGGGCCGGGGCCGGGGCTGCGGCCATGGGCACGGCTGGCGGCGGAGGCGCCGCTCTGCGGCTGTCGGGGCTGCACGGCTACGCGGCCGAGTTCTCGCCCTACTGGCCGGGGCGCGCCGCCTGCGCCGCCGCGCAGTACTACGGCATCGCAGGTGCGGGGGGGACGGCGGCGGGGCGGGGCGGGGGCGGCTCGGTGCTTCTCGTGGGCATGGGGGGTCGGAGGGGAACGGCGCCTCCGCACCCGTGCGCTTGTCCGAGTGTGTAAACAGCGTCTTCACGAGCACTTGGCGGTTGCCCTGTGTGTGTGGCCTTCACCGTGCTGGGATACGCATTTGGTGCGATTCATGTAAATTGAGCTGCTCCGATACTTTCGATCCCAGTAGGAGTATTTTCCCTAAAAGCATTCAGATAAAATAAAGTTTCTAAATGTGGCTTTGCTTTGGCGTTATCCCAGTCAAGGGGGAAAACAGTGCTTGTGCATGTTTTTCCTAGAGCTGAATTGTTTTGGTTTGGGTGAGCTGTGTTTGCATTAATAGATTCCCTTTCCCCAGGGGAAGAAAAAAAAAAAAAAGCGTTATATCTGCTGTTTTACCAAGCAAATACAAAGGGACCCCGTACTGGTATGTCAGTAACACAAGGTCACGGGCAAAACACGCTCTGTTGCGTGAGTTGCTTCTTCTCCAACCTCATCCACAGGTGTACCGGGGGACAAAAATCTGATGTACATAAATCACCCTTTTGGAGAACACGAGAGACAACAAGCTGTTTATACACAGTCCTGAATTGTTTGGCCTCGTAAAGAAGCTCAGATACCTTCCAAGTGTCTACTAGCTGCCTCAGAACATGGTAGAGTCCTTGGCGCGGGATAATTAGTTGTGATGTTTTGTTTTATTTTGGTGTTTTAGGTTGTGGAACTCTGGCAGTGCTGGAACAAAAAGGAGCTGGGATTGTTCTGCTCAGGAGGTAACACAGGAAATATTTTCTCATGTAAAAATGAAATGTAAACCTATATTGTAGTGAGTAGAAAACCCAACATGAACGGTTTTGGGACTTAGTGATATAAAGTATTACATCTACGCTACATTATCTACTAAACGTGTATTTGTATTTAGGTGTAAATGATTGGTTTACATTGTATAGATCTTGTTATAAGAAGTAATCTGCATTGCATCCTTTCCATAAGTGTAAACCATTTTATAGAAAACAGGCAATGTAAATTAAAAGTAGCCCTTCTGTCCTAGCTTGAAATTAAGTTTTTTGTTTGTTTTTATAGGTGCATTGCCAACTATATTTATCTCCTTATTAGTGGCTTATACTGAAAATAGAGCAGGGAGTTGTGGCAAGTCAGGGAGGTCCATTCTAGGAGATGGAGTGTTCTGTGAGTTTGATCTCTGTTCTGGAAGGGAGAAGGATAAGAAAGGTTAGGAAGGAAAGGGTTTGGTACTTGGCCATCATTTGCCTTTTTTTTTTTTTTTTAAAGAAGCTTTTGAAACAGCAATTGTTTAGATTAAGAAGAGAGATGAAATAGAAATACTTAGCAAGCAGTTAATCAGAGAAGTTATTTTTAATTCATAATTTTACAGCAAGACTGTCTGAAGCTGTTAAGCACAGTTGGTTCTGCTAAGCACCCTGGTTCAGTAGTATTCATTTCTCTGTTTTCAGAGAGACTATTTATTTTGTGATGGCAAGTTCTGTACCTTCCTGAGCACCAAGCTTTGTCATTTGCTCTATAGAAACTTCCCGTGTGCGTGCCATTCCCTCGTAACTACTGCGAGGTGCCATGAAGTTCAACCTGAGCTTAGCTAAACCTTCAGTGAAAAGGGGGTAAATAACTTTGTATTTACCATGAGATAACATCATG
The DNA here is from genome assembly GCF_964211835.1 of Anser anser. Classification (NCBI taxonomy): domain Eukaryota; kingdom Metazoa; phylum Chordata; class Aves; order Anseriformes; family Anatidae; genus Anser; species Anser anser. The sequence continues at coordinate 62,776,692 of NC_139722.1, forward strand.
GTCACTGATAGTTGTTGCAGAGCAACTAATACATGGTACTTGATCCCACACGATGAATTATTGTTGTGTTGAAAGCCCTTTTTAGGAGTTATAGAGATATTTAGTATGTTCATTGCTATCTTTCTGTTGGTTTTTCGTTCTGACTCAGCTTCTTAATGATGTTGTGGATTGGTTAGAGCCCTCTCCACACAAACAGTTTTATTTCTTTGTTTACCACAGTTACAGACAACTACCTCTGTAGCAACGTCCTGAAGAAACCGTAGATCAAAATGAGATATGTGGCACCTCTTACCTCTGCTTGCCCAGCAGTTAAGGACTGAAATCCCGATTCCATTCTCTGTGTGGCAGATCCTTAGCTCATTCATGCTTTAACTTAATCAACCTATTCTTGTAAAAGTTAACGTTATATCCAGTAAGCTACTTGTAAGGAGATTCACTGGAAACTCAAATAAATAAAAAGCTGTTTAGAATGGTAAAGAGGTTAATTTAAAGAAATACTGTCTTTGCATGTAACTAGTCCGGACTTATGCGTCATGCTTACCCATGGACAAATATTTTCATTGTTCTGATTTAGCTATGACTGGAACGATGGCCTTTTTGACGTGACGTGGAGTGAGAACAATGAGCACGTGTTGATCACTTCGAGCGGGGATGGATCTCTGCAAGTCTGGGATACGGCTAAACCCAGAGGTCCACTGCAAGTCTATAAAGAGCACACTCAGGAGGTAAATCAGGCAAACTTGAAGAATTTAATGGGCTGTCTAATGCTTGAATTATTAAAGGTGTGGACTCATAATCAAAAGCGTTTTTTGCGGTTTATTTTTTAACTTTTTTTGGGTCCATGCTTTGAATTTATAACAACATTATTTTGAATATAAAGTAAATGATATATGCTACATATTCATCTACTACAGCATATGAATGCACAAATACCGCATAGTAAATAAATCTAATATATTCAGAAATAGCATTTGTGGCTTCTTCTAGGCTAAGTAGTCACTGAGTAGGATGAGAGTCCTGAAGTCATTTTGTGGCTTTAGTGAACATCGTTGGATAGGTCTAAATCAGGCAGCTGATATGTATAGCAGTGTTATCTTTGAAGATATAGAATGATACAAATAATGTGGATCCTTAGGGCTTCTGTTCTACTCAGTAACTGCTTATCCTTTTCTATCCTAGCATCTCTGGCATCTCTGAGACCCTGCTCAAGGCAATAGTAGTCAAATATTGGGACAGTGTGTATTTTTTAGTCTTGGTTTGAAACCATTGATTTTGATTTGCCTAAAATCTCAGTTTCTTTATATAGTGAAATATTGGTAGAGAAAATGTTACATTCACGTTCATGAATATATCTGCATATTTTCAAGGCCTTTTATGCCTCAGCGTACTTATCTTCCCACAAGCAATTTTTCTACTTTTTTTTCCATGCTTTCTTTCTAACACTCTACTCCTTTTTCTCAAGTCTTTGTACTTTACGCGTGATAAATTTTAGCTCGAATTAGCAACACTTTATCTGAATGAAATAAATGTGCGTGAAATAAGCTAGTGGATATGTAGTCAACAAAAAAATTCTGGGAATCCAGTTTTGTATTCATAAAGACCTCTTTTTTTCTGATATGAAGCACAAAGCTAAAAGCTCGTTGATTGCAGTTACATGACGATTTGTCTGCTGTACCTTTTTTTCTTTGTAATGTGGCTATTTTGGCTTAATACATACACTAAGTAAATAAGGAACTGCGAGAGATGAGTGTGGTTGTGGTCAATATTTTACGATAATGTTCAAAGACTGATGGAAAGATGTAGGCAAAACATATAGTGTTTTTTTTTTTTTTTGGACCCTATCATTTTCTCCTTGAAATTCTGTCCATAGGATTATTTTGGTTTTGCTACACCATCTGTTGTTTGTGAAGTAAAAATCTCTGTGTCCAAGTCTTGGTTTAGCAGGGAGCATGAGGAGGTGGACGCATTCAACCGTGAGTTGGAAAGACGGTACAGGACACATGGGTTTCCTCTGAGACATGAAAGTTTTGTATTGATTCTTTATAAGCGCACATTAAGAGGAGAGATTTAGCAGGAACATAACTAAGAGTTTGCGGTAAACACTGGCAAACAGCGCTCTTTAAAATGATTGACTACCTTCTTGATCTGTAATCCTAGTCTGACATTTGTAGTGATGATTTTGTCGCTGTTTTTTAATACTTCTAATGCAAGATTGATGGGGATTGGTTTCTTGTTTTCTAAATGAGATCATTGTCCCCGCTCAAACAGAATGTACAATTTTAATTTAAAAGTGCATCTTTATTGTTAAAGGACAATGAGTTTTATTCTAGCACTAACCAACTGCTGGTTATCATGAATAAATTAGTCTAACTTACTTTGGTTTTGATGAAGTGTCACTAGAATGTGAGACAATAGAGTACTTCAATTAAATTTGTCTTGTAAAGTGATTTTTAGCATTATATTGAACTTTTTCTTTTTTTTTTTTACTACTTTTGTTCATCTTCTTTTCATCTTACCTGAGACATTTCATACTGGTATTTATGGCATTAAGGCATTAATGAAGCATTTCATAATTGAAGATAAAGCACTGAAAGAGTAACAGTTGAGGTTTGTGCTGTGTTGCTATCCTTTCCCAGTTACTCAGCACAGCTTCTGCTGAAGCATCTGTAAATTTATGTTGGATGATAGAGTGAAAAGGGAAGATTAAAAGTGAACCTTACTTTCTACTCCCACGCTTTCTCCTTTTCATTCCCTTCCCATTATCCGGACCTGCCAAGTGCCAGATGAAAAATACCTCTTGCCTTTTCAGAGCCTGTTGTCTGTTCTGTTTGTAATCCTTGCCTGGAGGAGAACTTGTCCAGGTACCGTTACCTGCAGTGCAGCTGCAGGACGCTGGGCAGCCCCAGCCGTGTCTGCCATATGCGTGCAGATCGCTATCATTGCGTGTCTTCGACAGATCTGCGTGCTGATAGCTTGCCAGTGAGCTGTAAACCATATGCGCGCTCTGTGTTATCTGCACGGCAGATCTGATACATCCTGAATTTGTGGGGCTAGGTGAGTTGTGTGACAGAGGTACATGTTTCTCAGGTCTGCATTGCTTTCTTGAGAATTCTGGACGTGAGTATGCTAGCCCAGCACCCGAGCTGAGCAAACCTTGTAGGGCTGTTGCACGAATGAGGCATACTATGTAGTAATGTGTTTAGGGGCATTGCCAAACAACATGTTAAGAGTATAACACCCAACTGCTCCCCAGATTCAGGGGGAAGGAGAGGAACCAGTTGGAAAAATGTGATGTCTTCTATTTTACAACATGAACAGCTACTTGAGTGTCTCCTTTACTAATAATTCAATAGAAGGAGACAGGTTGAAAAAGGAGCTGTAGTACTGGTAGGAAGCTGGCAGAAGTAGAAAAAACAAGGGGGTAAAGGCATGGTTTGAAAAAACAAACTGAAGAATTACAGCTCAGTTTATTATTTGGCTTTCATCAAATAGTGTGTAATTGTCGTGTGCATTTGAATTATAAACTCCTCACAGAACATAAAGCACAAAAGGGTGCCAGGGCAATAACCCTTACAGTATGTGGAAGTGGGGCATTGTAAGTTTAAGAAGAAAAGTTGCAGATGTTGCACTGTGTTTTTTCTGTGGGGAATGGTTGCTTTCAACTTTGGGGAAATGAGCAAATAGATGAAAAACAGTTAAAGTGGATCCAGCATAGTCTGACATTGCGCATTTTCCTTCACAAAACAGAAATAGATAATGATGCCTTGATTTCCTTTCTCATACAGGATGCTTTCCGTAGAAGACTCTGGCTTTTGCTAGATAATTTTTTTTTTCCTCTCTAACTTCTCTGCTTTTCCTCTGGTGACACAGGTCAAAACACTTTCACCTTCAAAACAGGGTTGCTGTAATTTAATGCCCGATTATGGGGGCCAGCTGCACTGTGCTACTTGAACAGCCTCTAGTATGTCGACTTGCAGATTAGATCCAGTGCTGTGCTAGAACAAGACTATCCCAGCTGGCACACCAGCCCCTGGGTGGTGACCCAGCTGCTGAGAGCAGTGCCACAGGCTGGTAGGTGGTGGCCACGCTTCTGAGAAGCGCCACGGAAGGTCTGCTTAGGTCAGCAGGTGAAGCAAATGAACTGTTTCAGATAGTATTTAGCCACATCAGCTCTGGAATTGGTCATGTCCCACTCCAGTTTACTGAGCTCCAGAGACCATTAGTATTTGAAACACTGGTGAATAGTCAACATTTTAGTCTGAGGTAAAAATTATATGGAATAGAATGCGCCTCACAATGTATAGGTAAAGGTACAGTGCGTTTGAAGCTGGAACCTGTACCTGCTCTTGAGGCTTTCAGATTTGAAGCTATTTGAATGACTACCTTAGAGCTTTTATGTTTTTGCTGGGGCAGCAGAGCTGAAAAATCAGCAATGGTGGATAGAATTAAGGTATTCTCTATCAAGATAGGGGGATCGACGTTAGAATAAACTATGAGAGAAGAGAGAGCTTATTTCAGCTTCACAGAGAAAAGCATCATCTTAATAGCTGGAATGATTAGTCATGAAGGAAATGGGGTTTTTATTTTTGCCTCATTTGTTTGAGGATATGGATAGTAAAGAAGAGTGTCATAGAACTTGGAAAATGTGAAAATCAAGAGTATTTGACAGCATGCAGTTCTTTCGAGAATTAGAAATAATAAAGCATTTACGGTTAGTCAGCTAAAACCTCAGTCAACTCCATTGTCAGCTCTGAAGAGAGATGTCATTTACCTTGTTAGCAATTAGAAACCAGATATCTGAATAAAATTGGATTAGAGATCAGAAATCAATTTGAGTTACGGCTTTTTACTGTGCTAGAAACTTCTAGTGGTGGTGGGTGTATGTGGATTTTGTCTTTTTTTTTTTTTCCTTCTCCATTTTGATCCATCTTTAATTTTTGGATACTTCTCTGAGGCTATAGGTGCCTTTAATGCCAGATGGAGATGCTAAATTTAATTTTTGCTCAGGTAAATGGTGTTGTTGGCAGCTCTGTGATGCTTGACCAATGTGGCTTTTTTGCTGATTATGATATAATTTGCAAATCCAAGTGTATTTAGTGGAACTTTGGCTAACTAGAGTTTCAAACATATAATGCTTTTTCTAAACTAGGTTGTATCATTTGTAGGCATATAGTGTTGACTGGAGCCAAACTAGAGGAGAGCAGCTAGTGGTGTCTGGTTCATGGGATCAAACAGCCAAGCTGGTATGTTGGTTTTCTGCTGAAAGCAAAAAATGTCATTTGTTTTGGAACTGATAATTCTTTGTGTTAAGAAACAAAATTGATTAATTTTTCCTCCATTTTAAACTGAGGCTGCAATTCTGTTTTAACTGGGATGTTCTTTTATCTTTCAGTTGATAGCAATTTAAGTATACCAGTGCTTTTCATGATACATGGTAAAAAGAAGTTAACTTAGTCCTTTATGTATGTATAAATCTCTTATATACAGGAAACCCTCTCCTTTCTTACTGCATGTGTACTTCAACAATTTTCTTTTTACTTTATTCAGTGGGATCCAGCTGTGGGGAAGTCTTTACGCACTTTTAAAGGCCACGAAGGGGTCATTTACAGCACTATATGGTCTCCTCACATCCCTGGCTGTTTTGCATCTGCCTCAGGTAAACGTGACGGTAAAGGAGTTCTCGCAACAAAAAAGCCGATATGGTATTGCATTAGTTCAGTGCTTTGTCCAGCAGGTGGTACTGTGCCTCATACATAAAAATGGAAGAGGGAAAGATAAATGTATTGCTGCAGCTGGACGTAGGTTCTCTTACCACCTCTAAATTATTCTCTTGGTGGCTGTTTAGACAGGGATCAGCAGTTTTCTAGTAGTCACTTTAGTGACCTTGTGGCAGTTTTTTCTGTTATTTTATGTACTCTCATCCATTCATCTGACTCTTGTTACTGACCATTAAAATATGCTACTTGCTTTATTTTCTGTTCTGGCTTACACTTTTGATAAAATTGTCTCAAGCATCAGCAGTCTGTGAAAAACACAGTCAATTACTGTTGAATTGTTTCCAGTACTGATGGAGATCACTGTGTCAGGTTCTTCAGAAACAGAAATCATCAATTACACTTTTCTGCTTCTGCCAGTGCTATGAATATTGCTGACTTATCTAGTCATAACTGAGCTGGATGCATCTGCAGTGGAAGAGACAAGGCGAAGAGATGTTAAAGTGGTGTGACAGCATTTTCCAAGCACTGCTCCTGGTCCAGCGGCACAAGGAAGAGTGGACCAGCAGCAGCTGACTAGATGGTTTGGGGTGAGGACTGCTATGAGCCACAGAGTTAGAAACTGAGGGCAGTAAGACACTGCTTTAATGCAAATACCTGTAAATTAGTGGCTTAAATATCTCTGATTTCAAGTCTGTTGGACTTCTGTAGTGATTCAAAGAGAATTTGTTTAGCTCTTACGTCAAGAGGGTAAGCAAGTAGAAATGTCTTCCTGCTACTAAAGTTAAAGAGAGAAATTCAATGCACAAAGATAATGGTCTTCCCAATTCTGTGGGAAGTACAGTGGAAAAAGTGGACCCGACTTTAATTTTACAAAGTCTGTGTGGCTATTTCTATCTGACTCTACTTGTACGGTTGGACTAGACTAACTGACAAGTTTCATTTATTTGTTCTAACGTAGTAGTGCTTGGTAGGCAGATGCTGGCACACAGCTGTTTCCAACTTGAAGATTTATTGAAGTAACTTTTGAGGTGCCTATCTAAAGGACGTACAGAAACTTAGAAGATTAAGCCCTGTATATTGTATGGCAGTTCTACAGAAATGTAGCTATTTACCATAAAATGCTGTCTAAGTACGATTTGACCAAACATAGGTGCTTAGGATTTTTTGTTTTCAAATTCTAGAAGTAGTAATCTCTATAAAGTCCTGCTTAGAAGCCTCCCTTCCATGATAGTCTTGTTTATACAAAATCTGTGACGTTCTAGATGAAGAAAAGGGTTTTGCTGATCCAGCAAGTTATTTCAAATTTGATACTCTAGGCAATTAAGTCAAACTCTCTTCTAATCCATTGCCACTTGAACAACTTTGGGAAACGTTGATTGTTAGATGCTGTATGTGATGGTACTTCGTGTAAAGCAACATACAATTGGTCTGCTCTTTGAGAGACTCGGTGGGTGCAGCTGCTTAAAGTTTTGGATAAAGCACTAAAGAGTAGATATTCTTTTGTGAATTTCCCTTTCCCTCTTGAAAGGGACAAACATTTAATGCCAGACCCTGAAGCTAATTGAAGTCAATTTTCAGGATTGATGACTCTGTAGTATTTTATAGGAAAAACAACACACAAGAGACACAAGATTTCTCTTCTGTAAGTACTACACAGATATGAAATAATCTTGTAATTAAATGTCAGGCATAAAATCATTAAAAGAAAATGAAGCCCTCAAAATGGTGATTTTTCTTATGTTTTCAAAATAAAACCTTCAGTGTACTCTGAAATGAAATAACTTCAAACCAAAGATTTTGCATAGAAGTCATGTTTTTTAGTTTACATGGAAATTTTCCTGTGGTTTGGTTTGATTAGATTACTTTACTACTAAAAATAACATTGGGAGCTTTTTCTTTGGTCAGCAGGACTGTGGGTAGCAGAAGTAGTCATGATTCTCACCCTGGGTGCAAACACTCTTTCCTTATTGTAAGAAAGACATATTGGACATACACTCAGTTTATTTCACTGTTCAGTGTTTAATTACACTCTGTTGTGATGGTGAAGATATGTGATGAAAGTCAAGTAGAGCTATATTGGAAGCTGGACCTCCTCAGTAAAAAATAAAAATAAATTGCTTTGATCCACACATGCTATACGGATGACAGAAAATTATGGGACAGAAGGCTTAATATCACTGACAGAACTTCTACTGAGCTGAAGTTGGAGCTGGAAAAAAACTGCAACCTCAACATGATAGCATTGTGTCTAACTTGCTGCTCTTCCCTTGTCTGATACACTAACTGTGAAGGCTGACCTAAAGCTTTACAGTCTCTTTTGCAACTGTGTTGTCTTGAAAATTGAAAATATGTCTGGAGGAGCACTTCCTGAACTTCCTTTCATCTCTTTTATTGTTGTTTTAAAGCAATACCCTTTTTGAAGGATATTGTTGAAGAGTTCCCTCTCTGAAGGAGACTGAGCTGCCATAGAATTACCATGTGTTCTCTCTCCCTCCCCTCTGTCCCACTTCTCTCATCCAGCCTCACACCTACCCACAAGCATGCATTCTCCTGTACGTTGACCGTATAAAGTCTTAGCTCTTCAGAACAGAAATGAACTATTTCATGTTGCAGCTTCTTCAGTTTTGCATGTCTTAGTAAAATAGCTTTCAGGAAGCATCTTGTTAAAGATAACTGGAAAAAACAACGGTAATGAAATATTTTGGTTTTAACTAAGTTTAGGTAAAGCACCTAAACTTTACCTGAAATTTAGGGAATTTTAGGTAAAGTCTTTTTTCCCTTTTCATTTTTTCCATGTATTCCCATTTATCTGTTCTGAAAATAAGCAAAAGGAAAGGAGACTTAGGAACCTGTGCCTCACCCCTGCCCTTTTGCTGCCTTTATTTGAATCCACATAGGTGCCAGCAGAAGTTTAATTTCTGCTTAACTAATCAGTTTGTGAACACTGAAGACAAAATCTAACACAACTGCAGGACATAGTAAAATAGTTGCTCAGAAGTACCATTACTGGCCTAGGCAACTTTTGCCTGAAGCTAATAAGATTAACTGCTTGCTTTTGGAATATGACTTTCTCTCAAGCTATTATGAGAATAGAAAAAGAATGAGTGAATACAATAAGAAACCTAAGTCTGTAATACAAAAGATGAAAAAGAATTTGATACTAGGCATAGAGTATTTTGTTCATTAAGTCTTTGATCTGAATACATACAGGAAGACTAGCTTTGCGTGCAGTTGACAATAAAATGCAGTTACCTTACGGGCAATGAATATGTTTGGAGCTTCAGTTAAATTAGCTTTTATTTAGCATCAAATACATTTCCATTTAACATTTGCAGGGATGCGGGAGGTACTTTATAATGCGGTAATCTACACGTACAATCATTTGTACTCTTAAAAAGCAATTAAGTAATTGACTTACCTTTTATTGTTTGAAAATGAGAGATGTTAATAGTACCAGAACAATCTGTTAATTCAGTATATGTAAATACGTTCTGTTGTGATGTCAGTAACAATTTCTGAGCTGATGAGCAGGACATTCACGTGTACGGGGGGCACCATCACAGAGCCCTGTTAAACGTCTGCCTTACGCTGAAAAAACAGTGATGTGGAAAATGTCATTAAAGAAATGAGATAAATAACAGTAACTTCATGGCTAAAAGGGTGTAATGAGTCATTGTGTCATTCGCCCAGAAGGTCGGTCTTTTAACCTGGGAAGCAAGTGGATGAGCAGCACGTACAGAGAGTGCCAGATGCACGCAACAGTAGTACATAGGCAAACGTAAATCTATTCTACTGAATGATCCTCCACAACTTCAGAGCAACAGGCCTTGCTCAGTCCTGTGGTTTATAAAGAAAGCATCTTTTATAGTATCAAACGTTTTTATTGCCCTTTAAATTTACCAATGGGAAGTAATTAATGAAAACTGTTTTGCCCTTAGCTGCATAACTATAGTATTCTTCAATAGAAATATGACACTAGCAAATGAAAATATGAGTATTTAGGAATCAGCAAAGCCCAGACTTAGAATGCCTGTTAGCTTGTATCTTAGCTACTCAGACCTCAGTTCTAATGCTGCATTCATTTTTAAATCATTACTGCAGTCGTTAAATTCATTGATCAGGGCAGATACTTAGTTTTTATTAGATCTTTAACAAAGGATGAGGAAGGGAAAGAAGTGGTTCTCAGATCTGCAAGGTAATGTCTGTGTTTGTAATTGAGCAAAGAATACAATGAATTGATATAAAGATTTTTTTTTTTTTCACACTGAAGGCCCAGGATGAATAAATTTCTCATGCTACAGCAAAGTGTGATTGTTTTTGACTTTTTTTATTACATTGAGAAAAATCTCTTGGAATTACAGCTTTACTGGTTTACGAATGAAGAGAAGCTTCAGGAGAGCTCTCATTGCAGCCTTACAATACTTAAAGTGGGCTTATAAAAAAGATGGAAAGCAACTTTTTGCTCAGGTCAGGTTTCACTGCTGGCCCTGACCTACTGACTTGCCTTTAAAAATGTTTTTCTCCTTGCCTACCAGTCTTTTATTGACCAGTGTGTGTAGTTGAGGGGTTATCAAGCTGTAGGTCCAGGAAGTGTGCTGGCATGTAATATTGGCACACCTTCCTGTGCTTGGGATCTTAATGTGTGTGAGAGAATGAGCTGGGGAAGTTGTACATCTACCGAATTAGTGGGAAAGGAACTGCCTTGAGTGCAACTCCTCAAAAAAGGGATGTTTTCCACATGCAAGTTCCTGGACCAAATTTGGGATTGTCACATTTTTGACTTTACCTTCCTTCTTCAGAAGTAGCACAAGGCAAAAAAAGGAATTGTTTGGAGTGAGGATTGCAGATAAGTAATTCCAGATGCGTTCATATTTATTTGGTTTCCTAAAAAAGAAAAGGAAATAAACCGCTATTGTACTACAATGGAAGACTGACATCAGCTCCAAAATACTTCAGTGGAAGTTTTTATTCCATTAGTTTGTGTAAGGTATGGGCAGGAGGGCTGGGGTCCTTCCTTTGCTTCATGTGAGTTCTTTTCTGATTACTTCTCTCTGAATGTGTTAAAAGAAATGTCAGCGTGAGCAAGGTTCAAGGCATTGCAAGACCTCATTCGAATCCCTGTCCTCGAGGGATAAAAGAAATTAAAGGCTTCTATTTACTCGTGACTCCTTGTACAAGTCAAGCATCTAAAGAGCAAACTGATGGCAGGGTTACTGTGGTTTGATGCAGTTTAGCTAAACTGCTGTTTATGCTACAAGCAATTAAAATATCATTTATTTACTTGCATTGTTGTGCTGAATCTACATAACAAAATGAGGTGGATGTTTTCATTTGGAATCTATTACTTCAAGAGATACCAGCACAGTTTTGATTTCACCTGGGTCTTGTGCCCAAGGAGGTTTACTAAATGAACCGCTAATGTGCAGTACTTCTCAGGAAATGAGTTTGGCCCTCAATTTATGGCTAATCACTCATGCTAACCATAGTAGTGTCGTATGGAGCACATCCTAGAAAATGAAGCACTCTCAGATTGTAATATTTTATATTAGGATGTTATATTGTAAAATAATGTGTTACTTGAGAAGAAAATATAGTAGCAGTTTATTTGCAGTGAACTATTATGTTTTGGGTGAGTTGGGCTAGAGTTAGGTATGTAGGAAATATTTTCATTTGCTAAAGAGCAGTTTAATAATATGATAGTCTAAGTTAGGTCATTTGGTCAATTTTGAAATACAAATTCTCTCCCAAGACTATATTTATTCATCTCAGAAAACACTGAAATAAAATTTTCATTTTTTTCTCAACAATTCACTCTTTTCAGAAAAAGACTGTTGAAGTGTGTTGTGAGGTAACTAGAGGCTCTTTAGATTTTTTACTTTACAGTGTTTTATGTCAGACTGAAAAATTACCAGTACATTTCCACTTGTAATTGTTTACTTGCTATTTAGATTGTGCTACACGCAAGTAGATTTTGTGCATTTAGTAGAGTGCTATTGGATGATTTAAATAAAGCTGCTATTTGTATTTGCTCTATTTCTGTCTCTTTGTGTGGAATATTATGAGCTTTATTAATCCTGTCCTATGTTATCTTGTATTATTTATGGGAGAAATGAACAGCATGAGCATTTTAACACGTCTAGAAAGATTGTTTTTTGATAGTCTTGAGATTTGGGTTCTGCTCTTCGTTCTCCCACAGATTTTATGTTTGATTCTGGTTAAATACTTTAATCTGCTTTTTTCTGTCTAGTAAAAATATGTATATATAAATATATATATATATATTTTAAAAAATTGTATCTGTCTTGATGAATCCTTTCTGCCTTCAACTAGTGCTTAAAGTTTCTTGTTTTGTTTGTTTTTAATCACCTAAATACCTAGCTATGTTGTATAGTTAATGTTGTACTTCTGCACTGTCTGACAATGATGGCTTACTTGGTCGTTGTCACAGGACTTTGAAATTAGGATTTATGGATGTGGGTTAAATACATCTATGAGTAAAAAGCCGGTATAAAACCTAAGTGAAATTTAAATCTTAAACTTTATCTCTTCTCTGTCGTACATTATCATTCACATTAGCAGTCATCGTCTTATGTACGGGGATGATGTACTTATAGATTAGCATCTCTTTCATAAATTTTGAATAGATGAGTATGCATTGTGTAGTTCTATTGATTCGTCCAAGATTTCACAAATATTCATTAAAATGAAAGAAAGCAAGTACAATATACAAACAAATCTGGAATCATAATTATCTAACAGACCAGCAAAAATCTGTTGCCATAGAGAAATTGCTTCTTACAAAAATAGAAATATTTTGTGGGGGAAATGTTGGCCACTTTTGTGGTTGCTTGCTTTGGGATGCCAACTGGAAGTGACTGCTAGTGAATATGATCGTATTAGGTGTGCTTTACTTGTACTTTCTATTATTATTATCCTACTTCTGCTTTATCATGTGGAAAAAAAAAAACACGTAATTTCTAGTGCAGATTTAAAGGAATTATGGAAATGTGGAGATTCCAAAATTTTTAACAGCAGTTTTAATTGAAGGGTGCATGTGTGTATGTATTCTGAGGTCATGGAAAGATGGTGAAGCAAAAAAAAAAAAAAAAGTTTGTTAAAATATGTAGTGTGTCAGGGTCATCCTGTTTATCATCTATGAAAAAAAAAACCATATTCTGCCACTTACAGCTTAAACAGAGAAATTGGATTTGCCTTTGGCTTTAATTCAGTTTGTTTTATTGACTGAAAGGTTCCCTTGCATGTTATGTTATCCCATTAAAAATATTTTACAAATAGTGCCAGCCATAATTAATAACAGCTGCGCCTTGCGTTTTCAAACAAATTTTTAAAAAGAGAGAGAGAGGAAGGGAAAATAACTCTTTCTCATGGGTCAACATTTTTTATTAGAAAAGAAATAACTTGGACAGTAGAATTTTGTGTCAAAATTGTTGCTGGCTGAGTAATTTACTTTTCCGAATGTTTCTGGCCATTGTAACTTTACTGTGGCCCATCTCTGTAGCAGTTCATCCTGGTTCACCTGGATTTAAATATTTATTTGCTCAGAAAAAATACCCTGTCTGTCTGTAGTGAAATACGAGCTTCCCCCTCAAATCCATGTTATCTGATGAAATTAAAATAAAAGCTTTTTGAGAAGGCCATTACTGTATCTCCAGAAGCCCTAAGACCCTGAGTGAAATCTGTCCAGAGCAGCTGAGCAGGACGCAGCGCCTCTTGTGCCAGGCGCCTGCCGGCCGTGTTCCTTCCCCGCCATATGTTGCACAGGTTTGAGAACCACCCGAGTGGTGCCCAGGTCTTCAGCTGACTCGCTCCTGAAAATGCTGGAGGCAGCAAGGGGAATGAAAGCAGGGAGAGTTGCTGCGGTCTTGGTGCCACAAGGCCGGTCCGGTGGCATGCACTGCAGCCAAGCTGCCTCTAGGTTAATTTTTGTATTCAAACTTTCTACGTGTTTTGTGTCTCCTTGCAGAGACGACAGGGTGCAGCGTTCCTCTGATGTGTCTTTAGGGCTGTATTTGTTTGGACTAGAGGCAGGTTCTTGCAAGGAGCTATGATTTGATGTGCCTGGCTGTGTTCTTAAGGATAGCGAGCAACTGGTCATGAAGACCATCAAAGTGCTTGTATCTAAACAGCGTACCACTTACTGATGATAACCAATTTGAGGACTTAGAGAAGTGTTTCTGGTAGAGAAATTTCTTCAGTAGCAAGGTAAAACAAAGTATTTAGTTTAGGTAGTATTGATATATGCTTTTTGAACAAATCACGGATATTTGGACACAGCTTCTAGTGATTTTATTCACCTCTTGAATGAACACAGCACAGTAATGGATTCTAAATAGTTTTCTCTCTTTGTAAACAAATGACCCAGAGAATCCATTTTTTTGGATACCAAGCTAAATATTCATGGTTAATCAGAGAATGGATTTTTTAAAAAAGAAAAAAAGTTAAAAGCATGGTTGTCTTAGCTGATGTGGTTCTCTCTATCTTTGTGAGCCATTAGCAACTGCCTTTGCAAGAAGGGTGTACACCTAGAATGCTAAAGACCTAGGGCTAGAGGACAATTAGTAATTTGATGGAAAGAGAGAGGCTCAGGTGATTGATGGCTCTTAGGCTGTACTCCCTTAATTGCTCCCTGAAGACCTTTGTGCGTGCGTGCACACATGCAGGTGCGACTCTGTGCTCAGAGGTTATGGAAAATGTGGCATTTAACATGTGTAGCAGTTACAGCAGAATGACTTTATCTTCTGATCTGTCAATGGATGACAGTAACTGCAGTTTTTGTAAATGATGAATACAGATAATATATGTTAAATGTTTCTTTCATCGAAAATGCAGAGACAAGTTGTGCTTGAAACACTGTTCACTATTCTGCATGCTGAAAGTATGTGTGTAGGTGCTTTTTCTCATCTGATTTGCAGAGAAAAATTGTTTAGGATTCTGATCTTCTAAGTCCATTTTGAAATGGATCCTATGCTCCTGCTTGATTTAAATGCCATTTGAATATTTTACCCCATCTTTTAATCAAATCAGAATTTAAAAAAGTAATGAAAGTGTTAGTAATAAAATGAAACTATTTTTTTTCCTAATGAAAGAGCAATAGTAAGTTCTTACTCCATTTGTGCATGTCTCTGACCTCTTCGTCTATTACGTGCTTGATGTAGCCTGAATGTCCTCATGTAATAGTTTGTGTTTCATAGAGCTAAGACACCACTGTTACCTGAGTACTAGTGGATTAACTGTATCCCGTAAGTGATTCATCAATGCCAAATGAATTTCTCTTTGTTTCAGGTGACCATACTTTAAGAGTTTGGGATGTGAAAGCCCCAGGAGTCAAACTTGTGATACCAGCCCACGAGGCTGAGATCTTGAGCTGTGACTGGTGCAAGTATGATGAGGTACAATCCTGTGTATCCAACTGTTTTCCGAACAGAACCAGTTTCATCAAGTACCAGCGTTGTTTTTTTTTCAGTTGTTTTGTTTGGTTTGGTTTGGTTTGGTTTTTACTGCAACATTAATGCATCTTCTAGTTATATGGGAATAAAAGCATGCCTAGTTGTTCTCTTACTAGCTAGCTAATTTACTAGCTACATCTCCAGAAGAGCATTGTTCCAACTGATAACTGGCCGAAGTAGATGTGAAGTTTTGTTCACTCTTTTACATAGTGGGCAGAATATTCCTTAGTGGAGAAACAGTTTGTATTTCTCTGTTCTCTTTAATTTACACAATGGAGACCTCATTTATGATGTATTCATCTCTGTTGTTTGGTCTGTCTTATTGTTTGATCTGTCTAACTTTTATAGCTAACATTTTCCTGATATGTATCTTTGCAATTTAATAATTAAGTTGTCCTGATATATCTGTGTTGTATCAAATCATCAGAAGTTGCTGGTAACCGGTGCAGTTGACTGCAGTTTGAAAGGCTGGGATTTGCGAAATGTCCGGCAACCGGTGTTTGTCTTGCTTGGTCATACCTATGCTATCAGAAGAGTGAAAGTAAGTTGTATTTTATTCACTGTCACCCATCACTGGATTGTTATGCAAACTTTTCTGGGAAGCGATAATATTTTACATGATCTAATAACTAGGAAAAAACATGTTGAAGATTTTAGATGGTAGAGTGGCAGTTCTTGGAAACAGTTCGGTTTAGCCTGTAAAACCTGTTTGATGTTTAGCAGGTTGGTGGGCTTTCAAAGGAAATGATATCTTCAAAGTCAATATATTGATGGAAGAGCATGCCAGAGATTTAGGGATAGGAGGTTTACTTAAGCTAAGTTACATGGGCTATTTTAGATGGAGGCAAGACCTTCCCGTATTACTTTAAGTGGTGCTGTGCTTTATTCTTTTGATACAAGATGTCAGTATTGATGTAAGGCAAGGTAGAAAACTGGTTGTGAATGTGTATTTTTGTGTATACAAAGAAAATGTTGATAGTCAAGTAAGCTTAGAAACTCTATGCATGAACAGCTACAGATGATTGTACGGGACCTGTGTACTACTAGATCACCTGTTGCTGGGAGTTTGTTCTGGATGCACAGTCACAGTGCTTGGAATTAGTATTGTATGTTGGCAGCAGGACACAGGTCTGTGATTTAATATAAGGTTAGTGTGGTACAGATAATACCTGATCATTACAAAGCCTTTCAAGAAAAGGTATGTTAATGAGTATTTTCTTGGAAGCTTGAACTGGCAGAAAATAAATATCCTGAGTCACTACTTCGTTTCGCTTCACCCTGGCATTTTTGATCTGTGGCTTTAAAATGTTTTTAAAAGCTACCACATTTGGGTTGTAATTTTTCAGAAACCTAAGGGAAACTTTTCCTGATAACTATGGGAAAGGTTCCATATCACAAATCCTGTTTGTAGCTAGACGGCTTGAAAAGCTCTTGCTTATCCTAGCTACCCTTTCCTGCTACCTCCACTAGTGGTGACTGTCCATGTCTTTTTTTTCTGATTTAATTTCAGCACAACCATGTTCTAATCAGGCTCCGTGAAATGTTCTTCATAGCAGAAGAATGTTTAGCAGTGGCAGATCATTCTCTAACTCCATTTTGACAGGCATTAAGAAAGTTAAATCAATACAGCTTTAAATGTTATGTTTTCACTCTCTGGGAGTTACTGGGATGTGGGATCTTTTGAAAACAGCTCTGCCACTAAGGGATTCGTAACAAAGTCTTCACAGTAAAATGTAGAAAGTGAACGCAGAATTGTTATTCATTATATCCTGAATAGTAGAACTGATCCTGATAGTAGAACTAAGAGGCGCTTGATAAAACTAAAAGAAGATGGGTTTACAAACAGATGAAAGTACTTTTTGTACATATCAGATTGTAGACCTGAATCGTGTAATGGTTTGGATTGGCAGGGACCTTAAAGATCATCTAATTAAGATAACGTAAGACTTCTGGAATTAGCTCTCTCTTTAGCGGTGCCTAGTGAGAAGACAAGAGGCAATGGGAACAAATTGAAATACAGAAAAATCCATTTAAACATAAGAAAAAGCTTAATCAAAAGCTTTTTTTTTTTTTCTTTAAACTGAGAGATTTCTCAGACACTGGTCTCCATTCTTAGAGATATTCAAAACCTAATTGGATGTGGCCCTTACCAAACTGCTCTAGTTGACCTTTGAGCAAGGCAGGATAGACTAGATGATCGTTACAGGTCTCTTCTAACTGCAGTGATTCTGTGATTCTACGCTAATCTTCCATCAGCCAGACATACTGTATGGAAGAAATCGATGACAGGTGCCTGGGTTCACAAGCTCTTTTTACAGAACATCTTCTGTTGCTTTTACTGGAGTCAAAACACAGGGCTAGGAGGCAGTTGGCCTCACTGAGTAGGGTATTTTTTTGTATTCTTACACAGTTTTATTTAAGTTTCCATTTTAAGGCCCCTAATGTTCCCTGTTTTCTGACACATCTTAAAATGCTTATTAAGAGTTGGCCAGAACTTTCTTTGCACCCAGCCTTGAGGTCAATTCAGTAAGTGGTTTTAAGGAGACAGAGGGGAGGCTGTATATGTATACATCTTCAAGGAAGAGGTATGTGAGAGTGCGTGGCTTTTAATCCATCTTAGCAGGCTTTTATAGGTGGTGTTAGAAGATAGACGTGGTCCCACGGACATGAGATACAAGAGGCAGGCCAGCACTTAGTGGTGATGAGGGTGTCCATGCCTGTGTGGTGTGACTCACCTGTCAGACTACCTTGAGAGACACCAGGATGCTACCTCGGTAGAGGCGTTCTGCCCTGTCCTGCCAGTGTCCCTTCCCCTACGGCTTGCTGGCACTGGCAGTTACAAAGCTGTGCAGCACGCTGGCTTGGCTGATTGCTCTGGCTGAAGATCTGTCCCTAAAAGTGGCTAGTTTCTGGATCACTAAGCTGACTCTATTTGTCCCTCAACTGCATGATTAAAAGCCGTGACACAAAGGAAGGGGGCATGAGCATGGCCTGAAGTGGAAAGGAGGGGAAAGGCCACCAGTCTTGGCAGCAGCACACTCTTAAATTAGTTTTAACCAACCATGAAATCACAGCTGTCAGTTGTCTGTCCTTTGTATTCTCTTCACTTGTTCAAGCTTGCATTGACTGTCAGGTCTGCGGCGGGCAGGGAGTTCGACCCAGCATTACGCTGTCAGGATTCTTGCAGATTGCTTCTGATCTCGCACTGCGGCACAGGGCTTCAGCAGCACGCTGGGGTCATCTGGAGCCCTTCTCAGGAGGTCTTGGCATTGGTGCATTTGGATATCTCATATTCTTAGCTGTCTTCAATCTCAAGACTGAAATATACCTATAGCTTTTGAGTTAAACTCAAGAGATCCTTGTTTGTAGGAACATACTTTGCGTTCTCGGCAGTTGTGGTGATAGCCCAAGCTTAGCTATTGAATTTCTATTAGCTGTGAGCAATACTGGAAGTCTTGCAGGAAGAATCTTACCTATGAACCAAGGTGTGGGGTGCCTGTATTTCAAATTAGGTCAGTGACTTGTATATCTTGTTAAGAAATACAGGCCTTTAAATGATTGGGAATTGAGGGCTGCTGAAAAGCTGGAATCAAGGTGAAAATTTCCACCAAATTGCATTCTATTTGCGCTGTTTTTAGACCTGTCTACAAGAATCTGTAGAAGAGTATGTCACATAGGATGCCTTGCAGGAGAGGGGGAGATTAGAAAGTGACATTACATTGACTTCAGTTTTTCAACTTATCCCTGATTTTCCAATTTCTGTAAATAATTGCAAAATTTTAGGACATGGAATTGATGACAGTAGTATATCTTATGTTCTCTATAGCATGGCACAAATTTTCACTCTAAGATGACCCAGCTTTTCTGAAACTTGCTTTGTCTAATGAGATGATACTCAGGTTGTCAGCCAAAAGCAGAATTTAATGAGTGTTTATCTGACTGTTTTAAAACTTTTTAACTTTACAGCGGGGTTACTTGGCAGTGCTGTAATGAAATCAGACTGAACGAGGATCTCACAGAGCATTCCCTGTAATTAGAAATACGGTGGGGAAATTTGTTGATGTCTGTTTTGTTACAACATGATGTGGTACCTACAAAGACAGTTTAAATAGTTAAACTTTGGTAACTTTCTACTTACAGTAAGTCTGTATATGCTCACAATATTTTTACTTTAAAAATTGATCTGTTTTTGTTTTCTTGCAGTTTTCACCATTCCATGCAACTTTATTGGCCTCCTGCTCCTATGATTTTACTGTGAGGTACAGTAATTTCTTATTGCATATCTTCTTTTATATTGCCTGCAGTAGAAAATAGTTCTGGAGTGGACATACTGAAGCGCAGTTGCTCTCAGATATTTTCTCTCCTTGTAAAATATGTTGAAAATACATGGGCTCTTCACTTAAAGGCTAACTCAGTCCTCTGAATTATGTCTGTGCTGACAGATGCTTTCTGGAAGCCTTTTCACATCATTCTAATACACGTAGTTGTGTCTGGCTGTGATAGTCTCTGATAGGAAGGTAGCATTCTCTAAAGTGAATGTAGGTAGGTGACTTGGTATGTTTCTGTGCTTTATTTTTATTTAAGCTTTTTATAACAAAGCTTTTTCAACCTGCCTGTATCTGACAAAGCCTTAGTGTTGTTCTACAGTATGTATGCTGAAGTAGACAGTACTTCAGCAAGTTCCCCTGGCTGCCCAGTAAATCTGATACTGCTGAGGATTTTATAATAGAGGTATCTACTTTAATACAAGTTATCTGCTTCTCTGTTTCTTAACAAGTGGAACCATATTGAAAGCAGTTGATAAGCTTGTTAGATAGATCAGTAGAGGAGAAAAAAAATACTCTTTCCCAAAAAAGATGTTTAAAAATGCCTAAGATATACAGGTTGGTATACAAGAAAGCTTACGTTTCAAGAGCTGATGTTACATCTGTTCCTAGGGTAGGTTGACAACATCATCAGTTTCATTTTCATTGACTCTGAAAGAGAAAACCTCTACACCATTTGCAATTGTATAGTAGAAAGTACTGCTGGTGATATGTCTAACCTTTTTTTTTCTGTAAAATTTTAATCCAAAGGCTTGTATTTTATGCTGTTCTAGCTATAACATACTTTAGGAATACAGTACAGTACAGGCTTTAAAATTTAATCTAAAATAAGTGATTAAGACTTAACGTATGCTTTTATATATTCACATCTTTTAAAATTGGATGTTGCATATTAAAGAGGAAAAGGACATTTCCAGACAAATCTATTTCTGAATTCCTGATTTTATAATATTTGATTATTACTTTTTGCCTGTAGACATAATATCTATAGTGACAGTCTTACATGGTAAAGCAACTTTCACCTGAGTTCACCTGAGAATAGTGGTTTTAAAGCAGAAAATTATTGTGTGTAAAACCCCACACTGGGAAGCATTGAAGTGGTAAATTTTTAAAATCAGATAAGTTAAATGATTAAAAATTAAATTTCTCACAGCAAGTATAACTTACTGTTTTCCCCAAGGCAACAGAAGTAGCAGTGTTTTCCTATACAGTAGAGTTCTGATTGCTCTTAAAACCACAACTCAATTTACTGTGCTTAAAATTCAAAGCGTATATGCCCTGAACATTAAAGGAGCTAACAGTAGTACATCGTTAATTATCTGAGTTGTATCCTTAAATCAGATTTTTCTTTCCCTCACCTGTTTTGGTGTCTCAGTCCCATGCTTGCTGTATTAATTCTAATGCTTACAAACTTGCAGTCTTGGTGGTATATTTTTTCCCATTTTACTTTTTATCAGATAATTAAGGTAAAAGACTTTTAAATTAAATTAGTGCTTTGGTATTCAGATAAGTAATATTCCCATGCTGGGCTTTGTAAAAAAGCTGTGATTAATGACTGGATCTGGACAGCGTTTCTTTAGGAGTGGTTGGACCTGATCTCTGTGCTTACAGTTCAGGTGCCAGCTGAAGGATCCTCTCCTCACTGATGGTAGTTCTGTTCAACAGATCCGCTGCCGAAGGAACAGGCTGTTACCTTCGCTGGGGCCAGCCAGGGATCACATGCTGACTGACTGGACAGCTTCTGGGTTGCAGTGGCTCTCTGCTGTAGTCCTACCTTTCCATGTCCTGGGCAGCGTGGCATTCCCCTCTTGGTGACGGCATGAAAGGAGGTGTGGGTACTTTGGGAGTGAGGGAAGGGTGGAGTTGTGAGCAATACAGCATGGAAAGATCATTGGGTGTGCAAGCATTATGGTAAGAAGAGAGGGATTTGCAGACTGGGCAGTGCCAGAAGTGTTAGAAGTGTTACCCAGAAGTGCTAGAAGAAGGAAGCTGAAGGATGAGAATAAGGCCAACACTCCCTCCTTCCTCCACTTCCTCCATTGCATTAAGTCACGCTACAGAATGATGTGAACTTCTGGAGGCAGCGAGGGTTAGCTTCTGCAAGCCTTTGTTTCTAGCAGACAGTCTCTGCTTACTGTGTCCTGTTTAGAGAATGCCTACAGCTCTTTATCAGCAGGATGAACGCTGTCAAACATCTGGGCAGCTTGGGGACCGGCTGCATACCTGGTGTGCAGCTTCTAGAGCACAGTGAACAGGAACATGCAGAGGTGAAAAAGGGCTCAGAGGCTCTGCTCCAGCCAGTGTGGGACTGCTTGAGACTGTCCGGTGATGATGGTGACATTCCACAAGGAGTTGCTCGAGCAGTTGTCCTTGGCACGTCGGAGTCCTCAACCTTGATAGTATTAGAGAGGACGTTCTTGGCTTCCAGGTCTGCTGGGAGTACCTGGGGCTGGGGGTGATCTTGTCACCTGTGGGAGATATTTGCACTGAGGTGAAGGAGCTGAGCAGACTGCATACCATCAATGATGATGAATGCAAGATTGGCAGGGTCTTCAGAGAGATCTGTCAGGTGAGAGCCTTGGGATTTAGGCTCTCACCTCTGCAAGGAAGGAGGAACAGTTAGCAACTATGCTTCAGGAACTAGAAGATAAAGATTCCCCTGATGGAGAAGGCTGGAAACTTGCGACACCTGGCAACACAACAGTCCCCTTCTCCAATTTGGAATTTGGAGTTAGAGAACAAGTTTAGTGCCCTGGGAATGGATGAGCAAGAACAAGCTCATTCTGGACAGGTGTCAGAATTGGCTGAGCCTGAATCAAGTGTCTGCACCGAGAGCAAGAAGTGTGTCAGCACTGGAGACTACCTCCTCTTGCATTCCCTCTTCAAGCTGGGTGGCAGGTAGATGCTTCATGTCTCGAAAGGCTTTGCAGCCCCATGTTGAGTTCCAGGAGGCTGCCGAGAGACAGCAAGGGTTTGTCCAACCTCAGAGCCCACTTACCAGTATGGGCTCTAGTATTACTGGAAGAGGTGACCATGAATATATTGAGAGCAGCTACATGGCTTTGGGAACCCGGGTGTTCCCTTGTGTTTTCCTTGATTCTGACAGTGAAGGAGAAAGGGCCAGGTAGAAAAAGACCTACTCATCAAGTCGCCGCTTGGCTGTGTGGTTGCTGTCACAAACGAGGCTTTGTTGTTTACAACCACGGGGCCCTCTTTGTGTGATGGGTACTGCAAGGCAGGCGTAAGATCCATCTGTTAAAGTAGGGCAAGAGCATCTTTGCCAACAGGCTTGCTAACCTACTGAGGAAGGCATCCAACTAGGAATGTCGGGGAGAGCGGCCGTAGCCTGAAGAGAAGTGAAGGTGTGAGGGGCAGAGAAGCGTGTGGGGAATAGCATAATGTCAGAGGCTTTTTCACTTTCTGTCTGAGTGCAGCCTGACACCTGTGTGCAGCAGGGAAACTAAATGGAGAATTAGAAGTTCATGTGTAGCAGCACAGCTGTAGCCTCTTAGGGATTTTAGAGTTACAGTGGTACACAGCCACCTTCCTAGCCTTGCCTTCCTGAGGAGCCATTGCGACACTCCCGTCTTGTGAGCTGTGAAGTACGTAAGTTCTTGAGAGCCTTTTCCTAGTTTACTTTAATTGTTACACTCTTGCTTAATGTAATTAGGGGCAGTGCCTTGCCAGTGAAATCCTCTGTTGTGTGGTCGGTGCCAGGAGGCTGACAGTGTAAGTGCTGTGGTGTCCGTGTGTATATAACCTTCTAGACTGCTGTACCAGCATTCTGTCTTAGATAAAGTGCCTAGTTTTATTTATGTCTAAGATGTACTTCTTGTACAATACTGTATGGTGGACTGTGGAGGGAGGTTTATTTATGTGGTTTTACTCTCCTGATGCAGTGCCAGCTGGTTTGCAGCGTATGATTTCTCAAAAGGCTTCTAAGTCCAAAATAAAAACTGGTGGTTGGTTTCTTCCAGTGGCCTTGTCTGAGCAGTGTGATTAATAATCAAATAGCTGATGCATTTAAGTGACTTTAATGTGTCCCAGTGCTCTTCCCATTTCTGACACCAACTGTATATCCTTCAGGTTTGGCACTAATGCGCTCCATGTAGCACCAACATCTAGTGCAGTTTCAGCTCTGACATTTCATTTGTGAAACAGTCAGCAAAGAGGAGGAGAGCTCCTAGCTCATATACCATGGTGCCTGTAAATGCAGGGTGTGGAGACCTTTTCACAAAGTGACATGTTTTACTACAGGCATTTTTCTGTCCAAACGATTACTTGCTGTGACCAGGGACAGATGGATCAGAGCTGAAGAGGTGAAATACAGTTTTTTAGGAGTTTTAGAAAACTATTAGCTCCTGGTTTTAGCATGAGTAAGCAAATAACAAAGAAGGGCAGGTGAAAATCTTTGACAAACATGGCACAAGAAAAATATTTTGTATAACAGGGGAAACTTGTCACCATGACACCTTGGGAAGGTCTCTTCTAAAGAATATAATATTAATATTATGTTGTACCTCTACCATGTATCCTTTACTGTCACTTGCAAGGAGAAGTGTAGCTCACAGTAAGATGCAGAGTTCACTTAGGAATGTTCTGAGTTTGAGTGGATGCACCATACGCTCCACGTACACATACGTGCCTGCATGCAGATGTGTATGTAACCGCATACACATACACACATGAGGACGTGACTATATACACACATGACTATACACATTTCAATTTAAGAACAAAAAATAATATATATAAATGTTTATATATAGAAACAGGTAAGAGATTTGGGATTCCAGTGTGTGGTATTAATTTTGTATCTTGTCAAATCTACTCAAGACTTGTGACTTTTTTTTTTAAGTCTCATTTGGATAGTAATCCATAGAACAGCACAGAATGGCAGTCCTTTAAAAACTATAATAATTGCTTGTGTGCATTGCAGTCAAGCTACTGAAAGCTAGTTCACATGCCAACTTCACGCTGGGGGCTAAGAAAATAAACAGTGTGGTAGATTTGAGCCTTATTTTTTGTACTTGAGTATAATGATTTGTATTTAACCCTCTGTCTAGTAGATCCTTCATCAAAACAACCTTTTCTATGCTAGTTCCTTACTCTTCGGAAGAGTTCAGAAAAAATGCAGGTTAATTAAAAAGTGGTTTTAACACAAACGAATCATTAAAACGTCAGGAAATGTACAAAGTGCAGGAACATTTCCAGGACTTATTTAGGTCTGCACGCATGCTCTTAAGCCTTATCTCTATCAAAATTCAGTTTGAAAGAACTTCAGTGTCATCTCTTACTGGAATAGTAATTTTATATTTTTGGAGACTCTTCAGTATAAAAAGATCTTAGTGCATTAGGCACAGACAGTGCTCACTCAAATTTAAACAGATGATCTGATAAATTGCAGAACTTCATTAAGCTGATATCAGGCCGGATCTTGAAAGATATTCACAGAATCTTGCCTCTGAGGCAAAAAAGCAATTTTTGTTGAAAGTTATTCTGTATTGGTTATCATCTCTGAAAGAGGCTTTAAGGTAAACCACTGTCTCCACCTCCCCATCACTGTGTACAAGTTCAGTAACATGGATCGCAAAGAAGTCTTCAGAACTTCTGGAATAATGCTGCTCATAAGAAAAAACAAGCTTTTTTTTTTTTTTTACTTTAGTTATTTGTCCTTGGCTTCTTTTTCCCCTTTTTTTCTTCAAGCTAAAAAAAAAAATAAAAAATGTTTTTTCTTTACTCACTTATTCATTTTTTTTTCCTAACTAGGAAATGTCTTCCTGTTAATCAAAATACTTATCAATGGTGTTTTCAAGCATGAAACTGAATCCTCTGCAGTAGAAGAACCTGTTAATTTCAATGTCTCAGTTGATAGTAGCTCCTGCAGCATTATAAAAATTCCCATTGGCAGCAAAGTTGCTAGTGGTAATCATATCTTTGGGCATAACATCTGAAATTAACCTAATTCAAAACTGATTGGAACTTTTCAATTATGATTTAACTTCGTTGTGACTGTGAAGGTAGTCACAGTCACTCCTAAATCAGTGTAAACAACATATGTTCTTTTTTATACTTTCTTTTGGGATTAAGACAAGTACCAAAATTTCATACTAGTTACTATAACACATGAACAAGTGCCCAGGTTCTTGTATTTTATAATTCCACTGGCATTTTCCTGCCTGCACGTGGTAGCTTTCTTTTGAAGTAAGTATTAATGTGATCAAATTTTTCTTAAAATTAGGAAAATTCTGAACACGGGAGCTAGTCACCAAAGGTTGCAAACAAATTTCTGGTGCTAGTAATAGCACTATAACATTGTTGGTGAACACAGCAAAGGGATATTTGTATATTTTCTCTTTTCTTTTAATAAACAGGTCTCTCTGTATGAATGTTAAATGTTTGTAATTAAAACTTTCAAGTAGTAAATGTTTAACTATGGCAGCATCTAAATATTTTTTTCTTATGGAAAATGAATCCTTTTTCTTCTAAATAACTCCTTTTTGCTTTTTGGTTGTGAGGCTAACTATTATTTCTCAGTTTGTGGTATGAATATGTTTAAATATTTCTCCACAAAATGTATTGTGTCTTTTTGAAAGGTAAAGTTGGCTTTTTGTGAGCACACGATAAAACAAATATTGAGAGAGTACAGATGCATACAGTGTAGAATCATAGAATGGTTTGGGTTAGAAGCGACCTCAAAGCCCACCCAGTTCCAACCCCCATGCCCTGGTCAGGGACACCTCCCACCAGGCCAGGTTGCTCAAAGCCCCATCCAGCCTGGCCTTGAACACCTCCAGGGATGGGGCATCCACAGCTTCTCTGGGCAGCCTGTGCCAGGGCCTCACCACCCTCTGAGCGAAGAATTACATACGGTATTATCTGTATGTCAGTGACAGCCCCTTTTGTGTTTCTCATCTCCAGCTTACCTATTTTTAGCCGACTGGCCTTTCCAAGTGCTTGATGAAGAGTGGTGCATGTGTCATGGTGAACCGATCTCCACTGTAGACTTACGATACTAAAGGATGGGGAATATCTAGAAGCTGTGATAAGACCATATACATCTCTGAGATAGGGTTTTGCATCCCCTTTTACGAAATTCATGTTCTGGGGACAAATCAGGGAGCAAAGAGTAGGCAGAGCAAAAAATTGGCACCATGCTGGTTTTGGAACCTGGGCTACAGACAGCATTTTTCACTTGGTACTGCAGTGAGTTATCAGTGCCACCATTATCTTGTCATCAGTGGTTTTCAGTCCTGAGACTGTACGTTTTTTGGTCTCTAGTAAGTGTTTTTATATCAAAACAAAGGTCCCAGACAGTCTGTGGAACTTGAACTGAGTTGTAGTACTCAAACTCTGTACTGCTGCTGACATTTTGCAAACATCACTTCATACAGCAAACACCAATTTGCCTTACTGTTTTTAAAATTGGTCAGACGGTCTTAGTTCTAAGTTTCTGTTCATATAGATCTAAAGTTGTCTCCTTTAATCTTGATTTCCAGTTACGAGCAACTGTCTTACAAAGAGTTAGTAGAGAGCTCATGTGGTAAGGAAGGCTACCACTTACCTAGAGACAAGAAGACTGGTTTCCTTAGGTTCTTAGGGAAAAATGGGTGAGGGTGAAAATGCTGAAATGGTCTTTTTGCTCTCCTCTCTTGTGAAATAAGCTGTTTGTCTTAGATCTCAGGTACTAGGAAAAAGTTAAGAGGGTTGTTGCTATGGCGTAGCCATTGTGCTGATACCATTCTGCTCATTTATTAAGGAAATAACATCTACACTTTAAACAAACTGACCCTGCTGGCTCCAGTGTTTGCTATTTTACTTGAATTGGTTTGAACATACAGAGCTTTCGGTGTAGTTGGTCTGATAATGAACTGCTCTTATTAATTACTGTCAGTTTCTCCAGTAGGAGTAAGGCAGAGGCCTCTGTGATTGTTACAGAAGAAATAAAGCTAATCATTGACCACTGTGAGAAAACCCAATCTGCAGAAAATTTGGTTACAGCTGTTAGCCCACAAACTGTGCGGTGCTCTGCGGTCTGTGGGCTTTTTAAGCAATACTATACAGCCCGAAAACAAAAAACAAATCTTTCTTGTGTGCCATCATTAGGCTATGGTGTCTTGTCCGTGTATGATTGCTTGAAAGTTCTATTCCTGAATCCGTGTTTTACAACTGAGGTTTCTTGTTGTACCTATACTTACATCCCATCTTCTTTTATACCTCTTTTATACTTGCTATAAACTACGTTGCATCTACTCTGGGAATAGCTTGGAGAAGTAGAACACTTCAGAAATCCATTTCTTAGGCATTTATATCAACTGAGCTTGGAACGGAAAACTTATTTTTGAAATATACCGTAGTGGAATTAACTGTTTAATGCCACTGATCTTTGTCGTACAAATTTATTATTAAGTTATAATATTGTATTTTGTTTTACAGAAACACAGTCTCAGATTGGAGACAGGGAATGACCAGTGTCATGAATGAAAACGTAATTTTCCATAAATAAACATCCCATACTGAACAGTACCAAAAAGTGAGAAAAATCGTAATTTGTGTTAATATCTTCCAGTGATAAAATTCTTCAGCTATCAAGAAATATAAGAATATTATTTTACCCTACATTTTCTTCTGTTTCATCATTGTCCCAAAAGCTGGTCTTTGGTGCCAATTTTGATCTCAGTTTCTGCAACAGGAGACAAAGACAGTTTTGCCCAGTGAAATTTAATTTATGCAAATCAGCAGATGGCTTTGCAGGAATATGATTAATTATGTTCCCTAAGTGGATGAGTTTGCTCTTTTAAATACCCTGGCAGCAACAGATTTGTCAATATCTTGCATTATATTTTTAAAATGGCCTTTCAATTACATTAATTGTGGTTTGTTTGATTTTCTCTCCCTCCCTCCCTCCCTTCCTCTCTGTATAGATTCTGGGACTTTTCCAAGCCTAACCCTTTGCTGGAAACAGTTGAGCATCATACTGAATTTACATGTGGACTAGATTTAAGCCTTCACAACTGTGGTCAGGTAAGAGGTGTGACGAATTTACATTTTGCTTGCCTGTTTTAGCTAGTTCAGTTGAGGCTGGACTCCATCTTGGATCCTGAATAAGAGCCACTGGACCGCAGAAAGCTTTTGGAAGTGAATCTGGCCGAATGCTTATTAAATAAACCTCTCTTTAGGTCTACATTTATTTATAAAGCAGTTACTCACATCGGGCCGGAGAGGAAGGCAGGACAGGCAGAATTGCAAAATGAGATAGCTGAAAGCCATGGTGAGCTCAGGGAAAATGTGGTAGCTTTATTTCGGAAGGAAGAGTAATGGAGAGGGGTGCCGAGGATGCCAAGCTGAGACACAGAGCTTTGTTCTGTCTACTTGAAAACTCAAGTTAAGCATTGCTAGTGTCACATGTGATACCAAGTCTTGGTTTGTCACAATAGCAGGAGTACTGTAGGAGGCTTAAAATGTATTTAGAAGTATAAAACCCTTAACTATAAATGTGAATGAGTGGGACTCATTTTGGCAAGGGCACGTGTTTGTGTACAGGTCACAGTAGAATTCTGTCCTTTGCTTCTGTTGCTACAATAATTTCTGTTTTGTAAACAGAGAATCATCATATGTAGTTTGACCTTTTTTTTTTCTTCTGAAAAGAAAGGTAGAAGAAAACTAAAAATAAAGTTAATTATTTGCTGTAATACCTATAAGTGTATAGTTTTCACATAGAAATTACTGCCACTGAGTCAACTATGACAAATACAGTATTTAATGTGCCTCAGGTGTTATTTACATCTAGGTTCTTTGCTAATTCACAGTGAAATTGTTTGGTTTTTTTTTTAATCTTAGATAAAAATTACTTTTTTTCATCTGTGATGAAAGTCTGGCTAGGCAAAGCAAATAAAACCATCCAAATTTCTGCTGGTTGGTACAAAGACACAGGAGAAAGGTGTCAGTTTGGCAATATACTTAGCTTAATGCAGGGAGAACCATTCTTGGCATCAACACAGGCTTGAAGAGCTTCATGCCCAATTGCTCATTCCCTTAATTCTGCTGCCTCAGGGGTGCTGCAGTAGCTGTTCATGAGGCCGTGCTGTGAACAGTGTAGGAGAATTTGTAAGGCTGAGTAAAAATCTGAAGTTTCAGGTTATTTGTGAGTGGAACAGGGCAGGGAAAGAGGAGCATAAAGGCCAGTTGCTGGGAAGTAAAGCTTCATCCCAAGTGACTGCACAGGTATGATTCTGACTGAATTGGGGCCAGAGGGAGCTGGAAGTGTAGCATAGTGCTTTAGGGCTTTGCACTGCTATATCATAGCATGCTTTGAGTGCAGCTTGGCTTTCCATGAAGTTGGTGTGGATTTTGCCATGGATCTGAATGAGATGACAAAAAGATTTTTCTTCTTTTGTGTTGAGAGTGTGATTACATCTTGATTCTAAGCCTGTTGGAAAGAGCCCTGGGTGTTTGTTACAGTGGATGGCGTTTCTGACTGGCTAAATATGACTTCTTTTTTGTATGATATGTCTGTCAAACTCCGCGTTCCTGCTGAAAGGATATTCTTTCTTTTGTAACTGCAAGGTATGGAACAGCCTTCTTGGAACAAGGCTTATTGATGATAGATAATGAATTCAAAGCAAACAGCTGCACCTGCACTTGGGTGTTGGAAAAAGGAAAATGATGGTGTGTATACCCGTCTACATTAGGGCATTCGTGCATCCAGGTATCTTTTTTCCATATAGAAATTCTACAAGTCCTGTGTTGGACTTAATGCAGAAGTACCAGCTGGTAAGTCTGAGGTACTTACCATACATAGTTCAGGCCAACGTGCCTTCCAGACAGAAGTTTGGCATCTGCAACAGCTTTAAGTTTCCCCCTGCTTTTTCTGTTGAATTGGTTTAATGTATTGTGAAGGCTGGATATCACAGCAATGAGAAATGTAAACATTGTTTAAAAAAAAAAAAAGGAAAAAAGAAAACAGAAAACTGTAATAGAATTCAGCTGTAACTACCAGATAAAGAATGAACATTTTCTGAACACTTACAGCTGCTTCCAGTCTGAGCATTTGAAACCTTTCCCTGACTTCTACATTTATCCAGCAAAGATTATCTGCTTAAATTACGCTGCTGTTCCCAATAGGTAGGTTGCTGTCATGTCTGCTCTCTATCAAGAACTGAGAATGAGTCCCAAGCACTTGTTCTTTGTGTATTTGTATGAATCCTGATTTTCATTGTATGTTTTAGAAGGAGTTACAACTTGAGATAGGAACTGCTTCACAACTCCATGCATCCAGGGTATTTTATTGCTAATGGACAGGCTATTCATTTATAGTCAAATGATGTATCATTCTGGTCATTAACCTTTGCTTTCACTCTTCATGATACTTTTGTTGCCTAGCCAGAAGGTATTTTCTTTGCCTGTGCCCAATGAACCTCAGCATTTAAGAAGTATCTTTTACATGTCAAGAAAAAGCCAGTCTTGGAAAAGTGTTCAAAATAGATACCAGGATTAAGTATCCGATTTGGGATTTATAAGACATTCCTGTGGAACTGATGGAGCTTTGAACAGAATCCACAGGCAGGTACATGTAGGCAAGTGGGTTCTTGGGAAGTATCCTGCTAAGAGGAGGCAACATTGGGTGGGGGGAGAGATTTGCTGGTGAGGAACGGATCCCCGTCATGGAGGTAAGTATTAGCTAGGCGAAACAGAAAATTCCTTGGTGCTTAATTACTATTCTGATAACCTGTCTTGGGGTATCTGCCTCTACATAAAAGTAAGCCTTTGTTGAAAGCTTTGCTTTTTAATGAAATCAACTGTTTTTTTCTTTCACCTTAATGGTTATTGTCAAGTTCATAACAATTTTGGACTAACGAATTTTCAGGCATATATTAAAATGTGCATTTTATAGTGCAAAGCATTAACAGAAATGGTCCATAAGACAGTCAGGGTATTTTGCTGTTGAAATGCAAGTGTTGATGTAAGATCTAGGAGAAAACACTACAAATCCCAGCTTATATTGGAATGGTATTCTGCAACTCATCAGATTTCTTACTTCCCTTCTGGTACTTACTTTCCCTGTGCATGATCCTGTACATAATTCCAAATAATATGGAGTTGGTGATAATACCAGTACAGTACCTGTGAAATTAGTCTTGTACTCTGTGTTACACTGTTCTTTGTGCCTCAGCTTCTCTGTGTCTCCAGTTTCTTCCCCCTAAAGCTGTGGGGTATCACCAGCATTTTGTCTGTAGCAGTCTGTGCTCCTCCCTTCCACCTGGCCAGAGGCCTTAGAGCTGAGGGGCAATGCTTGCTTTGTAGCAGCAGTCTGTTGATCCCATGAAATGTTGCTGTGCTGATGGCATCGTGAGCTTTCATATGGCATCAATGTCCCTAAAACTTAAAAAGCTGTCATTTCTCACTAGCTGGAGAGAGGTCGTAGCCAAACTATGGCCACCTGAGCTGTATCCCCTGAAGGTAACTGAAATCTTGTCCTAAGATCTTTCAGCTTTATGGAGATTTTTTTATCATCATCGGTCAAGTTCTGGTGTACAGGTTTGTTCTGCTACCTCTCGTGTATGTGCAGATTATGCAATGTGCCACATTAGCTATGCTAAGTTGGCTTAACCAGTACAGCCAAATAGAAATGCAGGAGGTGTCTATTGTGAGGCTGTTTTGCTCTCTGTTCTGCTGTTCATTAGACATGCGCCCTTGGCAGTCCTAGAAATGTTGACTGTTCCATATAAAAGTGGAGCTGCATCTTGTGGAAATGTACAGAAAAGAAAAGACCTTGCTTTTGCTCATTTGCTCTTAATTTTTACACTTAATTGCGAAGGAGCTGATAGCTTCCACCCAGCTGTCATGGCTATCACGCTGCTCTGATTGTCTCACTATCTGTACTTCTTTTTAATCTCTCCGTATGGCCTGGATGCTACCATAGTTATGCAGTTAGTGATCCTTTGAGATAAAAAGACTTCTTACTTAGTCTCAGAGTGGATTTTTGCATGGAAAGATCAGACTTAAACAGCTGCAAATGTTATCATTAAACCAATGTGAGCACCTTTGTAGAGTTGGAGAGGGAGGTGACATTTCTTGCTGGTGCTTATTGCAGGTGCTTCCCTAACTGTTCTATTTTCACTGCATCAGTCAAAGCTAACCATTTATGAATAATGGTTGCTCTTAGACATTATCAACAGAAGTCTCATCTCAGGGTGTTTGGAAGGGTTGCTGTCAGGCATGGCAATTCTGTAAGAGCTGCAATGGCAGTCTGCTGAGAGGAAAAACTTCTCAATCTTTGAAGTGCTGGGAAGAGAAGAGGCAGCAGTTTCTCGGTTGTGTGTTGTGTTTCAGTGGCTTAAAAACAATTTCTGCTCCTGCAAGCCTCATCTGTTAGTCAGCGTACTGGATTTTGTTCCTGTATCTGGAACAGCTTTTATTTATAAGAACTTACGGTCCAGGGTTTGTTCAATTCTGCCTTTATTGGGAAATAATAACTAAAACAATGTGTGTTGTTTTTTGTTTTTTTTTTTTTTTCAAAAGCACATTAGAGAAATCTTTCGTTGCACATTCAAAATAAAAAAGTTTTAATTTACAGACTCCCATCACTTCATTCTTGTGTGAAGGTAGACATCGTGTGCAGTTCATCCCTGGCATCTTTTGATGAAACAAAAGGCCACACCAGTGGTTCAGATTTTCTAGTACAAAATAGGTATTGAATAAATTTAAATTTCTGCCTATTCTATCTTTTGTAATATTCCACATACCCCCCACCCACAAAAAGAAAAAAAGGTGCTTCAATAGAGATCCATTCTACTTAGATTTTTCTAGCATATGGTGTATGAATGGGCACTAAGGCCAAAACTGGTCTGGTCTGGAGGTGGAATCTGAGAAGTGATCACCTCTCAAAGTAATCTAATGAGTAGCAAACCTAATAGCTTTCTTTATCTCCAGCTAATCTCCCATCTCTCCATCTTACACACATGCAGAGGGTGTTCAGGACCCTTCAAAATATGTAATAATGATATAAATAGGTTGTTAGATTCCATATAAAATGTCACAGAAGATAAGAAACTAAAAGAGGAAGGGAAACACAACATTAATGGACGAGAAGAACTGAATACTTCTGATATCTCCTCTCACAGAAAAAAGACAGGTCATATTGGTTTTATTTGAAAATGGGGTGGGATGGAGAAAAGCTGAAAAGGGAAATGGGTCACTCAGACACATTTGTGCATTATCATCTGATTTATTATAAGCACTCAGGAAGCTGAGTGGCACCAGGGTACTTCTGGATAGGCCCATTAAAAAGGCTGAAAATATTAACATGGAGAAGGCTGCACTTTCTTCTGATTAACTCCCTTCATAAAGGGGTTACTGAACTCAAAGTTTTTAGTTGATCTTTTCAATGTATTTCGTCTGGGTTGGAGGTTGGAGTTTTATTGTGCCTTCAAATGTTGGAAATAAAAAATAGCTACTCACTTGGGAGATTTCTCTTTTCTTTTTTCTCCTTCTGAACATTAAAGAGGCAGAATGTCATCCATGTAATTGCCCTGGACTCGATGGATTGCCCTCAGGTGCTGGAAAAGGTCTAAGTCTATTGCAAAGCAAGATGATTGTGATGAATAGAAAAGAGAGGGCCTATCAGAAAAGTAAATCAGTTTGTGAGTAAATGGAAATGTCTTTGATAAATGAATGGTATCAATATTAAATCAATTGGTGGGAAACATTGTTATACTCTGGGACAAGGATAAACAGTTCAATAAAATACAGGATAGCTGTTTCATTTAAATTAAACTATGGTTTTCAAGTCAAGCAATCAGCTTCCTATGATGACTATAGTTTTTTGTTCATTTGCTTGCTTTTTGGCTTTACTTAAAGGGAAATATAGTGATGCCCATTTTGATTTCTGTTCTTCAAATAGACTTGCTTAAAAACTCTACTGGCAGATAACTTGGCATGACATTTATGCTGCAGCAGTAACAATAAGTTATCCCAAGCATATATGCTAGTACAGCAACTTTGCTACTTAAATAAGGTTAGAGACATTTTGTCAAACTGCCTTTGTCCCATATAGCTTTAGTAACAGTTCATAACCAGCAGAAAAATAACCTGTTTTAGAATGTTTTTTAAATTTGCATTATTTCTTGATGTAACTGAACAGTCACTGTAAGGTGAAATATTCTTGTTTTACAATTCAGCTTTAGTTATTCTCCTTTTCTCTGCGATTTCAGATAGTTAAAAGTTGCTATAGTAGAATTTTATTCTACGGTTACAAGAACAATTTGCAAGTTATAATGAAAATTGCATGACATACAGGTGTCCAAGTTATTAAATAGTATAAGGATTACAATTATTCAGTTCTTTGCAACTGAAGTAAACAGTCTTCTACTCTGTTTGCATGTCAATTAAAAAAAAAAAGGTAAATTATGTACACTCTAAATACTGAAATCAGTGAGATTTGTTTCAATTTGTGAGTAAAATTTGTTTCCAAGACAGTGAAGACATGAACACAGAAAGGTGAACCTCCACGCCTTCGTGTTCCTACTGGTGAGGACTTTATTGGATATGAAGACAATGTTTGAATTAATTTTTAAATTTTCTTTTCTCCTTCATCTTACCATGGAAGCATTTTTCCACCTATTAGTAACATCATCTCATTGATTAAAATACAAACTCCAGGAAGTTGCATTTTTAACTGCATATTTATTTACTGTGGTGTGCTGGATCAGCCCTCCTCCCAGCTGGAATTACTGCTGCTTTTTTAATATTTAAATATAAAATAGCACTTAGTTAAATAACCAAATCACATATCACATGAGAACTGACAATGTTAAATACTTCTAGTGCTTATTCAATATCTTATGTTCCCCTCTTCTTAGGAAAGGCATACAGTGGTCATAAGACCATTGTATAAAACAGGTCATCATAAGAAAAAAAAAATAAAGCAAAATGAAAGAAGGCATTTGGTAACCTGATGCAGTAGCTGCATAAACATTACTTCTCTTTATCCCATGGTTTATTTTAGTCATTTGTATTTGTGGCGGTGATAATTTATGAGGTACTGCAAAGGGGCATGTAGCAGCTGTCCATAAATTAATGCTGGCTACCACAATGATACCTTTCAGTTGTCCCCCTTCTCTCACAGACTTGGCTGTGTTTTGGAGAAGTATTAAGGAGAAATGGAAAGGTTATTGCATTTTCTAGTGTTGTTCCATTCTGTAGTGTCACAGTTTTACATGCATGCCTGTTTTCTGTTTCTTACGTGGGCATTCTCACCAAGGTTTCTAATACTGGTCTTGCTTTATAGACTTCCTTCTGCACAGGAGAACTTGATACAGTGCTGTTTGCTGTAGTTTTATTTTCCTTCTGTTAGCTGATTACCTTGTCATCTTTCATGTGTTATCATTAAGTCAATGAGTTGGGCAAATTACAGCAAGTGATCCTTTTCAAACTCCCTTTTAATATCCCCTGTTTATTTTTAGTGTTGCTAGATTAACCAGTTCTGTAACTGTATTTGTTCAGAGGCTGCTTCAGGATGCTAATTACACTGATAACAGGTGGGGATTCCCGTGGGATTTTTTCCAAATGTTATCTTGTTTCTGCATGAAAGTGGAAAGTGTTGCTTGTGGAAATACAGATATTGATCCAGAGCTCTGAAGAATATTTAGAAACTGGCAATCGTATAAAACACGGTTTTTACGTAGCTTTTTCAGTGGAGAACTTGGATTTTCTTTTTTTGTATGATTTGGACGGACTGCAATGCAGCAGAACATTATACCACACAAAGCTCTATTATGTTGTATGAATAGACAGACATGTTTTCAAGAGATTTTTGGTACATTTAGATATACACAGAAAACACTTCAAAAACTTAGTAGAAGCAACTAAAGAAGCAATAAAAATGAATAAATAGTGCAGTATAGTAAACACAAAACAGGCTGATTATAATATGAAATAAAATATTGAAGTTGGATTTCCAAATTTTTCGTGTGCAGCTGTTCATTCTGGCTCTAGAAGAGAACAGGAATTGGAGTCTGAGCAGAAGGGAGCTTGTTGTGTAGGGGATCCAACACTACATCCTTTGTCATCCCAACTGGAAAATACATTGTAAAGATAATTCAAGATGGATTAAGCCAGATTTATTGGCATGTATCTGTGGGGCTCATCAACTTTTTAGCTGTCCTTTTTCTACTCCGCTTTGCCTTCTTTCTTGTTCCCTACAATATTCTGTTAATATACACTGTATCTCATTTACTTGAGTAATTGTCAGTGTGCTTAACCCTTTCACTTTGTTACTGTCTCTTAAGTGCATTATCAAGTCATTATCAAACCTAAAGCATTCTGAACATGAAGGAAAAAAATATATTAAAACATTCCATTTGAACATGAGGAAAAAATTATTTTTCTATGAGGGTGACTCAGCACTGGGACAGGTTGTCCAGAGGGGCCGTGGAGTTTCCTTTCCTGGAGATGTTCAAAAGCTGTCTGGACACTTTCCTGAGTAATGTGTGCTCCCTGCTTAAGCAGGGAGGATGGCCAGATGATCTCCAGAGGTCCATTCCCACCTCAGTTGTTCTGTGATTCTACAGTCTTCTCTGTGGTATCTCCTTATTTATTCAAATCTAATGCTATAGAATAAGGTTAACCTCCTTGTTCGTGATTTTAGTTTCTAGCTTTCACCTAAAATACATCTTGGGACTTGCAATTCAGAAAGTTTTCAGTTATGTTAGAATAATTTCCTGGTAGGCATGTCTTTTCTCAACAAAAGACAATACAGTGATCTCACAGCTTATCAGTGTGAGACTGAAGAACAGTCTTAATTCTTCAAAAAACTTCCATTGGTCATTTTGGTTCACTTCTTTGTTTCTCACGCATACACAGGATCACGCAGAATAGTTGAGGTTGGAAGGGACCTCCAGAGCTCATCTAGTCCAACCTTCCTGCTCAAGCAGGGTCACCTAGAGCATTCTCAGTTCCTCAGCTCTCCATTAGGAAAATGTCTATAATAGTTTTCCCTACCTGCAAGTTTGAGAAAAATGGTAACATTTGATCATGAAGTGTTGAGACGTTGTGGTAGAAGAGTCCTAAGACCCTATAAAGAGAAGAAATGTCACACGGTCTGGAAATTTATTTGTCCTCCCTTCATCCCATGCTGTTACTTTCTGCATTGGCCTGTGTGAAACAGTCACTTGAAACTCTAAGGTTTCCCTGCTTTCCTCATGTGGAGTATGCAAAATAGGAAATTGTAAATTTTTACTTGCCTTAGTGAAGCTAGAACGAAGCTTGTTTGTTTGTTTTTAAAAAGAGAAAAAAAGCAGCTGCCTTGCTATCTAATTTTGAAGCATTGTAAATTAGAGTACCAACCAACATTAACCCAACAGTATGCATTAATTTCTTCTAAGATCCTTCTGGTTTTTGTCAAAATGACACTAACCAGATTCTGTTTACTTTGTAGGTGGTGGACTGTGCTTGGGATGAGCTTGTCAAGATCTACACTCCATCGTGCCTGGCAGGTCCTGTCTAGAAAGAAAATGAAGATCTGACACAATAGGAACCTTTCTGTCGTCATCCACAACCAGACTTGTGCTAAACTGTCAGCTGCATCACTAATCTTCGTGTCTCTTTTTAACTGAAAGTCTTGTTTGTACTGAAAGGGTTGTGCACTTGAGCATGTGGACTTGTTCTACTGAACAGGTTAGTGCTTGGGCCAGCAAAACATTCAGCAGCTACTGAGTGGCTGAAGAGGACAGTAGCAGATACAAGCTGGAGTCTTCAGAGCAGAACCACTGACACAATTTTGTGATCAGTCTGGCTAATTATGAGAGCAGAGGCCAAAATCTTCTTGATCCTCATAAATAAAAATAACTGACAGTGCGTTTTTACAGATTGTCACTGTAGAAAAGGAGAAAGTGTTTTTTTCACTGTGGAGTACTGTAATGTCAACCTGAGGCTTGTATCACTGGGATGCGTTTATACTGATACATTTTGCTTTGACTCACATTGCATTATTTTCTTGTGCAGTATGATGAATACTCTTGATAGACAGTAAATGTCATAGTTGATAGCCATCTGATTCCTTTGACCTTTTTGATTGCTGCTTCACAGAGATGGTAGAGATTATTTTCATACGTTTTTCCCATGGATCTCCTTGAGTAAAACAGTTAATGAAGTCATGCAGAACAATAATCTAGAGAAAACACTTAGGAAAAAAAATGAAATACAAACAATACTAACTGGATCACAATTCTCAAGATTTAGAGGTAGGACAACCATCTCTTTTAATAGACTTATCTTTTACTTTCACTTAGATTTTTCAAGAGATAGAAGAGGAATGTGGCCATATATTTAGTGTTTCTGGACCTACCACTGACTGGCCAAAGTGAAAGGTGATGTCTGGACTAGTTGAGCCGACACACATGCGGATTAACTTCTTGGCATAAGCATAGCAAATCCAATGTGGCCAAGCTATTATCAGACTTGCAAGAATACACCCAACATATTAAAGCTATGTTGAGTAGTTTCTTTGCCCACCTTAACCCCTCAGCCCACATGTTGCTATTTTCATTTGATTTTTTGGCAACAACTAGAGGCATTCATTTTCTTTAGTTTTCCAGTCTCCTTTAAATACTCTATCAGCCTCTTAAGGATCCCCCTGTGATACTCCTGCAGTTCTCACTTATATATCTTTGGCTTCTCTCTTAGTTTCATGTTAGCCCTTTTTTGTTTTGTTTTGATTCTTTTTTTTTTTTTAACATTCTTAAAGCTGTCTCATTTCTGTTGCTACCCCATGTCATCAGTCTTTACCATCAAAAGACTCTTTGCAGGTGCTAGGTCTTCAGCTGGGTTCCTATTGTCTCCTGTTAATGAATGCAGTACACTTCTGGTTGCACCACTCATACATCAAGTAGTAGCAGATACTGCTGGATATTTTGAAGAAACGAAGGAAAGAATCAGCAGAACTAAGATTTGTAGTGAAGAAAGTTGTGAGGAAAGAATTACTGGGCTATCCTTGGAGAAAGCCTGGGAACTAGCAGGCAGCTACAGGGAGATAGGTATATATTGATTTGGTGCAAGAGCAAGACAGAAAGAAAACCCCTTTCCACAGGATGAGAATTTGAATCATGATAGGTTCTTAAGTTTTCTGGATCAGTGCAAACTGACCCTGGAATGCCATCCTCTCAAGCTGAATGAAAAACAAGTGGATTTTCTCTTTTGTGAGAGTGTGTTGCACCAAATTCCAAAGGTTTATTGCAATTTTAATTCTTTGTGCTGAGGAATGATGCAATCATACAGCTATGCTGCGCAGAGCTTTCAGCAATACCATGGGCCGTAAAATCTAATTCTAAACATTAAAATTGATTATTTCAACCTTAACAGTTACTCCAGTCTTCTGCTCTATCTCCCTTTTCTCCTTACACTTGCAGAAGTAACTGCAAGTTACGTGAGGGAGTGGTATGTTTTGATGGTGGGTATGTATTCTATACGCATGTTTCTGGGGGTGGTGGTGGATGTTTCCAGAACACTGCCATTGTGTATCGGTTGGAAAGGCAGATTTTGGAAAGCTAGCACAGAGACAGAAACAATCCCCGTTCTGCACATGCACGCTCAGCACATGGATTAACTGCCACTCCTTTTCTTAGCTGCCTTCTCTTCCCCCTGTGTCCAGGTTAGCTTCTGCGCTGAAGGTTGC
Source organism: Anser anser (assembly GCF_964211835.1). Classification (NCBI taxonomy): domain Eukaryota; kingdom Metazoa; phylum Chordata; class Aves; order Anseriformes; family Anatidae; genus Anser; species Anser anser. The sequence goes on from NC_139722.1 coordinate 62,816,872, forward strand.
TGAGGTTTCTCTCTCTTTAAAAATGAGCACATCTAGAAGATGCGCATAGTAAATATAAACTGTGGCCTTTAATCTTCCCGCTTGATCTTTGAATGGGGAGAACATGCTGTCACGTTTTTGCACTGTAGCAGAAAAAAATAAAAATCAGGCAACAGTTGTTGCCGATTCTTAATTCTCAGGGAATGTTGCTGTAATTGTTTTTAAAATCTACTTTTTTTTTTTAGCTTCTCATCTTTTTTCATTTATCGAACCAAGCCTTTAACTACAGCAGTATTGAAGATGTAATGTGTTCTGCTTTTAAACTTGCTCTTGTGGAAAATTTTGGTTTATGGGAGTGCATATGTTTCTCCTTAGTTCAAGAAAGACAGTGATTAATTATGTTTTAAAGGAATGGATTTGTTGTTCTGCAATGCTATTAAATGAACTGCGCACAGTATCTTTGGCTAAACTCTTGTATTTGCTTCCCTAGTTAAGAAATATTGAACAAAGAAGTAAATGCAGTGAAAGGTACTGAGAGTATCTTATAGGTAACTAATATTATAATCGTGCTTTATCTTCTGTGAATACTGGGTGACAGCTGCATTTTTCCTGGTTTTAGAGACCAAACATTATACAACGTTGCTTATCTGTATGTCTCATCAGGTCTGCATTCTGATAAAGGAAAGTTATTTTAAACGATTCTGAGTGTCTGCCTATGCAGACTACTTTCCAGTCACCAAGTGACATCGTCTATCAAGTACAGTGCTGGCCTCAAATGTTGATGGCATAGGCATGGACATACTAGCCCTTTCAGTAGCAGTGCTTAGTTTTAAATGGGTACTGGGTCATATGATAGCGAGTGGCTACAACTCTGCACAGCACTTCCCTTATATATCTCACGGTTGCATTAGATCCTAATTAACACAAACTCTCCATTAAACGTATTCCATATAGATTTTTACCATTTTCATCCAAGAAACCATTTTAAAAACGTGATGCCCTTCTTAGGAGTTCGAAACTAATTTTTCCTCTCACCCATGTAGCTAGGTGAAACACAGGGCTGAGGATAAATTGCATCAAAGGATTTGAGTTAAGGCATCAAAATCATCTCGTTACTGTAAGGAACCACAGAGTTATTCATTACAATCATCCATAGCCCACTGCTAGGTGAGAATTTTGTAATGGAGTCACTGTATTGGGTTTGCGTGGCAAGGTTTTGGTAGCAGGGGGGCTGCAGGGGTGGCCTCTGAGAAGAATCCAGCAGCTGCCCCATGTTAGATAAGGGCCAGCTCCAGCTGGCTTTAAAGGGACCCGCCACTGGCCAGAGCTGAGCCAATAAGCCATGCCGTTTGTACCTCTGGGAGAGCAGATTTAAGAAAGGGAAGAAAAAAAAAACTGCTGCACAGCTGCAGCTGGGGGAGCGAGGAGTGAGACCGAGCCCTGCAGCCCCCCAGGTGAGTGCAGCAGGAGGGCAGGAGGTGCTCCAGGCACGCAGCAGCAGTTCCCCTGCGGCCTGTGGAGAGGCCCCTGGTGGAGCAGGCTGTCCCCCTGCAGCCCACGGGTCCCACACGGAGCAGATCTCCACGCTGCAGCCCGTGGAGGAGCCCCCGGTGGAGCAGGTGGATGTGGCCTGGAGGAGGCTGCGGCCCATGGAGAGCCCCCGCAGGAGCAGGCCCCGGGCCGGAGCTGCAGCCCGTGGAGAGGAGCCCACGCAGGAGCAGGGGTCTGGGGGGAGCTGCCGCCCACCCATGGGGGACCCATGCTGGAGCAGTTTGCTCCTGGGGGATGGACCCCGTGGTACGGAGCCGTGTGGGAGCAGTTCTTGAAGAGCTGCTGCCTGTGGGAAGCCCATGCAGGATCAATTCAGAAGGACGTCATCCCGTGGGAGGGACCCCACGGGGAGCAGGGGCAGAGAGGGACCGTGAAGGAGCAGCGGAGATGAAGTGTTAGGGACTGACCCCAGCCCCCATTCACCATTCCTCAGTGCCGCTTGGGGGGAAGAGGTGGAAGAGCATCGGTAGGCGGCAGGTGTTGGTAGTTTTTTGTTTGTTTGTTTGTTTTTAGTTTCTCACTGCTCTAACCTGTTAGTAACAGGTAATAAGTTATATTAATCTCCCTGTGCTGAGTCTGTTTTCCTGTGGTGATAATTGTTGAATGATCTTCCTGTCCTCATCTCAACCTTTGAGCCTTTTCCATTGTATTTTCTCCCCCTTTCCCTTTGAGGAGGGGGAGTGAGAGAGTGGTTGTGGTGGAGCTCAGCTGCCCAGCTGGGTAAAGCCACCACAGTCATCTTATTACCTGAGCACACCATACTGTCCCTGGACACAAGAACAGCCAGTGTGAGGCTTGTACGTTCACTGCAGTGCTCTCTCACGTGATGTGGCCTGAATTTTCCCCTCTTCTTGTCACTTTGAGTGACTGGACCCGCCACATGGAATAGACCTGTTCTTGCTCCAGTGTCAGTCACACTCAAGTTTGGCACAAAGGTTTTGCAGCACATGGTTCCTGTGTTGCTTTATCCAGCTCCTTCCCAGCGAAGTGTAGGAAAGCCTGTCTTTTCTTAGCATGGACAGGTGGAGAGGCAGTGGGAGACCTGTACTGGGCCTGGCCTGAATCCACGTGAGAAAGGGTTGGTTTGGCAAACGGCAGCACCCTCCCTGCTGCCCCTCGTACTTGGGTTAGAGAATGCTGTGCGTGGACAAGGCAAGGATTAGGGGTACCTTGAGAGATGTGGTGTTGCAGGAGAAGCTGACCTTGCAGCACAGGTAAGTCCTGAAAGGTAGAATACGGCACCTGGGACATGGATGCTTGAGTTCCCAAATCCTTACTATCCAACATGCGTGTTTTTTGGTTTCTCTCAGGAAGCGTGTATCCCCCAGCCTGGACTTGCAGCCAGATCCCCTGTGATGCGAGAGGCTCTCCTCTTGAGTGATGCTTTCACTGGGGAGGGGACAAAATTGCTTCTTCCAGAGGTCATGCTGAGGTATATGAATCCCAATTACTCCAGTATTTCCAGAAAATGCAGATTTTTTTCTCCATCTACATTTAGTTAAGAAGGAGATTTTTTCTCCCATGTGCAAAGAGTGTCAAAGCCATCCACATGTTCCTTCACGTTGTGCTCTTTTTGGGCTTTGAGATGAGTCCAAATGGAGGGCAGCGTAAATGCATTGGCACGGTTCTTCAGTGGGTTTTAGAGCCAGAACTGGTCCCCAGTGAGTCTAAATGAAACAAAGAGCTTCAACATTTACACGACTGCATGTTTCAGGACACTTCACTGTGTGCGTGTACGTCTCAACCGGGCTGCGGAGCCTGCTTTATTCCTACCCCTGGGTAGCACAGATTGCACTGCCAGGCACCCTGATCACACTGAGGTAGCCTGGCGGGTTCAGGTGTTGCTTTCCCCTCTTAAGGAGGCACACACAGAGCCCTGGTTTTTTTGTTGTTGTTTATTTTTTCTTTTTTTTTTCCAGTGTTTAATATTTCAGTCAGTGGAGTTTTTAATCTACAGAAATAGAAGCGCTCGAATACTATGAAAACTAAAAATTTGCATTTAAAAAAAAAAAGTTGAAAATACAACTGTCTTGGTGAGAAACAGAAAGAAAGAACAAAATGGAAAATAAGCGGTGGTGCAAAAAATCAGGGAACACTTAAAGTCGGAAGGGAAAAGCCAATTTAAGGTAGTAGTTAGCAGGGGCATCCTGCCATGGATTCTGTAATGACAGCGAAGGAGGGAGGTGAAAGAGGACGAGAGGCTGTGGCGGAGTCAGGCCGGTCCCACTGCTCTCCCCAAGCCCGACAGTCCTGCTCGCCGCCAGCCCCACAGCTGCGGCGACTCCTGGCTGGAGACGTGCAGCACGGGCTCGTTGCAGGGGCTGATCCCTGCGACCGCGGAGGACCCCCCCATCACGCCCAGGCACAGCCTCGGGCAGACGCCCCCAGCGCGTTTTCCTGCTGCTCCTCGCCAGCGGCGCGGTGACTTGGCTCAGCCGGGCTTGTGAGCAGCCCCAGCCCCTGCCCAGAGCCGCCAGCACGAGCCCGGCCGCGTCCCCCCGTGGCTGCGGGTCTCAGCCTAACGCCGGGCGGTGCTTTTGTCACCCGAGCTCCCGGTGCCGCCCTTTGGAAGAAGCACGGCTCTTGTTGGATGTGTCTCTGGGCATGGCTAGCGGGGTCTGTGAACCGAGCTCAGACAGAAGTGTCACACCTTTGTTGGCACGAAGTAGGTATGTCCTTCTGACAGAGCTGAAGCGTCTGCGGTGCCTGTGCTGCATTTGCCATGAGCCCACCACAACCGACGGCCCTTGGCGAGTCTCCCGAAGCCGAGCTCTGAGCAGCAAGTTTGCTGTTTCCCGTGCTGGCTCCGTCTCGTACGGTGCCCGTCGAGAGACGGGGGGGCTCGCCCTGTTCCGACTGTGCAACCTGGCCAGCCCCGCGCTGAGCAGCGCCAGGCAGGGGAACAGCCCTGGGGAACAGCCTCAAAAAAACGGTCTCAAAAGCCGCCTCGAGATCCCCTGAGGCGACCCCGGCGGCGGCGCTCAGCCCCCCGCGAGAGGCTGCTTCTGCTCCTCCTCACACCCACGGAGCGGCCGCAGCCTGCCGGCCGTGCGGGAGCAGCGATGGGTGCGCCCTGCTGCTGCGGGCATCGCTTCCCGGCGCGGGGGGACGCGGGGCGGGGAGGGGACACGGGGGGGGGACCCGGGGGGGACACGGGGAGGGGACACGGGGAGGGGACACGGGGGGGGGACCCGGGGGGGACACGGGGAGGGGACACGGGGAGGGGACCCGGGGGGGACCCGGGGAGGGGACACGGGGGGGACACGGGGAGGGGACACGGGGAGGGGACCCGGGGGGGACCCGGGGAGGGGACACGGGGGGGACACGGGGAGGGGACACGGGGAGGGGACCCGGGGGGGACACGGGGAGGGGACACGCGGGGAGGTGACGGGGGACGCGGGGCGGCGGCTGCGCGCCGGGGAGGGGACGGCGGCGGCGGGGGCGTTGCGGGGGGGTCTCGGCCGCCCCCGGGGAGCGCGCCCGGCCCCCGCCCGCCCCCCGCCCGCCCCCCGCCCGGCCGTGCCGGGGCGGCAGAGCCGCGGGCCCCGGCGCCGGGACGACGATGGGCCGGTGGCGGGGCCGGGCGCGGGGCGTCGCGGTGGCGGTGGCGCACGGGCTGTGCTCGGGCTCGCTGAACATCCTGCTCAAGTTCCTGCTGGCCCGCTACCACTTCGCCTTCCTGACGCTGCTGCAGTGCCTCAGCAGCGCGGCGGCGGCGCTGGGGCTGGAGGCGCTGCGGCGGCGGGGGCTGGCGGCGCTGCCCCCCTTCGGGCCCCGCCTGGCGCGCCCCTTCGCCGCCGTGGCCGCCCTGGCCACGCTGCAGTCCACGCTCACGCTGTGGTCGCTGCGCGGGCTCAGCCTGCCCATGTACGTCGTGTTCAAGCGCTGCCTGCCCCTCGTCACCCTCCTCACCGGCGCCCTGGTGCTCCGCGACGGCATGCCCTCGCCCGGCGTGCTGGTCGCCGTGCTCATCACCACCTGCGGCGCCGCGCTGGCCGGTGAGTGCCCGCCGCTACCGGGGCTGCGCGGGGGGCACCGGGGCGCTGCGAGGTCCCGGGGGAGGCCGGGGGGCCCCCGGGGGCACAGGAGGGAGGGAGGGCCGCGGGCCGGGGGCCGGCACCCAGCGCGCTGGTGCCCGGGGCTGGCGCCCCCGCGAGCCGCGCGTCGCCCCCGGGAGAAGGCGGGTTGGTTTGGGCGGGGGGGGGCTCAGGAAACCGCTCAGGAGGCTCGCAGACCCCCCAGAAATAAAAGAAAATCTGTCGGGAGGTGAGCGTGTCCAGCCTCGGGACCTGCATGACGAATCCCGGGAGCTGGGGAGCGTGCGCTGCCGCCTGTTTCCTAAATATCCTCCCCGAGCAAATCGGGGCTCTCTTTCCATACCTCCGTGCAAAAACCGTGCTCCTTCCTCCCTGTGACTCCGCCAGGAGCTGGTGACCTGACCGGGGATGCCATGGGCTACGTGACGGGCGTGCTGGCCGTGCTGATACACGCCGCCTACCTGGTGCTCATTCAGAAGACCAGCGTAGACAGTGAATACGGACCCCTGACGGCCCAGTACGCCATCGCTGTCTCAGCCACCCCCTTTCTCATTATCTGTTCCTTTGCCAGCATGGACTCCATCAACGTCTGGTCGTTCCCGGGGTGGAAGGACCCCGCCATGGTTTGCATCTTCATTGCTTGTGTCCTGATTAGCTGTGCCATGAACTTTACCACCCTTCACTGCACTTACATCAACTCGGCCGTGACCACCAGCTTCGTCGGGGTGGTGAAGAGCATAGCAACCATCACGGTGGGCATGGTGGCCTTCAACGACGTGGAGCCCACCAAGCTGTTTATAGCCGGTGTCGTGGTCAACACCCTGGGGTCTGTCATCTACTGCGTGGCCAAGTACATTGAGACCAGGCGGCAGAGCACCTACGAGGACCTGGAGAAGGAAGCTAGAGCGGAAGAGGGAGCGAGGCAGGATGGGGACCAGGCACTGTTTGCCATGGAGGCGATTTCCCAGGAGAAGGGGGCCGAGGAGGCGGCAGTGGAAGGGTCAGCCAAAGGGGACAGCCAGAGCGGAGGGGAGGAGAAGGGCGGCGCTGAGGAACCCACCGAGGCACCGGCGGTCCAGGGAAAAGCCGCTGGCGCACCAGAAGGGAACAGGAGCTCGCTGAAGGATGCCTATCTCGGAGTATGGAGGTTGGTGAGGGGTGCTAATTATATAAAGAAGGATTATTTGATAGAAAATGAAGAGCTACAGAGCCCTTGAAAAGCAGGTTGGAAAACCCCACAAAACGTGTTGCTTGAGGACAGACGGCTGGTTCTCTGTACAGGGTACAGGGGGAGAGGCAGAGCATACATTTCCACATCAGTGCTGACGAATCAATCCAAACCGTTTAGGATAATTTTACCTCATTGTCAAAAAGCAAAAGGTCAGAGTTTGCTCATGCTTTCGGCTTGCATTGAACTGCTTCCAATACATCCGTTCAGACCCACCACAGCTAAAGGTACCGAATCCTCTGCTGTGGATACAGAGAGAGTTGGGTGATGGCAAGTCGCAGGGCACTTGCCCAGGAGCTGTGGCTGTGAGGGATGCCGGTGCCACCGGGTTAGATGGCAGTGCCAGGAACACGGCGGTGGCCTGTAGCTTGAGGCTCTGTGATGCGCTTCTGTATCTGTGTCCATCCAATTATAGGTACGCTACGTAAATGTGTTCCTGCAATATATAAGCTCCCGTTAACTGTATTCTGTGTGCTCCTCTGTGTCGATATGATTGCAACAGAGCTAGAGATCGTGCCACTTTAATTACATTGGCGTTCAGTCACCCTCTTAACTGAAGAACCGAAATTCTCCCCGATGCTGTGGCCAGGCTGGGCCTCGGACCTGCTTCACCTCGAGTGGTTTGTGTCTTCAGGAGAAACACTTCTTTCTTGTGGTCGTGTGCAGGAGAGCAGAGCCAGACCCGAACTTGTGAGAAGCTTTGTTCAGCAGCAGCAGGGCATTCTCCTATGAGCTTTAACTACATGTAGCACTGGGAATAGCTTGACCCGAATAAAATAATTCGGAAACGTTGGAAAGATTCAGCTTGGGAGGGCTATTAACAAACAAATAGGGAGAAAGCGTGTGCCTTGGGCTATCCCCTCCTTATACGTAGAATCGGGAGGATCCAGACTTGGAGCTGGGAGCAGGCTATGGCAGGGCTGGGGAGACCACCCCTGGGGGCGTGTAGGGGCACCCACACCGGGGTCGGGGCGGTTTTGCTGTGCCCCGGCCGCAGCTGGGATGTAGCATGGTGGGGCTGCCCGGTCCCCTGGAGGAGAGCAGACAGGCGGGGAGCAGCAGGGTGCCCGGCAGGCTGGGACTGCTCGGGGTGCCCAGCACCAGGGTGACCGCCTCGGGAGGGGGGAAGCTGCAGCCCTTTGCCCACATTGTCCCCTTGGGCCGCGAGGGGCAGAGCTGTCTCTCGATCTTGGGTGCTCCTGGGGGAAGCTGGAACATGATGGCCAGGGGGTCCTGTAAGCAATATGCTCGTATTTTGCACCAGGCACGTGCAACTGGGGAGGTGGGGGAAGAAAACTTGTGAGTATTTCTCAGCCTGGGGATGCCCCTTTGGGAGGCAGGAGGCCTGGAGCCAAGCCCTTGCTCAGGACCAGGCAGAGAAGAGGTTTGACCCTGAGTCTTCCTCTTCCCAGCAGCGCCCCAGCCGTCGGGCCGTCCTGACCACAGACTGGAACAAATCGTTAGCATTTCCTGAAGAAAACGAACCAAGCTGTTATCGTTGTTATGGTTGCTGTTGTTACTGTTGTTATTAATATTATTATTATTTATTAAGCCACCGAACCGTAAATCCGTTATTCCCACAGCCCTAATTAAGCAGTGCCTAGCCCGATGCCTTCTTCAGCCAAACAGGCAGCGTTAGCCTCGCGCTGCAATCAGCACTGAAATTGGAAACGAGCAATTTCCCCAGCAGGGCAGCTTTGCAAGATCGATCTCTAGGGAAGCAGTAGTTTCTTGCCAATGTGAATACCGACAGAAAATGTTGGGAGCGGCAGCGTTTTTTGTAAAGGAGTACAGAAGTTGGGTGACCTGGTATCACCCACGAGTTTGGTTATAAATGGTTGTAAAGGCATCGAGACTAAAAGCCTGTAGCTGCTGAGCCGTGGGGATGGGGCACGGAGGTCTGTGCATCACATTACGTGTACCTTGTGCTTAAGAGTGGAGAGATGCTGGCTGTGCTGAAACATGTTTACTTTCTGTTCAAGCCCCAAAAGGCATCTTTTTTTCAATAAAAACACTATTTATTGTTTATGAGATAATGGTTTTTTTTTATTATTTTTGTAAGTTTTTCAAATACATCCGAAAGGAGTTCGTGCCTGTAACTTGCAGTTGCCGTGTTATGAAACCCTTCACAGTATCGAACTGCGCTGCAATCCGCACGGCTGGCTGAAGAGAAACCCGCATTTCTGCTCTGCCCGCGCTGAGCTCGGTGCTTTCTGCCCACGAGGAATGCGGATCTCTGTGCCACCTGACTGCCAGGCCCGGTGCAGCGCACAGCGCGTTTGGCACACGATATACAAGGCTCTCCACCGGGATTCGTGTTGCAGGAGTTTCTCCTGGGGGAGTTTACTGTTTTGCCGCTTACTGTTGTGGAAGTATCAGTAGAAACTTGCCGAAATTCTGCCAGTTTTGACTGTCAAAAAAGCCGCTGTTACCACGTTGTACATTTGCATGTGTAGGAAAAAATGTGATCATCTTGTATTCTGTTTATACCTTTAAATTCCCTAAATTAAAATGGGAATTTGGCAAACGCAACTCACTTTTTTTGCAGTAAAAGAGACTGTCGCACAATAAAATAAAAACATTGCCTCGTGCTGAGGCATTTTAATAGCATCAGCGGAAGACTGCAGAATGAGATGTGGGAATAAATGCACTGCTTTCCAAAAGCCTTCTGGTTTTCTTATTGTCGCTACTCCAGGGTGCTCAATTTTGTTTCATTTCTAATTATTCTTGTGCCTTTATACCGTCCAAGCTTCCTCAGCATGTGACAGCACACTATAAATACTGTCGTTGACAGAGGGACTGAGGACACACAAAGGAGCACAAGAAATCTGAAGTGGCTGAGTCGTCTGTGGGGTTTTAAGTACCTGTTGTTCTCAGCAGTGATTTCCTTGGTACGTATTCAAGGTGATTTACTGTCACTGGTGCAACTGCTGTAACTTTAGAATAAAAATGATTGAACGAGAGGATGCTTGTTATTCCTAGTTACATGATAAAGTCACTGCATTACTGAAGGACTTTGCATTTAGTTTATTTTGCAATATTCAGTAGTTACACTACTAGTTGTGTCACCTGACAACCCAATGGGATGACTTAACAGTCATTTTTTTTGTAAATGAAACGTAGATAATGTGCCTGTGGCCGAAACTGAGCTGTGCCCTGCAGTGGGGCTGGAAATCATTACAGGATTCACCCTAGAGGCCCACATAAACGTGCCTGCAGGTTAGAGGAGGGAACAGCCCTTGTTCCAGGACAATGATTGAATCCGATGCACAACGACTGCTTTGAGAGTAAGCATTAATTTCGGTGTCGATATATCACCGAGTAACACCTGCTCTGGCACTGCTAAAGGCGCACGCACGCACATGCAGACAAACAGACATGCAGCAGGGAAAGGGAAGCCAGACTGGCTATCTTTTCTAAAACAAATTGGTTTTGGACAATTTGGCCAGAGTATCTGAAGGCAGTGACAGTTAAGAGTAATCAATAAATTTGCATGATAAAATAAATTTGCAATCAATAAATGTTACTGACAGACTGATCCCGAGTTTACCAGTACTGCTAGAAAGAAAGTGATCAGCAATCTGCAAATAAACAGGTGAAAGAAATGCTACAGTTTATTAAACGATGCTCACACTCCTCTGTGTGTCCAGGGCTCGCTTATCGCCAGTGCTTAACAGCCTCCCCTAATTTCATTATCTCTGTTTGCTGCAGGCAAAGGGTTCGGTGCACTGAAGGGTTCAGGTGCAAGCCCTTCTGCTCTGGTCTCTAAAATAACAAGGAGGACTTGACACGGAGGCTTCTGCCGTATCATCCCTTCTTTTCTTTCTATTTTTCCTGGAAAGGAGTTGGGGGGAGGTGTGGACCAGCAGGGTCTTGTAAGTCCAGCTTGCTTCTTGCTGTGGCTGCCCCCAGCTCCTGGCGCAGCTCAGCCGTGGCTGCCGACCAGAGCCCCGTGGAGCTGGGCAGCGTGCGGGGCGTGCGCAGGAGAGAGGCCCCCACGTCACACCAAAATCTCCCCACGGTGGACACTGGTGTGGATAGCTATTCTGCATGTAAAACCAGGAGGAGATCACTTCTCAGTAAGAGCATTTTGAGCAGTAGAGCTATAAACCTGAAAAGGGGTTGCTGTTGTTATTGCTGGTTAGCCAGGCTCGGTTTTATTGCAGGTGGAGCTGAGGAAAGCCCGTCGTGCATTAATGCTAGACGTTGTGCCTGAATGAATTGGGGAGGGAAGGTGCCTGAGATCACAGCCTGGGCAGAGAGCATGAAAACACTGCCAGGGGAGGTTCAAGGGATTGGGGCAGATGGGGAGAATGTTACAAAACCACAACTACTTAGGTAGAAAAGCAGAATGTTTCTGTACATACCCCCCTCCAACACGCGTGTCCATGGGGACTTGGAAGCCAGCGCCTCCACCAAATTTCAGCTTGTCACTCTTCTTACAAGGAAAGAAACCGTGACAGCGTCAGAAACTCAGAGCCAAATATTGTGGAGAATTTGCACTGAATGTACATGAATGTGGGGCCCTGCACGAGTAACACACATGGAGGAGAGGTGGCCCAAATAACCTATGGGGGGTGTGTGTGTGTATCTCGTCTTTGTGGTCCTGTGATTTTCCCTCATGGATAGACATAAATTCTGCACTGGGCATGTTAATTTTGTTGATAAACTTGTCCTTTATCGAATCAAATCAGTGCCAGTTCCGTTCTCAAAATTATACCAGTTTTTGATTAGGTGGTATTGACTTTGTTCCTGACAAACTTTTAACAGAAGTCAGGATTTCTCTGGGAAAGAGCTACAGCTGCTAAGATCATAGACTGCTATAACTTGACAAGGAGGTGAATGGAGAGAGAAAGATGAGCTGTAGCTGGTCATGATGGTAAGCCAGTCGGCTTTGCAGGCTGCTGGAAGTACTGTGTATCATCAATAAATAAAAACAGCTACAGGCTGCTGTGCACAGTGTCATTAACTCCTTGCATCTCGAATTGGCTGAATTCTCTTGCGTGAATTTTCAGTCCTCAGAGTACCTCTGCAAACCTTTATGGTCCGGCCAATTCCAAAGCACATATGCTTGGTTCAAAGGTAAAATATGGTTGTTATTATTGTTTCATTAATAACAGCTAAGCATGACCAGAATGGTCTGTAATATCTGATCATGTCCTAGGGTGCCTCCTGGGTGCTGAACTCTTCTGAATCGCTTGAAGTTGCTTGTAGTCACTTGATCAAACTGGGGCTGATCATGCTGTATCCAGCTCTGTCATCCAACACAAACCGTGCTGCTTATTTCTCCACTCGGAGGGCCTACCTAACCGTGATAAAGTATACTTGTATACTTGCAAAGGTCTTTAATCGAATCATCTGCCGTAAGTACTCAATGCTATAATTCAAGAGGGATACTCAGCAATAGCTAGCTACCAGAGTAGTCTCGATTTCATGTGTCTGTATCACACGGAATTGTTCCTTATCATTTTTTCCTGTAAGATGTAGAAGATAAGAATGACAGCCAGAATTTGCTTTTTCACAGAAGATTTTGCAGGAGAAGTTCTGGCTAATGGTTACCCAAGCTTTAGACTTTCCCCAGTTTTATCTACTTCAATGCCATTCCTCAAAACCATTGCAAATTCTGGTCTTGAGTGAGCTTTGGTGTAAATTTGGCACCGTTCTTTTTTCTGTTCTCTTTCTGCAAAGAGATACCTTTGCCTGTACCCCTGCGGCTGGTCAGGCAGGGCACAACGTGGTCCTGTGTGAGGCGCGCACCCTGTGACTCCTCTTCAGGGAGAGCAAAGCCGCAGCCAGCAGACAAAAACCGTCAGACCCCACTCTCCCAGACAATGACGAGGACATGCTGTTCTGTGATTGAGCTTAATTACTGATTTATACCCGTCATGAACAAGCACAGAGAGTAAGGCCTTCAGAGCTAAGGACGCTTTGCTGCACTCCCAGATTTGAAGCATGGGGTGAAACGGGAAATTATTTGCCTGTGGGGCTCCCACTGGTGTGTTCCATAAATCTGGGCTTTGCAACACGCCGGCAAGTAAATCAGCCAGCTCTGAAGCCTCGGGCTGCTGTGCAAGGGCAGATTTCCTAGGTGGCAACACGGAGCACTGCCTGCAACACCCTCCCGGTCGGTCATGGCAGGTGCCCTCTTCCAGTAGTCCTTTCCTTTGTACTGAAACCTTTAAGAGGATGTTTATGTTGTGCCTTGGCCTGGCCTTCATTCAGGTGGACACAAACCTCGGTGAAAGCATTTTGCTGCGTCAGGGGCTTGTGTTTCACCTCTCTGACCGTCTTTCCAGCAAAACAATGCCAATGAAGCACACCCACCCCAAGTCTCTGCACTCCCACTGCTGTGGTTGTAGGGCCGATGGTAAACGCGCCTCCTGCCAGTGCAGAGACTTTCATGGCACTGGGGAAGGGCCATCACCTCGTCCCAAAAGAGCCTCTTCTCGGGAAGACCTGGCACACCGCAGCTCCCAGCTCAGGGTAACCCAGGTCCCACACGAGGAGCTCAGCACAGGTGGACGGTGGCATCGTGGTGAGGGAAGGGAACGGTGCAAACGCTGCATGTGCTGTCCAGGCAGCCCATAACTGGAGCAGAAGTAGTTCCTTTACCTTTTTTATTTTATTTTATTTTAGTTCGGTCACAGCTTCCTCTGTATTTCTGAAAGGAAAAATGCAAATCCACTATTTCTTAATTTATTTATTTTTTTAAAGTAGAGAAGAATTACTGAAGAAGCAAGTTCCTGCCGGCAATACAGCACCGGCTGAGCTTGCAGAATAATTCAGTGTACGGAATGGATTAGATTGGCAGCTGCTTTATTTTCATTGCCTCTGAAGTAGCTGAGAAAACGAAGCTGTAAAGGTAAGGACTGTAATAAAGAACGAGCTCTGTAAAGCGGCTTTGCTATAGTGAGCCTTAAAACCCATTTGAGAATGCCAGAGATGTAGCATTATTCTTGAGCTGACTTGACACACAAATCTGGCGTCTTTACAGTTGAGCCTTCGAATGAAAAATGCTATAAATTCAATCTTCAGCAAGATGAGGGGTGAGCAGCTGATTCCCAGGGCACAGGCGGCACCGATACGCTTCTGCTATCAGTGAGCGCGCCGTGCTGTGACGGGATATCTAATTCGGGTAAGCGCGTTTCCAGCACTAGGGCGCATGAAGTCTGACTGTGGGTGGCTGCCAGTAGAGACACACAAGATCAATTTTGGAGAAAAACTGCTCTCGTTTTGACTAAAATGCTAAGCTTGAGTAATAACTTAGGACTATTGTAAGCTATCAAGAAAGGAGGAAAGCCGAAAACTAGTCACACAGTCACATTTCCAAAGATGCACAGTGCCGTTGCTCTGCATTTGTCAGTCAAAATAATGAATTAATGTTTGAGCACTAGTGACACGGAAGTTTATCATTTGGATTACTTTAAATCCAGCAGAGCTATCTGATCCACACATAGGGGTGGGGAGCCCATGAGCTGCTTCCTGAGGAGCTACCTGCGTCGGAGCTGTTGCCACCAAAGCACTTTCAGTGGGCTACAGCTGGCTGGAGCATCCCCCATCCAAGGCAAGATGAGACCCGGGAGGATGGAAATAAATATATCTGCTGCCTCTTTCTACCCATGCCTTTGTGTACCCAGCTGAAATTTTGAACTTCACAGCCATTTCAAGTCGCTGGTCCTGGCTGCTGCTCTCCTTCCTTCAGGGGAACGCTCTCACCATGCCCAGCCCATGTATGTGCCGCCCCAGGTGCTGGAGGCAGCAATATGGAAAGGATTTGGGCTAGCAGCCCCAGTAAATAACAGCGACACATTTTGCATGACAATGCCTGAAATGACATTCTCATTAAGCATTGCCAGAAAAAAAAAAAAAGTTGATTTTTTGGACCACAGATTTCAGGCTAATTTAGTCATCTTTGTTTCTGCTAGCTTGCTTTCTTGAGAACTTGTGAGGATTTGGGTGGACTACTCGATTCTCTTTTGGCCTGTCTGTTAATACGATGTGAGATAAAGATTAGACGAGCCACTCAAGGCAGTGTGGTTGTTACAGCAGTCGTGACAGGAGCTGCTGTGTTCCCAGAGTGGTGTGTGTGTTTCAATAAAACACATTAGACTTGGAATATAGCCAGGTCTTTTATTGCTGGGCTCTCCTCAACTGCAAACAGAATCGCTCTCCCTCCGACATTGTGCTGTCACTTTCTTTTGCAAAAGGGGGTATGAATATTTGGCATCATATTTGGATTTTTCATCCATTGATTTGTACCATGAATTAATTCTGTATATTTTGTGAGATCGATGTGTTTCAGGAAAATTAAAGAGCCTGTTCTGCTATGCTACATTGTCATGGTCCCATAATGTCAATGAAATTGATTGGGAATACGTTGGTTCAGGACAAATAGGTCCCACGCAAGCTGTAAGCATCGCTCCCGCCTAGGAAGTGATGCGCACAAAGCTGCAGAGTTCCCTGCTGTGGCAGCAGAGAGGAGTGTAAAACATCTCCTCTGAGGGAAGTGTGACTCGGTGTAGCTGTCACAAGCGTTACTGAGATGTTGCTCAAGAATTTTTCTTGTTACAATTTCAGGAGTTGTGGGGCAGTTTCCTGTGGGAATCTTTGTCTGCTTGCATTAGGGATATTGAAGGGAGACCTTTCTGCTGACTGTTGTTTCTCAAAGTGCTACACAGTTTGCTCTTATTTTGCCATCACCGAAGGTTTTCGCCGTGCTCCCTGTGTCCAGCCACAGACCCTGTTCTGGGAGACACCTGCCCCGTGTGCTAGGGCGCAGCCAGACAAGTTGTGGATCCGCCACTTGGCACAATGCAGGGGGGAGGAACGACTGGTGCAGGAAATGGGGAAAGGATGAACTCGGGGGGACTAAAAACTTCCTCCATCAGTAGCAGATCCGCTTGAAGAGATGTATGCTGTGTGTTCTTGGTCCAGGAGTGCGTCACCTGGATGAGCAACTGCTGCGTGTGTGTGTGCAGAAGGGAAGTGGCGGCATGGCTCTAGACTGAGGGGTGCTCCTGGGCTCTGCAGTGAACCACGGCTGCCTGAAACCTGTAACTGCATCTCTAAAGCAATCCCGAGTGTGACAGCAAAATGTTTCCATTGATTTTTATATTTAACATTTTAATTTGAAGACGAATGCCTAATCTGGTTTGGAATGACTGGATTCAATGACAATTCGATTCCCAAGGCTGGCCGATCCGTTAAAGCACCACAAGCTAAACACATGCAGGGCTGAACTTTCCAAAGGCACAAAACGGGCAGTGGTACAAAGACATGTGGTTGCTGACGGCAAAACCTGATCTTAATTGCTCTTCCCCCTGTGGAGCTCTCCACCCCTACGTGAAGGTGACCAGCCCCTCCTGGGGGCCAGGAGGCAGGTGTATATGCTGAGTGGGTGAGATGCAGGCGTTCCTGAGCTGTGTGTGGCTGACAGGGCTACAAAAAGCAGGATGGAGGTAGTCATGCGTTACACCTAGGGCCTGTTCTCCGGATCTAAACCCCACACCCTCTGGCTGCACTCATTCTCGCAGAGCTTGCCAGTTGTGTCCTGTGCCTTGGAGAGAGCTGAAACGGTCACAGCCACCACAGCTATCTTCTAACCGCTGCAGCAAGACCAGGGCCAGCAAGTGCTGCCTTGGTGCGGGGAGGAGGAAGGACTGCAGGTTGGTTCAGCAGCTGAGTCGGTCCTGGTTCCCATGGGGACTCCTCTCGTTCTGGTCCCTGTCCTGGAGCCACGGATCTCAGCTGGTTCAGCTCCTCCCCGCCCAAGTTAGATACGCTCCGACATCTACAGGTGTGTGGAAGGAGAGCGTCTGCTTCTCTAAGGGTATTTGGCCAAGGATGTTTTTCAAGGGATAATAAGAAAGGAGGAAGCCATAAACAAGAACATGCAGGGGCACACACCTGGCTGACAAATGATAGGGGAGGCAGTGACGGGAACCAAACCTGCTCAGTCACACGCATTGAGGGCACAGGAGAGTGTGGGAATGTTTATTTCAGTGAGATAATCTGATCAGGAACCCTGTCAAATAGGAAACTAAGGGGAAAAGGGGAAAACCAGACACAAAATAGGCAGAAATGCAGACTTGACAAAACAAAGAGGCAATGCCAAGAAACAAGCTTCATGGTCACACTGCTTGATGGGCTAGCAAGAAGGCACAGGTGCCGCTTCCAGGAAGATCAACCTGGACTTTGCAATGGATGAGATTGTAAACTGGGGAGCTGGGCTGGGAGGGGTGCAGGGATGGACAGAGCTGCACGGGACGTGTGGGAAAAGGGGAGCCAGGAGGGACAAATAGGTGGGGGACAGAGAGGGGTACAAAAGGGGCCAGGCACATGCTGAACAGTGACAGTCATTGTGCTTGTCTGGCTGAGCCCTGAGCCTGGTCACTGCAGTCTGTGCTGTCTTCTTGTATCTTCTCATTAAACCTTCTCTTAACCATCTCTCTGCCTCATCTCACTCTCTATCCCATCTCTGTGTGTGCTGCAAGGGCACGTGCGTGTGCTGTGAGTGTGGGTGCCTGTGCGGTGAGCATGTCAGGAAAAATTCAGGCGCGTGAACTGATAATAGTTAGCATTTGCGTCCCAGAAATATCTGGAGGATACAGACGAAATCAAGTTCCCATTGTGCTAGGCTCTGCTTATACAAGAGATGGTCTCTGCCCAAAACATTGCAATAAAAGCAAACTGTTGAGTGATCCTCTGCAGTTGTATATGCTACTGGAAGATAAAACTGCATCAAGCGCATAATAAAATTACTCAGTTCACAAACCTGTCAGGGCAGATAGATAGCATTGTCTCATCTAATAGGGGTTTGCATCATGTGGGTAACCTCTTATTAGTAAAATACCTTATGCAATATTCCTTAACAATTCATAATGGCTTGTATGTGAAGAGAGGAAGACGAACTAGTGAAGAGAGCTCACAGCTGTAAAGGTGAGATAAAGAAAGTGCAGGGAGTTCTGCTACAGAGCAGCTGCCCAGACGCTCTTTTCCTCTACACAGAAGTGCTCTGAGCCCAGGGTACATTGTCTGAGTGAAAGGCTCAGCCGAGCTGTTGCGTGGGATTGCACTGCCTGGCGTTCTCTAGCACAGAGCTGAGCGTATATATTGCAGACATATAATATATAAATAAATAAATATAAATATAAATGTAAATATATATAAATATATATTGCAAACGTTCCCGCTAACTCTGACAACATTTTTCACCCTTTGTTAGAAGAAAAAAACACAAAGAAATTCTGCCTCTGCCTATAACATTATCTTGCTCCAGTAAGAGGAGACAGTTGTTTTTATATTTTATATAAAATATATATATATACAATTTATATATATTTTATATATTTTTAGCACTGTTTCTTGCTTCAGAGTTGCCTGTTGAGTTGCTGAACACATAGACCTAGGCACATAGGAGCACCACTTACTTTAGAAGATAAATGGAGTGAAAGTGGTAAACATTTCCTACATGCTTCTTTTCTGTTTAATGGGAGTTTCACAGATGACTCCAATGGGACCAAAGAGACCAATAATGAGGGGCCATTTGAAAAAATCTTGCCATTTGAAAAAATCTTGCTGAATTTCATACTGATGAAATTTCATAAAAGATGTTTACTGTGCTTCACTAATAAGTATCAGTCTATGCTATACCTTTGTACTATAAATCTGTTGTATTTTGGAGGCTTTCTACAGACTAGGTTTTGAACATGATCTTTCTGTGGTAACATAACAAAGAAAAAGCAGCTACAGCATGCAGAGGACGCAGGTTAGCACTCATTAGCTATGCAAAAATTACAAAATTACACACTTCGAGCTGTGGACAACCTACTGTGGCCAGCAAGCGAACAATGAAACTTAAATACCTTATCAACAGACATCTTCAGAAGAACTGCTCTGTTTAGCATTTCCTGATAGCAGGTCCTGGTTAGCAGCATGGGTCTCTGCTCCCACTCGTTGGCACCCACCCCTGCCCTGAGCTACTTGCAAGCTTGCATTCCTCCTCACGGGTAGAGGACTCCACCAGGCAGCAGGGAACCTCAAAACTGGGCACTGCCGTTCCCAAAGCCTTCTGCTGGGCTTTGAAGTTCTGGTGCCTCCTCTGCAAAATGGGTTGTGACACTCCTGGGTTGGCCTGCTTTGAGGATTAGTGTGCGAGTTACTTTCAATAGCTCTTCATTGTTCCTCAGAAGATTATCTCAAGTATAGATTGCCTCAAGTGCGGAGACATCTGAGGTAGCTCTGTGTGCCAGCATGGGATTACTTGGGTTAATTTGCATGGGTGCAGCACCATATGAGGAGAGCTGCACTGATCCACAGCTGCCTAAACTCACACACATGCCTGCCCTTGAAAGCCCTGGTGAGGCAGCTTTCTGTGCCTCCCTGACATTTCATTTTCCCTTTTTCTTTAAAGTAGGCTTTCAACTGTTCCTAACAGACACTGCATTACAGGGCCTGTAGAAGTACGTACAGTGTACCTGCTGTCCTTGTCACAGACTGCACCCAAGGACCCAGCTGCTTCTACAGTGGGGAACAACGTTGCCTTCAGAGGCAAGTGAAAATGGATTTGAGTGGCATATTTGCAGATGGAGAGTGACAGGGCAGTGACTGTCAGAAAGTTGTGGAAGAAAGGGGAAAAACAAGTCTCGCTTCCCCATAGACTCCCTAGAATGACAGAATCATAAAATATCCTGAGTTAGAAGGGGCCCACAAGGATCATCAAGTCCAACTCCTGGCTCCACACAGGGCCACCCTTGAAATCAGACCATGTGTCTGAGAGTGTTGTACAAACACTTCAAACTCCAGCAGGCTCAGTGCTGTGACACCTGCCCTGGGCCTGTCCCAGTGCCCGACCACCCTCTGGGCGCAGAACCTTTCCCTAACACCCAGCCTGACCCTCCCCTGTCCCAGCCCCATGCCGTTCCCTCGGGTCCTGTCGCTGTCCCCAGAGAGCAGAGCTCAGCGCCTGCCCCTCCGCTCCCCTCGTGAGGGAGCTGCAGGCCGCCATGAGGCCTCCCCTCAGCCTGCTCTGCTCGGGGCTGAACAAACAGTGGTATTCAGTCCAGGGCTGCCCATGAGAGAGAAAAAATACCTCATCAGAGTCAGGCATCAGGCTTCAGGCTCCAATTTCCCTGTCCTTAGAGGGTCTGGGGATTTGAAGTTAAGAACTGGCGTCCTCTTCTGAGGGCTTGCATTTCATGAGAGGAATTGATGGTTCCCCAGTGCCAGGGAAACCAGAAGCATTGCTCTGTCACAGCTGAGTACAGCAAATTATTTCAATTTTATTGTGCTGTCACTGCTGTGCTGCTGAGCAAGAGCAGCCTCCCTGCTCCCCCATCCCTTCCCAAAGTCACAAGCATGGCAAAGGCTTAAAATACGTTGAACAGTAAGTAGCTCCTCCACTTAATCTGATATTTGCCATAACACGTGGCATTGCACTGCAGTGCTGTGCTCCAGCCTCAGATTCTTCTACAGCATTTCCAGCTCTTCCAGCCTCCGATCCTTCCTGAAGGGTCCTGCATGTTTATGGGAAGCCACAGAGCACTTGTGATTTCTAGAACAATGTGTCTCTGCAAAAGAGTAAGCTCCAACAAATCAAAAAAAGTTCTGCACTCTAAAAATAAGATGAAATTTAAAAAGGGCTATAAAAAGCTAAGTCATTGACTGGATCCGGATGATGTACATGAAAGAGAACAATATTCAATTTGTCTAAAACTGTAAGTTCTTCTCAAAAGGCACTAAAGGAAAGCATTCAGAGGCATAATGTAAATTAGAAAACCACCAACACAGTTCATACTTGAATGAAACTAATTCACACAGGATGCAGCAAATATGGCATAACTACAGCACCACTACTATTTTTTTTTTTTTTGTATCGCCAAAGCCCTTCTTTCCTTTGAAGATGAATAATTGTAAGGAATACAATACTTTTGTCTCCTACGTACTATTCTTCTCCCCGGTCACTCGACGCTACACAATGTATCAGCTACAAGTGATTAAAGCTGGCCTCCTTCCCTTTGGTTGTTTTTCAGAGACTCAGTGTCTCTGGTGGGCTGAAGCTGTGTAGCGGAAGAGTGTGCACATGGACATAAAAGCATGCTATTTATCTTCAAAGCAAAAAGCAATTGAGCAGTCTTGACAGATGTCTGGGTTTCTCTGAAAAAGAATTGCTTTTATTTAAACAAATTTAAAAAAAAATAGAAAGTAAATTCAAAGCAAAGTATCAATTCCTGGTATTATTATCTTTGCAAGATTGCTACCAATTTCACATTTTTGGTCCACATTCATACTTTCTAAAAATTTGTGAATCTAGAGCCATTAATTAATGGAATTTCACTGATATATATGTACCCTATCATCTTAAGACCTAGAAGCAAAGTTTGGCTTTGTCTGCGTTATTACTTCATCTGACTGAAATTTTAGTTATTCTAAGAGTAGTTTTTGTTTCTGCAGAAGGGTGATTGTGATTGGTCTCTCAAGGACTTTGTTGACTCTCTGTTCCCTGAATAAACATAACATTATAGCTGCCAACAATATCTAGGGTCTCTTCTGTCCAGTCTCTAATAGAATCCCCTGCACTGATTTATGAAGCTGTCAAAAATGGGCAGGTTTGGGCCCTTTGTTGCTATCAAAAGGCTGTTCCAGAGCTTTAACTCTCCCGTAATAAGAAACTTTTTTCCTCATTTCTAGTCTATTTTTTTTCTCTCTGTGATTACGTGCTCGGTTTCCAAATTGTGGATAGCAATTTGCAGTTTAGCATATCCACCCCCCTGAGCCATTCTGGCTATGTCCTCCTTCCTACTTGTCATGTTCTATATTATCTTCACTAGTAACAACTGAAGAAAAGATTTGCCACTGTCCTTGAATTATCCCTGAGTTTCTGTCTGGTTGTTCAAATCCTCCTATTCTCTTGAGCCTTTATAGTATAGGATTTTCTTATGTGGTTATGACAAATCCTGCTTTCCCCTGAGACAACTTTTCCTGTGGAACTTCTCTGTCTTCTACAGTCCCTATTCCTGTCTTTAAAGAAAAAATATTTTGTTGAAAATGTCATTACTTCAACAGCTGGAGGTAGGGGGTGAGTGAAACTGGGGTATTTAAATCGTGAAAAAGATAGATAGGTTCAGATTTGGCAGTGTCTGAGTATTGGCATGAGATATACTTCAACAATGTCAGAGCCTGACTGGGATCCAGAAATCAATTTGGCTTTGGCCTATATCTCCCTATGGGCTTTATCCATTTGCCTATTTTGAGAATGTCTTATATATACTGACAAGTCTGGTCTCCCCTCAAATTGTGTGCTTATTGCCATGTTCTCCATCCAGAGAACATTCAGAGCATTTGTTATTCTTTCCATTATATGTAGCATTTACACTTATGGATAAAATAGGCAAGCATGCTTGTGTTCTTCATGAGAGATGGAAAGTTTTCCTCTTTGAATTGTAATACAGCCTCAAAAGTTCCTGTGTTCAAATTGCTATGGATCTTGAACCGACATTGGGCAGAGGAAGGAAATTTCTGTGAACACTTCCAGGGTGAATGATCCAACCATTCAAATATACAGGTGATAGCATTACCACCTACAGATCCTGCCTGCTTAAGAATGCTTCTTGCTTTGAATGTCTATTTTCAGATGGAAATTCAGTGCTCAGGATACAAAGTATAGGAGCTTCCTTTCTTTACACCTAGCACAAGGTGCTGATATCCCAGAAAGACATGAGATTTCAGCTGGTGCTTTCCTGTTTGGTGACTTAAAATGGCTCTCTGCTGTGAGCATTGGTCACTCCAGCACCCCTGGAAACACCTAACTCTCCCCATCCTCTAAATAGCAACTTTCAACATGAAATCAGTGGGTTCCTGCTGATATTTATTGGATTTTGCTTTGTTCTCACTTTTTCTTAGGAAATTTAGAAATACAAACATCAGAAATAATGAGAAAATACTGAGAATATGGCATTTGAAATTATTAAAAATCTGAAGCTATATATCTACTATCTAGGGAGAGGAAGCCAGTGATTAACCTCAAAATGAAGAGGAGACTGGTGGTGAGGTTCTAGACAGATGGATAAAAAGTGCTTCAATATATGTCCCCTTCTGGTAACTGATCTCCCAGACCTGTTGTACTGGGTTTATATGGAAAGGTTTTGGTAGCGGAGGGCTCTGCAGAGGTGGCCTCTATGAGAAGAGGCCAATGGGGTGAGGTTCAACAAGGCTGGGTCCTACACTTTGGCCACAATAACCCCATGCAACGCGACAGGCTTGGGGCAGAGTGGCTCAAAAGCTGTGCAGAGGAAAAGGATCTGGGGATGCTGATTGATGCTTGCCTGAACATGAGCCAACTGTGTGCCCGGCCAACAAGGCCAATGGCACCCTGGCTTGCATCAGGAATAGTGTAGCCAGCAGGACCAGGGAGGTGATCGTCCCCCTGTACTCAGCTCTGGTGAGGCCACACCTCAAGTACTGTTTTCAGCTTTGGGCCCCTCCCTACAAGAAGGACATCGAGGCCCTGGAGCATGTCCAGAGAAGGGCTACGAAGCTGGTGAAGGGCCTGGAACACAAGTCCTGTGAGGAGCAGCTGAGGGAACTGGGGTTGTTTAGTCTGGAGAAGAGGTGACTCAGGGGAGACCTTATTGCTCTCTACAACTGCCTGAAAGGAAGGTTTAGGGAGTTGGAGGTTGACCTCTTCCTGTAGATAACTAGCGATAGGACAAGACTGAATGGTTTCAAGATGTGCCAGGGGAGGTTTAGGTTGGAAATTAGGAGACATTTCTTCTCAGAAAGAGTAGTCAGGCATTGGAATGGGTTGGTCAGGGAGGTGGTGGAGTCACCGTCACTGCAGGTGTTTAAGGAAAGGCTGGACCTGGTGCTTAGGGACAAGGCTTAGTGGGTGATACTGGTGGTAGGGTGATGGGTGAACCAGATGATTTTGGAGGTCTTTTCCAACCTTAATGATTCTATGATGAGTCCAGAAGATGCCCTGTGTCAGACCAGAGCCAGCTCCAGCAGGCTCCAAAAGGGACCCGACCCCCATGCTGGCCATAGAGGAGTCAGTGAGTGATGCTGGTTGTGCCTCTCTGAGAGAACAGTTAAGAAAAGGAAGAACTTTGTACAAGAGCAGCTGGGAGAGAGGAGTGAGAAAATGTTGAGAGAAACAAGCCTGCACACACCAAGGCCAGGGTAAAAGGAGGGCAGGAGGCACTCCAGGCAGGCAGCAGCAGTTCCCCTGCGGCCTGTGGAGAGGCCCCTGGTAGAGCAGGCTGTCCCCCTGCAGCCCATGGGTCCCACACGGAGCAGATCTCCACGCTGCAGCCCGTGGAGGAGCCCCCGGTGGAGCAGGTGGATGTGGCCTGGAGGAGGCTGCAGGCCATGGGGGACCAATGCTGGAGCAATTCTTGAAGAGCTGCTGCCTGTGGGCAGCCTCCGCAGGCTCAGTTCGGGAAGGACGGCATCCCGTGGGAGGGATCCCGCGTGGAGCAGGGGCAGAGAGTGGCCGTGAAGGAGCAGCGGAGATGAAGTGTTAGGGACTGACCACAGCCCCCATTGCCCTGCACCACTTGTGAGGAGGAGGTAGAAGAAGGTGGATGGGAGGAAGGCATTTTTAATTTGCTTTTAGTTCTCACTGCTCTAGTGTGTTATTAGTAGGCAATAAATTACATTAATCTCTCTTGGGCTGAGTCTGTTTTGCCCGTGATCGTAATTGGTGAGAGATCTCCCTGTCCTTATCTCAACCCATGAGTCCTATTTCCATATTTTCTTCCCCTATTCTTTTGAGGATGAGGAGTGAGAGAGTGGCTTGGTGATGCCCATTGGTGTAAAACCACCACACCTGTGCCCATGTACCTCATGGGCTTCTCTACATGTTCTTCAGCCATCATCGTGGTGGCTATTGTGTATGACTTAGGTCAGAGATGGTGGCTGGTAAAGGAGCTACATTTAATCTATTTCCCTGTCCAAAACCCTGCTGACATGAGGACATTTGTCACAGACAAATATGTACCTTACAAAGTCTCTCTGAAAAAAATAACCACTAGAAAAGACTGTTTCAAACCTAGGCATACTCATGCAATTAAAGCAGCTGCCCAGGTGAGACTGTACTGTATTTCACTTGGGACATGGAGAAGAGGAGACCTGAGCAACGTGTGTGTATATTTCTGCATGGCGGTGTAAAGGGATACTCCTAATTTCAGGCAGTCTTTGAAGGCTGAGCCCGGCAGCGGCCTGGCGGTCACCGCCAGATGGCGGCAGGCGCCGGCCGGGCCCCGCGGGCCGGGGCTGGGCGTGAGGCCGGGCGGCGGCTGCGGGCCCCTCGTGGCGTTGCTCCGGGCCGGGAGGTGGATGGAGCTGCTGCCTGGGGACCGCCCGATCCTGCCCCTGGGTTGTCCAGGCTTCCTTGGCATCTCCTGCCTCCTCCTCGCTGCCTCTCGGGTTTTGATGAATAGAAGCGGAGGAGTAGCCAGCGATGGGCATTAACTGCGGTCTTATCTGCTGTGAGCCCTTCGGGCTAGGGCCAGATAAGAGCAGTTGTGCAGAGGACCAAGCATGTGGTGGCTGAAGAAGATAAAATGTGTGCCACGGGCTGGGCCTGCGTGGGCTGGCGAGTGCCCTGAGCAAGGACCATGGCCGCTTGCGGCTGCCCTGTCCAAGAGGGCAAGGGCTGTGCCGGGTACCGACATTGCGGGCTTTCAGGGATAAAGGGAAGGGTGTCTGAGGAAACTGGTATTGCTGGGTGGAATGGGCTTTCTTAAAAAAAAATCTGTCTTAGTAAAGTAAGGGAATAAAGAAATTTGCCAGCTTCAGTTTTAAGTAAAAGAATGTCTTATGGCAAAGAGTTATCAACAGCAAACATTTCAAAAAGTTGCTGGAGGAAGTGGTTGCCTCTACCTGGGCATCCTAAGTAAACTAAATATAAACAAATAATTCCAGGTAAACGCCAGAGTATCACTGTAACTTCTCAACATTTCATCAAGGATAACATTTTATAAATAGATACCAAATATATAAAGCAAGCTGAAAATATATTGAAACCTTTGCAAGCTTCTTTAAAAAAAAAAAAAATTACAAAGGCAACTCCTGCTCATTTCCACTCCACCTGCAGGAGCTCTGCGGGCACAGCATGGCAGGAGCCACCCAGCAGGGATTTCCAAGCCTCGCAACTGAGGTGTGGAGGGGACAACAGCCTCTAGGAACCTAATGGGTTTCAGTGTGTAACTGGCAAAAACAAGGTACTGTCATGGAAAAAGCTCTTGCCCCACCTAACAGCTTGTTAACAGACTCACGTGCAGGGGTGTGGCCCTCAAGGGCAGTTTATTTGCTTGTGGGTTTAGCCTGGCAAATCCATCTGCTAGCTGCACTGCTTTAAAAACTCCTTTGAATGTGGGGGGGTAAGGTACTGACAAACCTGGCGGCAGCTTCTCAACTAGGGACCAAAAAGGAGAGGAAAAAAAAGGTTTCCGAACAATTTATGTGGGGCCCTGTGCTGGTGCATACCACGTCTGTGAAGCTGTTTGAGTCCAGGTGTATATTAGATGGAAATGTATGGTAGATTAGATGAATGTATTACTTTGAAGGTGGTGAGACACTGGCACAGGTTGCCCAGAGAAGCTGTGGATGCCCCATTCCTGGAGGTGTTTAAGACCAGGCTGGATGGGGCTTTGAGCAACCTGGTCTGGTGGGAGGTGTCCTTGCCCATGGCAGTAGGGTTGCAACTGCATGGTCTTTAAAGGTCTCTTCCAACCCAAACCATTCTGTGATTCTATGATTATTCATGATGAAGCTTTGCTTTCCTGAAAATGGCTAAGTATATCTGCCTGAAGATAGTAATTAGTGAATGAATTCCTTATTTTGCTTTGCTTGTGCATGCAGCCGTTGCTTTATCTATTGAAGGTAAAATAGTCTTTATCTCAACCCACAAGCTTTCTCACTTTTGTCCTTCTAGGTCTCTCCCCCATCTGGCTGGGAGGGAGTGAGCAAGCGGCTGGGTAGGGCTTGGCTGTCTACCAGGGTTAACCCACAACAAGGTCTCACAAACACAAAATTTCTACACAGATTACACAGATTTTAAAAAAAGGAAAAGAAAAAAAATACATATAAACAAACATGTTCAGGAAAATTACACAGTGTGTTTTGGCTGCTCTGCTTTCTGCTTGTGAAATACTGAAGCAGAGAAGTTGAGAAACAAATATTTTCTTCAAATCTTCAGTTCTCCCAGTATCCAAGTTCTTAATAACTGCCTTTGTTCTGCATGTGGGAGCGGGACCAGAGGCCCCTGGCTCGGTACTGCAGCTGATCAGCAGATGCTCTTACACTTTCCCTCACTCCCACCTGCCAGAAGATGCCTCTCCTCTCTGAACATGAACCAGTATTTGGTCTCAAGTTTCTGCTGCTCCAATTGTTGATTAACAGTTGGATGAACTTGCCAGAGGTTTGCCTCAACTGTGCTGATTAGGTATTTCCTGTAGAGGAGAACTCCTGGCGATGCTGAACATCTCACAGACAACATGAACCAGCTATCTGACCCACCTTAAAACTATGTAGGTAGAGACAGTCATTTCAATGAGCAGAAATCAGACGAGACTATAGGCAGTCCTTGAAATGATATGCAAAATCTTGAGGTAGCCTTCATAAAGTGCTGCAGGGGTCTCAATTGGAAATGAATTCAAATGTATTGATGAAAGTGAGTCTGAGCAGTATGTGTGTTCATTTACATTTAGTTACAGAGCCAAGAATGCTTCAGGTTTATGCGGTAACCTCAGTTACATACCACACTTGTGCTCCTTCAGAGAGGCCTGTCAGGTTCAGCCTTCTAGCATTACTGTGTATTGTAATTTATTCTGGGAGACATCCGCTTGATTTACATTCACAGGTATTGAAGTAGCACGTGGCTTTCACCCCCTGCACATCTCCGCCTCGGTAGCTGTGTTCATTACACACCAGAAGGTTTACATTGAGTCTGCCACCACTGGAGAATCTAAGTTGAGAAAATTCTGCCATTTTTGTCATTTTTTTATTATTGAAAAGATGCAGTGGAGATGAGGTGTATCAGAACTGTACTCTGAAGCTCTTATAAACCGGACAAATAACACATAAATGGAGAAGCTGAGGGAAAAAAATGGGGTTAAAAAAAGTAATCAGAGAGTTCAGCGTAAGTCAGTGTGACTTTGACCAAATTTTCAGTCATTCTCTGTCCTTGAAACTGTGACTGGTGGGTGTCTGGGTCTCTACTTCCTCCTACATTGCCGGCAACAACTTTAAATCATCAGAAAGCTGCAGTGGGTTCAGTCCATCTAAAATCACTTTCTGTTCTGCTTGTGAAGAGGTTTTCATTCAACGAGCAACTTCCCTGGGTGGGCTGGCACTGCTCAGCAGCTGTTGCATGGGAAGACCCAAGCATCCTTGATTTCTTCAATGTACAAAGTACTTGGACATCATCCTCCCCCCTGAGAAAGTGAGAGTTGTGGAAAAGCGTGGATGCCTCCTTGTCTCAGGGCGGTCACTGACCAGCAGCCAGGATCTTAGGTGCTGTCTTGGCTTTCCCGCTTAGCAATGTGACACATTTCTGCCAAGCAGCTTTCGTGGTTTAGAGAATGAATCAAAATTTCCCCTGCAGCTCCTGGTGCTTGTTATAAGAAGCCACAATATGTCTTGGCAGCTGAAACACTCCCGTGTCTCCTGCAGGTCTGCTCCTGCTCCGCCCCTGGCAAAAGCTACCTGAGGCAGGAAACTGAGTCTCTGCATGTATTGTACTAGGCCGACCAAATCCGAGAGAGGTTTGGGGAGCTATATAAATAATAAACACAGAGTAATAGAGACAGAAATAGAAAACAGGAAGAAATAATTTGGTTTGCATGAAGTGCGAGTGAAGTCTGTTGCAAGTGTGTGGATTAAGTGATAAATCCCTTTTATTGGTTCTTAACTGCAAACAGCTTTCCATCCTAACTTAAGTTACTTTCCGTGTTGGTATTTCTGCCACGCTCACTGCTGTAAGATTTCTATTTTTAGTGGATAACATTCAAACTACCTAGTTCAGGGCTTAGTTTAATTGAATTTCAACTACGTACACCTCCTTTTGATATTTCTTTACTACTAGGAGCAGTGGAGAAGGCACTGGGCAATTGAGTAACAAGATTATCTTGGTGACACTGTTAGGATGAGGTCCTTCCCAGCTAACTCAGTGTAGAGTCTCATGTGCTGTCTTGCGGAAGAGACAAACACAAGTAGTAATCAAATAAGACTGGAACAAATTTGGCCATCTGCCCTGTGTCATGGTGACCAGAAGTTAGAAGATAAGCAAATTTACAAACCTCGTTTCAATGAGGTTGCTTGTTTTGGTCTTTATATGTATTTCCCAGGAGCTCTGATGGCCTCGCTATAGCAGATAGCTTTCTGATAAATGCTAACAAAGTTATGAGGAACAGATCTGCCTTCTTAATGATGAAAAACACAGTGGTAGAAAGCTAGGGAAAACAAGCTGCAACTGGTCCATCCACTTAATGGATTTTGATTATTGCCATTTACTGGAATATTTGGCTTTGGATCAATCAGGATCCTTGAAGATGAATACTTCATCTCTGTTGGGTACTTAGAATGCTAATTTTTAAGGGAGCCAGTAGTAACATGACCCAATCACTGCACAGACTTCAAATGATGAGATGATTGGTGAGATGATTTTACTTTTACACGATGAACTTAAAAACAGTCACAGGTATTAAGAAGATGCCTAGTTATAGGAGATTCTGCATTGCTGAATGCCCGCAGGAAATTATTCAGTGTTGGAAAGCGCTCCAGGGATTCAAAACAAAATCTTCAGTTCCCATTTCCTACCTTTATTGCATCCTCCATCAGGCATAGGACTGAGTTCCTTTTCATGGAGGAAGGTAGATTTTCTCTTCTGAATACTCCAGTCCCTGGCAGGAGTGTCCAGTGCTCAGTGCAGTCACTGAGGGTCTTAGGCTCTGACCCCACTGCTGTTCAGGCTCCCCAGCCCTGGTGGAAGCAGTGGATTTCTCTCGTTGTTCATATGGTGTTAAGAAGGAACCCGACCATTCAGCAATCACTTCTAAATTTCCTGCTTGCTCAGGATGCACACTGGGGTCCAAGAGTAGCACTGAAATGTCAAGATTTTGCTGAGATTTCCTTTGAGGTTAACTAGGAAAGGAAAGCTAATGTTAACCTTAACAGACTTAAGGAAACATAGCATGGCACAAGTAGCAGGGTAAAACATCTACTGTTGCAAAGACATACAAGAGAATGGAAAAAAATAGAGCAAATAGTATTCAGACCTAAGTCACACAGCCATTCTCCTCTAGAGGGAGGCTGGGGGTTGGCTGCTCTGTCTCGATTAATCTTGGGTCAGGTGTTACTCCTTAGCAACTTTTTATTAACAGGAACAGTACGATCTTGAAAACCAGCAGTGTTTTTTGTTTGTTTGTTTGTTTGAAGCGTATAACACATTTCAGAAAACAAAAGGTTTCGATTTCTCTTCAGAAGCAGGCTTAGATCAAACTTGTGTTGATTGTAGGAAGGTATATTAAAGACAATGGTGTAAGCGGGTTAGAACTGGTCCCACCTGAGAGACCTGCTTATGAGAAACCTATTGGTTGGCATAGTGGAAGTAAGAGTTTTTTTCTCTTTGCCGCACAAATCAATTTTGTTTACTAATTGGGTAAAAGGTAGTCTTGCAGCATCTTGACGTGTTAGACAGGAATGTGTTTATAGAGACCTGGGAATGTTTTGACGATGGCTGGGAGTTAGGTGGTTCTGACACCTGCGGTTTTGATAAACTGCAAGTATAACTGTCACAAAAGCTCATGAAATATTTATGGTAGTGACGAGGAGTTAAGGATGTTGCAAATAGAGGAAGGACACAAATGGAAGTAAACTACTATTGGTGTAAGGCACCCCAAATGTACTGTGGATGGGTACATCGGCAGATGAGCACAGTAGATGATTTGGAGTGCAAGAAGACGTGTTCAAAGATGCGTGGCTTTTTTAGATTCACACTCACATTTATGTTTTAAAAGTCATGGGGCCAGTTTGCTGACAACCCTCGGCTTCTGCGGTAGGCGAGGCGCATACAGAGCTCCCTGCTGGCTTCAGCATTTGTGCAGAGGCTCTGCAGAGCAGGTGACATTGCTACAGGCCTTTCGTCAGCAGCTGCTGTGAGGTCCCTTGGAGAGCAGAGACAGAGAAAGGAGCAGAAGTCACATTTCCTATTTTCCCTATTTTTCCCTTGAAGTATATTTGCTTGTAATCCTTACAGGAAAACTTTGAGTGATAGCTTGAGTCAGAGGCTAAACTTATGGTTACATTTATTTGTAGTGCTTTGTCAAAAGCTTTTATTAGTGCGTATTGAGAATCCCAGTAGGTCAGCAGTGGAGGTAGGACTCCTATTTCCAGGTGGCAACAAATTCCTGTGAAAATTAAGAGGTTAGAAAGCACCTGTCATTGCCCTCGGGCAGGTGTAGGGCCTCTCTGCTCATCTCCATCATGATTAAATTCCTGATTCTGTAGAGCAGAAAGCATCCCTTAAACAGCTTTTACTATTTTCCTTTGCCGTATGGCAAAACACAACATCTTTGTCCCATCCAACTGCACTGCCTGAAGTTAATTTTGCTGATTACCCCTGATTGCTGAGTCTCCCTTTCTGTCTGATAACTGGTTGCCTTGCTCCCAGGTTTCTTTTTGGCTACGGCTTAAAAATGGGAGGCCCAGGGGCGAAGAGTGTGGGAGGAAATGAGAGAACAGCATTGAGCAGCAGAACAGACTATTACCCGTGTTTTCCCACAGAAATAAATAAATAAATACATGAATAAATAAAAGATTGACCATAAAGGGTCTATTTTCTAAAATTTATCCTATTTCTTTATGAAGCTGAGTAAAAAACAATAGATGTTTGTTATTATAAGTCTGTGAGCTATGCAAGATCTGTCGTGCATGCTATGAAAAAGTTCACCCTAATAGTTTTTAACATCTATCTTTAAAACCTATATAATCATAAAAACAGAAATGTGCTTTCTGCTAGGATGCATATAGTCTGTGGTAACTGCTTAAAGAGTACAATGTCTCTGTGATCACACAGGAAAACGTAAAGACGCTCAGTTTAGGATGACTGTTATTTTGGAGTGCGTGTCAGTCAGTTCAGCAGGAGACAGACAGAGCACACTGTTGTTAAGTCCCATGTGGTAACAGTTAGCACTCACTGAACCACGTTACACAAGCTGAGTGAGTCCCTGGGATCTTTTTGTAGATGTGCATTTGCTTACATTACAGGGATCAAGGGATAGTCCAAAGAACATCATTTTTGCAGACGCAGAATGAGAAATGGATGTACAAAATACTCTGAGAACTGTCTATGTTGGGCAGAGACAAGGGGGGTGCAGGAGAAGTACCGCTCCTCTCGTGCCTCATCTGAGGCCATGTGCAAAGGAACGGTGCAGAAGCAGTTTTGCTGGTAGCCACCCTGTGCGGTGGGATTTTTCTTTGTCGTTTAGGCTGATGCAGCTTGCTATAGCATTGCACTGGCTAGCAGCATTTGCAGATGCTGGAGCAGAATTTCATCTAGCTCTGACCCTGCTCCCTGGCACATTGAGTGTCTCCTCTTCCCAGCCTGCCTATTCCACTGGCCTGCTGCCCTCAGCAGAAAGCGGTTTGACAAAATGAACCCCACTACTGTCAGCATGCCAACTTTTAACAGCTGGAAGCCGTTGTTTCTTAATGCCAGCTTTTGGGTGGCACAGCTGATGATACGTGTTTATGGCACAGGCGGCTGCTGCTGCTAAATACCATGTCTTCTGTCAAGGTTTGTTCCTTATTCTCTACCAGAGGTTTTCATAGCTATGTGGTGCTGAGGAAAAAGTCTGTTTCTTATAACCTAACTAAGTCTGGGAAAATCTGTATCAGCTAAACTGATTCTGGAGGTTTTCAAAAAGAGAAGTCTGTACTTTTGGTTCTCTTTTTTTTCTTTTTTTTTTTTGTTACCAGAAAGGGAAAAGGCAGTACAAATTAAGGAGAACAGCTCAGCGTTATTACATGTACATATTACCAAAAATCTTTATGGTTTGTAGATGACACTAAACATGAAAATGACTTCCTACACTTACTGCTATGTGATCCTGGGCTGATGAAGCTTGAAACCTATATGCAAAACCAAAACAGCAAAATCTTAACTTGTTGCTGTGTCTTCCTTTTAGAGAACATGCATTTTGAATTGGCAATGAATTGGTATTTTGAATGGACAATGGGAGACAGGTGAATGGTTTTAAATTTTGACTTTGCAAAAATGAATCCCATCAGACAAGACCCCTGCGATTATTTAAAAATACGATGCTTGGAATAATTGATTTTTAACTCCACTCTATAGATGAACCACATTTCTTATTTAAAGGGAAAAAAGGATTAATTGGCTTTAAGATTTGATAGAATATGAGCATCATTCTGCCATTTGGCGTGTTCCAGGTTAAGAAATGTCATCCATCTGTTACCATTACTGTTGAAGAGAGACATGCTTGTTTGAAAGACCTACAGTCACTGCAGAGTTTTCACAGACCTTGGTAAATAGTCAATTGTTACTGTTTTAATAAGTTCAAACCATGATACAGTTGTCTTTTAAATTTCTTTTGCTTAACCTTTCAATCACTTGGTCTGCTTCAGCCTGTATTTGCAGGTTAGACCATACAGAAGTCATGAGTGTACTCTCTTTCGGTAAACTCGATTGATTTACATTTGTCAGTCCCAAATTCAGGAATTTAACTCTCTTCAGTGAAGTGCTGAGAAATAAGCTTTAAAATTTAATTTGAAATCAATAGAGGTTGAGCCTGTTTCTTTGCAGTCATTGATTAATAATGTAATTTGAAAGTATGTCCTTGCTCGGGACCTTGTTTTCATATTGTACATTTCCTAGTCCCTGAGAATGTTTTTCGCAGCTCTTGCTGAAAATATTCATGGGAAGAGCTGTGCTATCTGATTAGCAATGTTAGCAGCCTTTTCCAGAGCCTAACCCCTCCAAATCACTGCACTGCTGGTGTGTTGCAAATAACTGGACCATCACTGATGCTAATGCATTGCTGGCATCTCCAAAGGGCACCTGCTTGTCCAACACTACTATCAGAACTATTTCTGATCCCACTTTTGCAGAGAACATGCTCACCTCAGCCTTGTTCAGCAATCCATGCTCCTTTAGTGGTCCAGAGAGCAAGAAAGAAGTCCTCTGATAAGGTGATTGGAGTGCCCTGTGAAGTCCAGGCAATCCAGCTGCGTGTATTCAATGGATGTGCAATTTTTCCTTGTAATAATTTGATCAGTTCCCTATACTTCGCATTACATGTTATCTTGCATCTTGTATTAAACAGTTATCATGTATTCCTCAACTGGCAAACTTCATGCACTGTGCAGGCTCTCAGGCTGCAGTCTCTATTGTACCATGCAGACAGCTCACACTCTATTTTTGCATGCCATATTTGGATTTTTCCATCTGCACGTTCTCTTTGTGTAGTAATTTTTCCGGAGCTGCTGTTAGTCAGACCACAGGTATCCTGCACTCAGATGCCAGTTTCAGTCACTCCTTCAAGAACCCTGTCACTCTCTCTAAGTTGTAGGCAGCAAACCACACTTACAAATTATAGTTCCTTTTCCAAAACTGTGTGTGCCCACACCTAGCTATCAGTTTCATCAACATTAGATCTCATTTTTGATAGCTAGACTTCCTGTTTTTCAAGCTTGAAAAAGCATTTCGCTAGATTTTTATAATAGTATTTGCCTTACTTCTTCCCGGCTTTGCTTAGTTTGTAAAGTAGATGCCATTTTTCCAGTAGTGGTCACATCAGCCCTGCAGACAGAGGTAAAGTGCTATTTTCGTTGCTGTTGTAGTCAAGAAGTATAGGTCTTTTTGTCCTCAACATGCTGCTACTTAGTTCTATTAGTCTCCCACATCATTTTCAAAATCATTGACTTCAAGACTATAAGTAGCCTTATATTTGAGTATAGTCTGTAGTCTTTGTTTCTAGATATATCACCTTGCTTTTGGCTGCATTAAGTCCATTAAATGTGGCTAACCAAATTTTTTAAAAATATAATAAAAGCTGGGAACATGTCAGTTCTCTTATTTTTTCAATCTTCCATCTTACTAATAGTAGACTCTTGTCTGAAATCTTGTAGGTAGATATAGTTTTACAAGGAAGTGTTTTGGTCCATTTGCTGAAGGTACTACGTCTGATTAGTTTTATTTGATTAATATAATATAAAAGGTATTCATAATGTAGAATCAGTTTCAGAGAAGTTTCCCAGAGAATTTTAGTCCAGAGAAATTGCCCAGAGAAGCTGTGGATGCCCCATCCCTGGAGGTGTTCCAAGATCAGGTTGGATGAGGACCTGGGCAACTTGATCTAGTGGGTGACATCCCTGCCCATGGCAAGGGGGGTTGGAGTTAGATGGTCTTTAAGGTCCTTTCTACCCCAAACCATTTTATGATTCTGTGATTCTGTGAATTCGATGAAAATTCAGATTAAAGGGAAACGACACTGGAAGTGCTGCGTACGTCTCTTACAAATATTACTAATGAAGCTGGTCTATAATAGTAGAAATTCTGTCCATTTAACATCTGTTCAGGTGGCCCTCTCCAACTATTTTCTTCTTTCACCCTGAGCTGTGACCCTCCTCTGTGAGCCTTTTGATAGATAAATGCATTGGTATAAGTATTTAGGTATAACATTGCTGCAACATCTATATCTTTATTAAAAGACAGTAGAACATTTTTTACATCAGGAAAGAAGTCATCAGCATGAAATATTTGATTGTTATTTCTTGTTTTAAAATCTAAAATATTTCAGAGGATGAATATTCATAGAAAATGCCAAGCCCATGTGACAAAAACATTACCTGAGAGAAAAGATATTGGTAAGGGTCTTCCTTCAAAAATAGACCTAACGAGGTACCAACCTTGGAGGTTACAAGTTTTAAACATGATAGAAAAGTTTTATCTCTCTCCTTTTTTTTTTTTTTCTGCTTCTCCTTTT
Source organism: Anser anser (assembly GCF_964211835.1). NCBI lineage: Eukaryota > Metazoa > Chordata > Aves > Anseriformes > Anatidae > Anser > Anser anser. Next base: position 62,852,673 of record NC_139722.1, read on the forward strand.
CAAAACCAAGGAAATCATTACTGTAATTTGTCTGGTGTTCAAAAAACAAAAAAGCTCTGTTAAGGACAAAGGTGACAGGCTTTGAAAGCAATAATGTCCCCTCAGTAAGTAACTTCTAGAATGTCTGGTAATCTTCCTATCCAAGTAAAAAAAAAAGTGATCTTGTATTGAAAGTCCCGGTCTGGGCATCAGATAGGAAAAGAAAGCACACAGGAACACTTTCTGGGTCTGCCATGGTAAGTGGGATGTGTCTGACAAAGCAGTGGTGTGTCTAGAGCAGGCTCCTCCATCTGAGCTAGTCACGCTAGCCTGCCATTAAAGTCATTAGAGAGGAACAGACACTTGCAGGACATGAAGTCATTTCACGATGAAACAGCTGCTCTACTGCTGGTGGCTAAGGCTGAGCGAGACACAGTCCATCCAGTAAGAGTAGAGGTTTATCAGTAAATCCCTCCCTGAAAAAAAACCTTTTCCCCTGGTTTAAAATATGACTAGTCTCACTTTCTTCTCCCCTACAATTTTTGAACTGGTAGGTATATCCGTTAAAAGAAATTTTGCTGGATGTGTATTTGTGTAACAGTATGGAAGGAACCATGCACCTCAGGCAAGTTTTTCATGAAAAACACATTAGAACCTCTTCATTAAATAGAATATTCATAAAACAAAACCAAAACATATACTGGAATGCCCTTTCTTCTATAAAAGTTAGCTCCAACCATTAAAAGTAGCAGGAGTGAGACCTAGAAAAGACTGTGTCAAGATACATGAAATAACCCAACAAAACATCGTATTGCTGCTTTTTATTGCTAAAAATAACTGCTTTCAAACTAAAATAATTTGTTTTCGTAGGAATCACAATGTGAAAATTCTAACAGAGCACTCTCTGTAAAAAGATAATTCTTTGAAAAATACATTAATCTCATAACCATTGTATTTTACCTGAGAGGTCTATGATGAGAGTTGAAATTGTTTACATCAGGTCTGGAAATTGTTATAAATATCATGAATAGTTTGCTCAACTGTGACAGTTCTGAAAACTTCAATATGTTATGATGTGTTTGCACCACTGAGTCCATCATTCTCTTTGGCAAAGTAAAAAGTACTTTGCATTTTATAGTATTTTAGAAAATTACTGTTCAGTCCTCCATTTCTACATGCAGTCCCCATAGTTCCTTGAATTGCAGGAGATACATTTCTTGGTCCTCTGATGGTTCTTCAGATAACTGTTTCTCATACAGTCTGGACAAAATTCCCTCTTTGTCAGGGTCATCACACTTAAACAGTCCTTCACACACCTGATTTTCAACACTGGACAAAGTAGGAATATACAGTCTTCCAGTATGAGGATCCCAATCCACTAATATGGTCTGTTCACTCTCTTTCTCTGTGAGGCTGTGTGCTATTTTTTCTAGCTGAGGATAGGATGTCTGCCCAGATTTTTCAGCATCCAAGTCCACCAAATCGACATGGGTCTTACCTGGAATTTCATCCACTGCATCAATTGTCTTCAGTTTAAGTTCCTCTAATTCCTGTCCCAAACAAGGGTCTGTTGCCCTCACGTCTAGCTGGGGGCAATACGCCTGTCCTGTTTTAATGTTAACCAAGTCCCCCAGAGCAATTTGTGGCTCACTGAGAAGCCCCCTTAGGGCAGAAGTCTTCTCTTTCAAACCAAGTTCTTCCAGTTCCTGACCAGGACTGAAGTCTTCAGCTCTTACATCAAGTTCATACTCTACATTTCTTGCATTTTTTTGGCTCAAATTATTCTTTATTCCAGGCTGGCCATAAAATGGCCAGTTCCCAGTTTTGTCCCCCTCTGCTAAAATATCCTCTTCTTCTAAAATATCTTCATGAGAAATATCAAGCAAGTATTTTGTTTCCAGCACTTCTTTTGGAGGCAAATCTTTCCCTTCAGTGCCATTGTAAATGGTATAATAACGGGGACTTTTCCTTTCTGATCTCTCAGGATTGGATTCCTGAGATGGCTTGTACTCATCCACATTAACACTGATAAGGTTGACCACTATCTTTTCACATGGTATAAAAACCTTTTCCTTGCATTTATCAGTGTAGTGCCATACCTGGAATGGAAAAAAATATTTTGGTTTAAGTATATTAAAAATACCACCTTGCTTCTTCTTATACTATAATCTATTTTTAAAAGAAATGGCTATATTCGACCTTGTTAGAGTGAGTCATTCAATGCAGGGAAGAACGAAGTTCATCATGTATGCCTCCAATAGTGTTAATACACCTCACTTTTTTTATTCCATCAGAAGTAAAAATATATGATGAGCAGCTCTAATTTCCCCTTTCTCATCTTCTCCATGTCAAAGTAATGGTTAGAACAATTCTGTCAAATTCTGCTTTTGTTTCCACCAGTACAAACTCAAGTGACTTTGGAGGGAACATTGGAGTTGGCCATGGGTCACAGACTACAGAAATCTATTCCACCATTTTTAACCAGTGAAGAGGAAGTGCAGTGAAAACCACATCTCACAAGCACAGTCAGCTACCGTGTTAAGGTATAACTTACAGGGGATTAAATAATATCAGGTTTCCTTTCAGAGAAGGAAAATAGAGTAACGTTGAAGTGCAGTGTATGGAGCCTGCATTGTGCATTGTCATAAACTGGATTTGTGACTGCAATAAATCATCTAGGTAAACAAATAAACAGTCTTTCTGAAATGAGTAATATTTGTAGCAGAAAAAAAGTACTGTAGGAGCAGTCACTAAAAGAAAATGCAATACAAAAAACAACCAAAAGCTGCATTTCAGGGTTTTCAAACTTGAATGGAAGACTAAAGCCACTAATCTATGTAGCAGGCAGTCTGAAAGCTCCTCAGGTCAGAAGTGCTGGACCAAAACCAAGCTGCTTATTCCACCTCTCTTTGACCACAAGGGATGGTTAGGTGGAATAGTCTGTAGGTTGGGAAAAGCAGAGACCATCGCTAAAAGAGCAGATCTATATTCATCTGTTACCTCAACATGAACTGAATCCAGAGGTACAGAAATAAAATTGAAGCTTTCAAGGTGGACATAAAAAAGTTCATTGGACATTAAAACAACAACCCCTTCATGAAGCATTCAGTCCCTCTGTGAGCACCTCTCCTACCACCTCTGCACTAGATTTCTTCAGAAAGATCAGCATGTTGAAACCACCTCTCTTATACCTCCCATCCCACCATGTCATGCAGACCGGATTAACATCAGTGTTCATTCATTGCTGTAACTGCATGCTTGTGCTTGAGCAACTTGTTTAGAGATAGCTGTGAGAAAGCTCTGCTCATGGGATGGAAATGCAGTATTTCTTAGACTTCACATGTTCCTTCCAAAAATTAACAGACTTTGCAGAATGGCTGCTAACTGGTGTTATTCCTGTGTTTTTATAGCATTTAGTAAAACCCTCATGTGATGCTCTTTTCTTGATCTGAGTGGCAACCAGAGCTTTTATTTGCAGATAGCCATGGCTTCCCCCTGGAAAATGCACCTCTCTGCCATGAGTGCCAAAGTTGGCAACATCCTCCAGCAACAAAGAATACTTACCAGGTTTGTTGGATGTTTCTGTTTGCTGACATGTATATACCTGTGCACACAATAGCATGTCATTGAAATAAGAAAGACAGCCAGCAGGATGGGCAGAAGATATCCAAATATTACTGTTATAATCTCATCTGCTGTTTTATCTGTTAACAAAACAAACATTTTTATTGCATTGAGTAACTTTTTAACGTATTCAACTACAAATATAAGCATTTACCATATTGCTTTTTGGATATGGGATGTAAATATTTTAAACCAGGAATTTGCCGGAAATTACAGTTTTTAAACTTCTATCTCAATTATAAATTATATTCTAAAGGGAAGTAATAATTCCCCCCAGTTCTCCTGTTGTTAATTTATGCCCCCTCAGACCATCCCAGCTCCTTTGTTCCCAAACCTCATTCAAGGAGAAAAATGATCTCCATTCACTAAGAATCAAAGAATGCAGATCCTGTCTTATCTTTCAGTCAGTAGGTCCCAACTATGTTTTAAAGTCAAAATTTTTTTCATCAATGCAAATGCAAAGAGGGGAGAAACAATACTAACTTTTCATTCTGAGAATAGGTACATAAAAATTTACAAACTCTACCACCATGATTTTTTCTGAAGTAATTTTCCAATTTTTCAGCTTACACATACCTTTCAAAGTAGCAATGCAATATTCTTTGGAAAACCCACTGTGTAAAAGTGGTGTGGTGACATGTATCTGTGCACTGACACAGTAAGCTGTTCCGGGCTCTAACCAGGGCACAACCAAGGTGTTGTTGCTGACGGAGAAGAACCACTGGAAGATATATAAAAAAAAAAAAGATTTTATTTATATTATCACTTACAGAAAGGTAAAGATTTTATATACACTAAAGTAATTGCGCTATGTCAAGAACCTTTATTAAAAAGAAGGAGAAGGAGAAGGAGAAGGAGAAACTTCTATACACCTCTAATTGATAATCTTAGCATTTTAATATACCATTTAACAGAAGGGAACCTTTATGATGTAAATATCCTGTCTAGAAACTCAAGAGATTTGCCAGACAGAGATTGTACCTGGAGGACAGGAACAGAAATAATGAATATTTTTGTAAGTAATCACTGAGCGCTTCCTCATCTACTGTGTTTATGCTGGAAACTACCCCTTGATATGGAATGTAAATCTGGAGAGACAGATGAATGCAGAATTTTAGATGTGGTGGCAAAGGGTGCGCTTTGTCTTGATGCATGGTGAGTACTTTTACCAGACTGCCTGGCTGGGGAGCAGGTCCGCTGAAGAGGGCTAGCACAGGCAGTGAGCTGAACATGAGCCAACAATGTGCCCTTGCAGCAAAGGAGGTCAACAGCATCCTAGGCAGTGCCAACAGGAGAGGATCCAGTAGGTGAAGGGGGGCGAATGTCCTCCTCCACTCTGCTCATCAGACCACCCCTAGAACAGTGTCCAGTTTTGGCTCCCCCATACAGAAAAATGGACAAACTGGAGTGGGTTTAGTGGAGGGCCACTGAGGTGGTTAAGACTGGAGAACTTGCCCTGTGAGGAGAGCTGAGGGACTGGAGCTTGTTCCATCTGGTGAAGAGAGAGCTTCAGGGTGACCAGGATGACCAACAGAGATTACAAAGACAGAGCCAGATTCATCACTGTGCTGAATGATGGGAGGATGAGAGACAAGGGACATAAGCAGAAAAAGAGAGGTTCAGGCTGGGTAAAAAGAAACACTTGTTCCCCAAGAGGACAGTTGAGCAGTGGAACAGGTTATGCAGTCTCCATCTTTGGAGATTTTCACTATGCAACTGGACAAAGCTCATGTGTGAGCTTATAGCTGATCTTGCCTTGAGCAAAAGTTTGGACTAGAGACTTCCTTGAGCTTCTGTCCCACCTGAATGGTCCTAGAATTCCTATAATGCTATGAGTTCTATTTCAATTCTTGCTGTTACAGACAAAGTACATTTCAGTAAGAACAGTGCACAGGTTGAATAGGTACAGTTCTACAGCCTTCTCAAAGCTTACCCGTTTCTTTGTTTTTTTGTTGAGGACAGACACATTGTATTGCAGGCCAGGATACACTTGAAGCAGAGAGACTGATTCTCCATCAGGACTTCTCTTCCACTTCTCAGGAGCAGTCAGAATGATTGAAATAGATTTCTCAGTAGATGATACATTTACCATGGGTGGATCAATTTTAGCTGGACAAATAAACATTTACATAAAATAGTTACATGCAGCAGAGGATTTGACCATGCAGTTTCTTAAAGTGATGATAATAATTTTTAGTAATATTCTGGGGAGTCTAGGTAGAACTTTGAACAATCCGTTTATACTGGTAGAAAATTACTTTCCAGATAACGAAGAGAAACTTCACAGAAGGAAGCTGAACACTGACTTGGAATTTTGCCTAGGAATTCCTGTGACTTTGCAGAATATATAACCTTGAAACTCAATTTGCTAAAACAGGCTAAATTACCAGCATGTTGTCAGATTATCTGGCACAGATAAGAGAGATGGTGCTTTAGAATATGATTACTGCTTGGTTTAATAGGGCCTTTTGAAAATCAGAGTTCTTTATATAGTGGATGTGCCACAGCTTTTGTTTTCCTTGAGTAAAGCTTTACCGTTGCATAAAAGAGTATTCAGTGTATATAAGACAGTTCCAAGAACACAAGTTTAACATACATATATCCAAATTCCAATACAATTATTTCAATTACTGCTGCCAGCAGCATAAATCTCAATTTGCTGCTGCAGCAAAAAATTCGAACCTCACATTAAAATTAAAATACCACATGCTATGAGGCACATGCACTCTGAGCACGCAGTATTAATCAAGGCCATGAACACCTGGATTTGTGATTAACTTTCCTTACTGTCTGTAAGAGGGTTGAATCGTGTCGTCTCCATCCAGTCAGAGCACATCCCATTTAGGAAGGCTTTCACACTCGCGTAGTATTGCTCTTCATAGTCAGCAGTCTCATTGGAGAGGTCACACCACGTTCTGTTGATATTCCTGCATTCTGGCTTCCTAATCCATTTGCCAACACCATAACTATATTGAAAGAGGAAGAGAAAGGACCCATGCAAAAGCTATTGCCATGATATTAGTCACCCAATAATCTAACACAGAAATGGATCATCCAGATGATGGAACAGTTTGCCTGTTTTGCCGAAATGTGCAATTTCAAGGAGTTCCCAACTGAGATAAAACACAAGATTTCCCCAAGTTTTTAATGAAAAATAAATCAGAGTAGGCCCTACCCAAAAGAGGCAATAGGTAACTAACTGGGATGTTACTGATACTAATTTAAGTCCGGATTTGCTTGCGACAATCTCTCAACCTCTGTCCCCACAGCTTTAATTTAAACTCTAAACAGAGGAGAACTGAGCCAGGATGACTGTACGAAGACCAGAGTTATGCCAGAATGGCTCTTCCTGGTGTGTGAAGACAGATGCTCAGGGTCTCTCAGATGAGTGGACAGGAGACCACCCATCTCTGACTGTTGAGGTGCCAGTCACTTTTTTTCTTGTTTAAAGCAAAGACTCCATCTGGAGTTCAATGAACGTCAAAATTCTTCTTGTTGAAGCAGAGACATACACGCGCCACAACAATCAAGTTTTCTTTGGAAAATTTCTGCCTGGATTTGCTCAGGAGCTCCTGCTCTTCAAACTCACATTATGCTGAAAATAATTCCCATTTGGCTACTAATTAATAAGGGTGTGTGTCAGCTTCTATATGACTGCAGGACAATATCACTCACCAGCATTTTCCACCCACCTGAAAGCCTTGCTCTCCTGGGTTACCAAAGCACATATGAGTGTTTTTGCAATAAGTGTGAAATATGGCTGTACCTATGAGTACAGACTCTTCTGTGGACCCGCTGACCTGCAGTCAGTGTTGCTACTGCTCTCTGAGCCTTCTACCTTCTATACAATTATAGCTCATTCCTTTATTGTTGAGAAATCTCGCCTTTCCTAGGGAGGTGGACTATGTCTCTCCTCTGTTAGCACAAGATCTGTTAGCAAAAGATGTTGCAGTCTCTGACTGCAGGAGGAACTTTTTGCTTTGTTTAAGTAACCAATACAAGTTACAGGAAACTTCTGGAGATCTACATTTGTTTCAGTGTCATGAAAAAAGTACTAGACCAAGGGAAGGGTATATAGCAGAGGATAAGCCTGGGAGCATTACATCGTCCATCGAAATGAACGATGGAAATGAATGAATGATGGAAATGAAGGAAAGGAAATGGATTCTGGTCTGCACTCAAATTCCTTGATATCCTACAAAGGGGTGAGACTTGATTCTGATCACGTTACTTGGTTTTCAACAATACTTGGTAACTTCAGTGGTTGGACTCCTAAACTGGAGAAGTATGTGGCAGCAAAAGAAACCTGTTGGTGCTGAGTTTTTTAGAAAAGACCAATGAAACACTGGCTGCTCAAAATATTCTATTAAATGCTACATCCCCAGATCCATTCAGATGTGTACAGAAGGCCACTGTGATGTCAATCCACAGCACAGTCTCGTAGAATCATAGAATCACAGAGTGGTTTGCGTTGGAAGAGACCTTAAAGCCCATCCAGTTGCAACCCCCCTGCCATGGGCAAGGACACCTCCCACCAGACCAGGTTGCCCAAAGCCCCATCCAGCCTGGGCTTGAACACCTCCAGAGATGGGGCATCCACAGCTTCTCTTATAAATACATATTTAAACTGGATCTGAAGAAATCATTACCACAAGTAAAAGTTAAAAATTATATTGCCTAAATCTAAGACATATTTTAGTTCTCTTTTCTTTTTAGCAGCCCTATCTCATATAAAGATTTTTTTTTTTTAATTTAAAATGCTTAAAAAAAAAAGGCAATGAAGGATGAAATAAGCCAACTTACACTGAATATTTCACCTTGTAGAGTACTCCATCTCCTGTACCTTCTGGTGCTGACCAGTGAAGGACATTCTTCATGTTTATAGATTCAAAATGGACATTCCTAGGGTTGGGCAAAGAACAATACAACTCTCCTGAGAAAGAAAATAAGAAAGGAACAACATACACTAAGAATCTGCAAGTACATATGCTTCCAAGTTAACCAAACATACGCTTATTTTTAAGTAAGCCATAAAATGCTATATATTGCCTTTATGCTCCATAAAGTCAAAAACTGAGCACCTACTCATCTAAATTACCGTTCATTGCACCAGCTTTTGAAATAAATAAGCAACACAAGCAAGTCCAGGGGCTCCTAAGAACCCGCTTTCCCGTGTTCCTAATACACACTTGTAAAGTCATAAATGTAATGGAGATGCTCACGTTGCTAAACTGCTGGCAAAACAGAGGCCCTTGGACCCAGGGGCAGAATCCCAAGCTGCAAGCTGTGAGCCAGTCCCCAGCACCTCCCAGCAGCCCTGAGATGGGCCCTGGAGCTGGAGGTGCTGGGAAGGTGCTTCTTGTTGCAAGTGGCCACGAGAGCATAACGGGGAAGAGAAAAAGCGAATCTGTGGTCTTTCAGGACTTTTCAGAACCCTCTTCCCCCCGCGATAAAATTCTAGTTCTTAAGATAACAAAAAGTGACAAAGAAAGGAGGAAATACAGCATATTAACATGAACAGTGGGAACCTATCTGAATGAATAGTCCTTGACCGTTGTTGCTTCCTTAAGCAGACCTTAATTTTTTTTTAAAGTATATTTCACCATTACTGAGTGTTCATCCTCCTGTGTGAATTGTGTATAACATACTACATATAACATAAAGTTGCTTTGTAAATAAAAATCACCACCATTTTCCTGATTACCTGACTGACTTCCAGCTGTCTTTGAAGCAAACAGTAAAAGCTTTTCTCTTCAATACATTTATTAAAACAATCTCCTTGTTATTTTGTAGGGGCCAATTACTTTAAACGGTTGTGGTGCAAACTATGGGTTTTCCAAGCCTCTACTTGTATATTAATGTTCAAAACAAACTCTGGTATATGCCTGAATCTGTATCTTCAGATCATAAAGCTGTTAATGGGAGGGTATTTATAATGATGCTCTCTTTTATCCCCAGCACTTAGCTAGTATTCAGTGACTTTTATTTTATTTTTTTCTAGTTGGAGAACAAGTCTTGTCAGGTATAGTCCTCAAGGCAAGCTTACAGTATGCAGGAAGTCCCCTTTCCTTGAACAGAGAAATGCCCCGTGACAGTAATTTAGCAGGGTCTCAAATTACAGGTTCAGTTACAATGAAATCCCAAAGTTTGAGGATGCCAGGGGGTACGAAAGCAGTGGAAAGAGACTGCCAGGAATGCTTCTTCATCTACTTTAGTCTCACATTTGTTTCCAAGTGGGAGATAAAGAACCTAGAAAATAAAAAGTTTTACTTTCCACCAAAAAAAAATGCGCCTCCTGCTTTAGGTGAAACTAATTTAAATGGAAACATGAAGCTGCCCAAGAGAGCTAGGAAAACATCCAGAAGTTGGCAACATTTGTTCAGAAAAATAGAGAAGCACTTAAAACCCTGATGTGCAAGCTGCTAACCAAAGCCACCATTGCATGGACTGCGAGAAATCATTGATGCATCAAATTTCATTATTTGCACCACATCCCTGCACTAAAGCCTATGAGAGAAGAGGGAAGCCATCAACTGCATAATTGGTAACCAGGAACAAGAGAGAAAAAAAAAATCAGAAGTCATACAGTCCTGCCCAAGCCCTGAAGAAGGCAACCAGGGAATCTGTGCAGACAGGGCAGGAGAAACTGAGACACAAATGAACTTTCTGTTGCAATTCCCGAAAAGGAGGAAATACAACATAGTTTTTTTCTTAGGTTGTGGGTAATCAAAGCCATAAAAGGTTTCTCATTAAAAAAAAAAAAAAAAAAGAGGAAAAACTAAAAAGAACAAGTTAAGAAAAAGACAGACAATAAGGTACTTAATGAAAGATCTGAGAATCTCCAGAATAAAGATTAAAAAAGCCCAACCCAGCAGCAGATGCAGACAAGCCTTGTCCCTGGTAACTTGGGCTCTCTGAGCGAGGCATCTGCTTTGCACTGGTCATAAACAGCAGGGGCCGATCAGCATTTCCACAGGCTGAATCATCTCTCATGTTGGGATGGACCAAACCAGGTGCCTTTCTCTCCCTCCATTGGAGATGGCACTCGAGCTGAGCAGCCTCAATCTCTGCTTTCTTGGCAGCTAAACTTGCCAGAGATACACCTTGTCCGGGAGCTGGGGGGGAACACTAAGTCTTTGCATGACAGGGATAGTCTATCCTCCGTGTCCACCGCCAACAAGGAAAAAAAGGAAGGGAGTTCAGGTTCAGCAAGACAGAAGGCACCAGGAGTAATGCCTCATGGGCAGAGGAGGGACACGTGCGGATGGACTATCTGGGAGGGCTGACGGATGTTTAGATGGGCAGGTTAGAGAATTACCTGCCAGAAACAACACCGAGCTGATTCTGCCTAGGGGTAGTGGGATGGATGGGATCTTAAAGCCACTGCTAGCCCCATTCTAATAAACCTAGTAATAAATTAGTCAGGGGTACCGCTGAGTCAGGTAGGACACAGTTAAAAAGGTCCCTATCAGCTCACATTTCACACCTTTCTTATTTCTTTATTTTTTTTTTAAATGTGTACAGCTGATCAGGCTAATACATATTACCCAAATTGAACTGACTGGAGGCAGCCAGCTCGTCACAGAAAAGTGAGATTACTTTCACTGGTTTTCCAAATGGTTTTTGTGTTCCTGTACTTTTTGACATTTGTCCATCCTTGCATAAAAACATTTATATTCCTTAAACACTTTTTGAAGTATGAAGTCACTCCTGCTACTTTAATCTGTTACACTAAAATATTTTTGAACTAGTAACATGTAAAGGTGTTTTTTTTGTTGATTTTTTTTTTTTTAAATCTCCCTCCGCCCAGTGTGGTTTCTGATGTGGTAAATGAAGTTTCAAAACAGAAACACTGACTGCAGTGCATGAGCCAATCTCAGACAACAGAACCCACAGGCTGTATCTTTACAAGATCTAAAGTATTACAACACTGCAAGCACGCTCCGATTTGCCTCGAGTTCAGTGTGATTTGGAGGGCAGAGGGACTGGGACCGTTAACTTTCCATCAGCTGCAAAAGCAGAGATTTGCTTTCTATTTCTGGCCTTGTCCCTTCCTCAGTTCTGCATCTGTAAAACAGGAGTAAAACTGCCATACTCCATAATTTCTACAAGAAGAGTTAAGAATAAACTCCATGTCTCCTTGACGCACAACAGTGTCCGGAGAAACATGTAAAAAATAGAACATAGATGTAGCTAGTACGTCCCGAGGTTATCACTTAGTAAAGAACTTAAGTATATGTATTGGCTGCTTATTTTGGTATCTTGTCTTTAAACACAATATAACCAATCATATTCCAATTTTCTTTCCATTAACTAGGATTAATGGCGTGGATGTCACATGGAGTATTTTCAGTCTACACTGGCCTACATGAGAGCAGAAATCTCTCTGCATGACTGAGAAATCAGTCATGCAATTCGCTTTGCTAGGTTTAGTGTGTCTCATTGATAGTCTACATTGGCTGTCATCACTTTCCAGTATAATGAAGTAATTTCCTTTATTTATTTCATGCATGTAAAAAACCCAGAGCCATTATTACTCTCTTTGGAAATGCTGTAAATCAAACCTTGAGTAATATTGTTCTTTATATCTTCATGACTGCACACCTGGACTGGAAAGACTAATAAAATAGGCTTGTAAACTTCACCACCACAATGAAGAGCCAAGTCCTGATCTTAGAGTAAGCTATTGCGAGGCTCTTCAAAACAGATGTGACTTAGCCTGAAAACACCTTCACGTGTGAGCGAAAAAATCCACTGACGTCAGTGAGGTTATTCACATGAGTAAAAGACTTGATGGCAGGTGCCTCATCTCTTTGTGAAAGCGCCTCCGTTGGGTTGAAAAATGTGGTCAGTTTTAATCACACAGAGTACTCAACCGCCTTGCTCAAGCTGGTACTGTTCAAACCTCGGGTTTGGCTACGGCCACGTCTATCTATATACACATGCATATATGTGCACACACACTTATGCAAGTATATTGCATGTGTATGTGCATTATAATTACTGTCTGTTCAGTGCACCTGCTTTTTATCTGCCAGGAGGCAGGGCTGCCTAATTCGGTGACAAATGGCTGTGTTTAATGTCAATGTTTCAGGACAAATACAGCTGCAGCTACCCAAGCTCTCTCACTGTAAACACATTTGTTAACTCGTCTCTTGAATTAGATAACCCAGCAGCTGCAAAGCATAAAAATACATAAATACACACACACACACAAATATATATATATATTTTTTTTCAACACTGGCTGAAGTTATGGGGTGGGGACTAGGCAGATACCCACTGAAAGCTGAGCTGTAGCCACAGAAATTTGCCCTGTGTAAGTACCAGTGTTGACTGTACTGCTCTCAACCAAGTAAGGGTTGAGAGGTTGAGGGGTTCCTCGTAAGGGGGTGTCGAGAGGCAGGAGACCTTTTCTCCATTAACACCAGTGACAGGACCCGCGGGAACGGGGTTAAGCTGAGGCAGGGGAAATTTAGGCTCGACATCAGGAGGGGGTTCTTCACAGAGAGGGTGGTTGCACACTGGAACAGGCTCCCCAGGGAAGTGGTCACTGCACCAAGCCTGTCTGAATTTAAGAAGAGATTGGACTGTGCACTTAGTCACATGGTCTGAACTTTTGGGTAGACCTGTGCGGTGTCAAGAGTTGGACTTGATGATCCTTAAGGGTCCCTTCCAACTCAGGATATTCTATGATTCTATGAAGTGATCACCTATTGTATTTCACTGTCACATGGCTACAAGGATTGCCACCCCACCAAATTTTCTAACAAAATAAAATGCCATAGAAAGTCACAGAGTCTCTCTAGACAACTGTAAGACATAATTTATGACAGTGAGTGATGTGTAAAGCATTAGGACAGAAAGGAAAGTCTTACTTCAACACAGCTTTTCCCAATAGCTACAGCAGTCAAAACCAGGGACTCCTCCCTTACAATTACTTCTATTTAAATGGGGAACTCCTTTTTTGACAATGACAGAAAAGACTTTGACTTCAATTGCTATAGCATTTTCTTATGCAAAAGTGGCCCTGGGGAACACCCTTAATGGAAGCAACTGCTTTACACCAGGAGCTGAACTTAGGGGCGACACAGCAGACACTCTCTGTGCCTCCTGATTTGCAATTGCCGCTTCAAGGACATCGATTTGATCCAAACTTGCATGCCTCAGTAAGGGAGCAGACTTTTGAAAATGCCAAGTCCCACAGTCACCTTTTTCCACTGGGAGCTCAGAACCACCAGTGAAATACGAAGCAACTTCAGAGCAACTTAGCACACCAGAGCTTCACTTCTGGCTGTGCTGTGACCCACTGCCCTGTTCAGCTTTGGGCAACTTCCACCAAATTTGTGTGAAATCTTGCTTGTTCCTTCTATGCTGCTGCTCTTTGTTTCTTATGAATTTTTAGCTCTTTTCTTCCTCCAGATCATCTGCTTATACGATGATGTTTGCAATGAAAAATATTCCCTCAAACACATGTGTAAGGATATCATAAAAATAGTCATACTCGATCAGAACAAATGTCCATTCAGCATTATGTTTAGTAGCATTCGCTAGCAGAGGGTTGGGATTGTCTTTTCTGGTACATACACAGTCTAAAGCAAGCTGGCACTGGCCATGCAGGAATGCAAGGGAGTGCATGAATGGTAAACAGGGGAACTGAGCCAAAACTGGAGATCAGAAGTTACAGAGAGGAAGGGAAACCCCACTAAGCCAGGAATACACGTTAGCAAATGTCATTACCTGGTATTAGTCATCTTTGTAACAATTTAAGCAAATGAGTTAGCTTTTTTTTTTTTTTTAAAAATGAAGTGAGCTTGAAAGTTTTCCTCTGCGCTAATTCTTCTGCACTCTTTTCTGGAATTCAACAGGCTGGATAGTGAAGAGGAATGGGAGGAGGAAGACGGGCAGGCAGAAGTCATGACAGCTTCCCTGCCTTTCCTCCCAGCTGGAGCTCTAGGGCCACCATGCACAAAGTCGGGCTAGTGAAACCCTTTTACTTCAGCAATGCTGGTGGGAATGGGGGGAGGAGCACGGAGGTGATTTCCTGTTGTAGTCAGAACAATGCTCAAGAGGTAACCACAAAGCAAACTCTTGCCCTCCCAGAACAGGAGCCAGTCACTCCCATCACAGCCTCCTCATAGGGGACATGGGGGAAAGGGGAGAGTGCAATGGGGACAGAAATAGGGTCATGAGACTAAATGAAAATGAGGTGGTGGAGGAGACAGAAAAGCAGAAGTCATGAGAGAAGAGGTGGGAAAACTTGAGTGACAAGGCTTGGACACGTGGGGTTTGTTTTTGAAGAAAACAGGCAGGCTGCCGTTGGAAACAGGTGAATCTGGAGAGGTCATTTGGGGAAAGAGTGAGAGTGGGCAAAGAGTGAAGAGGGGGTGCCAAGGCATGGTGTGGCTTGCTCTGACATGCTCTCCTCCTCTGTGTGAAGTCTGGTGTGTGTTCGTCCAAGCCATGTCCTAAACTTCTGATGTGCCCCTACAGAGGTTATTGGCCAAAGAGCATTTCAGGACGGGTAATGACTCAGTGCAGGTAGACCCAGCTCCAGAAAGGAGGAGAAAGTCTTCCCGGTCCATTGGAGGCTTGCTGGCAGACAGCTGGGGAGGGCTATGGCAGCTGACACCTATTCCTTTTTGCTAACTTGTATGACAGAAATTAAATAAACTGATTTTTCTTCCTTGCTGCTTTGCAAGCGCAAGAGTAGAGCTTGTAAAACCTAACCGTGCCGTACTGCAAAAACATGCCCTTGATCCACTCCAATAGGAGAAAATGCTTGGGGGTACGTTTCCTACTAATTTTAAGAGATCAATATTGGCATGAAACAAGTTGAGGGAAATTCAGGGTGTGCTTGTCTAAAATTACTCTTAACTGGGTCAAGATTCTCAGAGTCATGATCCACCAGAGGTGTGGGTTTTTTTCCTTCATTTTTTTTAAACAAATATAAAATATTTGAATAGTATTTTGTTAAGTTGGCAATGCAAAATCATTTTTTTTTCCAAAAGGAATTAAATTCATTTTAAAAACCATTGTTGACATGATTCCATGACATAACAGCTGCTTTTCAAAACAGGTGTTTTGAAGTTATACAAAATATTAAAAATAACCCAACTGTCCAGTGTTTAATTTTAAGGATTTTCTTGTCTCCCTAGAACATGTTTAGCATTATCGTTTTATTACTACTTAAATCAGCTACAACCCAGTAGCCAAGAATATGAGTGCTTAACTAGAATATTTCTGACATCTTAATTTTTTTTTTTTTTTTTGCAATGCTCCAGGGTTAAGTAAATTTTATTTTTGAAAAGAAATATTGTAAAAATGATGCTGTGTGAGAGTTATCAGGTGAATTCTGACACAGCATGTTGTGGATCTGTCCTAATCTATCCTTACATAAACTATCTATTTTTTACATAAACCCAGCAAACGTTGGTTTTAGCTTCATCATTTAGTGCTGGCTAATATCTATGAGGCAATGACAGTTCAATTAGAACTGATAACATTTTATTTATTGCCTAAAGGGTGTTGCTCCTCGCTCTCTGACCTACTAACAGCTTGTCTAGACAAGGGATTTTGTTTTTCTTGGAACCTAAATTAGTTTGATAAGTGAAATGCTGTCTTCTGAATCCACATTTTCCCTTGGGCAAGAGACTGAGTGTGGTGTCAATGGAAGAGCCTTCCCTTCCGAGGGAAAGCCAGACCTCCAAGATGCATGTGGAGCACCTTCTGCATCGGAGATCTGAGGGCTAGGGCTAGCACACCTTGCGAGCTTGCAGTGCCTCATCTCTCGCAGGGGAGGTCCCACGACCACGCGGGACTGAGAGGTAACCAGCGACCTGTTCCCGATCCCCAGCCAGTGCTTAAAAATGGCAAGAGGATATTTCCAAGAGGGGGCAATGCAGGAGGAGGGGGTTCTCAGTGCCTCGCAGGGGTGGCAGCCCCGTAGCTGGGAGCACAGCACGCCGCTGGGTGCCTGTGGAGGAGTCCCGCAGCTGCGTGGGCATTTCCTACTGCTGCCCGGGGCGGTGCGTCACGCCAAACCCTGCCAAACCACAGACCTGCAGGCCGCAGGCCGCCTCCTCCGCTCGCCCTTGGGAAATCTGGCTGAGATGAAGGCAGCCCCTGCCCCACCGGCTCCACTTCCAGCCTGGGAGGACAGGGAGTGCTGGAAAAACCCTTCTGGAAAGCTTTGGCTGGAAGCTCACTTTGTGGGACTCTGATCTTGATCTTCTGCACGGTACCGGGGATTGGCCAGGAATACCCCAGCGGGCATGAGGCAGCCTGCCAAGGATCTCTGCTACTCCATGTACACACAGCATTATTTTTCCCCTTCTGGCGCCCCACATTCATGCTTCTTTCAGAGATAATCTGGGACACAAAGTGCCTTTGGGAAGCAACTGCCTGTAGAGAGCTCACGAGAAATAAAGGTTTCCTGGAGCACCCACCCATTTCTGTTAATCTCCCCAGAGGTATGGTCTGGTGCGTTTTGAGGCACCGTATGACTGTATGCCCAGAGTGCTCCCACAGAAAGTTCAGATGTGAACAAGTAACAGATATAGTATTATTTTTAGTATCTTTCCTGGACTTAACAAGTGTTTTTTTTGTTAAAACCGCCAGTCATGATTTTTAGACTCATTTACCCCGCCTGTAGGTTTGAAGTGATTTTGCTGTACAGAGGAAGTCATTCAGCGTAATCAGCTACCTCCTTTACAAGGTAGAAAAGACTGCCTCAGAAATGCTACTAAAGGTGGTATTTTCTTCCCGAAGTTCACCAAAACAGTATACACATTTTGATGAGCACAGCGGAAGCCTGACCGTGGACTATGCCGATGGAGAAGGCTGCCCAGTCATGTTGGGACTGCTACGACTTGATGTACACTTGGGGAGTTGTGCAGCTCCGCGTCTGTCTGTCTGTCTGTCTGTTACCTTCTGACAAAGTGAGAAAAATCTGTCAGCAATTACACGTGCCTCAGCCTTCTCCGAGCAGTTTTTAGTGTTTCTGAGCCACATCCTGTACATTACTATTTCGACTACAGTACGCCCTAAAGCAGGTATACTGACGTACTTTCAGAATAGACGAGGAGAGCCAAGAGCAGTCGTGTACAAACCACACACGATAATAAATATTAGCCTCATTGCTCCCTCCAGCCTCTAAGAAGCTACTATGAAATAAATTAACCCCTTTCACCTCAAAGCTGTAAGACCAACTTGGGTGTGCTTTTGTGTATGGAGAGTGATTATGCTCAAATACATAAATCTTCATAACCTGTTTTCCCCTCCTAAAGCAACATTCTTCTCATAATATTTTTTGGACCCATTCCTATTCCCATCACAGAAAAGGGAGGGGAAAATGGGAGGCTGAAAAATAGCTAAGCTGCCAGGTGAGTTTTAACTGAAGGTGCTGGGGAATAATGAAGGGAAGAAGGGACTACAATCTTTCTCGTGACCCTTCATTCACCTTAAAATACTCTTCAGGTAGCCAGGCAGGCAGGAAAAGAATATATGAATACATTCCTCTTCAGTCACCTATTTTCCACAAGAAGGAGGCGTAATTTGTTTAGTCTCTTCATATGTAAACCATCCTGTACCTCCAGTCCTACATCTCATTGCCACTTCTTTCTGCCTTATCTAGTTTTATTGTACTTTTTTTTTGAGATAGATAAAGATAGAGCAGTAGATAGAAACTCTGTAAGTTACTAATACAGAAAGTGTAAAGCAGAAAGAGATCTGTACATCATTTAAACACAGCTTTCTAATAAAACTTCATTTTTATCTACAGATGGGCCTGGCTTCCAAAATTCAGGCTTTTACAAGCCTCAGCTTCTTAAAAGAAGCTCTTGTTTGGGTTGTAAAGGGTGATTATTCTCCCTCCTAGCTATTGATCATACAGTTGTAATCAACACCAATTCTTTGAGAGAAATCAATCAGTAGAAATTTACAAGCCACAACTATAAAAACAAACATAAACTGAACCACATGTACACAGATGACTTGAGTAATACTAACCACTTGCTTGTCTTGGAATTAAAAATATAAAAGCCACTGGAGAATAACAGTGAAAGAAGGGTAAGGTTACCAGCTGGAGTGGCGAATCTGAACATTAGCACTGGGAACCGCAAAACATATGTAAGTTTTGGACTTCAATCCCAATTTCCCAACAGCGTTTGAAGTTTCTCTACGGAATGCATTAGCTACTCTTGCTGTTTCCATTCCTGATTAAAATGTAATAAGAATTTGTCAAGTTGTGGAAATTGTAAGCCAAGCCAACAAGCAGGGCATGGATCACAGCATTATCTGACATGAGATAGTAAATTAGAGATGAGACAATAAGGATGAGTCTTTTGATTGTATGAACATGATACTCCTTCTTCATATACTATAGTTTGCTTTACGCCAATATCCCTTTTTATTTATTTCCAACTTACATTTGTTCTTCTCTCCTTCACACTGCAGAGAGCCAGAAAATACCATGTAGAACAAAAAAAAACCAACTAACTCAGCCCTCCCATGTACTCCCAATACAGAGGCTTGACAGCACACAGACATCACAGAGTATATCCACGGTGCAATTAGCCTATTTACAGCATGCATGCTGCATGCCTCATATATGAAATGATCTGTCTGACACTTCAGTGTGCTATTTAATACCTCAGCTAATACTTACTGGCTGTGTCTGTGTAACAGATAAGCCTCTTCTCAGATCCAAAACATACCTTAAATCACCTTGTGATACTAAACATCATACCTTAAATCACCTTGTGTCAATACCTAAACATCTCAGCACTGGTGAACTTTGAGCTAAGCATTTCATTTCTGCCCTTCAAAATTACAGTCTGGTGCACATCTTCTCAACGACTTAGAGGGGATAGGTGAGGAGGAAAAGCAGTGGATTGTTAGCACTGGAACATTGCCTGCCTTCTGGATAGCTTTAACGTGACAAAACATAAACTCTGGACATAAATGTGATCCCTGATCTCAAGCTCAATGGCTTAACTGCAAGGCCCGTACTGTGATCCTATCCTTTTATTCTGTATTTACAAGAACAATTCCTTGATAAAAATTGGATGTTTTGTATGTTTCAGTGCTCTAGTAACTGTGAAAGAAAGCTTACTGAAATCTGCTTAAAGAAAGGACTGAAGCTGCTTCTTAAAATGTAGATGTATCTATCAGTAAAAATATGATAAAGAGAGACGTAAATTAAATCAGGTGTGTCAGTGCAGATCAACAAA
Organism: Anser anser; assembly: GCF_964211835.1. NCBI lineage: Eukaryota > Metazoa > Chordata > Aves > Anseriformes > Anatidae > Anser > Anser anser. The sequence continues at coordinate 62,872,508 of NC_139722.1, forward strand.
TTTATGCAACTATTAGAAAAAGTTAAAAGGGGGAAGCTTTCAAGGTCCTATCATAAGAAAAGCAATTCGTATAGCCATGTACCAACTCAAGTGGTATTTACAGCTGTTGTCTACATTAGTGAATAATGCAAGCCAATACGAGCAGATCTCTTACATGAAAATGTTAACATTGAAAAAAAAATCTTGTCTACACTATATGCATTCCAGTTTTTTTCTTTCTAACATTGGACTAGCTCTACTTGGTTTAGATGCACTCAAGGAGAACACCTTCCAGGTCAGCTTCATCCAGAAGACATCCAGTGCCAAGACTGCTTCACAATATGGACAAAAGCACAGTAAGTGCAATGACTGAGACATTTGCTTCAACACCACATGCCTGATCTGAACGAAAATAGTAAACATGCCTGAAATATAGCAAAACCCTTCTATTTTTGCAGTACAGTAATTCAGGTTCATTTGCCTTTCCCTGAATCAGTACAATGTAGTACCTGTTGCTTGCTTTTTTTCTGAACAGATCTACAAAGTAGACACTGGACTCTACGAGCTGGAAATGTAAAGGTTTCTCTAACTACAGAAGAATGTGGTTAGGGAAGCCCCCACTAGGAAGGATTTAAGATGAAGTTTGGTAAATTAAGAGAATAACATTCTATTGCATTCAAAAATTATGACATTCCTTCCCTATCCTTGAGCTGCTTACAAAAATCACAAAGCTGTTGTGGTAAAGAAGAACACGCCACATTTCTTGATTTCTGGATTTTCCATTTTTTTTCCATTTGCTCTTCCATTTTGCATTTTCCATCCCTTTTCATTTGTTCTAGAGTACAGATTTTTAGCAGCAAATGAAACACCAGTTTATAAAAATCTCACTGATGTGCAGTGACAAGTGAATTTTTTGTCCTGTGCAAAACCAGGCAATGCTCAGACAGCCCGTGTTAAGTAGGCACACATCACTGCACAGCAGTACCTTAGCTCTGCATGCTTTCAGAGACCTCTGAAACAGCAAACGTAATCCAGTAAGAGTAGGATTGTACCCACGAATACACCACAGGGAAAAGAAAAGCCGTTTTGCCTGGTGTTTTGCCACGATCCATCTGTGAGTTAATGTTTAAAAGCTGCCGACACATTATTTGGAGAGGAATTAATTTGGAGACTCCCAGGGGACATGCACAGCACGGATGCTGTAAGGTGCAAGAACCCGAGTCTGTGAAGTCCTGCTGTAAAACTGCTCACCGTGGTACTGAGGCACACCGGTGCCCCTGCGGGATCTGTTCCTATTCTGGCATTGGGTGAAGCCCTCGGGACAGCTGCAGTATTTGCGGGACTGCATCTGCTCATGACTTGCAACCCAGGCTTATTCTGCTGGAAGAAAATACCCAGAGGACATGGCTCTGCACCTGTAACCTCACTTTTGAGAAAGAGCAGGAGGACTGCTATTACAGTTCTGCACCTCATGTAATGTCTTCTGTTATTAGCAAAATACTGACAGGGTGAGTTAAAACAGCTTTTACTTGTTACGCTGAAAGAGAAGAGGTGAAAAAGGAGGCTCTAAGCCTTCAGTGAAAGGCAGAGCTCTCCCCTCTGTGCTGATATTACTGACTGTCAATAAAAATGTGAAAGTACGTCTAGCTAAAACTCAGGACTTTGCTGTTTCCCTTCTCCCTTAAACAGCCGTTAGTGAAAACCAGCTCATCTCCCTCGACGTTTTTCTAAACCTCCTCTGGAAGCAAAGTCTGTGCTAATAAATTAAAAAAAAAATAAAGGGCAACCGAAGGCCAGTTATAGAAATTTTCCAAGCCACTTGTGCTGGCGATCAGTGAACTTCGATGAAGTGAATGTGATGGGGGCAGCTGCCTGAAAGGAGCTGACCCTGCGAAGGGAGAGCTCAGAGCGCCCATCTCTGAAAGCCAGTCGAAGCCACTGGTGCATGAGGGAACAGTTTGTCAAATGAGCTAACTGAAACCGTCCTTAGACAGTGCTACTCAAGGATGAAGTGCGCTCCTTACTACAGTGCAGCTCTCACTAGATCTGGAAGTTTTGCTGTGGGCTTTAATGGGAGAAGACCAGTAGGTTTCTCAGAAGACGTGCTCACCTCTGCTTTACACGGCAGGGACAGAGCATCTCGTGAGATGCTCCCAGTGACAGCCAGGGCCCCACCGAGCTCGTGCCCCCCCGGCAGCACCCCCTGCCCGCTCCAGCTGCTGCAGCCCCCCGAGCTCGGGGCTGTCACCAGGGGTCGGCTCTGGCCGTGGCTGGGAGCAGGGCGGCAGAGGTGCTCAGCGCTGGCACAGGCGGGCAGGATCTCTGCCAAAAACTCATCCTGCCGGCTGCTGTAATGTCTCCCACCGCGCAGGTAGGGCTCCTGGGGCTGGTGACTGTCAAGCACCGGGGAAGCTACAAACGCAGGAGGTATCTGGGGAATTACCCCGATGCTCCTAACAAGGAGCAGCCCGAGCGCACGCTATCAGATTACAACTGAAAGCAAACTAACGTTTTAAAAACATACAGCGCTCTACAACCTAATTCTCCCGTAACTGCAGAGGAAAGAAGAAGATGAAGCGGCCTTACAGAAGCACCCAGCCCTCTTCCCCCACTGCAAGCCCTGGGGGAGCAGGATCGGGGCCATAAAACCGGCACAAAGCGCGAAAAGCGGCGAGAGCGCCCAGCTCACCGGGGGACCCCGGCCCGGGGCAGCCCGGATCCGTGCCCAGCCGGGGCTGCTGCTGTGCAGGGGAGCACCGGGGGGAGGCAGGGGGCTGCGGGGCTCGGCACGGCACGGCACGGCACGGCACCGGGATGGGCCAGCTCTGCCTGCCCCCGCCGGCTGCCTGTGGCTCGGGGAGGAGGGGGACCCCATGCCGTGCCGTGCCGTGCCGTGCCGTGCCATCGCCGTCCCGGGGGGGACCCTGCAGCCCCCATCACACCCCATTTCACCCCATTTCACCCTATCCCATTTCACCCCATCCCACTTCACCCCATCCCATTTCACCCCATCCCACCCCATCCATCCCCACCCGCCCCATCGCACCCGTCGGGAGCGGGCTCGGCCGCCACCTACCCGTGTGCGCGGCGGTGCGCGGCGGCAGGAGCAGCAGCAGGAGTAGGAGCAGCAGCAGCAGCAGCAGCGGCAGCCGGGCCGCTCCCCGCCGCCGCCGGCGGGCGCCCATGGGGGTCACATCGCCCGCACCGGGGCGCCCGGCGCCGCCGCGCTGCTGGCGGCCGCAGCAGAGCAGGGGCAGGGGCAGGGGCAGGGGCAGGGGCAGGGGCAGGGCAGGATCAGGGCAGGATCAGGGCAGGGGCAGGGCAGGGGCAGAGGCAGGAGCAGCAGCCGGGCGCCGCCGGGCGGGACGCGGAGGGCAGGGGAGGAGCCGCCGGGCGCGGGGGCGCGCAGCTCCGCGGGGGCGCGGTGCGGTGCGGTGCCGTGCCATACTGTGCCGTGCTGTGCCGTGCCTTTCGGGGGGCTGGAGCTGGTCACAAGCTTCCTTGGGACGCTGAGGGTGCTGCCCGAGGAGGCTGCGGGGTCTCCATCCCGGAGGCATTCAGATACACCACCCCCCGTCCCGCTCCACCTGAGCCCGGTGGGGCTGCGGAGGCGCCTTCCCACCTCGGCGACCCCGGGGTGCCCCGGCAGCTGGAGGGGGCCCTGGGGTAGCCGGAGGTGCCGTGGCACAGCTCCTTGCCCTGCCCTCAGGCAGACCCCTGCCAGCTCCCGACGCGCTGCCCTCCCGTGCTTCTGTCCCCTTCCTGGCCGCCCCCCCCCCCCCCCCCCCCCCCAGCCCTGCTTTGCGGTTTTCCCGTCCTTTCATCCCGTCTCTTTCCCCCTCTGGGTTTTCTGCGTACAGGGCAGGCAGGATCCATCTGCAGGACTTGCGAGCTGCCTTGGAGTCAGCTCCTTCGTGGGGCTGCGACGCCCGGCTGCTCTGTACCAAGCCACCTTGACCAGACGTCGGCATGGGTAACTTTGGCTGCTAAAACCAGGGGCTGCTTCTGGAAATGAGTGTCTTGTTTGTTCTTGTGGGAACGGACTCGCTGTTCGTACAGAGCGGCGAGCCAGGCAGTAAACAGACTCATGAGGTTTGAGCATTTCGGGGCCCCAGTGTGGACAAATGTCCGGGGTGCTGGTGCTGATTCACAGCCGCAGCTGAGAAGGGTATGCTTGCTGGGCAGCTGATTTGCAGAAGAAGATTAGAAACTGAGAAGTGCATAGGGTAAATATATGGGGTCTGTTACCACGGTGGAGCTCCTGGTGGACCTCTCGCTCCAGTTGCTGTTCCCATGAGGGCTGCACTGGTTTCCAGTCCCAATTATCTGTCTCGGTGGTTCCATGTCACCTCCTGGCAACTCCTGCGGGTTTCTCCATCGTGCCATCTGTGTTAGAAAAGGTACAGAGGCCCTCTCTGTGAGCGTGACATAAGAAAAACAAGGTTTCTAACCTCAGTGCTGGTTCCACAGACAAAACCCAGACAGCGTCTCAAAGTTCAGCGCCAAAGTCACAAAGCCAGTGATCCTGCTTGCTCTTGGACTTAAATGCACATACAGTAGTGATAGCAAATTCAGATATCAAACGGACAATGCCCTGTCAGTGAATTTTGGCCAGGTATTTCTGAGCGCAAGAAGAGGTACTTCGATGAAACCCCAAACTGCTTTTTCTAACTGGAAATTTTTCCACATTCCATTGAAATTTCTTGAATTATTACTGACAAAAGTTGTTGGCATTTAAAGCAGAAGTGGGGGGAGGAGGCCTTCTGGTGTTTTTTCCCCTACCCTTGTTCTTGGAAATGTCCCAGCTGACTTGGCTTAAAGCCTGAGGAAGGCTCCAGCCTGGCTTCTAGCCTGGAAACTTTATCACAAGTGGTTAAAGTTTGTCAATATTACAAAGACTGAAACTAGCCCTTCAGTTTCACTGTCTCCTTTTCTATTTTATTTGCTTGAAGGAAAAAGATGGTACATTTTGTATATACATATCTTTGCTTTCTGGCAGAGTTTGGCTCTGTCTATATGCCCTGCTATCACCTCTGGCTGCCTCTGCCACCCACGGCCATGGCGCTTTGCTTTCAATTTTATTTGCACGAGAACTGAAGAGTTAGATGATAACAATGATACAACAGCTCCCGGTTGAGCAACACCAGTGGCTCCAAGGAGGAGGTGGAAGGATAAAAACAAAGGAGCCCAGAAATACTTAAAAGAGGGCCAAAGTCCGAAGAAGCGAAGCTCAGTGCAGAGGAAGGTGATATTAAAGCAAGGATATCATATGCAGTTAAATAAAGTAACAAGGAAGTTGGGAGCAATACTTGTTTTTTTTTTTTTCCAAGTCATTAATGCATTATCAACTTGTCTGTGGGAAGAAGTGCTGAAAGAAAAGCAGGTCGAAGGATTGGGCTCTGCATGTGGCGGGATGTTCGCAGTCGGTCTTCCCTCCTGTGGGGCAGGGGCCCACGGCCAGGAGCCAGCAGACCTTAACGCCATCTCTGCTGGTTGGCGGCGGTATGGGTATGGGTTTAATGAAAAGCAGCTGTTAAAGCAGGCACTGAGGCCCAGGGGAGAATCGTTCTGATAGTATGAACCAGTCCAGCTGAGGGTTTCGTAACATCAGGGCAGGGATTTTGGATTGCGTGATGGTGCAGGAAGATGATGCAGTCCTCCCCACAGCAGAAGTTACCATGGGCATTCGGGCCCTTAATTTCAGAGGGCACATTAGGATGGGAAATGTTTATCCACCACTTTCAAATCGGCATTTTTGAACGTGTGTAGTCAGAGCAGTAAGGGTCTCACAAGGGCACTGCAGCCCCACCTGAGGGCATTGGCTGCAGGAGCAGTCCTGAGATGGAGACTTATTCAAGTGCCAGTACCAGCCAGTTCTGCTGAGCACAGCATCTGGTAGCTCCTCTTCAGCCAGGTGCTGAGCTGTGCTGGTAACAGGAAGAGTTGCTTTTCGTGTAAATGTGATAAGAGTTGGCTATAAACTTGCACGTGTTGCTGGTTCCTTCATTTCTATAGTCCAACCAGCTCCTTCCAGTCACCTAACCTGGAGATTGAGTATGAGGCTACGTGGGATCCCAGGACAGGAATCACTTGGTGAAGTTATCATGTTATGAATCTAAGTTCAATTAGAGAAAACATTTACAAGTTATTTCATTGATGCCCTGGCTAATGGAGACAGAACATAGCTATTTAGTGGCCCGTGGTACCCAAGCCCACAGGGATCCAGCAGGACACAGCGTCTTCACAAGGCAGCCTGGGCTGTGCTCGCCCCAGCAGCGCTCTGGGACGCAGGCTGGGTGGTAGTGCAGGAGGGCAGTCCGGTAATGTGAACAAATTTCTTCTGTGATCTGCACTGAAGTTACTGGAAAGGTGCAGAACAGCTGTCTTTCTCAGAAATTGGTTGCTTCATTTCCTTTCTATTTCAGCTCTTTTAAGAGCAGAATAAAAGGAAAGGTCTAGTTATCTCCACTTTTGAATACTTAGGTTTCCCTTTTAAAAGATCTTTGATTATTGTATTTTTATTATGCTTTCCTATAAATACAATACTGCTCTGTTTGTTCAAGATTTTGGTAATACTCAGGTTCCAAAGTCATAATAAGATTTGTTTCCATTTTGATTTTTTTCCCTCTCATTTTTTTTTTCTAAAACACATGATATATGTTACAAATCAATAACAGAGGAGCCTAACTAATGTTAGTAATACAGTCACCCTCATTTATATCACAGCAAATTTGGATTAGCCTTTAACTTCTGTAGATTTACTCCAGATTGATTGTGCAAGGACATGGTTAAGAGCAGAACTTAACTTCTATTTATAGTGGCTAAAAGACTGAGTTGGTTGAGTAACTTGCTCCTAATTGTAAAAAAATAGTTCAAGAAGTTAAGATTTTCATACAGTGGAAAAAGTCAGAAGTCTAATTAGTATTATGTACCTGTGCAAAAAGCCTCCAATCCTAGATATGTAGATTTTTACTCATTTTTAGCTGTCGGGGCTATGAGATGGTATCAGAGCTGGTTCCTGCCTTTGTCAAACAAGTGTGGGAAGGTGACTGTGATCTTTCCCTATAAGATGCCATGCGATGGCTATTATGGAGCAGTCTGCTTCCCAAAGGACTTGCTGGCAGGCTCGGGGTGTTTCTTTCCTTCTTCTCCTGACCTCATTAGCCCCAAAAGCCCAGCAGGAGGGACGAGATGCTGAGTTTGACAGAGTCCTTTTTTTTTTAATTCTTTTAGCGTTCCCTGATTCCTTGAGATTTGGCTGAAATCAAGTCATAGTTGTACTGTTCAGCAATCTCCATCTCATTCAAAGTACTGTTCTTGTTTCCAAGAAATATGTTTATTTTATGGAACAACATGCATGTATGCATGTATACACACAGCTTTTGGCTTTAAGGCTATCTTTAATCCTTTCTCTGTGTAAGTTGCTTGTTGATATTGGAAATTTGCCTGAGCGGGGCATGCAGTATCTGGCCCTGTGTTTGTGCCAGATGATGCTGATATATTGACTGCACTTGGGTGGTGACTACTATTGGGTGTGTTTATGGACAAAAAGAGAGGTAGATGGACTGCATAGATACCAGTACACATCATGCTTACATTTTGCAAACAATAAAAAAAAAACTGTTTGGACAAAATGCGAACTTGATTTTAGTTTAGAGCTCTGACATCCCCACTGAATCTGTGCGTGCTAACCAGTGAAGACAACAACTTTTCAGATACCTTTCCTCCTACCAAGAAACAGAGAGATTGCCTCAGAAAACAAGAGCCTATGCTTTGTTCTGTAAATAGTTTAACTTGGGAGTATAAATAAAAGGCTTATTTCAATGCAGATATCATCAGACATTGCCAAATGTATTAATAAAGGACAAAATGAGAAAAAGGAAGGAACCAGAAAGTTCAGAGGTCTGGCAACAATCCAATCCAACTTTGCAAAAGTGATCTTTCTATGGAAATATTTAAATTATTTTGATTAATCATGCAGGGAAGCTGCCCTAGCTACTTTTTAAATACATGTTGAAAGACAAACTCACACTGTTACTCAGAAAACATTTCAAGAAAGTTTTGACTTTGCGTTCATTCACTAGGACAGCAGCAGCCTGGTATTCTTCAGTGGAACTTGAAGAAAAAGTGCTTGAACAAAGTTAAAAGATACTATCAGATTTATGCTTCGAAATCCAGATGTAGAACCGAGAAAGGCGTTGCTTGTGCCTTGTGCTCGCTATAGGAGCACACCTCTGTGCCTTGTATATCCTGAACGCCAGCCACCTTGCAGTCCTGACCTAGGGTGGCTGTCATCATCCGCCGGTGGCGATACCACCTTTTGTATTCCGTCACTGCGGACATTTAACTATAACAAATTTGCATTTTCTCCTCTTTCCTGTCCCTGAAAATAGACTTTGAACCAGGATCTTAAGCCAGTCAGGCTATTAGGTTTTGCTGGTGCAATTGAGAGGCAATGGTCTTGCTGTTCAGCTCAGGAGATAGATTGGAAAGTGTATCTTTTGCTATACCCTGATATTTGTTGCTTTGCAGATAAGTGCTTCTGATAGTGCTGGGGTCCTTGGGAAGACTGCCCAGCTGTCAGCTTTGCTACCCGCCATGCTGTTATTCAAAACGGTAACATGAAAGTGTCCAAAGGGAAATGCGAACAAAAGTCATTCATTTGTGATGCTTCCTGACCGATTATGAAATGCAGTCACATTTTGACAACAAAAAATGTATACTCAGGCGGCAATAAGTTAAATAGCATTTTTCTTTCCCTGATGTGTGAATCTGTCAGAGCACTCAGATAGAAAGCTGAAGAGAGCAAAATAAATTTGTTCTGAGTATTAGTGAAGAGAGTTTTGATTGATGACTCAAGTTCCTCCAGACAGACTTTATGGGTTATTCCTCATGTGCTATTCGTTTCAGTTTAGCAAGAGTTACTCATCTTCCCCCATAAAGTACCTCTTGCGAATGAGGTTCTTCATCATCCTGTTTCCTAAGATATTTCTGTCATTTACTATAAAGGAGATGAAGCTCACGGTTTCTGAGGTGTACAAAAAGGAGTACATTTATTTTCAGTCATAGGCTGAGGAAAAGGATCGGATGTTTGTATTTCACTAAGAACTTGGGCAAGACAGCAACAGATCTCTTAAAAGTGCTCTTCTCCAGAAGTTCGGAAGGAGACAAATCTCAGAAAGGTCTCACAGTGAACTGAAATATCTTAAAAACTGCTTACTGCATCTTCCTTTGCTCTTTGTATGTTAACTGACTAAAGAAAACAAGTATTCTTAAACTCATAAGCAAAACAAATCAGCGTCAATCAAAGTCATTGTTATGCACATCTGTAATTAGAAATACACCCCTACAGAGCACTCCATAAAGCACAGCCTCAAGTGAGTAAGATTTGTACACATCCTAAACCCTGAAGATCATTAAACTATAGATCGTTTGCAAATGTTTTTCTCTTGGCTCTTACAAGCTCTTGTTATTAAATGTAAACTTAACTGAGGAAAAATTTTTAATATCCAAGGTCCAGCACGTGTGCAGATGTTGTATATATCGGCACCCTTAACTGAAAATGGTAGAAATGGAGATCTACCTCCTTGTTCACTCCTGTTCCCTTTCACAGCAGCTGTAGTGGTAGTCGGATGAGAGGGTCTGACGTGCAGCTGGCCTTCCTCTCCTCCGTGTCATGGCTGAATTGAAGCAAGTATTCCTCAAGAGGCTCTCGTGACTGTGTCAGGTCAGTGCAGAGATAGCTATGCACACACACTGCTGCAGATATCATCAACAGGGAGATCCCAAAGTAAATGGTCATCTACCAGAAAAATGCCTCGTACTACCGAATGCTGCCAATAACCCCCATAAAAATAAACTGCTTAGTGTACAGACTAATAGGCCAGGTAAGCATGGTAAGCCTTCCAGTGACTACACTTGTTAGTTAATACCTTTACCAGAGTTGTTCCCTGGCTCTAATTCAACTGAGAAGATTAGTTATGATTCACCATCAGATTACATCAGGTATTATGTGTAGGAGGATATGGCATTCAGTCTTAATTTGACTCCTTCTGCTGATATTACCCAGACCCGTAAAGTTAAACCAGTGCAAAAAGGAAGTGAAAATCATTCTTCCATCCTCCAAAGTCACAGCTGCAGAGCTATTTTGAAGGGTGTATTTACAAATCCTGATTTGCATAGTCCAAACAGGAGGCCCAAGCACTGACCGCAGTCAAGAGCACTCGTCCTGTTTTGTAAAACCAAATCCAATGTGAGTTCACTGAGGCAGAAAATTTTAACCTAGATGGAGAAGTATTAATCATAACAGCACTGTCCCTGACTGAGCTGGACCCAGCACATCACGGAGGCACAAATAGATCAGAGAAATGTTTGGGCCCAGCAATGTGCAATATGAGGTATGCCTCTCGAGTGAAGACACTGCTGGTGGAAAGCAATTTCCTGCAAGAGGAAAGCAACTGACATCCCTCCTGAAGTGACTTGATTTATCTTGTCCTCGGAAAACAACCCCCAGAATATTGGAAGGTTGCACCCACTTAGTCCTTGGGTGCAGAGCAGCAGCCTGAATGGATTAAATATGAAGTGCATATCGCTCTGCTGTCTCTTGCAGTGTGGTTAGTAAATCAGGATTCATTAAGTCATTTGTACGTATCAGTCTCACTGAGCTACTCAAGACATTTATTTTCTTTCTTCCCCTTTTCTTTCTTTCTTTATTGTTTAATTAAGTGGTATGGTGAAACTTGCTAGCAGTTCTCAGCTGATGAGCCCAAACCCATAGCTGTGTTCCAGGCAAGAAAAATGCTGCTAGATTCTGCAGCAAGGGTCTGGTATGCCTCTTAGGAGGTCTCTCGTGAACCTTCAGAAGACCAGGATCATGGTAAGCTAATATATGTGCCTGTCCTGCAAAACAGACTTCTTAACTTGCTTAGCAGAGATAATTACAACCTTAAGATACAGCCTTGTGGAACAGAAATGAATCTAGAAAACACCTGAAACAGGAGAGAAAGGTGTTCCTGCCTGGGTCCTCAGAGTATAACCTGCTCCCCATATTCTGGCATCTGGCCTAAAACTGCAGACAGACCTCTCAGCTGTATCATTTGATTGTTATATGTATCAACCCTGGTCTGAAAAGTAGAAGAATGATGTAATTGTAGCTGGGGTTAGGTCAGACATTGCCATGTATGCTTATTGTATGTTCACATGCTTATCGTATGTTCGCAAAAGTTTGGAGCAGCTGCAGGTTTTTTGAGGTTGGTTATATGAAGTACCACTATATTTGAATGTCTAACACGTCTGAGCTTTAAAAAAGCTGATTTTCAATCATTTGTTCAAGTGTCCATATTTTGACACCTTTTTTTTTTTTAATGTGTCTTCCTAAAATGGAGGCCTCCAATTCACTTTGTTGTAATTAGAACCCTTGCTCAGGCAGCTAGAAAGGCAGGTATAATTACTAATGATGGCGCCCAGAATCAGACATATCTTAAGAATCTAAGAAGCCTGAATTTGTGCAGTTTACATTGTCAAGGCTCTTCATCACACATGGAGCACGTCTGGAGCCACTGCACGCAGTTCACTGCATATGTGTAGATGAACGCTGTCACGTAGGTAGGCATGGCACATCCAGAGTTGTGCTTAAAGCGCATCGCTGTGGGGATTGCCATAATGTAATCAATACAGATGGTATTTTGATCCTTTGCATCCCCTCGGGAGCAGAGTGGAAACCATCCCATTCAAAGTGAGACTGATGTGTTATGATAGTGTAACAAAGAAAGAGAAAAACATTGCAAATGCTTAATAAATCATAAGAGGTGGTTGAAACAGTCACCACATGAATAGAGAAGACTTAGTTCCTTGTAAATAATGAAAGACCTCTTGTATTGAACTCCTGAAAGAGATGGCACGTATGTGAGAGGTAACAGTGTCACCACAGCAGAGTTTCGTGAAGGAAAAACGCTGGAGAGGTGCCTGAAGGCAGGGTTTTGTCCTAAAGGTGGGAAAACACGGTTCCAAGAGGAGCAGGAGCACGCATGGCTGATGTGACGTGGCACTTCCCATCAGCTGCTTCGAGTTGCTGCCGGCACCTGCAATGCAGTTGATGGCATTAAAAGGTAGCGGGGTGCTGTTCGATACAGGAGGTGCCATGCAGCACAGCATCTTACTTTGAGTCTGCTAGTTTGTGGTAAAAGCTTGAGGGCGCCTGAGAATCAGAAGAGGGGGGAGAGTTTTGGCCCTGCAGTATTCAGGGCTGCTGTACACTGAGGTGGGTGGGACTTGTTGGGGTAGCTAAAGGAATTTAATCCAGTTCCCAAGTGGATGCCATCACTCCAGGTTCTGGTGGTAAAGGTGGTTATTGCCACCAGTTCCATGTTTAACTGAACTCAACACAGAGCCTGGCAGAATCAGAAATATTGGTTGATAGTTAGATCCAAGGTCCTGCCTCGGCGTGGTCCTGCCTCCCAGGTTTGGCGTGCTTTGAACACACTTCGTTGCCTGGGCTCCTCCTGAGCACACTCTCCCAATAATATCAGGTGAGAAACATGCACTTGGGTGTCACGTGTCAGCAAAGGCAGGGATGCAATCGGACAGCTTCATAAGTCCCGTGCTCCTGTACAAGTCAGGATAAATTAGTAGATTAATTAATAGTCTGTATTCTACTGACACTGCATGCAATAAGTGTTACTATAGTGCAAGCAAGGCCCTTGAAACCCATGAAACTGGAGTGTGATTTTAAAGCTCACAGAGGCAGCAATGCAATGAATATATGCACAAGGAGAAGTTTAACACTGCAAGAGTTAATGAGACCACTAATTAGAAATTAGGTGTTGTGCATCACGGAACACGAGTCATATGAATCTTGTTTTTCAGAGTCTAGAGGATGTTTGCATTTATAGTAATAATAATAATAACCTAAACAGAAATTTTGATTCCATTATAGTTGTTCAGAAAATGAGCAAATTACATAGCCTCTGAATCACTTTTCTGTTAATTTTGTCTTCTCTGCTTAATTCCAGTATCAGACTGTTAACCCATGAAATCAAGTTTTTACAAGTATCTTGTTGCAGTAGGAAACTGAAAAAAAATGAATAACCTGTGAAGAAACTGTAATGGTATAATTTTGAAAGCATTAACTGTAACTCAGACTGTTAACATCTGAAGGGAACAAGCATTACAGAATCACAGAATCACAGAATCACAGAATCACATTACTGTTATTTTATTTTCATCCAGTGGTTAAAAAAATGATATGGTCACAGAAATGCTTGATAGGATAAATACTTGAGTCATTGTAGATTCCATTAAATCCGATTTTTAAAATGTCAACAATCCACTCTCTAGTGGAAACTACAACTTCTGCATTACATATATCAGCATCTATGTCCTATAAAACATATCAGAGCAGATCAGCTCTAGAAAAATAAGTGCTCAATTTGCCAATAAATCTCAGGGTTTAAAGACAAATCTCATAGAACCGTATAATCATAGAATACCCTGAGCTGGAAGCGACCCACAAGGATCATCGAGTGCAGCTCCTGGCTCCACACAGGGCCACCCAAAAATCAGACAATATGTCTGAGAGTGTTGTTCAATCATTGCCTAAATTTGATTTGTGTCTGCATATCATACTAGCTCTAATTAAAATCTGAATAGAAGAATATCCATATTCATTGTCCTAGAGTTGTGTTATTTAGGGAAGTTGTACTCAGAAGGTGTTAGCTTACATTTAAAGTGAAATACTAGGGAAAGAGGAAATACAGAAAGTTGAAAATGCAACTTTGAATAGGATTAGTCTCAAACTTAATGTCCAGTTGGCCAATTGATAGAGATGTGCAAGCCCTTTGAAGCTCTCAGTAATGTCCTGCCAAACAGATGGCCACACTCATCTCATCAAAAAGTAAGGATTACCTAAACATAGAGAATGGATTTGGCTTATTTTCTTTGTTGTTACTGTGTGAAGAACTTTCCTTTCATTTGTTTATTTCATTTTCACTTTTCCATGTAGAGGACCCTTTGTGACTAAGCCTCTTGCTTTTAAGAGTTTATACATCAATTTGGAAGTTATTCTTGATTTCTGTTGGACTTGCTGAAAACCAGTGAACGTTGTTGAGATCACATCTGCTTGTGTGCATTTGGCTTAATCACAAAATGGCCCACTTTCCCACCACAGGAGTTTTCTAAGCTTTTGCAACTGTTTGGTGCTCAGTTCATGCAGAGTTTGCTCACAGGGTTCTTTCTCAGTGCAAAGGTTTGCAATAAACTGGCCCATGGAAAAGTGCTGAAAGTCCTTCTGGTAATCCCCCGTTACACCATTTTATCCATTACTGTCATCCTGTAAAATATTTCTTCAGTTGAAAGAGGAAATGTATTTAAAAATCGTTTATAAGGGCATAACAGGACTCCATCATCTGCTTTTTCTATTGAAGGCCCATGACATGACATTTCCTACACGTGCTTTTTTCTTAGATGGAATCACTTTCCTAGCCAGAAGGAGTCTGTGAATAAAGGTTAGAGTCTCTTGCCTTGTGCAGATATGTCTTCTGAAAATTGGCATTTAGAATTATTATTTTTTTCTCTATCGGTGCCCCCACTTCTTTTCCTCTCTTTCTGGAATGTCCAAATGAACAATAAAATGTACCTAAGTGGCAACTGGATGTCATGGTTTTCTCACAATTTCTATTGTGTCTCTTTTACTGCAATGTTTTAACTCTCCTGTGGACTGCCAATGAACCTTCAATGTGAGCTTAAAGTCAAGGCAGGCGGAGATACTGCCCCCCTAGCAATGAGGTCCTTGGGGACTCACTTGGAAATTAAACTATGGTCATTTTCAATATGGAATCGTTTTATTGTGTGGGTGCATCTGCACATAAACTTTACATTGGGTTCTGAACAGCATATAAAGGCTTGCAAGAGATAAATTAGACTAAGTATAGCACTCGTCATTAATCAGGATACTAAACAAGCATGAGCGCTAGAGAATGAACACAGCTGCCCCTTCATTTATCTTGCTGTCAGAAGGTAACTCTCCTACAGAGAGAAGCTCAGAAGTGATGACTTCAGGTCTTTTGTGTCTCTCAGCTTGCAGAGAATATACATGCTTATATATAATAAATACATATCTATGTTACACACGTGTGTTTGTATATACATAGACAAATAAACCATATGTAAGCACTTTTTTGTGCTGGTGCATGTGTAGTGATGTACTTGTTGTCCATAGTCTTAAATTGTAATTTTGAGCTGAAAAGTGAGACATATGCCTGTTTATTTGAAAGCAAAAATGTTTACTACTTGTTTCTGTCTACACCAAGTATTCAGGCTCAATAACAGAAATCTTGGCTACGGTCTTACTGTTGCGTTATCTTCTGTGAAAACGTCATCAATTTCCCCAACAAGATGTGGTGTAGGTGTAGTTGATATGGTAAGTCTTAGAAGGTCTTAGTTTTCATTTAAGAGTGAATATGTAATGCTGGAAGGTAACAAAACCTATTTTCTCATTTGACTGGGGGAAAAACAGCTAACTGAAGTACAATTTACTGAACATCTCTGTGTTATTTTTGTAGTAATTTCTGAGTGTCAAAGCATACTGTGAAGGCAAACTAACCAATGACTAGTCAGATACTAAATTTATAGGGCAACAGACTCCACTGACCGGTCTTCCTTCATCTGACCTTTTGCATGAAAGCAATAAATCAGCCAACCTTCCATGTCTCTGGTATTGTCCTGAGCTCTTGGGAAAAGGATGATTGAATAGGAGGAATTAGTGCTGCTGCATAGGATTTAGCATAATGGATAGATCATTAAGCTTTTAAGTCCAGTATCCTGGCTTCCACACTGGCCTACCATGGCTGCTTCAAGTAAGCAGAAATCTCCATACATAACTGGGACTGTTTGTGCAGGGAAGGAGAAGAATTTCCCAGGCCAAAGTCATGAGAACCGATCATCTGTGAAGCTGGGTGGTACTGCAACCACAGTGGGACAGCAGCAACAAGTACACGGATCTCAGGAACAGAGTCAGGATGTGCCTGTTCTGCAGTATGTTACCCCTTGCCATATGACCACAGCTGTAAACTCACTGTGGCCATGCCATCCCACAGCAGCATCTGGATCTGTATTCAAGGTATCTGAGGTACCTCTAGCAAGGTGTCTGTGGAAATATGGAGCCCTCTATGGGTTGCAATACTCAGCTTTTTAGGCATTTTTCACAGCTACTCTGCTAACTCAAACTCAAACTAGCAAATATGAAGTCAGTGTAAGTGTCAACACCTACACACTGATGCAGAAACTGCAGATATTTTGACTGCATTTGTGACTGTAGTCTTTAGTTTATCAGAACGAGGGTGTGGGCTTCAGGTGTGCAATTCACTGTACCTCAGTCAAGAATTTGCAGAAGAAAAGTATACCACCACCTAAGAGGACAGAGGTATTAATATGCAGCATTCTGGTACCTGTGAATATAGCATGCATTACCATAACTAATATGGAAGGTTTAATATTACATGGAAAGAAGGCAAAGCTCAATGCTGCAGCAGAGGTGAAGGAAGGTACTATGGCATCTTGTTGTCTTCAGAAATCATACCCTTTTTTTCCAGAGCTGCTCATCAGCAAACCATGTGGATCAGAGACAAAGTGATTTCCCCACCATTCTGAAATCAATGGAGTTCCTCTTAGCCATGCATCCTACCAGAGAAAGGATTTTTTAGCTTTCCTTCTATAGCGTCAGTGCATAATCCTGGAAGGATGGTGAAAGAAGGATCACAAATTATTTCATTTTGGATTTTCTTCTTGCTGTAAGGCATGTGACTGCAGTTAAATGTAGGTGCCTATATGTACAGTAAATGTTTCAGCAGGTAGGACAAACATTTTGAAAACAAAGCTATTTGATACCATGATGTTTGTTATTTCTCATGAGCACAAGGGGACATATTAGTCTTTAAATCTGTCGTGCTAGACATAAGCTATTGCTGCTGAACTCCCAGTAGTCTAGATTTTTTTTTTTTCTGTAACTTCTTCCATCAGGATCTGAGAGAGTAGAGGCACTTCAATTTTGTATTGTACCATAGCTATATTTATGCTTCAGTCCAAATTGTAGACTCTTTGGAGAAGAAATGATTTCACTCTTCTGTGCATGTGTAAGACCTACCCCATTCTTCCTGTCACCACTGCTTTTGTGCTGTACAATGTATGCTGTCCATGGCAAGCTCTCAAAGCCCTTCACTGAGGTGCAGCATGCGTTTTGCTAATAACACTATGCAGCTAGGGAACAGGTGAGATACTAAAGGTAGTGCTCCAAAGGTGGCCCTCTGCAGTTCCTATATAGCCCCATGTCTATTGCCTTCTATTCAGTGACAGTCAGTGCTGAGATGCTTGCAGGTGCCCATAACCTCCTATAAATGCTGGGCTGATGTTTAAATGCTCACTTTATCCCTTGAAGGGATGGATATCTTGTCATGCAGCAGAAGTCTCCCACCAACTGTGCAACTCCACCAATTGGTGTTGCCATCTCTGTTGTCAGACTTCTGCTTCCTGTCTCAGACTGCTGCCAATGGCATCTGTCAGTGCATCATCATCTCAATGCTGCCACCTCTTGTCCTGTAGGAACTGGCATGAGGACAAGAACTGTCTGTGTATGCACTGGGTGTCTGAACTGACACCACAGGCACTGGATCTTCAACAGTAATTCAGCTGACTAGCTGAATGAGGAAGGTTGAGGTTGCCTAAGTCCGGGCATTTATAAGTATTAGACATGCCCTTTGGTATCTAGGACATCTGCAAGAACAGGTAGGTACAACACTTGTCATAGAGAGACCTGAAGTCTCTTTTGCAGTAGCAGCTAGAGGCCAGGCAGGATACCCTCAGCACCTAAAATGTATTTCCTGCCTCGATTTAGGTGACCAGCTCCTACCCCACACGTATGTTTTCAGTGGAGCCCTATTAAAATTGGAATTAAATGTTGGAATTAAATTAAACTTTTAGTCTCCTGTGTGATGTTTGGTCTGACAGAGGTTGCTCAGCGGCACAACTTGAAATCCATCTGATTTGAACTTACTTGATGTGTTTCAATCCTTGAAAACTTACGCTGGAGGACTCAGCTTGACAGGGCTTCCCACAAAAGGAAACAGCTAGATGTAGGCAAAGCTGGGCTGGTGACACATAATCAGATCAGCCACAGAAATACCCATGAACTTCATTTTGGTAGTTTTGATGAGCCTACACTGAAAGCATGTGTCCATAATGTAGTTCCTCTCTATAAAATCCTAGACTTTATGGCCTGTAAACTTTAAATTATGTCTCAACAACACCCACGCTGACTATTATAATGCTTTGTGCATTGTCTTGCCATCTGCCTACTGAGAGAAATTACAGTCCCATTGAATCATACTGTTGGGTCCCTGCATCATGGAAAGACATAAGACAGTACCTGGGGAGTTTTCTGCTTGGTTGGTGTTGTGATGGCTTTTCAAATAACAATAAAGGCAGCAAGTGCATCAGTTTGAGCTGACTTACATCTCACATTCACAGTAGAAATCTCATCACTTTGATAGTTTGCTCTTCCTCCTTTCTTACGGTGCATTGCTGACAAGCAGCAAGTAGCACAACAGACAGGAGAGACAGGCTGACTTTAATGGAACCAAGAACAGACATAAACTTGTCTGCAGTTATGGCAACATTGCTTTTCAGCAAATCGTGCAGCAAAGTGGCAGATTTACAGATGGGCTGCTGAGACTGCATACTTCAGAGGTGATCAAGTATCTTAGTCAGCAATTTGGCTGCCTAGATTGTGTGAAGGTTCACAAAACTGTGTAAAAAACAAAACAAAACAAAACAAAACAAAACAAAAAAACGGTGGGCGTACATTATGTATAACTTCCTCTATTAAAAGTTAGGATTTTCATGCATATGGTGGTTTCACACTGATGGGCAGCTGAGCACCACCACACTGCTCTCTCCCCTTCCTCAAAAGAACAAGGGCAGAAAGTATGATAAAAAAAAGACTCGTGGGTTGAGATAAAGACAGGGAGATCCCTCACCAATTACCAACACAGGCAAAACAGGCTCAGCCCAAGGGAGATTAATGTAATTTATTGCCTACTAATAACACACTAGAGCAGTGAGAACTAAAAGCAAATTAAAAATGCCTTCCTCCCATCCACCTTATTCCACCTCCTCCCCCCAAGCAGCACAGGGGAACAGGGAATGGGGGCTGTGGTCACTCCCTAACGCTTCGTCTCTGCTGCTCCCTCACGGTCCCTCCCTGCCCCTGCCCCACGCGGGGTCCCTCCCACGGGATGCCGTCCTTCTGAATTGATCCTGCATGGGCTTCCCACAGGCAGCAGCTCTTCAAGAACTGCTCCCACACGGCTCCGTACCACGGGGTCCATCCCCCAGGAGCAAACTGCTCCAGCACGGGTCCCCCACGGGCGGCAGCTCCCCCCAGACCCCTGCTCCTGCGTGGGCTCCTCTCCACGGGCTGCAGCTCCGGCCCGGGGCCTGCTCCTGCGGGGGCTCTCCATGGGCCGCAGCCTCCTCCAGGCCACATCCACCTGCTCCACCGGGGGCTCCTCCACGGGCTGCAGCGTGGAGATCTGCTCCGTGTGGGACCCATGGGCTGCAGGGGGACAGCCTGCTCCACCAGGGGCCTCTCCACAGCCCGCAGGGGAACTGCTGCTGTGTGCCTGGAGCTCCTCCTGCCCTCCTGCTGCACTGACCTGGGGGGCTGCAGGGCTGCTTCTCTCACATTTTTTCTCTTGTAGCTGCTGCTGTGCAGCAGTTTTCTTTTCCGTTTCTTAAATCTACTCTCCCAGAGGCACAAACAGCATGGCTTATTGCCTTGACTCTGGGCAGCAGCGGGTCCCTTTTGGAGCCATCTGAAACTGGCCCTTATCTAACATGGGGCAGCTGCTGGGTTCTTCTCACAGAGGCCACCCCTGCAGCCCCCCTGCTACCAAAACCTTGCCACGCAAACCCAATGCAGTGACTCCATTACGAAATTCTCACCTAGCAGTGGGATATGGATGATAGTAATGAATTACCCTTGACATGGAAACCCAATATGATGTCTAAACCTGCATTCCCAGTGTTTTACTATTACTGCCTTCATAAGAATTTCCTAAGAATTGTTATCATCAAACAGCAGGCGTACTATCGCTGGCCCGTTGCCTGAGAAATCTTACCTCAAGATATCTTCTGTGATAGGCTCTATTTCTGTGCTATGCTCAGGTCATATCATTGCAGGTCTGGTATTGCTGTTGTGGAGAAGTTTCTATCAGTTTTACTAACATTGCTAAACCAAATCACTTTAATGGCACCATAAGCATCCGAGTTTCTATTGGTTGTCTTCTGTCACTGGCAGAAGTGTAACAGGCATCACCCCAGGAACCAGAATTTCGGCCTCTGCTCCTGCTTTGTACACTGTTGATTTCAGTGTCGCAGGGGAATTGTTGAGGACCTGTTAGTCACATAAATCAGACTGAAACACAGCTACAGTGTAGATTGAGTTGTATGGGAAACTTGGCAGGTTTTAAGTTCACAGGTCGCCCACTGAAACTTTCTTGCACAGACAAGGTGTGAAAGTGAGGAAACCAGATACTTTCTCAGTCCTTGCAGTCTGCAGGCGGCAGGGCCGTCTGCCGCGCTCTCCTTCCACCTAGATGCAGAAGTGCAGGGTGAAAGCTCAGCTTTTTGCCTTTCCAGGTTTCTTTGGAAAGATACTGCAGCCAACATCCAGATTGGATAATGCTTATAGGGTTTTCAAAGTAGGTTCTTATTCTCAAACACTCAAGTGATATGTTTTTCAAGCTAACACGTATATCCAAATAGCAATTTACAAGATACTCCTATGATATGGTCTGCTCTAGAGCTCAAGCATGCCAGTGGAGGGGTGGGTATACCATCTGGATATACTTGCTCTCCTCTTGCCTGCTCTCTTTTCACGGGGTTGCTAGTCAGCACAAAGATCTTACAAGCTTTTGACTAAACAAATTTATTGCAGTTTTGCCAGGGCTCAAAGGTGTAGGGTGGCAAGTAGGATTCATGCATTACAACATTCAGCATTGCAACATTCAGCTTCGTAATACTTAGTTTCTAGGCATCATGCCTAGTGCAGTACTGTCTCAGGTTAAGTGGCCAACTCACTGGTGAGCAGTTTCCCTGCTGTTACCTTCTCCTTCGTCTTTCCATACTCCCATGCTGGATTTTTGCCTCTCTTGTTACGTTGGGAGGTAAAAATGTGTGTCACTGAAATCAGGCTCCTGGTGCTGCAGTGTGTGCTGGGAGGGCTGTCCCAGCAGCTGGGGCGCTCCTCTGGGATGTGGCAAGTGACTCCTAGGGAGCAGGAGGGGAAATTAGGCTGTGCTAACCAGGGAGCCCCATGTAAACTTCAAGGCAGTTGGTATTTGTATCTGTACTTGTTTTGACAACTGACATTTATGTCAGCACAGAAAGGAGATATACACCAGGCAGTGGCACAGATGTGAAACAACTCTGTCAGGTGCCAGCAGCCATTGAAAAACTATTTCTTTTACTGTAGGTAATAATATTGCAGTGATATTTCTTTATCTGCTAGGAAAGGTTCTTTCACATTGTTACATTGCTAGATTTTTATTTCTTCTTTTTAGATTAATATTTGAATTATATTGACCTAAAATAATTGTCTAAAATAATAGAAAAAGAATCATATTGTAATATCAGGGGTTTAGTCACTTTTTTTTTTTTTTTTTTTTTAATTTTCCTATGCAAAACTTGCAGAGGATCAGCTTTCTCATCTGTGAAGGAAGGGAGGTAACTGGAGGAGTTCAGTTATGCAAGTCTGAAAATCTGTCTTGGGAGCATGTAACAGGGCGCATAACATTTCTGCCTGTACAGAGTAACAAATCAGTCTGAATGGACTTATTCTAGGAGAAGAGAGGAAGAGGGGAAAAAAAGTCATTTCATCAGAGTGTGCACATGTGGTCACTTCCGTAAAATGTTTCCTCAGCAAGCAGAATGGGAATTGCCTGCTCATTTCTGCAGGATTCTTGCAGAATTTGTCACAGCTCCTCTGTGCCTGAGGAGCGAAGTACTGTCCAAGATAACAGTGAATAACAAAATGGAATTCACTGCAAGATAAAGTTCAACAAAGTCAGAGCTGCTGCTGCTTCGTGCAACTCACTTCCTATACAACAGTGCCATTGATAGGAATCTGGTTTTAATTACAACAGAGGCTAAAATGTCAGCGTGTAACTGGTTAAAATGTCCTGGGGTGTAGACTGAGGATCCACATTCTTGCTGGCCTGAGGAGTAAATGAGAGGGTATTTTCTGCTGCAGCAGAGAGCACACTTTTTTATTCCATGAAAATATTTTGCTGCTTGTTTAGTATTTTCTTCCACTCAATAAAAAAGGACATGTTTTTAATCATTCAGGGTGGTCTCAGAGAACAGACTGTCATTTCTGCTCTGGAACCAGGCCTCTTGTAACTCTCTGCGTCTTTTGTAATCCAACATGTCAGAATGGATATTTTTCTTTAAAACGGCTTGAAACTTCTGATTTGGGCTGAACTTTAACCTGCTGAGACTGTTGGTGGTGATACAAACACCATCATTATCTTTATTGCAAAGGAAGATGATTTCAAATTTAGCGTTCATGTATTACTTGGGGAGGTTATCATTTAAAGGGAGACTGAGTGGCCTCTGGTGATAGAACAATGGGCACTGCCACAGCAATCTCATATCTGAGGTCCTCAGATCAGAGAAACAAGGTTCATTGCCCAATGCTGTCAAAATATTGCCATGTAACCATTGCAAATCACTTCATTCAAAGGTGTTTGGGGAGTCCATATATCTTTCCAGATACCTCTGAATGTCTTTATAGACCGGATTAGAGCCTTTTCCTATTTCACAGGGAGATAATACAAAAATAAATGCATTGTTAAGGCACTCCGAAGCTTAGGGGTATTTGTATGCCTAATTCCCATTGAAGTCAATGGTCACCGAACACTTTTCCTCTTACCTAAGAAATATGAAGTCTATTAGCTAACTTGCTGTTCAAATGACTGTGGTCTTTGTGGTCACACAAAGAAGCTCCATAGTTGATACTCTTCCCACAGACCAGGAAGAAATTTACAGCTTTTGCTGTGCAGCAAGTAACTCTGCAAAAGTTTTCCAGTTTGTATGGCTGACGGTGTGGTAGGGCTGTCTATGTTACAGACATAAGGTTCACCCTTTGTCCCCCCTACCACAACTGTTCTCTGGTTAGGACAAATGATGAAGCTCTCTGGCACTGTCTGATTCTTGGGATTCCATGGACTGGAAGGTTTTCTAAGTCCCAGTTATAGGAAAAATTAGTACCAGAACTCATTAAAGGGAGATGGTGATATGTTGTTCTGAATGGCCTGGGGAATACTTTGGGAAGACAAAGTGTGTGTGTGTGTCCACCTCATGACCAGATGACGCTGGGAAAGACAGGCGTACAGCACTCACATTTATGATATGTTTTCTAGCTATCTTGCTTGAAAAGGCTGAAACTATTGAAACAGGGATTCTGAGTCCTGCTGGCTGTGGCTGACTGTCTGTCACGATGATTGAGGGACATAAAGTTCAGACAGCTTAGTCATTACCCAGTTCTGGGAAATCCGCTGGCATGTTCTTTGTCTTCTGAAAATGCCTCATCTCACGGCACAGTTTGTGCCTGGACCTTTTCCCCTAATCATCAGAGGTATGGGAAGGATTATTCAACTGAGTCATTCAGGGATAATTTTTTTTTTTTTTGGAAAACAAAGAGGATTTTTGCTGGCTGAAAGTTGAGAATTTGGAGGCCTTCAAACACACAGCTGCAGCTGTGTGGGGTGTAGGATTTTCAGTTCTGGGTTCAAAGACAATCTGGTCTGCCTGTCTGTAACTAGATGAGACTTTCCACTATGCTAAGATGTGGAAATACCTCAGTTGCTTCAGATACCATCACTGGAAACATTGGAAGGATCCAGTCATGAGTTCTTGCTTATATATTTTCTTAGGTTCCTTGTTTTGTTCCTGACCCATGATTTCTCTGTCCTTCAATCAGAAGGAGGCTAAAGCACAAGCACAACTCTACAGTGATGATCATGACCGAAAGCAAATTGTACAAGGACAATGTATAGTATTTTCTTAGTCAATGTAGTTTCCAAATCTGACATCTCACCTTTGTTTTTGTTTTGGTTGGGAACATGAACAATAGCCGTAACAAAAGTAGCAGCATAGCTTGTGGTCATAGACATGGTTAAAGCATTGCATTACTACTGTCTTGCCACAACATGTCAGTATAGTCCCGTATATGGTTCAGCCAGACTTTCTTTACAGCCCCCTGGTTTAAAAGTGTCCCCTTGGGATTTGAGATTTTGCTGTTGCTCTTGTCAACTTTGCTTTTTTCATCTGTGGAGAAATAGTCGTGTGCACTAAGTGGAAATGTACCCCTCTCTTAAGGAAATAAGTACCAGACTTGTTTCAGGAACAAAAAAAAAATCTATTTGAATTTGGTTCATTCTCAGCTTTCTTAATGCTTTTCTTTAAACAAATAAAGGGAGGATTGCAAACATTCATTCAAGTCTGAGTTCTAAAATGCACTTTTCCATGCACAGTTCACGTCAAACCGTAAAAACTTATAAAATACAAAGAAACTATACATATATCGGTGGTTTGATTTCTTTTTCTCTTGTAATTTAGAAAATGAGATTGTCTTTTCCAAGCAGTTAGGATTTTTCTATGGCAGTGAAACATTCACATCTGGTAATTTTTTGCAGACCATGGCTAAGATGCTGCCTCTAAGCAAGTGAATGCAGATGGTCTGCTTCATGGCATGAATTTAGCCATCAGATTGTGAAAGCTGCTTCAGATTTTGGTACAGCCTAGAGCAAGGGAAGAGTCTTTCCTCCTTGTGCTACACAGGCTCTCTGCAGTAGCTGTGATTACACCCCAGACTTGTGTTACACACTCATTATGTACCGTAACACTGACTGGTGCCTGCTCAGTCCTTACCTGGAAGCTGTTTTTGCCACATGAGTAAATTCTGCATGCGGGTTAAGTATGCAGCCCCTTTACTAATGGTGGCCAACACAAGACGGTGAAAAGGGGAGAGTGAATGGCTTACTCTTTTGTCATCCTTGGTCCCTAAGAAAGTGTGAATAGCTCTGGGAAATTCTGTTTGTCCCATATCACAAGTATGTTCTAGGACTTGAACTCACAGGAACGACTGTCCTTCCCTCAGCAAGTGAGTCCGTGTTGTTCTCCAATTAACTGAAGGGATACGACCCACAGGCCTTGATAGGTACCTCAGAAACAGTTTCTACATAAAAATTGTTACTGTTAATACATTATATTCATCAATACAAACAGCTAGTTTCTGTGATTTTTTGTGCCTGCCTGCAGGATGCCCTGGGGATTGAGGCACCTCCAGTCCCTACTTTCATCCTACTGGCTGGTCAATCTACAGCTTGCTCAAGTCTTGAAATTCATTAAAAATACTAGCAGTGACAATTGGATTGTAAACATTAAACAGATCGCTTTAATTGTGATTGTTTATGGAGATACATCATGTTCTACATTATTTGCCAGCTAAAATGAAACAGAGTGGGGAGTTAATCCTCAGTTTCCTACATGTAAACTTCAGTAAGGTGTCTGGACCTCTGTCATTGCATAGCAGAAGTTTCTTGGGCTTTGTTTTGGTTTTCTTCTTTTCTGGCCACTGTAGCAGGAATCCAGGAAATGAGGTACTGCAGGGTGTAATTTGTGAAACTTGCAAGATGTGAGCAGAATTCCTGCAGCAGAGAAGAGGCCAGACCCACGGGAGGGGAGATTCTTTGGTTTCATGTCCACATAATGCTGACATGTCAGTCTGTGTTGTTGAAATCACAGGGATGTCACTAAAAATAAGCAGGTATTGATCAGAACTACCTCAACATCTAATATGAGCATCCCTCTTAGGACTGTAGTCAGTGCAGTGCGACATCCTCCTTCTTGCTTCCTGAATCCATGGTTGTATTTTGCAGTCCAGGAATGGCTATTGAATTGTTCTTCTTTCAGAGAAATGGTACCTCGCTGAAAGCATGCTTAAAGGTTACTGTTTTAGTAAGATCTCTGACTAGATGTGTTAGATGAAGACTGGTCAGAGCTGTCCTGCTCCAGGAAATTCAGATTTGGCATTTGGAAAACCTGCAGTCTGGATAATGAAGGAAAAGAGTATCTGGCCACAAAGAAAATAAATTTGTTTTGGCTTTTCACTTGAAAAAACATAACGTTCTGAAACACATTTCTTACTGTTTTTCTTTCAGTAAAATTACATTTTTTTATTAGAAATATTTGTCTGGAAGTGTTTTCATTGATCCTATTCACATGCAATGCTGGGGCTTGTGGAAAATCAACGGAAGCTTGTCTGCTACTCAGTTTGCCCTCCCCTGTTTATCTCATTTCCCCACTTTATCCCATACAGTGAGTGGCTATCATTGGACCCTGAGAGGTCACGTTTGTCACCACAGGTTCTTGGGCCTTGGCATTAGGACTAAGGGAACCAAGGCACCCTGCAACACCCACCTGCACACCAAGGTTTTCTCAGTTGTGTTCCATTGCCATAACCATGTTTTCTCTTCAGATTTCTTAATGTAACCTTTGAAATATGCATTGGGTTTATGTGGCAAGGTAGTGGGGGCTCTGCAGGGGTGGCCTCTGTGAGCAGAGCCCAGCAGCTGCCCCGTGTCAGATCAGAGCCAGCTCCAGCCGGCTTCAAAGGGACCTGCTGCCGGCCAGACAGGAGCCAGGGAGCAATGCCAGGTGGGCCTCTGGGAGAGCAGATTGAAAGAAGGCAAAAAATGGTGAGCAACAGCAACTGGGAGAGAGGAGTGAGAAAATGTTGAGAGAAACAAGCCTGCAGACATCAAACTCAGTGAAGAAGGGCAGGAGAAGGCAGCAGGAGGGCAGGAGGTGCTCCAGGCACAGAGCAGCAGTTCCCCTGCGGCCTGTGGAGAGGCCCCTGGTGGAGCAGGCTGTCCCCCTGCAGCCCACGGGTCCCACACGGAGCAGATCTCCACGCTGCAGCCCGTGGAGGAGCCCCCGGTGGAGCAGGTGGAGGTGGCCTGGAGGAGGCCCATTCCCCTGCTCTGCTTGGGGGGAGTAGGTAGAAGAAGGCGGATGTGAGGAAGGCATTTTTAATTTGCTACTAGTTCTCACTGTTCTAGTGTGTTATTAGTAGGCAATAAATTACATTAATCTCTTGGGCTGAGCCTGTTTTGCCTGTGTTGGTAATTGGTGAGGGATCTCCCTGTCATTATCTCAACCCACGAGTATTTTTTATCATATTTTCTGCCCTTGTTCTTTTGAGGAAGGGGGAATGAGAGAGCAGTGTGGTGGTGCTCAGCTGCCCGCTGATGTGAAACCACTACAAAATCATATACATGTAATTTCAGGGTTCAGTTTATACCCACTAACTATCCCATTAGTATTCTACAGGAGCACTTCAGACACTACAGTAGAGTTTTGGTCACCCAGGCATAGATGTCTGTGCATCTCTGTGTGACTTCAGCTGACATGCCAAGGAGGTGAGGGTCTCCTTCAGAGCCCTTGTATCTGCCAAAGCTGTGTGAATGTTCTGGAAACTTAGGGATATTTTAAATGGCACTAGACACCTATGCTGAGGTGTCTGACTTTTTAAATCCTCTTGATAATGTCTCTTTGGCCTTAAAGATTGCTGTTGAAATAGCTGAATTATCCTCTCTGAGCAGAATACACAAACATCGTGTCCCTATAGGTATAAGGTATCTCCTTGGTTATGGATGCTCGTAAAAATAGTCTTGCTCCATACTAATAAAGCAGTCCTTTTCAAAGGCAAAAACTGTTCAGTGTCTGTGCCAGCAGCTGTACCATGTAGCTGGCCAAATCACTTTGCTTGTATTTTGTAACCTTGTTGAAATACACGTTTCTGCCCTGATGCTGCAGGCTCTTTGCTCCCCAGCTACTCTGTGCACGCTTACTCTGTAGTAGTCACTCTGCTGCTCTCCAGAACATTTCTAATTCTTCAGAGCTTAAATCAACATTTTACAGCTGTTTTCTTCCCCAGGTTTGTCTCTCTGATTCTCATTGCACTTGGGGACACAATTAGTGGTTTCACAGACCCTCTGAAAGTGTAAGTTTGAGTCAACTCTGTTGTTTTTCTTCTCGCTGATGTATTTTAGGACCTTTATTTTTTCCAATACAAAAATTAAGAATAAGAACTTAGCCCAGAAATCAGAGTTCAACCCAGTCCTATGACAATCATGTGCTTGTCACTTGCCATTTTTTAAAGAAACCCAATGTCTCATAATAAACAATGTTAAAAATACTTGCCCATCTGTTACAAAATGAAAAACAAGTGCTTATGGCTGTTTCTTGGAACCAATATGATTTGTATGATTTCTTATAAAGAAATAATAATAAAAAAAAGAGCAAACAAACAAAAAATCTCTGTGTCAGAATGACATTGCCTGGAAGACAGCAATGTAATGACAATTTTCCAGTTGCTCTTCTTGTAGGTACAACAATTAACATCAGGGCTGTTCATTATGATCCTGTTCCTGTGTTTAAAATAAGGACATCTCTGAAGTCCCTACAGTGTGATACTGTTGGGCTGCACTCTGTTACTACTGAGGGTATTTATGCAAATCAGTATCAGGTCCCCACTGCCTTAGAAAGGAGCACAATAATTAAAAAAAAAAAAAAAAAGTAAAAGTTGCTAGTGGGTCTTCGGTATTCTCCTCAGGTGATAGAAGCATTTCAGGAATTCCCTTTTTGTACTTTCCTTGTAAGCATCTGGGCTCAATCTTCCCATTTTTTCCCCATCGTAAGACAAGGACTGTTTGACCTGGGCCTTCAGCAAAAACAACAGGTAAGATTTGCAAGTGATTTCATCATTTAGAGAATTAAATTTTCAAGCTTTTTTTCTTCTCAGAAACACTTTATAAAAGATCCTGAAGACAAGTGCAAAGGATACTGTACATTTCCTGATGGTGAACACCAGTGTCATTTATTTCCCTCTGTTTCTCTGTAGAAGTACTCTGGTTTTGTGTCCTGCATCTTTTCTGGCAAACCAACTCTCAGAACTTGGGGCTTTGATTTTTCTTACTTTTTTATTTTTTATTGGAGGACACATTTTACAGATTAATACCTTTGATCATTGTAGCAAACATCAAAATCCATAGGAAATCCACCAAAAAACAACTAGTTATGAGTAATTCACTGTGGTTGAAATACTTGATAAAATCTGATAGACCTGATGCAAAAGCCAACGTCATTTCACAAGTGTACCTCACCACAAGAACTGTGCTTACCTGACATCAAGTCATGCAAATAAATAACCCCTAAGTCCACCTCTGATTAGCGCAGATATACGGGAGGTATGATCAGGGAAGGCCCAGTGCTAGACCATGTCATAAACACTGAGGATCATGGCATCACATAAAACTGGGCATTTGTATGGTACAGCTGGCTATGCATAATATTCTCCTAATTTATAAGGCTGGAGCATCTGCTCCATTGCTGTTGCACCATCAGCTTTTCCAGAGCACTGTTCTTGAATTCCTGGTCATCGAATATTGCAGCTGTCTGTGCTGGTGGAACAGGAAGTTGAAACCAGTTTCAGCAGGAGATAAGCTGTTACTCCATCCCACAGATAAGATAATATTGAGTGTGGTCAGGAAAGAAGTGGTAGACCTTGTGGGATGGGCTCCACATCACACGAAGATCAATAACGGCAAGCTTTGAAAGCTGTAATACTTATTTCTCATTGGCAGGATCCCCAGCTGTGACACAAGGACCTGGCCATTGCGACAGGCCGTGACTGCGGACATCCCCGGTGACGCAGCAGGCGGGGGCTCAGAGAATAGGTTGCACAAGTCCTGACTTTTTTCTTCTGCTTAGTCTTTCTGAACCTACGCCATGGTCTTAGCAGCATTTGTTTCTGTTTCCTGAACCAGAAGCTGGGGGTTAGGCACTTAGCTAGAAAGTGCATGCTCTGCAAGTGGCACTAAACTAAGAGAAGGGTGCTTTCATCTGGGCCCTGCAAACTGCTTGCCAGAAGTACAAGCTAGCTGTAATCTCATGAGCCTTTGGCATGGCCTATATTAGAAGATCGATCTTGCTGGGTGCCCTCTACAAGCAAAGTCTCCAAAGGGTTGGCTGGTGAGCCTGATTCTCTCTCTCTCCAAAAAGAGTGGCCTATAGAGGAACAGCCTGGACGCTAGTCCCTGTGCCCTCAAGCCCACTCAGGTTTCATTGCAGAAGCGTGGCAACAGTCCAGAATATGCACTGCTTGGACAGCTCAATTCTTGGAATCGAGCTGACAATGTGAAGGCATCCTGCTCGGATGTGCTTACCACCATGGACCCACGTGCCAGCGCAGGACAGCTTTGGAGAGGTGAATCCACAGTAGGCAACCTCCTTGTGCCCATGAGGAGGAAGGGGGAAGAAGGCCAGAGTTCACTTTTCCAAGTATTTCCAAACTGCCTCACCTGTAGAAAAGCCCTGTTGTAGTTCAGAGCCTGGGATAGAGCTCTTCTTCCTTTCCATCCACACGGGGACATTAACAGCAGTGTGCCATAGGGGCTAAGGCACCAAATAAGTTGTTTTCAAACTCTACATTACCAGCGCTATCTAGGTGTTGTGGGTGCAGATCTCCCAGCTGGTACCTGCTACAGGAAAGTACTTCTCCCTGCATAACCCCCCTGTCTGGCAAACCCAATGGAACAAGTTGTAGAAACATGGCACTATTGCTGATTGTGGAGAAAAATATGGCACTGGCCATTTTACTAAACCCTTCCCCAGTAAAACTACATGGCTGAGCAGAGTTGAAAGGATATTTGCAATCCAAACGGAAAGTGAAAATTTTTTTTTGCAGAACTTCATGAAGTTGGTAATAGTAAGTCATGGCACTGTCAGAATGGAAGTGGTTCCTGCAACTCTTGTGCTGCTTTCTGTAAGCCTGTGTTGTTGCTAAGGAAGCGAAGTCTGGTTAGCAAACACGATAGCACGAGGCTTCTTCAGATCTTTTATTCTTTTTTTTTTTTTTTTTTCCCCAGTGTAAGTGCTGCACATTTCATGTAATTTTATCAAATTGAAGAACTTTCAGATTTCCAGCTTCTCTGGCTCCATAGCATGGCACCTGCTATATTTCTAGCCGGGTCTGAATGCTTCAGGCACCCCTATGGCTCTTCTTCTTTTTTAAATACATATATATTTATAGATTTTAAAACTCTAAACAGTCTCATGCTCTGTATCTGTTAAAGGTACAGTATCCAGCATTGCTGTAGACTGTTCCCTGACTAGGGTAAGTAGATGTTACCATAATAAAACTTTATCTTTGTTTAACAAGGGAAACATGAGCTGCCCTAAGGAAAGAAGTGAATTTGAGAAAGAACTTGAATTACTACAGATATTGTCTTCAGGCTGTGATAACCCACAAGTGGATGAAGTCATCACTGCTGCAATGCATGGCAGGCTATTTCTTAACACCTTTTCTGAGCTGTTTTATTGTGGTTCTGCAAAGGAGGTGGCAGGGTAGCGCTGGGTCTTACGTGCTGCATGCAGTTCTTGCAATTTATCACCATCCACTGGGATCTGAGACTTGTCATGGTGCTACGTACTGTACAGAGGATTGATAAGTCTCGTTTCCCATTGAAACTTACCTAAAATAAGATATGGTGTGATACAGGCAGGGTAAAACAACTGGAAGAAGTGGGAGGGGAGGAAATAGGGAAGTGTGGAGAAGGAAATCTGTTTTTATGGACCAGGTATGTGGACACAGATAGAGCACTGAGACATCCACCCCGCAAACAAATGCTTCACCACTTTGTTTGCCTTCAAAAGTGGTCATTCAAATATATTATGTGTTAGAGTCAGAGGGTGGGAATATTTCATACAAAACGCCCTTTTCCAATGTCTGGTAAAGGCACGAGTGACCAGCATTCACCTGCTTAAGCACAGCCTCTCCCAGACGCCTGTAGCCAGCATCCTGGAGCTGCTTTCAGTGGTGCTGCCTGTAGGTGAGGTGCTAGGGATGGAACATGAAAAGTAACTTGGATGAGATGTAAGTGAACTCAAGGTCTGTCGTTTAGATTGAATTGATCCACCTTTGTGTGTATGTGAGTTAAAGGAAGAGCGGACAGCAGTTACGTAGCAGGGAGCTCTACTTTCTCTAGGGCTTTCTTTGCCCTCTGGTGCTTGGCCCACACTCATTGCCTCTCATTTAATTCACAATAGCAGAGTGTGGTTAAGTGTTAAGATTATCCTTAATTACAGACCTTGCAGAACTGGCAAAAGCCACGTCACCTCTCCATCAGTTGTGGCTCACCTTGTCCAGCAAATCTTGTGTGATGAAGACTAGGAGGAGTCAAATCATTAGAAATCACAGACGATGGTTAGCATTCATTCATCATTTACTGGTTAAAATAGAGGTCTCTTCCCTTTAACTGTCTGTCATTGAGTGCAAGGACCTTTTTTTTTCTTTCTTTCTTTCTTTTTTTTTTTTCCAGTTTAAATGAGCACCTGCCTAATCACAGGTTTCACTATCTGAAATATTATGTTGAGGACACTGTGAAGACATTGTGAGCATGGGACATGCATATTTTAAAGGAAGGACATTTTTAAATCTTCTGCTGCGATCTTTATTATAGAAGAAATAAAGTATTTGGAACTTCTGTTTTATAAATCATATTTTAACTCCAGGGCCTAAAATAGAAAACCACAGAAACAATCTTAAGGATATTTTCACAAGTACTTTTTGCAATTTTTTATTACAATACAAGGCTATTTACCTTGTAAGTACAAATATGTGTTATCTTAAATTGTTCTATACGATATACAAAGAATCCTTGGACTTTGTGTAACATAAACTGATTGTGGTGAATTGGATAATTTAATGCAGCAAGGGTTAATTTAGAAAGCATCCACAAATGTAGTCCAGCCGTATTCTAGACCATAGATGTCAATTTACAGCTGGATCCGTAATGGGAGGCATCTTCCACCTTTATCCCTGTAACTGGGAAGAGAAAGAGAATTGCTGCCACAGTGTGCATTTGAGCTGCATGGTATTGAATTCAACCAAAAATGCAATGCATGACCTTTGCTGCATCCCTCCTGTACCTCTGCAGGTTGCTCTGCTCTTACCTGAGCTTTCAGCCTTGTAAAGGAATGGAAAAGCTCTACAACAGTGTGGGGAGATCACCTAGAAACAAGCCCCCTCCTTAGCCTAAACCCAATGACCAAGTCTCAAGAAAGACCAACATTATGCATCACATTATAAAGCAGAAGACAGAAAATCTCTTATAGTTAGGGCACTAAGCTCCAACCAGAAGCATGGGTTTGAACCAATGCTTTCTTGGTTTTCTTCTGTTACCCCAAGGAAGGACATAAACCTAAGCTTGTTGCAGTCAATGCCACTGATATCAGCTTTGACTTAGGTCCTTTTAGGTTCTGTGCCTTGGCACTTGCAAGGCAGGATTAATAATAAATCTCTCTGCTGGGCATATGATACGTGAAGATACTGTAGTAATCAAGGTAAGTAAACAAACAGACTCTTCAGACCAGCTAATGGAAATAACCCTTGCATTCTGGCCCATGAAAACTCATGAAATATGATAAATGGTTTATTTATAAACATTTTATTCCTAAAGAACGGCCATAAAGAGTGGATGAGCACATATGGATTAAACACGTCAGGTAAATCCCTGACCAGAATTGCAGAGGTTGCAGCAGAATTGCATGTTAACAAAGTTGGAGGTCACTCATTTCCTGGTTAATTATTACTTGACAGCAATAAAAGCTGACAAAAACAATATTACGTATAAATGCTCGAAGAAAGGGAAGACTTTCTGAGCACCGTGCCAGCTTGCAAATAATTAGCCACACCATCCTTCTAATCTTCTTGGCCGTATCAATGGATATGAAACTTGCTGAGATGCTGCAAGAGCCCTGGCTAATGCTGTCCCGCTCTCGTATGGGAACGGCAGTTTTCCTGTCACACGTCATTTTCTCCTTTTGGAGAGCATCTACCTCTGATGAGGGGGTTGTCCCCACCTTCCAGCACCCCCTCCATCTCCAGCTGGCGACCTACCTGCCCCAGCGGCGGCTGCCCCGTCACAGCAGCATGGTGCACTGCCTGCTGCTGTAGGCACTGCTGCGGTCCAGTGTCGGCACGTACGTTTTAGCAACGATGCAGTAGCTGACTCCACGCCTCAAATCTTCTATTTTAACCACTTTGTCTTTTCCTTCGTACACCAGGACTCTGTGTTGCTTCAGATGGGGGGAGAGAGGGGAGGAAAAACAGCTGGTCATGCGCATTGTCCTAGCGAACATGTCTGTGAATAAGGTTGGGAAGGCGAGATCATGCAGAGCAGCACGTGGACTTGCATGAAGTCAACAGCACCCCTTATTTATTTATTTACTTCTCAATCTATTTATTTATTTATTTTAAGAAACTCACTCCCAAAACCGCCCTCATTTCCCCTCCGTTTCAACAAGACCTTACAATCTGAAATACTAAGGTGACGGGAAAGAAGAAAGAGGAGAAGAATTAAAACTCGATTCCACCAAATTCAATTCATGAAAAAAAAGCCTACTTTGTTTTCAGATACTTACACAGTTATTTATGCCCTCGCAATTACAGAGGACTGTTTCGACTGTAAATGGACATGATGTGCCCATACTTTCCTGGCTTTTCAATCATAAAAGTTTTGTATTTGAATATGCACTTACCTCATCTAGCAAATTGTTAATTATGAAGACTTGGTACAGCAGATCATAATAATTTGTCATTGGTATCGTGCTGCCTCTCTTCCTTCTATAAGGAGAACGTGGAGCCTGGAGCTTTACTGTGATGGATTTGTTGCTGTGAACCACATTTACTGTTGGAGGTCCTATCATAGCTAAGGGAATAAACAAAACAATGAGCGTGATTATGGGTTATTAATAACATTTCACAGAACAGAATGCTTTGGATTCTTTGCCCTGATTTTTTTTTTTCCTTTGCATTTTTCTGTTATCTTGGACTGCATAAAGCAGATACTTGAACTATTTCAGATATGTCAAGGGTGCAGTTTCAATCTTTCCCTTCAGAATTTTTGCAGTCTGCTTGGTTAGACATGGCTAGGGTTTCAAACCATGCCTGCATGCTTCTGCATGCAGCCCCCGAGGTGTGGGGAAGCAGTGGCTGCCCCACGTGTCTCTGCAGGAGGATGTGGCGCAGGGCAAGACGGGCTGCTGCTGCTGCAAGGTACTGCTTTAGGTCAAAGTGGTTTGTCTGTACAGGGTGCTCAGGTTAGTTTGCTCATCAGGGCTGTGGAGCTACTTGTATTGATGTCTATGGTTCAATATTGATGTCTATGGTTCAATTTTGCAGTGAGAAGTGGGCTCAGACTGGTTAATTCACAGGGAGATTAATGGTAGGCACACGGGTACTGCTCAGTGTTTTGACAGACCTCCAGTTTCATCGCACACTGTGGGATTACAATGACTACTAGCTAAAAGCTTTGCACATGTCCTTTCTAAATACACTGCAGTCAGGAAGACACATACATATGAGAAGGCTGTTGGCTATGCAGCTGCTGGCTCTCTTCTCCCTTTTCCCCTCGAGCAGAGAACGTCTCCTTCTTTTCCACACTGTGCCCAATCCTTCCAGAAGCTCCCAAAACTGCGGAGAATATTTTGTGGAGCTCCACGCCCTGGGGAAGAGGTTGAGTTAAAGAGCCAGGCATTTCAGATCCCCTAATCATAGATGAGGAGCTGCTTGTCTGGAATTGGTTGGCATTCAAGTGTGGGCAAAATTATGTTATCACAACACTTCACCTGAGAGCCATGGACTCACAACTTCTTTTGGAGCAGTTTTGTAGCTAGGGGAGGATCACCTGTGATTGCAAATTGTGAGCGCAAATGCAGCGCCCCATGCCGTGGAGAACCCAGCCCCTTTCTCCGAGAGCCCCATGTGTTTGTACTTACTTTCTCGCCAGGGCGTGAATCTGCAGCTGAGGCTCCAGTCGGAGTAGACACCATCTGAAGCGGCTCGCACCCTGCCGTAGTAAGGCTCCTGGACGTCAGCAGTCTCATCCGTTAGGTCGCAGAAATGGTTCTGAACCCCCCAACACTCTTCTTTGTTTTGCCATGTGCTCTGCCCATACCTGCGGGGACAGGAGGAGGACTGGTGTGGACTCTGCTACCGCCGACCGGATCTGTACAGATTTCTAACATCCCATTTTAGCTTGGCTGTGCTGACCCGAGTTCTGCTCTGGAAACTGACTCTTCTGCAATGCGGTGACGGGGAGGATGGATTTCATGGGTGTTTGGGAACTGAAGGTTTCTGTCTCTTCAGAAAGAAACCTAAAGCGGAGATGCAGGTCGCCTGCCCCATAGGAAGCCACACTTGCAGGTGAGCTTTTGCTTCACAGGCGTGTTCAATGATGCACGGAGCGCTGGTTTCCACCAGCCCATTTCCCCAATGTAGGCACTGTTTCAGGCGCTCAAGGTCTGAGGAGCTGGACCTGGCATGCCAGGGAGGATCTCCTGAGGAGCAGCCCCTGGCACGCTGCCTCTGGGGCCAACGTGCCCTCAAGGTCCCCCTGCAGAGGTCCCTGAGCTGCTTGGAGCAGAGCTGCAGCACTGCGGTGCCATGAGGGCACACAGCACGTTGCTGAAGGTGCTCGTGCTCTGCCTGCCTCGGGCTGCTCAGCTGCACTTTATGGACTATTGATAAGTGCAGAAACAACCGGGAGCTGGCAGCAGGGCAGGACATGGAGAATATCCTTCGGCACCTGGGAAATGCCTCTGACTTGCCAAACAGGGGCGGGCTGTGGGAGGCTGGAGTTCCCCCGGCACTTACACTTTATACTGCACAAAGTAGACCGCGGCTTTTGCCTCTTCGGCCCTCCCAGGCTGCCAGTGCAAGGTGTTGTTGAAGTTCAGTGAATGAAACTCTACCTTCTGCGGCTTAATGGAGTCTTGCAGGTCTTCATTTTCCAGGACCAAAATCGCTGCAAATAACAAGGAATGGTGACACAGTGCGTTTGTCACAGACGTGCTGCTCCGTATTCGAGCACATGTGGCTCATGCGGTTTCAGACTAGCAGATGGCAGGGAAATTAAATCTCCTGGGTCTCATGTTCAAAACTTTCCACGTCGCGGTGACCAGATCGAGCAGTTACAGACCACATCCAGTATTGTGAAAGGAACAATTTATGTAGGTATTTTCATTTCGGTTTTCTTATTGAGTTTACTGCTGCGGAAGATGCCCAGCACACAAACCCTACGGATCAGTTCACAAAGCCTGCGCTAAGTAGCCCTATCAGTAGTTAAAGTTGAGTGCTCTTTCCTTCACATAACCTGCAGGGATTATAGCTGGTTTAATAGTTACCACAGCTGCGTTGGCTCCTGCCTAATAAAAAATATGACGTTCACTGCTTTTCCCATCTGAGGTATGGGAAAAAGCTGCCTGACAATTTTCAAGATAATCTGCTCCCACACTGAGACAGTTGCAGGTGACAGAATCAGTTAACACCCTCTCAGAAGCATCCCAATACTAAAAGTTTTCTGGAATTTGTGACCCGGATGACTTATATTTTTGCAGCTCTACCCCTGGCATATCACAGAGCCAGAGAAGACTTGTACTAGTTGAACCGAAGCTGGTAACACAGCTATAAATACATGCAATAGGCATCATGCTTCTTTCAGCTGCACTTTGTAAGGCAAAATAAGACTGATCTGGAAATGACAGGACTTTTGAAACCAACCAGCATATCCAGAGACTTTGTGACTCCTCCAGCTTCACTCACAGACCCAGCACCCCCCTCCCCATGTAGGAAGAGAAATTGAAAGCCTTTACTTACTGCTTATCTCATCCTGAAGCAGGTGCATCAGTAAGCAGAGGGAGGAAAGCGTGATCCCCCTCATGCTTAGGAGAGCAGCTCCATGACTGAAGAGCATCTCCCTTCCTCTTGGGCATGTCTTATGAGGAAGTAATTATTAAACTTGCCACACGAAACTTCCCCTGTGATAGAAGCTTTCAAAAAATCCCTCGTTTGGCTTTTATTTATTCTAAGCGAAAAACATATGAGCTGTTCTAAATTAAACATAAGCAATTGTTCTTACTTGGCTGCTGTGATGACTCTGAAATTTGGAACTAATTATGAAGCAAACCAACATGAATAACATCCTTTTTTTTTTTTTCAGGCATTAATTCCCAAACGTCTGGCACTATTGTTTTATCCTTTAAATTTGTCACACAAGCTTGCTTCTTTTCTATGCTAACTTTTTTCAGCTTGCTAGTCACTCAGAGATGAATACAAGAAATCTTGCTGCAATAACGTAAAACACCTACCGATGGGATGTCATCTGTCTGAGTGGCCTGCCTTGGGGGTCGGACGTAAGAGAGCAGTTTGTAGGAGGGTTCGCGGCAGGACGGCATCTAGGGACGTGCCATCAGAGGGACGAGGGGACGTGAAATGGTTGCACGCTGGAGCACACGGGCTGCTGGAGAGATGCTGAGCAGCTGGGGAGCTGCAGGGCTGTCAGCCTCAGGGCTGGCAAAGGGGAGGCGAGCCCAGCCTGCCGGGCCAAAGTGCCACTCCGCGTTGGACTTTCAGATCACAGCAGTCACACGCGGGTGTGCCGCGTGCTCCCGTACCTGCGTTTGCTGCTACTGCTGCTGACCTCCAAGTTTCATGCCGCCAGCACGCTCATCCCTGTGACCGTGACCCCGGGGATGCCGGGGCTTGCCGAAGAAAGCGATGTCGCCCTGTGTTTGCAGTCGCTTTATTGCTGCACATGCCAGCCTGCAGGGAGCCCGATGTCGCCTGTCGGGCGGGAGGCAGAGTGTGGCCAAGGCGGGAGCTGGTGCTCGCACACCAGTAATATCCCAGCGCACTCACCTCACCTTCTGCATGCTCACCGCAGCGAGCGAGAAGGGAAGACCCGAATTGGCA
The DNA here is from genome assembly GCF_964211835.1 of Anser anser. NCBI lineage: Eukaryota > Metazoa > Chordata > Aves > Anseriformes > Anatidae > Anser > Anser anser. The sequence goes on from NC_139722.1 coordinate 62,911,416, forward strand.
CCACGCGGAGCAGCGTGATGCAGTGGTGCCCTCCGACAACATAATTCATGTGGAAATGAGCTGCCTGCAGAAACAGGTCGCCTCTGTTTGCAGAAACAAAAATTTGCCTAGCTGTCACCTTCCCTTTGGGAAAAGGCAGAAGCAAAACGCCTGCCAAGTTGAGAAAAAGTACGAGTTCTGGTTCAAATTAAGGTGCTTTTTGATCAAAAGGCATTCAGTTACAGTAAGCAAGCTAGGCAAAACCTAATGAAGAAGCTGGCTTTGGTCAGATCCGCGGGCAGCGGCTCTCAGTTCAGCTGAGCACATGTACATCATCATGCAAGCACTGAACCTGCAGCAGGCACCTTAGAACTGCAGACGTAAAACTCTGAATAATTAGCTAGTTAACCCAATGTATGGTTAGCTGAAAAGGAATACAGAAAAAGACCAAACAAAAATCCAAAAAGCAAGGTAGAAGGTGGAAAGGCAACCTTGCCATCACAATCTGGGAATTTTTTATCTATCCGTTTCCCAAACACATTTTCAAAATTTGATGACCTTTAAGAAGTTCCCCACACCAAATGCAATTAGTATTTCATCATGTTATATGAGCTCAAGTGCGGGAATAGGGAACTTTTACAAACCAATCACTGGGCTGAAATGCCATCAAAGTTTAGTCATTCTTGTCACAGGTCGTGTATTTGCTCATTTGAACTGTGCCAACCACCTTACCGTACGCCGCACAACAGCAAATTGCCAGGATCCCGGCGGTGGAACTGTGCCAAAGCGGCTGCTGACGGGAGCTCCTCCCATGAACACAAAACCTCCTGAAAGCCGGGCTTGGAAGCATGGCTGGCCACATCCCTGAGGATGCCAGAATCTCAGAAAAGGCTGCCGTGTGCTATGGTGAAACGGGAAAGAAATGCCAGGGCCACGGAAAAAGTCAGGGCTTCCCGTGAGCTGCACTCTGATAGCGCTTTATCTGTAATTGCAGTCTAAAGTAATCTCTAACTCTTCATATGATTTTGTGCTTACTGAAACATCCACTGATAATCCCCACGTTGTTAGCATCTGTAGCTTTTTTCTGCTCAGGAACTTCAATCACGTTGCTTCAGTGCCCTGTGTGGTAAAAGCAACTGTATTAAAGCAAGTGGCAGCTGCACACATTCATATAGGCATATGTATACATACACGCCTTAAGTTTAGTACAATACATCAGTAGCAAATTTTAAAATGTAAAAAAGAAAATAATAGAGGAACATTATGGGATGTACACTGCAACACTATATTTTAAATAACAGAGAACTTCTAAGAAACAGTGTTGTTTAAGAATACTCTGGATGGTACTCATAAAGAGATGGAAAAGGAAAACATTTTGCTTTCCCCACCAGCGTCCACATTAGTTCCGCTATTAGCTCCTGATTATTTGTGCTGGCACTTTTCTGGGATCCCAGTCTTTCTGAAATAGCAGTCCTGATGTTTCTGTGAACAGAGACAGAGCCGCGGGCTCAAGGACTTTCTTCGATTCCTGAAATAAAAACCTATCTGTACACTGGGTAAACAGACTTCTTTCTCTCAAAGATTGACTATTGCCACACAGAGGTAAAAGTCAAGTGCGCTCTTGCTGGAAGTTGTCTGACTCATCCAATTTGATAGCACCGCCTAGTCATATATATTTTTTTTCCCCTGGAGCAAGTTGTTTCCCATCCGTAAGTGGAGAAAATTTAACCCCAGCAGGGCTCCTGGGGCACCACCTCAGGCTGTCCAGAACATGGCCCTCAGCTGTCGGGAGCGGGTGTGTGGGTGGGTTTCACTTGTGTGCCTGGGCCAGGGTTAGGAAAGGTGAAGGAAGGAAGAAACTCTGGAAGCCCTGCTCTACAGGGAGTGCCTCTAGTAAATGGCAGAGGCCAGGCGAATCTGTCCCATGTGAGGCATTTGGCACCAGAACAAATGGACGACAAAAAATGAGCAGCTCAGGTTAGCCTGGACCTGAATATTCTCAATTTTTTGCTGTAGTTTTCAGTTTTTAACCCATCTAAGGAAGCAGGTCAACCCCATGGAAAAACCTGTCTTGGAAGGGGGCTCCGAAGGTCGGTTAGTCCAGCCTGCTGCTCCCAAGCAGGGCTGATGGTGGTGTCGTCTCGGCTTAACCACCTTCAGCGTGGGAAGAGAGGAGAGGCGAGGAGAGGTGAGGAGAGACAAGGAGAGGCGAGGAGGGGAGAGGAAAACCCCCACAGTCGGGCAATAGGGACTTTTTCTCAGCCATTCAGGGAAGAGGCATTGCATCACAAGAGTTATTACAGAAAATTCTCTAAGGAAGTGAGACTGACTTTCACTGCACGCTGTGGGCATTCATTGCTTCCTTCCCGCAGGTACGAACGGCATGAACTGTTCAGCTCTTGCTGTCAGAGGGCTTGGGTCAACATTTGGAAGATTACGGTGAGAAATTCCCAGTGCCATATCTGCACCTTGATAATGAGAAATGTGAATGCGTTGAAGATGAAGATCTGGCGAGGGCTCACTCTGTAGCAAGTCCTTATCTGCACTTAAAATATTTATTTAACAATGTGTGAGATGCTGAATTGTGCCAGAACATTAGTAACCAACGGTGGAGTTCATTAGGATCTGCAGGAAATACAGATACAAAAAATGGCTCAGAGGCTGTTATTTAAATGACAGGTTTCTTTAGCTGAGCATTTTTTCTCATTTGCAAAACCTCACTTTTTTTTTTTTTCCTACTTCTGCAGTGCTACAGCTGGTTTAAGCACACCGAGAAAAGACTTGTTCTCCTTTAGCTTGTGGGTCCCTCACCAAATCAGCCACGGGCCAAAGCCCACCCGTTTACGACAGGTGGAGATAATATTCCGTAGGGTTTTTTTTTTTTATTTTTCTCTCTGTTTGCTTTGGTTGAAGTAATGTTAGCAATACAGGAAAGATGCCAGGTGATCACTTGTCCAGCCGAAACCACAGATAAGCTGGAGAAGTGCAACACAAACATTGCTCATGCTTTCTTGGCCCGCCTGCTAAGGCAAAGAAAGGCAGGCTCCGAGCCGGGCAGCGCTGACCGAAGCCTGTTCCTTCTCTCCTTCAGCCTGCCACCAGCAGCAGCTGGGGCAGCGCCTGAAACATCAGCGGCGCAGACAGCATGCGACCCACAGGCTCATTTTTTTTTTTTGTAAGCTGGCTTTAGAAGCCCCCTGCCACGGACCCCCCGGCCCTGCGCTGCCCACGGAGGTGCAGGCCGACTCACCCCGCGGTGCAGACAAGGCCAGGGCCTGGCAGGCACAGGCGGTGGGAAGGGGCTGAGGGAAAAGGGATGTCTGCCTCCGCAGCTGTGGCGGGGGCTTGGGCTGCAGAAGGAGCAGATGCTTCTGGCAGGTGTTTTGGGCAACGAAGCTGGGAACGTTGTGAGCTCCAGGGACTTCCCTGGCCACGCCAGCCGCGGATGCCGCAGCGGCGATGTGGCATCCAGTGGCAGGGGATGGGGCTTTGTGCTGGACGAGGGGCAGAGAGCTGCCCAAGCGCCCGGCGTGCCCCGGCAGCACCTTCCCAGCACCCTCCCCACTGCCAGGTGAAAACCCGTCCTCCAGAAAGCACCCGCACCAAGCGATTTCCAGGCCGGTGCCTGCCTCCACACGCTGCTCTGGTAACTGCTCGTAATCACAAAGTGTCTTAATGCTGAAGTTCAGGCGTGCTTAAGTTTTTGAAGTTTTTGAAGCCAGGAAGGAAGTTAGGCCATGGTACATCTTTGCAGAAAGCCTTCTCCCCTCCTCCTACCCTGCTTTCTTCACCACGTGCACATACCTACGAAAATTTAGATAAAATTAATAATAATAATAAAAAAAAATCAAACCACCTTTCACTCACCTCCCCAGCAAGGTGAGGTTTGTAAGCATCTCACCCTGCAGCCTGCAGCTCAGTTCTGTGCTTGTCGTCTGGTTTCTTACTAGAGGCTCCCTACTGTCTGGGGAGTGCAAACTAGAACTGAACTGTTTTCTAATAACTATCTTCAAAACCCCCAAAGCATTACTGAAATTTTTAAGGAAAGTCTAGTTTCACAAGCATTTTTCTTTTCTTTCTTTTTCGTTTTCTTTCTTTCTTTCTTCTTTCTTTCTTTCTGCTTTTCCCTTATTTTTATTTTATTTTTATTAACAATACCTGATGTGCGTACAAGCCTGCTAGCACGCAGGAATCAGTGTGATGAGCTTTGGGGACAGAATCTCTCATGCTCAGCAGAACTGGTTTTCACACTTCTCAGGGGTGTTAGTTTCGAGCTTACTGAACTGTGACCATTTAACCAGAAAACAAAGCATCACACGGTTACCTATTTGCGAAAAGAATCTTTGTTCCCTATTCTTTTTCTTACAGAAAATTAAATTTGGCGCACCTCAGATAAAATTGCTAGTTTTGCTGCACATCCCAGGAGCAGCTGATAAAATCATTCTCAGTAATCAATCACCCGACCCCCTGTGTTTTGTTCCGATTGTAGTCAAATAGGCTTTTAGGAAGGGGGAAAAAAACCCTAGCTATTACCCTAGGGCCTGATAGAAGGCTAGTTTTCCTCTAGTCATTCTGAGATAGTGAACAGAGAAAAAACGTTACCTAAGTAGCCAGTAGTGGGAACAAGGGCTGACTCCTGGGATGAGCCCAGGCAGAAGAAGGGCCTCTGCTGCACCTGCTGGTCACTCTCATACACCCATGGGAGGAATGGCAAAGGTGATCTCTGCCTCTTTGCCTCTCGCCACCCAGCCACCAGCACCTCCCAGACACTCAGCTTTTGCAACCCTTCCTTACCTGTGAAACTGCTCTGCGTTTGTCCCCCCCCCAACACATAAACAATAACAAAAAATAATAAAATAAATATTTAAAAAAAAAACATGGCACAAAACCGTCAAAAAGTCATACCCAGGGAGATGATACAGTGTATTAAACCTTTATTCTTTTCACCCTGTTTTAAACCTAAAAGGACGATCCACACTTTTGGTAGAAGGGTATTTTTGAAGGGGCATAACCTTTCTGAGTCTGTGCTGCTCAAGAGATGTCGGCACAGGAAAAAGCTGTGTCAGACTTGATGTTGCTGCTTGCTGCTCAGCTGCATAGACATTATTTGACAACTGCAGGATTAATTTTGCAGAACGTAGCAAGCTGGCTGGGGGAACTGTCTGGCTTGTTTGTTCTGTTTGCGGTACAATTTCTCTTTTAAGATATGCCTGAACACTAGAAAATAATTTTTCTTTGCTTCAAAACAAATGAAAAATTAGTTTTCAGCCTGATCAGTTACCCGGGCAGTTCACCGTCCAGTTACACAAATGGGAAAGTTAGAAAGCATATAGATGAAAGCTGTGTTCAAATGAGATTAAAAACACAAAACAAAACAAGAGCCCCAGGAGGAAAAACTATTCTAAGTAATTCATATTGGGTTAGTCAGAAAAAAATATACAATCCATTACTAACACTCACTCACGGAACATGTAATGAATTAAATTGCAGTAACTAATTCAGACATTTTATAAATTCAGGTTTCTCCATTTATTCTGCCTCTGCGATCTGCACAGCCATTTCTCAGAGAATCTGAATTCCTAATGTATGACCGCTCTTACTGGAACCAGTCCAAAGACAGCACTGCTTGTAATCTTCAGAAATTACTTGAAACGAGGAATTTGGACTAAACACGTTCATGAGGAGCAGAACATAGACAAAATCAAAATTCTTCTAACAGTAGTTTAAATCCTGTTGGGTAAACTGACAGAAATAGTTGAGTTCCAAGACACATATTAAAATGCACTTGTTCATAATTAAAAAGTAAGAAACATGTAAGATTTCTCTGATAATTTAAACGTAAAGTTGTCATGGCTTTGGCTGGGGTAATTTCCTTCGGAGGCTCACACGATGCCGTGGTTTGGATTTGTGATGACAGCAGTGATACCAGAGGGATGTTTCAGTCGCTGCAGAGCGGTGCTCGCACAGAGCCGAGGCCTCTCCTGCTCCTGGTGCTGCCCGGCCAGGAAATGGGCTGGGGGTGCCCAGGAGCTGGGGGGGGACACGGCCAGGACAGCTGGCCCAGGCTGCCCAAAGGGATGTCCCACACCGCGTGGCGCCGTGCTCAGCAGGAACAGCTGGGGGAAAGGAGGAGGAAGGGGGGTGTTGGGGTGATGGTGTTTGTCTTCCCAAGAAGCCGTTACGTGTGATGAGCCCTGCTGTCCTGGAGGTGGCTGACACCTGCCTGCCGATGGGAAGTAGCGAGGGGATTCCTTGCTTTGCTGTGCTTGCACACCCAGCTTGTGCTTAACTGGTGAACTGTCCTCATCTCATCCCACGAGTTCTCGCACTGTTACCTTTCCAGTTCTCTCTCCCATCCCACCTGGGCAGAGCGAGTGAGCGGCCGGGTGGTGCTGAGCTGCCTGACCGGGCTAAACCACAACAAAGTAATCAGTAAGAGCTTCTAGGAAGCCTAGCTTCTCTGTAGCAACCGATCCATTCGAACGGTGTGACCATTTAATGTAATTCTTACAGAGAACCTAATGACAGTCCCCAGGCTCAGGCATCAAACTGGACTGAAGTTACTGCCTGCTGCATCAGGAGCACGAACACAGTTGTTGGGTGACAACAGTGACCGCCTACCTACCATCACACACACGTGCTATGTACAGACACAACCCACTGTTTCCTATTCATTTTCAGTAATGCTCAGGCATACACCACATACATGGCGCTAGGAATTAATTGAGAGAGGTTTCAAAAGCAGGAGTGTATTCAGCTCAAAGGCTGACAGAAGGAAAAAGAGCACACACATTTGCCTTTTGAGATTTTTTTTTAATTTCACATAAACAAAAATTTAATTTACAGTATTCACAAGTATTTTAGTTATAAATTTGAAAAGAGAACCGAAGTATGGTAAATGGGCCAACAGTGGATAATGAATCTTCTGGAGACAGGAAGACTTGAGTTAGACATTAGAAAATACTTCCTAAGAGTGATGAGCTGCTACAGTAGATCGCCTGATTCCTGAAGAGGAATGATACTGTATGATACTGACCTGGGGAGAAGAATGAACTGTGGACCTCTGGGGGTCCCAGTTCACCCAGCGGTTGCATCCATTTAGAAAACGTGGAAAGCATATGAGTAAACATGGACTTGATATTTAATAAAGGACAACTCTTAAAAATCACGCTAAAGAAACCTATGCAGGTCATGATAGGAAATCTGTGTTTTGGCTTCAGTAACTTGGAAGATCAAAGGTGCATTTTCTTTTAGACATGCTGAAACTATTAAGATGAATTAAGTGCAGTAGCTCTATTTACTAATACTGAACTGTTTACATGGCACCATTTCAGAGCAATCACTTATTTCTAGTCTTAGTTGAGAAAAACAGCCTTTTGCATGCAACTTTCGTTTCCTGGAATCTTCACTAGTGAAGGACTGACTACATACAAACTTGCATGTCTGTTCTGAGCAACTGGGACACTAACATACCCTGTTTTCACAGATGCCAGTAGATTTAAAAAGAACGATTATTTCTATTTAAAACTACATTATTTATTTACATAGAAAAATCATAAAAACAGACCATCCGATGCCTCTGTGTCAGCACAGAGTATTACCACAGTACTTCATTGTTAATTTTAGAGCTAACAATAAGAACTTACAATACCAGTGCAAAAAGGACAGCCAAAGAATTTCTTAGAAATGTTGGGCCAAGGGTTTGTGATGCAGGTTGTTTTACAAAGGATATAATGTTCTGATGTCTCACATTCCATAACCTCCGAAATCACCTTTAGGAGAAAGGATGAGAAGAACACTGAGCAGCCGTGACGAGTAAAAAAATCACCTGAAGCAGCTTGAACTGATGAAACCTTCTATGTGTGTCATACTGAATAGCTGATATTTTATGTCAGTAAAAGGCATGAATATTAAGCAAGTTTGAACCTGCAAACGTTAGGCTTTTTGACACCCAGTGCCAAGGTGCTATTCCCAAATACTTGGGAGCTTAAGCAAACTACTATTCCACCACAAGAATATGAGCTTATTAATTTAAACACAGTTCATAGTTAAGTGAAAATGCATATGTAAATACTACCCAGCAGCTTCAAAAAGACATGGCTCAATTACTCAGTACTACGGAACTGGGAAAGCACTGCTGTAGCCAGCGAGGCATTTCTGTGTTCCCTGTTCCAAAAAGCCACCACACTGCAGGTTGCTGGTAGCTAGATTGTCTCCTAGTGGAAATACCGTCACGCACTTCCCCTGTTCTTAGGCTCTCTCTTACTAATACTGCCACCAGCAACAGCTGGAGACAAGACTCGGAGCTTACTGACCCATGAACACATTCTTGTCTCACTGTGGCCTTACGTTTTCAGTCACAGAGAGTAAATAAACAAATCTGGTGCTCTGTGCACCCTGTGCTTCACAATTATAAAACCTGCCAGGTGTCCTGAACAACTAAAACGTTGAAACTGCTTCCATTCCTTTGAGTGTTAAGCACGCAGCACGTAGAAGGGAGGTGGTCCAGGGAGGGTGATAATTCAGTGGCTTTTGTAACTATAGTTCCAAAATCTTCTCAAAAATAAAAAATAAATAAACTTCATGATAGTAACAAGAACAGGCCAGTTGCATGCATATGCATGTTGTGTAGCACAAAATACCCGTATTCCTGTGCTTGATTTTCAGCTTAGAAAATAACAGTGCTTTTCCATTACACATAACTACCCACCATGCCAAATTTTTCCCATATGCACATGATATATTTGTGTTGTTTCTGACCTTAACCTCCCTATCCTTAACTACACCCTAGCACCCTATGCAGCTCCTATTTATCAACAGCCTACAAAATCTGAAAGAAAATGCACCATTTTCAAGCTCTGCACAAGAGACAGCTGCTCATCTCCTTGGTAAAACAGACTGCAAGAAGCACATTTCAGTGGTGAACCATATTATTAACTGAAAAGTCAGTTTTGTTGAAGATTTGACTGCAAGTTAATTCTGATTTCCAAAGCCTTCTTGTAGTATTACAGTAGTTGTACGACTTGTACAGTAGTTGCTGTACAAACTTTATCTTAGGAATACTCATGCCACTGAGAAATTTAAGGACAAAAGCACAACACTGCTTGTTACAGCAAGTGATTTTAAAGGGAAACCAAACATTTCTGATATGCATATAAAAATTATCTTTTAGAACAAAGACAATTTTGTATAAACTAACTACCTCGTGTCTGCAAAAATATCCCTTTTTCCTGAACTAAGCACTATCATAAATGTTTCCTACAAACAGAAAAAAACACCACCAAATCTGGACTAAAGACAAAGTACCTGGATTGAAGGCATTAGACTTGCAAAGCTTTAAAATATAAAATTCTCATCCTTCATTTTTCAAAATTATAATCTTACATGACAATATCCAGAGCACTTTCAGATGACAGTGTTTTAGGAACTTCAAAATACCACATTACTTTTCTGTTGCCTCCCTCTAAAATACATCTGAAGACAATCTGGTACAGTTTCTGAGTTAGGTCATAACAATGAAAAATGGCAGTCATTTTCAACCATCTAGAAAATGTGACTGGTTGGCAGAAGCCCTGTTGGTTTGTATGAGAAAACATCACATTGTTCTAAGAATTGCAACAGAAACACTCTGGAGGAAAGCAGGCTGATTAATTTTTAATAACACTTCCTGGAGAGTCTGTGTAACTACTGCCGGTTACACACACCTTCCTTCCCCCTGCACCTCTGGAGGATCAGCCAGCACGCTTATACAGGTGTTATCCAAAATGCGACAAGATTGCACAGTGTATCTAGACAATCCATCTGGATGCAGCTGTAGAGAAGTAACAGCGTTTTAAAGAACAGCTGTTTACATCACAGGACTTCTGCTTTGAAGTTAAAAAAAAAAAAGTTAAACATGTACTCACTGAAATGTGCAAAGTAATGGCCCTGAAAGTACAGACCTCTAGTTGCAGAAAAGAACATAAATAACTGGTTCTTGGCGATGGAATCAAATTCCTAAGTGACTGAGGAAAAAGTTACAGGTATATTCTTACTTAAACAGTAGGATTCCCTTGAATATAAAACATTCTTCGAAAATTTTCAGAGAAAACAATGACAAGGAAAAGAATACCTCCAATAGCTCCCGTAAATGATACAGCAGCTGTTTTACACTCCTTCATAACATCTCTGCTCTTCACAGAGTACTGTTCAAATAACAGAGAACTATTCTGTTCAAACAGGAAATAGTAAGTTATGTCCTATACACAGGTATTTCTGAAAGTGACAGGTTATTATGAAATCCCCCCCCCAGTTTTCATACTGTTCTCAGGCGCTACACTCAGTCCCATTTCAGGATCCCACTGTACTAAGCTGTATACTTGTTACTCTGTTTCCATCAGTGTAAGTACAACCTGTAGATATTCATGATATAAGCCTGGCTCTCCATAATCTTCAGTAATGCTGTTCTTCATGAGCTTTTATTAAACATTTCATCTATCCTGGTTAGTCAGTAGGCCTGTAAGCAATCACAGGTTGTTCTTCACCAACATCTATCAACATATCTAATGGCACGTGGGGCTTGTCATAGCCAGAAAATTTGGGACAGCTTCTTGGAATGACTGTTTGTTGTATTTCTGTGGCAGAAACCTCTGGACCTGAAGAGTTACTACTTATACCTGTTTGGTTACTGTCCGAAATAAAGTAACTCTCTTTTACTTTACAATTCTGTTCATCATCAGAAGGGACCTCCTCTGTAATCTTCTGCACAGAGGACTCTTCCACTTTGTCTGGTGCCTCTGGCGGAGGACAAGAAGATGCTCCTTCACTGAAATTATCAAGACTGACAGCTTCTTCTTCTGGCTCTATATTCAGCAAGGCTTCTTTGCTATTCAAAGGCAACGCTGACTGGACTGGCATGACGCTTACTATAGAGATGTATTTTCCCTCTGATTTTGATTCTAAAGCGTTATCCATGTTCAGGTTTCTTATCACAGTGACCTTAAATGGGGGAAAAAAGCAAAAACACTTTTAGTTCCGCATAATTCACTAATTTATCTGCTTTACCTTCTGTTGAAGATTAGAGGTTAAAAAAAGATACCAGTGCATAATACAAACTTAATGTTTTTACAGCCAATTCCTGCAGAATTAGCAAAATGAAAATCTGGTAAGGTCATCAGCCAGCATCTATGACTCCAACTGTTTCATTCATACTTCTATCTAAGCTCTCAAAAATACCTTCCACATGAAAATACATTTGCAAGGATCAAATCTGTTTCATGGGTACAATCTCTGCCCACTATATTTTTAGTCATCTGAAGATTTAAGCTGAAGTCTTTCTAGTTATTTCTTTTATATCACTAAGCACTCCCTCAATACTGCAAGAAACTGTAACGTTTTGCTTTGAAAATTCTACCACAGGAAGAATATATTAAGTCATTCAATGGCCTGGCTCCAACTTGTTTTGAAACATTAAGACATGCCTTCAGGATGTTTAGACCCTTCTGATTTTTTTTTCTAAGGTATTTTAAAGAATATGTACGAAAAACGAGGAAGGGTAAACTTTGAGCTGAATGATGTTGCCTTCTAAAGCTACTAGAAAGCACAGGGAGAAAGTGCTATTTGATTCAAGAGTCCTTTCCAAATTTCGTAATTTGTTATATACGTGTATCACAGACTACCAGCTACTTTATATGAGCTACGTTCTTAATGAGATATAAACAGTTTTGCAAACTGTTTTTGGGATACTCTGTAAAATTATTTGACTGAAAATATTGGTTGAGGCAAATTCGGAAGAAAGGTATGTAGGTAAGAAGGAGAAAAGGAAGAGAAAAATAGCATTAAGAAAAGCTCCAAATAGGCAAAAAGAATCTCCCAGTCCATATTTGTGTAAGAACAGAGTGCATTCAAAACCAGATGATCAAATCTGACTGTGCTTTACAAGCACCTTCCTTGATCAGAAGGTTACAAGGCCTTATCTTTACATTCGTACCTGCACAGCGTGCTGACTTCATTAGAACTGATTACTTCCCTTCACCTCTCAATTCAACCCCAAAACCTTCCCTTCAGTTGCCCCGATACCTGTTTATAGTACTGTGTATGCTGGATCAATGAGATTACTGGAGTTAAAAAACAAAAAAACCAACCACACACAAGCAAATGCTCCTTGGAGAGAAGTTATTTGTAATCTTAGTAAGCAATTTAAATGATCTACAATCTTATCTGATAGGTGTGTTAACACAACTAAGGTGAGATGGTCACCTTGGGAATTAAAGATTGCCACCAGGAAACTTTTTTAAAAAATATTATTATTATTAAAAAAAGACATTTCAGGTGAATCGTAACACTAAGAATCTAGCTGCTCTTCAGCCATCATCCTCTCTGGACTTTCATTTTCTGTTGTGCAGAAATAGTCAGAATACCATGTAGAGAATATCTGGGGTAATTCTGCATGAGTCGTATAAAAATCACCCATTCATAAGAAGCGGATGGGTAATATAGTTGCAGAAACCAGAATGTAATAAAGAATGCGTAGATACTGAAAACGTTATGAACAGTTGGTATTCACGTTGCCCATTTCCAAGACGTATTTATACAGATATAAAAATAGAATATTAGTTACTTATGCCGTACTTAAACTGATATTGAAGAGACTAGCATCTGTAGCTTTTTTGAGGGTAGCAAAAATCAGACTCCAATAGTCACACAATATGTGACAAGAAAAGACAATCCATTATTTAAGCTGCCATACTTGCAGAACGTGAATTCAAATGAAATGCTATAGAAACTATGGCTAAAAGCTGCATTTACAACTTCACCCCTACCCCAATACCTGTACATGCTATACCACAGCAAAAATAAAAACCAAATGAGCTTATTTCTGTCCTTTTAATGTTGCCACGTGGTTCTAAAACCATAGTCCTAAAAGACACTAAGGGAACGTCTCATACTTTACAAAGTTTCTGCGTTTCACGCTGCTGACTAGTAATGCTTAGAGAAAGACCCTAGGATAAAATCAGTGCTTCTATGCAAGAAAGACATCCAAAGACTTTTATTCTCAAAAAGGAAACTAGTTTTCCTGTCTGTGACACAAGTTGGTACAAGCAAGATGTTACAAGACACTCCTATTCCACAAAAGAAGGAAGCCGTCAGAAGAAAAAACCCTTGTGGGTTTCCTGGTAGCAAACGTTCTTTAAGAGTTGCTTAGTCATGATTTACAAGATAATTTAGCAGTTCATGCATTCATTTCTAGCTTCAAAGAAAATAATCAATAAACCTTACTACACTAACTGTAATAACATTAATGCATCTCTAATAACAAGTGCAATTAAGATATGGGTTACTATTTTAAAACAAGTGTTACCATAAGTAGGTTAATATTTTTCCTTTAACTGTTACTGATAATGTATAGAATGTTACCATCATTCTTTCTTTATCACAAGCACCAATGAAGTAGCTTCTTCCTTCTAAGATGGTAATTGTTTGTGGTAAATATCATTCAATGACATTTGCAGGGACATGCAATTACTATTTCTCTAAATGAAAAATGTGTTGCATAATCAAAATGACCGAAAAAATCCAGAGTCACAGAGCAGATTCGTAAGCGTTTTGTGCATATTTGTAAGGGCTCTGGAAATTCAGTGAGAGAAAACAACCTTGTCACCCCTGTCAGGCTCAGAAAAAGCATCACCAGCACAAAAGTTGACTTCAGTGTAAGCTAAAAATGCAAGTTGATGCTTTTCAGTGTGGTTTTGTCTTATAGAGCAAGTGTATTTTCTACCTACTAAAACACTGTCCACCATTTAAAGACAAGAGGCATGAGTAAAAGACAGCAAAGTTTAAGTAGATGGAGATGTCCACAGCTTACCAGTAAGTTATGGACTGTCTCCTTTTAAAGTGGATAAACCTGTATCACGAATCTTAGAACACAAATCTGGTATCACACACAGGAGAAACTGAAATGACTCAAGATGATGGGTGGAAGGAAACAGCCTCTTGAATTACTTTTTGTGAGATAACTGAAGGAAAACAAATGTCTCTCTCTACAGCTAAACTGCTGAAATGCTGGATTCCTGTAATCAAGCAGAAGACTAGCATAATGAAGTAAATAATCTATCCCATTTCACTAGATGTATATTCCTGGTAGGGTCTTGCTAGGAATAAGGGTGTCTCAGACATTTAGCCTTATACCTTCTCTAATGATGGTAACCATTCAACGCCCATACTGAAAGACAGTGCGGAAGTAAGACCTGAATATGACTGCAACAGCACTTTTGGGAGGTCCTAAACAGCATAAAGATGACATTATAAAAGCTCCTGCAATCTAAATGGAAATGCATTTTTTTTGTTTGTCTGACTCTCAGCTAGGCAGGTGTTTGATGATTGCTATTTCTTATTTTTCTTTCAGAATTTCAACTTTCTAAAAGTGACTCAAATGATCTGATCTTATAGTATCTACTTGAAGCCATCAGGAAGCAGATCAGTGTAAGGCAGCAGTCTTAAGGTGGGACATCTTGCCTAGTCTTCTGACGTATGGAAAAACTCTTGAGATGTTTCACTTTCAGACAAGCTCAGGTACAGCACAAAAGGTCTGTGATAGGGTCTCAGATCTCAGATGCCTGGACAGATAACTCTTCGTATCATTAAACTTATTATTCATATAAATTATTGTTACATTAATGAATACATTAATGCAATCATTTAAAATATAATTTGAATTATATAAAAATGAATCACAGGTTATTAATTATTCATTTTACACTCCCATATTATTTATATCAGCTGTATTAAAACCATCTATATGAGCTCTGCAATTTATACTGTCACCAGAGACTTCAATGGAAATGGACAGAAGGTAACAGTCTTTACAAATAGGTGTATTTTATTCAGTTCCTTAACAGCATGGCACAATGTGGTATGTGAAGCAGACTGCGGTACGCTGGAACCTATGAATCACCAGAAAACATATAGCCCAGTAAATTGAGAATATGGACACACAGAAAAGTTTCCACAAGAAAGTTCAAGTGTGGACTTGGACCACACACCAGTAAGCTCACAGGAGTTAAGTAGCACATGCTCTGCTTGTGATTTCCTTTCTTCTGTTTCCTTAGATGTGGTGTACCACAGTGGTTTTGGGAAGCCTGAAGAGCAATATGCTCAATGCATAGCACAGTCATCTAGATGCGAAGACTTTTGCTAAAGCAAATGGTCTTCAAAAAAATTATTTCGTGCATGTAGGACAATGGTATATATTCAGACAGTTACATACGGGTGTGAAGATGAAAAAAAATCTCCAGTATCTCACTGTTTTCTAAAGGTCTGCCTGATGTCAGAGTCTAGCTGCAGAGTCCCTCAAACAGATTTATCTCATTTGACTTTCTACTAAGTCTACAGTGTGGATGGCTCTCTCTGAGCTGGTCCCATGGCTCCTGTCAAAGTCCATGGAGAGAAACAGGCACTTTAGAGAATGCTTTGTCTGACCAGACTTACGTATTATTGCAGAATGAGATGCCTGGGCTGCATAAATTGATGGACTAGATTGCTGCTTACTATAAAGAGACCTAGCATCTCTGGCTTGGACATCTTCACTGAGTCAGAGCAATCTCACCTCCTAATATTCCACTCCAAAGAAAGCAGGCTCCAGGGGGATATTAGGTGTTGAGCTACCCTGCACTAAGGAGTCTCTTTAAGAGTCTTAAGTTGAAGAACATGGAATTGAAGATCACTGCCTCTTCTCTCCAGAAGTCTTATGAGACTTCCTGTATCTGCCAAGAAGATACTGTCTTGATATGATTACCATTTAAGAATTACTACTACCTCACATGGCAGTTCTTGAAGATTTTTTCAGCTACTGTTGTTTATTCAGCTGTTGTGACTAGCAAGATACCAGAAGGACAGTATAACGGTACTTGTCAAGTATTCCACTCTTCCCTGATATGGATGCATGGAGGCTTCTACCGTTCTTTAAGCAGCATCCACTCCATTTTCCACATACATTTGCAGGAAGCTTTTAAGGTAGATCTGACTGTCTTCTCTGTGATTGCTCAATGTAAGAACAGATTTCCCCTAGCAGTTTTTCTTTACTCTTCCTACAGTGCTATTATGTTTTTTTTTTTTTTTTTTTCCCTCCTCACTCTGCACATCACTAAGAACATTGTAACACTTACCAGTATCACAGTATTACCAAATAACGAAGGAATCTCATGCATGTCCAGTGACAGGACAAGAGACAATGGGCACAAAATCAAGCAAGAAATCCTACCTGAATACAAGAAAGCACTTTTTTTTTTTAAATTGTGAGGTTGGTTAAACACTATAATAGGTTGCCCAGACAGGTTGTAGAGTCTACTTCCTTGGAGATGTTCAAAACTCAACTGGACAGAGTCCAGGGCAACCTGTTCTAGTCAACCCTGCTTAAGCAAAGAAGTTAGACAAGACAACCTCAAGAAGTCTCTTCTAACCTCAGTAATTCTGTGTCTCTGCTACTAGAACGAATACAAACCTGTCTATGTACATACACAACGGGTTTTTGGAAACTAACTTCTCAAAATAGACCAAATAACATTACTTCAGTTAAACAGAGACCAAAGTCTAATCCTACAACAAATACAGGGCATCTGACTGCAGAGGCTATCAGAATCTAAAAGCTGGTATCAATGCTAAATTTTTTATGAGATTATGGTAAAAACAATCAGAATGTCCATGAAGGTGTTACCGTTATAAAAAAGTTACCGAGTTGGATATTAAAAATCTGATATAGATAACAAATCTGAACTTACCAAGGATTTAGGCAGCTTTATATTCCTCTCCCTTAGCTTCTTGAAGCCACAACATAACGTCAAAATGATGCCCATGATCACCACAGCCACGCACACAATGACAATGTTTTGTGTACCTAGGAAGTTATAGCAAATTCTGTTAAGAAGTTTGGAAAATAAACCACTGCTGTGCTGTGCCATTTAGAAAAAACATAGAAACTGCTGTAGCTCAGGATGCAGTATGCAAATTTATCAATTTAACACGTTTTTTCACTGAAGAGAACTTAATTTTTAAAGCAGCATACAAAGTAAATAAAAATTACAACATAAGATTTTCAATTCATATAACAGTCATGTTTTTATAGAGGTAAAGAATTTTTATAATTTATTTTTTGTTCCTTAGAGATGATATATGGGTATGAATTTTTTTAAAAAACACATTTGCTACGTGAGAGCATATTAAGCAATGTAAGAATTACTGTGCATCTCTGTACAATAAAATTAAAATGTGAAATCCAAAACAGAACTTTTATCTAATATTAATAGAGGACTCCATTAGTCCAATTCACCTTTAAGCCTTCCCTCTCAACCGCACTGCTCTTCCTGTGCATAAAAGAAAAAATTGATAGAAGCAGTTGTGTTCTCTCTCTTTTCCCTAGTGAAGTTTCGGGCCATAATGAAGTAACGTTAAAATGTTTGTAATAGATTACCAGAGATACAAAGATGGGCTACCAACTAGCTACCATTGTTCCCTTTAATTAAGAAAAAGCAGATGATACCTCAACTTTATTACAGAGTTCAGAGTTACTTCAAGTTCCAGAATAACTAAATGCATTTTCTACAGTGATGTGACTCAAAAAGCCATTTATTAGAAGGTAGGTATAGTGCTTCCAAAAGCCATATAACCCAATAAACAATCAATTTATCAGTTGTTAACTATACCAATGATCAGGTGTAATGAAACCAGTTTTGTAATACCAATGAAGAAGGAAAAAGCACTCAGAGAAATCAGGGTTACTTGAAAATAATACACGATTTTTAAAAGTCTTTGGAAGACTTTTGGGAGAGTGCATTTGGAAAAGAATGACCATGCTTTTTCTTTTTTCATATTCTCTCATAGATATCCGAGTGATCTCATGACTGTATCAGAGCTCAAATACTTCGCTGTAACGTATCTCTAGTTAGACTCATTAAGTTCGTAGTAAAATTTTAGAATTCTCTTACTTGTAGTTTGCTCAAGAGGAACCTGAATGCAGCTTTCTTCGGACGGGGCACCAACTATCAGATTTTCAAACAAACTGCTCTTTGCCGAAACACAGTAAATAGAACCATTAGGAGTAACTGGGATGTCTAGGCTACATTTATCCACCTGACAGTCTTCTGTAAAAACCTCTTCTTTACGCTTAAAAAAAAAAAAAAAAAAAAGGACAGACATACATGTTATATTTATATCATTTGACTCAATACATGATAGATGTTATAGTACCTTCCAACACTTCTTAAATGTTGCAACACCATTAGGTGTGGCTTCTATATCTACATGCCTTGCAAAAGCCGTGAACTTCAACTATCAATTTATGAGCTACCTTATGATGGTTTATTTGATGAGACCACAGTGCTTTCATCTAAAATTTTCAGATGCAGAGAAAACATACACTGTCCATATTCCATACTTTCATTCCTAATTCACCTGTACCTAGATGCATACAAAGGTTAACTGTAAATAACCACATGTACTATCATTTTGCTAAAATTCACCCTCTATGATTGCTACATAAAGTGGTATCAATATCTTTAATATTCTGATATGAAAGGTCTATCTAGGTAAGTGAAAGAAGCATAAGTAGTTATTCATGTTTTAGCAGGTATGCAGAAATAACAGCATGTGATCCAGTAATCCTCTCTTTCATGTACAGCTAACGCAATTATCTGATTCTTGTTGGAAGAAGTGCATTTGGACAAACTTTCAGACCTTCAAGTCCTCTCTCTCACTGTAACCCAGGTTTTAGAGTTTCAGCAGTCCTATCTTACATTTGACTGCTTTTTGTTTTCTTGATACCTGTGGGCTCTGTGTGTCAGAGGAGAGAATCTCTTGTTATGTATTTAAAACAAACAAATAAGTGTTTTTAAGTTTTTATTTTGAAACATACCTGAGTTTCATTATCCCAAAAAGTCACCTTGTACGTGAAATCTAAATTGTCTGTGATCCAAGGCTGAAACTCCATAGATGGAAATACAGGATGGTAAATATCAACTATGATTTTATCAGCATGCCTTGAGAGATCCAGTTTTGGAGGTCCTATTTTTCCTGCAACACATTTTACCTTTACTATTAGTCCAAGGTTTTTAAACACAATATTGAGATAAAGAAATCTAACAAAACAGGCTACTTGTAGTTAACTTTCCAAAATTCATTAGATTCAAGAAGACTGATATGTTTTCTTGAATGCTGTTAATATTATATAGCTGCAACATTGGGAAATAATGGACGCATTTCGATACATTAGTGAATCTGCTTCTAAAATGGAAATAATGGAGATTACCGTTAAGAAATCAAACTTTCCTATGCATATAGACCATAAAAAAAATCACTGATAACAGAAAATCTAACAAAGCAATTATGCAGATGTGAATGAGAACAAAACAAAGTACTGTTGACTATACGCCACCATGAATTATGCTGAGCTAAAAACAATACCGTGCTGAAACAAAGGCTATTTGAAAACCTAAACAAATCTTATCTTTAAGAATAATAGTCAGGAAATCTGATTTCTGGTGGCAATAGCCTATGTACATTTTTAATATCTAATGATCTAATTGAATATTTGAGCCTTGTCCAATAGGAACATGATTTTATATCTCTTCTCCATCCATGGCTGCCAATTTACTGCCAACATTCAAACTCAGCATTATTACCATGACTTCTATCCCTCTGTCAAACGCTTGAAACCCGACACTGATTTTAAGTCATGAGAGCACTGAGTAAGGGAACAGAGTAGAGAAAAAGGAAAGCATAGTGGGGAAACAAGGAGACACTCTCCATTTCTCCATCTCCAGCAGTGCATAAATCCGGTTCTATCAGAAGCACTGCCCAAGTCAGGGAGAATCTCCTGGGCAATGTCCTGTGACATACTTTGTGAATGTAGCATATACAAAGGAGATATCTTAGGCTTTCCTCACTCTGTCATGGCTACTTCATGTCCCCCATGCAATGCTGGAACCCCACTGTTTTGGAAAGGGTGGCCTAATGTCTAGACACACAATTTACTATTACATTACCATGTGAAAAGTGTGATTTCTCCTGAAGCAGCCCAAAGGATTTACATGAAGAATTACTCTTACTTATTCAGCTACGGTGGACTCCTATTGCTTCTTTAGACATGGAAAGCTGTCAGTAAGTGGGATTACAGTGTCAAAGATTCAAGTGGTTGGTCGTACCTTCAGAGGAAAGACTCAACTTCATATGTCAAGGTATGACCAACCACTTGAATCCAACTTCTACGATGCCTAAAGGTCCACAGCTTTCAGTGGCAATTTCCTACCCTACTCTAGTATTTGGGTCACCAGGCAAGAATATGAGAAGGATGCACAGAATGCATTGTCAGCATCATTTCCCTGCCTTGAAAAGTTTAAAAAAAAAAACAAAAAGCTCAAATACCATAGTGACAAGTCCCTAGAGAGACAGAACTACGAAGTTCCTACTGAACAACCATCATGCTTTGCTTTGTCCTGGACTCCTGACTTTATGAGACAGAATAATACAGCAACAAGGATACTATGATCATTAAAAAGAAAAAAAAAAACATTCTTGGAAAGGAATTACAAGATCTATGATAGAACTTACCATGCTTTTGCAAAATAAACTCATTTGTTTCAACATACTCAGACTGTTCTGATCCAACAACAGCTTTAACTCGAAACCAGTAAGGAGAAAAAGTTTCCTTTACTTCCCGTGAGAGATCACAAGAATTAGTTGAGATGTTCACACAAGTTGAAACAGTCATATAGGTACCTGGGCTGTAAAACAGAACAAGCAATAGCTGTGATTTCAATGGAACAATACTGTACAACACACTGCCTGTGATAAAACAACACTGCAGGTGACAGAGCACTGGCACAGGTTGCCCAGAGAGGCTGTGGAGGCTCCTTCCTGGAAGGTCTTCAAAAGCCACCTGGACATGGTCCTGAGCACCCTGCTCTGGGTGTCACTGATTGAGCAGCAGGTTGGACCAGATAGCCTCCAGAGGGCCCTTCCAGCCTCAGCCATTCTGTTTTTTGGCAAATTTTACCTGAATTTACACTTCAGCAACCTTTACAGGACGTCAGCACATAAAAAAAAAACAAAACTTATTACCATGGACTGACTGTTTTTGTGCTTCTAGAGAATATGAGGTACAGGAAATGACAAAAAAGTATGAACTTACCTGTAAGGTTTCATT
Source organism: Anser anser (assembly GCF_964211835.1). Taxonomy (NCBI): domain Eukaryota; kingdom Metazoa; phylum Chordata; class Aves; order Anseriformes; family Anatidae; genus Anser; species Anser anser. Next base: position 62,932,567 of record NC_139722.1, read on the forward strand.
TCCACAACAAAATAAGGAGTTTCAGACACAGGCTGGTACTGCCAACTCAAGACGGTTTTGAAATTTTGGGATGTTACTACAAGGTTTGTTGGTGAAGGCACTGGAAGAAGCAGAACAACTGCACTTAGTCAAATACGAGAACAGTCACATATATTTCTAAATACTTTGGAAAAGGCAACGTGCTAGATATGACTGGAAAAATTAGACACAAAAACTGCAAATTGTTCCCCCCCAATGGACCCAGTCTGCCCTGAGTACAAACACACCTGAGCCCTGCATGCTGATTTACTATTCTTTTCTCCTACAGAGAGAGTTTTCTTCCTGCTTTCAACCCTGAACCTCAGATAACCTTTGTCCATTGAAATCAAGTCTGTCAGACAGCCCCTATCAGGTTCATCAGGATGATTACATCCCTATGTCAGTATTACACAGATAAGCCAGCAGGGCCGACAGTATGAATTTACTGAAATTAGAGATTAACCCAAAAACCTGCAGATTTCTCTGGCTCTTCAGAACTGAACCAGAAAGAGGAGATGTGAAGCCTGTTACCAAACCTGCAGAATCCAGGCTGTGTGCTCCAGGGACTCCTAACGCCTCCTGTCTCCTAATGTCTCAGCCTTGCCAAAAGACAACAGGCCTGCCGGGGAAAGCTTGGATTCAACGTGAATTTCTGACGACGACATTTTTACATTCCCAGCAGTACTTCTGGAAGGCTGTGATAATAAAAACCTACCAGTTGTAAGGAATTTTAACACTGAAACTACCATGTAGGCCCATACTCATGAGATTATCTGAAGTACGTTTTATTAACAACACCAGAGGTGAGGTAGCGACACACAAATAAAAAGTAGCACCAACAGTTTCCTCACACAGCAAACTTCTGAGCACCAACAGCAGCAGGGAGACTGGGGAGCAGCTGCACAGGAATGAAAATTACTTAATTCTTTAACTATTTATGGCTGTCACATGGCATTCAGAAGGGGAAAAATGAAGGTCACTCAACCATTTTAATTGCCACTTCTTAGGTTCTCAGTGTCTGATTTGGCATCATTAATATTCTGTCAATATAGCTTTTGTGAAACATTGAAAGGTAACTCGTATTTGACCTGCTCCAGGCTGCTGCTTGTTCACAACACAAATGCTTCTACTTCACTTCGTGATATGTTGAGGGAAAGTAAACAGTTTTCATGTCTTGAAAACAAGACCACAAAGATAACACTTTACAGAAAGCAATATCCAGAGGCTGAGATATGCCATTAACCTCAAAGATCTGATACACATAATATACCTCACTCCACAAATGGTGCTGTGGTTTAGTTATTTCACAGAATCACACGTTTGATAACATGTACGAGAGTGGTATTTCAGTTATTGGAATAAAGGAACCTAATCATCAAATTCTCAACCGCAAGAAAAAAAAGGTGACAAGCTGACAGAAGAGGTGTCAAAGCACACAAATGTCACACTGTGCCTTAAAAAATAAACACTTGAATAGAAATAAGAATGTGATCCCTGCATTTTTATTTTATTTTGTATAGAGGTATTACCTTCAGTTAATGAACAATCGTATTCTCTTTAATTGAAATCATTAAGCATTTCCACGTCTTAGCTATTCCAAAATGGTTCTTAAATAAAGTTTACTATGCCAGCTAAGCATTTCTCTGGTGCTTATTACCATATTATGTCAGCAAATGCATTTAGATCTACTTAAGTATTTTCCCAACAGCTCTGTAGGAGAAGCGAGCGTTATTCTCACTTCACACTGGGGGATCTAAGGCACAGGAATGAAACATGCACGACTACTTGTGAACGCTGAGTGACCAGTGAGAACTAAAAAGAGCCTGCCAAGTCACTTCTCCTCTTCTCTTGCTCCAAGAAAGACCACTCAACCTAGCGCTCTGCTCTGCCACCCAGATGTGATTTTAACATGCTCCAGCTGTGAGACTACAAAGGAACTAGAAGAAAACAAACCTTCCTCATGGAAAGCCAACTTTCTTCACAAGTCATACCCCATTCCCAGCCACTGGGGAGGTCACCACCCCATACCACAATGGCACTACAAGTTGGCCACGATCACATACAGGAACAAGAATTTACACAGACCATCAGCTCATCCTTTTCATCTGTACTGTTAACAACTTTGGCTCCAGTGTTAAGTTAGTCAAGCAGCACATCCCTCTCTTACCTTTCACTCCATATCCTTAAGACCTAAAGGATACTCTTTAGCATGAGCTGAGAAGCTAAAATTTTTAATTCTACGAACAAAAGCCAGTAGAGAAACAGGTTTATAGCATGCTTCCTCTCACCTCATTAACCTCTCCATGTTTCACAAGCCAAGAATTACCTATTTTACCCATTAAAATAATTAAAATAATTTTTCTACAAGATGCCACCTTTTACTCCTTTTCCCTTACTCTCCACAGGCACTGTCCATCTTGTCTCTCAGGCTGTCTAATGGGTATATAGTAAATTCAACGTAAACTGTTCTCAACTTGCATTTATCTATGAGATTTGCTGGCTCCAATTCAAAGCCAAAGAAGGCTTGGGTGCTCACCTCCTTTCCCTAATTACACTAGTTATTTCCATGGAAGAAACTGTCTCTACCTGTGAAGGTTGCCTAATCAGTTCAAGTCACCGAGGACTTCACTCATCAGCTCATTCAGCAGCACCCAGAGGCTGAGCTTAAGTCACAGCAGCTTAAAGATACACAAGTGAGTGCTCAGCACTACAGCAGTTTAGACCACGGGACCTCAAAATGGGCATGGAAATAGACAATCTAGTCTACTTTCTAAGGGATTCTAGTCCCTTTCTTCAGGCTTATTAGCTATCCTTTTTTTCTTCTTCCCCCCCCTTTTTTTTTTTAAAGCATCATAGTCGTCTAGCTCACAGCCCCTTTATTCAGGCTGCCTCTCAGACTTCTAATGATTCAACAAGTTCTAGTTTGCTCCCAGTTCAAATGTGGTGATGTCTACCTGCAGTGAGCCCTGCTCACCTTGTTCTGTAAGACAGCACTACAGGCCAACAGAAAGGCAACAGTGACTTCAGCAACCATGATTTTGCACAGAATTTGAATTAGGTACATGCATTCTGGAAGAACATCTGAGGAACTTCAGCAGCCCTATGTTCATAGAATAAAGGAATAAAAGAAGGTAGGCCAGTAGTATGTTTTTTTGTTTTTCTTTTTTTTAAAACATCACTAAAAGAAAGTAAGTATGCTTGGATTTTGAGGATAAAGAACCAGAATGTCAGAAAGTGAAGTTTGGAGTGAGGAGGGCTAAGAGCAAGTACAAGCATGATCACAGAATGCAGCGGATTTACGTGGCGAGGTTTTGGTACCTGGTGGCTGCAGGGGTGGCCTCTGTGAGAGGAATCCAGCGGCTGCCCCATGTTAGATACGGGCCAGTTTCAGATGGCTCCAAAGGGACCCACTGCTGAGCTAATAAGAGATGTTGTTTGTGCCTCTGTGAGAGGATATTTAAGAAAGGGGGGGGGGGGGGAAATGCTTCACAATGACAGCTGGGAGAGTGAGGAATGAGAACCAAGACAGAGCCAAGGCAATAAGCAATGTCTGTGCCTTTGTGAGAGCAGATTTAAGGAACGGAAGAAAAAAAAAACAAAAAGCTGCTGCACAGCACCAGCTGGGGGAGTGAGGAGTGAGAAGCAGCCCTGCAGCCCCCCAGGTCAGTGCAGCAGGAGGGCAGGAGGAGCTCCAGGCAGGCAGCAGCAGTTCCCCTGCGGGCTGTGGAGAGGCCCCTGGTGGAGCAGGCTGTCCCCCTGCAGCCCACGGGTCCCACACGGAGCAGATCTCCACGCTGCAGCCCGTGGAGGAGCCCCCGGTGGAGCAGGTGGATGTGGCCTGGAGGAGGCTGCGGCCCATGGAGAGCCCCCGCAGGAGCAGGCCCCGGGCCGGAGCTGCAGCCCGTGGAGAGGAGCCCACGCAGGAGCAGGGGGCCTGGGGGGAGCTGCCGCCCGTGGGGGACCCGTGCTGTGCGGGGGGAGGAGGTGGAAGAGGGTGGATGGGGGGAAGGTGTTGGTAGTTTGTGGTTTTTTGTTGTTTTTTTTTAAGTTTCTCACTGCTGTAACTTGTTAGTAACAGGTAATAAATTAGATTAATCTCCCTGTGCTGAGTCCGTTTTGTCTGTGATGATAATTGTTGAGTGATCTCCCTGTCCTTATCTCAACCCTTGAGCCCTTTCCATCGTATTTTCTCCCCCTTTCCCTTTGAGGAGGAGGAGTGAGAGAGTGGTTGTGGTGGAGCTCAGCTGCCCACTTGAGTAAAACCACCACGCAGGGCAACCTAGAAGCAGAGCACCTAACAATAAGAACAGAATGCAGCCACATAGTTGATCTTGGCCAACTCACACTAGCATCCATTTATAACCAACACACACAACTCAAAAAGAAATGTGGATATTTATTTGTTCATATACAATCAGCCCAAACTAACTAATGCTCCCATATCAGTGACAAAGACCTCCACTGATACGACAGATACTGTTGTATGTTTATATAGATGCATATATACACACATGCACAACATATTACACATACACTGCACATATTGGGAAGATATTTGATTATTATCTTCACTGAAGTATTAGCATTTTGGAGACATTCATGTCTTCAGCTAATCTGCACAGCGGACAGGAAGGAAATGCGTGTAGGAGGGGATTAAAAGCCAAATACCACTGAAAGACTTTTGTTTTTGAGAATCCGAGCAGGTTAAAATATATAAACTGAGAAAGGTTTCTGTGCCTGCTTGAAACTTATCTGTCCTGTTCACTAAATAAATGTTCCTGAACAATACTACCTACGGAAAGTACTTGTGAAATAAAGTTTATAGCAGCCACGTATTCAGTCAAATCTATTTTAAAGTACGTACAGAAGGACTTAATATTTCGTAAGTGTAGATGTCCCACTTATTCATTGAGCCTCAGTGATCCAACAGTGAAAAAAGTAAATCAATGAACCAGAGAAGGGGACGTTTCAGAGATGTAAAGATGAGACAGACAGCCTCTATACTGATGTTTCCTTCTTGCCCAACACCAAAGTTCCTTCTTTCCTCCTAGCAGATGCCACGAGGCATTACCATACACACAGAGGCTTCATTACTACTGTTCACAAAAGCAGAGCTTGACTGAAAGCCTCATAATACATGTAACTGAGTAGGTGCTGGTGAGCCCACAATGCAGACCCTATGGCACATCTGAAACAACGCTGACGAAGATCCACACAGCTCTTTGAAGCTGCACACACTGAACAAACTTCACTCAGGTACTGAAATACAAATTGAAAGCTTGAATCGAAAGCTTATAAAGAAACTGTCAGAAAACATGTGAAGACCCATTGTTTGAAAGTACTCCTTTTTTGGATTTTCATGAAAAACAAATAAGTCCTTATAAACCTCAAGAGAGGCATCACAGGAAAACAGTTTTAAGCCATTCCTGTAAGTTAAGAGACACAACAGTTCTAATTTTGCTGTGGATTCCTGCCAAGCTCACCATTTAGCCTGTTAAAAGACAGCCAGACACAACGCTACAAAACTGTCATCCTGTGCTACTGGCAAGGAAAACCGCGTGCCTTCCTCAGGCCAGCCCCGCGCTCCATCTGGGCTCATACACCCCCTTTAAGTGCACCCAGGAAGGGCAGTGGCTTTGGTGCCTTTACGAATGTAAAAGCCGCGATTCTCCTCAGCTGTCACCACCACTGAAGGAGAAAAGACAGCAGTAAAAAGATCAGAAAAATCTTCACTACTGCAGGGCAGCAAGGTGCTGGAGATCCCTGCCCCTGCTGCCCGCTTGGCTGCCTTCTGGGTTGCATCCGTGGGAGGTTTGCAGGCAATCGCCTTCGCCTGCTTTGTTGTCCCTCCAAAAAGAAATCCTGGGCGTATACTTCTCCTGTAATGCCGCTTCTATCCCTGGGTGGCACATCCTTAACAGAGTCATTAAAAGAGAGCTTGAGTTAGTGCATGCAGCAGCAATTCGGTGCAGAAGGTTCCACTCGAAGTTCTCCAAAGATCTTCAATTCCTTTCTAGGAACCAGCATTCAACTTACAAACGAAGAGAGTACAAAAACTAGGGGTGACAATTAAAGCTGTTATGCTTTTAAAAATACTTGACGAGTGAAATAAATATTCTTGGTTGTGGGAAATCAAACACTAGGGGCAGTATTTAGTGCCTTTGAAAACAGCTACTATTTACAAATTTTATTTCCTCATGAAGCTTGCTTTAAAAGTTTTTGTTTATGATAAAAATCTCAGCCAGGTAATATTCTGTAAGAATTTCTTTACCCTTTTATTATAGCTGATATGTCATGGCACAGCACTCTCTATTATCAAAATTTTGTCTGCAGCTGGACAGAACTGCTATGACTGCCAGTAATCACATTCAAAACAACAAACCCAAAAGACCAAGATCACCACAACACAACTGGAAGCCAGCCTCAAAAAGGAAGTTCACACACCTCCTTGGAAATTTGGCTTTCAATAAGCAAGAAGCACCTCAAACTGCCATCGCAGTCTCCAAACCTGCTTCCACTACAACTGCAATCTTGACCAGGGGGGCCTCCCTTTCTGGATACTTACACGCCAACAGCTCCCACCAGCGAACACCCAGCTCCACGGTGAGTCACAGGCACATCTATGCAGATGTGCTAAGTGCCCAGCTGCAGAAAACACAGCGAGCGTTCAGCTGTTTGGACGACTGCTGCCTGGGAGCTGATGACCGGCAGAAGGGCATTTCCTCATTGCACACTCAGCCCGAGACACTTTATACTACCAAAACACTGAAAGCCCTATTAAGACTTCAGAAAATAAGCACTCTATCATAACAAAGGAAAGCATCATAAACACATCTCAGAATTCCCCGTCTCCTACTCTCATCTTTCCACTGTAAGCCAACACATCTGCTTGCAACTACATAATAATAATAATGAAATAAAGTTACAGTAATGGTCTGTCTTCACAGACATAACCAGCTTTTTCATCCATCTAATACACAGCAGTATCTACTAGAACTCCCTCCATCACACTTTTATTGTCTAAAAAGCTAAGTTTTTGCTTAAAGGATGAAGTCTCTGAAGGGTATGGTTATAGAGGCTGTGGCCAACCTGCGCACTAGTCACCAGGAAAAACTCTACTTGTGTTTTCAGAACACAACTCAAAAGTGTGTTCTGCTCCTTTGAGGCTTTGCTGCACTCACGTACAGAAAAATGAGCATTTTTCTTCTAGGCAGCTTGACATATCTCAACTATCCCACAGCACTTTTCCAGAGCCTTACAGTGAGGCAATTATTGTGCTGGACTAGGCTGGATTATGGCAGGTCCAACTCACAGTAGTGATTTATTGTACTGTGCTTTTTAACCTCAAAATCACTTACCGCAAAGTTAGAACATCGTGTTTTATTAGCAATAAAAGCATATCCTTAGAAGACGTGAAGTCAGATCCCCAAGGCCAGCATTCACCATCCATATCAGGCCTCCTTACTACTGAAACCTTGAAGGAAAGGCGTTCTGGGCAAGGTTTAACAACCTGTTGCCGCAATGAATGAGCTGGATGTGAACTACCCTGTGACGCACCAGCAGGAAGACGACAACCCTCCCTGCCCCAAGCACGGGGCAGGTAAACCCCAGCAACTTTCCAAAGTCCTGCAAGGTGCGGTCCGTCACCATGGCCAACCAAGCTCAGGCACTGCAGATGGGCATGGACCTATGCAAAATGAAGCCCCTGTGGATCCACATTACGTGTTTGCAGGATGCATGGACACATAATCAACATTTCTGTGATCAATTTCTAACATTTTAGGTATATGGCTCTTTCTGTGGTTAGAGCTTGAAAGAGCACTGCTGTTTTCGCCTGTTGTGCGGACATGCTTTCCATTTTTAAGCCCTTTCCCAAAGAACAGAGCCATAGACACCTTTCAATGACCCAAAATGAAGTGCACGTTCTGTTTAGACCCGAGCTATTACATTAGATGCAATCTTTTATTAAGCTGTTCTGGCTCGAGGAGAAACTTGCAAACCAGATTGACTATTTCTTCCAAATTTTATTTGCAACAGCTCTGCCGGAACCAGATGTTCCTGGCAGCAGTCCAGCTCTCTTCCCGGTCCGTGCCTGGCTGGAAGGTGCCCCAGGCACAGCCCCGACCCCCACGCCTCCGATTCAAACCCCCGGTTTCCCTGCTTTTTTTTTGTACGCATCCATTCACAAGACACAGCGGGCTGGCGCTCTGCGCACACTCCCCTCACGTTACACACCCCAAACGCGCAGATCCCCGAAATAAAGCCTGCCACCCGCCCCTAACGCACCCCTGAAGGACGGCAGCGCTCCAAGCGACGAGCACCCAGAGGGCAGAGGCAGCCCCGCGGGCGCCGCTTCCCCCCGGACCCAGCCCCGGCCGCCTCCATTTTCTCGCCGCCGCCGCACGGCCGCTGCCCCGGCGCTCCCTGCGCCCCGCTGGCCCCCGCCCCGGCTCGCTACCTGCGGGCGGCTGCTCCCCGCCGTCCGTCGCGCTCCGGCCGGGCGCCAGCAGCGCCAGCAGCGCCAGCAGCAGCCGCATGGCGCCGGGCACGGCTCTCGGCGCCCCCCGCTCCGCTCCGCTCCGCTCCCCTCCCGCTCAGCGCGGCGCCTGCGCCCTGGCTGCGGCGGGCAGGGCCGGGCCGGGCCGGGAAGCGGCGGGCGGGCGGGCGCTGACGAGGCGTGGGCGGCCGGGCGGGTCGGCAGCCGGAGGGGCTCGGGGCTTTTTTTCGTCTTTTTTTTTTATTTTTTTTTTTTTATTTTAAGTGCTGATACAGATTCGTATCTGGCAGCCCCGACCGCTGAAAGAGCGTCCTCCTCCTCGGGGCTTGCTGGGACTTCTGCTCTCTGTATCCCGATTTCGCTTAAAAAACAAAAAAAGAAGAAGAAAATTCGAACGCAAATGACCTTTTCTAGCCTGCCTTCTGCTTCTGTACGCTGTTTATTTTCCCTTGGTTCTCACATTTGTATGTGAACATTAAAAGCACCTTAAAAGCTAAAAGCACCTAAAAGCTAAAAGCACCTAAAAGCACCTAAAAGGTCTTTCAAGTTTGTAGCAGGAGCTTATTTCAGCTGGTCAGGAAGACAATACTGGCCAAAACAGCGAGGGCGAGAATAGCAAATTGAACTCTTAAGGATGGTACTCATTGTCCAGAGACCTTCGGAAACAGCAGTTTGAAGCCATCTGTGTAGAGGAATCCCAAATTACACTGAGAGATTTTAGTCTTTCTTAACAAAACATGTTTACATTCGCTTCCAAAAATTGCATGAAGTGCTGCCAAGCGAGACGGCGACGGCAGCCCTTCCCATCCTGTTCCCATGCCTCTGCTCAGCGCCCCGGTGCCTGGTAGGTTTGTGCCTTGACCACCCGGCCCGGCCCAGCGGGATGCTGCTGTGCTCCCCGCAGGTCCCTCGGCCCCAGAAGGAGCCCGGCCACCAGGAGAAGGGTGCGGAAGAAACCCCTTCTGCCACACACCGCCCCAGCCGCGGGGGGTGCTGCCGTGTTTCGAAGCTCCTGCCACAGATTCTGCAAAGAAGTCTTCCCCCAGACTTAAGATGGAGGCTCTCTGAGGGACAGCACCCACGCTTCTTCCCAGACTGTCAAAGAGACAAAAGAGGAAACTGAGCTAATTGTCAGAATCATCGTGCTTCCTCTTTCTCAGGCCTTCCTTGGACAAGGGTTACCTCAGCTGCTCCCTCATCTTTATTCCCTATCCCAGACTTTGTCCCACTGGAGAAGAGTGTGAAGGAATAGCTTTGCCTGCTGTCTGCCACACTGCTGTCTGCATTTGCAAAGCTGAGGGGGGAGGCTGGATAGAAGGAGGGGGGAGATCGCAGGCCGGCATTGTTGCTGAATAAAATGCCTCACTGGTAGGGGCTCAGAAATGCTGGTGGCCATATGGCTGGTAAGATGGTGCTGCGGCAAGTAGGATCAGCACTGGTTAGAGAGCCAGCATCTCCTCCTGGATGCACTGACGCTGAAGAGAACGGATTGTGAAACCCTGCTTGCACCACGTAGCAATGCCACGCTCACCGGCCAAGCTGTGCTCTCACACTGTCCGTGTGAGCACAGTCACAGCCATGAACTCCATAGCCAACAGCTCCTTAACTGTTTGGGTGGAAGTAGTGTCTGCTCACGGGCATGCAGATTTTAACTGCTTGAATGGTGGCATGCCTACACAGTGTTTTCCAACAGATTAAAATGGTATTTTGCACAAAAATAAGCAAGAGGTCAACAGCCCTTGATGCAGGTTAGGTATTCTGACAGTCATAGCTCAGCCTGGCAGTGTAGAGGAGCCACATGAAAAGAGCTTAAGAAGATTGTTTTTTGTTTTGTTTTGTTTTTGTATGGCAATACTACACAGACTAGAGGGAACCTTATGAATGGTTAGAACAATGAATAAAAATTAAGCCTGTTCTCTGCAGAGAAATTAAGGAAATTCCAGACACAAAAGATCCCTGGCCCGCTTTCTGTCTGTGCCTCCAGATACTTTCCAGACAGCCCCTAGCAGGGGCTGCTCGTCCTTTGGGGCCAGTGGAGTCCATTCCCACCAAAACATTGCAAACTGGCTAAAATTTTTCCTCGTCTTGAATTGTTATGAACTGGAAAAGAGAAAAAAAAAAGAAAAGAAAGAAAAACAAGTAAAAAAAGTATAAAAAAAAACTCAGTCCATTGTCATGTCTTATAACTTCCCCCTTTACTTGCCTTTCTGTCCTCAGGCCAAGTGGCAGTCACATGCCTGTCTCTGAGAAAAAGGTCTTGCAAGGATAAACAACTTCTCGCATCATGGGACAAGTTTCCCCAGTCTTGTTTTTTTGATTGTTTTTTAGCTGTCACTTAATTGTGTCACAGAGTTCTTGTGCTGCCACATCCATGTGCAGCAGCGCTCCTTGGGGTTTTGCAGTCTTGCAGAAATAGGTACAGGATCTTCACCTCACTTGGTCTGAAATGCTTGCTCTGATTCTTAATGACAGCTCTGGTTCTTAATTTCATTCTTAATGAAAGCAATTACGTGCTTTCTCACAAATGAGGCTACATGAAAGCAATTACGTGCTTTCTCACAAATGAGGCTACATGTTGGACCTTCAGGGTTTTGGCTTTGAAATACCGCTCAAGGCCCTTTGAAAAACTAAGCTAGAGGGCACTGTCAATGTGGGAACAAGTTTGTAGACTGTATGGGAACATTCTTAGGAAAGGTGTGTTTGAAAGGTAGTGCTACCTCTTCTTTAAATGCTGTCACACAGAGAAATCACAGCCATGAGTGACTTGTCTCTAACCAAAACTTTTCCTCAGTAGCTAGAGCAGTAGCCATGTTCAACTTCAAAATGTACAGACAACCGACCACCCCCCCCCAAACAACAACAACAACAACAGCAACAAACAACCCCCAAAACAGCAAACAACTCCTTAGTGATCACTTTGTTTCTATACATCCCATAACATCTGTCAGGAAGTTCAGTGACCTTCTCAGGCAGACTTAATTAAAAATAGACACCTCCATCTTACAGTGTCTTTACTAACTCTCTAGCAGTCATTACAAATTTCTGCCCATTTTGATTCTCCTCAGCCACCCATTCTTTGAAAAATCACTAAAGAAACTAAACCTGAAGCAGTCTGAGATGTGGTATGCTATTAGAGACTTCCATCACTCACTCCAGAAAAGAAAGAAAATGCCTGCCTACCCAGAAAATTGTCTATATCCTATGATTAAAGTTAATTTAAATGCCCATGCTGCATATCCTATAATTGTCCTGGCACTGAATCCCGAAGGAGGTAGGTAAATAGCGAACCACGAAAATTGTGATTTCACAATTGGTGATTTCACAAATCACCAGTGAATTGAATCACAACTGTGATTTCACAAATGGTGGTGGTGGTGAAGCAGCCGCTGAGTTGGTGACCTCTCCAACAGAGCAGCAGCAATGAGCACTGCTTAGAAATCAACTACCAAGTCAAGGTAAAACTACATTGGAGGTTGAGGAAGGCACCTGCATAAATAGGAAGATAAAAGAAATCAAAGATTCTCACTTTCTTACATATATTTGAGCACACTGAGACCCCTAAGAAAAGAGGAAGCTAGAGTCAGTACTTGGGAGTTGTTTTGCCATCTGTATTCTTTCCCTCTGTATTCTTTTGTGCTTTGTAAATGAACGTGTAGTGCAAACCTTACTGTGTCTAGTGTGGTTGCTGGTCCCATCCCCAGATACAGGTCTGAGCTAAAGGCCAACCACCTTGCTCGGCAAAAATAGCATCGCTGTAGAAATAACACTAATCTACTGTTCTGGTAAGAGGTGAGGAAGGCATGTCTGAGCATGGGAAGGACAAGCATGATAAAACTGTGCAGTCAGAAGCTCTGTATGGTGCCTTTGTGAACTTCTGCATATTTACATCTGGCCCACACCTTGTAAGAGTTAAAGGATAGACTGGGAAGATCGTTATCTTCCATCATGTGCTAGAAAAGGGCGCCATTAATCTAGGTGCAAAAATGTCTTCTGATAAAGAGCTCCACCTCATGAAACAGGCTAACACAATAGGCAATCTCAGGAAAAAAAATATGTTGGATACTTTGTTCTCTTTCCATGATCCAATGTCTCCGTCCATTAGGGGAAGTCCCACGTAAAGTCGTTGCCAAACATTAGCTAAGTTTTAGAGATACTGTATGTAGTGCTTTTAAAGACCTGGGATTATTTTATTGCGCAAATCAATCTTATACAGACTGTGCTGTTGTTTGCTAGACCACTGGGGACAAACTGAAGAAAGGAAATTGACTCTTGTGCTGAATTTTATGAATTTCTAAAAAGCATTTTCACAGCATGAACAAAGTATCACAATAGAAGATACTGAAATTCTGCATGGTACCTGATGATTAAAATTTCATAACAAAACCATAATGTATAGTCAGGATAAGCATTAATCCATTCAATCCTAATTATATATTGTTTCTTGCAAATTTATTTAGGGACTATTACTATTACTACTGCAAAAATAGAACAGAATGATAAGGAAGTCTGAGAACGGGCACAAGTATTTTCAACAGCACATGTAATACAGAAAAAATGTTTTATGAAACGCTTTAAGAAAACAACTGCAAGGTATTTTTTAGTCCTTATGACTGGATGGATTCTAACTGAAAGTTGTATGTGCTCATAATACTTGTGGGGGATTTCTGAATATATTGATCTCATCAGCAGCCATAGGAAAGCAGGCTTCTTTAATTCTGCTGCTCATGGAAAATTTTATGTGACTTTTTTGAAGCAAGTTCTATTATCTGGAAAGGGAGGAGGCCAAAGAAATTGTGATTTAAATAAGTAAAATAAATAAGTATAGAAAAAGGAGGTAGAGTCAAATACAAAAATCAGTGTATTACAAAGCCTATGTGTGTACTGATACCGCACAGGCTTTCATTTCTTTTCCACAAACATCCGAAGAGAAATAAACAGTCATTGCAATAGGTCTCCTAGGGCTGATTAGCAACGGGAAAAGGAAGCTGAGAATTTCCAGATATTCAGTTGTACACAATGTTATGGTGTTGTCCCCTGGTACAGCCAAGATGGGGTTGGGCTCAGTTCAGGGTCCTACAAGGAAAGTGTAAATCCTGTAACCCAAGATACAGCTGGGAATCCCAGACGTCTATGAAATAGATTTTTTTCCAGGTTGTGAGGGTAGTGAGTCCACCCACGCTCTGTGCCAGGAAAAAGAGATACATCAGGACATTTTCAGCTCCTCTGTAGAAAGGGCAGCCAATGAATCACATAGCTTATAATAATGAGGAGACTCTGAACTGACATATTTCAATCAAAGTATTTGACATCATCTGCGTTGTTCATTACAGTATCTGCTGCTGAAAGAGGGGCAAATGGCTTTATATTCCATTTTTTTCTGAAGTGTGAAGGACGTATATAATAGAAGAAAGGAAACTGGCACATTGCTGAAGACAGATAAAACACTTGGTCTTTATTCCATACAATAAATTCTTGTGTTAGGAAACTGCTGCTATTGAGCTGTGTGCTAATAAACAATACTGTGGACAATGGTGTCAGATATTTTTAATCAGTAGTCATGCTAATTAATTGTGTGGTGAATCTAGAGGGGAGATGGAAATACCAGTTCCATCGTTTGAGGGAGCAGAGTAGGATGCCTTTTGTAGCACTGCACTAGGGCACTCACCACTGTCCCAAGACGACAAATAGAGCTGGGAACGGGTGCTGAAAGGAGCTGTTTGGATCAAGAGCCAAAAGTGGATAACCTCCCTTTGGAGAAGAGGCTAAAGAAGCTTGTCTTGTCTAGTCAGGTAAAAGAAAAGGCTGGGAGGGGAACTTCCCCTCTCTGTAAGTATGTTCAGGGTTTAAGCATGGAGACACTCTGCTTTTTAAACTAAAAGGCAAAGTTTACATAAAATCAGGAAGTAGGAAACATTCACGCCTAAGCTAAGGTTGCAAATTAGAAGGTTTCTAATTTTCACAAAGGTTAGAGTTTGTTTTTCCTGGTAAGAATAATGGGAATAAAAACTTGGTTAGTTTTAATAAAGTGAGTCATCATTTGAGAAACAAATTACTCAGCAAGTTGGCCTGCTGTAGCAGTGAAGAGTATTTTGATAATCTATTTTGATTACTGGCAAACTAAAGAATGTTTAAAAATACTATCTACTAAGAATATTTTATTTTAGAGCATATTTTTCTTTGTAAAGTATATTACTGATATCCTCTCAATCATATATTTTTTTTAACTTGTAGAACAAAAATCAAGCAGTACATCCATAAGAGAAAAAAAGTCTTCAGAGACTACTTTGAAATAGTACTGCCAAAATGGAAGTAAAATTTGGTGAAAGGAGAAAAATAAACACTTGATTTCATAGGGAATTTTTCTGATTTCTAGTGGGCATGGGTTTGATTTGTAATTGTATGGAAACAAAATGCTCAGCAGAGCTGCACACAGACTGGGCAGTTCAGAGATCTGGCCCAATTCTGACCATTAATACATGAATGCATGCATACACTCCATCAGCTTCAGTCTAGTAAGTTAGGTGTTGCAAAAACAAACATAAAAAAGTCTAGAACAGTTTAGATTTTGTAAGACAAAAATAATTGCATTCATAATACATCAGACTGATCAATAACAAACTTATGTATTATACTGTGGAATATACCATAATACATAATGATATGCAACAAACAGGCAGCTAGTGAACCCATTGGTACTTTGTGTGATTCTATTTTCCTGAATGTTTGCTGGAAACATATTTTTCTACAGTTGTCTATGTTTTCCCTGTAAAACAGCACGTAACATCCTGTGTTTTTCCAATACTGGGAGGAGGGCTGTATAAAACCAACAAGTTCAAAATCACCCATGTGTCAGGACACGGGGAGGATCTCAGGAATAATATGTGCAGATAAAATCAGATTAAATCACTCCACTCAAAAGTGTAAAGCTGCCAGGAACATGCAAGTACAGTTTGTCCAGAATATACAGGTATATTTTTTAGCACTTCTTCTCTAAACTACTGGTTTGCAGTTGCAGAGCGAATAATCGATTTTCCAGGAAGTGGAAGACAGAGGTGACGTGAGGGCTGTATGTACTTTTAACAACACTAGGGTGTATTAGGCAAAACGGGACATTTGCATACCATGGCATTTTATTTGGTAGAACAAACTTCTATAGATAGCACAATAGTATTCAAAACCATGGTGGAGAGCAGCTGACCACATACACAGATTGTTTCACAGTTTGGCTGCCTAACCATCCCATTCCTAGAGCAAAACCAAATGTTGTCATCTGGGCATGTCTTTGAACCCTCACTGTGAACGTGTGTGAGACAAAACAACCCATCATCACATCAGAAAATCATGGACCTGTCTTTGTTCCTATACAAGACATTTGCTTTTATGGAGTTCAAACAGGAAAGAAAATCCTCCCGGTACATTCAATAAGAAATACAACTTCAAGCTTGTTTCAAGTACAGGTATCCAGTATACTGGTGTGCGCATCTGAAAAGACACATGCAGGTCCTCGAGCTTACAAAACGGGATGGAGAAAAGCAATCACTCTTGCCCTGATGATCCCAACCAGGGATAGCTATTTTTCAATCCCAAGGTCCTGCTCAGTGTGGCTGCACTCAGGCAGCACCCAGATGCCTGTCCCATAGGCACCCATACTCGCAGCACATGTAAGTATCATTGCAGCACATGGAGACCCGGGATAGGGAGTGAGTTGGAGCAGAGAGGGGGTAAAGAACAGATTTGATAGGAAGGTAGAAGAAGACAGCACAGACTGAGGTGACCAGGTGCTGGGCTCAGCCAGACACCCATTTCTGTGGGTATTCCCTCTTTGGTCCACTCAGGAAAATGTATAGTTAAAAAGTTAGCATGGCAGTATATCCATGCTTTGAATGCTTGGGGGGGTCTTGGCCTCTCTACATAGGTGGGTTTGGGCTATTGCAATCTGTGTTTTTTTCTTATCCTGTCACATTTCTGGGTCATACGCAATGACATTACTTTGTACTTCTGTGGGAAGACAGGCAGAGCTGAGGGAGAAGAATTTTTAATTACTGAGATTGCAAAACCTCCCTGCAGCCAGTGGACATGACTGCAGTCCTGCATTCAGGGCATGCGTTCCACTTACAATTCAAACAAGCAGAAGCCACAGCCCAAACACAGGCTACCACGCATGTCACAAGCTGAGCTTGGTGAACACAGTTGTGAGGGACAAGTGGCTGGGAGCAGATAGCCGTGGAAGAACAGTATTCACAAGCGCATGGAGAACAGGAAGGAAAAGCAGGAAAAAAGAAGTATTATGAATGAAAAAAAAAAGAATCATTAGGGAAAAAAACAAAGAATGGGAATATTTTAGGCAACACTGTTTTGGAAAAGCATGGTGATTCCATAAAAAACACTATTCTTTCTTGTTTCTTACAATGTTCAGGATCTGTTAGAAAAGAAACAAAATAAGCTAAAATTCAATCTAAATTTTTCATCATAAAGGAAACAAACATCACTATAAGTTTCTGTGACCTAAAATCAAAAGGAGTAACAGCATGTTCAGCAAATAACAACAGGTATCAGATAAACAATGAAGACCTGAGATAGCTCTTCAAACACACTGGATCTTGTTAATATAAAGTAAACATGAACTTTGCTTTTACTTTACAGATCAAAGAGGAAGTCTTTATTTTCATTTTGGTACCAAAACACCAATAATATAGTAAGAAGAAAAAAATGCTGTTTTCCATTTTCTTTCTTTTTCTCCTGATGATAAGCATTTGAGCAAAACTTAGTAACTGTTAAGACATGTAATGAAAAACCTCTCCTATGTTAAACTATGACATAAAAGTGCTCAAGAACTTTTCAACATCCCTTTCAAAGGATCTTTCTTGTCAGTTCAGATATATTCAGACTGAAGTTTATCAGCAATTCTGGGCTGAATGATGAGGTTTCTGTATGTTATACTTTAGCTGTTTAAGCTTCTGGATGTAGGCCAAAAATGCATCTGCTTTTTTTGATTTTTTTTTGGCAGCCTACCATGTGCTGAGATGTTTCACCATGTGCTGCAAGCCTAGCCTCAATCTACTGTCAATGCACTGCATACACCCGAGTTTTAAAGAGGTGAACATGAAGCATGTTTGTTATGCCTGCTGTGGCTGTGGGAGGGAACTGACTTTGGTTGGTATATAGTATATGTAAAGCTATATGTTACAGAAAAGTGAAGTGGGCCTGAAAGGGAGCCAGAAATAATTGCTTAATTTTTAAAGGAAGGGCTGTAGTCCCAGAATACTGTTCAGTGCCAAGTCTTTGAATGATTTTGACCAAAAAGGAAGGGAGTAATTTCTTCTCAAGAGACAAAAATAACAGACAAGCAGTTGTCTATTCAGTTTGCTGCTATTCTGAAAGATCAGTGACTTGGCCGGCGAAATGGAGCCAGGAAGCTCAGTGTTATTCTTTGTGCTGATACTTTATGATGTTCAACTTTCTGCTGGAAAACAAATACTAAAAAAAAAAAAAAAAACCAACCAAAAAAATCTGTTGTTATGTTTAATAGTATAAAAGGTAGATGACCTACTTCATGGTAGATGCTTAAACAGCTCTTGTATTTAACTGGTGGCTCTGACTGATGCCCCAGAATCTGTGGTCTTGACAGTTTGCAGCATGAGAAGAATTGTTGTTCTAAAAGGGACACCAGCGAGTAGAATTTATGATTAAAATCAACATACAGACTAGCATATACGTGTGGAGCAAAATGAACATAAACATAGTAAACTCTCTTCTTTTTCTGTGAGAACACATGAGCGAAGGATCTGCTCTGCAGCCAAAATGCTACTCACAACCTGGACAAACCAAAGCGTTTTATAAATAGAGCTGGGCAGCTGGGGAAGGGGGGGCCTCTGTGTTTCAGCATTCGTCTCCGTGTGTGGCTGTTGTGATAACTGGGTAAAACATCTGCATTCTTTTTCTTATTAATAGCTTAATGAATGAGTCAGTTTTCATGTTCATTTTTAAACCACTGACTGCCAGGTTTATACACAGTCTTCAGGACGAAAAAGATTAAATCAAAGGAAGCTGTAAAGAGACTGCTAGAGAACCAACAAGGAGTACTAAAACAATATTGCACAAGTCAGTCTCAGGTGCACTGTTTTAGAAGAATTAAGATAAAAACAGCTGGTGGTGTATTGAATAAAGCACTTCACCCTTTTAGAGTAAAGAGTGCAAAATGGAAACTTTTATGGGATTTCAAGTGCTGCCCAAGTGTTTCAGTGAAAAAGCTAACTTGCTGATGTGACCTGTGAAATAGCAGTAAAGATGTTTTTGTTGTTGTTGTTGTTGTTTGTTGTTGTTGTTATTTTCCACTAAAGATGAGGAATGTCAGACATGGTGTGGTAAGAAAATATAATGGAACGGACCTGTAGATCTGTTGCTATTGTCTTGCATGCTTTCTAACTTTAGGTAGAAGAATAAATCTTTATTTAATGCATTAATCTGGAAAAATGGATATCAGGTCCCTCTAGATAGCTATGCCAAAGGTTTATGTGGCAATCTGTCAGTGAGTCTGACCGCAAAGGGAAGGGGTGACTGGTGAGTCCAGGACCTTCAGAGTCAGAGACTTTGTGATCACACCCCAGGATGGGCACAGATTTAACAAGGATTACAAAGGCCGTAGTCTTTGTTCCTTAGTTACCATTTCATCTGACTTGATGTCCTCCTCTCAGCTGTGGCATGGACAAATCATATGCGCTGCTCTGTGGATCCTCTCGCTTCCCCTGGCTCCTCCAAGGCTACCAGCCTGCACAGCAGCTTCCTGCCACAGCCAGTCTGTGTGTTTTTCCCCTTCTGCTCCTAAAGCTTTGAGGAGGTGGGTCTTACAGAGGGGAAAGGTGAATTTGAGCCCCTCTTTTATTATTCATTAAAGGCTGTGTGTAAGCCTGTGGGAGGTGCCCAGGGCCTGACTCCAATGAAGGTGCCCTTGGGAAGGCCTTCAGGGGAGAAACTGGAGCTGCTAGCCCAGTAGTCATGAGAAGCACAAAACACAGTGCTCCCTTTTTCATTTCCTCATATCCAAGGGGCTTGTATGGTCACATTTTCAGCCTGGAGAAGAGGAGGCTCAGGAGGGATGTTATCAATGTTTATAAATACCTGAAGGGAGGGTGCAGAGAGGATGGGGCCAGCCTCTCTTCAGTGGTGCCCAGTGGCAGGACAAGAGGCCATGGGCACAAACTGGAGCACAGGAGGTTCCGTATGAACACCAGGCAGCGCTTCTTTACTGTGCGGGTGACAGAGCAGTGGCACAGGTTGCCCAGAGAGGCTGTGGAGCCTCCTTGGAGATCTCCAAAAGCCGCTTGGACATGGTCCTGGGCAACCTGCTCTGGGTGTCCCTGCTTGAGCAGGAGGTTGGACCAGGTGGCCTTCAGTGGGCCCTTCCAGCCTCAACCATTCTGTGATTCAGTGATTTTGTGATTTGGCACACGTTTGGTTTTAATCTCGTTATACTCGTTTAGATGTTCCTGTGCTAAGGTATGTCGCGGGTGGGGACACATAGCTGGTGGGGGAGACTACAACTGAAGTAACTTTCCTCACCTACGAGTTGTTCTCGTACGATTGTCCTGCTAACTGGCCAGAGGCAAGGTGTGAGGACTGGATAAAAGCACGCAGAGGTGTTGAAAGACCCCATCCTCTTGCATTGCAAACACAGGCTGTCACCGCTGGGACCCATTGCTCCATTTGGCCATAGGAACGGAGGGGAGGCCCTATTGTGAGAGCAGCCACCAGCTGCTGGGAGTGACTGCTCACTGAGCTTTTTTTTTTTTTTTTATGTGCTTTTCCACATAATTATCGTCTGCCCCCAAGGCATCTGTCAGAGCGTACTGGAGAGCTGTTGGTATTAGGCATGATGTGGCATGTGGGACTGAGGTAGTATTAAAAGCTGGAGTTGTAATGTTGTAGCATTGATGATTTATCTAAGTATGAAAGAAACAACCTGATTCAGAGACTAATGGAGGTAGCAAAAAGACATGAAAATAGAGCAAATTCTGGCCTAAGAGTTAGAAGCCAGTGATCCATTTCAGGTCCTGCTGCTGGCCTTGTCATATGACTTTAAAAAAAACAAACAAACAAACAAAAAAACCCACAAAAACAAAAACAAAAACTTCCTCAGTTTTCCTTCTTTAAAATGAAAAGAACTAATATGTACTACAATACAATACAATAACTACAGAAGAAAATACATCTGTGCTTGTAAGGCAGGGAAAAAAAACATTGAATTACCTTTAAGTATACTGCTATCTGCCCCTAAAGTTTTCATTAAAAACACACGTGCATGGATGTAGCTACTTAACTAATCCTCATTTTTTAACACTGTAAAAATGAAAGTTAAGCATTGAAGGGCTCCTAAATCTAACTCAAAGGCTTTACATCACATATAAATTGACTGAGTATAGTATAACTACTTTAATGGCATATAAACATTTTCAAGAAACAGTTTTGATTTTCAGAACAAGGACTAGAAGATCACTAAGATCCCATCTACATGGTTTTCTGAAGGCAAGTGTATATTTGGCTGAGATTGTGGACTATATTATTTTTATTTCATATTACTTGCTGTCTGTTTTGCATAAATCGGAATATTATTAACATACTTAAGGATCATTTTATGGGAGACCAGTAAACAGTCAGTGGGTAAATGCATAGTTCTTCCACCCCACAAGTGAGTGTTCATAGACCAAAACTAGCAGGTCTGAATTTTTGCCTAGTTAGCTTCTCTTTAAATTTAGTTATATATATTACACCCAAAGTCAAAATGAAACTTTGTACAGGAACATACTGAAGCCATAAGCTGGATGCAGTTTGCATTTAGGAAAATGCAGAAATGTCATTGAACTTATTGATTGGGGCATATGCTTGTGGTAAGGGTTTTAATGTAACTGAGGTCTTTAAGCCACTTCTTTCAAGACTGTACCTGGAAGTCATTATAGCTTTACTTTACAGGGAAAAACAACAACAACAACAACAAAACACTTCTTCTCTGTCAAGCCATGACTTCAGAAGGACGGCACATTTACAAGGAAAGCACCCAGCATACTGATTAAGTAACACTATCAAATATTGTCTAGCTTTTTTTTTTTTTAAATCAAGTACAGTTGGAAATAAGTATATTGGGTTATTTGTGGGGTGAAAAAGTGGTGATGCAGCACATTCTACTTGTTCAACATCATATGGTTCCAGTGATGGATCAGTGTGGAAAACTTTATGGATTTTGCTGGTGAGGTGCTTTGCCAGATACTAGGATGTGTTCACAAAGAAAGGATCTCTCTGTATGTGCCCTTTATCTATATAAATGTAAACACATTCTGAGCATCTGCATACCCCAGATAAGGATAAGGACTAGATGAATATTTACTTTTACTTAGGATGCTACTTCTTATGAGCTCCCAATATGAAGCTGTATGTCAGAGAGTTAATATAACTCTGCAATGTACGAGCAGGAGAACATCAGAGAAGCATAGAAGGGATACTGTGCTATAAGTATATGTAGAATAATTGGGTTTGATACTTAAATGGAGTGATTGTTGATGGTGCCTGGATTGCTTAAAAACTGCAGAGCATCCAGAAAAGAATAATTTGAAATTTGGAAATTCTTCCTGGCAAAGACAAATTAAACCACATCAGTTAGTAGAGTTTATCTGACAGAAGGCAAATTGGGATCTATAGACGTGGAAGAGATTTCCTATAGAAGACAGGTCTTCAGTCTAGGGGAAAAATGTAAACAGATGCAATGCAAGAAAAAAAAATCAATGTATTTTTGAAAAATATGAGCAATTATCCATCAGAACAAATTATGCAGAGAATTGATGGGATCTGTAGCATTTGATATTAAATGAAGAGACACCATTTTGCTAGAAAATATACCATAGCTCAACAGAAGATCTTGGGTTAATGCATAAACTAAGAAGTGTAATGCACAAATGAAGAAATGCCTCCGGTGTGCACAAAGACAGTCCAGGTGATCATGACAGCCTCTTTGGATATTCAGTTGTGTGTGAGTACATAAGAATTTGCAAAAGTTACCGACTGTGTCTGGTAAGAAAATGCAGAACGCACAAGTTGTGCAAGAGTGTTAAACAATACAGAATGTTTCAACTACCACTTCCCTGAAGGAGTTTTGAAATCCTTTTTCTATATTATCTGCGGAACTCTAAAAATAGAAGAGAACTTCTGCTCCTCAATAAGCTGACATTACACACTTCTGGCCTGAGGGAAACGCAAAAGAACCCTCGGGGACTTAATAAAATCCATTTCTTGCCTCAGGTAGTGCTGGTGATGTTGTGCTGCCTCTTCTTGACCTAAGCTCCTGAACTTCCAATGCTCATGGCTTCTTGTGGGAATTAATTATTTTTTTTTTCATAAGAGTCAGTTATTTTCCAGAAAAAATCATCTTTATTTGCCATAATGTATCATTACTTGTTTTTATTATTATTATTATTATTTTATTTTTAATTTGGGAGTTAAACATCTGGTAATAATCACCCTGTTTGTGTTTTTTTTGTGTGTCCATTTTTACATATTTTCCATACAGATGGAATTGAGCAATTGGAGCTGTTTTGACTGCGAAGGATGTGTGGGAGATGTGAGTGGAAAAAGCCCCTTTTGGAAAAGGAGGAGCTCAAGTCAGTGAAAGGGAGGAGAGATATTTGTTCTCAGAGAAATGGCATTTGCTTCTTCAAACAAGAAAGGATGTGACTAAGGGAGAGGTACTTGATGAGGTTAGACACAGTCCCAGGCTGCTTAGATTACTGCCATGATGCAACTTGATTTCATGCCACGCAAGCGTAACCTTTGTGCTCTTTTTCTGCAGTGGAAGCCGTGCCTCATTGCCCAGGACTGCAGGAAGATAGCTTGAGAGACCTCGTCCTCCTGCAGCAGCTCTCTACTAGCTCTGCAGAAATGGTGGAGAACGCTGGTGCCATTTGAAATGCTAGTATCATGCAGGTCCCTTAGGGTGCCATTCTGCTGTTAGCAGGCCAAACTTGTGGCCATTGCTGCCAAGCAGAAGTTCGACACTTGATTAGCTTGGCTTTGTGGCCAGTAGTTGCTTCAGCAGGTCTGAATGGCTTGGGAGCAGATTGTGGGGTTTTTGATTGTGACAGAGATTGGTACCCTGAGGCTGCTGCCATGCCTGTCTGCAGAAGATGACACCAGCCTTCTCCCTGCTCAGGTGCCCCTGAATCACAGCACAAGCAGGCACTGTGTGCTTGCCCACTGCCATCATCAGTAAGTCCATGAATTGGACGTGGTGTTCAGTGAAGGCTGTCTGGAGAGCCCTTTACCTGCTAGCACAGCGCATTCTGGGTGAATACTAAATGGGGATAGGAATGCCATTTGCAGCCCTTGCACAGCTGGAGGAACGGCGCAGGAAGGATGCTGGTTGTGCACTGACAGATGACGTTGCCTGGTGGCCATGCCCGCTCCTGACACAGCTGCCCTGCTGGGGGGTGCTGCGCTCTGAATCTCTTCCCACTGCGTGGGGGGAGCTGGGCGTGATCAGCATCCAGAGGGGGTGATTGCCCGCTGGGGCGCTGCTCAAAAGGGAGTGTTGTATCACTGCAGGTTGGCACTTGCTGATGCTGCAGGGTGCCAAAAGTTATCTCCTGGACAGGCTGTTGATCTCTCATATGTGACAAAATGTCCTGGTCCCACCAAAGTGCACTGGGCTCCCTTGTTACAGTCAAAATCTTGGTTATGGCAAAGGGAAAACTCACCTTGTATATAAAGCTAAGAGTCTGTCGGTAGTATAAACAAAATCTCAGCTGTCTAATCCAAGAACTATTAGTAACTATTATGGAAAAAGAAAAATACGTTCTTGCAGAAAAAGTATCGATAATGGTAATACAGTTAAAACCATTATACACACACTTCTTAGTTTCTATCCCTTTTCCCAATGTTATGCCCTTCCCCTGCTCCTCTGGCTTGACTCCGGTGGTGGTGGGGGGGTGGTGAGGTGTTGCTGGCATCTGGAGTCCTTCACTGGAGGAACATGAGGTTCATGATGATGGTTTCTTCTTCCCCATGCTAGGATCCACTTTGGGTCCTTTTTGTATGCTTGCTAACATGCTTCTAAACCTTGCTTTTTCTTGGTCTGCAAATCCTTGTTACATCTGAATGTACTGTATCTGGTGCCATATATTTATATTAGGTACTATTTTATTATTATTATTATTATTCTCTTTGTTGACCTAAAACTAGTTTTGTCCAGCTCCAGGTCTGCATTTCTTTAGCTGACTGTTGGGGAACTGTTTATATCTGTGGTGTTCCCAGCACCAGGCCTGTGCCCCATCTCCTATCTCCCACGATCCCACTGCTGTACTCCTCTGTACCACCTCCTGTGTCTCCACTTCTCAAAGCTTCTGTTACCATAAAAAGCCTGTTTTTTTTTTTTTTTTCTACACTACACATTATGCTAGAGTTGTAAAACTGCAAGAGTACCATAAAAAGATAAAAGAAAATAAAAACGAAAAATAGCTATAGACACATAGTGAACTAGAAAATGAGGAAAATGGCCTCTAACTGGTATTGGCAATACTCTATTACAGGCTACATGGTTACACCCTTATCCAAAACCAGGTGGTGGTAACCATCTAGAGGGCCAAGGACCAGAGACTGGAGTGTGTCCTTGATGCCATTAAGGGTGGGTGAGGAACCAAGGGTTGCCTCCCTACCTCCTCAAGGGCCCAGGTCTCTGCTCAAGGGCACGGAGGAGTCAGCTGCTGGCCAGGCTCCCTGCAAGTCCCGTGCAGACTCTGAGCAGAATGTGGCCTCTGATACAGAGCACTCTGGGGCATGGACAGGCAATTGCAGCTGGCTATGGTGCTAAGGAGTGCTGTTTAAGAACTATCTGATGAAATGAGGTGCCAAGCAGCATAGGTAGCTGCACAGCCTGAGCATACTCTTGCTGAAGTGCAGAAGTATTTACATTTGGTTTGCAGCATCTGGATCGTGAAACTTAACCTGCCTTCCAGTGTTGCTACCAAAGGCAGTGCAGGCAAAGTCAGTAAGGTATAATTCAACCCACAGTTTTTTTTTTGTTTGTTTGTGTTTTTTTTTTAGTGTTTGAATGTTGATTTATAAATATGAAAGCTTTGAAATTATGTACATCAGCATCTAGAGCTTAAGAGCCACACAATCCTTGCATTCCAGAAAAATGAACTTTGCCTGTATTCTAACTGCAAAAAGTAATTTACTGTTCAACTGCTCAGCCAGTTGTCATTTTCTAGTACCACATTTCATGAAACTGTTATAGGTAGTATTTTCTGATATTGTGTTATTGAGAAGTAACACTGGCTCGTGGTCTCTTAGTTTCCCGACACTAACCACGCTCTGCAATACACTTGTTTATACAATGTACATACTACTGTATCTACACCAAAAAGGTTTCAAAAGTGATTACTGTTGCCTAATTCTTCTGTGTAGTAATGAATGCACAGTGACTTACAGTCTTGCTAGCATTAAAAATTTTCAGCTAGATTCACGAATTTGTTCAGTTAGTTCCTTATTCTGTCTTAAACCACTTCAGTCAGCGTTATGTGTTTTAAGTACACAGTTTAAATAGAAGACCCAAGCAAGATTCAAAGGAAAGTTGGAAAATACTGGGGGAGGAACAATCCCTGGATAATACACAAGGAATCAGACCAGGAGAATAAGGGGTTTGTGAGGGACAAGGTACCATTATTCATACCCCACTGAAAACTCTCTGTCTACTCCTGGCCTACAAGCCCCATCCTCCGGTGTTCATACTGGATCCCATCAGCTTCCCAAAGCCCGCCTGACACCTCCCATCACCTTTCTTTACCACCAGCTCCTACCCCACAGAACTGAAGGTGGACTTCTGCCCATCCGAGAGCAGGAGGGTGTGAGCTGGTGCTGGAGTCCTGTCAGAAGCTGCTTTGGAAAGTGGGTCTGACTTGGATGGGCTGTGGATACTCTGCTCACCACAGCCATGCACAATGGCTTCACCTCTCACTGCCCAATCTTCACCTCAGCTAACTCGGGTTTTTGGTGCTGTGGAACTATGGCCACTAGAGGGAATGGCATCACAGCCACGAGATAGGTAACATCTCTGCATACTGCTTTTCTCTGTATGTATTTACCCTCTGTCTTTCTCCCTATGGTTGACCGTGCTTAAGCTGTTATGTGACCTATAGTTCTCCTTCGGGCTGTAGGAAATGAAAATATAAATGCACAGGTCAGTCTTTGAATCTTGTTCTTCCTCAACCTCACAAACACATGATAGCTCTTGGGAAAACAAAACAAAACAAAAAACAATAACAACAACAAAACATTTATTTATTTGAGGAAGGACAGAAAATTAAGATTAGCAGAATAAGTACAGTTTGCAGAAAAAAATATGGAACTGAAATTGATATAGGCACCCAACAAATTTAACGTCAGAGTAGCTTCACTAAAAGGCATAGGCTGCCAAGTTCCTGTGTTCTGTTTACTGTGATTTGTTTTTTATTGTCCCAGCACAAATGTGGCATTTCAAGAAAGCGATACAACCTTTGTGTAGAACTATGGGAAATAATATGATTAACACCTGATGGTGTCTGTTTTCCATCTTCTCTCCTGTGAAAGAAGCAGAGACTTCTGTTCTTGCAGGGATCATTTGAGATTACAGGATCATCTGAGAGCTGAAGCAATTGAAAAAAACACCAGCTGTTCATTATGACTTCTCATCTGGATGTTGCTAACCCCACAGCTGAGCTGCTGGAACAGATCTGATGGGCGTTCCCTACGTCATAAAACTGGACACATTAGTGCAAGCTGCAACTGTGATTTCAGCTAAGTACGCTCTATTTCTCCAGGAGCAGATTGGGGCCGCTCATGCAACCCATCAAGGTTTAGCTCCTAGAGTTGGGGATTACGTCTGAGTGATGGGCAATCAAACAACTTTCAGCAGTTTCATTTAAAGTGTGGGTGTTGGGATCAGCTTTTGCACTCTCTGACATGAATGGAGAAATTTCATTTGAAAGCTGTTTGTTTTTGGCTCTTTCTAGGGAACTGTGCTTGTTTCATGTTGAGAAAAGCTAGAGATTTCATTAACAGCACAAAAGCTGAGGGTGCAAAGAACTGAGATTTCTGCAAAAGTTTTGACCTCTGCCCAGCTCTTTTGATGCTACACCCAAGTTCTGAGAAACAGAGGAGTAAGGCCATTGAAGCCTGGTGGTCTCTGTATCAGCGTCTTCTCTGGTGTCTCATTAGGCTTTTCCTGCAGGTGGAACAGAGAGAGAGCTAGAGAGAGTGTGCACATGCATATTTTTCTTTCCCTCCTCTTCCTTTCCTTACAATTCTGATGGGTAGCAAGGGTGGAGCCTGCATTGCAGCTTTCCTTTCAGCAGGAGCTATAATCATAGAATCATAGAATCACAGAAAAATTAAGGTTGGAAAAGACCTCCAAGATCATCTGGTCCAACCATCACCCTACTACCAATGTCACCCACTAAACCATGTCCCTAGGCACCAGGTCCAACCTTTTCTTGAACACCCCCAGGGATGATGACTCAACAACTTCCCTGGACAGCCCGTTCCAATGCCTGACCACTCTTTCTGAGAAGAAATGTCTCCTAATTGTTTTAATTGTTGAAGAATAGTGCTCTTTGTTCAATTCTTTGTTTTAATTGTTGAAGAGTAGAGGCATGACTTTTCCATTTTCCCACTCACTAGGGACATTGCCCGAATGCCAGGACTTCTCAACTCTGATGGAGAGAGGCTTGCCAGTTCCCTCAGGACCCTGGGATTCATGTATTCGGGTCCCATAGACTTGTACCTGTTTAGATTCATCAGGTGGTGTGGAACCTGCTCTTCACTGACAGTGGGTGGGACTTTGATCCCCCAGCCTCCATCCACGGGTTCAGGGAAATTAAAGACTTGGGAAGCCTGTCCACCAGTGCAGACAGAGGCAAAGAAGTTGCTGAGTACCTCAGCCTTCTCCATGTCTGTTGTTGCCAATTACTCAGATATATAAACTCATTCCTAATATAAGAAATTAGCCACCTATAATCGCTTACACGCTACTATTTTCACCCCTCAGTCTATGTTCACAAATGTTAAAGGTGCATGGTGGACCCTGGGGACTCCTCCTGTCACCCCAGTGCAGCAGCCCGAAGGGAGCTGGGTCCTCGCTTGTGCTCTTCCTTGAGGCCCTGCACAGAAGGGATGCCACCTCCCGCGCAAGGGCTGGGGGATGGGAAAGAAGCACTCTCACAACCCCTGAGAATTGGCAAGAGTTGTTTATTGCCGAGACATCTTGCAGGTAAGCCTGTGGGATGTCTGTGGTATTTGGTGGCTCCAAGCTAATGCTTGGGATGGAGCCTGAGCAACGAGTAGGGAGCTGACCGGGCACTCCTGCGATGCTGTTGGTGCTCTCGGATGGAAGAGAGCAACGACATGCTGCAGTAGTCCCAGGTCTGTTCTGGTGGAGGTGGATCCACTTCCATTTGTTCCTCCACATCTTCTGGTGGATTCATCTCCACAGGCTCCACAGTGTTTGGCAGAAGGACAAGCCAGTCTTTGCCCGGGACTGCCCAAAGGGGATGCCTTCCGCCTAGAATGTTTTCAGGCCAGGGTCCTGAACCAGGGGGTCGTCCATTTCCACCCCTAGGTCCCATGCCACTGTCAGGTTGATTTTCATGGATGAGTTCGATGCTGCCATCTGTTTTATGACCATGGCTGGGTCCCATGCTCTGTTCCAAACTATGGCATGCCTCTGTTCCCCACGGCTGTCTGCCTGATGCTCCTCACTTTGCCCCACGCCACCGTTGCACCTATGGTAAGGCCCAGGCCCCCTGGCGCTGTGTGGCTGAGGGGGCGGCCTGTTCCCCGTGGTGTTGCGGTACCAGTGGTACCGTTTATATGCGTCTATGGGCTGCACGCCAGAGGTCCCTCGAGCACTGGTGTCTCTTGTGCTGCCGGCGCTATCCCTCCGCCCATGACACACCTCCTTCTTGTGAGCTGCATTCCTTCTTGGTGCTTCTTTGGACGGCATCGCCGTCCTTGCACACCAAGGAGGGCTGCTTCTCGCCTTGCTGCTTCTAGTCTCCTTCCTGCCACGTACACTGGCCGTCAGAAGACCTAGACACTGAGCGAGTGGTGGGCCAGCTGCAGGGGGCCTGTTTTATAGGCCCACAGCAAAGGTGGGGCAGTGGTGGCCACAGTGACCTCAGCAAGCCTCTGTGACGGAGTGGCCCATGCATGGCCAGAGGCAGCTGTGTTGGGAGCAGCTTGGAAGATGTTTTTTCTTCTATATCTAGCTTTTTATTTTTTCTTTATTCATAAGAACTCAGATGATATTTAATTGAAATAGTCCAATTCATTAGAAAGCTTTTGGAAGGCAGGATGGCCAGTGTTGCAGAATTATGTGTGGAGGGGCCACTCAACCATGCACGCACATACTTGTCTCACCCCCCACCCAGAGCAGAAACGGAGCTATAATTTCTTCTCAATCTGTAAACTCGTTGAAGCTATTGCAACAATTTAAAGAGAAAAAGATAAACACAAGCTTACAGGCAAAAATGCGCCTGTTTTTCTTTGTTCATCCTGAGTCAAGTGGGGGGAAAAAACCAAACCAAACCAAACCAAACCAAAACAAAAAGCAGGGATCAGCACTAATACAAAAAAGATACATCTATTTAACCTTTATTTATTTATTTCTTTGTTTA
Organism: Anser anser; assembly: GCF_964211835.1. Taxonomy (NCBI): domain Eukaryota; kingdom Metazoa; phylum Chordata; class Aves; order Anseriformes; family Anatidae; genus Anser; species Anser anser. Next base: position 62,962,771 of record NC_139722.1, read on the forward strand.
TTTATTTTCCCCTGTTGTTCTGCTCATCTGGTGTAAATTAAAAAATATATATATAAATAAATCTTTTGAGGGCCATGATTGTTTTAACCTGCCAGTAACCCCCTCGAGTTCACCGGAGCAAAAGACAGCGAAAGCCTGTTTATTGTCCAGCAGGCATCTACACATGTTGTAAGCCAAGTTCCATCTGGTTGCAACATCGTGGATCATCTGGGCGACAGCCAGGCTTCATTTGCTTCATGTCCTGGGCAGCACGGAGGCAGCCGAACGGGAACACGCCGATGACCGGCCAACCGCGACCGAGCTGGCCCCCGGGGATTTCTCGACTGATGGCTCCGCGCGACGGAGCGGTGGTGGCTCTGCGGCTCGGTGTCTGTGTAAGATGGCCCAGGCTGGGCCCCGCGGGGTGGTCGGGCCGTGCTGGACGGTGCCGGGGAGTTAACGGGGGACGCCTCGCGGAGCTGTTGGAGCACGGTGGGTGCGCCTGAAACTCGTCCTGACGAAACCCGGGCACGCGACGCACGGCGGCGAAACGAGCAGGGGCCGTGACGTCATCCAGCCGCCGCGTGACGTCACGGCCCAGTGCGGCGCCGTTTGGCGTCATATCAGGGGCCGGTGAGGCTGGGGGCCGCGTGGCGGCGCTGCGACACCGCCGGCAGGGCCGGGCCGGGCCCGAGGGAGGAGAAGGGGCCGGGGAAGGGCCCGCGCGCCGCCGAGGGGTCTGCGTTTGGCGGATCGCAGAGACTTCGGAGCTGAAGGGACGCGAGTCCCTCTCAGATCGGGGGCGAAGTTCTGTGCGTGTCGAGGGACGGGGCGGTTTTGCCCAGCACAGCCATGTCTGTCATCAAACATTTTGCCATTCCCTTCCCCACATAAACATTTCCCCATATTCATAACTCGGCGAGTACCAAAAGAGATGTCTGTCGCCCCGGGTGCCACATCCCTTTTTGTCTCAAGCACTCCTACACAGTGACGTATTTTCATCCAAACAATGTTCTAAGCCAGCAGAAAAAATGCATATTCAGTTTGTTTTGCAAAGGACTCAAACAACGCCAAACTGACGTCAAGCAGGCTGCAACTGCGGTCCGCAGTTCTCTGGGCAATCCCGAAGTTCGTGGCAGTTGTTGTTCAATAGGATTTGTCGTACTGTTGAATGTGTTGTAAAACGCTGAGCAAAAACTAAGCTACTTCCATTCCTCTATTAGTGGCAAGGGGTATTTTAAAACTAACGTCATCCCTTGTCATTGTGAATATACAATATACTGCATTTCTGTTCAAGATTGTTAATAAATATACAATAACAAAATCATTTTGCTCACTGGAGAATTTTTTTTTTTTTTAATAGTAATTGTTGCACAATTATATCCTGGCATATATGTACTTTTCAGATGAATATTGCTTTCTGTTTAGGAGTGATTTACGGATTTTTCTCAGGAAATTGGAAATTGCTTTCAATGTCGAAGCTGTAATGATTGTCAGCATATTCTGCTGACAGCAGCTTCAGTGTTAATTGTTAGCAGAATGCACTGACAAGAAAAGAAATGAAGAAAGAAACCGGAGGATCCTACCTTTAATATTTCTACAAATGTGCTTGTTTGCCACAAACCAGGACCATGGTGTTTTGCAGTCTTTTGAGCGTAAAACAGCTTGTGGTGCTGTGCAGGAGGACATCAAAATGGAGACTGCAACAGATTGTATGGGGATCTGAAAACCTTTCACACACAAATATTCAGGAAAAATGCTAAGTTTTACTCCTTCCTGGGTAGGATCTCAGTCCAACTCCCATTAACCTGAGTCTTAAGAATGCAATTAGCAGTATTTGATTATACTAGTTTTTTCTTCAGCTACTCTCTTGGCCTGAATTATGCTTTCCATCTGAAGCCTAATTTGTCTCTGCTGAATGGCATGGTTTCTACTGTCTCTGTAATTAAAAATGAACAAATGCATACTTAAAATTTCCACTGTGGCAAATGACACATTTCATTTGGTTTATTTAGCTTCATTCCGTCTGCTCAGTCCAGCCCCAGTCTGCATGCTCTCTATTTCTACAGGAAACTGTCTTCTGATATATGATGCATATGGAGGTGGTGCAGTATTTGTGCCTTGCTTTGGACGCTGCTGATTTCATAAAGACCCTGAAAGCAAAGTAGTTGAAGACTGTGATATATTGCCAAGAAAAACAGGTCCAAACAAATAAGGACACTTTCAACTTGAACATTTTTAAAATGGAGATAAACCCTTTAATAAACTTCCATAAACATGCAGTCACTTTTCAGAGAACTGCTGTTGCAGAAACTATATTAACTGTAATTCAGGATTGTTTCTACTATAAATGTGGTCATTTGGCTCTTTTTAGCAAATGGTGACAGCTTTAAATTATCCAAATGAACTGTATCACAGCATTTTTCAAGATAATTGTTGCACTAATTTTTTTATTTGCTAGATAGAATGTACTTGATGTTCAATAAAATGCAACTTTAAAGAATTAATGAATTGGTGAGTACCGTAAATATATAAAAAGTTCTCTTCAGTTCCATCAGGGGCACTCTCTGATGTGAAAGGCAAAGAGCTGGGACACTGCACGTTGCAGATACCCACTGCACAGTGAAGCAGCCTTCAGTGCAAAACCTGGCATCCAGTAGCAGACAATGAAGCTGTTACAGATCCCAGGTGGTTATGTTTTGCTTGTATTTCTGTGATACTTGCACTAATCTGAGCAGAAAACGTTTACTAAATTTTAAGGGATTAATAACTGAAAACATTTTAAATTTTAAGGTTTTAATAACTGAACGAAGGGCAAGTGATTCCTTGTGTTACACTCCCTAGCACAAGCTTTGAGGAGCAGATCTGTAAACCTAAACATGCAAACAGCTGCCTGGGATGTCCCCGGGGCAAACCTGTGCTGGTCACCGAGCAGCTCCCTCCTCTCTCCCATGGGGACAGCAGCCTCAGGTGGCTGCTCCCTAAACGCAAAAGGAGGATTAATGAATTAAAAATTGTGACGTGTCCCAAAAGGGTGAAGACCTGCTTTTGGCTTTTCATGGCTGTATGAGGGTGGAGGGGAGGCAAAAGCAGCCCAGGAAGCCTTGGGAAAGGACAGATCCATGGTGCTCATAGTAATGTGCCACCAGAAAACTGCAGCCCAGGGCACCTGCGTGGCACTCAGATGGGCAAGTGTGCCTTGAATTTGGCAGAGGATGGATGTGTGCTGAGGGGGCCAATACTAAGCGACGGCATTACAACATGGAAACAACCTGCTCTGGCTGTTGTTTCATGGTATGTGTTACACGAAACAGGAATTTCGTTGTTCCTCTCCACCGTGGTTTGTAAAATGTTGTGGATAGGCTCATTTGCACGCAAAATCTCATGGTGCTTCTTCATCTTGAGATGCTTTGAAAGGATGGGCTGTGCTGACAGTGTAATGAAACCTGCCTGAGCCTATGAAGGCACAGAGGAAACCCATGTTTTGCAGGGGAATGTGTCCTTGTGCCTTCATCCCTCAGCGTTATTGTTACTGTCCTTGTGTTAGGCTGAGAGCCCGGTTTTACACTGTCTAGAAACAGGACTACATTTTCCCAAAACCCCCTCACAAAGCAGTCTGACCTGCCAAAGGCGACACCTCTTCCTGAGACTTGTGGAGGATGAAGGCTGGGTCTAAGGCTGTAATCCTGCTCCCACCAGTGCCAGCAACAAAAATCCCATTCAGTCCAATAGGACTGGATTCCCTCTCCAAGGGAAGATTTTGAGATTGGTCTCCCAGGCACAAAGCAACCGATATAATCTATGACTGCAGAGAGGACAGCCTTGGTAGTGGTGGGCAAAGCCACACTTCTGACAGAGCAACATCAGGGAAATCTTCTCACAAGAGACACGGTTTGCTTTGATTGCCTTGACTTTAAAAACATTCCCTCACCTATTGTCGGGCTCTTGTGAAAAAAAAAAAAAAGTGTAAAAAAAAAAAAGAAAGAAAATTAGAAAAAAGAGAAAAATGAGAATTACATCTAATGGACAAAATAAAATTTCAACTGGTAGGAAAGTATTTACAGTTTTCAGATGAAAACTAATCTGTCAGATATCAGTTTATTTGTTTGTTTTCCAGGTTTTTAAAATGATAACAATGATACTGATCTTGATAATCTTATCTGGAAAAGATGTCTCCTGCAGAGATTTTCAGTCAACCAAACCCAGCAAAATTAATTTTCTACTAATTGGTTTTAAGTAATTGAGTTTAACTTTCGTAGCTCAGATCATTAAAATGGCTAAAAACCCCACACTTATTATCTCTACATAAAGTAATTTAAGGGACAAAAAATTTATTTATATTGACATGTAACAAAACCAGGGCTCTTCAGACCGAGGCTCACTTTTGCCAGCCCTAGCATGAGATTGCTTCTTCTAGCCTGTATGCATGTGTATTGAGACCCATTACAAATACCGTGCTGCCCTGCAGATTCACAGACTTACATGACGATCCTGAAGTGTCCCACTTCAGACTCTGACAGCCTTCCCTGTGCTCTTCACCACCCAGCTGCTGCTTGCTTGCCTCGCAGGTCTCTTTCCCAGTGCTTCCAGTTGCTGTGATATTAATGCTTTTCTTCAAAACTCCCACTCCATGATGGTGTGAGCACATCAAAGCCTCAGTATCCTCTTCAAAATACAGTGGGGTTTTCTTGTCTGCGGAGGTGGTGAGAGGAAGCTGAAAAAGTCGATCCCTAAGTTCTGCCCACCAAAACACCTCTCAGGGTCTTCATGGCTTTTAAATGAAGATCATAATATAGTTCATTTTTAAGCATTTGGAAACACATGCTATCTTTTTTGTTTGGTTGGTTTTGTTCCCTACAATTAGCGGCCCAGAATTCTTCTTTATTATTTCTCTAAGATGCTGAGGACTCAAGTGTTTGCCAAGTGAGCTGTTTTTGCCTGGGATCAATCTGATAGCTTTGTTCACATCTGCCTGGGACCATAAACTCTTTCATTTCCTTTTGTTATTCAACAGTGTGAGAGGTGAGGCAGACACTTTTTCAATGTTTACTCATAAATATCTGACAAGCTAGCTCCTGCCTTTTCACCTGCAGATCCCCAAAACATTTTTTGAAGCCCAAACCATAACTTACCATAGATGTTAATAAATTGAAACTTTGCCATTGGGAGGAGAAGAAAAAAAAGTGAAAACACAAAAGAAGGGAGGTAAAAAGCTCTGAATGTAAGCTTTTTTTGTTTGTGTGTTTGCACTGTGAATACAAACACTACAGTAACTTGCTGAACTTCATATTATTTTATAGATCTTCCTCTAAGCCTTCAAAATCAAACTCTGGCAGAGATTAGCACCCAAAGTAATTGTTTTCATTTTGCTCTGTTCTGCAGGCTGGTCAAAGACTGCTGTCCATCAAAGCCCACTTGAAAAGTTTTTTAATCAGAATAATTGTGTGAAGAGCAAGCACATTTCCCAATATTACCAATGAACTGTAGCATCACCAAAGAGTGATAAAAGTGACTTCAGCAGTTCTGATGTTGAATGGCACTGAAGGCATGAAAAGACAGTTTAAAATATCTCATCCTTGCCTACTGATGTGAAAAAGTAGGAGAAAAAAAGAGGGGAGCGTTAGGATGGTCATTTACCCTACAGGGAAAGGAAAAACCTCGTCTTCCTGTTGTAAGCCCCAGAAATCTTGTTTTTGCCTGATGCCATTTTATACGTTTTTGATCACGGTAGGCTGAGCAGTATTCCTGCTTGGTTGCCTGGGACGGGAGCTGTTAAGTGCCATGTCACACATAGCTGTGCACCGCGTCCTCACGCTGGGCTGGGAACTGATCCCATGGTCAGCCGGTGACATTTCCAGGGGCTGGGAGAAAGCGGGGGCAGGCTGATTCATTCTCTGTCTCCTCTTCCTCCCCGGTTGTGTCTCCTGCTCGGGCTCCTTTCAGCCTTATTCATGAGCAGATCACTGAGGGAAGGGAATGGGGAAAGTTATTTGCATTCCAACATTACATTTAAAAGCTATAAATTACCAGCAACTATAAACAATCTCCTTGCTGACGGCACTGCTCATAAAAATCTGTGTTTGTGTGTGTGCTGCGTTCGCCTGTGTGTGTCCACATTCAGCCTTGTGGGATTTTTTTCTCCCAGTTATGACAACTATATTAATTCTTCTGGGCTCTGAACGCAATGCCTGATGCAACAAATATTTTTATTGCTTTTTCTGGTTGTTGTAGGTCCGGCTCAAAAGTAAAATCATTGCCGCTGCTTTGAGTTAAGTTTTGGTGTTAGACTGGGAGAAAGGATTGTGGTCTCCTTGGCCAAAAGCTAGACAAATAGGAAAAATGCTTTTGGACCAGTGACAGTTACTGTAGCCAGAAACACTTTGTGTTACCACTGAAGAGGCAAAAAGGTTATGCAGAGGGAAAAACAAGGAGGAGGATGCTCAAAGATGTAATGTTTGCTGTGTGTCCACAGGTAAGCTGAATACAGAGCTGGGAGTGGGGCCTAAAAGTGAAGGGAAAACTGCTCTAACAGTAGTCTAAAACATGATTCCTAAGGATGTGATTCCTGAAGACTGTGAGAGTAAGCAGAGTGTGGTGATGATGGTCTGCATCTGTGCAGTCTTTGAGGGTGGTGGTACATGTGAGGGGGCACAGAAATGCAGTGATCTTTCAGCCCAGTGGATTCCTGGGATCCAGCGTGCTTGCCAAAGCTTGCTCAAGTCCTCAGACTGATGAATCATGAAAGAATGGAATTCTGTTGGAAAAAAAATCAGTCTGTTTGATATGTATTATTCTCTTAGGTAACCCTGCAATAATGAACTGGCAGGTTTTTCCCTCATGGGATTTAATTCCTGACATTGCTTCCTCTTGTAGATACATGTAATGTCACAAAGCTGGCAGAGTCCTCAAACCTTGTGTTTGTGAGGTTTGAAGGCTTTGGCCACACACTCTACCTCTTAGCAAAAAAGGAGAAATCCCCTGCTTCTGTGCCAGACAGCATCATTTGTGAGTGCTGAGAGTGGGCTGCCTGTGCTGGGGATTGCCCAACTGCTGACCAGACAAAGAGGAGCACTGCAGACCTCCATTTCGTAACCAGATACAGAAACACAAGGCAGCTGTGAGTGCACTGGAGGTGTTTATGGCAGGAACCACAGTCTGGAAGAGTTCTTGGCTCATGAATAGCTGCAGTCTGGGATAGTTTTTTTCCCCATGTTTTCAGATATGTATGGTTACAATTATCCGTACAAAAATCATGCATTAGCCCTGGCAGCCGAAGGTCACAAGGTCAGGAGGGAAACCCTGCTCTGAGTGATGAAACCTCCAGGCAGGGTTAGTATTTTCAGCCTTCAAATAAGGAGACCCTTCCTGTCTCCAGCCAATGCCAGGTGTAGTGTCACAGCTCCTCTGCTCCAGTGGCAGCTCTGCATGGGAAGGCCGAGCACGCATGGCAGGTCCTAGCACTCGCATCCCAGCTGACTGGTGAATTGCTAGTGGAAAGCCTCCCGGGGGGTAGTGTTGGGGCGGAATTGAGAAGGAAAGGAGCAGAGTGGCAAGGTGCCAGAGCAAAGAGTTTCCTGTGCCCTGGTCGCTCTCTAAACAACAGGCATTGCCTTCCCCTGTGCCCTGTCCCCCTCTGAGGAGAGCACTGGCAGGATTTGCGTGTGTCATCTCACAGGGCATTTGAAGGAAGTTCTTTTCCCTGGATCTTGCTCTCACCTGGCTCAGCAGCCACGTTTGCCAGGTCACTTTCCATGGTTGCAGTGTGCAGCTAAACCTGGAGCAGGAGGTGCAGCGAGGTTGTGGCTGTACTTTGTGGGGCTGCTGCTGTGTGCTAGAGACTCATCAGCTTCTCTCCAAAGGAGCAGGTGTCTGCCCCCCTGGGACGCCTCTCCAGGAAAGGCAGGGCTGACTCTCCCACACAGGCTGTGCTGTGGTAATTCATCTCATCATCAGCTGAAATCTGGCCTGCATCAGCTCAGTGCAGTTTCAGGGCTAATTTCACTGGCAAAAAATGGTGTGGCGTTCTCACACCGGCTAGTGGGGATCCCCAAAGTGTGGTGTGCTCCAGACTCACTGTCTCAGGTATCACCCTGGTTTTTTTTGTTTTGTTTTGTTTTTTTCCCCTGCTGTGAGCACTAGTTTAGGGTTGCCTTTGGAAGTGTGGACTGAGACCACTCAAACTCCTGTTGGATCTAGGGAGTAACACAAAGATGATTTAGTGAGGGGTACGGATCTAGCCTGTTTGTATTTGTGATGGTTTGGGATGGCAGCATGACAGAAGCGTGGGCTCAGACACTGGGAATTTCTAGGTGGAAGCTGTCGTTCATGGAGGATTTCCCCTCTGTTTCCCTTCAGCTCTGCTGGCCAGTACTAGAGAAGAGCAGCAAATTCATTAACCCAGTCATCTGGGGTGAAGCATGCACCACCATGTCCCCGTGAAAAACAGGGGGGGCGCAGGCCTGGGACAGTGCTCCTGAAGGAGGGTCTGACTTTGTCTGAGGGAAAGGTGTTGTCCACACCATCGGGCCCACATGAGGAGAGCAGCTCTGCCAGCAACTTTGAGGAGGTGTATGGCTTGCTGGAGTCCTGTGGCTAATGCAGAGATTTTCCATAAGAAAAGAAAAGGTCTGTGCACTGGTCTTTGGGTGTGACCCCTTTATGGGGGTGAAAGGCAAAGGAGTAGAAGCCAGCCAGGCCTGGGTGCCTCTGTTTCACACAGACCTGTGATCGTTTCTGGAGGTCAGTCCTTGCTGTGCCATGGTCCTCCATGTCTACCCACTACATCCAACCAAACCTCGTGCGAGGCTTATCCAGGTCTGCTCTCCCACACTGCAGATTAAAGAAGGAAATGTTGTGTGCACTGGCAGATAAATGCCTACAACCTAATCTGTAGTGTAAGGGATGCTGCTGAGGGGTATACAGTGCTGCGGTGCTGGGTGGCGTGGACTGGTCGAAAACCTGAGGAATAAGCAGCAGGTCCCGGGCGGCCCGTCGCGGACCGAGCGGGAGGGAGCAGGCCCTACAGATCTCCATGAGAAGCGCCACTCGCTCGGCAGGGAGAGCGGAGCAGGCTGAGCCTGCGGTTCACATCTCTTTGTCAATGGCATCCAGCCCCTGGCCTTGGGAACTGACTGGCGGCAGTTTGCAAATGTATGTGCTTGGCTGGGAGCCTGCCGCTGCCTTTGTCCTCGCGGCGCAGGGGGGCTAATAGGGAAGCCGGAGCGTGTCATCCCCGACTGCCACAGCTTCCAAGCGGTAACATGACGGGCAACTTTTCAGACAATATCCAACATGAACATTCAAGGCTGAGCCTATTCTTCTTCTAGACACTGGTACTGACTGATTCCACATGCTGTTTTCCAGACTCGGTTGCTGTAACAAGCTAGAGTGCTGAATGTGGACCATCGTCCTCCTGCGGAAAAGGCCCAGAGGACCCAAAGGAGTCAAAACCATTTGGACCATTAAAAGCTGATTGCCTTTGAGCATTAGGTATAATGCTGTAGATGTAAAGTAACAAAATATTTGTGTAGTTTCCTATAACGTGTACAAAATTATTTGTATTTATTCCATTCTGCTTTGCACACCCTCCTCCCAGTACTTAAATGCAACTTGCATGGATCTGTACGCATTTAAAGGGAAAACTGCTATGCTGCACCATGTGTGAAGGTGAGCTAATTACATGTTAGGGAGTGTTTGAGATGGGAGTGATAATGGCAGAGGAAAGATGAGCCTTCTCCTCACTCACGGACAAATTTGGATCAGGTGGCAGTACTGAAAAATCCTTTGGAGCTTCCATTGAACTTGAAGTGTGATTTTTTTTTTTTCATTTTTCATATTTTCTCTGGAAGGATTAGAGGCTAATTATTCTGGAATTTGCTAATGGGCAAAGGCAATTAACAGAGAGACCTTGTTTATTCCAGATTTGATACTGGATCCCAGTGCTTCCAGGTAGCTAAGCATCAATGTCATTGCTGCCTGCCACTGTCGTCTCTCTTCTTCCAAGTCACAAGTGGGTGGGTTGCATGTCACAGAGCAAGGCAAATGGAAACTTGCATAAAGACACAGGGGGAGCTGGACATTTATGGATGAGGTGAATTGAAAGTTATGTCTAGTCCTCTGATGAGTGCATGACTGCCATGGCTGAAAGTTGGTGATGGTCCTGCTTTGAGTGGGAGACTGGACAAAACGACATTTGGGAATCCCTTCCAGCCAGCACTGCTCCAATCCACAAGTCCGTGATACTCAACCTGGTATGTTCTGCTTACGTTTACAATAAAGTACAACTCCCCTAAACTTGTACATAGCTTGAAAGTTCTGTTGGATTTGGTGCTCTCTTACTATTTTCTTATTGCTTAAAGCATCCCAGGACAATTTATGTCCAAAAGGCTCAGTCAGCTGGGCCTGCCCCTCAGCCTGAGTTGCACTATTGATTCTTTGGGAGAAAAAAAAAAAAAAGGCTACAATCTCATACCCATGTCTGTAAATACTGTCAGGTGACAGTGAAAGACAGACATTTTTTGGTACTCCAGTTACAGCTCAGATTTCTTCTGCCAGAAACACAGTAGTGGTAACATTTGATTTGCAAATCTGGCATAGAGGCATCAGCCCAGTCGAAAACAATCAACAGAAGCCATTTCCTCAGTGCAAGTAAATATATTGACATGTGTTGACAATAAACTGATTTTGTGCACTTTTGGAAAGGCAGACAGCATCTCACATGTTTTAACTGCTTAGCTCCTCTAAAAGACTATGCAGGAAAATATCTTTCATAGGCTATAGAAGGCAGCTCATCTTTCATATCTCTCGAGTCGTCATGATGTCCTCTAATTACAAGAATATGATTTTTAGAGAATATTCATGCTGTATTGAGCGTGACAATAATACATTCAAAAAGTATGTATAAAGCATATGCTTTAGGATATGTGATGGAGTTAGGGTTGTTAAATAATAATTTTTATCCTGTTACTTCCAGTTAAAATATATTAAAGTATTAGTTATGGCTTGGAAACCATTTGCCATCTTTGTTCTAAGGCATTCATTTCTTGTCAAATGATTAAACTGCGTAAACATCCTTCCAGTATTGTCAACAATCAGGAAATGTGAGACTTTGTAATAACTAGTACTAGTAGGCTAGTACTTCTCATCACCAGATCTTAAATGGCTGTGTAATGAAGGTAAATATTTCTGTTTTACAAGAAAGAAGATTACGTTTGTCCACCTGAACGGCCAGCTCAGTGAAAGATTGTCTTGTCCTGAGGAATCAAAGAACGAGGTATTTACTTGTCTGACAGATTTAGGAAGCAGACCCTGAGAGAGTAGCTCGTGCTTGGTGGGTTTTCTGGCACAGAGTAGAACAAGAAAAGGCTGCTGGATCCTGCCCAGGTCTCTGCTGGAGCTGCACAGGCTGCATGGCTCTACCGGGGGAAGCAGAGGCTGCAGACCCTTCCACCGGCAATCACCTGTCAGCACGAGGTTATGCCAGCACGTCTATATTAAATGGAAATTGGAACAAATCCCTAAATAGCTCTTCCTCTTTGTAAGGTCATTGTGCCTGTGTGCCTTTGGGTTCCCAAGTGCTTAGCTGGAGGGAGCATAGCAATGATTTTTGTGTGAAACTTTCATTGTTTATGGACAAAGGTCTATTTTTGAAACCAGCTGAAGCCTGGGAGAAACTTTGCTAGAAAGAGTCTTGCTGCAGGGAAAACAACCTCCCATGACAATGGGGAGAAGTCCTGGATCTGAGCCTTAGGCTTCAAACAGCCCGAAATCTGATACCTCTCAGGCTCCTTGGACGTGGATATGTAGGAAACTAATGGTAAGAGTCTAATGTAACCAAAGTGCTCACCTCTGGTTTGGGGCAGTGTTTGAAGAAGAGGGAAGCAGAATAAGCATATACATGTATGTTATCTGAGACAAGGAGTCCCTCGGCAGACAGAGGGCAATCCTAGATCCATAATGATCGTAGGCTCTTTCCTGACAAGCAGATTTCCCAGCACCTCCCAGCTTCTTGCTCCAGCTCTCATCAGGCTTCGCAGCTTTGGGTCTGCCGGGGGCTCTTTTCGATGGCAGCGAGTTCCTTCCCTCTCCTCTGCTCCAAAGAATAGAAAAAGCAGTCAGTGCAGTAAAACAGTCTTTCACACTTTCACTTTGCTAGACTAATGTCTTAAAATCCAGCTTAGAACATGAACATTATAACCCCCTGGTGAAATTCCTGCTTGCAAAAAGATGCGGTCAGTGCCGGGACGGTTGCTTGCTGCAGTTGTCACTGCGTGGCAAGGAGCAAGGCGCGCAGTGCTGCTGCGCTTGGGTGCACTCGCAGGGACAAAGGCCTGGTGTCAGCCTCTGCCTTGAAGTCAGGGACGCGTCGATTCATCCCTTGGAGAGATGTGTGTAAATAAAAGCAGCATATTCAGTGCAAGCTGGCTGTAAGGAGACTGCTATAATGCAGTTTATGACACTACTGCACACGAGGATAGAAGTGACACCTATGGAAGATTTCGACGTCATCTCCTAAACTGCTGCTGACATAAGCAGCCAAATCTGCACCCATTTTAATTGTGTTTATGCCATTTGTTACTGATGTTGCCTGGAGATATCTGTGGACAGAAATAGACACAGAGTGTGCAGACAGGCTGTTAACTAACGGCAGAGATTTACTAATTAATGACATGGTAGGGCACCTATTCAGCATTACTATGCTAATACTTATTACTATTTAAGCTGTGTTCAACTTTAAGCACGGGCTTAAGCTGTTTCATGTCAAGGACACTGCTAATACTATGCTGAATTGCCACATAAAATTGTAGAAACAATTCTGCACCGCTTTCTCAGAGTACTGGCTTTGCACGTGCTACTGCCCTTGAGAGACTGAGAGGCATTTCCCGTAACATTAGGATATAAAAATAAAATAAAATTGGACCCATACCATTTTCAACTGTATTTTACAGATTAGTTAAAATAGATATTGTTCTGCACAACTTGAAAATGTCAATTTTCCTCCTTTTTTTGGGAGTCATTTCTCTCAAAATTTGCAGGGCTTTATGTTTATATTTTTGTACAAGACTAAAACTGAAGCAGTAAATAGCTCAGTTTTCAAAAAAGAAGTTTCAGGTAAACATTTTGAATGTGGTTAAAAAAATTGGTTGACAAAAAAAAAAACAAAGGAAAATCTTAAGAAGTTATTTCAACTTTCACTGTTTGCATTTTATTCTATCAAAGAAAAGGTAAACATTCACTGAAAAAGAGATTATTCTGCAGTAACTTTACATTTATGAATCAGTTCTCACTTGAATTACTTTTTGGAAAAGCAAAAATTCATAGAGCTCTTATTTCCAGATGCCTGAGAAAAAGTTCCTTGCAGAAGGGAAAAAAGAAAAAAAGTGCCTTTGAAGCCCCAAGCTGGGGGGAATAATGGTACTTCGAGTCGTCTCTAAAGGTCTGCCCCAGAGATTATGCTTTAATTTAGGAGAGCTTCGCAGGGTGTATTCCCTCTCATCTCCCAGGGCGTCTCCTTAAAAACACCCACATTTTAACAATGGATTTTTAACACTCACCTCATCTACTGCTCTCTGAAAATTGTAAGGTACTCGATGAGGGCATCTTTTCCTAAGTGCAGCCCTGACCTGTAGCAGTGTAGGAGCACAGTGCATGCAGGCTGCATAAAGACAATGAGTGTTGTGTCCGGGCTGAAGCAAGCAGTCAGAAAATTATCAGCAGCACATTTTCTGCTCATGTTCTAATGGAAAAAACTTGGTGATATACTTAATTTACCAAGATGTACACAAGCACTTTATTATTTTCTCTTGCATCTGTCGTTAAAATAATTGGCTTAAATGTTGTATGTCTCATTGAAAAAGACCCAGTTAGAACTATGTTTAAAATACACCCTGTAACTCTGCTTTGCTGTGGAGCTAAGGGACAAAAGTATCTCCTAGGTGTGCAAACAACATGATAGAGCTTGATGTGATAAACCCAGAGCTTAACAGCCATCGCTGTCGAGTAGGAATCCCATTATTTTTGTAAAAAGAAACACAGCTTTTGATATAAATCCAGTTCTGTTAAAATTTCCTCAGAGATCATACTAAACAAATAAATGCACTAATAGCATTAGACCGAGTCAGAATTTAGCACGGACTTGTTTTTATAAATGGACAGAAGAAGCCGTGAATTTGTATTTCTGTAAGAACCCAACCTTCCCGAATGGCATGTGTGGTTGCTGTGCTTTGGTCCCTTTGGCAGACACATTTAACGTTACCCACGCTCTGCCTCAAATGATGCAAATGACTTTCCAGAGCTATTTGCAAAGCGCGTGAAACATTGCAAGCGATGCAGCGTTATCTGTGTGCGGTTTTACTAGGGGTATGATTGAATTCTTTGCAGCACAAGAAAGCAACTAGTTATTTTACCGTGCCAGAAGATTGGTAACTATTTATTTACACATTTATTATCTGCTCCGCTCCGAGAATAAAGAATGAGCCTGAACTACAAAAGCTGAGCCTGCATGAAGGCCCATCAGTCTCTCCACACTTCTGCTGTCAACCCTATTATAGGGGAAACATTATTCAAACTGCAGGCTCCAAACTCCCAGGTAACTAGAGACAGCAGGAAGCTCTGTTTGATATCAAGTATATTCTTCATCAACCTTTTTGTTGCGATGGGAAGAAATGATCTAACTTTACTTTCATCTTACTCTGTCCTCACATCACCCAGTAGGTGAATTGCTTTATTGGTGAGCCTTGGCCAAAAGCTCTTTGATATACGCTGCCCTTTGCAGCCATAAATTTTCCATCTTTCAGACAAGGTTTGAGACTTTCCCTGTCCTGCTATTCTACCCCTAAGCGATTAGATGCTCTTTTCAGAATGAAAGATGAGCTTTCATGGAAACTCTTGGCCCTCTCCTAGGTACCATAAAATAGCCATAATTTGATTTTCCTAGCGCTGATAAAAGTTGCAGACTTATCACCTGCAGGCGGGCTGGTGCTGCGCCTGGCGCCAGCACAGCTGTGGCACGGAGGGCGGCGAGCTCCACCCTGGAGGCACGGCCAAGCGGGGCTGAGTAGGCAAAAACTGGGCTGTGCTGGGCACGGACCCGCGCTCGTGGGGAGCACAAAGCCTGGTGTTCCCCACTGAGACCCCACCTGGGGAGCCGATGGAGGGATCTGGAGAAACAGCCACCCTGTGTGGGTTTTGGTGGTGTTTGAAGTGATCCCAGGGAGGGATCTGCACCACGCTGGCTCTTGCTGCCATGGCAGGTGGGTGGAGGATGCCCAGTGGTCCCAGGCACCCTGAGCTATGCACAGGACTTCGAGGAAATTGGCCTTCAGCAAGTCCCTAGGACAACACTCATGCTTCCCCAGGTCTTTGGAAGTGCCAATGTGAGCTCTGCCAGTCCTGATGCTTAGTTCTCCTCTCTGTTTTATCCCTGTGAGGTGGGGGATATAATAAACTGCTTCCTACCCTGTGGTGCAGAGGGGCTGACTACAGAGGAGCTTTGGGTACACCAGTGCCAGGGACTGCTGAGGGCTGACGTCCCAGGGACATCATGAGCAGAGCCAGCTAAGAGCTGGCGGCATCCTGCCTTCACAATTAGATGTCTGTGATTTAATAAAGACAGCTGGGGAATTCTTTATTTATTTCTCTCCTGGAAAAGACCGATGAAAGCAATTTTTCTCAGTTTGGCCAAAATATTTCTTTGACAGCTTTCGAGTTTTCATTAAAAATGAAAAAAAAAATGTTGTTGCCTGAAAACTAAGCATAAAAGTCTTTTGGATAGCAATAATACTAATGCAGGAACATTTCTTCTCAGACAGGAGTTTCAGAAGAAACCAACAGGCCAAGTGCAGCAGCGTTATGCCCCAGACTCCCACGAGATGGAGAACCCACTGCTGTGGCCTGGTATGCAGGCTGCCATTTTACTGCCCAGTGGTTTCATCTTTGCTGGGGCTCAGATGCTTGTTGTAGCTGAAGACTTTAAGCAACGGTGAGTGAGCGGGGAGACCCTAAGCGTGGCTGCGGGTTCCTTCCAAGTCATGTCACCTCCCAGCTCCTGTTGAGGCTGCCAAGGTGGACAGGGATCGGTGAGCCAGAAATAAAGTTGTTCACACAGGCTCTCAGTGAGAGCTGGATGAGGGATGGCAGAGGACCCGACCCACTGCTTCCATGCTACCAAAGGGTCCTCATGGAGTGAGGATCACAGGGCCGAGGAGTTGGACCTAACGTGGTGGTGGTGGGGATGCTCGAACTCTACAGCTGAGCACAGCCCTCAGGGATGGCATAGGGATCAGAATGAACCCAGATGACTGCCCAACCAACACCGCCACTCCTCGGGTGGAGGAGCTGCCTCCGGGGGCCTGGCTGTCAGGAGGCCGAGCCGAGGGCCGTGGGGAGGCCGGGAGCGGCCGGCTGCCCAGCGCCAGCAGCACCAGGGCTGGGCGGCTCCAGCCAGAGCCCTCAAGAATGGAGAGGGTCCTTCAAAAGGAGAACAACCTTCGACCCCCAGTCATCATTTTGGCCATCAGGTCAACAGTTGTTCCACAGAACATCGGCAATTGTCTTTCTCCTTGTGTCAGGAGGCTCTTGAAACATTATACGAGGATAATTAAGTGGTGAATAAGGGTCAGCGTGGACAAATAAATCAAACTGATAGTTTGAACACAGACTGATTGAGCAAAAACAAGGAATTCTGCCATGCCTGTTAGCGCTGCTCTTGATGTTAACTGACTTTGTTAACATTACATCCAAAGGCAGCAAGTGGGAAAGCTTTGTGAGGAATCAAAAGCTGAGCAAAGAGACATGGGCTTTAATTGTTCAGCTTTATTTTTGAAATAAAGACATGCAGTGCATCAATTTAGCTGACTTTAATGGACCACAAAACTGAACCTATTCTTTAAAATGCTAATTGAGTTTGAAGATTCTCGCCTCTCGCAGAACAGGGATGCAAGAAATGCCAGTTCCACATTCAGATGTGTCAGAAGCTGTCGTACAGTCGCCTTTGGAGCAAGTGGGTAAAGTGCACACCATCATGCAAGAGCAATGTGCATACAGCAGGATAGCCCATCTACAGAGGAGAAAACATCCAGACAAATAATGTCTTTGTACATACAGTGTCTTATGGACGTTTAAGTCTTTGTAGATATGATAATATAACATTGGTGAGGGACATTAAACCAATACTGTATTGCAAACCCATGCGGTGGACTGCGTGAAAGATTTGTACTCAAGCCCATGAAAGTGAAGGTCATTCACTTATGTTAGGGAGTAAGGGATGAAAAAGGGGTAGGAAGTCCCTAAATGACTTTTTAAGGGAAACGATGTGTCCATGAGTACATGTGTTTCTAATGAAAATATGTGGTGGACAAGGGAGTATAACATCTACATCTTACTCTATAAAAAGGTCTATAAAAAGAATAAGTGTTGATAATAAAATAATCACATTGACATTTCAGGGTTTTGTTTTCAAAAAACCAAGACCATCCTGCCAAGTCCTCTGTGTGTCTTTTCTTCTCCAGCTGCAGCAAACGCTGAGTCTATCTTTTGCTTCTGCTCTTTCCCTGGCACCAAACAGAAGATGCAGGGTGCTGCTTGTGCTGGGACCTGTACTTCCATGTGCTGATACCTCAGAGAAGGAATGGTTCCCATGCTACAAGTGGCTGTGTCATTTTCTCAGCAGGTGGAAGTACAGAGAATTACAGATGATCATAAAGATCATAAGATCATAAAGATCAGATGATCATAAAGCAGCTTCTCCTACATGTGTTGCCTTTACCAGAGCACTGGGAACAAACCACAGCAGTTCTGACTCCTAGGATCAAGCCCATGTACTTAAAGAAGGAAACTTGTCTTCCTACACATCCTGGCAATGTTCTATTAAAAATTAGTCGTTGTCTTTCTGTGCTGCTACGTTTCATTTCATACACACCTGACTATTATTTAAGGAAACAATTCTAACTGGTAAGAATCATTTTTGAAATTAAAAATGAAGATTGAAATAACACAATGTTCTCTTTTGTTTAGGTAACTTCAATTGTTTCTAAAGCAGAGTTTGCAGCAAATATTAATAATGCCTTGACTATTTTCTTTCTTACAAGGTAATGTGCATGGCACATAACAGACACATAAAATGTGTCTTCCCCAAATATTTTACTGTTTCCTTAAGACAAATATGAAATAGGAGACCTAATATAATTAAGTTCATGGCTTTTACGTGACTTGAGTCTGCTATATTTCCACAGCGTGTTATTACACAGTATCTTAGTGTATATTTATTTTTATGCGGTAGGAACTTTCCTTCTGACTGGGCTCCCACAAATTTATTATTGCTGGGCTTTCACACTGTAGAGCACAGCACTGCTTCTCATGCTTCGAATGCTTAAACATAGGGCGCTGGTACTTAAATTCGCAACTGGACTACAGAAAAGCAAGCAAGTTATAAGAGATAAATTTAATAATAAGCATGTTAAAAAAAATTCTATGGGAAATGTATCTGCACACCCACATGAATTACGAGGGTTTGCCAAGAAAGGTGTAATGGATTATGGTGAAGGATGAAGGGGAGCCCACACCATATCCAATCAGCCTTTTACTTAAAGGTCAGGACATTCTGTCTGGGTCCACTTGAGTTTTTGATTCTGCCGTTTCACTATTCAGGGGCACAATGTAACTGTCAGTCTCAACAACGGTTCCTCGAGCCACTGGCTCCACTGCTCGCAGGGCAACACACAATATTTCACAGCCACAAAACAATTCACTGTCTGCATAGGCAAACCATATGATTTCCATGGGGAGCAATATTGACACACCCTACTGAGCGCTCTTAAGGGAACTCTTAAAAGAGTTACATCTTTAAAAAAGAAAAAAAGAGAAAAAAGAAAAAAAAAGAAAAGAAAAAGGCCTATGGCTTCACTATTCTTATCTATGCCTAAGTAACCAAATAGCATTTTAATGCTCTGTCTCTATGAGATGAAGTTAAATGCAAATATTCTCTGTGCCTCCTGCCCCCATTCTCATTTCAGCAAAGGGAGACAGTTTTACTGCTATGCAAAGTCTTTTTGGTCCGTACATAGTAGCATGATAGATACTAGGAAAAATTTAGCACGTGAATGATGGTCTGCTTGGATTTTCCCCAGCGAGTATTTACTGCATTATATTATTCATTTCCAGCCCTAAGATAAATCCAGAGGCTGGTACGAATTTATAAGCGCGGAGGGCCCTGCCGACGGTGCGTGCAGCTCTGGTTTGCTCCTTGTGAAGGCACCTAGCTGCTGAGCACTGCGAGGGGATGCTGTTAGGCAGCAGGTGAAACGCTGCCCTGGAGGTCAGGAGCAAGGAACCACAGACGGGACGAAGAGCTGGAGAGCCTCTGCAGAAAACAGGGGGCAGCTTCCCTCCAGAAGCCCTTTAGCCTGGCTTTTATTTCGGTTTTTAAAGTCATGCATCTCGCTTATGACAGGCTTCAGAGCATGTAACTGGATGTCTTGGGTGATGGGGATGGCCAGGTGCCCCAGCCCGGCCCGCAGGCTGCTGCCCGGGCAGATTTTCCACCTTGCAGTGCTAATGCTGCGATCGCTCTTTAGAAATGAATTTTATCTCATTGTTCCCACAGCGCTCCCCAGCTCTATTCAGACGATGCAGCCAACTGCAAAATGGAAACGGCGTCGGAGCATTGCCGGTGCCTGGCTCCAGCCCCTGGCTGCAGGGGAGGCAGCACCCTGACCTTCACAGGGAAGTGCAGGTGGTGAGCGCTGCCTCGCTGAGACGTGGGCACAGGGCTGGTGCCAGGGACAATGCCCTGGGTGCCGTGGGGTCTGCAGCCACCCTGCTGCACAAGCAGTTCAGGGGACGCAGGCTGGGCTTGCAGTCCCATGGGCCAGGCTAACAACACCTCTGAGGGCTGCAGAGCTCGTGAGCGCTGCAGAGACATGCATTGCAAGAGCTGCACCTGGGCACTAGCCACAGTGTGGCAGGCACCTTTCCCTGGGTCCCAGGGCTGTGCCAGAGCAGGCGGCTTTGCAGCCTTCCGGCAGCATGGGCTGAGCCTTCAGCAGAGCCCTGACCCGCTGCGGTACCCCCCTGCCAGTGCTACACTTGCCTATTGCTGAAAAGCTTCCCTCTGTTAAAAGGGGGGGAAGAAACCGTCTGGCAGCTGCTCGGAGCCCAAGGGAGCCTGGTTTGTTTTAAAAACACCATCTTCTGATGCTTCCAGAACAAAATATCGTAGGGCTGGCTTTCCCTTTTCCCCTCCTGTTAAAGCTTTCAGGATTTCCTGCTTTAAGGTTGCTTTGTTTTGGGGGGAAAATTATTATAAAGCAGAAATTCTTCCTCCTGATGAGCTTTGCTTACATTTCAGCCATCTGTTGCCCGGGCAGCCCCATCCAGGCTGGTGACGGCATGATATAATGGTCCCTTCTGGCCCTCAAATCTCTGAAACTGGTGCGGCAGGACTGTGCTCAGCAGCGAAAGCAGGGCAAACATATGGACCAAGCTCCACTGCTGCTTCCTTGGTCATGCTGGCCTGCTGCTGGATGGCAAACGATGACCCTCCTCAGCATCTTGCTTCAAGCTATGTTTTGTGATGCTTTTGCTTTTCACAAACTATTGTCACGCAGCAACCTGATCCTTAATGTTTCTGTCAAAAATGGGGCTGCAGATAGCGGGCTGTGTTAATCACCTGCAGGCACTTTTTTCTGATGTCCACCTATCTGCAGCAGGCACTGCAGCGTACCATGGCACCTCCCTGCATTCCCCTTGGAAAGGGCTTGTCACCAAGGGAGGCCTGCACTTGTTTTGCATCAATTTCTGGGCAAGGTATGCTCAGTTTATAAGAAAAAAAAAACTGCTCATTTTCCTGTGCAAGCTATGAAGGAATGTCAAATTCAGCCTGACTTCACAGCTGAGGGCAGGTTTCCACCAGTACCACAAAAACGCACCTGAGAGCCCCCTGGGCTCGGCAGCTCTGCTGGATGCACAGACCAAAACCAAACCCCACCTCTCGTTCTGGGGCTGTGCAAGTTCTGCATCACAAATGGGGATAAAGCAGCACAACATTTTTCTGCTCAGTTCAGTCAAGGCTATAATCAAGGCTTATTTAAAAGGGGGACTTAATAATCATTTGCTACTATTAGGTGGGGAGTATACAGTCTGTGGCTGGATGTAGCCCATGATTTCATCACATCCAGCCCACCATCAGCTGGTAGAAGCCCCTCTGGTGACCACTGCCAGAACAGTGCTCTAAATTTATCCCAGAGCTGGGAGTCAGGAAGTCTTGGGGATCAGCAGAGACTCCAAGATCTGTCACTGATCCCGTCACCTGCCTTTTTCCACTGGGTATAACTTGATCAGAGCAGAGAAACTTGCCTTACCATTCAGTTGTCCAGGATTACATTCTTCATTCTCGAGCAATGAAATGTTGTTATTGGCAGAGAAGAGCTTTCTTCTGAAATGCTACTGAGCCTAGGAAAGACTGGCATCCCGTCTGCATGGCCAGAACCAGTCAGGAGTGCTGCTGTATCTGCAGAGTCTGGGAAGGAAAGAAATCCAGCAGGGACCTGGAGGTCCCGGCACTTGGGAAACTCCTTAGAGCAATTATAACAAACTTAGAGCTCCTTGAGCTGCTTTTGCAGTGAGAGGAAAAGAAAGAAAATAAAGTAAAAAAAAAGTAAATAGAAGCCAGCTTTGTATATGTGTGCAGTGTAGTGAGGGGCTGGGCTACTTATGAAAAGAAGCCAGCTATAAATAGACTTGTTCCTTGTCAGGGAGGATGTACTCAAAATATCTTCCACAAGATGGGAAAACTTGCATGTGCAGCCGTCCATGACAAGCACATGTTGCGCCAGACAGCTCCGCGCTGGAACAGTGCTTGCCTGATGGACATCCAGCCTCGGGTGATTTGTGATGGGAACGGCTGCTCCGGCGCCTCTGATCCCAGGCAGCTAGAGGCGGGCAGTGCCTCCAAGCACTCTCGCTTCTTTCTCGCCGGCTGGAAGCTCCTCACAGCTCCCCTGTGATGGAGCAGGACTTATTTCTGGTTCCTACAGGGAAAGCAGGGGGATGCCCACGCTGCCAGCTGGCTGCACGGCTCAGCTCCCGGCACCCCTAGTGCCCACAGTGCTCGTGGAAGAGCAGCTCTTCAGGTTCCGGGGGGCTCTGGAGGAGATGCTCAGGGCTTCTGCCTGATGTCTGTGCCTGTCCACGTGTCCTCGATGGGCTAGCATCGTCCCCTTCTTCTGAGACAGTGCCCCCCCAGCCCAATCTGCGTTTTGTCCCTGCAAAGAGCAGCGGCATTGCAGGGTACCCCATGGGCAGAGGGAGAGCCCCTCGGACCTGCCACAGCACACACAAAATACCAAATCAGAGTCATGTCCGCTAGGAAAAACAGATGCTACAGATGCGACAGCCGAGGCTCTCCCCTGGCTTTGTGCACTATTGCCAGCACGCGGTGTGCTGTGCCCTGCACAGCGTCGGCGTGTCCTGGGTGTGTGGTTTCAGCTGTACTCTGAATTATTGATGGGAGAACAAAGAACGGCTCCAAGCTGCAGCCCCCTGACAGTCGGAGGGAGCTCTGCCATTAACTTCTTTGAGAGCAGAATTGGGCCCCAAGTGCATGTATCTGTTTTCAGCAGCGTTTTAAATATGTATCAATGCTCTACACTACGGAGTCTTTACTGTGCATGCATTGGTGATAGATTTCCTCAGCATATTTGGGCTTCGCGATGTCACAGACTCCCAGGAATGATGAAAAAGAATGGGGCAGATAGAGAGCAGTGCTCTTCTTTAAACCACGTTCGTGTTAGCTCTCATCATGCCTTCCTCCAGCAAGATGACAGAAGCAATCATAAACCGGGCAGTTTATTTCCCCCTTTGTGCGCCTATTCAATAAAACCAGCCAACCCTTTAAAAATGCTCTAAAAACATGTGAATGGCAGGGGTGAGAGGGTGGGAGGTAGGAGGAGGGGGAGAGGAGGGGTAGAAAACTCCCTCACAGACCAGCACAACTTTTATGTGTCGCTCTGAATTTTCGGCTTCAGGGGCAGGTGAAACTCTCTCATTCAGACCCCTTCCTCTGAGAGTCAAAGGCAGGTAAGTGGGGGAGCTGACGTTTTGCAGGTTGGTAGCAGGACAGCACTGTACTTCATCTGGCACCGTACTGCCCGTGTGAGCTCTGGAGAGGCTGAAATGCCAGAGAATACCCGGTTTCAAAAAGTGGCCTGTCCCTCACACCTGTATTCCTACCCCCCCCCCCCATACTAGGCGTTTCCAGGATAGTAAAATGTCGTGATTAAATATCTTGATCTGGAAAAATCTGATTTGCAATATCAAATGTATTCATTTGGCTTTGATGGTTTCCATTCTGAATCAAGAATATACAGTCTCTCTGTCCTTTTGATTTAAGTGTATGATTTTAATTTGCACTAAGCACATGTTAGACCACTCTGAAAGCACAGAGGGGCTTTAATATGTGGGTAAATTCTTTGTATACCCATTATTACCCATCTATTTATTCTATCCGAGCACAATCCTAACTCTACTGCAAATTAGTGGGAGTTCTGCCACTGACTTCAGAGGCTTTAGGGTTTTGCTCAAGTGCCGTGTAAAATGATTATACTGAAGTGGCCACTGGCTCTTTTTTTCTAGAAAACATGATCTAAAAGTTCCACAAGCTCCTTTTACTGCATAAACAAAGCAGACATGCACTATATTCTTTTATTAGGTGCTCGAGCATTCACTCCTTTTTGTTAAAAAAAAAAATAATCAGTTAAGTTTCCCAGTATTATCTGAATACCCAGTTGTGTGTGGGGGCATGGCGAGGGGTGGGAGAAGAGGGAAGC
This sequence comes from Anser anser, assembly GCF_964211835.1. Taxonomy (NCBI): domain Eukaryota; kingdom Metazoa; phylum Chordata; class Aves; order Anseriformes; family Anatidae; genus Anser; species Anser anser. The sequence continues at coordinate 62,986,572 of NC_139722.1, forward strand.
GTGTTTGCTGCTTGCATCGGAAGGCATCAAGTGTGGAAGCTAACGCTGTACGGGAGAGAATTAAAAAAAAAAAAGAAGTTGAATTCAGCCCATAACACAGCACCGGCGCGAATGCCTCCCCGGGGCACCCTACGGCAGGCTGCAGAGTGCCATCCCCGGGCTCCAACAGATGCCCAGCAGAGCAGCTCCAGGCCCTAACCCTCGCTGCAGTCTCTTGTGTTAATGAGGACTCTTGATGCAGTTTAAGGGACACTGGTGAGCGGCCCTAAATCAGCGCGCGTCCTGCTCGGGAAACTTTACAGCGGCTGCGGAGGCCGGGCTGTTTGCATTCCAGATGTGGCGCCTCTACCCTGCCTATGACCAGCATTCATTTCTGCACTCCACAGCTGGTCCATGTAAATGTGCCATATTGCAGCCCATCTGCTCAGAGAGTGCACAGTGGCACATCTCTCTCTGACAGTGGACCATTTTATTGAACGCTATAAATATTGAAATTCATAGGCATGAAGCAGCAGATTTTTAATGTTACTTAGAGAGACATTTGAGCCACAACCTTTGGCAGCAGCACACGCTGCTAGTATCTCAGTACACTGTGCACCATTTGGTTCAGACTCATGAACAACTTTTCCAGAGATTTCATGGCTCTCCAATCCCAGGTAAAATGGAGTACAGACCCTGTGGGATGATATTTAGTGTGAATGTCACCCTGCATACAATGTGCATTTGGGATATGGACTTTCCAGCCCTGTGCTGTGTTAAACCATATGTTAATGTTTTCGTACTCAGAAAAGATTAGATTGGGGACCAATAAAGTTTCAAAACTACAAATAATAGGCTAACCGTAATGAAACGTGAGGTATTCCTAAGCCTAAGTGTTATTTTTTTCCTCACAAAGTCTCTGCAGTTTTCATTTTATAAATGGCAAAACTGTATTTTGCTACTGAAAACTGGCATATTCATATTTTATAAGTTAATACACTTAAATTTTGTATTAGAGAGTAAACATCTCTATTAATTTGAAATTCCTAGCATCCGATCTGGAAACGAAGCAAAACACTGGTTTGCGATTTTCTGTTTGTCAAGTAATCCCCTGTCAGTGTGCAGCGAGCTGGAAGGAGCCTTACCCCAAAATAGGAGAAAAATGCTTTAAAAATGCTTCTTTTTTTTTTTTTTTTTTTCTTTTTCATTTTTTGCAAAGGCAGCAGCTCCTGCAGAGAGTCAGAAGCCAGCATTTGCTTTTTGGAAGCAGAAGGAAATTTTCCATCTACGTTATATAGGGAAGGATCAGATCATTCATGAGGGCAACTGCGTTAAAAAGGGAATGATGTGTTTAAAACTCTCTAGAATGCTTTGGGAAATGTTTTTACATGGGGCGTTGGGTCTCGGCAGTGCTTTCCCCACCTGGACCCAGGCACCCGGGCAGTAAAATTGCCCTGTGCTCGGCGGGCAGCAGCAGGGGCAGCGAGGTGGGCACTCGCTTTGCTCAGCGATGCACATCCAAGCACCTCGGGCAGGTGGGATAAAAATCTCCCTGAGTATGTTGAGCAAAGCATGGGCTGAACGGCGGTGTGGAAAAAAAAAAAAAAAAAAAAAGAGGAAAAAAGATCTGCAGAGAATATTGTCTTGGCAGGTTCTTTTCTCAAAACTGTGCTGCTCTGTAAGTTTGCTTCATTATCTCTTTTGTGGCCGCTCCGTTGTCTTCATTATAATTTAAAAAGAGGGAGAAAAGGAGGCACCTTTAATAGCAAAGTCGTAACGTTTTGACAGTAAGCTGTGTCATTGCTCCAACCGTCTCCCGCGCTCCCAATCGGCGGTGTTATGTAAGGTGGCAGGTTAATAAATGCGACACACTGAAATCATTTGTACCAGATTATCTCTCCGTCCAAACTCTGACAGATGCTAAGTCCAGCTGGTAAAAAAAGTTTATAGGCGAGTTGGATCTGGGGCCTTCGCACACTCCACAATGTTGGCTACCAATGCTTGTTTTAATGAGTCACGAATTGCCTGTTTATCTTCTGCTCCCTGCTGTTTCTGCATTTTCTCTTCCAGAACAATCCTAGAAACACATGCTGCTACAGACGCTGGAGCAATGTGTGTAGACATTTGAGCCAAATTATTATAAAGAACTCTTTCTTCTCTGATATTAAAAAGAAAAAAGGCGAGAATTGCACATTGCCTAGCAAATCGTTATCTCAGATGTTCGCTGTGACACGCTCAATATGGCCTACCAGAGAAAGTTGGAGACATTTGAAACCTTAACAACTACACAAAATGACACTGTAATTGGCGGGTTTTGTTGTTCATGTTCTGGCTCTGCTAAAACTGCTCTAAACACTTTGTTTAACGATGTTACATTATGACAACACATGGCTTCTGTGGAGCAAGTCGTCGCATCGAACATGCGACCGCACGGGAGGAGGAGCGCGCGGCCTGCGGTGCCCCGGAGCACCAAGGGCCTTCACCACCCTCCTCCTCTTCCTCTCCCGTGGTCGCAGCCCTGTTTCTTGCAGGGTCCAGCAGGGCTGGGGAGCACGAGGCCCTGGTGCGGAGGCAGGGGACCCTGCACACATGTGGCAGACCCAGGCAGCACCTGGAGAGTTGAGGGGCTGCTCGTGGGATGTGAGGCAACGCGGTGCGGCCTTTCTCAGCCTTGGCTGAAATGAGAAGGGCCAGGGGACAAGCACCAAGTCAGAGGAATCACTTTTACCCCCAGTTCTTCTCCTCCTCAGAGGTCCCCCCCTGAAGACATGACCTTCAAAGATCCGATCTGGACTGGAAATCCTGCACTAGCAAACAACTCTTTGCCCAGGCTGTCTGACATCTTTGCGGACCTCAGCGTGGCCTCGTAAGCTTTCAAAGCAGCAGGGCAGCACATCCCCCCGGTGGCATGGGAGACGTCCCCCGGCTGCACCCACTGCCTGCAGCGGGGCTCTGCGTGGGGCGGCAGCTCCCACGTTTGCAGGTTTCCCAAGGTTTCTTTGTGTGGCAGCTGCCTGGCTGAATGCCCTCCCTGGCGTCCTCAGAAAGAAAGCAGTGAGGAACCTGTTTTTGCTAGCGTGCCTGGTTATTAATAGAATGTTTCAGATTTGTCTATTCTTTGCACATGGGAAACTGTATGGTCATTTGGCAGATGTTGAAACTCACTGATTTTATATCCAGCAGCTTGGAAAAACAATGGATGTCATACTCTGTTTAACAAAATATATGCTAGGCAGAGTCCATCTTCTGTGCTAGCAGAGTGAATCTTACTCCTACCAATCACTCACTGTCATGAAGCTGAAGGAACCACTGTCATTCCTTAAGATTATTTGTTTTCAGTTCTAGCTCTCACTTTACGCAGTGCTCTCTCCCGTGTGCAAGATGCAGTTATTTAGAATGCTGCCTCATGTCTGCGTTCCCTTTTCATTTAGCTGGTTTAACAATATGCTAATGACAGGAAGAAAACATACATATAAAATATTGTAAGCATCAAGACTTGGAAGGAGAAGGTAAATTTGGCTCCCAACCATGAAATCTTATTCTGCAGTTGCCTCCTTAATGGCATCTCTTGAGGTCAGTGGCTTTGAATTCTCCCGATTGTATAGGGTCACTCTGGCAGCATTGACCAAGTAGAAAAGATTCAGCCAGGGGAAACAATGGCAGAAGTCACCCTTTAAATGTCCTGCCTTCTACATCAGGCAATTGATTCCAAGGCTCCCCACTACGATGTCACTGTTTGACCAGTTTGCTTTAAAACAGCTTAATTAGCTGAAAGGAAAGCTATGTCTGAGCATGTTTGTGAGAAAAAAACAAAAAGCGCTCTCCTTTCAGAAAGCTCATGCTCTGTCTTGTCGGAAATCTCTGGTTCTGAAACGAAACAACATTCCTTTCATACGGAATTAAGTCCCTGACAACAAATTTTCCTGGATTGGGGCAACAAGGGCTTGTGCAACGCGGAGGTGCGGGCAGTGCTGGCTGTGCTGGCAGGTCTGGGGGCACCACGGGAGGAGCTGATGGGAGCAGTATGCAGCTCCATTTGTCCTGGTCGGAGAGGCTGCCAGCACCAACCCGCTCAGTGCTGCGGTGACACTGAAGCACTGATGTCCAGCTCTTCAGCCAGGCAGCAGCCTGGTTTTGCACACGCAGGAAGCAGAAGTGGAGGCCCTGAATTGCTGATGCCCGAGTTTTCCTACAGAGATGTGAGTTTACCCAAACCCTGTGCACAAGGCAAACCTTGAAAGCAGCTGGGAGAGAGCCGGTAGGAATTGCAGGTGATACACCTGATGTCAGCTGGGAGGAAGCAGCAACTGGAGCTGCCAGTCTCACTTGCTGTAGGCTGAACCACAGAAAGCAGTGCCTGAGGTGAGACCTGACTCTCTTTCCTTGGTTTGTAAGTTAAAACACCCGGTGCATCAACTGATGCAGCTGCTCTAGTAAACATGCAGAGGGACATACTGTACTGCCTTCATTCTCCTCATTTGCTCTCTAAGCTGCTGGCTGTATGCCTGCAGTGAGATGAGAAAACACTGTTTTGTCTGCTACATATTCTTTGCAGCAATCAAATATCTCCTAAAGGAAAAAACATAGATTTAGGGTCTTTGCTCTGTGATGGTCACTGCAGCTTCTCAGTGTTACTAGGATGTTCAGTGGCTCTGCAAGAGCTGCCACCCCACCTTAAAGGTAGAGAGAGGTTTGGATAGTTTGCCCAGGACCTTAGGAAGAATCAGTTTTGAAGACAGATTTGCTATGCAAAAAATAAATACAGATTTTCTGTTCAGTCTAGCAAGCTGTGGTACTTTCCCAGGCCTTTCTGCATGGGTATTTGCACAGTGTGTACAGGGCTAGTATTGATGTAAAATATGTAAACACAGCATCAGAAGTGCATGGGGATGAGAAATGCAGGAAGCCAGAACAAATCACAGAAATAACCATTTAAACAGAAAATAGGATTCCATTAACATGTTCCCTGAACTACCTACATGTGGTGATTTTATGCGTATGTATAGCCTCAGTGAAATTATGTGCTAAATGCATTTATAAAGGGGAGTAAAACTTCACAGAATCAAGGTCTTAGTATATTTTGCAACATTTCTACAGCTTCTCATTCCTGTTATTCATTTTTCTGGGCATTTATGAGAAATTTCAGTAAATGACAGTTTGTTTGTTCATGTCCAGAATAGAGGAAATATTTTTAAATCATTTCACTTTCACTTCATAAAGGATTCTGGCTCACAAATGAAAATAAGTATATGTCTCAGTGCTGAATTAAAAGCTTTAGTTAAAATATTTTCTTTGTAATTATTTTTTTTTTTCCAAAAACCCCCACACAATCATGTGCTTCTATTTGAAACAACATTCTGCTTAAGACAAGCTGTTTACCCGTGGTTTTTCCCTTCTCAGCTTTACAGAAAGGTGAAGGGAAGGATGATTAAACCAGAAACAAAGTCAGTAATTAGCAGTATAAATCTCTCCGTGATTTCAGTAGGTCACGAAATTAACTGGTACAGACTTCGGACACATCTGCTCTTTTGGCAACTTGTGCCCTCCGCGAGGCTGCTCATTGGCTCGCCCTAACCATGCGATGGGTCTCCAGGAGCTGATTTGTGCTCCCCGAGCTAAGCACAGCGCAGTGACGAAGCCCGACCATTTCGAAAATGCTGAAGCACGTACCAGGGGCTGAACCCTCCCGGCAACTGCAGCGCAGCCTCACGTGTTTCCGAAGAGCTCGTGGACCCCTGAGGGGATGGGGGTGCGAGGGGTCGCTGCATGTGGCTGAGTGGTGATTTGCGAGGCTCAGACTCAGGAAAATGCCAGGGGGTTCAGGTACGAGGTACCTGGCTGCCGCACCGCAGGCTGCTATAGCACGAAGAGGGCTGTGCCCACCGGCACCAGAGTTACTGCTTAATTTTTGTCTTGGCTGGAGCCCCACTCTCCTGGCAGCAGAGGAGCAAGAGGCTTAATGTGCCAGGAACAGGGAAGCAGGGTGGAAGGGAGGAAACCAACAGTACTGCCTCCTTTAATGCTCAAAATATTGTCTTTTTTTTGTTTGTTTTGTTTCGTTTTGCTTTGTATTTTCAAAGGAAAACGTAGCAGAGCAATGAAGGGTTGTGTTGCATCAATTCCGCTGCTGGCTGCTGTGTCAAGCCGGAAGCTGGAGGTCAAGTGCCTGCTGCAAATCCAGCTCTGATCTGCTGGTCTCCCATAAGCCTTTTGCCTCTGTGCCTGTCGTCAGTCAGGTAAAAACATCAATCAAAACTGTCAATCTGATATGTACTTACTTTTCTCATGATACATTTATGGATGTAACTAATAGGTTCTGAATTGAGAGATCAGCCTGCTTCAGAAGATAAAAACTCTACACAGATCTTCCAAGGGTATGCACTTGGGACCCTGTTTCCTTTTTGACCACTTCATTATTATTTAGCAGCTCAAATCAGCTGTGTGGTGGTGGCCAAAGCAGCAGTGCTATCCGAAAACACCTATCCAAGTAGAGGTGGCATGTTATGCTCTGTGTGGGTTGGCTCCTAATTCGTACAGCAAACTCATCTGGAAACTGTAGCAACCCCCATTTTATGTAGAAATCTCAAAGATCCACCAATTACAGAATTCACGTCTGTAATTCCAAATGCACACACTTAGTGTGCCGAAACCCTAGGCTTGGGCTCCTGTACCTTGAGGAGACTCCAGGGAGCACAGTGTAGCAGTAAATGGGCACATCAGGCTCTTTGAGACCCAGTAACATTTCCTCCCTTCCTAGTTTCATCACAAACCTCTAACATCCCCAGGCTGTCAGTACAAAGGCAGCTTGTGGGACCAGCGCGGGGCCATCAGCTTTTGCTCAAAGCAAAGCATGCCTGTGCTCCTGGGGACTGCATGGGGGGGACTGTGGAGCACTTGCTAACAGCAGCGTGGTGCCTAGCTCTGCTCTGCACGGGGAAGCCTGCAGAGCCATTGTGGCACCAACTCTCTTCTATTCAAGAAAGACAAGAGAAAGAGAAGATAGTCAAAAAGATCCGCTCTTTCTGAAAGCTCTCCTCATATTTTACCATTTCATTTGAGCTTTCTGCCTTTCTTTCTTCCTCTCTTTCTTTCTCTCCCCCTGCACAAAACAATTTAAACACGAGAAAGGAGCAGAGCTGCAAAGATGCAGTATCCCACTATCATTTCTTCCATCGTCTTTGATATGCTTTAGAGTCTGGGGCATAAAAACTGTCAGCGTTAGGGAACATGACATGAGTTTAGTGTACCTGCACTCCAACACCTCTGTTACAAGAGGAATGCTTTCTGTTTGGCTTTAAAAAAGAAGAGTTTGACTTTAAGCATATTTAAAGCATGTATTTTTTGACACTGTACTTACAAGCTTTTTGCATTCAATATGTAGTTTCCTGACATTAGGACTCCCCTACATATTATAGCCAAAGATGGGGAAACTATTATCCTGAGTGAAATATACTCCTCTATAGCAGGCAGACTGGGCTTACAAATCTGCTTTGTGCATTTTCAAGTTTAATTTTTTCCTGCTATTCATATTGCTCTTTGAACTGTATCAACAGTAGTTCGTGATAACATTTTGGTTCCTGGTTAGCATTTTACTCCACAGTCTCTTATTGGCTTCACTGGGATGAGACATCGGGTAATACACCAAACACCATGAGAAAGATAGCAAAGTGTGAACATTTGGTCACCAGGCTCCTCATTTTTGCATCAGTCATGGTTGTTACCACACTAGTGAATGGCATTTGGCTGATCTGGGTGAATTTTATTGAATTTCAGCTTCCCAAGGCACACGGTAGCCTAACCACAGTGAGCTGGGAGGATTGGCAAGCAGGATCAGAGGAGAACTTTCACCAGCACTGTGGTGAGGAGGAACAAATGCCATACCTTGGTGGGAGGTGCACTGAGATGCAACGGCTCAGACATATGTTTGTGGGTTGTGTTACACCATGCAGCACCACTGCCTTCAACCCACTGACTCAGCAGCAGCCAGCTAGCTGGAAAATCATCCATTTCCCTTTTATGGCTCTATAACAGTTAGAGCTCCTCCAAGGGCCTTAAAACAATAAGAAAGTCCCAGGAAATCATGTTTTGCTGACAAGCTATACTGCTGTACTCTCTTGGTCTTGCCAGCAGGTCTCATAAATGGCTCGCCTAGCTAAAGAGAGCCTCTGAAAACACACAGTTTGAGAGATACGGACTTTAAAACCCATCTCACTGTGCCTGTGGGACATTGTCAGCCCCGCTGCAGCTCATTTGGAGAAGAAGTGGGAGCTGGTTTGAGTTCTCAGGGCACCTTGTGGCTCCCCAGACCTGGTGGGCCCACGAGGTGCCCTCTGCCTCTTCCCCCCTTGGCTGCCAGGACCAGGACAAGAAGATGGCGGCGGCCCCGTGCCGCCCCACGGGGCTCGGCCTGCAGGGAGCTGCCTCCCTTTCTCTTGCACCGCAGCCTTTGTGCGAGTGTCAGCCGAGCATCCCTCTCATCTCCCAGATTGATGGCACCGTCTAGGACTTCCAGCACAGACAAGATAAACTAAAGGCTTCTGCAGACAGGTATGTAACTGTGGAGACAGCAACGCCGCAGAAGAGGCCGCCGATCAGCCAAGTGTTTGTCCCACAGTCGACTCTCCGGCACAGCGGTCACCTTTGACATGACTGGCTGAATAGGAGTTTGTTTTCTAATTTCCATGGTTCAGCCATAGGCCACGCAAAGTAAATACAAGTAAACGGGCAACAGTGGGTTCAAAGGAACGTAAGACAAGTATTTGCCCCCTCAGAAGACAGTTTGGGTAGTGTTCACATGTGAATCAATCTGTTTTGGGTCTTTGAAGTGGGTTTGATTAAGAAGAGTGGGGCAGAGTACGAAACTGATGGGGCCAACAAAGGATTGCCCATCTTTTGGGGCATGCTCCGGAGGGAGGCTGCTGGCGTGGCAGTGCCGAGCTGCCAGCAGTGCTGTGGCACGGAGGTGAACTCTTGAGCTATTTGATCAGGGAGGGATATTTTCTCAGAAATGACAACCTGCTCTTTGCCAGGCTGCAGCATTTTGGAAGAGCCCTAAGACAGCGAGCGCAAACAAGGAGCTTCAGTGAATGGGCAGATGTGTGTGCCCCAGGAAAGGGAAGGGAACAACACAGCCGAAAGCCTCATGCACCACCTTCCAGAGCATGAGCTGCTGGAGAGGCCAGGCACCAGGGTTGTTTTTCTTGGTGTGTTCATTGTTGTTTTGGTTTTAAGTGTTTTATTTCATTGTCCTTGGATTTGAAGGAAACAGAAGTACCGCTATTAATGTTCCTTGAAGTATTACAGAAATACCACCCTGCACATTGTATCAAAATGCTGCCTGGCTAAGAAGTGTGTCTTGTGGAGTCTCTAACTTTCCCAGACACCTTCATGCTTTTACCATTGCACATGATTTTCCTTCTGCTAATGTACAGCATATCCCCTCCAGGGAGAAAATCTAATATTTTTTACTATTTGTGATCTGATTGACTTGGTCACTGTCACTCTTCTCCTGAAATTAGGTGTGTGCCTACCCTTTCCACAAGTAAAGATTCTGTCAACGTGCGTGACACTTTTGGGACAAGACAAAAAATTTGGATCCTGGGCGTGGCTGGTGGTCAGTGGTCATTCCATAAAGGATTTCACAAAGCAACAGGTAAGAGGACTTGAGCAAACACAATTAAGGTAGTTCCTACCTCGTTTATCTATATTAATGCTTTATCTCCTGTGCTTACTAGCAATAAAAGCTAAGTAGAGACTGAATGTCATTACAGACTTTAAAAGGGTTTTAATACCTTTTAGGATAAAAGCAACCACCTGAATAAAATAAGTCTTTAAATTAGATGGATTATTCTGAAAAGTTACAGGTCAGAAAAGTCTCCAGAGCTGTTCATCAACATACCTTACAGAATCATAATGAAAAGCAAAGGCTGGTCAGGGAGAGGATGTGCTATTTTTGCAACACTGGGAAACTAAGTACACACATAAGGATATCACAGATGCAGGTAATTTCATAGCAGAGCTCCTGAAATACTGCTGAGGACACCCTGGTAAAGCCATTCGTTTATTCACTGGTAGCTCCACTCCCTCCCTGTAACTCTGCTTACATGGCAGAACCTAAAAGCCTTTTCTGAGAAGAGGGGAAGGCACCTGTTTGGTACCTTGGCCATTAAAGATGAACATAAAGCCAGCGACGACAGTGCTAAAACCCAGTTGTCATCTGAAACTGACAGTGCTGGCCTGAGCCTGAGGGGATGGGGCAGGAGCTGGCACAGACACATCCTTGTAGCCAGTGGGAGAAGCACCCTTGTCTCTGCAAATATGAGCCAGATCTTCACCGTATGAGTAAAAAATCAGGCAGGGGTAAGCCAAAGAGAGAGAGGGGAGTGCACACAGCTCCCTGAGGCTCCTCTTTCTTTTCTCCTGCAGCACAATAAGAGGGAGTGTGGACTAACATACAGAGAAAGGCAGCGGCAACCAGAGGAAAAAAGACAAGCAGGAGCAAACCAAGCTTCCTTGTGTTGCCTCTTCAGTAGCCAGGGCACAGATGTGCTCCGTCTGCTGTCTTGTCCTTTGTTAACTCCACTTCCCATCCCTTTGAACCTCATTAACTGGTGCAGAAAAGAGTGCACTGGTTATTACCCCAAGTGATAATCCAATTACTTGGGATAATAAAGTGCCTCTGTCTTCATACAACAGAGCCCAGAGCAACTACTGTTGGTAGGAAGAGGGGTGAAAAACTTGCAAAACCATTCACAAGATTTTTTTTCATCCTCCCTACCCAGGGGTTCAATTGCCATCCAGCCCTAACCATTGCTTACAGTGCCCTGCCCAGATATTTTTGGATCAGATGTTATAAACTCCTTCCTCATCCTCCTTCTTCTCTGCTGGTTATTAGGGAAGTTTAATTCTGTAATTCCCAGAAGTAAATGCTTGAGGATTTCAGTCATCATGATTGATCAATACCAACAAAATACCCCTCAATGAATATATATTTTTTTTAAGCAATTTTAAGAAATGTTCTTGAGCAGGTCATGATTTATGTGAGCATGTGTTAAGGTCAAATTCTTAAGTGACGTTTTTCCTCTTCCACAAATCTATCACAAACGAATGGCCATCACCGATATTCCCCTTGTGCTGCAAACTGTGCCCAGTGATAGCACCTTGTCTGAGTGGCAGTGTTGGTCCTTCACTAGGAGAAAATGCAGGACTAAGGACTGTCGGTTTGAATCTCATATAGGAAAAGAGAATTTGGAAGGAAAGTAAAAGATGCCTACAAATTTAAAAAATGTAACTCCTCTGTCTGTGCCACTCCACTATTTACAAACAAGGTGCCCTAAACTCTTATTAGTGGTTGTAGAAATTAAATGTTATAAATGTAATTTCTTCCCCAACATCTACAAAAACAATTTTAATTCTTTAAATTCTTTTAAAGATTCTTTTAAAATTCTTTGAATTCTTTTTAATGTCTTTGATTTAAACAGTGAGAGATCTTGTTACATGGCTAATATCACTGCCTCTATTCCCAGGCTGTATCATTCCCATTACACTATGTCCCTTGGAAAATCCTTGTCTCTTTTGGCAAACACAAGCAGTGATCTGCTGCTAAATGAGACACCATTTCACCTGCTCATGTTCTGACATCAAACCTTGAGAACTGTTTTCTGAAAAAAAGAAAAAAGAAACACACCAAAAACTATTTTTCATGTCTCTGGACAGAAAGTCAAATGAGGATGGGAAAAAAAAGGCAAAGCAAAATGATTTATACATTCCAAAGCATCTTCCCAGGCACATTCCTGCGATGCACCTCCAGTAGTAAGCAGCACAAAAAGATCTCAATAAAGTCTCAGACTCTTCTTTTTGAAGGAAGACGGTTCATAACATAAATGAGAAATGCTTGCTTATTTTACTTTTTACTTTCTCACAGGGAAGGGAAATTTTGTGGAGGGTGCGATCTTGGTGGAAGACGAGATTTAAGGAGTAATGGGAGGGCACAGAGGGTTCATTGTTGGGCCAGCAATCCGTCATGCAGGAGGGCTGTCATAGGAGCCCCCGAGGGGCCGGCAAGGCAACGCCCGAGCTCCGTGGCGGAGGGGCACGCTGGCTCACCTTGGGCTGCCCAGCTTGGCTCCCCGTGCTGCACCTCCCGCCGGGGGCGGTGGGGCGGGCTGACCCCCGCCCTAAATCACTGGCCAAGGGAGAGCCGCACGGAGGGCGAGAGGGCCGGCGGAGAAAGGGCTGAGATTTACAACTGTACAATACCTCTCTCTTTTGAAAATTAAATGGCGTGTTAGAGAAAATAAAAGAGGGTTCATGGAAGGGGGTGAGCCCATGCATGACCAGTTCAGGCTTCGGGACGGAGTGGACGAATGACTTCAGTCCGTCAATTGAGTTATTGTGCTGGAGGGGAAGCACGGCACCATGAAGGGCATGCTGGGCTGTGGCGGGGCCCCGGTGCAGCTCCTGTCCCAAAGCCAGAGTCAGCTACATAGCAGTGTGCTGGGGCTGTGGGGAGCCTCCTGTCCGCACGGTGCCCGCAGAGGAGCACGGGCAGGGCTGGCAGCCCTGGGCAACTTCACTGGGCTCAGCTGCCTGCTTTCTGCATGGGACCAGCCCTTGGGTCTCCTTGGTGTAAGATGCTGATCTGGAGAGGAAGCTGGTTTTATTTGTGAGGATGATGAAAGGCTTGAGATTTTCGTCAATACTGGCATGTTGGCGGGTTGAGAGGAAGCCCTTGGTGGTGACTTCCCTTTGTAAAACACATTTCTCCCCTGACTTCCAAAACGATGGAGCCCAGTGGGGTCAGCAGTGCCAGGCAGGACACCACTGCACATCCCAGCACTGCCCGAAAGTCCCAGGCCACCGACAACTGGTGTAACACAGCACAGCTTCACTGTGGGCAACCCTGCAATGGGCAATTTATATCAGCTGAGGATCCAGGCTTTTGTGTTGTTAAAGACACAGTAGAAAAAAATCTGTTGTGAATGAAGGAAGCTCCGACTAAAAAGTCCCAACAAGTTAGCTCTTTATTCTTTATCAGTGAATTCTGCACACAATGAAAACACGGACAAGGGAAATTTGCACAGCATTTAACTTAGGTCAAAAAAACAAGTAATTTGTTAAGTGGCAAGGGCACCAACACGTGCCATGTCACGCTGGATTTTCTTTAAAAATAAAAAAAATAACAAAGTTAAACTTTCAGTCAACCTGAAAATATTTGCTTTTTATGGGGGCAGTGCGGAACGAATGGGACAGCAAATCTTTCTTCGGTTGCTCGTTTACAGAGACTGAAAAGCTCTATAGAGACAGTGGGAAAAGAAGGAAAAAGGAGGGGTTGCAGAGAGGGAGGAAGAAAGAAAGAAACAACAAAAAGAAAGAGACAGAGGAAAAAAGGAAGAGAAGGGAAGAGAAGGGAAGGAAGGGAGGGAGGGAGAAAGAGAAGGAAGGTGGGATGGAAAGAGGAAGGAATTAAAAAACACAAGCACTGAAAGTCTTTATTAACACAATATTATCAAAGGCAGTTTTTAAAAATGTACTGGGCTGAGAAACCAAACTCCTTGGACTACTGGTAATCTCACTGCTGACTTGAGAGATATCTTTTGCAGAAACAGAGACTCAGGAGAAGCCTCTGGTCAGGAACACAAATGGAAAAGGAAACACAAAACATCCCCGGGATGAATGCAGGAGCTGTCCAGAGCAAAGAGGGAAATCCTGGTGTCTGTGCGGTAGCACGAAAACTGACAGGTACAAATCCAACCTCTGAAATGCCAGGCAGATTTTCTCTGATTTTTCCAGATTACCTGATTTGCTGACTTTTGGAAAATATTGTGAGATTCTTGGACCAAAATGCAAATGAATGACCTGCGAATTCTCAGTGGCATTAAAGACTCTTAATTGGGAACTCGTTATTTTACTGAATTCATTTAAAGTCATGTAAAAGGGGGAACCATCAAAATAGATATTCTCATGTTATCCTCTAGGTTTTCCCCACTTCAAGTACTATTCCACAGAACTGAAAGTTTTCCCTTCCCCTTTCAAATACACATTCCCTGATCCTTGTCATTAATAATCTTGATTCTGTTTTTGCTTTGAATATCTTCTCCAGCTTCTCATAGTTATTTCATTCCGTCCCCTTTCCTGACAGCAGACCTATGTTCTCCCAGAAGACGTTTCTATTTACGTTTTTTTTTATTTAATTCTTCCCCTTACCTTTCTGAATGCAAGTTCAGAAAGGACTGCTCTCCAGACTATTTCTATTTCTATTATTTCTATCTCTCTATCTCTATCTCTATCTCTATCTCTATCTCTATCTCTATCTCTATCTCTATCTCTATCTCTATCTCTATCTCTATCTCTATCTCTATCTCTATCTCTATCTCTATCTCTATCTCGTTTGAAATGCCTTTCATCCTACTAATTACTGCCCAGAGTGATGCCACAGAACAATACTGTGGTGTAACTTTGCAGTGCTTCCTGCTCACACTCACACAGGCACACACACAGAGACACAACCGTGTTGGGAAAGCAGGAATGCAGGCGAGTTTTGACCTCTGGTGTCCACACAATGAGCCGCGGACGATGCAGAAGGTTGGCTGCTTCTATACAGACCTGCTTTTGTGCTCTTGTCCAGGGCTTGATCCTTGGAGCCCTGTGTGCTCAGTAGACGCCAGAGAGATAGATGTGATCTGTTAGCCTCATCCAGCGCCGGCAGCTGAGCCATTTTCACACAGGCAGGCAGGTATGGCAAAGCCTGGGTAACAGATGAGAACCCATGGGGAGCTCTTGACTATGGAGAATGAAAAATCAAAAGAAACCATATTGGACACAGATACAAAAGGAGTCCCCTGTTCCTTTTCTATCCCCCCTTGTTTCTTTTCTCCTCTTCCTTACCAGGCTGTAATGAATGTGGAAAACTGCTTCCCCCCTCAAAGTATGTGAGGACATATAGATTCCAGATGCTATTCTATGCAAATACTTCCACCCTTCCCTGCCCAGCAGCACCGCCAGTTAACCCTTCTGCCTGTTTGCTGCCTTTTGCCCTCCACACTGCTGTAAGAAAGAAAAAAAGAAAAAAAGAAAAAAAGAAAAAAAGAAAGAAAAAACACCTTAAAAATACCTTAACCTTTATTTTCAGAGTACAGCTTACAGCTTAACACCCTACATATTGCATTTGGGCTCAGCACAGCTGAAGGCACAGAGCCGCAGTTAAAACATTTCTGGCATTGAAGTTAATTTAATGTTTTAATCACATAACATCATGGAAAAAAAAAAAAAAGGAAAAAAAAAGAGGTTAATTCCTAACAGTGTTAACAGTATGAGCTCTCCCTTCTAGTCTGTTTGTAGCACGTCCAGAGTTAGAGACATTTGTCTTGGTGAAAACAGTCTGTAGATGACTTTTAGCATAAATACATGCAAATTAAAGGGAATTAAAGGAGAGTACATAAAGCACAGGAACCTTAAGGATCTGTTTCTTGGACAGCTGTGAGTCTTTTTTCTCCCACTGACAGTTTTGTGAGCCTTGCTTCACACAAGTCATAACCCAAAATGCTTTTGCTCAGTAACTCATATAGGACCAGTTGCCCCACTCCTGGTGACTGCAACTTATTCACAAACCTTCTGAAAGCTGTTTCCATGTCCAAGAAGAAAAGAGAGATGTAGAGGGCAACAGAAATCACTATTTTAACAGATATGGTTTTTCTCAAAGAGAAAAAAAAACTCTCCTGAGATTTTATGAAAGACTCTCCTACCAAATAAAATTGTTTTTGTGGACTTCCTATTTGTAATCCCTTAGCACATGAGTGTGTCTATCTGGCCGCACATACCCCAGGATCACCCTAACGACAGCAGCAGTGCAGCTCCAGGGTTTTGATCAGTGTGAACTACAATTTGATTTAATCCCTCCCCGAACTCAAAAATGGATTACTTAGCTTTGTTGTGACAGATTGATGGTAAGATTTGAGAGAGTACCGTAAGAGAGAGAGGTCTCAGGCGTGAATACAGAAGGCTCACATGCTCAGACATTTATAGAGAGATGGATACGTTCTCCTCAAAAAAATAAATACACTTTTTGTGTGGCACTCACACACTCTGACTCCTGGCAACAGCCCTTTCTGCATCTCGTCACGTGGGACTGAGACACTTGCGATGCAGTTTTGTTAGTATTTCATTAGTCTGTACCAGGCTTTCCTTAAGTTCCAAGGGTATATTCTGCTCCATGAAATATGTTTTATCTGATTTGCATTGGGGTCCTGCACAGAGATGACATGGAGTCTCCGTATCGATTTGTACTAGATGTCAAGAACACACAATGCTTCTTTATGAGCCTTGCTTTGATCATCCAGTACAAAAGTATGTTAAAAGTTGGGGGGGTTAGTAATTTGATTGTAACATTTTTTAACAATCTTTCTAAAAGGAACCACTGAATTAAGGAAATTTACTAAGCAATCAAATGAGTCTTGTATTGAAATAATTTCCCCAGTGTCCTAAGTGACAGGTAGAAGTGGTCTAGGAATGTTCACCAAATTTTCCAAACAAGTTTACTCTATCCTGCTTCAAGCAATAAGCTGAATGACAGCGAAGATTGTATTTTTATTTATTCAGTTCTTTATTTTTGTTTGCATGGGCAAAAATGAGTTTTTAATGCATTGCTTTTCTCAAGTTCGTTAAAGGGAAGTTCACTTAGGAAAAGTGAAACTAGATAAATAACTTCATATGATTTGTAAGAGGTGGTAACTGTTGTATTTGTTCTTAGCAATGCTGTTTTCTTTCCTTAAGAATCAACTAGTAGGAATGTTCTGTAGGGTGGGAGCCTTGTAGTTGAACCTGAAGCACTGAAGATTAACTGAGAGTATCATAAAATCACTATTTGGCTATAGGTGTATATGTAACACCTTTTGATCTGTGCTGTAGAACAACAACTTACTCCAAACACAGTATTTCACTGACTTTGCTGATTTACAGCTTCTGCTAACCTGGTGCCTGCTCCAGAGCCCATGGGAGCCCTGTCTTTCTACTGACTACAGCAAAATATACTGCGTAAAAATAATCTCCTTTCCCTGAGACACCCATCCTCTCTGGTCTTTACTTCTGTGGTGATGTACCAGGCTCCAGTCTTACTGGTCTTCTTGACCAGCAGTCAGAAGCATGAAAGCAGCAGAGAGGTCACAAAGCTATGCTTTTTCTGCTGTCTCTCTGAGTGCCTCTTCTCAGTGCCAGGGCTGTGCCAGTCTTGCTTTAGTTTTTGCTCCACTGGCCACAAAGAGTGCTACAGAAGTGAAGACCAACAGGAGCATCATTTGGGACTGGAATTTGGATGTGAGCTATGAAGGAGGTGACAGTTCTTCCATAATTCCTTAAAAAACAACCTTTTCCACACTTAATGAAAGCAAAACAGAACCTCTGTCATCACAAGTGCAACCAGAAAAAAACATTAGGGGTAAATAGTCATGTTTAACTAGGAAATGGGGAAGGGTCACCTGATCTCCTGATCTGTTTCTCTTCTCACTATAGATCTTTCTTGTTTTGCTTTATTGCTTAAAAAAAAAAAAAAAAAAAACAAAAAAAAGGCATTGGGTATAGGTTGTTGTATGTGTGACTTTGTATGTGCTTATACGTACCAGTTTGCTAGCATTTAAATTACCTCCAGAAACCACGTTTCTCTCAACACAAATGGGTTGTTTCTCCCTGGACTACGAGTACCTTTTTCTCATCACTTTGAATGCTTCAGTGAGAGCTCACCGTGCTCCCCAGGAATCTCAGAGCCTGTCTTGCTCAGGCTCATGTATCTGTAAACAGCCTCCACATGCTACCCATACCTCCCGTGGTGTCCAGGCTCCCTACCATGGAATATCTGTCTTTCCAGGCTGCAACTCATTTCTCTTCAGAGACACTCTGTTGCTTTCTTTCTGATGTGATTTAGAATTTAGTTTATGATGCTTCCTGAAGTTCTGGAAATAACCTCAATGCAGAAAGAGTACAGCCCTTACTGACTGCCGTGAGTACCCAAACTGGTGGGAAAGCTGTCTTTCCAACAGAGTTAACACAGCAAGGTCTTTCCTGGGTATGCTGTTTTCTAGTGAAAAAAATGAGTAATCTCAGAGACTGTGAGTTTGATATAAGTAATGGAGACAGCTCACCATTAAAAAACAAATGTAAATGACCAGACTTGGTTGATAAACAGGGGGATTCCCAGTTTCTGTGGCATGTGGACTTGGTGTTATAGATTTTGCAGCTACTGCAATTCTTTCTAGAAGATGGGTCAGTCAATAAGTAAAGCAGTGAGCTGTGCCCAGGAACCTATAAAGTCACGGATCCAAAAGCTAGAGAACAGCAAATGTTGGACCAAGGAAACAGATGTAATCTGCCGTATTTGCTTCTGATAAACTGATGGAAACCATATAGAGGATTTTGATATTTATAAAGGTGATTGCATGCTTATAAGAATTTTTCTATTGTCTTTAGGGACGATACAGAAAAAAAATGGGGCTTTCCCAAAGTGTAAGGACTAGGGGTCCCCAGACTGGGAGTGCACAGATATTCAACATGCCTAAAGGGCAATGTGTTCCACTGGAATGAAATCCACTACGACACAAAGTAGTAAGTGTGAGAAGCCTCATCAGAAACCTAACTGCTTATGGAAGAACTTTGTTGAAGCCTACTCACAGACAATTTCAGATTTTATGCGATGGCAATTCACAACTACAAAAATGATCCAGCACATATCATCATTTGAATGTGTCAACACCATAAAATATAATGGAGAGCTCCTTGACCTAATATAGTCAGACTTTCCATATGGCCTCGCATAAAATGTTATGAAAGAATTGGAGAATTAGGAATGAAAAATATTGCTGAGAGGCAGGAAACAAAGAACAAATGGCATTTTGTCATCGTGACACAAGCTAATGATGGTCTCTCACGAGGTTACACATTATGTTTCATGTAGTAAAGCTAGCTGGAGAAATACTGATGCTGGGACTAAACAGCTCCTCACAAACAAAAATGTCTCACAAAATCTGATCAATTCAATTTGGAAAAAAATCTGGAAAAAGAAAAGTTCTGGCAAAGTTTCATTTGAATGATTGGGAAATAAAATATCCATCTTCCACTTGACTAAATTTCCTTCAAAAAACATAGAGATTTATCTTCAAATCCTATATTGTGCTGTATTATGCCTTATAATTGGTCACATTTGTGTGGATAAAATATTTCAGATAAATCCAGTGATTATTCTTCTATATTTTTCCTTTTGATAATTCCAAACTAAAGACCCATGCAAGACAACACCGTGCACATTGGCAAAAGAACTTTGGTGACAGTATTCAAAAAGTTTATTAAAAGAAATAATATTGTATATATTAGAGGAAAAATATCAAAGAGGTGAGGATGGCTACCAATGGAAAGCATAACAAAAGAAAGAGATTGATGACTTCTTTGGATGCCAAGTTGTTGCCTGTGCAGGGGTCCCTCGGACTGGCTGGGCACTGCTGCTGCTCTGCTCCCCATCCCACATGTTTTGGCTGCTGTGGTCCCTGAAGCATGGTCACAGGCTCGCTCCGTGCTGCCAACCTGTTAGCCCTGATGATGAGTGCTAAGGGCTCTCCAAAATGAAAAAAAGGACTGTTAGAATTAAAATGGGAGATTGTTTACTGACATATTTTACTATCAACTGCTTGCTTCTCTCCCTTTTCCTGACTATAACTTCTTGGCAGAATTATCTGGTTATGCACTGTCGTATCAACATAACAAACTAAAGAAGGGAAATCTTCTTCTTCATGACTGGGTGACTAAAAAGAGCTGAAACTCCAGGTTAAATTCACCTGCTGAGCAAATTCCCTTTATAATCTGCAAAATAACAGCAACAAAAAGGTCTTGGAACTCATCAGCATAGGGGGCAGTGTAATTACAGACTTGGGAGTAATTACAAATAAGAAAAAAAAAAGTAAATGTTCCGTTTAGGAAGCTTGAGCTCTCCCCTTGGGGCTCATCTTCATCTTCAAGGTGTTTAGGAATGGTTCTGATTTAATGCCCAGACAGTGAGGGGTTCATCTGTTAGTGTTTCATTGTCACATATATGGTCAGTTCTTTCATTATTCCAGTGACAGCCTGAACTGCATAAGCAACTGAAATGCACTTAAAGCTACATATAAGCTCCATGTAACATTTCTCTGATTTTCCGTATTATATCTCTAGTTCATAGCAAGTTTGGGTCTCATGCACGTGGGTCAGCCTGTCCCACCAGGAGAGGGAAAGTTTGGAAGCAACCATGGGCAATGGTTCTTCCCAGCTCTGCAGAGCACAAATGGAAGCTCGTGTCCTGGGCGGTGCAACAAGGAACACAGTCTGTGCAGTCTCATCTATCGGCCAAGCAAGGTCATTTAATTTCACTCAGATCCCAGACATTGCTGTTATTATTTCTGGGATTTTGATCCATGCTTCCACACTGGCCTGTCAGCATTAAATAAATGGGTTTTGTGCCCTATGACAAGAAGGATGGTGTTGAAGTGATGGACATCATGTCTCCTTGCTCTGTAACATACGATGTCATTTGTGCATCACATTAATTTCTGAAAACAAAACAAAACAAAGCAAAACAACAACAACAACAAAACAAACAACAACAATAACAACAACATCAACAACAACAACAAAACCAACAGTGGCTTCCAACCCAGCCCATTCTGGGAGTCTTTCCTTGCCCAGGTTGCATTCTGGGCATGAACTGGATAAACTCAATTAATGCAAAAAAGGCTCGTTGGTGTCAAATAGATGGTTCCTAGTCCCAGATGTGTCATGCTCAGTTAGTGAATAACAGAGTGTCAAATAAAGCAATAAATCTTCTTACTTGCTGACTGCTGTGCAGGGCTGCCATGCGAAGACACTCACATGCTCGCTAATTCTGTGTGATGAGTGAAGCTGGCTGCAACCCTGTCATTTCCAGAGGCCAGCAGAGAGGTGCAAACATATTGAGTTGGGATGAGTGCTGGATCAGTCTCCCTTCCTCAACACCTTGAGGCCATTCTTGGAAATCTGACAGCAATATGCCATGGAAACACTGTCAATTTTAAGCTTGATTTCAGCGAGGCTGTTCACGGTGCAAGGTGGTGCCTAGGGAAGGAAGTAATGGTGCAGCTGGGCTCTGTGTTTGCTAAATAATTGACATTGTTCATACTTTTTACCAAACGTTCATGCTGGGGAACACTCTGGTATGCTCTGGACAGAGAGTACTGATAGATAGCTCTCACTGCATGGACCATGTTCTGTACGAACCACACTGAAAGAAAAATTAACTCAGTATTTGGGGCCAACCACCCTTTGAGTTCTGCATTGAACTCCTGGATGGGAAAGCTGAGGCAGCCTATAGGGATGGTAGGTATCCGTAGACCTAAGGCAGATGCCACTGATTCACTCCAGGCAAAAAACTGACAGAATGGGCTCTAGGGGAAAGCATGAGAGCAAGGCGTCTTACATCTTAGGGACATTTCAGCAGGAAGGCAAAAGCAAGAGATCAAACCTCAACAGGTTGTTGCGCAGCCCTTGGGTCTTACAGTGTTTGGTATGTCCGCCATGTGGTGATGATTCTCAGTTGATAATGGCCTGCCTGGATTCAGACTGGTTACTCCTGTTATCCAAATTCCAAGACCTGTTATGTTATGGCTGTCAATGGGGAGACTTCAAAAAAACCTTCTCACATCATGCAAGGACACTGGGTGTTGTAGCTGGAATCCATTAAAAAATAGACCTTTAACCATTTCTAGTGTAGTATGTATGTAGGCTGATGTTCATGTAGATAGGCCGGTATAGACACCATCAAGAAGCAAAGCCTGAGTATTAACAATTTCTGTGTATATTTCATCCCCTTTTGTCAGAAAGTCCATGCTTATGTGTTGTAGTTGGCTATACTCCATATCTTTCATTGAAGAATGTCAGACTTGCCCAATCTAGTTGGCTCCTCTATTCAGATTGGGTGAATAATGCTTCACACTTGCCATCTCCCCTTTTTTTGTTGTCTTTATCCTGGGTCAGCTTAAACTTTGGGTATACTTGAGAAGAGAAGCAATGCAGGAGTCAGAGAAGAAATGTAGTATTTAAGCCTACTTGAGCTGGTCAACACTTAAAGCCTCTGGGGACCCAAAACTACCACTGATATGAAGTGTCAGCACTTGAAAATGAATACGGTCATTCAACAGGGAATAACTAGGCTGCCCAGGACCAGAGTTTAAGTGTATAAGGATTTTCCTTCGAAGTAATTGCTGTGGCCTCCATTTAGAAAAACTCTTGAAACCATTCTTCATTTGAAAGCTTCGTTTTAAAAGTTGCTCTGACAGGACAGTGAATGCACTTAAGACAGAGCAGAAGAGGGAACCCTGCTGCCAGGAAGGGCCAGGAACAACCAGGTCCTCTGACCACTGCCAGAAATAGTTGGAGAGCTCAAGCAGCAGCTGGTCATACATGATGTGACACTTCATGGTGTACTGTGTGGGGGCTGATGGTGTTAATGATGTCAGGATGAGAAGAGAGACGACAAGACAACACTGCTAGGCTTAGTTTTGTCCCTTGGAAGTGTTTGCCCCTCGTTTATCTGTCTGGGAAGTAGGTCTGGTTTTGGGGTGCAGTTATTCCTCTTTCAGGACAGTTATGCCTGGTGAATATTTGCAAGTTGTTCTAGACAATGTGAAGTGACTGCTTTTAACTGTTTAGCTTCCACCTTAATTTTTCTCTAAGATTAATCTCACCACATATAGCTCTTCAGGTCTCCACAGTGCCATACAGGTAGGAATCCTACTTTGTTGTCTATGTGATGAGCAAGTGCAGCATTGCTATTGCAGCCCTCATCCAAACAGGTACATGAGCACAACTTTTATTAAGTGTGCCACTAAGTCCCTCGCCTCCAAAAAGTTAGGTATGTGCAGAATCTCTGCCTGCAGATGTGAAAGGGATAGTCAAAGGGGACTGGGAGCAAATCAGAAACAGAAGTCTCAGTCTCTGTTTCCTGAACCACATTAAAAACCACTCTGCCTCCTTTCTGAGATATTTTGCTTCTTGCTATGTGGTGAAATCACTTAATATCTTATGTCTGATCATATTTCACCCTACTGAAAAAAAAAAAGGTGCGTTCTGTAAATTCTGTTTCAGGTTCCTTTTTTTTTCTTCCCACCACTATTATTGAGTCACTTTAAAAGAGGTAAAGGGGGAAAAACAGAGGGAAAAATGAGGAAGTGCAGCAAAGGCTTTGATCTGTCTGTGGCATAAAACTGGATTATAATGTCATTTGCTAACTGACAGATCATTTAGTGTCCTGGAAGAGTCTGTTTTCACACCGCTGAAGCTCTCACAGGGGAATTCTGTGTGGGCTCCTTATTGTCAGAGCTATTTTTCACCCAATTTGTTTCCAAATGATGTCTAACCTGAGGTCTTCCCACTGAGAGGGCTTTAAGCAATGATTAATGAGAAGTGTTTTGCCAGACCCACCTGGGGAATGGCCCATCTGCGAACTCAGGTAAGATGGAGCTGCCTACAAGGCACTGGCTTGTGAATGGCAGGCAGCTTCCCATGGCTTGAGGCATAGCTCACAGCGAAGGCAAGGTGTTCACTGTTTGCATCTCAGTGATTCATAAAAGGACCGGAGATAAATGTCACTCACTCCATCATTAACGTCTAGTGTGAAGAAACAACCTCCCCCTCTGGGGACTGCTCCCCTGCTTGTTCCATATTCAATTATAATGTGCACGCAGCATATGTACAGCACCTACATGGGGCACATCTGAAGTGACCTAAGATCGCCAGCCCTGCTAGCTCTGTTTAAAGGTTGCAGGTTAAAGCAGGCACATTTTCATGCATCCTCCTGGCTCTCAAATATGTTCTCGTTTGAGCTGTGAGCTCCTGTACCTTCCTTCAGGTGGTGGCTCTGAGCACTGCTGTACATCCACCTCTACCTATATCATTGTTGTGGTGGAGCACGTGGGAAAACTATGGTTTTAAGCCTATGCTCGCTTCAGCAGTTGGACAGTTTTGCTCTGCCAGCAAAATCCAATTATCCCTGACCTCCAAAGCAGAGACCTTTTCAGATCTGAGCGTCTTAGTTACATGTAGGCAGGAGAGCTTTATCTTGTATTCTCCTGAGAGACTTCTCCTGTGTGTAACATTGCTAACAGCAAGCGTGAATTTCTTGGTAAATGCCTAAAATTGTTATTAAATTGCTCACATAAAAGTTAAGAAGCCCTGAAAATTTGGTTTCTCTCTGTATTTATGAGGCTGAAATCTGAGCATATTTCTTACAGAATAATTTCCCTCCGCTGATTTATGCGGAAGCTCCAGGCTCAGTTATCATCTGGAAATACATTCCTATACTGTCTGTGCCATTTAAATGCAGCATCCTACTGTCCTGTCTGTCAAGACCAAAACATAATGGGTACAACTGTCTATGAATAAAACAGATTGTTTGTAGGGAATATTTATTGCCAATAAAGAGCAAGAGTTTATATTGGCAAAAGCCGTCCTTCTTGTGAATAGCTAGAGGCTCCCAACATCCCCTGACTTTCAGCAGTGTTTATTCCGTTGAATGTGGATCCAAAACATTTCTCACTCACTGCTTGGCAAGACAAGATTGACAGTGGTTTTCTAACCAACTGTTCTGACACCGGCAGTGCGTTTTGCCTGAAATTTCACCTGCAAAGCAATCTCCCACTTTCTTTAACTACTTCTCTTGCCAGCAACATGTTTACCATGATTTAGATGTCTATTATACGCATGAACGACTTGTCTACTTAATTTCATCAAAAAAATGAACCCTCATAAGTGGCACAGATGCTGGTATGATGGTAATCAAATTAGTTTTTGGACAGGTTTATGGCCACTTGCTGTCAGTTAAGCTCTCTTTGGCTATCTTCACTCCTAATACAGTTTTGATGGTGATTAATGGCTCCATTAATACTCTGTTTGTGCTGTGATAGACACCACATTATGGTCTTGTTTGCTGACCACAGATGATCATGTATTTTTATAAACTCAGTTCTGAAGAAAATATTAGTCATATTTAATATGTCACCATTACATATTGCTATGCAGAGGTCACACAGAGAGACCTTGCTCTTATATCCTGCTCACCACAGATGAGCTTCTGTGCTGCTAAGAGAGGACGAGGCCCCACAAAGAATGTGCTCGGATTAAATGTTCATCAAGTTTTCTCTTGCTGGTAACATGCCAAAGATCTTGCTATGCTGATTCCTCCTGGCTATGCCGTCCTGCCATCAGTCCTCCTTTCTCGCTTGCATCCTTCCAACTTAATTGCTTTGTCCTGAGATCCAAGAAAGGTGGTTTGTTGTTATTGTTGTTGTTTGTTGTTGTTGTCTGTTTGCTTTTATTTATTTATTCATTTTGCTTTTTCCCTTTTCTACCCCTCTCTCTGCTCATTTTATCATTCTCTTATTTTGTTCCCTTTCACAGGCTTTTCTGAGCCGCCCACAATCAAGAAGTGAGCCCGGTCAAACCATTTTTAACTCGTTTGTATCCATTGCCACCCAACCACTAACCCTATGGAAACAGGATAGAAACTGATACTTCCTTTGGAGGATCAAACATAATACATTGCTGGTCACACTAGTGATGGACAAATTACAGCTGGAAGGAGACCATGGGAGGTTAAAAGTGCCACTGAATTTCCCATGGCTTGTGCTGAAACTCAGTGCAAGAGCAGTATCTGGGTAAAATTCTCCTATTAAAAAAGCTGTAGCTATTTTTTAACCTAAACATTGGGAAGCAGACTTTATTTGGGAACAGTGCTGCAGATCCTGGCATTTTGCTCTCCATTGCTGGCCATCCATCCTCAGCTCCCCACAGACCCACAGAAGCACACATACATGCTCTCATGCTATTCACTTGCAAATAGTGCGATAGTGCAGGGCACTGGAATATACCCCCAAGTTTCTTTATGTTACTCAGTGAGGAACAGAAAGAAAATGGCCATAGAAAGAGGCAAATTGACATATTAGAGATATTTGCAATGATTTTTTTAAGTAGTTGAAGAAATATGGGGGCTTTGTTTTGTTTAGTTTTGTCCTATTTGCCTCCAGTAATTAAGTCTAGTTTCTTTCTAGCCATATTTGATTTTTATGTTCATCTGTGCACTCGCCTAAACCCCACCCACTTGCTCCTCTGCAAATATTTATTATGCAAATGGTTTGTTTTGAATTGGGTGATCTGAGCAGATGCCCATTTCTGTATAACTGTTCTTTAGGAAAATTGCAGAGTAGCTGGGTAACACATTACTGAACTAGTTAAATAGTTATGATTGGTATTGAATTGCTGTAAATGCTCCTTGTAGAGTTCTGTTTTCCAGGTGACAACTAGCCTTTTTCTGCCTACAGCTACCTCTAACTATGTCCTCCTATCAGGCCAGCACCTTTAACTCACCAGCTCTTCCTCTGAAAGAAATGACTCTCCCACTTTCTTTAATCCGATAATTTTCTGTAATATCCCTTCACATAGGCAGCTAGGTTACCATTGGCAATCATTTTTTTTAAACTTGTATTGAAATTTATCTTCTAATAATAAAAAACTTCTTTAAAATCTGTTATTAAACCTCCCATCCACTAAAAATTCTGAAACCGGTATGACCTCCCTTAAACCAAGTGCTTCATCTTCTGATCTTCTCTTGGACTCTAAATGAATCCAGAAGAAAAAAAAAAACAATGAACCAACCAAAAAACAACAACAAAAACACAAGTATTTGAGAGCTGTGATCAGTAGGAATGAGGGATATGATGGGACTGCTTCCACAATGCAGCCATGAGATGTATAAGAGCAAAAGCTCAAGATAAGATCCTCAAGGAGGGGAAAAAAAAAAAAAAAAAAAAAAAAAAAGGTCGTGTACGGATGACTCATATCATTCATTTATCTTAAACATAACCTAAGAGATTACCGATGAGGACCAGTCATTAATGTACACTCACACGGATCAGCATATACCAAAGTTTGCTTACACAGGTACATAGACACGTGCTAGAGCACACACATATTTATGTATAAACACAGTGGTGTTTCTACTAGGCAATCGCCTTGTGAGCTTCCTTGGCCATTCTGTCTTCTCATTGCCTCTTCCTTTTATTTGGGATCCCTAAGGTAGTCACATGCTTCCTCTTTTTTTCTTTTTCTTTTCTTTTCTTTTCTTTTCTTTTCTTTTCTTTTCTTTTCTTTTCTTTTCTTTTCTTTTCTTTTCTTTTCTTTTCTTTTCTTTTCTTTTCTTTTCTTTTCTTTTCTTTTCTTTTCTTTTCTTTTCTTTTCTTTTCTTTTCTTTTCTTTTCTTTTCTTTTCTTTTCTTTTCTTTTCTTTTCTTTTCTTTTCTTTTCTTTTCTTTTCTTTTCTTTTCTTTTCTTTTCTTTTCTTCTCTTCTCTTCTCTTCTCTTCTCTTCTCTTCTCTTCTCTTCTCTTCTCTTCTCTTCTCTTCTCTTTTCTTTTCTTTTCTTTTCTTTTCTTTTCTTTTCTTTTCTTTTCTTTTCTTTTCTTTTCTTTTCTTTTCTTTTCTTTTCTTTCTTTCTTTCCTTTCCTTTCCTTTCCTTTCCTTTCCTTTCCTTTCCTTTCCTTTCCTTTCCTTTCCTTTCCTTTCCTTTCCTTTCCTTTCCTTTCCTTTCCTTTCCTTTCCTTTCCTTTCCTTTCCTTTCCTTTCCTTTCCTTTCCTTTCCTTTCCTTTCCTTTCCTTTCCTTTCCTTTCCTTTCCTTTCCTTTCCTTTCCTTTCCTTTCCTTTCCTTTCCTTTCCTTTCCTTTCCTTTCCTTTCCTTTCCTTTCCTTTCTTTTCTTTTCTTTTCTTTTCTTTTCTTTTCTTTTCTTTTCTTTTCTTTTCTTTTCTTTTCTTTTCTTTTCTTTTCTTTTCTTTTCTTTTCTTTTCTTTTCTTTTCTTTTCTTTTCTTTTCTTTTCTTTTCTTTTCTTTTCTTTTCTTTTCTTTTCTTTTCTTTTCTTTTCTTTTCTTTTCTTTTCTTTTCTTTTCTTTTCTTTTCTTTTCTTTTCTTTTCTTTTCTTTTCTTTTCTTTTCTTTTCTTTTCTTTTCTTTTCTTTTCTTTTCTTTTCTTTTCTTTTCTTTTCTTTTCTTTTCTTTTCTTTTCTTTTCTTTTCTTTTCTTTTCTTTTCTTTTCTTTTCTTTTTCCCCTAAAAACTACATAAAAGTATATCACCACAAAATGTGTAATCATGTTATATCTTCCAGTTTGTCTGATTGAACAGTTATAAAATCAGGTGAAATAACCAGAAGCCAAAGTTTTCACAGACTGCCCTGCATTATCCTGTTACTTCAGTGGCTCCATCACCTGCCATGAGTAAGATACCAGACCTATTATGAAATCTTGTTATTATGGGCACACTACATTTTATTATTTCTATGAAAAATGAAGTTGTCTATAGGAAAGTGTCTCCAATAGTGTCTAATCAGAATATTAACGTTGAAGTAAGCGTACCAAAACATTTTTTCTCATCTTCTTCTCTGCTCATCTGTGCTGCTGTGGCAAAATAATACATTTTGGCTGTGTATCACAAAATCACAGAATGGAGATGGAAGGGACCTCTGGAGGTCACCTGGTCCAACCCCCTGCTCAAGCAGGGTTACCTATGGCTGTTGTCCCAGGAGCACATCCAGGAGGCTTTTGAAGCTCTTCTAGGAGGGAGGCTCCACAGCCTCTCTGAGCAACCTGTGCCAGTGCTCAGTCACCCACACAGTAAAGAAGTGCTGCCTGGTGTTCAGAAGGAACCTCCTGTGTTCTAGTGTCTGCCCATTGCCTTGTGTCCTGGCACTGGGCACCACTTTAAAGAGCCTGGCTCCATCCTCTTTGCACTCTCATTTTAAGTATTTCTATACATTACTCTATATATATTCTATACATACTCTTGAGTCTTCTCTTCTCTAGGCTGAACAATCTCAACAGCCTCCTGGAAAAGGAATTCTACTCTTGATTTCCCCTAAAAGAACGTACCTTTTTCATTTGCATTTCTTGTAGGATGGGAGGATGCCATTTTGCTTAATTTGTTTTTGTTTTTTAAATGAAAGAAATTTTGTTCTTCCTCTCTGCAATGAGGTCCCCACCTGTTTGTCCCTGCTTTCATGATTTGGACAGCAAGGTCTCCAAAAAAGTCTAATCTCCAGAGGAAATCCTCAGGGTTCATCCTTGCACACCATCAGTCATCCTGAACCCAGCTTTCTGTCTCAGCCTTTTGGTTCCCAGCCACTCTGCGGTGCAATGTGTGAAACACATGCAACGACGATGACAGGTCTAGAGGTGGCTTTAAGACATATGTATATATGTCCTTTATACATATACATTATTTTTTTTATTTACATATACACGTCATACCTGTCTGTTTGTCTACCTACCTGTCTATCTATCCAAGTATCACTGCTGTGGCTGATCTCAGGAAGAGAAGCCTTCCCATCTCTTGATAAGGTTTGTCTAAGCAAGCTTAGTCTCAGCCCCACAGGCCACCAGACCTCATTGCAGTCTAGGTAGAGTTGACTCTTTTACCTTTTAAGAAAGCAAGAAAAAAAAAAGATACTAAGGCACGACTGCCAGGTCAGCACTGACTTCCTTCTCTGTCCCTGTATGACTGGGTTTGTCTTTTTTCCCCTCTGGCAAACAGTCACTGCTCCCCAAACCTGCTCATGCCACCTGAAGTTCAGGGAATGTCAGTGGAGAGGACTACAGATGACACTTTTTTATGTGCTCCTCTCTCCAAGTTCCAGCTACCAATGCGCTTCAGCAATGGTGTCACTGGAGTTGCTGGGAACAAACATGTGCGCAGAGGCAAATGCTTAGAGAGGAAGAGGAGGCGATGTAGCAGGAGACGAGCCTTCTGAGCTGTGCTGTCCACGTGCACATTCCCTTCTCTTGATCCTGTAACAGATATTACTAGCACGTTGTAAAATCAGTTACTTTGCAAAAGAAAAAAAAAAGTCAACCTGTCTAAATCTCAGCTATGGAAATTAGTATAACTTCACTGAAATAATACCTATTATTATATTGCTTGAGAATTGAATCTAAACAGGCTATATGTGAATGAGTATAACACTTAAAAATTTGTAAGCGTCATTCTAGGTAAGTGACTGAATATAGCCAACAGCTAACCATTTCTGAACAACTCCCTTTGTGTTACATCCTGAATAGAACAACAAAAACACCTGCAGCTCACAGTTTCTGCATCAATAAGTAATCTAGCTTACCTTACTATCCTTGAATAGGATATTTCTTTGTCACTACATTTACTTCTTCTCCCATGTTTTTGGTGGATAAATTTTATGTTGTATATATGCACATACGATGCAGAAGTGGATGCATAGAGATGTTCAAACACATTTATTTATAGGCTTCTACCATACACTGCTCCATAAAAAAGTCAGAAAACTTGCTGACGACTTTTGTTATCTTGAGGATGATGGGAAGGAATATTCCACTATAAATTGATATTTAATTTTTGTTTATATGTACAGTATTTCTAAAGGTACATATAGATAAGGTCAAATCTTTGGGAAGATATACACATCTCTGGAAAAAAAAATCTGGTTGTTTCATGTTGCATACTCATGTAATATTGTAATTGAAGAAGCTGCGACTCCCATCTACCATGGATGCCCAAAGGTACAGCATAAGGAATCTCTGGTGCTGACTTCTTTGCCAAGACCTGGTGAGATGGTTTGCATCAAGCAGTTGAGAATATGCCTCATGTCTTCATAGCTTTCTGTTTTACACACACAGAAAACAACTTTGTGGCTATGGTTCTTTTAGGGTTGTTTTAGGAGACTAGATTTTAGGAGACTAGGGTTAGTAAAAAAGTACTGTCAACAAATCCCATCAGATCAGAACTGACTGAGGGCATTTTGGTCCCACAGAGGAAATGCTGCTTCTCCCTGAAGACACACACTGGTTTCACTGGGGAGCTCGGCAAAGAGAGGCAGCCCACTGAAGGCACAGGAGGTGCTCCGTCCAAATCCAGCCTGGCATCTCTGCATGGTGCAACACCCACATCTGTGGTCTCACTAGGTTTGTGAAATGTGATACAGAAAAAGCAGCATTAGATGGTTTAGTGAGACCCCTGCCCCTGGCCCCTATGTTTCACCCAGTCGTTCTTATATTCATTCAAATGATGGTGTCTGAGCTGAGCACAGCTCGTGTTTGGCTTGGTTGTCAGCCAATGTCATGGACAGCTGCTTAAAATTTCAGAGACAAAAATCTTGATTAAGATACAGATTCAGCAAGACATGGGCAAATGAGAAACACCATCTAAATTACCACAGATACCTTGCACTTCAAAACCAGGCCTTTCTGAGCATGCATGACGGCCAGAAATGCATAAAGGAAAATGCCCACAAGGTCTTTGAAGGGCATACTTCAGTACTGAAAGTGATATAATAGGTGAGCACTCAACGAACATGTCAACTGACATCATTTAAAGACTAGTCAATTGTTCCTACTAAAACAGCTTTTCAATGGAAAACTATTGGTTTTGAGTAAACATACTTTTTTATGAAAAGTGTTTTCTTTCCCTAGAATATATCAGGTTTTTATCAAAATCTTTTACATGAACACAGACTAGCTTTATTGGCCTATTATACTCAGTTCACCAAAGGAAAAGAAACAGAAACCAGTTCTATGAGATTCACTTAATAAATTATTTAAGCAAAGTTATTTTATTAGCACAAGTCTTTTCTCCACCCTGAGCGGGAAAAGTATATTGCAATCCCCTTAAAAGCACTCAATCTGTTTGCCATCCACACGGCGTGGGGTCTCGCCAAGAAGTGGGGTACACTGTGACCGCTGACTCCAACTCACCCCTATGACGGGGCGCAGACTTCAGCTTTCATTTGTGAGAGAGAAGGGGTTAGTCCATCATTAGGGACATTATGGAAAAATAGGTCTGCAGCTCTTCTGCACATCCACGTGTAGTGGCAGGTCGTGGTGCTTCCCCGCAGCGCTAACCCAGCTTTCTTGTTCTGCCAGAAGAAAGTCAACAACAGTCAACCATCGTGAAAAAAGTCAAAAAATAGACAAAAAGACAAAGAAGCCAACAATAACCTCAAAGGAGTTAGTGCCCTGCCGTTCTTACAGGGAGGGGGGTGATATTGTACATGTGGTCATTTCAAACCATGTTTTCAGATTGTGTCAAAGCAAAATCATTTTCCATGATGCGCCACGTTGTAAGTGGATGGGGGGAGGTGGGAGAGAGGGGAATCGGATTACATTTGGAAACAAAAGCTTTAACTTCTGGCACCTAGACAATTAGTTTTTGCTTCTTCTGTTGTTGGTCCTCGTGGTTTCATCTGTAATATGTATGGCGATTGTTTGCAGCCTGGCAACAGCATGAAGTTGTGGGGGGGAGGGAAAACCACAGCCCTTGTTAGCTGGGATCCCAACTTCAAAGGCTTTGGGGATATTGAGCAGACAGGTTTCAGCAGCCGTTAAGGCAGACATGCAAACAAAAGGGCTCCCTCCATTTCCGTGGAGCAGGGGTGACTTTTTGGCCCATTTTCGTTGCTGTTGTTTTAATTTTGTCGGGGTGGGGGGAAGCTCCTGGCACCGGGGACGATACATTCTGCCCATGACTGCGTGCCCTCTCCTTTCCGCGTCAGAAGCAGATATGGGCATTTATGGCCCCATAAATCGTGGGCTAAGCCATACATGAGCAGCTGGTACATGTGCTAATAACTATAATTATTAATCATGTCGATTTCACACCCTTCAAATTTCCGCGCAGGGCTTTCGGCAGGAGAGGCAGCCCCGGCGCCTTGAGCTGTTTATGGTATGAAAATATGATGAGCTGATGGTCTTTGATAATTGTCCTATGACAGTATTGATCTCCCTACAATTGGGTTTGTGGGGTATCGCTGCCCAACAAAAGTGGCTCTCCTCGCCTCCTGGTATATATCATTGTCACACATGCCCCATTGTTATGGACGGGAGTGAATTACTTTCAGTATTCGTCCCAGTCTTTAGCTACTAGGTCACCATTATTCTAGCCTTATGTCAGTGTGGGGACATTTTCTTTGATGTTTTCTTTTGTATCTGTCTTAGGGCGAAAGCATTTGGCTATGTAGAGCTGCTTCAAAAAAAAAAAAAAAAAAAGTCAGCGGTTCAGGTTGGGGTGCCTGGTGGGAGCCAGGGAAACATTCCTCCTCGCCGATGCAGCCGTCCCAGCGCCCTGCTCCTCGGTGCTGGCCAGCTCCACCAGCTTCCAGCCCCAGCGCAGGCCCTTGCTGGTGACTCTTTGGTCATCGAGGAAGAAAGGAAAGAAATCTCCCCCCGGCCTTGCTTCAACCACATATTATTCCCACAGCAGTGTTTTTTCCTTGATAGCACTTTGCTGTTTAGCAGAAGCACCGCTAGCAAGACGTGGCAATGCAGCTCCAAAGGTGACATTGCTCAAGGGTTGCAAACACTGACAGGGACAATAACCCCCCCTTACAGCAAAATAACCCTTTCCAGGCCAGGCGGGAGCTGCTCGCAGGCTCATCTGCATGTTAACTTGACACTGTGGTGGCCAATCATCTCCCACTGGCCCGAACAAGGGCATGGGACTCTCCCCACTTGTTCCGAAATCTGCCTGGCCCCCATCGGGCAGCTTCTAAATTGCTCCTGCTGTCTTTACAGCTGCTCCGTTCCAATGACCCCCAGAAGGGTCCAGGGATTGTTAGGAGAAATTTCTATTAATCAACCCCAAACAGACTGTTACAATTTCACACTTTTTCTCCCATCATTTCACACATTTAATGAATTCTGGGGCCTCCTACTTTCAAAACAGTTACAATCAAGGCCACAAAAAAATTAATTAATAATAACGCGCAAAAAATAAAATACCGAACCAAACAGACAACCCCCCGCCCCCAGCTGACAGCAGCAGGACAGGAAGCATCACTTCCAAAGCATCACCAAAACGGACCCAGAGGGGGGCTGTGCTGCAATTCAGGCAGCAGATTCCTGCCTCCTTCTGGGCCTGATCCTGCTCTTTTTTTTTCTTTTTTTTTTTTTTCTAAAGGGGAATTTTGCATTTGATGTGACCACAAACTAAACAGGCCAGGAGTCAGTTAGGGACAAAACCCATACACCTTATGTGTTGGGGGGACAAACACACCATGGAGATCGGGCAGCAAATTTCATCTCCCAGCCCACCGCCTCCACACTGTGAAGCAGGGCTGGAGTCTGCTGCAGTCTTCAGAAAGCTTTGAGCATTTCTGTGAGCCTCTCCTTCTTCCTGAGATAAGCCAATCCAGATTTCAGCTAGGCAAGAGTCCAGCTTGCTTTCGGATGTTCTTTTATTTGTGCACAGGCTGCCAGAAATGGAGCACGGAGTAGGACGTTGTGCAAACAGCACCTCCCCAAAGGGTGCCCCACAAATCGGGTGCCAGGCAATGGGCTGCCTCTGCTCTCAGGTGTTTTCATCGAGGAGGGAAGTGGGGGAGAGGGAGGAAAACAATGTGAGAGTGCAGCAGGCTTTAGCCAGCATATCTGATTTGCACTTATTGACCGTGAAGTTACAGATGTATTTTTACCTTGGGGCTGTATTTTATAATCCTTGTGTTCTGCCTTGGGTGTGCTACACAGGCCAGTGACCTCCATCTGTAGGTCTCCTCATCCACAAAGAAGTTTACCTTTGCAAAATTTGCTGGAGATGCCAAGGAACTGAACTGAGTACTCATCCCTCTGGCCTGAGGGCAGGAGGAGCACCTCCCTGACTCCAACATCTTCTCTAGCTGTATGAGGCATAAATCTCTTGACTGCTACCAAAACTTATGTGTCCTGTCCCCTTGTCATGCTGCATAACTCAGCTTGCTGCAAGGGAAGAGTAAGGGCGGATCACAGCAAAAATTGTTTGCCGATGCCTGTGACAACTCTTACCTCTCTTTTTTCTCTTTTACTCACCCAAGCCTAATGCAGCGCAGTAAAGAATCAGCAGAAAGGAATATTAGCAGCTACCAAACCATGTAAATAGAGCCATCTAGGACAGGGAGCAGGACAAAACATTTAACCCTTCTGACAAGTGAGAATATATTGCCTCTCATTGGACATCATGGAACGAGAGTCTCTGAACCCACCTGGAACCACTGGATCCACCTAAATGGTGAGACAGGGTGCAGGAGCACAGCTGTGGTCAGGAGGCATACTTTTGGCTCTTGCCTGGAAAAAGTGGGCACTCCTCTCAAGCATTCAGCCCCTCACTGAGCAGCGTCCTGCCAAGAGCTGGAACCAACGGGGGCTTAAATCCCTGCTCTGAGTAGGCATTGCCCATTGCAGCCAAGCGGTCTCATGCCCGGATTATGCCCTAACTCCACTTCTGACGGTCTGACAGAGGAATTTTCATGGTCACTGTAACCCCTTAATGACAAGTTTGTCACGTGCTAACGCTACAGATCCCAATATTAATCCTGAGCTCACCTTTGTGTTTATGTGAACGATTTGCCATCTCTTAATGGTTGGTGTATTGGCCCAGCAGTCTCTGAAAGGAGTCTTTTTGAATGGAGCAGGTTCATCTATGGATCCAACACATTTCTTTACTTGAAGACTTCTCTTGGTCATCTATATGACATTATCCATTCATGCCCCTATGTAGGTACACTTTATTGTTATATATTTGTGTGATAGGTGTCTCAAGGCTTTGTTCGATTCAAGTAGTGCTTTCTTAGGCAATACCTTGGTTTGGGGGAGAGTATGAAGCAGGGAGTGTCCCTGGAAGGTGATATGAACTGGATCATGTGGGTTTGGGAGAAGAAAGTTTAATCATATGGGCTTAAATCCGGAGCCAGAAAACAGAGTGATGGTCTGTTTTATATAGTATAGATGTCACCTGCAATCCTCAGATCCTCATATGAGTATATTCCAGGTCTGCTGCATGTAAAAAAAAAAAAAAAAAGAGTTCAATTTCGATCTGGGGAGTCATAGAAATTACCCATATGTTCAATGTCTCAGATAAATTATTCTGCCTAGAGTTTACCAGATTGGCCTTGTTTCCTTGTGTCTGGTGTACCTTCTTGCTGCAGATGGTAGGGAATAAGGATACTCCCCAGGTAGCCATTCACCCCCGCCCTGAGACCTGCCCACCCTGACAGAGGAAGGACCCTCTGGACAAACAAAGACCGAATGGGGCTGTGGTGATGAGCTTAGGGCACAACCAAAATGCCTGCATGGCTCAAGTTAGCTACGGTCAGCATCTCTCCTTTGATGTGTGTCCTCTTCAGCCTGGCAGGCACCCTCTTCTGCTCCACTTCGTTGTGAGGTGCGTGTCTCTTAAGCAGGAGGCCTTTGTTCTGTGTCTCTTTTTGAGTTTCACCACCACAAGAGGCTAATTAAGTTTGTGATAGCCTGAAGTTAAGATAGCCCATCAGTATAGGTAGAGGAGAAAGCCAGAGCTTTCTGGGGGGCTAAATAATGGTTCTCAGAGTGCCTAAAATTAGGCTTAGTACCTTTGGGCACTTCTGAACATTTATCCAAGCTACAGTGAATTGGCATTTACTGAACATAAATTTATTGCCAATGTCTGTAGTAAAAATGGCCCCTGGTCTAATCTGGCAGTTGGTTTCTTCAACAGAAAAGACATTTATAGGTTATCCTTGCATGGATGACAGTATTGCTGGAACGTGTTAGCTTTGCCTGGTGGTCTTTGTCTTATGGTCTGCAGTCCCCTTCATGCACCTACCACACAGGATTTCTGGTGCTGGCATGGCTGGGTGCGCATACAGGAAAGTGGGGATTCAGACCTCCCGACAGAAAACTGCGAGCACTGCATTTGCAGCGGTCATCTGCCTGGCGCTCTTCTCTGGCAGCTCCCCTTCCAGGCTGAGTGATTAAAATGAGTTCATCTGCTGTGCTTCTGCCAAAGGTTTTGATGCCATGTTACTGAGGAATGACACGACTACGAAGTGCCAGTTTTTAATATGTGACAAGGATTGGACCAAATTTTTATACCAGGATTACTTTTTGTCTTTTTTTTTTTTTTAATCAATCAAACAAACAAACAAAAAACTTACCTGAAAGTGGAAATTAGCGCATAAAGTTTTGGTCTGTATACGAGACAGAAATTTCCAAGATATAAGCACGTAGTTTGAGTATTTCCAGTTCTTGGCTCTCAGGCCTTTCCTATTCCCATATTGCTTGTTTACCTTCTGTCTCTCTCTCCCCTCCATCCTCCTCCTTTTCCTAATCTACATGGTGATACAAGGAGAAAAAACAAATGGGAGGATGATTGGCAAGAAAAAAAGGGGGGAGAAAAATAAGCCCAAGATTTTGAAATCTGTTCTTTGATTTTTTTATTTATTTTTTTGCTTTGCATTAGCTTTGGCAATGTGGACGAAGGTGCTTGCATGTCCCCTGGTTACACAACAAGGCTCGCTCAGCATCACTGTCCATCGCCACAGTGACTAGTTAGGCTCTTTGCAAGCATTCATCAATGCAGTATTTGAGTAGGTACAGTTGCAGTAGATACAGGTGCAAAGCTGCTCTGCTCCGGCTTCTGCCCTTGCAAATCTACTTCTTCACTTTCTCTGTGCAAACAACTAGAGAGGGGACCTGGGCTGGAATTTCTCTCTGCTTTCAGCACCTTCCCACCCTCTGCCAAAATAAAGAGACGGGGCTCTGCTGACCTGGAAATGAGGTCTCAGGAGTGCTTGTGGGTGAGCTGCAGCTCATGGGCCAGGGGTGCTGTTTTTATTTACCTACTTCTTCTGAAGCACAGGGAAGGAAAACAAACAGGTGAGTGAGGTAGTGCTGTCACCAGAGTGGTTCTCCCGGTGGCCAGCTCGCCCCTGTGGGCCGTGGGTGCATCGGGTGCCACTCAGGCAATGCAGGCAAGGAGGGCACGTGGACAAGCAAGGCTGCTCCCTTTGAAGATGATTCTGTCAGGCTGGAAATACAGGAGAAAAGCACAGTTTCTTTCAGCTGTCCCCTTTTGTGTGCTTTCCCATACAAAAGTATGTTGCCAGTGCTGCTCTGCACTTTGTTATTATGACAGGAAAGAATGAATTTCTAATGAGGTATCTGTGCCAGCTGCAAGCACCTTGTGGATCTCCGTGGCCCAGGAGCTTTGTCAGACACTCCTTGCTAAATGCTAACCAGCCCGGGGAGGACAAGACTGTCAACGCGCAGTCCCCATGATAAACCCTTCTCAGTACAAATCCAAACAAATGGAAACACACCAGTTCCCCTAATAAGCTATGCTGCGACATGGCCTCATTTCACAGTGATTGACTCTGGGAACAGAAGGGCTCGGGGAAGCTTTGAAAATGTGCAAGAACCTCTGATTTTTAAGGGTAAGGAATGATACATTTAGAATTGATTAATATCTTCTAATTCCAGAAGGCTTTTCATATGCAGCACAGGAAATGTTTTGCTCAGCCCCTGAAATGCAGATTCATTTCCCGAGGACCATGTCAGGACAGGAAAAGTCATAGAGAGAGGGAACCTCATCCACCACCTGATCCTGCCAGCGAGGTGTTCGAGGGGAACCTTTGGGGATTATTGAAGGAGAGCTTGAGATGAGTTTGAGACACAACTCCATCAGAAACCTGTGTGTTTCTGTGCTCAGAAACAGCTAAAGAAATGCAAAAGCGGGTAATGAGATTCTGTTGAAACTGCTTTTCTGCCTTTCCACAGCCAAAGGCACTGCATTTTTGCACAGATTAATCAGCAACAGCCTTGGGCACTTGCACAGTGAGCATTCACACTGTACCTGAACTCCTGAGGGGGTTTTGTGCTGGGAAACCAAACTCAAAGTGCAACTTCCCTAAGTCATCAAGGTGCTCTTCAATATCTCAGCTGCTGTAAATAACCCTTAAATATCTTAGCGGCTCTGATCCTGAGTGCCCATACCCTCTCCTTCTGCTCACAATGATGGACAGAAATAAATGGCCAAGTGAGTGACTGACTGGGGGTAATGCCTCTGCAGGTGGTGGTGACATTGATGGAGAATGATGGATGGGGGTGACAGGGCTCCACCCCACCCACTTGCCCATGTGCATGACAGAAGGTCCTGCAAGCCAGCCCCCACTCCCCTAACAATGCCTCCAAGTAGGTATTTGGAAGTGTAAAAACAATGGGTTTGGCTCCAGCAGTGATAGTGCTACAAATTTGGGGCCATTTAATGAGTTGCTAATGTGAAAATAATTTTCTTTTCTGACTTCAGAAAGGAAGAAGTAAAGACAGATGGCCCCAAACGCAGGGAGAAGCAGCCATAGAATTGGTAATGGCTCTGCCAGGGCTTGAAAAGCAGCTTTTCGGGAAATGTAAGAAAAGGGGGGACCTGCCACTGTCAGGAGCTGACACGAACCCTCTGACTTCTTCCCTTCTCGCCGCTCTGGTGGAGGCATTCCTGCAAACACCCGCCAGCCATCCTCAGGCTGGTGGTTTCTGTTGCAAAGGCTAAGCTGCTGTTCCAAGTTGAAATGCATCCTGTAGAGGGGAGGGGAAGATGTCCCCGGCATATGCCTGAGAGTGGCAATTGATTGCTAATCTAGATACAGGGGGACATGATTGATGATTGATCGTCTGATCTCAGATGTTAAAAGAAAAAACTACAACTCTTGGGGAACCACAGAAATGGTTCTAATGACTGCAAGGAATGTCCGTGTCTTGCAGGGATTTTGTTGTTGTTGTTGTTTTAGATGCAGATTGAAGTTAAGAAGAGACGTTTGGCATTTAAATGGGAACTGCCAGTTCTGCCTCCACCATGTCAGCTTTTCTATGCTCACACACGCACACAAATTGCTAAAAAACTTCCTCTGGAAACCTCATATTTTTATAAATAAATACCACCACTGAAATCTTAATGCAGAAAAAGAAGGGAAGTTAATGCAGCTTCTTGTAGACCGTGATGGTAAAAAGTAAGGATATTATTCAGGAACAGTGAGCTAGGTATCCAAATTCATTTGGTTCTAACCAAATGACAAACGTGTCAATAAGCTTTCTGTTGGATTACAGAGTATGCTTTTCTATTAAGGCTAAGGTTGTTCCTATAGTTCCATGATTACTATATTCTTTATAAGTCATGATCATAGGTCTTCCTCATCAGAGGACCTTTCTTCTCAGCCAAGGAGGACATTGAGAAGCAGAGACAGGACTGCCTGCGCTTCTGCTTCCTGACACAATGATCAGGACCTGCCAGTGGATTTGGCAGAAAAGGAGATTGCAAAACTGCAGGAAAGAGCTTCCATTGTTTGCTCAGGATCCTTAAGGGCCATCTGCATTATTGTCTCTCTGCAGAGATGTGTCTTTGCCCACAGAAAAGCCTGGAAAAGCTGGTGTTGGGAGATGGACAGACCACATAGGAGATACAGTTCCCCTCCATCAGACCAAAGCCATGGCCAGTCAGCATCAGCCCTCCTCAGGGGAAAGGGGAAACAAAGAAAGAAAGAGCAGAGCTGGGTTTGTAAATAGCTGTATCAAGACCCTCCTGGCCACCCAGCCAGGGTTTATCCCCTGCACACAGCCCATGCAGTTCCTCTGTGCCACGCACGGCATGATGAGCTGCAGCTGCCAGAGGTGCTGGTGGCAGCACTTTTAGCAGAGGCTTAGCTGCAAATCTCTGTCTTGTCGAGCAAGCTTAGTGCAAATAATCAGAGGCGTACACTAATCCTATAAGGCTAGATGGTGGCCAGACCCAGTGTGGGAGCACAGCATGTAAGAGCAAGAGAGGAGTCTACTTCACTCCCTATCTGGATTTGCAGCTCCTGGACTCTCTGCAAGCTCCTGGGGTAAAACACATTCCCAGCCCATTCCCTCCTACCCACCATGCCAGAAAAGTCTTTGCTGCTGCACTGCTGAGGTCTGCAGGGGTGCATTCAGCACTTTGTGAAGAAGCATCCCTATTAAAGACCTCTGCAGAGGCAAACACTAGTGATTTGATCTATTGCACGACTACTTCTCACTCAGTCACTCATGAGGATCTCTCCTAACAAAAAAATAAGTACCATGAATCTGAGGCTTGCAAGCTATGGAAATGCTCCTCACGAATGCAAATATTCTTTAAGCTGGGGAAAGGGACTGTGTCACCAATTAGACACGTGGAAAGGGTCCTGTCCAGCAGCCCCCTGTCCTGCTAATAGCTGAGCGATCCACGCTTCTGCTCCCGGGGATCTCGTGGAGCGGAGCAACTCTCCAGAGAGCCGACGTCTACAAAGCGCTAACATCTGGTGCCCATTATTTCACCGGCTCTGTTGTGATTAGTCCATATGATAAGTCTGGCCATTTGCTACTGGGAAGGGATTGCTACACTGCCTCCACCAGCCTCCTTGAGCTGTCACTTCTGGTTTGTGGCCCCTGCTAATTTGCCACCGCAATTTCCAATATTTGCTCAAATCCCATAAGGAAATCTCCCAGTCTTTCAGACAGAAGGGTAACACTGATAATAAAAAGAGAAGGTTTATCAATTAACTCAAACCGCTCTATTGAAGCAGGCCCAAAACCCCTCCTATTTCAATTATGTGAGACTCATGATATGCTCTGGAAAAACTTTTGCTCAGGCAAGCGTTTCGTGAGGGAGCTGGTGGGATTTACCCGGGCTTTAACAAGCCGGAGAAGTTAAAAAAAGGAACCCTCCAGCTTCCCAAAGGCCTTTTCAGTCCTGTACCAGCTACCATGAAAACTGGATTGTGTCCACCTGAAAGAATGGCTGCTCCTCAGAGGTATAGGAGGGGGGTCCGGGGCCTTCACCTTCCCCATAGAATTTTTATTTTTTTCTCTTCTGTTCCTTTGTTTGCTCATTCCTTCATTCTCTTGTTCATCCTCTCCTTTCTTTTGTTCTACAGATGGTAACTCCCCCACTCAAACACTTGCATGACCGTAGGAAATTTCCCCATTTCACATTAGTGAAGGTAGGGTAAAAAGAGTAACTCACTAAGGAGACAGGATAGGAATTGCTGTCAGGTCCAGGTTTGCACAGACTTGAGAGGCAAACCATGAAACTATTAAATGAATGGATCAGATAGATTCACATATTATGAGGGTTCCTTGAGAAGATGTGAAAGAAAAAAATAGCACAAGAAGGCCAAAATAATCTGCATCTATACAAGGATCCAATTTTATGTTTTGTAACTGGCAAGTACTATTGATTTGATTAAATGATTTCCATTCTTTCCCACCTTTTAATTAGTTTCTCTATAAATTTGATATTGTGGATTTCCTTGCAAGGACAGAGCTCTATATGGAGAGCTCCACGAGTGAATTCAGCCGAAGCAGCAGCTTCAGGCGGTGCATAGTCTTTGCAGCTTTATGACATCTATAATGCACTTGACTCCTGAAATGCTCAGTTCAGGGCATGTGTTAACCATCTTTATGTTCCATCATAAACTTATGCCCTTTAACAGGGGATGATGTTTAAGCATAAGTCAGATGTCAAATGTGACAACACTCCATGCTACTGTGAAGATGATGGCACTCAATTTTTCTTTCTGCTGACGTCCATGTAGTGCTGAGGTGATAAGCTCCACTGAGCAGGAAGGGAAGGAAGTTAATCTGATTTCCAAATAATCACAAAAGCAGAAGCAACAAATTCTCTGAACTTTGCCGTTTCTTCCATGACACTTTCAACACACAATTTTGACTGTGCTATCCAGTTTTCATTAGCTAGGAATTTCACCCACACCAGATCCTGTGCTACACTACCAGGGTTTGTGCCATGGATGGCATTTCTTTCATAATAATGCTCTGAGGTAGCAATGATGATCCTGTTTTGTAGATTTAGAAACTGAGGCATAGAAGAGTTAGGTGAACTGACCAACATCCTGTGGAAAGTCAGTGTTTGGATCACTGCCTCAGACTCCCTACTTGCTAAGCATTACAGTACACTGATTTTATGATCAAAATTTACAGCTTGTCTGAGTGAATGCAGCACATTTGTGCACACCCACGGATATGCTCACACACAATCATCAGATTCTTGTGATGATAGCTGTTGGTGAAATTAAAAGAGAGGCTTCACAGCTTTTGGTGAGTTGAAGTGCTGCATCAGTGCTGCCTAGTGGCTTTCTATTTCTTAGAACATTTCATATCAAAACCACATTTTTGCCTGTAGCAGAGCTCGCAGTCTTCTCACAGGGAATGCCGTGTCCCTGACAATGACTCCCAGCAAAACCTAATCCATCCTTACCTGGTCTGATCAGGATAGCAGGTCTCCTCCTGTTGCTACTGATGGCCTATTCAGAGCAAAGCAGAGCAGCCTTTTGAGCAGAACCAACACAAAGAGCTTTGCTTGTTAAACCTCTTGCAAGTCTCATTTCCCATGCTAGAAATGACACCCTACGAACAGATGCAGATTAAAAACTAGAGAAGAAGCCTAAATACGATCTTACAAATTTAAGACACGTTTAGCTGTGCTCCTCTTACCAGCAAGGCCCTTGTCTTACTGGCACTTTACTTTCCTATGTCAGTGCAACAACAACTTCTAACGTAGGTTCTGGTGAAGTCCACCGAGTGCTTGTGAGGGTTGGCCACTCCTCTGAAGGGCCCACTCTCCAACTCATGTTTATAAAGCCTCTTGTCAGACGCAGCAACACAGCCAAACTCGCTAGGCATTTGGGCCTTGAGGACACACAAGGCAAGGGGATGAAGTGATACAGTTATTTTGGAGAAGGACAGGGGGCAGAAACAGAGGAAGGGTTTTCCAGAAAATGTAGAAAACCTTGACATTTATGTTATTCAGGGCTTAAGAAACTGGACACCTACTGTATTTGATGAGTTGCTCCACAGCACAGTGAAGACCCTCCTGGAGCAGAAGATGGGCTGAGGCCCCAGGTTTGGCCAACTCCTCAGTCCTCAGCCAGGCCCCAGCGTTGGCTCCTATTGCAGGACTCAGCTGATCATTTGATCATTTTGCACTGTGGTTTTCTTCACATGTAAAACACTGACAATAACTCATGTTTACCTGCCTCCCGTGAAGCTGTGAAAATAGCTTTGTTTTTACAAAGAATACAGCAGAAAATTGTAATAAGCTTGAATAAGTTTGAATTTTTTATCTGCCTTAGCTGCAAGAGTGATCCTTTCTGTTATCACAACAACCCTTTACATTTCTCCAAGCGTTCCTTTCAACTTGCAGAAAGGCAGTTTGGCCCCTTTAAGAAGCCAGGAGCAGAGGCCTGCAAAAGGTCCATTTTACCATTTTACTAGAGTTTGGGCAGCTCTCACCTACTCGGAGCTCAGCTGCACCAGGCTAATTTCCATAAGCATCATGTGGTGTTACAGAAACCACATTTTGCCAAGCTGTCAACTGTACAGCCTTCTCTTTGCTAAACAGACTCCCATTAAAACTGTCTGCACAATTTGTCAGTTAAATGAGGTACAAGAGGGACGCTCTATTTGCCCCTAATTAGCTGTGCAGACTACCTTTGTCTGTTTGATTAAGTATTCACATTATCAATTTTGTTTAATCTGATTCATTTCACACACCTCCCCCGGGACTCAGCCCATACGGTTAACTAATCTCTAATATCATCTCTCATATCAGCCTGCCGTAATCTCCCACGGCACGCTCTGCCCACATACGTGCCACTCACCAAAATCTTTGCTGGGGAAGATGCTTCATGACCAACAAAAACTGCGCCGCATCCCTGGGGCAGAGGGCTTGTACGGTTAAGGGAAAACAGGAGGAGGCATCTCTTGCTTGCTATTCTTCCTGGGCATCCTTACAATATATATATATATTTATTTATTTATCTCAGAAGCTTTCCAGCTGCAGCCAGCCAACTCCAGCAAGATGTGACATGTGTCCTGCGCTGGCACGCTGCTTGCTGCTGCTCAAGGCTGCCTGCAACGTGACCTCTACGTTCTTCTGCAGGTCTCTGGTTTTAACAGGAGGAAACACAAGTGTCCAAAGCACACAGCAGCATGGCAGAGGGCTTGTAACAGAGGGGAAGGAGCTTTAGCCAGGAGGACCTCTACCCAATGTCATTTAAGTGAGAAAAAGGAGAGCAGATATTCAAAGACTGTGAAGTCCACGAGGTCCTGGCTATTGTGCTGTTCAGAGAATACAGCCCTTTTCAAAGGGTCAAA
The DNA here is from genome assembly GCF_964211835.1 of Anser anser. Taxonomy (NCBI): domain Eukaryota; kingdom Metazoa; phylum Chordata; class Aves; order Anseriformes; family Anatidae; genus Anser; species Anser anser. The sequence continues at coordinate 63,031,546 of NC_139722.1, forward strand.
AGTTTCACCCTAAAAGACATGGACCAAAAAGATCCATCTCAAAGTCTCTTTTGTGGTTTAGCTTGAGGCACTACTGGCAAATCCCTAGCGATAGCCCTGGATGGGGACCAGGCCATGGCTAGGGATGAAGAAGCATTGCCTCATCTTCAACGGATGGGTTGTTTCACAAAATTTGATGCCCATCTGTGTGGAAGCGGAGCGCATTCCCATGCACATGCCTGACTACACACATCTACAGACTTGCGTATTAGTGTGTGGTAGAAAATATTTCCAGCAAAGAAATAAACTTTCTGAATTTGAGATTTTGTTGTGGCTGGCTTCTATTAGAACTTGTTATTCTCTGTATTACTACCGGTCACTATTTTGATGAAAATAAAGCTATCATAACCTTTCTGTGACAAGTTTTACCTGAACAAAAATCAACTTTTGCACCTGATCAGCATAAAAACCCTGTCTTACCCACCACAAGGTTTTTGTGTTTCAGTGTGGGAGAGTTTGACTTTTACTATTTTCCAGTGTAATTGCAATGTCCCATACCTCTATTTTTTAAAAAAGTGTGGTATGCAACTTGTACATATTTCAGCAAGTCTATTCTCCCCAGATTCATTTTTCTGTGTTAATAATATTGCGTACACAGCAAGAGCAAAAAAGTTTGGTGACTGACTGAACAGTCAGTGGAACTTTTTTTGGATCTGGTTTTCTCACTGCAATGTATGGAAAAGGGTTTTGCAACCCCTGATCTAGCCCCTGCCCCTGTGGTAAACACTGTCAAACAAAATACAGGTAGACAAACGTTGCTGCTGTAGTTGTGCTGCCCAGAACTCCCAAGGCTCATTGTACTGGCATTTGCATTTTGAAAAAAACTATTTTAAATGGCAGATTGCAATATGAATATTTGTACAATAACATAGATTTGAAAAGCAATGTGCCACTATATTTAACTGAGTTTCATTTAATAGTATAATTCAAAGAAGTTTATTTTAGGAATCCCCAGATGCCTCTGTGAGAGTAGTTTATAGGTGAAAAATTCCTCTAAATGGTTTGCAAAATGTCTTTCACTTTATTGAGTCTAACCACCACACAAATTGTTATTTTCGAGAGAACAAACTGTTTTATGGTTAATGCAAAAAAATTAACACCAAGATCAAACCTTGTGAAGTACTTGTTTGCTCTTCCTAGCATTAAACTTCAGTGAGCAGATACAACTCAGGGTACTTAAAACTAGCAAAGAACATCTGGCTTTTGGTGTTAATAAAACGAGATTTTTTTATTATTATTTGGGAAGAAAAAAGGCTCACAACTTTTTTTTTTTTTTTAATATTCCCATTTCTACAGATCTTTAAATAAATAAAACAACTGTTGAGCAATAACTGAAGAAAAAAATGGCATGATATATAAATTAAAGACCCAGTTTGAGAAAGAATCTATATTTGGAAGAATACTTCAGTACGTACTTGAAGTTAAGTGCAGATGTAAGTAGCGTCCTGAACTGCAATGACATAAGCAAGTACTTAACTGAGTAAATAAATGGGCCCTTAGGCAGAAAGTGAAGAAATGATGTAGTGAAGGGGTCATAGTTAACCTTTTAATTAATATTTAATCTAACCAGTTCCCAGCATCAACACCAATAAATTGAGGAAGCAACTATTTCCACTGTATGTTAGAATTTCCCCATACGCATTAACTTCTGTTCTGTGATGCCATTAAGTATCAAGACTTACCCGCACTGGCATTGACATAAAAATTAATACCAATCTAATGAGTCATTCTGCATAGACAGAGCATTAATTAAAAGTGGTGGTGAGTATAAGAAAGTGTATTTTCACTCTAAGTTCTACCAGTCAGCTAAAAAATTACAGCCAATTAAGGAAAAGTGACTGGGCAGGGATGTTCAAGGAGACTGGGCACCAAGAAGGAAGAAAGAAAACGTATATTCACAGAGGGTAAGGAGATACATGTTCTTACATTGATAGGCAATGAAGTTTGAAATGTAAGGAGATTTAGTTTAAGAAAATGGATGTTTCATTCCCTTAACTATGGTCTGTTGTGTGCATACCTCTGATTCAAGACTTTTAGTTTCCTGAAGAATTAATACTATCACAAGAATCACCTTTCCATCATCAATTCACAATAGTAGTAATTTTAGAGTAGCACCGAGGAACCTGAATCATAGGTCATAATCCTTTTGTGTCAATGCCATACAAATACATGACACCACCTCCTTACAACCTCCTAACCCATCATCACATCAAGTGACACCTTGGGCTACTGAAGCTGCGTATCGCTATCTGGCTTTAGTATGGGTTCATTTTGAGCTCTGTGCTTAAGTATCTGACTAAAACTTTTGTTGGCTGATTTGGTAAATGAAACAAGAACATCCCGAGCCAGCAAAGTTGTAAATACTGAAACATGTAGGTTTCTATGGCATGGCCATACATGCTGTAAAGTCTCAAACTTCAGGGATTTTCAGGATGGGTAGGCAACAAACCATCATTGCTTTCTAATGCTGTCCAAAAGCGTCAAGTTAGGGTGCAAGAGGCTGCTATTTTAACCAACATAAATTATTCCATCAAATCTGAGACAACAACGTTGGAAAAACGGTGTATTTTGATCGCTGTGTGTGTCAGGGAAGGCCAGAAGCATCAGACCTGGCTTGCTGTGAAGCTCACAAAGGTACTGTGTTTTTTTTTGCTATTTCCAAGAAATGGTAGTAACTCTGAGGGAATGTACTCATGGTTACTTAGCACAGCCAGGGCCTTTCACTGGCATGTCGCTGTCTCCGACACTTTGCCAAAAGTCTGAAGGATCCAATGCTGATAACCAAGTGTCTGACAGACCCTGGCAAGTTCATCTAATTAACTTGAGGGCTCTTGCAGAGCTTCTAAGCCTCGTAATGAGTCCAGCCAACATTTAAAGCTATGTTGTGAAGCAGATCTCCTCTGTCCCCAAAGGGTTCCCGCTAACCTCCTCAGCCCTGCTGTGTTCTTCGGCCTGAAAAGCCCCGACAGAGGGCAAATGTTGTGAGGAGTTTCCAGTCCCCAGAGGGACTCTTGTGGGTATCTGAGACAGACCTAGTTGGGTTACAGGGTTTTGTGAAGGCCCCAAGAGTAACTTAGGGAAAAAAAAAAAGAAACAAACCAAACCAAACCACCACCAACAAAACAGACTAACTTTGGGTGCAGTTCTAGCAAGCAGGAGACCAAGATATGCTAATTAGCACAGCTGCCATTGAGGATGTAATCTAATTTACATACTTGGTGGTGAATAAATGCTTCCATATGGCAGAGTACCAGTGTTTTTTCCTTGACAACTTTATCAAAAAGCTAATGAAATTCCCACAGAAAAGAAAAAAAAAAACTTTTTTTACTTTGACTGAAGATAAGGTAGAGAAATGCAGGGGAAAAAAAGATTATATTTTTAAAAAGTAGATACTGAAAAACTAGGAAACTAAGTTTTAAATATTCAGCTTACAGAGTGGTAGGAAAACTCTGAAATGCTCTGCAGTGTTCCCCAAGGAACTTCAGCAGTTTCCTCATCTTCTTGTCCCAACCCCATCCATGAAAGCCTCACGCTTGCTCAGCCTGTACATCTGCCCCTGCCAATTTGAGGCAGATGCTCAAATGCTCAGGTGCCCGATAAGAGCCAGATGCTCAGATGCAGTACTACTGGACTTCCTGATGCGTGTAAGCCCACAGATCCATCCCTGCCTTCAGAGTCCTGGCCTAATGCATGATTCACTGCGTGTGGCAGCAAAGCTCCCCGTGCTGCATAGGAATATTACAGACAGACTGCCTTAATAGTCATGCCGTCTTCCTGGGGCAGGGCAGCTCTCTTGGTCACATTGGTGACGTCCAGAACTCTTGTGTACGACTCCTATTCAGCTAGAGAAACCAACTCTGTTGGCCAAGGCAGACACTGTTGTAGATATCCCCAAGCATGGGTCATGGAAGGGACCACACTGATCTAAAGAGTCTCAGTTGGCTTTGTTTCTTTGTTTGTTTTCTCCTGACTAAACAAGAGCAGTGTTGGAAATGTTTGTCTTGCCGATCACAGGCTGGCCACTCAAGTGTGCAGCGCTATGTTATCCCTGGACACCAGTGGTCTTAGCCAAGTCAGAAAGGTAGCATAAGCATGAAGACATAGCTTCAGATTTTCATTTACCCTCCCTTGTTGTACTACCAGAAGGGAATATAGAAAACATTAGTATTACCTTCTGGAAACATCTACAAAACAAGTTCTGCCCCCATGGACTTTTCCAAGAAAGGATGGCCCCTGTTACTGAGCTCTGGGGAAATTGATCAGTTTTTCTTTTAGTTTCTTTGCCTGAAACAGGGCTGCCTGAGAAATGACTACTCCGTATGCCTTATAATGCCTTCCACTTTGGTCCTAAAAAATGAAGCTGCAGATATTTGGCATATCTGTCATTAAGTTATTGAGAGTCTATCTCTAAGTGGTCAAAGACACGAACACCATATTCATATGAGCAGTATACACACAAACAGGATAATGTGCCTGTGCAAACCAAATACAGGGCTCAATGACCTACTAGGTAGCAGAGGAAGCTCTGCTCGGTTTAGGCATACTGCTGAACAGAGACACTCAAACATTCCTAGCCAGATTCTGGAAAGATTCCCAACCAAAATGTGGTGAGAATATTTATACACGAGCTTAACTTCAGACGTTTGTGTTGTCCTACTCAGACTGCATGCTTGAAAGCACTGCTGGATACAAGCCAGGGCACCAGGCACCTACTGGGGATCAAACTTAGCCCAGTCATCATTCTCCTTTTGTACTTTGGTCAGAAATGAAGCAGGCATTTGCAGAGTTCTCTCTGGGAACCTGACTTAACATCTCACTGCATTCTCAGGTATATAGCCTCACCTCAGCTCAGTCTGTCCCCATTTTTCTCAGAAAAATCTTTGTAGCCAAAAGAGAAGATTAGAAACAGATTTGTGTATATATGAAAATCAAAATACATATCCAGTACTGTAACTTAGGGAAAATGGAAAATTGCTACAGAGAGATACAGATTGTATGGAATGGGTCGATAACTAGAAGCTGGATTTTCAGCTTTGCTTGTAGATTCCACCCTCAACTGTCTTAAAAATCTTCTTTTGTTGAAATAGTTGAAATTTCATTACAGCCTGACTCCAGCCAGAGCAATATTTTCGCTTCCTTTTAGTTCTGGATTGTAGTTGTCATTGCTTTTGTGTAGTTATGTGGTTTGTGTAGTTTGTGTGGTTTTAGTTTTGTTTATGAATGTTTCAGAATATGGCTCAAAATCTTCTTTTAAAAAAAAAAGTTTGCTCCAGAAGAAGCAGATTTGCATGGAGGTACCAATCTTAAAGAAAATTAATTGCTGCAGTATTTCATTTTTAGAAGTCTGGAAGATTTCATTTCAGCAAGGTTCAAGTTCTTCATTTTGACTTTTAAATATTGCTTTACTTAGTACTTTTTATTTTTAAAGTGAATTCAGTGACAAAAATAAGGACGTTCAAAGTAAGTTATTCAGCCATTTCTAGGGTATTTCATTTCCTGTGAACACACGTTGTGTGAAAACACGTTTCCTGTGTTTTCCAAAGTAGTTATGATTTTTCTTTTTCAGGATTTAAATTTTTACTTAATCTACCTTACACTCACATTTGGGATGAAAAGGGATTTTGCAATATTGGAAAATCTTTGTGAAAGGAAAATCCTGAGACCAAGATCTTCTCTAAGTCGCTTGTAGCTAGTCTGATCAGGAGCAGCATCTTTCACTTCATCAGGCACCTGACTTTAACTGCAGTGGATGGACACTCAGTCATACCAGGCTGTCTGTCATACCATGTCATACCATGTCTTCCAGCCATGGAAGCAGTCTATCTTAATGTCCAGGGAGACACACCTTCTACGTGAAGATCCCAAAACCCAGGGCGGGTATCATGAACACATGTCTGTGTGCCATATCCAAAGCATTCATGTCAGAAGATATAGGATAAATGCAAAATTATTATCTGTCATCGCAGAAGGCACCCAGCCTGCAGACCCCTCTGCTGGTGGTGCCATCTAGTCATGGGTAATGCACAGCCAGCTGGTCCCAGAGCAAAGCCCTGGCCAGGTCCCCTCTGCCAGGTGGAGGATAAGCCTGCAGGGGACCCTTGCCCTGGCTAAGCCAGGTGAAAAGTGAGGCCAGCTGAGGTACCAGCCCAAATCCTACTCGGGGCTGTAAACAGAAATTGCTCTACAAGCAGGAGACCCTGAGATGGTTGCTGTGGAGAGCTCTGGCTTTGCTGCATGGACTTATCCTTGAAATAAATAATTTGGGGTCGTAGCTGAGAGTGCTTGAAATGCAGGTGTGCACCAGCAAGGTAATGGCTTCTGTTACACGCTGCTGTAAAGCTTGCTTGGCTGTTTTCTCTCTCCAGTGATGGGGACAGAAATATTTGGTCTCCGTTACCGTTGTCTCCTGTTTCTCCCATTCCTCCTGTCCCTGCTGCTGGTGCAAGGCACGGTCACAGCAGATGACAGGCTGGCTGGCTGCCTTCTGCCCTGCACACAAAGCCAAAAGCAAACTTAACGGGTGCACTGGGACCTCTAGCCGACGGACGGATTTTTCCTGCCACAGAGCAATGTCACTGAAGGTCATCTGCTCCTTGCAGCTAACGCTGCCCGAGGGAGACCAAACGTTGCTTGGGAAAGTTGGTGGTGGAAATGCCGTGCAAAACGCTGGCACCAGGAGGGGGCCGCGCTCCTGTCTCTGTCTTTCACCGGAGGTCAGTACTGGCTGTGGTATAGAGGCAGCTTCTCCTCTGTAGTCAGCACTAGCTGCCTCGAAACACAGCTCAAGAAACATCATCTGGGCTGGCACGGCCCTTATTTCCTTCATATCCCCCTTGTCAACAGTTTGAAAGTGAGATGGCTAATTTTGTGCCTGACAAGAAAGGACGGATCATTTTCTCGGATGCTGCTATCAGCAGAGTCAGTGCTGGTACACTCTCCGAGGGAGTCCCCAAACCACAGGTTACTGGCAGGCAGACAAACGCTCGCTGACAGCCATTTGTGACCAACTATGAAACACCATCTGCTGTAGTTGGAGGGAAGGAACATATCCAGCAAGTGATACCACTGTGAGAAATGATTTTGTGTGTTGACACACAGCAGTCTTTAGATAGCCCCAAAGAATAAGCCTACTTTGTTTTTCCAGATTTGTGTAAGGGGGAAAGAAGCATTTTCTCTTGATGAGGGTCCATGGGTGAGACTTCCTGGGTCTATTTGTACCAGAGCCAGAAAAAGGAAGAGTTTGACTCATTAGTATTAACAGGTGTACTAAATACAACCATGAAATGAGCCAAATGTGTCTTTAGCAATGTCCTCTTATGGGGTGAAGCAATATCTAATGGTTAAAGCACTCACTGGAGTGTGAATTAGCCTCTGACTTGCTTGTGACATTGGGCAAGCCTCATCACTCCTTGTTTGCATTGGTTCTCAGGTCTGAGGAACAGCAGTAATGCTTTTCTTCAGGGGAGAGTTGCAAGGACTCATTATTGTTTGTTCAGCTCTTTAAAATCCTTGGAGAAAGAGAATAAATATTTTTACATAAATTCACAGGCTGGTGTATGCTACTGAACAGACAACCACGAAGACTTTACCCTCAGTATGCAATATATTAAAAAAAAAAAAAAGACATAAAAAACAACTTCAGGCTTCCAAAGATATTCTTAAAAAAAAAAAAGGGGGCGTCATTTAAGTGACCCAAGTCACTTGTAAAAAAGTACTGAAGTACTGAGTCCAAAATACTGTCCAAAAGCAAAAATCCCCCTTTTAAACCAACACAGGCAGCAGATCCCCAAAGTTTCAAGATAAGGGATGTTCAGCTCCCTTACAGAGAGAAGGAATCTTACTCTCTCATTAATGTAAATAAGGCATGCGGCCAAAGGCATATGCCAACTCTTTCCTCCCTGGTCAGAGGCTTTCATTTTTAAGACTCTTAATAGTCTTGTGTCTCATGATTAAGTAATGAGAGCTGGCATCCAAAGTATCTGAAGTTCAGCTGATCTTGCATTATCCTTGTAGGCCCTTGGCAGACTATAAAACAAAATAGTTTTGAGTAAAATATGCAGACACACAAATAAATAGAATATACGTCTTGGAACTCTGTCTCAATCTTAAAGAAGTATCAAGTTGTCATGGCAGATTATCGTGTTATTTTTTTGAATTCTAGTGAAATTCGTAAACAGTGTTACATGTGTATTTGTATATGCATTTTTGTATATATGCACGCACACATATGGATGTTTATGTTTCATACCTCTTATTCCTGATCTGACCTGCAATTCTGTGAAACTGCAGCGACGTATGCCATCAGAGTGTTACAAAGATTCAATACTGTTTTTCAGCAGAAAGCTTTACTGGAGGCTAGCTTTGGATGCCTGAATTCAATCTCTTCACGTCCACATATATCACAGAGCATCAGCCATGGGGGGGAGGTTGTTCCAGATCCCGTCAAAGCCAGCAAAACCACGTCCTTCACCCTCAGGTGATGCTGCGAAGGGGCCCGGCCTGCAGGAACATGCAGCAGAAGGGCAGAAGGGGCTCGGCTCCCCACGTCTGCCCAGGAGCAGCCCAAATCCCGCAGGCTCCCCCGGCAGGGAGGAGAAGCAGGGCTGTGACGGGTGCTCTGAGGGCAGGGTGATGCCTCCCGGGGTGAGCCAGCCAGGGGGGAACAGAGAGGGAAGGGTAGGAGAGGGGTCGCGGGAAGCCCTGTGATTTAAATACACTGTCGCTCGTGCCCATGCGGTATGAAAACCAAATCTAAACATTTGTCTGCAGAATCAGGTGATGACTGGCCCTCTACTGTCTCAAGGGGGGCAGGAAAATGGTCCATGCACCTGCCACCTAATTCAGTTTAAAACCTGACACATTTACCAAGAGTGGGCTGGCATAATGAACTTCATTCATGCTGTCAGTGGAGTCAATAACTTATCCCCAACTGCTTTTGTCTCCCTGGCGGCAGTGCCTCTGATCGGGCTGAGGTACTTATTCAAGTAAAATTTATTTTCAATTGCAGGCCATAATACTACTGGCACAAGCCTTGCTTTGACAGAAGCTTTTGCTCAAGGCTAAACTATTGTTAAAGTTTGTGCCCATTGTCCAGGGTCTTTGATCTGTCAAAGCTGCTTAACAAGCTGGTTAAAAACTGTTTCAGATAACAGGTGTGTCCTTTGAGGACACAGGGCCATTTTTCAACTTCTTTAAAAGACTAGTCCAGTAGCTGACTAAAATTTACATGCTGGTTGGTGGTGATATATGTAAAGCACTTTTAAAGCAAGAAATTAGATTTAGTGTTTTAGTTCCCCGAACTTCCTTGTGGTTTGTTGTTGGTTTTGTTTTGTTTTTCTTCGGGGGAGCACAGAGATTTACGAGGTGTTTCTCTAGGGCTGTAGCAGTATTTATGGGAAAGGTGATTGAGATGCTAAACCTACCTGCAGTGCTGCGCGGGCGCCCAGCTACAGTGACGCTGGCTGGAGCAGCGAGCACTAGCGAGCACGGCCAGGAGGATGCTTGCCGTGGAGAGGAGCGGGGCTGCGCAGGGCAGGCTCTGCAGAGAGATGTGGCAGCACCACGGCCCTTGTCCCACCCAGCCCGCCCCTGCCCCTCCAGCTGGGTCCTGGCTCTGGTCCAGGCCGCTCCACGCCCAGGGTCCGTAGCGCAGCAGAGACGAGCGGTAGGGCTTGTCCTCGCTACCTAGAAAAGCCAGCTCCTGGGAGAAGATCCCCGTTGTAGCTTGGGTCCCCACTGTATAAGCCAGGCCATTCATGCGTGGCCAATGGCCTGAACAAAATTTCCTTTGAATAGTCCATATGTCAGCTATATTCTTTAGGACTTGTGAAAAATGGTCCCTCCCCTTCACATATGTTTTAAAACACTACCGAGGTCCTGCGGGATTTAACCAGTTTTAACCCAACCTAGTATTATTTTGTTCCACAAATCCCTGATAAAAACAGGCAAGTGTTGTCCACAGTCATGCTTGGAGCCGGCCTGAAGGGAAAAGGGGGAAGGAGAACTAACTGTACGCACACTGTGTGTGCGGAGGGGAAGGAAGAAGGGAGGATGAGCATCTTCAGAAGTGATTTCCCCCCCTCTCCAGCTCAATGCCACCTGTTTGTAGAGCTGCTGATACTGGATTTTGGTCCATGCCAACAGTTTCTCTCCCTTTCCAAGTTTCAGTTGACCAAATAGACTGGCTAGCCAATTTCTCCTAATTGCCAGACCAGAGGTGTGTTTCTCATGGTCACTGCCAGGACCGCCAACCACAGGCTGCTGCAGAGGCACCCCGGCTTCAAGCACAGAGATACAGAGGGTGCAGAGCCCCTGGGATGTTCATTTGCAGTTGTGGCCGGGCAGCTGATGTTGTCCGGCACTTCAGGCATCTCTTTGTGGCCAGTCACTGTGGTCCCTGATGCTGGTGGGCTGCAGCTCCTCCACGGGGGTGAGCTGAGAAGAGGGGGGCAGCTGGTGCTCTCACAGGCAGCTCCCCAGCTCCGGGCCATCAATTAAAAGTAGTGTTTAGGAGGTACCTTCCCATCCTCGACCTGCAGAAATAAGTACCTGTAGTCAGTGAGTGTAAGGCCATCTTCAGTAAAAAAAAAAAAAAAAAAAAAAAAAGGAAGAGCTGGAAGTTCCTCTCAGAAAGCAGAAAGTCTCCAGCACTTGTTTTCTTGTTTTCATCCCTCCCCAGTGCTGAGCCCAGCAGCTCCCCTTGCTGGAGAAGCTCACATGCCTTGAGAGCTGAGCATGCTTGCTAAGCTGAAATAACTTTGCTTAAAAAATGAGCCTGCTTGCGAGGCATATTTTCCCCAAACAATCCCATCTGTACTGAAAATCTATCCTCAGCTTGTTAGTTCACGGCAGCTGGGGAATAAAAGAAGCATTTTGTCAAATGTTGTAGTTTTGTGAACATCCCCGAACTGAATCAGGAATGAAAGGGAAAAACAAAGCTTTTCTGATACTGCTCAGCTATGCTCACCATTAGGATCATTACAACTGTTCAAAGATTACTTTGGCATGTGTGTGTGCCATCAATTAGCTCCAGAGATATGTTCAGAGCAATTCATTTTCATCATTCAGAGGTAGCCAGAAAGATGCGAGATAGAGGACAAATTCTTGTTGCAAGACTTCAGCTCTGCTTTTGGCCTCTAAGCAAAGCTCTCAGTGATGTTACCGGATGAAAAGTTGGCCCACAACATTAACTACACAATGATGTGTGCACCCTAGTGATTGAGTCCATGTCTAAGGGCAGGTTAAAGGTCTCAGAGAAGATAAAGACCTGTTATTGACCAGATACATTAAGACAGGTTTTCACCTTCTTTATAATCTAGATTAAAAACCATTTGCTTTTCTGTGCAGAGAAGGCCAAAATATGTTAGCTGAGCCAAAGGGTGTGTAGAGAAATCTACTATTCTCACTTCTCAGCATTTTCCTGGTGTAAATTATTAAATGTGGTTGGTTTTAACAGCTGATTGTCTGTTATCTATTGCAACCAGTGTGATATCTTCAATGCGGTGATGAAACGTAGAATAAGGGCCTATTTTATGGTCTCTCCAGTCATGGAAGCGTACTACATCAGGGAATAAGGGGGACTGAATAATAACAAACTCTTTGGGGAAAAATAAAAACAATATATATGAAGTAGCCCAAGAACTTTAAACAGCTTAAATATTAAAACCCCTTTAATATTACCATTGTGATCTGCAAAGTAAAATAAGAAAATCATATGAAGTGGCAGATGTCCAGTGAGTCCACTATATTATTATAGGAGGGTATCCTTAGCTATTATTTGTCACTAGCTGTTATTTATATTGCACATGATTCCACAGATGGTCAGGCAGATGCAATGGCAAGGTGAGACAACCACAGCAGCGAAGGCTGGAATAGAGGATGCTGCAGCTGGAGGAAGAGGGCTGTGCATGGAGAGAGATAGATGGAGCCAGTGGCCTGGTGAGGGAATGAACAGGAGACGTTTAAGCAACTGAACCTGATGAACTCACAGACAGTGGAGCACTGCAAGATGTGGAGGGGAAAAAAAAGGGGGGGGGGGGGGAAGGAGAGAGGCTTTTTACATGGGCAGATAGTGATAGAACACGGGGGAAGAGTTTTAAGCTAAAAGTTGGGAGATTTAGATTAGGTGTTAGGAGGAAATTCTTCACTTAGAGGGTGGTGAGGCCCTGGCACAGGTTGCCCAGAGAAGCTGTGGATGCCCCATCCCTGGAGGTGTTCAAGGCCAGGCTGGATGGGACTTTGGGCAACCTGGTCTGGTGGGAGGTGTCCCTGACCAGGGCAGGGAGGGTGGAAACTACGGTCCCTTTAAGGTCCCTTCCAATCCAAGCCATTTGATGATTCTGTGATTCTGTGTTTGTGGGAGCAGACGAAGTACAGGGGCCTGTTAGGATGTCCCACTCCCCTGGTAACATGAATAAGAGAAAAGGAGCTGAAATACTGATGTTGGATTTACAGGAGGACTGTCTTTCTGCTCTACTACTTGAAATGGATAAAACAGGGCTAACCCCAGAGACCTCAGGTACAATCCACATGGGCAGTAGTCAAAGGGCAATTGGTGCTGACCTGATTTGGGTTGTTTAGTTAATGTTGTCTTTGCCAATAGGCAGGATTTTGAGCACAAAGTTTGGGCAAAATGACTCTGCAAAGAAGTGCTGTCCTTCAAAAGCATGGATGGAGTGCTGACAAAACCATGAAATACATCAGCAGGATGGATCACAACCACTGTGACTTTTTGAAGAAAACACAGTTAAAAAGGGAAAAGGAAAGTATTCTCTTTGGACCACTGCTTTGTGTTGATCTGCTGAGATATGCTGAAACAAGTGAAGGATGGGACCCCTTATTCCGAAAGCTATATGACCCTTACAAAGCAGAAGGCAACCCCCTGTCTTTGCCACAACTCCTTAAAAATCTGGGGGCGGAAAAAGCAGGGAGTAGTATCAAGGGGTCATTTTTCTTGGTGGACATGTGATGATTGGTGAAGAAGGTCTGTTTCCAGGCATCTGATGAATTTTGATATTGAGAACTACTTTATGTGTGTGTGCCATATCTACGAACTGAACAGTCTCTTTGGAATGTGGGACCTCACTGACTTGAGTATCATTTGCCCTACGTTGACTTTAAACCTAAGGATGAGGGAAGAAGGATTTCTTGCATATGGAACAAAAGTAGAAATAGGTGTTCTTTACAATTTTACAGCTATGGTTCGATAGACCAACTTGTAAAACAGGGCAAAGCTGAGCAGCAAAAGCCAAAGAGTAATGGAAACAAACCAGCTAATGGGAGACTGATCAGTTAATAATGCTGAAAAACATCACACTTGACAAAGGAAAAATATCTTCCTGGTAACCTGGAGAATAAAAGAGACAGAAAGATGACAGTAAAATCAAAAGCAGAAAACTTGGTGTCAGAGAGAGAATGACACTGAGATTACATCTATATAGAACATGCCTATGACCGGCTCTCTAGTTCTGAAGCCAGCTGGCACAGAGTGGCTTGTGTCCACATTATTAAATTCTTGCTTTCCAGACAGCATGGCTGCGTACAGATTGCCTGCTGGGATTGGCCTTTGGCCTATGCTATCCCCAAACCATGCCTGGGCAATGTTCAGGAGAGTGCTAGTTGTCTGGATCCAAACCATGCCAGCAACTGTTGTAACAATTTGACTCTATAAATAATTGAGTTCCTGTGCCTGAGAACATTATGTGACACTGTTTAATTTACTAGTAGAGATGAAGTCCTTGATCCTAGCCAGGAATGGAAATCTTGGACATCTTTGAGCACCCCGATAAAAGGGAAATGCTGGAGCATCCAGCAGACATAAGAGGGTGATGATGAAATGGAGGTGGGCATGATTTTCCCTACAGTTGCACCAATGTGCACTGCTGGTAAAAGTAAAGAATACCTGGTTTTTGAAGTGCAAAGTTTATCTCCTTGCTTTAGGTAATACATCTGCTTGGAAAGGTATGCCTGGAAAGCAACACAGCTGGAGACCAGGGAAGGGTGCAGCTAAGTTACTGAGGAATCAACATTAATCTTCAGAGCATAGGAGAGAATTGCCAAAGGTCTTACGGTCCTATTTTTAGAACAGGTAGGAGATGAAGATTATGTCCAAGAGCATTATGGATGGAACCAGAGATGAAGTTACTTGAACTAAGAGCATCATAGGAAAAAAGGAGTTGGGATAGGGGCAAAAATGCAGTCAGATGCATATTGCTGGGGAAGATCTGCATCATCATTCTCACATAGAGCCACACCCAGGGGTCTGTAACAGAGTCTTGATAAATAATACCCAGTTAAAGCATTGGTGATGGACTCCTCAATTTAGTTATGCAAAATGGTGCTTGATCTACTAGTATCAGCCATGTATGAGACCAGGTTCAGATGAAGATGTAACATTAGGTTGACACTACTGTTCAGCCCAGAAGGATGGATTATCCATTAAAGGTGATTGGTGTTCCCGTGACACTTGAAGAAAGGATAAGAACATGCAGAAGTGTCATGGTACATGACACTAGTCATGTATATGTGAAACTCTGGGCATCTGCTGAATACTGAAAGCCTTGAAAAAATGGCAAGACACTTGACTGAAGATATCATGGAGAAAGTCTTCTCATACATCTGACCCTCTGCAGATCACATAACGAAAAGCTCCTCTCCTGGAAGAAATTACTTTGTTGTCTTTCACCATAGATATGCTTTTGAAAATGGCAGGCTGTTTGATGTAAATAATTACCCATTGGAAATATTATGCGTTTTGTAAAGGGCACTTGTTCAAATTTTATGTTGTGAACGAACTTTTACAAACAACATGTCATTGTAAGTAGTAACAGAAAGTCTGCACTAATGCTCCATGTGGAAGTTCTTTTTCTCTGTGAAGGTCTGACTCTCTGATGGACTCAGGCATCAGAAGCAATGGAAGATATGGAGCAGTGGAGAGAATATTTCCATCTCGGGGAGTGTGGGATCAAAGGGACTGTGCTGGCAAGCATGGGGAATGACAGAACTGTGGAAAGGAAGAGCCTAAAGCTTAGAAAAGTCTAGGCTCAAGTGCATTCGCAGGGCATAGCTCAGCCTGCTTCAAAATTGAACACAGCTA
This sequence comes from Anser anser, assembly GCF_964211835.1. NCBI lineage: Eukaryota > Metazoa > Chordata > Aves > Anseriformes > Anatidae > Anser > Anser anser. Next base: position 63,046,679 of record NC_139722.1, read on the forward strand.
AGCCTCCCAAGAGCACTTCATGAGAAAGAAAAAGGCGTGAGCTGCTTATGGATACAGTCACAAGGCCACGGGAGGAGCAGGCAGACCTGCACAGAGGGCTGTGCAGTCCATGAACTGCAATCGTGGGCTGGAGCCTGGTCAGAAAGCTTCTCTGAACCACGTGGAGCTGCTCTAACTGTGCCTCGAGGCTGGCCAAGCTGCAGACACCTCAGGAGACCATGGTCACAGCAGCCATTTGAGGGAGGACGCTGAGGGAAGGGAGGCCGCACTTAGGCCTCCCAGAGCGGATATGTAAAGACAGTGTAGGTGGGTGCAGAGACACTAGTGGCAGAGGTCTAGGAATTACTGCTCCACCTCTCGTGGAAGTGAAGCCTTCAGCCCCATCTGGTTTCAGTCTTTCACTGTTTTCTGTGACTTGGTGTTCAGACACCAATAAGGATTTGGGCCTATGCATGGACCATGAGAGTAGACACAAGGCTTATACGGCTTCAAGGCCTGGCAGGTCTGTTTCTGGTGGATCAGGAGCCCCTTGAGAATATTCACATTTGTGTGCTGTGGAGTATTGTCTGAACTCATGTCTCTGTGTGCTCAAGCAAATCACCATCACACGAATCATCACTACAGTTGCGTCTAATTCCCGTTGTCATTGCCTGCATTTTTGGGAGGAAAGCCAACTGCTGAGGTGGGGGATAGGAGCTCTCCTCGTAGCTTTGAGGATGTTTCCAGCTGCCTTTCCTTGAGTGCCCAAAAACTCAGTTGCTGAGCAAAGATCCGACAGAACAGGACACAAAGCGCACCATGGACCATTTATCTGCAAACAGGTGACAGGGGAGCACAAGGGACAAACTGTGTTTTTAGTCTTTTACTTCCTACATGACACTTGAGAGATCTTTATTTATCACCAGAAAAAAAAGAAGAAAAGTCTGGAAACAGATTGTTTTATGCTGTCATTTTGCTGTTCTTTTTCTGACCCTTGGATGAGGATCCTCAGCTTCCTCGGGACAAAGGTAATAGACAACAGCAACAAAATAAAAATAAGTTCTTACTAGTTGTGAAACATATGATGAAATCATACATTTTTCAGACAGCTACCTAGCTTCAGCAAGCTTCAGCTTGCAGCTGAAACACAGGAAAGTAACACCTGGTGCATGACAGCCAGAACTATCAGGTAGAATCCAGTGAAAATAATATTGAAATATCAAAAATAAATAAATAAATAAATATTTTTTTTAAAAAAAAAGAAAGAAGAAGCCTACACCACAAAATGTAAGTTCACAAAAAGGTCATCTAGTGTAGTGAAAATCAAAATCCATTTTCATAACACAAGCATCAACTTTCCTTTAGTGAATAATTTGCAAAAGCTTTCTCTATAAATTATGCACTCTTCTAGTGGTGTGACTAAAGCAACTCTCTGTCCTCATTTCTGTCACTGACGTGGGACAGGGTTCCCTGGAAATGAGACATGCATCCAGAAACAATGCTTCCCTCCCTGCCTTGTTCTGTGGCTGATTGGGCTGTATTTAAAGCTGCCCGTGACTTATTTTAGAAATAAAGGGCAGCTCCTTTTGAGGAACTATCTGTTCTGTTTTATAACTGCATGTCTGTACAATGACCAGGAAACCCTATGCACTAATATTTAAGTACTAATAAACTTAATCAACTAATAAAATGTATAAACTGTCCTCTCATCTAGTTGATCTAGATTACAATCAAGTGCAGCATACTACTCCTGCTGCTGTTCGTACCTGTTGTAGCCAGGAGCTTTTGTGGTCTGACTCTGCTGTCCTAGTACCTCTGTCTTAAAAATTGAGTTTTATCTGCTTAAACTAGCATACAAGGCATTGAGAACGGGCCCTGTACAAATCTCTTTTATTGTTAATCGTCTGCATGTTTTTCAAGGAATCCATTACTTCTTGATTTGCAGGTCTCCACAGATTAAATTCATCATAAATACTGAAAGTACTGCATCGCTTGTAGTTTTTCTCTTGCCCCATCTGGTGGGGCTTGATGCCGCTCTGCCAGGTAACTTTCAGGATGTACATGTCAACGGGACTTTGGGGGAAAACAAACAAGCATAAAAGGATTGAATTAAAAATATTGATCTGCAGTCTTTGGCCATTGCTGTATAAAATCCCACCCTGCTGATTCACAACAGGTTCAGGAGACTCAGGGGAACTGGGCACCAATTTTGGCCACACGGTCTCAGCTGATGATATTCGCTTTTAAGAAGTTCTGCCCTTCAGGCACACTTTAATGTCCTGCAGCTGCAATGCGCACACATAAATGCTTACTTTAATGTCATCTGAAGAAAAATCGTTTTGTTTCGACTTCAGGAGAAGGAAGGCAGGAGGAGAAGGAAATCTGGTTGGAATAAGCAGGCTGCAGGCATTCCCTTTCACGATTTTGGTGTCTTTAGTTCAGTGTTTTCTACTTGGCAACTGTTGGATGCACCAGAGGGGGCACACCTGCAGCTGCTGCTCTGTCAAAAACTATATTATCCTCCTGATAGGGCATAAGATTAGTAATTCCTCTGTTTCTTTCCTTTCACTTGTAAACCTTTCATGGTTTAAATCAACCTGGTTACTTGAAAGATCAGAGAACACAAAACGATCAATAAGCCACTAAATGTAGGTATTTACTGCCACCAAGATGCTCTACGACAATCTCACCTGTCCTCTCCTGCTGGCCCAGGGGAATACAAGTGATCAGCAGGTCCTGGGTCATTTTTTTGGCAGCACAGTGTGGCTGTTCAGGGCACCCCAACTGGCACTGGATGCAGAACAACAGACCCAAATCGTTAGATTTTACAAAAGTCCTGTGAAAGTTGTCTGCTTACATTTTAGTATTTAGCTGGTACTTAGCTTCTACTTTGCTGTCTCCATTTCAGACCCGAGGATGGGTTTGCGTGCCCATGAAGTGCCCATTTTCCTCCACAGTATCTAATAAAGGATTATACATCATTTCTCAACTTTGCCTTTTTTTTTTTCTTTTTTTTTTTCCCCGAGGGCAGTGCAATGTCATCTTGTAACAATTCTTTCCAGCTGAAATTGATCTCTACCTGCTTCTGGTAGGAGGGAAACAGGGGGTGAAAAGAAAAAAAAAAAAAGAGAAAGAAGGAAGGAAAAAAACAGGAACAAGGTTTCATGGGAAGACACAAGAGACAGTTGGAGGGGAGGCAGAACAGGCTGTATGTGTGTTGCGAGACATGGATCTGTGATAAACTCCTTATTAATTTTGATGGGGCAGCAGGGCCCCAACTGGGGCAGCCCAGCTGCCCTGGGGGCTGGACCCACTGGAGGGGACAGAAGCCTTTTAAAAAAAGATTTCTCTCTTTCTCTCTCTCTCTCTTTTCTTTCCCCTCCACTGCTTCAAAGAAAAACGATTTGCTCATTTGGTAATAACTGATGGGGACTGTGAATTACCGAGCTAGCCCCCAGACTAGTGTTTATCTCCTGGCCAATAAATCTCTAAACTGAAGCAATGAAGCTAAGTACTACTGCTATTTCTGCGTTTTATTTCCATATTAATCAAAACACGAGCCCACCCCCGCCTCCTCCTGGGCCCCCGTTTGGCAGGGGAAAAGGTGTCCCTTAGGGGACAGCGTGGATGGGATTTGTCACACGGGGGGTCGTGAGAGGGAAGGGAAGGGAAGGGAAGGGAAGGGAAGGGAAGGGAAGGGAAGGGAAGGGAAGGGAAGGGAAGGGAAGGGAAGGGAAGGGAAGGGAAGGGAAGGGAAGGGAAGGGAAGGGAAGGGAAGGGAAGGGAAGGGAAGGGAAGGGAAGGGAAGGGAAGGGAAGGGAAGGGAAGGGAAGGGAAGGGAAGGTTAGGTTGGGTTCCCGCTGCATCGGTGCCCTTGCCAGGGGCTGGGACTCGGGGTGAGCTGCATTTCTGTTGTTGAGACCAAAGTTTCGTGCCCGTCGGAGAGCAGGGACCTCTCCAGGCGCCCCTTCCTTCCCGCAGCCCCCCGTCTCTGCATCGCTCGGGATTTCCCTGGGTCACCTCTGCCCCACAGCCCACCCCTCGCCCCGTGACCCCCCACACCCCACCCCGAGCCTTTCCCACTGCTCGCCCCTGCTCCCTGCTCCCTCTGCCCCTTCTTCCCCGGGGGAAAAGCGGCCCCGGGTGGCGGGTCCCGAGCGGGGGGAGCCTCCGTCTGCCAGCGTCGGGGGTCGGGGGCCCGGCAGGGAACGGCGCTGAGCCGGCCGGGAGAAACCTTCCGGGAAGGGGCACTGCTGGAAACGAAAAGGATGGAAAGGAGGGGAAGGATGGGGAGGAAAAATGGGGAGGAAGGAAGGAAGGAAGGAAGGAAGGAAGGAAGGAAGGAAGGAAGGAAGGAAGGAAGGAAGGGAGGGAGGGAGGGAGGGAGGGAGGGAGGAAGGAAGGAAGGAAGGAAGGAAGGAAGGAAGGAAGGAAGGAAGGAAGGAAGGAAGGAAGGAAGGAAGGAAGGAAGGAAGGAAGGAAGGAAGGAAGGAAGGAAGGAAGGAAGGAAGGAAGGAAGGAAGGAAGGAAACTACAGCATCTCTTGACCATCTTGTTGAAGTGCTGGAAAAATTTGCTTCAGCCGGGAAGACTCTTTTTTACAACATAATTCGTTAGTTTATTGTGTTTTTGGGGCAAACTCTTATTCTCCTTTTGATATAAGATCTCTGTTTTCTGATGTCTCAACACCGACCCGGTCTCTCCAGCATCGCCTGGCCCGTTCGCCCACACGGTTCCCTTACGGCTTCTTCCAAAACTTGTTGGCACCTCTGTTTAAAGGCCCCCCTCCCCTGCCGATACCTCTCCGTGTTTCTTCGGGTCTCCCCTCGCCTCCAGGCGGAACGAGGCAGCAGGGGGATGGGGATCCCACACCCCAATTTCCCTGCCGGGGCCGGGCGGGGAGAAGCCGCAGCTCCTGCCCCGCTCCCGGTGCTCACGGGGCAGCAGCGGCCGAGCTGGGGGGGGGCTCTTGCTCCGCTCCGACCCCCCCCGGCAGAGGGCTGGCAGCGGGATGCCAGGAAAGAGCCGCTGCCCCCTTTCCGCCTGTTCCCGGGCGCTCGCTGCGGGTTTTGTCGCCGTTTCCGCGGCGCTGTCACCGCCGGCCACCCGAGGGGGGGTCGCAGCCTCCCCTGGCTGGTTCCGAAAAGTGGCAGGGAAAGGCAGGGAGGGAAAGTGAGGCTCGTTTTCCCAGCTCGCGGTCCCAGACAAAGGAGAAACGAGCAGCTCGTGTTTCATTATTATTATTTTTTTTTATTATTTTATTCGGAAATCTCATCCAGAAACACTGGTCAATAATAAATATATCGATAGTTATCAAGAATATATAAAAAATAAAGACACGGTGTTGTCTTTGAGGCCCTAACCGAAAACAAACGAACGAACGAACGAAATTAATAATAATAATAACATTTCAAGCAAATGCCCGAGGAAATGTACCGAAAAGGGAATAAAGAGCAACCAAGGCGCCGGTGTAATAACACAAGTCACCGGTCTGGCAAGAGCCGCCCCCGCATGCAAAACCAAAACGAAACACATCAACAGAAAACCAGCAAAACAGAACAAAACCGAGGAGAGAAATAAGCGGCGAGGACCCCAGCCAGCTGAGCTAGCGGACCTCACTGGGGGCAGGAGATTTGGCAAAGCAGCCCCGGAGGAGGGCTGTGCTGCGTTTTGCACGATTCCCCCCCCCCCCCCCCCCTTTTTTTTTTTTTCTTTTCTATTTTCTTTTTTCAAGCGGACACAGAGGGGAGAAGGAAAGGACCCGCCAACAAAACCCGCGTCGCGACCGAGCCGCGAGGAAACTTTCCCAAACTGGCTGGGCAGCCCCCGCTGCGAGGAGCTCCGCGCCGCCGGCCGCACAGGGCGCCGGGGGACGTGGGCCAGAAGCATGCACGCACCCGCTGCGCTACGCCCGGCCCTTCGGAGCAGGAGGTTCCCGAGACGGTGCCGTTCAAAAGAAAAGAAAGGAAAATCCCGCAAAAGAAGGAGAAGGAGCCCCAAACCGATCTCATCGTCTCTGCGTGGCTGCGAACGCTACAGTGACAACCATGTCTTTTTTTCTTTTTTTTTTTTCTTTTCTTTCCTTTTCCCCCATCCGTTTTAAGGAACTATTTACATCGCATCTTATTCTTCTCTCTCTCTTTTTTTTCTTTTTTTTTTTCCAGCGGGGCTTGCTCGTTGTCGCTCTCATTTCGTTCCTCGTCCCAGGGCACGCCGCCGCCGGGCAGCGCCCCCGGGGGGGTCCCTGCTGCCCTCGCCCCTCGCCCCAGCCGGCTCCGGGGGGGCCCCGCGGCGTCACTTGAGCAGGTCCTTGGTGTCCCCCGAGATCCTGGCCATGCTGGAGGCGGTGAGGGCCGAGAGGTGGGGCGGGGGGGGCATCTGGCAGATGGTGCAGGGGCACGGCAAGCCCGCCCAGTGCTGGAAGCCGCTGCCGAGCTGCAGGGCGGGGGGCGTGGAGGGGGTCTTGAGCAGGGAGTGGGGGGGCCGGATGGTGCCGATGGCCGGCAGGGAGGCGGGCAGGGACGAGGAGGTGTTGGCCGAGGACAAGGCGGTGCCCAGGATGGGGTGCACCTGGTGCACGGTGCCGGCGGCGTGGGGAGGGTGCCCGGCGGAGTGTCCCACCGTGCCGCAGTGGAAGGCCGAGTGGTGCCCCCCGTAGATCTCCCCCACCAGCCTCTTCATCTCCTCCAGCGAGCTGGTGAGCATCAGGATGTAGTTTCTGGCCAGCAGGAGGGTGGCGATTTTGGAGAGTTTTCTCACGGAAGGCCCGTGGGCGTAGGGCATCACCTCCCGCAGCCCGTCCATGGCGAGGTTGAGGTCGTGCATCCTCTTCCTCTCCCGCCCATTGATCTTCAGCCGCAGCTGCTGCAGGTCCTGCTCCGAGAGCTGCTTCTTGATTTTGTACTTGCTGCCTTCCCCGCCGGCCTTGGAGCCGGTCCTGGAGAGGCCTTCCCCGGCCATCTTCTGCACCAGGTCGTTCTGGGTGGAGGAGACGGAGTTGAGCCGGCTGTCCTGGTGGTGGTGGTGGTGGTGGTGGTGGTGGTGCTCCCTCAGGTACATCTCATCCATGTCTGGCGAGGAAGCTCTGCTGGAGACAGAGCTGGAGTCAGAATTCATTGTATTCGGGCGTCTGAGCAAGAAACTCTTCCCTGCTCCGGAGGTGGCGGAACGAGGCAAGTCCCCTCCGAAAAGCAACGAAAGAGGAACGAAAAAGGAGCGGGCGGGCGGCGGGCTGGGCGAGCAGCGGGCTCGGAGCGCTGGGGAAGGAGGAAAAAAAGCCCCCGGCCCCCTCTCGCCAGCCTCCCCCGGCCGCTCAGCCTGTTTACAGGATGGCCAGTTAGTGTGTGCTTGGACTAACCTCAGCCTGAAAAAGAGGGGCTTTTATAGCGCTGCAGCAGAGAGCAGAGACAAAAGGAGCCCTCCTATGTATAATGGTCTAGTTAGGATGACGTGCCATTATTCAGGGCGGTGCGCTTTGACTGTCCCATTTAGCAAGGACCCCTATTCATATTCATTGTGGTGCCACCCGGGACACCTCAGCCACGGACCATCGGGAGCCGAGGAGACACAAAACCCCTCTGATTGACACCGCACACTCAGCGCTCCGCGTGCCCGCCATCTCCTCCCCCTGCCCCTAATTTCCAATATAAAACCCCAGCCCGGCTACCGGGGGCTGCGGGGGGCTGCTCGGGGCCGCCCGGCCGAGCCTGGCCCCGGGCTGCAGCGGCCGGGGGCGGCCCGGGGAAGTGCCCCCGCTGCGACGGGAGGGATCGGGGGGGGGGGGGGGGGGGGAGAAGCTCCCCGCTTTGTCTGCCGTGTTTCTCCTCTCCTCCCCTTTCCCCCCCGTCCAGGCTCGCTCGTGGGGCACCCGCCGGGCCGGGGGCCGCGGGAGGCGTCGCGGGGCCGTCGGGGGGTGGCTCGGGGCAGGCGGCGGGCGGGGGGCAGGGGGGCTGCGGGCGGCCCAAAGGCCCGAGGTGTTCGCCCCGGTGAGTAACCGGCTCCGCGCACCGGCCGGGCTCTGCTCCGGCCGGCGGTGGGACGGGGAGGGATGGGGACAGGGCCGGGCTTGCGGGGACACCTGCGGCCGGTGTCGCCGCCCTCCGCGCAGGGCACGGCCGGAGCTCGGCCACGGCCCCGGGGGGGCGGCCGGGCCGTGTGCGGGGAGGGACGCGCCGTAGGACGGGGAGACGGGGGGACGGGGGGGACAGGGCAGCCCGCACGAGCCGTGCCTCCGCCCCGGGGAGCGAGCCGGGCCCCGTGGAGACCCCTGCCTCCGGGCACGGGGCGCACCGACTCCTGCGAGAGGCCCCGGGGGGAGCCGTCGGGTGCGTTTCCACCTGCGGACAGGCTCCCGGGGGAGCTCTCTGGCAGCATCGCGCTCCTCCGCGAAGAGTTTCCAAGCGCCGGGGAGAGAGGGGAAGGGAAACGGGGGACGCTTTTCATCCGTCTGAGTCTGACTGTGCTTAGTCTGCTGAGGAAAATTAAAGCCGTCTGATTTTCAGCGCTGTCAGTAGATCCCGCGGTGAGAAGAGGAAAGAAGAAAGGAAAGGAAAAGAAAGTAAAGGAAAAGAAAGGAAAAGAAAAGAAAGGAAAAGTAAAGAAAAGAAGAGGAGAGAAAAGAAGAGGAAAGAAGAGAAAAGAAAAGAAATAAGAAAGAAGAAAAGAAAAGAAAAGAAAAGAAAAGAAAAGAAAAGAAAAGAAAAGAAAAGAAAAGAAAAGAAAAGAAAAGAAAAGAAAAGAAAAGAAAAGAAAAGAAAAGAAAAGAAAAGAAAAGAAAAGAAAGAAAAGAGAAAAGAGAAAGACATAGGAAAAGGAAAAGAAAGAGATAAGAAAAGAGAAAAAAAAAATAAAAGGAAAAGATAAGAAAAGGAGAGACACCCAAATGAGCCCACCCCCTGTTTAGGAGGATGCACCAGACACAACCGAAGCCGACTTCTCCTTATCCCGATTCTGCCGCGGAAGCCGTAAACCCAAGCGGATTTTCCCCGGCCGAGACATTTCCGGACCCCTTGCCCGATCCCGATCCCGATCCCGATCCGCCGCCCCTAGGACGCAGCCCGGCCCTGGGAGCACACCGCAACGGCGGCTCCGGAGAGGGGCAAACGCCGCCCCGGGGGGATTCGCCTCCGACCGGGGCGGGGGCCGGGGAACGGGAGACGCCGTCGGGGGTGCAACAGGAGGGTCCGGCGGGGGCGGCAGCCCCCTTCACACACCTCTTACGGGACGGGGCGGCGGGGGTTTGGGGAGAGAACCGCGGAGCTGGGGGGATCTCGGGTTAGCAAAACTTTCCCCGACAGCCGCGGCAACGAAATTAATTGGGGATTGGGAAAATCAAACGTTTCCAGAAGCGGGGCGCAGGAGAAGGGCGCAAGTGGTAGCTAAATCGAACTAACATTCACCCCTCCGTCCTTTTAATTCCCGGTTTCCTAAAGGCGGAGAGTTGCGGCGAGGGAGCGGAACGTGTTCGCCGGGGAAAGGCGAAGTTGTCCGGGGTGCGCGGCCCCTCGGGTGCGGGAACATCGCCGCTCCCCGCCGCCCGCAGCGGGTCCAGGACGCGGTTTGGGTTTTTAGGGGTGTCCCCGAAGGGAAGCCGCGAGTTTTTGGACGCAGTCTCTCGGACGGTAATTCACGGATTCGCTTTTCGGTGCCTGGTTTTGAATTCTCGGAGTTTCGGGAAACGGGGCGTACTTTTCCCGTGCGCTGCGTTTCGGTGAAGGAATAGCAGCACATCGTGCTTCCCTTCGCTCTGCCGACCTGGCCGGCCGCTCGGATTTGGATTCGTAAGGCGAGGACCTGTTAAATCAGCCTTACGTATTTTTCTTGCGGGTTTGTTAGAAGGCTGTTTGGTTTTATGGCTTTCGCTCTCTCTGTTTGCTTGTAATTTAATTTGGACGTTTTGACAACTGTGCTTTTAGTATAAAACAGTTACGGATGTTAGCGTTATAATAAGGTCGTTGTTGATCGTTTTTTAAGAAAAAAACGCGGGTCGCTGCTTTCTGCTCCGAGGACCAGAAAGCTCCCAGCCAGCTGCCTGTAAGGCAAGCGCTGCGATGGACGGGCTGTACTGTGCTGCACCGGGGGCTGCAGCCTAAATTTGGTCGCGTTTCTGAACGGCATTCCTTCTATTTAAGACAAGACACGAACCGCACGCTGGTTTTGCTCACGATGTATTGCTGGATTATATTTAAATTGAGAGTATAATTCAGATTGATAGTACCTCGTCGTCTGACGTTTTGTTCCTCAAAGAGAACGGGCTGAAATACTATTTTAATTCTTGTGTTCATCACGAATTTGTTTTGCAGAAGTCGGGCATTGCGAGGGCAATGTCAAATTGCCGTACGGCTGGAAAGGGATCCGAAGGCTGCCCGAGAATTTGACGACTGTAGTCAAATTCTCCAGGCAGATGAGTCTGGTGATAATACTCCGCTGTTTGGACACGGGAAATTTTCTTCTCCATTCCTGTATTTTCAAACCTGTTGGCAACTTTTTTATTAAGTCCGAAAATGGAAACCTTTCTCGGATCGAAGTAGCCTACAGATGACAACAGGATTGGGCCCGTCCTCGATACTGCTCCCGAGGAGCAGACAACCTTAAATAACTGATGGGCATTTCGGCTAATTAAGGATGACATTTTGCTTTCCATATTTAAATACTGATTTGCAAAACTTCTTGAAAAAATACGGCATTAAAATTTAGTAATAAAATTTAAAATGCCAGAGACTAATTACTCAGAGACGTGTTAATTGCTAATCCTCTGATATATGACATTTGCTTTAAAAGCCTGAAATTAGTTTCTGTAAACAATAAAAAACACTTAATCAACAGTTTGCATTTCATTCTTTTATTTTGCCTATAGCAAATGCACATGAAACATACATTTTATTTCGAGAAAAATTTATAGAAAATCAGTTTGAACGTTTCTAAAGCTATCAGACGGGCCGTGGTATTTATTAGTCAGCTGTGAAATGTTTTGCTCTCTTTGGAATTTAAGAAGAAAAAAACTGCCAGTATTTTTGAATATGCACCGATTAAATAGTTTGGTTTAGATGCCTGGTAAAATTTGCATGACCTCCACAATATTAGAAGCATCCATCAGTCACAGAGCTAAGAGTGCGATGCGCAGTTCACATGTACGGAGCTAAGACTGTGGCACACACTTTGCATATGCAGAGTGGACTATATCTGGCATTCCTGACAAAAAAACTCTTCACGTTGGACCAAGGCTGGCTTGTTACTGCGATGTATAGTAGGATAATAATGCTGCTCAAAGGACTGCACTTATTTTCTCTTCTGCCTTTATGTTCTGGCCCCATATTCCTACTTAAAATATTAACATTCCCAAATAGGCAAATTTCTTTGTCTTTCTTCCCTGCCTTCCGCATCACTTACAGTTGTCTGTACTCACGTCCCTATGAACTCTCTCCATCAGCTTACACTTGTTACAAAAATTCACCCACTGGCTTTTAAGAACCCTCTCCCTCATTTCTTTAGCAGCCAGCAGACAGTTACTGAGTTAGTCCTAAAATCACTTAGGCTATTTAAATATCAGCTATAAGCGAAGTAGAAGACAGACAGAGTACATGAGAGGTTGTCCCCCCCCCAGTCCTCCCCATTAGAAACCGCAGATGCGCTGCAGTTTGGTTAGCTTCTCAACTGATTAAAGTTATCTCAAGCCAGAGCGAGAATGGTAGTGGTATAAAGCCTAAAGATTGAAATGTTTTGCTGTCTCAGAAACAAATAACTATAATAAAATTCATTTTTAATAGCTATAGTGAAAACAAATAAAGCTATAGAAATTATTGAATATCTCCTCCACTAGACATTAGAGAGCATGGATGACTTATTAAAGAGAAAGAAAAAAATCCTTGTCTCATTTTGTATCTCAATTTTAAACAATGCATGTCTCGAGTGAATATTTACGGGTTGTTAATGGGCTAGTACAAATTCTAGAAGACACAACAAAAATTATCTGCAGTCTATTCACAAACCTTTGCCATGTCTCAGTGTTTGGGGATGGGCGTAGGGGCTGCCTTCACCACTCTTGAATAGGACTCTATTGTGTGGGCTTGTTCCATCGGGATCAATGGGACGACATGTGCAATGAGATGCTAATGAACACCAGAAAGGATGGTAAAATCTGGCCCGGCTAAAGCGTAAGGCTGTTTTTATAAATCAGTTCTGAGTCTCTTGCTACACCGCTTTTAGCTAAGCTGTTGAAACTTTAAATGTTCAGGGAGGCTTTAGTATACAAAATAAGTTTTTTGCATCATTTAAATCGCATTTTCTTTCCCTTAAAATCTGAATCACTCTCGATTCTCATCTCCTCCGAAGTTGTAGTTGAGATGAGGCAGTCCGTTTTTCATGGCAATTGCACTGTTAATGTAAATGTGTTTCCACAAATGGAAAATAAAATACACCGGAGGAAAATAACGTCAAGCACAAGTACAAAACAGAAGAATGATGGTCAGAAAGCACACACACAGGCAAGGATAGTGTTGGCAGTGGGTAGCCCTATGGTCATTGCCCCACCACACCTGCAGAAAAAAATAGCTAATCTTCTGAAATGTTCATTTCTCACTCAGAGGGTCAGCTTCAGAGAAGTCCTTAAGGACCAACATGACCCGAGGGGACATTGTGCTCAGTGAGTGCACAGGGCTGCAGGAGACTCGTGGCCTGCATGTTCCGTCAGGTCCCTTTCTTGGTCCTGTGGCCCTTCAGCCAGGGTCAGGTGGTATGGTCAGAACGAGCCAGTCCACTGGAAAACCTACAAGCCTGCAGATACTGCACCAGAAACCTGCAATTCCTAGGAGCTTGCAGCAGGCTCTGAAGTGCCCAGACACAATAGTAATGGGGATTGTAAAAGTTCCGCCCCTGTCTCTTGAAAGACAGAGAGAGGAAGAGGAGAGTAGGTCCACTGATACCACCTTTTCTCATCAGCTTATGGCAAGGGTTAATTATTAACTGTTGAAACACTGACGAACTGTGGTATTTGTTTGCTTATTATGAGGCCTGTCAGGGCCAGAACCAAACCTTGCTGAAGCTGACTGATGTCCCTCTGTTTCAATAGACTCAGAGGTCAGGCCCCGAAAATCCAAGTCACCAGTGCAGCTCCTTGCAATAAAGAACCAGTGAGTACTGTAAGGGAGGGCTTAGTTACTCCAGTGGCATGTTTCAGTTGGGGGCAGGCCCTCTCGTATTTGTTTTCTGAGATATTAGTGAAATGTTATAACAGGTTAGTAAGAGAGCCCATGCCAGCCATGGACATAAAGCTCGGCTAAGGACATTCAGTTTCTTTTCAGCCACTGATGCTGAGCAAAACTGTCTTCAGGGAAGGAGAGAGTGAAAAGCAAGCCACCTTCCCAAACCTCCTCTACTGCAACCATTTCGCCTGTTCCTCATTCGCACCTGGACCAAAGGCAAACATCCAGCAGCAGCAGCTTCGTGTGTCTGGCCTGAAGCCATTATTTCTTTTCCTTTGTCAGACACTTCCTTGCAGGGGTGCTTAGCTGGGTCCCTGGTGAGCCCCGGCCTTTTGGAATTCAGTGGCTTGAGATAGTGTGAGCAAATTTAATTTTGGGTGGAAATACATGGGAAATGAATGATTCCCTGGTGGAGATTAGTACTGCTGAGCCCTCTACCTGTCCATAGGAAATGCTGCTGGCTGGGAGCATAGAGTGGAACAGGATCTTACAAGCTAACATCCCTCCTCAATGAGGCTCCTATGCTACCTCCTTTTTTTTTTTTTTTTTCTTCTTTTCTGATACACTCTGGTGAGAATCACAGAATCACAGAATCACAGAATTGTAGGAGCTGGAAGGGACCTCAAGAGATCATCGGGTCCAACCCTCCTGCCAAAGCAGGTTCAAAGCAGGTTGAGGCAAGAGCTCTAAGGCTCCTCCAAGTACAAAGTACATTTTGGACTGGGATGACACACACACAAAACAAAGAAAATCCTTTGCCTCTTAATTGCCAGAACATCATTTTGTGCAAAGGTTAATATATATTTTATCTCATCCACTCATCAATAGTGCAGTGTCCTTGTGGGAATATCAGTGATCTGTAACTTTCACTGACAATTATCATCTGTGGTTCGGCGAGACCAGCAGACCCCAAAAAGGTGGAGGCATTGCTGAGATGTGCAAAACCTTCACTGAGGGTAGTACTGTGCAAATAGGTAAGACAGGTGGAAAAGACAAGGCAACAGCAAGCAGAGTGATAAAAAATATAGGGAAAGAAGTGTGCTATTATATGTATTTTTTATTTTCGAGATCTGCATCACTGCTGCTTACAGCTGAAGTTGGAAGTAATTATTTTTGCCACTTCTGCAAATGAAATTCTGTCTAAAATTAAATACTCAGGTGCTTATGTTTTGGATTGTCTTCTCTTCTTGTTTGTAAGTTAACCTTTTCTCCACAGCTGGCAGGCACCTGAAAGGGCTAAATAATATGTAGCAGTTCTGGATTCTGCAGATATTGCCACACTTTTGCTAAACTGCAGGAGCCCAGCCTTGCATTACTAGTGTATGTAAACTATTCAGAACTTCCTGCAGATTTGGGAAGCATGTACAGACTTGATATCCTTCCTGTCTTTCATTGTTTTAAAGATTTCTACCTGCCCAAAATCCCATATAGTCACTTGTACACTGTCAAATTTTGCAACTTGTGAAAATCACCAGAATTCATACACCTAATTCCTTTAACCAGGACACTCATGGCATTCTTTCCCATGTATTTTTATTGAAATAAAGCTTAGATAATCGTTGGAGCTGTAAAAACATCAAATTAACAGAGTATTATCTCAAACTTAGCCCATCATGAGAATAAAGACCCAGGGGTGCTTGCTGGCTTTGTAGATTAATATCAAATACATTGACTTCAGCTAATACTCACCCAGAAATCCATGCCTTTTAAAAATACAAGTAAATTGAAATAACTAAGAAAGTATCACTGATACTATAGCAATGTTTCAATTTCTTTCACCCTATTTCACTGAACTTTCATATCAGGCTGAAAACCGTAAAGCACATAAACACTTACTGCAAATAAAAAAGAAATCACAAGATATTCCGCAGGGTATGAAAAGTTCCTTTCCGCCCCCCAACCTCCCCCCAAAAATCTAGTTGTATATGCTCCTGCCCCTTATAAGTCATAGAAAACAATATAGTATTCTACAAGAGCTTTTATCCTAGTGAGCAGAAAGTGAGCAGCAAGACCGAACAAAAGAATGAATTAATTAATTAATGGATGAATGTATTAAAAAAAAAAAAAAAAGACTCCACCTGCTCTGCTCCAAAAATCTCTCACTATACTGCAGAATGGTTTGATACACTGAGTAATATTAAAACCTTCCCCTTAAGTTTTCAATAATATGATTTGTTTACCTTTGGAGTGAGTGCCAAAATGCAAGTTGTTTAACATAGTGCCTTTACTAGTGTGCGTAATATTAGGAAATCACCACTGTCATTGTCCTAAAGCCAATGACGAAGGCAGTCTATCAAACCTGTGAGGGAAAAAAAGTAAATTTTTCTATTGCTTTGTCAGAAATGCTTAATACACATGTTCAACCTTAAGGCCTTTCCCAGACGAACAGTTTACTTACATATGAGGAGTATAACTTAGTACAAGCAGAGGAACACTTTGAATAATTTTATAGGACCATGCGTGTATTTTCTCACACCAGTGATGCTTTATTGTCTTCAAACAACAGACAAGAAATTGTCATAAAAAACTGCACAGGAGACGACCTTTTTTTGTGTACCAAACCCACAGTGATTGCCAGAAGTTTGTCAAACTGCTGCTCTGAAAGGAGAAACAGGGAAGTTATGATCCTCCTGTCTTCTTTTCCGGGCTGTACTGGAGACCCACCAGGGTTACCAAAGCAAAAGCGTTTGCAGCTCAGGGTGCTGGCGCTGCATCGTGCCGGATTAGAGAGGGGCAGAATTGTTTATCCCCCCGAAACCAGGGCGCTAAACCCGCATAAAAAGCACTGTCCCTCTCAGGAAGGTGCTGAAATGCAAAGCAAGCTCTCAGCTCCTTTTCTCTCTCTTGGTGGCATTTGAAAGTGTAAAGCTTTGAATACCAATTGCTTGAACTGGACATATGTGAATCTCTTCTAATCCTACTAATCCCGTCCCCAAGTGCTTCTTTGTATGTGGAGGCAACACACATAGATCTAAGTGAAAGTGGCCATAATCCTGGAAATGTGGAAAAATGTCCCAGTGTGGGAGTTGGGAGAGGGAAAAGCTCCCTAGCAGAGGGGACCTGCTGGAAAAGCATTGTGTTTGTGGGGTGAGCGAGAGGCGGGAGTGGGGGCAGGGAGGATATGAAGGAGATCTCTCACCTTTTCTGAGCTGCTAGGAGGAAAGCAAACCCACCCAGCAGGAAAGCTCCCTTGCAAACAGCCATCGCACACTTGAGCAAACCCACAGAACTGAGACAAAGTTTCCAAATGCTGGGAAATTCACCCACTGGCAGCTTTCAGCAGTGTGAGCTCAGCAGGCTAGGCACTAATGTGCTGACTTCATTATTTCCCAACCTTGCCGCTCTGAATGGCAGATTTGTTTAGGGAATGGTGGGCTACGGCTCCGTCCTTCCCTGGACACAAAGATACAGAGGGGAGCTGGGATCCCAGTCCCAGTCAAAAGCACTGACTCTCGGTGTCGCAGGGGGACCCTTTTACTCCACACAGAAGTAAGAATCAGGCCACGTAAGCAGATGTCTTTGCCAAACCCTAACAAGGCAACAGAGAAGTCAGCTTACAAGTGATCGGTTGCATTTCTCCTTCAGCCTCTCTGAAAACTGATTTCAGACTTCAAATTGTGTATATAGGTAAGAGGACAGAGGCAAGAGATGTTTCTGTGTGTCTTTTGCGAGGAGAATGTGCTTATTCCTCAACACCAAAATTTCAGAGTTTGACTGGGCTGTAAGTTAAAATTAGCATTCACCTGGATGCTAACAAACCGTACAGGTTTTCCGGATACACAAGTCATATAATTCAACCATGTGAATTTCCCAAATGTCAGAGAGCTAATTTACATTTTCTTGACTGGTCACTGAATAAAGTGTGTTTATACCCTGCAGTAGATATTGTAAAAGGAAATTAATCTGTTTTTTGTATGTGCTTTCAAAAGATTTTAAAATATGGAGCAATTGATAACATTATTTGCCAGCCAAATCTTTATTTTGCTCAATAAATCTCTGGATAAAACCATGTTAGGTAAGAAAATCTAAAGCTATATATTCTCTGGGAGTTGACTTTTTTATTACCTCAGCAGACTTTGTGCTTTCATAAATAAGTGTCAGCTGAAATTAACCTGCTGTTTAGAGATAGTATAAAACATCCCCAAATCAGCCTGGGGAGCCTGGGGACTAGGAGTTTTTTTTTTTTTTTTTTTTTTTTTTTCCCTTTTCATGTGAACCTACTGAATGTCATAGGAGCAGAAGATAAGGATAGATCTTTAACTTTGCACAGATGAAGCAATAAGTTACCCTCTTGGAAAGCTGCTAAGCTGACTCCCATAATGTACTAAAATCACCTCAGTAAAAATGAACAATACAGGGAAGAGTTTTGTCGTATCAGAAAACACGTAGGGTAAAACAGGCTGAGATCAAACTGCTAGTTAATCCAGTAATGGTGGAGCTATGTGGACTTGACACTGTTGCTTGCTACAGAAACGCTGTTAATGTGAAGAAATGTTATTAGCCTCAGAACTGAAGGGACACCTCTGATATTTCACGCACGATCTCGTCCGACTTCAGCCGTGCTGTCCTGCCTGCAGCTGTCGCCCTGCACTGCCTCTGCTCTAGTTTTGTCAGTGTGCTGTCCTACACGCTGCCGCAGGAGGAGGCTTCACAGATCCCAGCCGTTCAGAACAAAGAAAATCCTCGGGGTACACTGACACACTTGTTCACTTCAGATTTGCCTCATACACCTTCCTGGCTGGGGAAGAGAAGGGAAAGGACTTGGCTATAAGGCGGTTACCTTCATTTGTATTAAATACTTCCCGTGCAGCACACGGATAACCTTGGGAACTCATTCCCACAGGACGCAGTGCGTACCAAAGATCTGCATGCAGCCAAATGGGGATCAGAAAAATTCCCAGAAGGATTGTTCCTCAGGGAGAGTGCTGAGAGGAGAGCTGGTCCTACCCAGTCCAGGTGTGCAGGACATTGTTTTTATATTTTCCTATGTATAAAAACAAGAAGAAAGCATATTTTACAGGTGAACTGAGGGGGCTGATGGCTGAGCTCTCTTCCAGCAGCCCTCCTAACAGCAGCCATGACTTGGGCCCCACTCCCTCAGCAGGGCCCTAAGGCCCTCACTCGCTAAACCCCCTGGCCCTCCAGAAGCCATGGCCATGCGGTGACCCAGGCCAAAGCCAGTCGGCCGTTTCAGGGCATTACTGACTGAGCCCTTGGCCCTGTGCATGCCCTGGCACCAGCTGGTCCATGTGCCATCAGGGTGTCCCTCAGCAGCTACTGCACATCTGTGGTCGCTGGCCCCTTCACATTGCCTCCTTGCAGGGGTCACCACTCTGGTCCAAGGCCATCAGGCAGGACAGAGGGGTGGCGGGGGGGCCATAGCACCCAGGGGAACATTGGGATTGTGCAGGCTCCTTCTCCCTGCTGCCTTCATCCAGTCACCAGGCTCTGTGCCAGCCCCAGGTTAGAAGTGCTGGGGAGGATGTGGGCAGCAGCTGGCAAGGCTCAGTTTTGGCTTGTAGGGACTCAGGGTGGTCCCTGAAGGCATTCAGGTTTCAAAGCCCAAAGGGTTAAACATTCGTTGAGTCACACTGCCCAACCAGCTAAGACTGACCCTGAAGAAACCATGTGGCTCTAACCCATTTGATAGGAGGTGACAGTTGGTAGGGGTGCAAATGTGGTAAATTCCTATGCTGATATTTATACTGAGTGAAGGCAAATCTGTGCTGTACAGGGCAATGGGCTGGCAGGACATTGGGCACAACTGGCTTGAAGTCAGGACAAGAATATTTTTTTTTTTCTGGAAAGGCTTCACACACTGCGTGACAGAAAGTCCTGACTGGCAGTGTCCTGAAGAGTAAGATGGTGCAGGTGTGACAGGGTCAGCCTCAGCCAGCTCTGTGGCTGTGCAAGTGAATGGGACCACTGCCACTAGAGTAGCCCTCATTTATGACAAGATCTGTAGAATATGCACTGAAGTAGGTCATGATGAAAAAAATCAAGCCTAAATGTTGCAGTCGTCTTGGCACATCAATGTTCAAGTGTGGGCAATTTTTTTTCCTAATACTGTCATAAATCAAGGGCATTGTATCCAGGTGTCATAAGCTAGGAAACTTATTGTCATTTTGTTGTCTTTGATGGATTCATGCAAGCTCGGGATCTGACCCAATTTCTATAATCTGCCCTAAATGCCAACAATGAGAGTCTGTTTCACTTTATATCAGTGAAACATTATTATCTTTAAAACAATTTAGGTTCAGATGGTTGCAAACACGATGAAAATATGTGGCACCCTGTAGGCTAAAGGAAAACCAGTGAAATGAATTGGGTGAATTTGGAACTTAATATTTTCTGTTGGGATCTACACAAATTCAAGAGCCAAAGGCAAGATTAGTTGGATTAGTGCTTCAGTGGTCCTTCATTATCCATTTCTCCCTTGGTGACATGATTTGTGTCTTCAGTTAACTGTGTTTATTAAATGAAAATGATGAAGGATGAGGCAAAAGTACATATGTAGAAGGAGGATGTTGAATCTTGCTAATCTTGTTTGGAATATTATTGCATTTCATTACACAGGAAATTTCATTGAGGTTTCCTACATATTCTTCCAGTGTTAGGTCTCAGAGCCTTACTCTGTCATAGGAAAAGGGAGACACAGGGAAATGTATTACAGTCCATTTTTTTGCCAATCAGAAGATGAGAAAAAGGCTGCATTAGGTCTATCTGAATATGGGGTTTCTGAGACCACTCTTCTCTTGCTGGAGTTTGCACTGCCTTCTAGGCTGTGATAACAACTGGAGAAACACTTGTGTGTAAGACGATCCCAGCCTGCCTTCTGTGGGGAAAGCAGAGGAGGAAGGAGTCCCACAATGGTGTGAATTCTGGCTTGGCTGTGCTGCTGACACTCAGCACTGTGCCAGCATTACTCTTGTCTTGTACACGGAGGTCCTGATGCACTGGAGAATCAGACCACCACTCTGGAGGCTGAATGTATGCCAGTTTGGTCTGTCTTGTGGAAAAGTCAGAACCATGTAAATAACTTGAACTCACACATTTTTCTCTTGATATTGGAGCACCAGCTAATGTGAACTATGAGGTTTGATCCAATTACAAAATAAAGAGGGAAGTGAATTGGTATGAGACCCAGTTAGTGTGGGGGACATGAGCGTAACATCTATACAGTCTCCAGTTAAGTCCACACCTGAATCTGAAACCATCCCATCCATTTACTCATCTTGCCGGTAGAAAATATGTCCCAGGGCACATTTCAAACAGCCTTTTAAATAGCCTGTGACAAATGTGACAACATTACTTTTTAATTTCTTGCTGTTTCGGACCTGGTTTAATTAGGCACACCGCAACCTTGGAAAAATCTAAGAAACAGGGAAGTGATATTGATTCTTTATTATCACTTTAATTGTCTATTCTGATGTGTTAAAACTGAAACAATCTTCCAGCTGCAATGTCTAATGAACTCCAAGATCAAACAAGATCTTGCTAATTATGGAGTTAATGAGGACAAGTTCACAGGCAGAGTTAAGTTAGTAATTACATGTTTCAAAGCATCTTGAAGCTCAATAAGATCTTCATTTGCTGCTATAATGGTATACATTTTGCATTTCTTCTTTCTGAACATGTTACAGAAGGGCACCCTATGTATAGTATATGCTGCTAATCATGTGCAAACTGCACAAAGCAGACTTCAATAAATTAAGAGACTGGCTGTTTATAAATCAACTCAACATTGAAATCTCATTTACATTTCTGCTATCCTATGTAATGTGTTTACACACAAATAATGTCAACATTAGCATGGGAGGGGGATGAATTTAAATTCTACAGCATGTTTCTGAAGCCAAACCGTCAAGGAAAGGCAATCAACATTTTAAATGAGCATACAACCAACTAGATATTCAAAAAGAAGAACTACTAAATCAGGCCTTTTAACCCACGGCAGCAAAATGAACCTTCCAGCATTATCCGTTTCAAGGGAATGCTTAAACTGGGCACAAGTGGGATAGGGCAATCAAAGCAGTGCTGTGTTTAAAGCGAGTTACTCTTGTCAGTCCTGCCAGGAAAACTTGTATGTAACAATTACTGTTTCTAGGACTTTGTAATCAGAACTTACTTGCTGCTAACCTCCTGCTTTCCTGAGCTTCGCTTTTAAAACTGATGGTAACCTTGGACTTGTAGCTGTTTTTTTTTTAAAAAAAAAAATTTAAAAAAATTAAAAATTAAATTTTTTTTAAAAAATTTAAAAAATGGACAAGATTGCTGCACCTGCATTGCTTAGCACAGTCAGTGGCAGATATTTGCAGAGTGACTGCAGCTAGCAAATAACCATGGTGGATTAAGTAAAACATGCAATCTGCCTTGCATTAAGCATACTATGTTGCATGAAAAAAAAAAAAGGAAAAAAAAAGGTCATCTGAAAGCATGTTGTGGTTGTTTTAGAGTTTGAGATCCTGTTCTGAGACCAATAGAGTGGGAGATACCAGGTACAGGCTTTGGGAGACCAGTTATGCCCATCAATCCCCGAGAGCTCTGGGCAATGAAACCCGCAGTAGTGCTGACTAACATGTCTGTTATTTTAGAACTGCAAATATATGTATTATTTCATATTTTTCTTTAAAATACTTGGGAGGTACTTGGACCATGCTCTCAGTCATATGGTCTGAATTTTTGGGTAGACCTGTGTGGAGCCAGGAGTTGGACTCGATGATCCTTGTGTGTCCCTTCCGACTCAGGATATTCTATGATTCTATGATTCTAGGCTCACCTCCATTTGAAGAAGTAAAGAAGGCCAGATGCACAGCACAGAAATGCATTTTTATTTTTTCATGAGATTTCTTTTTATAAAAAGTAGTTCTTCAGGCTCCTTTTCAGCATCAGTCCTGATTTATTTGATCCTTTCTCCTGTATCACCTACTCCACTATGCTGCCACAGCTGTTCACATGACTATTACGGCCAATCGTGTCAAGGAATTGATCTATGTGAGAAATAAAAGGTTGTTATACTTTTTTTCTGGATTATGTTTCAACTGGATTAGTTAATAGTTTCGTTTACCACAGAGCCACACAAACCACTGTGCTGACACAAGAGTGGACAGACTCGAGTGGAAGTAGAGGCGTAAATGAAATTTGAAGAGAGGACAATTAGAGTTGATTTAAACAGCACTGCCACAATTTGTATCACAGTCTCAGTTTGCTGATTTATAACATACTTCCCTACCTCAAACTGAAGACAAAATACTGTTTCTTGCAACTCTCAATACATGAGTGAATTTTACCACCTCTGTTTTTCTCCAAAGTGGCATCACCTGGACCCCAGCATGAGATTTGGGGAGCTATCTGCTACTTAGTTTGCGAACTAAACTCAAATTAGGCCCATATTTAAACAGTATCAAGAACATGATTTCTCAGAAACTCATAGGTGGCATGGCAATGTTAAGATGCTTTCATTTGTGGTCAGCTGACATGGAGCAGCAGTTTCTACCCTTTTGGCTAAGTTTCATTTGGAGGCTGGTATTCATTTCAATCAGGAGCTCAGGAAAAAAAAAATAAATACAACCTGTGTCACTGAAGTTTTCCTGACTCTAGGAAAGTCCACATAGGCTTAGATTAGTCCTCAGTGAAACTGCCTCTCTTAGAGCTGGTGTATGGCCTCCTGTCTGACTGCACTGCGTTGCATCCTTCCTCTGCCAGTGCTGGCACAGGGAGCAGGGATAGCTCTTGTACTTCTGTGCTGCTGCTCCCGTTTGTTGCCCAGCACTCAGCTCCCTGTCATTTCTGCTAATGGGTCTGGTAATGTTTCTCTTGGCCATCCTCATTTCCTTGGGAAAATTGTTTCCATTTCATGGCTCCAAGTGGAAGACTATTGGCACTTGAAGTACGGAGGGGACCCTGCAGTCCCCTCTGACTATGGAGGAGGGCACGAGTTGCCTAGTTCAACCTATCAGCGTATCTCCTCAATGTTGCTGCAGGCTACCACAGGCACAGTTTTGTTCAGCATGCTCCATTTTGCACATTTTATTCAGTATGTACCATTTATTCTGATTACAAAACTCTTTCCCAGGCCTGGTCCGAAGGACTTAGACCCCTCACTTGGGGTTGTGAACAACATGGAAGGGAAAATCACCAAGCCTGCAGTATATCAGGGCCAAGGGTGAGCACCTCATCCCTTGTGTGGCTATAGCTTTCTCTTTAGCAGATACCCTGAGAAGTCAAAATTGGTTCTTAGAAATGAAAATACAAAAGGTGAAGCTCCTGAATGAGCGAAACTCCTAAGTTAGGAAACAGACATAAAAGAGAAGCTAGACTTCAGGGGAAAACCCTGAGATTATACTAGGCAGAATAACTCTCTGATTTTGTGTTATGCTTGAATAGTCTGCGTAAGTGAAACCTGGTGCCACATGACACCAGTCCTTCCCAAGCTGAGGAGAGCTGCTAGTAGATAACAGTCTTTATCCTGTTACTTCCTCATGGAACTGAAAAATCCTCTAACATAAATTTAATCTGAATCATCTTTTTCCTTACACCACAAATTCTAACTCGCTGTTTTGTTAACTTTGTATATAGTTGTGCAACAAGTCCCTTTAAGCAGTCCCTCAATAGCACCAAAGGTTTTCTTCTGCCACTTAAAACAGGGAATATTCTCCATTCTATATGATCTTTGGTTTCCATTTCTTTCAATGTGCTTTTTGCTTTGTTCCCTTTCTATGCTAGGAGATGGTAATGAGGTTCACACACCTTCTGCTCTGGTGCTTGGAAATCTACCCTGGGTTTAGCTCAGCTGCAGCGAGCTGAGGGGTTTCCCCTTGCATGCCGCCAATTTTCAGTGAGTTCATATGTGGCTGACGCAGCGGGGGACTAATCCCAACAGCAAACATTGTACTCTTTCCGTACTCACTTACACTTTGGAATCAAGGGTAAAAAGTTCTCTTTGAAGCCCTTTTTCTCTGAACAGTCTGGCAAGCTAACGTGGACTTCCCAGTCTCCGGCCAGAATTCAAATACATCGCGGTGCAGCACAGCGACCGCAGGGATTGTCCCAGGCACTCACAGCACACCAGCCTTCCTGTGGCACAGGATCAGAAGGATACGCTTCTTTTTTAAGAAGTAGGAAGCTGTTTATTTAACACAGCTGCAGCCGACATCCTTCAGCCGTTAACCCACAGTGTTACCTATTTTCATCGACCCACTAACTGCAAAGCCTTCTGGTGCAACACGTACCATTTTGGAAGTAGAAAATTAATGCTTTAGTGAAATTATTTCTGATCACTGGACATGGGTTGAGCTGGCAAGCCTGACCAGTGGAATAATGTTCAAAAGCTCATGCCCTTTTCTATTTCAATAACAATAGAGACACATTCTGTGCTCAATCTGGAAACGAATGTTTTCCATATTTGGGACTCAGTGGGAGCTGCGCATGTGGAATTTGGCCCAAAGAATCATGTTGCAAGATGCTTTTTCCCCTTGCTCTGCTCCAAACCTTAATTCTTGCTATTTGTAGACAAATACAGCTGACTTCAATAGTGACTGTGTTAAAATATCTATCTGAAAATAGATTTTTTGCTGCAGATGTGCAAGTGGATGAAACTGTGGAATAACTCTACTGATCTCCTGGGGGCTACTCAGAGCTGGACTGGTACAAGTTAAAAAAACGCATTGGGTCTGTCCTATATCATGCTGGGTGAGCATTTTCATACCACCTCCTTTTTAGCAGTTCCTTGAATTTTCATAGGCAGGTCTTCCTTCTAGCTGTGATTCTAAAGAAGAGAGGCGATATCTGCAGCTTTACATTTTGCAACTGTTTCCTCTTAGTCTGATGTTATTGGAGTGCTACTATAGGAAATCAGATGATGCTTTGTGCAATCGTTTTGAACTTTTGGAGACCAGGAAAGTAAAAAGGCTCATATGAGGGCATCTGGGAAGGAATCTCCTTTCTTCCTCACTTGCAGGAAGGGAGAAGCTTCCAATGGGACTAGTTCAGAAGTGAACCCAAACTCCCTCAGTGTGTACAGATTTTAGCTATGAAGGTTGTTCATTTACATTTCTTTAATAATCACAGACAAATGCATATTGGAGACCAAATTTTATTTAGAGAGTGGAATTGGATGACTAGGACATAGTCCTAAAAACTGGGAAACTCGGGAATGATTCCTCTCAAAAGAAAGGACTTAAAACCTGTAGCTTCCGCCACCTATGGGTGGGCAGGATCCTTAGACAGGAAGCAGTCTCCTGCAGTGGGGACAAAGGGAAAAGGAAGTGTTGGGATTTACCTCTGAACTTTTTCTTCCAGGCTTATCTACCTTCTGAATTTGACCTGAATTTTTAAGTAGTTTGGAATGAACCATAACTCACTCAGGGGTGAATTTTCTAGGCAGCAGATAATTTTCTTTGATACTTCTTTCTCCATGCTATAGCTGCAACTGAACCTTTGGCTCAAAATGAAATTCTCACAAGCAGAATGTTCTCCTCTTCCTCTGTTACAGCCACAAGAGGCCACAGAACATCATGGATAACATCTCCACAGTCAGACAAACCTAGAAGTGGAGGCTTTGCTCTCCCATGTGGCTTACATCTCCTGGACTTCACAGAGATTCCAGTTTACATAATTGTATGTGGAAGTAGCATGGGGCCAAATTTTTCTGTTTTTTATCTCTTATTTATCTTAGCATTGTCTTGTTTTTCCATGCAGGAAGCCCTTCATGGCATCTCACAATGCAATACTCCTTGGAGTTGCTGTATAAATGTGGCTCTGAGAACTCACCTGAGAGCTGCTTGTGGGTCATGATCCCTCTGAGTCCATTTCAGTTGGGAGGTTATTAGAGGTGAACAAATACAGAAGTACATTTCTCCACTATTCTGCATAGTTACTCTGAAAGGAAAATAAAGTAAAATAATTTAAACATCCCTGAGGCATGAAAGCTTAATAAAAAGCTTAATGGACAATGGCATGGCAATGTCAACTTTGAGCATGTTGAGGAGACTGGAGATGTCAGGCTGCTTTCATCTTTTCATAAATATTTTACGCTTAGTAAAGCTCACATAAGTAAATATAATTGTGAACCATTTAGCAGTCCCTATGCAACATGCAGCCTTATCCTTGACAATACTTGGGGCATTAATGTCAGAGCTGTCCAGCACACTCCTGGCCTCCCCAGCTCTATAAATAGAGGAGCACGTGAAGAGGCTACTGCTGTGTAAGAGGACCTAGTGGTTTTCTGACACATCAAGTGTTAGATTTCAGATGTGTTGAGCTAAGGAGAGCAAGCACTTCCCCGCTCTTGAAGGCTCTACCCTATAGGGCTTAGAAATCCTCCTTGTGCAACTGCCTTTTCAGCTTGCTTGACTACTCCTTGAGGTCTTTATTTTTTCTTCCAGGGAAAGGAGGGAGGAGGGGACTTTTTCCCTGGACCCCTTGTTCTCTCTGGTTTGCTTTGAATGTTGCGGTGTATTTAGCAGTTCTACCCTCCCAATGTGCTCGGATAACCCAAAAGAAAAAGAAGTTGTCTTTTTTTTTTTTTTTTTTTTCATCCCTTTTCCCTGAGGAGACAGAGAGAGAGAAGAGGGGGGGAAAGAAAGATTAAGATGTAAGCTGGCTAGATAAGCCTGGAACTGAGTTTATTACTACTGCTGAATGAGAGTACAAGGATATAAAAGCAAACCTGCTTTGCTGGAGCTGGAGCGAGGTTGGTGGGAGACCTACACTGATTGTGTGCCACTCCGAGAAGGGATGTTTCATTAATTACACATTAACTATGTGCACTGAGGAGGAGGCAGAGGATAAAAATGCAGATGTTTCTGCTGCCCGACAGAATGAAAACCACTCTTGATCCTGTCAAAAGAACATTTTGAATCAAAGGGCTCCACAGAAGTGGAAGAATGAGTTTTGTGGCTGAGTGCAATGGTGCGGCCTTTTAATCATTAAACCCTTTTATAGCGGTAAAATGAACATCCATTGTCATGGCCACTCCAATGGGGCCATCGGAGCTGGTGAAAAGGGAATGCTTTACGAAGGGCACTAAAACAGGACACAACCAGCCCCGCTGCTGGATTTCTAAAGGTAACAACAGCAGTGCATGACAAAGAATGAAAAGACAGCCCAGGTTCGTTTGCTTAAATTACTTTCCTCCCCGAGCTCTTCTTACAAGCTAAACATGCACCAGATATAATGAGCATTAGGACTTCACAGGCTGGCAGTTCCCCTCCTTTGTTTCCTCAGAGTTTTACTGTCTTGGTTTAATTTTTTCTGTTCTTTAAGCAAAGGTTCCTTAGGAAAACGGATTGAAATGTTGTTTTATTCTTAATCACTCTCTACAGTTGTAGTAAAGCCATTAGCATTGTGAGAGGAATGATCCTCTCTCTTCTTGCATCCACACCACCCCCATCTCTCCAGGCATGCAGGGATGGCAACACTTTAAGACTATTTTTCAAATAAAACTTCTTCAACCCATTTTTAGAAAGCAGACTTAATTTTAATTTGTCAGGCCATGACCCTGGAGTCTTAGTTCTATCCCTTCCTTACCTCTTTTGTCTTCTTCCCTTTAATTTCTCAGTAGAAATGATTCAATAAACTATTTCTCACATCAGTCTATGAAGAATTGAAAGATTTATTTCCCAAAGTTCATATAAGCCTTGGAAAACCATATTGTCAGGTTTTTTGGAGCAGAACTTGTCAGAGAAAAGTAAGATCATTTCATGGGGAGCTTCATATCTAGGTTTTATTCCAATAGAAAACAAAAGGGAATCAAATCCCGGCTCCTAGGTAATCCTTCTGACGGACACCCTGGTACCATGAATCCTGAAATTCTGGACTGTGAAAGAAACCAGAAGAAGATGAAAGCTAAAGATAGCAAGGTTTTCTGGCACTCAGCCAGTTATCCAAATGAGCTGCTGAGGATCTGAGTGCTTTGGGAGCTCCAGCTTTTGAGGAAGGCAGAGATCAACTAGTCAGAGACATTTATACCATCAGTGATTTTCTGAATTTGATGCTGAACTCTGAACAGACTCTGGAAAAATGTCAGTGCAGCTGAATCAGCAGAATGGAATAAAAAAGTCTTTTGATAGAGTATTTTACACTGATTCTTTACAAATAATTTGTAGGATAGAATAGATATTGAGAGTTTCAGAGTTTAGTTGCCTTTTGGAATGCAAACATATTTCTAATGGCATATATATCCATATTTACATCAAACATAAAAATGAATGAGTAATAAAGTTTCTCAGGAGCTCTGGAGGCTTATTCATGTGCTAACTGCACTGTTTAGCTAAGAGTGCTCTTTTAGTTAAGGAAGGGAAAAAACCAACAACTTTTTAATGATACTTGGTTACTATGAGTTCAGTATAATCTGAACTGCACACTTCTCATGTAAAGGGCTGATGCCTGGAGAAAGTCATCAGGAAGGTCCTTATGAAGAAAAGAGGTGTATGGCTCACCATCTCTGAGGAGGTTTGATGGGATCATTCCCTGGGAATATTGCTGCATTTCAACTGAGGAGTTGTAGGCACACCTCAGTTGGTGTCAGCACTTCAAAGTTCTGGAGTGGCCCAAAGCTTGCAGAAAAGTGTTTTGCAAATTTGTCCCATCCTTCCTATCAACAAAAGATTTCTCAAAGCTGCATTGTCATTTTTGGAGGAACCCAAATGGTGATCCCTAATTGTTTCTTTCGCTCTGGAAGAGTCTGTGTGTGCAACTGGCTCCATATTTTGCTGGAGCGAAAATGCAAATAGCTGAATAAGGAAGGAGCAAAGTAGTACAGAAAACACTTCCTACAGAAGTAGCAAAGAAAACAAGACCTATAAAAATGCTTCTTCCCTGGCAGCCATCAAAAGGGACTGACTTACAATTCTGGGTGCAGCTCTGAGGGCAGGGGGAATCCAGTTGAAAACGGGCTATTACAGCAGACTGGCCAGGCTGGCAGGGGGATAGCCGAACTTCTGGGGGAGTCACCTGCAGGAAACATTTAAAAAAACTATTCAGAAAATGTCTTCAAAATTACAGTGTGCAGAGGGTGCTCTCTGTGCCCTGTATGTTTGGCTAAATATACAGTTCAGGGAAGGGGTTGGACAGCTAAGGTCTCTGTTAAAAAATCATTCAAGGATTGAGCACGGCCATGAGATGATAATGAAATACAAGCAGATGGTGCCCAGCCCAGCTCCTATTCAAAATACCGAAGGTACACCTGGGCAAATTCCACTCTTGCATGAGCTACAAAGGTACGGAGGCTGTAATGGACTGAGCAGAATGAACTCCGGCCTCTGAGATGGCCTTCATAGGACAGAGTGTTCAGTAGCAATAGTTCAGGTTATATATATCCTGAAATTCTGCACCGATGCTGATCTAGAATCATGCTTATAAATGCTCTGTCAGATTAAAGTGTTTCGAGTTTTTCTTGTTTTCCCATGGTAAAACTGAGTTAGCTTTCTGTTTTGGCTTCTCTGTGCTATCTGTAATCTCTTAGTTGCATTTTCAGAAAAGAAAAAAAAAAGTTTAAAATTAAAACGTTAGTTTCCTATTATTTCAGCATGACTAGTTCATCGTTTCAATTTTTTCTGGGGCATTATTAAGATGGAAGTAGAGCCAACAACAAGAACACATTTGAAATGCAATTAATTTAGAGCCATCAGTGTGGACCTGTGAGGAGGAAGAATGCCTTCCCCATCCTGGCTGAGCTGGTATTTGTGCCTCTGCTGAATCACACCAAACCAGCCTTCTGCAGCTACTACCAGGCAGCAGCAATACGCTAATCCTGTGTTTTGGCTGTGGTCCATCTACCAAGCAGACTAGTGCTTTCAGTCTCCTTCATCCTGACACCTCCTTGGTCAGATGGCAAAGCACCCACTGCTGGTGGTTGGCTCAGACAGGTGAATTGCCTTGGCTGGAGCTGAAAAGAAATAGCGCGTCTCTCCAAAACTGCTACTGGCACCAAAATAAGAGACGTCTCACAGCCAGTCACGTCAGTCTGTGATCCTCCTTCTCTTTTCTCCTACAAACAAAATCGTTAGCAGTGTCAACATTTCAGTCCTGGTCTGCAAGCATCTAAGTTGGGTGCAGTCACTGAGCCCTTCCCCGCTGCTCTGAATTCCCGGGATGTCGCAGACAGCAAGCAGGAGCCTGAAGAACTGCACCAGGCTCTGCAGCGACGCTCTGCATCCTCATCCAGCCCAAGCTCTGCAGGGGAACAGACATGAGCTCTTTAAATCAGAAGCTGGAAGACAGGAGATCACAATGAGAGTAAAAAGAATTACAAAGAAATTACAACAAAATACTTTTCAAATTCCTTCCCTAAATTATATTCATTTATTATATTCATTATATTCATTTAGCTGTATTCTCAGTTCAAGCTAGCCCTGAATTCAACTACTGAATATCCATCAGGGTTACTTGTTTCTGATAAGGAGTACATTTAAATAATTTTACACAGTTTGAGTTGGTTCCTGTTAAAATATCAAGTATTGCCACTAACATATATTTGTTCATTTTCTTTTTGTGTTTGCTACTGCTCTGTATTAATATGCTCTACCCAGAAAATGACTGAAGGTGTGTGCTGCCTGAATTTGTGAGGAATGAAGCATCTCCAGTTCTGCTGGTTTATACAATTGGGGGCCACTGGCTCCCTCTTGACTCTAGGTGATACAGGATGAGACCACATGTTCCCACATGTCCATATAAGTGAAATTATTCTGCAGTTTTAAACTAAATAATTAAATGTAAAGCAAACTAGAAGGACAAGAACTACTTAACTAATGATTTCCGTGTTGCATTTAAAATCCTGAAAGAATTTCAACAAGATACTTTGGGTGCTCAGCATAGATCAAGTTAGGGCACCTTGATTTTCAGAAATGTTATGCTTAGAAATTTGGGTAAATCTTTTTGGTCACCTAACAAACAGAAGGCACCTCCATCTTCCGCTGGCTCTGAAAAGCACCCTCCCAAGGTTTTGTCGGGGATGCAACAAGTGAGGGTGCTGAGAAAGTCACTTGTTTGTAAACAAAGCATTTTACAATTCCTTGCAAGACATTTTAAGTGAGACTATGCCACATAAAGCTCCTCTGGGATCTGTCGCAGCAGCAGCGGCAGCAGCAGCACACAAAACAAAGTCACTTCTTCTACTGCACTTTATTCTGTTGTCATGTTAAAAGCAATGAATTTATTTCCCCCTCTCAGCCCTCCCTCAACTACTGCAGCCCTGCAGTAAATCAAAAAAGTAAACTCTCATTCTCATTGTGCAGGGCTTACTTCCAGGCCTCTACAGTTTCCACAGTAACTAATTAGAAATTTGCATCTCTAAGAGAGAATTATTTAATACTGATGTAAGCCCTTTTATTCTTTGGAGCTTGGCCTTTTGCTACTCAACTTCTGGTAGATGTTGGGCCTTAAGGTCATACTGTACAAACTCTGAATGTAGGTGGCCCTAGTCTTGCTTTTTTTATTTCGGATGATTCATATCCTGTGAAGAAAATGTCTTGCCAGGTTTTTGTTGAATGGCATAGATTTGAAAGGCAGCACCCAATTCATTTAGTAGCCATTTGTTTTAAACTGTAACATCTTCCCCATTCCTCATTAGCTAACTCTTGTGTAATTGAGTCATGCATTTTTAGCCTTGTTAAGCCAATGGAGTTAGGTCACACTGATGCACCTTTCCCATTAGTTCCATTTACTTCCCCTCTCTTTCTGAGTTTAAGCAAGCCTTTTATTTTGCGTGACAGAAAAGAAAGCCTCAGCTACTCGACGTGCACAGACATTTGTTTTATAGCTTGGTTGTAGGTACTGTAAATCTCAGATACTGTCCCATAGTCTCAGAGAAGACATAAATACTGAGAGAAGAGGAAGTGGAGGCTGGAAACTGAACAAAAGCCTTCCTTCGTGTTCATGCTAGAAAGTGGCTTTGAACGCTTTCTGGCCCAAACCAGCAAGTGCCCCTCGCACAACAGGGCTACCTCAAGCTTCAGCTAACTTCAGCAGCCTTTATGTCAGCGTTAAAGTGGGTTTGTCAGCTGAGACAGTAATTATTCAGCTATTGCACCTTCATATAAATTATCTGTAAAGAAAGCAGCATTGCTGATACCACCCCTTTCTACTACTACACGAATCTTGTCCAGTCCCTCCTGTCTAACCTTTATACTTCTGTACCTAAATGGACTTCACTAGGGCCCATTTTGTAATCTTATAATTCTATAATCTTAAAGTGTAATATGTATAAAAAATAAGATCTACATATATAACCTATAGCCATACGTATATATAAGCATATAAATAAATATGTAAAGAAAAAAAAAAGATTACATATTCTTAGAATGGGAGAGGAATTCTGGCTTCTTCCCCTGTGCAGTTGTTTCCAAAGAAGACATCATGATGGAATTGGAATGACTGTATCAAAAACAACTTTCTGATTCCAGAGTTGCAAGTAATCCATTATTGTAACTCAATGTAATGTAAGTTAATTGAGATTGAAAGAAATGTAATTTCAAGAGCACCTCCATTCATAACACTGTCTGTAATGGAGGAGCTGTTGGAGAGACATAAGGGTTCTGGACTTATGAAAGTGGATCGCTGACACCATTTTCTCCTTTCTTCAAAGAAATACTGAATTTAGACACAAACCTCAAACACTGTGCATGTATTATGATCCAAGCATTGTGAAAGGCAGCTCAAAAATGTAATTAGTGAAATTTTGAAACCCAAACCATCCTGTTGCAAGGAGTTCCACAGCTTGAATATATATTGAAGAGGTCTCCTCTGAAGATGTTTTTTATGGCAAGTATTAGGAGATGAGATTTACCTGGTATTTATTCCCCTCCATTTATTTCTTCTTACACTGGAAAAATCACCTAGAGCGTTTATCCTAAATATGTTCTTCACTATGACTGTGATTCAGCTCCATTGTTTCCTTCTGTCAGTGACGGGATCTGTATTTAATATTAATAGCTTAAGATCAGGATCTGTAGCCCTAGTTCTTACAATCTCATGACTCTTGCTGTGACTGAAGGATGCAGTGCAGTTCCCTACACACACGAGTTTAATCTATTTAAGAGGCTTTAGGGCATCTCGTCTGGTTGCCAGCTGCTTCTCCAGAAGGTCCTCTGCCTCCGTCAGGCCTATGTCAATCTGCTACCTGGCTTGTCAGTCCACCGAAGTGCGCCTTCAGGGCGACACCTCTCTGGTGATATTTCAAGAGATTACTAAGATCTAATATTTCTCAGTGGTATCTGAAAAGCTGTTGCCTGTTCAGCCCAGGATTCTGCTGCCTCTTCTTCCTCTTAGTAATGGACAGGTTTAAAACACAGACACAAAACTAAGCAAATGTCAGAGGAGGAGGAGAAGAAGAATGGGACTGGTAGAAATCTGCTGTTCACCTCCTAATAACTCTCTCCCCAGAGTCAGTTTGTGACAGAAGCAAACAGAACAAAATGGTTCCTGTGCTTCGTCCCATCATGCTAACAAGGCACGTCTGAAGAGATGTCCTGAAAATAAGGACTACAGTTTAGAGGTTAACCCAGTAAAAAACTCAGCACTCTCCAGGCAGGTAGCTCAATAGGAAAGGTTAAATAAACGGTCTAAGGAAACAGAGAAGCTTTTCTTAAAAATTGTGACATTTTATACTACCTGTAGGGAAAATACTTTTGGATAACCAGCTGATTCCCTCTTCAGAAACAGATAACTTTAGTAAGAGTGCTTAGGTTCACGCTAAGAACTTCTGTCACTGTTCTGTAATTGTGTAAACAGCCAGAACATTTCAATGATTTCTAGTTTTGATTTGAGTTTGTATTTTTAAATGGGAAAATTCCAGTTATAGATGCATGAATATGTGCAGAGGAAGATAGATATATATACATGCAAACCGACTCATGTCCCCGTTTTTCTTCTGACTTGGCATGATAACTGTTCAGTAAATTTTGCTGATTTTTTCAAAATCAAACAAAAGGGCACCACTGCGATGAAGAAAGGCAAGCAAACGAACAGAGCTTTTTAGAAAAAAAATATGATCCCATCTGGACAAATTTGGGAAGAATTACTTATATCTGAACGGATGCTGAATAGCTTTTTGGTTTTGCCCTGGTCACTTCTCTTCTTTGCTGAAAAAAAATGCTGAAATGGATGTTTCCATATGTGCACGTGAACAACAACAACAAAAAAGCTCTCTTTATTTTGGAGCAAATTCTTGAGTAAATTTATTTTGGAGACTTTCTGAAAATCCTCCTTTCCTTCTAAAAAGGCTTGCTGATAGCCTGTGCACAAAAAAAATCACACCTATAATACCGGCAAAGCCCATCAGAAGAAACTATTCACCATGACTCTTTCATACAGGGCTTGCCAGTGAGTGAGAACAGGAAGAGCCATGAAACTCAAGCTGTGGCTGCATCCAGATCGCAGCCACTCATGCCACAGGTGGAAGAGGCCTCCTGAGCTGAGCAAGGAGGCTTTCTGTCAATCAGATGGCTGCAATTCCTTAGTCATAGAGGTGGTAAAATGTGAATTTCCCATTATGGACAAGCCACCTTCACACCATGCCACTTTGGCATCTCCATTTAAGCCACCTCATTAACACCTACTTGTTGAGAGCTATTAGCTGGTCAGGTGGATGGGATGGATCAGTGTGGGAAAAGGGAGAGCATGCAGCTTCATATGGCAGGGTTACTCACCAGGATCACTAGAACGAAGCTAGGCAGTTCAGGCACCCTCACACCAGAGCTGGAAATGGGCTCTGCATCGAAAGGAGAAGGAGATGCATAACTAAGGGCATCTAATTAGATTAGTAGGTTTTTGTGCCTTGGACTGCCCCATGAGTCAGTCAATTAAACTATGCTTTAATAGTGGGATCTTTCATCACACGCATCCCAAGGCGCCACACAAAATAATAAAATTAACAGCTCATGTAATTGTTATGGAGAGACAGTCACTTCTTTCTAGGTAAGATTTTATGCTTTCTACCACGAGTCTGGTTCTGGCCTTGCAGCCACCAGTTCTGTCAGGAAAAATTCTCCCATCAACAAGCCTGCATACATAAAACGTAGCCAGAAAACAGCTTTTAAACCCAGATTTCAGATGCCTCCATAGGGCCCCCATGAAAATTTCATTTTTTTTTTTTTCTCACCAACAACCCCTGGCTCAGGACCAGGCAAGTAGTACACCAATTCTAACACCAATGAATTTTTTTTAATAACATTCTCTGCCTATTACTGTGAATACACACACCCACTTGCTTTAAGGTTGCCAAAATACTGCATATTTTGTTGCAGAACTCAAAAGCTGTAGAAATGTACAGATGCTTGCGAAAGATTTCTTTTTGCACCTTGAAATACCGAAGGCATTTGGCTGGTCAGAAAGCAGTTTATTACCTCAGGAGCCAGCCAGCTCGGTGCAGCTAATTTCAGCACTTGCACGCCATGCAGCATGGGTCTCCGTGATCAGAAGGCAGTTTCTTGCCTCATCCTAAAACCAGCACATCCAGCACAGCTTCAAGGAAATCATATCAGACAAGCATCCTATGTGATGTTATTAATTTTACATGAATGCCAATATCATCATTGCATTATTGTAACAAAAATAAGTCTCCTTACAATTAGTCTTTCATTTTTTACGACATATGAAAAAAAAAGGATCCTGAAATTCTTATCTTTTATATATGTATGCCATGGGCTCTAGATAATCTAATTTCAATATAAAAATGTCTCTACACACAGGTGTGATATAGAAAACTAAACAGAGGAAATCATACTAAGCTTCTGTAAATTGAAGAAGACAGCAATACGTATCATGGTAAATTGTGGATGTAGAGTTGTGGGTGAATTTTTTTGTTTTGTTTTGTTTTGTTTTGTGGGGCTATGGAGGTTGTCCAGACCTGAGTTAAACTTTAATTTAATTCATTACTCTCCCAACACCTGGAAACTCACATTCGTAATGCACAGCAGACAGGGACTGGGAGGGTTTTGGCGTGGTGTTTGCCAGCCGTGCCCTGAAGGTGCTGTTCAACAAGGCGTGTAGGAGACACTGCTCCCGTACCCATGCCACTGTCACCACGTCTGCTAGAGCAACACGAAGGGATGCGGTGCTGACTCCTGCCCGTCCCTCCACAGGCCAGTGAAAGACGGCCAGGTTCAATCACGGCTGTGCTGGGCTGGTTTACAGGCTGGGCATTTTATCTCCTTGTGCATTCCCCTAATTGGAGCTTTATGCCATGAATTAGCAGGCTGCTAGGATGACCCAGTGGCTGATGCTCTGTTCCAGGACATTTTCCTACCAGGACTGCCTGGGACAGGATCTTCAATGGCTTTAACCTGGGAAAACTCTGGTGTAGAGCAGCAGAGCCAGGGACCGATGAGAGATCGCATGTGCCAAGGATGTTACTCAGTGAATCTCTAAATATTTCACGAGGCACCAGCTGACATAAGGAGGCTGTTATGTAAATTTTTGTTATTACATTATAGTTCTGCATTTCAGATGGTTCACGTTGTTGCTCTTATTTAAATCCCCAGTATGGTTCACACACGTTGTAATGAGTAACCACCTGGCTGAAAAAAACAAAAGCCCAAGAATTTTAAAATCAAAAACCACTTTTTTCCATTATTTTCTTATGAAAAAGCAGTAATTAAACTTATTATCTTGCAAGGCAATACAGTGTGCTCCACTGCTGAAACCTGACGTGCCAAGTGCTCGTCCGCAGCCCCATGCTTTCAGCTGAGTCACAAGCCCTTGTAGCTCACTTTAGGGAAATGAGCAGCTGCTCCACCTTAACTGTCCTCGGTCGTGTGGTCAGAGATGGCTCAAAGTGCCTCACTAACAGGCTGGGAAGCAATTTTCTCCCACCCAGAGCCCCGTGCTCCTGCATCTGGTCAGGTGGCTTGGGCAACTTGAATTATTTCACGCAGCGAGGGTCCAGGTGCTTCCCTCGCCACAGCAGGGACAAACCTTCTCAAGTCTGCTGCACATCACCGAGAGCCCTTTAAGCTCCACGGCAATATTCCTGTAAAGTTAAAAATTAAAATAATGGTTATAAGAAGGCAAACATCATAATCAGGGAGGAAAAACACCCAACCAACCGCCTGCTACTTGCCACCGCATCCCAAAGAAATTATGCTGTTCCTCCTTATAAATAATAGGGGTGTGCAACGTGTCATTCCTATTCAGTGTTTGTGGGTTTTTTGGTGCTTATTGATGCTGCATCTGTTTTGTCAGTGCGTCAGCTAATGGAGAAAGTTAATTGTGTTGGTTGTAAGGCCACCTGTCACACACATGCCTCATTTCCATACTAATAGCCCAACAGTGGCAGGCAGTGTGCTCCTCTGCAGCAGCGCGCACAGCCTCTCTGGCAGCGTGGGCCAAATGTGCCTATGCAGCAACTGCAGCCCTCGCCGCCGAATGCCGCTAGTGCTGCGGCAGCCTGGCCCTGCCTCAGCCTCCCGATGATGTCCTCGACACGCATCTTCTTGAGGGACCAGCCGGCATGGTTCGGAGGGAGGATCCTTGGCCGGGGCTGGACCGCCTGCCATCCCCGCCAGCCTCGGAGGCAGCCACGAGGTGCCCCCAGCTCCTGTATCTCCAGCCATTGCTTTGCTCCCTTCGCGTTTTCATAGTGGGTTTCCATCCTCAGCAGAGGCTGGCAAGTGCTGTGGGCAGCCATGTAGTTATCAGTGACGGGAGACAGCTGAAAGTCCCCCTCTCTTGTCCCTTCTAAACGAGGCGGGCGATGCACAGCATGCTTGCAGCTGGGGAAAACACAACTGTGCTGGGCTGCAGAGGGTCCTGGAGACACTTCTAAAAAAACATTCACTCTGGTGGTGGAACCAGTGCCAGAAAAGCTATAATTAATGAATATTTTATTTTAACATATGGGGAATCATTCTATTCAGCTAAAATGGTGAGAGGTTTCCTTCCTTCTTCCTTTTTTCCCCGTTTTCATATAGAGGTTTATAAGAGTAAAGGGATTCATTTTGAACCACTAAGCCTGCTCCTGATCATAGTGACTCTTGTTCCTGTGTTCCTCTGGTCTGTAATGATCCCTCATACACCTCTTATAGAGTTTGCACGGAAGGCATGCCTCATGAAATAATACCTGGCATCTTCATGGCTTAAGGGGAAACTGGTCTTCATGCTTTTTAAGTCATGGTAGCCAAAATCAGAAATACCACGTACAACTATGTCAAAGGAACGTCCTGTAGGCTGAGAAACCTGTAGTGCGTGATCTGCTGCTCCTTTGCACCCTCTGTCTGCAAGCGTGTTAGATAAAGAAAATACTCCAGCTATATAAAGTATTGCCTCGTGTTGTAAACCAGTGATGCAGCAAATGCTGTGTGTGTCAGGGTCGGTATGGGAGACATCTGCATCTATCATGCACAAAGGAACTGGCCAGAATATCTGCTGCTGAGTCAGGATCAGATGCCGAGACAAATACCAGCACTGGGAAGGGTTGGAGGTATGGCAGCACCTGGGACTAGCTTCTCACCTGGCTGAAAGCAACCAGGTTCCAGCTGCAAAATGGCATGGCTGCAGGGATTTCCCATTTCTGTACTGAGCCTGTCTGCAGGTGAGGCTGTGGAGATACCTGCAGGCATCTCTTTGGCTAACCAACCCAGCATCCCCTGAGAGAAGATGTGCAGATTAGTTTGAGAGGAAGCACATGGTCATAAGCCAGGCAGTCTTTCAGACTGATGTGTCCCGTTTTTGCTATGGCTAGTTTTGTGCAGAGCAGTACTTTGAAGTATTTGGGTGTTGAGTTTTTTGTCTGTTTTATGTGGATTGGCTGAGTTAAAACATCGAGCAAACATTAACAAATTCAAGAGCTTTATAACCTGTTTGTCCCTGAGACTAAGTCTTCCTCTTCAGACTGTGTACAAACAACCAGTTTGCATTTGGCTGAGGCAAACATTTTATTGCATAAAAAAGATACTGCCTGTGCTGCACAGCCTGCCATTATGAGAGATGTGTGGCTGCTCAGTTCGCTTTGTTGCATACACAGCCGCTCGAACTCATGCTGCCAAGGAGATGAGTTTCCCCTTCCCCCTGCTCCAGCAGAGCAGACATCCACCTCCTGAGTAGGTCTGAGGAATTTATCTCCTAAGCCTACTAACTTCTCCCCATGCGGCTGTTATTCTTTTCCCCATGGAAAGGGCATAAAATTAGCGGCAGAAAGGCAGCACAGGCTATCCGGGACAAAGGAGTGTTTCTCAAGTCCTGGATCTAGGCACACGCATCTACCACCTTCCAGCTACACATTCAGATGAAGAACTGATGCACACCATTATGCCTCCTTCTGTGCTCCAGTTTCCAAGGGAAGAAAGCCCGGGAGCACAAGACAAGAGACCCACAGTCATTTCCAGCAGGTCCCCAGCCTCAGACCCCATCTGCTCTACAGCCTGGGCATAGCCATGAAGGTTATCAGAGCCTCCAAGCAGGGAGCCACAAGAATCGTTTCACATGATTACAAATCCATTTTTCCATTACCTCTACCAGGCTGAAATCTTCTGATTTTTTTTTTTTCAGCATAGTACAGTCCCAGGCATGGAGTCCCCAGCTCCCAACATCAAATTACAGGTTAAAAACTAGCCCAGCAGTTCTGCCAGACTTTCTGTATGACTGGTAGCTTGATGCCTTGCTTTAAACCTTGTGGATGTTGGTATTGCAAAGTGAGAGCACACTGACCAAACTATAGCATGTGGTTTCCCACTCAGGCTTCTTTCTGCATTTTGAATCAAAAGCTTTCCAAGGTAAAACCTGTTGTGTTTTTTTTTTCTTCTTTTCTTAGTTTCATGTGTAGACCTGATAAATAGCTTTATTTTGTACACATGTATAATTAATTAATTAATGTGTCTTTATAAACATTTAATAAAAATACAAAGCATTTATAAATACAGAAAACAAATATGGCTTCTAGTAATAGTAGAAGAGTTTTGTTTTGGTTTTGTACAAAAAATAGCAGTCTAAACAAAACCAACATACGTTTTTCCTGTCTTTCAACTCATCTGTTTTCTTTCTTGAGAGTAAAACCAAAGCTGGAAACCTGAGGTTGGGCTTAGCAGAAGTTCACCCTAAATTCTCCCTCCTCCCACCAAAGAATAATACTTTACTTTTGTTGTTTTTTTTCTTTTCCTCCAGAAATATTTACGTGTTTCTGAGCCAACACAATAGCTGATAGCATGCTACGTACCACTCCACCATACTGCGCGCTGTGTTTTCTTCACAGACCTCCTGAGATTGCGTGATTGCATATATAACCTTGCTCCACACAGTGTCAGTATTGTTCTGATCCTTTTTTTTTCCCCCACATGAGTTTTTATGTTCGGCATATCTTGGCACTGTGAACTCAAAGCTTTCTAAAGAAGGGCTCAATTTACCCCTGATTTACCCCTATAAATCAGCTAATAAACCATTGTCAGCACTGGTGTTGTTACATTTCATGGGGACAATGGGGACAGAATATGCTGGTACAGGCAGAGGCGTTCCAGCCCTGAGGGCTGAAACGAGCAGCACCCTCCATATTTTGAGGATGCACAAGGATAGCCTAAAGGACAAGAAAAAACCTACGGGGTAACTACATCTTGGATTTTCACTGCTGCTTCACTTCAGTGCCAGCCACCACTGACCACTGAGGCATGCTAGAGGAAGCAACTTGCTCGTAAGACAGGAATTGTATTTCTTTTTATTATCGTCCTTGAAACAGCCTTCCTTTCTCTGTGTTTCCAGTCCTCTGTGTCAAGTACGAGGCAAGGTACTCAGTCATAAGTCACTTAAAGACAATGTTTTGGCTCAGGAAAAAAAAATAAAAAAAAATAAAAAGAAAAAAAACACAATTTATTTTCCTGCATGAAACATCTGCAACAGAAATTAGATCAGAGGTGGTCTAATGGTGTTGCTATTTTCACTCTGTACCATGGCAGGGAACGAACGGAGCCTCAAACCCTCCCCTTCCACCACACCACCTCTCTCTCATCCAGCCTTCCCTGGCAGACATTTGTGTGGAAATGTCTCCAGGAGACATGTCTGCCAGGAGAGAGCAAGGACGTTCCTCCAGTGAGGAGCCCAGGCCTCCTGGAGGATCAGGAATGCAGTTAGGTTTCCTCCTTCTGACCCTGTTGTGCTTGTGGGGTGCCCCAGTCAGGCGCCATCCCTTATTCAGGGCTCACAGCCATGATGCCATCGGTCCTTAACAATGATGAAGGCCCCTTTGAGCTGTCTTTAGTCATAGAATCACAGAACCACAGAAGGGTTTGGGTTGGAAGGGACCTTAAAGCCCACCCAGTTCCAACCCCCTGCCATGGGCAGGGACACCTCCCACCAGACCAGGTTGCCCAAAGCCCCATCCAGCCTGGCCTTGAGCACCTCCAGGGATGGGGCATCCACAGCTTCTCTGGGCAGTAACAAAAGGAAGTCCAAACTATTCAGGCAGTGTCTGAGGCCTTAGTTACGTGCTTTCTCTCCCCTTCTCTCCCCAGAGAAAAATTTCCCGGTGGTGTAGAACTCAGGTGCAACCAAAGGAAAGGCTGTAATTAACAGTTGGGGTGGTTTACTTTTCCCCTGGGGCCTCTCTATCTAGAAATGTTATAGTTGCGTTAGATAAACTGATTAATAAAGCGAATATCTCATTGCCCGGCCAGCCGAATCGGGCAGGACTGGCTAGGTGGTCTGCGGAGCCATGCTATTAGCAGCGAAACAAGGGGAAACAGCCTGGTGCTTCCTCTTCTTTAGGCTGAGCAGGGAAGGCTCAGTCGGGAAAGATGTCCCAGCCAAAGGAAGTGTCAGCATCTTTTAACACGACATAATGCAGCTCGGGCGCTTGCCAAATTGTAACACGCTGGAACAGACGGAGATGGAGTGCTGCTGGAAGTGCTGCACAGGCAGCCACGAGCTGCAGCACCTAGAGAAGGAACTTTTCTGCACCGTCAGGAAACCCTTCCTTTTCCTCAGCTGGGAGAACATTTCACCTGTCTTTTCTGTTTTTTTTGTTTGTTTGTTTGTTTGTTTGTTTTTTTGTTTGTTTTCATTCACTTTTGAAGCCCTTGGCTCTTGGCTGTCAGCCTAGAGCAGTGAAGCATCACGGGGTCCTGATGTTACAATGCTGTGTTTGTTCAGTGAGCAGTAGAAGGAAGATAAGTGTGTTCCTGTTTACGCAAGCATAATATGGACTGCACTGAAATAAAAAAGGGATGGTGATAGTAAGGCTATAAAGTGCTAATAATCAATGCCAACAGCAGAATGGTTGGGATATTCAGTCTCATACTTCAGACCTTAGTGCAACCTCCAATTTCCCAGTGTCCAGGTGAGACTACTCTGCAGGCAGCACAGTGTCTGCCACGTACACCTCTTACCACAGGAGCACTTTTCCAAAGCAGCCAGCACCAGTCACTGCCACAGGGAGGAGGGGAGACAAAACGGACTTCATGTTTGCTCGAGCAAGGAATGCTTGTGCTCTGACACAGGCGCTTTGATGCCCACAGACCTGCTGTTGTTCGGTGTCCACATCCACTTTGCAGATGGTCTAAGACAGTATCACATGAGAATATCATATTACACCTCAGTAAAGCCTAAGTATAAAAGTTAGCTGTTTGCATTCATCGCTGGAGAAGTTTGTAGACTTCCATGCTACAGCGCAGTACCCAACCTAGGTACAATGCTTGGGAGCAGTTTGCATAACGCTTTGCACAATGCCAAGATACTCTGTCATCAATTGCTGCGAAGAGCTGGGATTTCACAAAGAAGGCTCTTTGTCATGAGGTTGTAATTTTATCAATGTTGCATTTGTATCGTAATAGTAGAAGACCTTGCACAGATATGCAAATAGGATTCCTTTTTTTTTTTTTTTTTGGCCACAGAACACATGTTGACTGCATCTAGTTTCAGCGTGGTAGTTTCTTCGCAATGCATATACAGCATTGCATTGTAATGTGTAATTTTTATTTATTTTTTTTTCTGAACGTGTGTATGGGTTGGGTCTCAGTAATCTCTTGGTAGAGACCAGTTTCTAAGTCAGGCTAAACTTCTTAGCCAAATACCCTTGTGCACAAGCTCTTAGGGTTCCTTTTGTCCAGCACGTGGCCACCACTGATCGAAGCAGCCAGCTTGGGAACATGGGGCTGAGCC
The DNA here is from genome assembly GCF_964211835.1 of Anser anser. Lineage (NCBI taxonomy): Eukaryota > Metazoa > Chordata > Aves > Anseriformes > Anatidae > Anser > Anser anser. Next base: position 63,089,935 of record NC_139722.1, read on the forward strand.
CACTGCATCGTCTCGCCCGAGCCCAACACCTTGGGAGCACTACCTTCTTCTCACCCTTCCCTTTCCCCTTCTCACTGAGGTTTTCCCAGGCCTCTCACTGCATCCAGCTCCCTGGGTGTGAGGGAACAGGGGGCTGATGCGCCGTTCATCCTGCAGGCTCCGATGTGTTCGCATTTTGGGGCACCCCTGAAGGCAAAGTGACATCTGCATTCTCAGCGCTATAGAACGAGAGCACAATGCTTTAAAGCCTCTCAGAAAACCTACAGGACAGTTAATATGATTTAAGCCTATATTTAAATTTTATGAGACTCATTTTCAAGGCTAATAACCCAGTTTACTGTGCACAATATCGAATGCAAATTTTATTACTGACTTGGTAAAAACCAAGACGATATTCATTAGCATATCTCAGCGCATCACCCTTTTTAGCCAAAAGGTGCACCAGGAGTAACAGTGGGAGTTTTTATATGTGCTGTAAATTACAGTTACTATCTCATTAGATAAACACATTTAAAATCAGGTTATCATTCACTTATATATCAGAAAGTTGTTTGTTCAATTGCAGCTAGCCTCGTATTACAACATATGGTGCATGAAATTCTTAGACTAATAAAATTTCAAGGTACAGCGAGCTGGTGTCTTGGAAAAAACTGTTTCTGCTCAACGAATGGCTCGATATAATCTGTAATTGCTTTGAAACAATTATGCAGCAGGCTGTTTTGTACTTAATAGTATTTACATCCTTGGGTTTATTAGCAACAAAATCTAAGTGGAACTTGTGAAAGAGAAATTAATTTTTCCACTAAAAGATGTAAACTTTTAAGTTAAAGATCCAGCAGATTGTGGAAATCTAAAATATATGCAATAGTCTCTAATTTAACTTTTTTTTTTTCCCCACTGTAATGTTTCGTCATTCTTTCAGATGCCTGTGGTAGCCAGATTATCTCGCCTGCACCCAAGCAATTCCCTGCCAACTCCACTGACTGCAGCTGAATTCCCCAGCACCTGCACATCGCTGGGCAGGTTTGGTTTTAGATCAATGCATGTGCTCTGGCTTTGGCTCTCCTGTAAGTGTTACGTAAGTTATGAAATGTCCACACGCATTACCTGAAATCAAACTGAATATTCATGAAGTTCTGCCTGCTGCTTTTAAGCGTGCTGGTTGGGACATGTGAAAGCTCAGGCAGCGTGTGGTACTATTTTATATGCTGGTGGTTAAATAAGCAGCTAGGTACGCAGTGACATGAACGGAGGCGCGCTGCTTGCACAGCAACTGTTATGCAGATACCTAACAGGTTTGGGTCAGGCTCCCTGTGGCTAACACTCCAGCAGGTTGAGGAGAACTCAGCCAGTTGACACCAGCCTTGGATTGTGTCCGACCGAAGTGCTTCATTTCACCCGCCGTACTGAGCATACTCACAAATGCTCCTTCAGGTTTCATGCTACACGTTGACGATGCACAAATCATCATATACAAATCTAATGCTGAGTATATTCAGGCAGCATTCAGCTAGGAGCAAGGGACTGCGTACTACTGCTTTGGTACATAGCTCGTGCTGGGCTCAAAATTGAGACAGCTTGAGGACAGTTAAATGTGGGGGTTAAGGTGGTTTTCTTGCCTTTTTTTTTTTAATATCAAGAAGATATAATGCAGTTTTTCTCTATTTTGCTTCTGATGTCTGAGGTTTGCCCCCGTCGTGAGCTCCCTCCAGCTTTAGAGGAAGGGGGAAGCTGGGTGTTGTACCCAGGCGTCCTTTCCCTTCCAGCTGGCTGTGCACACGAGCAGCAGCAAGGCTGGAGCCGGAGCTTTGAGGCAGGCCTCGGTGTTTCCACTGCTGTTATCATCCTGCTCAGCACTGCTGATTTCGGGAGGTCTCCAGTCACACAGCATTGCCATCTTTCAGTTTTCCTTGTACTAACACATTCTTAAACAGTAACTAAAATCCCTGCCTTTGAGCTCAGCTTTATTTATCTGTCTCTCGGGCTGTAACTTCATTAATTTTCCTGTTGCTCTAATCTGCAATGAACTGCGGTGAATTCATTGCCAAAGCCCTCACCATTTCACACTCCCGGCGCCAGCTGTACCCTGGGAGGATTAGTGTATACAAAATGCTGTCTTATAGCCGTCATCTAGCAGGGTTTGTCAGAGTGGCAGCATGATAAAACTTTAACGAAAATCCTCGGCCTCTCTCTGAGGGGATATCTCTAGTTACTGATTTCAAAGGATCTGCAACAAGGGGTTGTTGTCAGAAAAAGATCCTGCAAAACCACCCAGCCTTCCTGGCTAGTCCTGATAAGAACTGTGTAAGTTGTTAATAAGTACATCCTTTTGACTGCAAAAAAAAAAAAAGCACCTTTATGCCTTGCAACAACAAAAGCAGGCGTAGCCTGATTTCATTCCCACCGCTCCAAGGTACACAAAATAAAACCACAAGTGACACCGTGGAGCCAGGCTAAACCACCAGCAGTCTGTGTGTGGAAAAAAAATCCCTACACATGCCAAGTGCAGGCTGTTACCCCCGAACCCTCCGATAGCCCTCCTGCAAAGACGGCCTGCCACGGGGTCCCATCCTTGGGGTTTGGGGTGGAGGCCGGGGGCACGGCCACTGCCTTTCCCCGAGCAGGTGAAAGGAGCCAGGCAGCTGGTAGCTGCGCCTTTGGGTGTTAGGCTTCTCTGAAATGCCTTCTGTGAACACGAGGAGTAGTGCACAGCTCCACGGAGGTTTGCAGAGCAGAGGCTGCTTGCCACATCGCATACGGCCTGCCTGTTCTTTTAAGGCCCTGCACAACATACCCCACCCCTGCCAGCACTATCATCCCCCTCATGACAGGTGCCAGGCTCCTCTGCCTACTCCTTACATCTTCAAGCACATTTAAACTTCTTCAAGGCCACCTTCAAGCTTCTCCCAACACTTTCATTCACGTATATTCCCATGGAGAAGGGACACCTTTTTTTCTTTGTGTTCATACAGCACCTAGCAAAATGAGGGCCGTTTACGATGAGTTCTCCTTGGTCCTGCTGTGACAATGTTAATAGTAGCTGGATGTATTTAGTATTTAATATTTTTAATATTCAGTATTAGTATTTAGTCTCTGGCATGAATGATTTTTTAAATTGGATTACTGTATTTGCCATTTTACAACTTCCACAAATGAGTATAAATAGCCTGAAAGCAGGTTGCTGCTTTCATATGCCTTACAGGGTATATGAATATAGTTTTATCCATCAGTCATGATCTAAACAGGCTGCTTTTTCTGAATGAATTTCGCCTAGATTTTGTTCAATAAATGCTACCACATCAAGCTACGCCTGTACATACTAATGAAGGAAGAAGTGATGTTTAGGGAATGCATCTATTAAAAAAAGATACCTTTGGCCTTCGGCAATATGGCCAGGCAATCTTCAGCAAGAGTGAATGTAAGCAGAGTGAGGTGTGGAAAGATTCACAGGCATGTGAACTGGCCTTAGCAAACTGGGCAGTGCTAATGGAGGCTAAAATACCCAAATATTTGTGCTAATAAAGGAATTAGATACTTGAAGACCCCTCATTTGTAGTTTCTCTGGTAGTCCCAAAGACCTGTTGCACACTTGCAGCCTTCTGGCTGTCTATTTTGCAGACTTCTCCCAAAAGCAAAAAAATATGGAGGCACCCTCCAGACGGAAGACGCAGAATGCTGTACCCATTTTTGGTATCTGCAGATGACAGGAACCAGGAGCAAGCCTTGTCAGATGGACTGAGGACAGCACATTGACTCGTGCATCGCCCCACTGGCTCCGCAGATGCCTCGCTTTTCTCGTTTCAGCAACAGATGCCTAAATACCATCCTGGCAGGCAGAGCTCGGTCTGGGTATGCACCTAACAGCCAAACACTCTGGAAAAGCTGTCCCACTCAGCTGCAACTGCCCGAGCGGGCTCACCTCCGCATGCCTTGCTGTCTTCTTACAGAAAAACCCCATCTTAGCCCTTTCCCCGTGATGTTAGTGGGAACCCAGGGAATGTACCTGAGCGAAAACTCCACCTTTGCATGTTTTTGCCAGTCTTCCCCAGCTAGTTTTCTCATCCACAGCCCTAGTGATAAATTGTTTTTCCTCCACAGTGGAGGAAGGAAGACAAAAATGCAGATGCCAGACACATGAAGTAACCTAGAGACATCAAAAGATGGATTACATATATAACAAAGTTTACCGGTTTGCAGCAAGGATATCCTTCCTGTCTGTGAGTAAAATCCTACTGAAACTTTGTGAACTTAATTATACTGTACCCCAAACATAAAGCCAAAGAAAAAGTGGTACAGATAAAAGGATTTTCTTGATGAAATATCATACCTAAAAGTTCCATTTTGTGCTGATAAAAAAGACCACAAACATGATTCCTGGTTGTTTTTTTTTTCCTTTTTTTTTTTTTTTTTTTCCCAGCACATACAGATTGGATTTGAATTTTTGAGTTCTTCCACCAGAATCAGACACTTGCAGTAGTCTGCCCCAAACTGTATGGATATTAAAGTTTTCGATTTCTGTTTCAGAATGACAAACAGATTTGAAAGATGAACAGATCCACATTTCATCAAGACGCACACAGAAATCAAACTGTGTGATATTATCAGATACTATAACCCGCTATCCTCCTGTCTTACACAGTAACCAACATGTGAGAAAGGAGAAAAAAAAGCCTGAAGAAATATTTGGAGTGTTCCTACTAAGCAGGTATTTTGCAGTTGCAGTGATTTAGCGATTAGTTTATGTTCTGAAATAGAATTTCACGCTTATTTCAGTTTTTGTTATTGTAACCTCAGATGATATTCTTATTTGTGTCATTATTTGGCCAGGCTCTTGGGCAATCTCCCAAGACAATGAAATCCACATGAAGTCCTGCATTCCCCACACCATTCTGAGAGAACCTACCTTAGGTTAGTGCTAAATTTGCCATCTTTCTTTCCATTACAGAAAGAAGTGCCACCAATCTAATCGCATTATAACATTCCTCTTATTTGATATTTGCTTATTCTTAAAACAAAATATATTATTTATATTCTCTGGGATCTGGAAAGCCCCAGACTCTTTGGTCTTCCTACCTAGGGTGGCAGTATGGGTAATGGTCTAACACTCATTAGCAGATATTAATTACCCTTAATAAAAATGAATTTACTTGAGAAATCAGATAGATTTTTCTGCAGTCTCTTTTTTAAATAGCTACCTTCCTTTCTGGAGCTTTGCTTAATGCTTTAGGACTGGATTCATTCTCCTTTTTTTTCCCCTTTCCCCTGGCGACCTGGGAGATGAACAGAGCTCTTGTACTTTGGGGAGGGGGGAATAATGATGCTTACCTGGTGTCTTTAATTCCCTGCTCCCAACCCCAATAGGAACTGAGGCCAAATGGATGTCTTCTTCCCCACCAGAAGTAGCTGCATTAAGTACACACCTGCTGAAGCCCTTGCAAAGTGAAAGAGGTCTGAGTTGGACATCATGGGGAGAAAAAAAGTGTCCGTCTTGTGAAGCTTCTGAAGGGTCATGTTGGCTAACAACACCTGTGAAGAAGTAGAAAAGAGTAATGATTATGAAAATCATTGCTTTCTTTAGCTGCACAAACAGTGAAGGAAGACATTACCACACAAAGTATGAGCCTGGAAGGAACCTCGAGAAGCTATTGGGATCGGTAAACCTCATGATGCAGGAGCTAACAGAGCAGGCTATCAGCTCCTTTACAGGGAAGGGTGGATGCTTATACAGACTGCAGAGTGTCTTCATAGAGAGAGCCAAATGCTCATCTGACACAAACTCCCAAATCTGGAGATAGCCATCTGCTAACATGATAACAATAACAGGTCTTACAGCTGCTGATTAAAAAAACATATATAAATAAAGCTGTAAAAAGCCCTTTTTGGAGGCTGTACTAAGTGTAAGAAGTGACAAGTGGAGAAAGTGGAGAAGCTGGTTGGCAGGATGCAACAGTTTGGGCACCTTGTGAGGGGTGACAAAGTGCAACTGGCTTGGCAGTGGCATGGAGTGAGATGCCAAGGCCAGACAGGTGCAAGAACCAAACCGTCAGTTCTTTTCAAGTGGAAAATTGTACCAGTAATCACTGTGCTGAATTTCTTTTGCCTCTGGAAATCATTCAGTGAGTTGGCCATTTGTTTCCACAAAAAGACTTGCTGTCTTAGAAATAGAAGGGGCTGGTGATCACAGTCTAGTCCACATTCGTGCTCCTCAAAAAGCACAACACAGTTTTGATATGACCATGTGCCAACACAGTAGCTCAGGCACTAGAATGACAGATGGTGTTTATGGTCAGAACTGACACTGTTTTGTGATAATGCTTAAAATTATATTGTTCATAATTCAGATAGGAAATACTTCATTTGGCTTGAGGCAATGGAATTGTCTCAGATCTGGTTTGTCTAACCCATTTCACCTGCACACATTTCTGTCGTTCAAGACCATGGTAACAATAATTTCTCCACAACCACCACCATGGTAGTTAAGTCTCCCAAGTTCCCAAGCTTTACCAAGCAAGGAAAAGAGAGTGGTTTCATGCACATTACAAAACTAGCAAAACCATAATGTTATGATGTCTACCACTTATTCCAAATGCAAGAATCAAAAATACGAAGCAATGTTAACTGAAGATGCAGGTGTATCATTTCTTTGTAGAAATTAGATTTTTATGGATATTAAGGCTTGAAGATTACCAAAATGAACAAACTGCCCTTTTTATAACACTTTTATCTTGTGACCTGTCATTTATCAGTGTCAGTGATTTAGTGATTTCCAATGTAAAATTTGGAATTTTTTATTTTTTTTTTTTTAGGTTCCATTTGTCTTTCAAGGTAGTTTAAAACAAAGAGAAGAAGTAATCTCATGTGATGACTTCAGAAAATTTCCATGACTGAATCACTGCACCTTTGAAAACAAAATTCCACAAGTCACTTTGAGAGCTTTCAAACTTAGCAAAACCTTCAGGAAGCCTGACCCTTTGTAGATTTGGGTTGGGTTTGGGATGTCTTTTTTAAACTGGTGCACCTCATAGGTAACATTTTTCAGTCCACAGTCTTGACAGTTGGTGTAAAACCTTCAGTTAAATTCCTGAAGATATCTGTCTGTCTCCAAATGATCCATAAATTTAATCACTCCACAGTCCACTTCTGTCTAGACCTAGAAAAAATGATGATTTTTGGACATTTGGACAATGCCCTCAATAACATGCTTTATCTTCTGGTTAGCCCTGAAGTGGCCAGGCAGTTGAACTAGATGATCTTTGAAGGCCCTTTTCAATGGAACTATTCCATTCCGTTCCTATTCTATTCTATTCTATTCTATTCTATTCTATTCTATTCTATTCTATTCTATTCTATTCTATTCTATTCTATTCTATTCTATTCTATTCTATTCTATTCTATTCTATTCTACTCTACTCTACTCTACTCTACTCTACTCTACTCTACTCTACTCTATTCTATTCTATTCTATTCTATTCTATAAATACAAAACTTACCAGGCAGCTGAGGAAGCCCAGAAGTTGGGCACTGTTCTTGTCTCCTCTTGGGGTTCAGTGTTTATATTACCATTATGCAGCAGGAGAGAATAATGGCACAACATATTTCTGCTGCCATCCTAAAGACATCTCTAAGGTAGTCCTGTCCTGGGATTCACTGGTTAGTACTGTTAAGCACAACCATTGCTGTAACTGAGCACTTACCATCCTCTCTGATCCCCTGCTGGTGCAATTGCCAAAGCTGTACCGCAGTGCTAACACAAGCGTTTGTTTATACCAACAGATGTATGGAAGCGAGGGGAAGGCTCCCCATCAGTGCCACGGCCTGGGTGCCGCTATGAATTTGTACGGAACACCGAATACCACCAGGTTCTTCCACCTCCAGTCAGGATCAGAAAGTAGATACGGGCAATTGCTCCCAGGCTTCACTACTTCAGACTTGCCACTGTGGGGATGCTGAGCTGGTATGGTCAGGTATTGCTTTTATGAGGAGCTGGGCACTGGGGTACAGCAACTAAGAAGGATGCAGACACATAACCTGGACACAGGTGCAGACCAATTTAGGCATTTGCCAAGTACAAAGCTGTCTAGATGAGCGGCTGAAGGAGGCAATATGACCAAGATCTCGCAGACAAAATGACTGAACTGTCTGTGGCCTTTTTTTCCCTGTGAGGACTCTCCCTCACAGGAATGAACAGGACAAAGTGGAAATAACTGCTCAGATGGCTTACTCACCCTTCTCCTAGCACAGCCTCCAACCTGTCTTCCGAGAGGCTGCATTTCTCTATGTCTTGCCTTACTTTAAAACATGAAGACTACAAGGGTTTTCTCACTTCTTTTATGTCACTCCTTCAAAGCCAGGCAGACTCACTGCAAGGAAGCGCTTCTTTTCTTCTGATCTGCTCAACGTGCTGTAGAGAGAAGTGGACCCTTTCAGGCAATGTGATTGTCACCTTATGGTGGAAGACAATTAAAAAATATCCCCAAATCCCAATGTTTCAAGGGTTTCCCATATATACCTGCTAAGCCATTATTCTTGAAACACCAGTAGTGTGGGGTTTTTATTTTGGCACACCCTGTAATATACTCTCTGCATGAAGCTATGTTTTGTTTCTCAAGGCTGGAATTAACCTTCCGTGCTGGGTTCAGAAGAAGTATCTGAGTTTCATTTGGGGCCTGAGGTTTGGAGCAGGGCAGCTCTTGCTGACTGTTCCCAGCTGAGCAAAGGACTTGTTTGATGTTTAAAATCCATGTCCGGACGCTGTTCCTAGCTATATCTGTCTGCCTTCCTGTGCCTATCTATCCATTCATCCGAATCTCCATCCATTTATCTATCTGTCTGCCTATACAACTTATTATTTCAATGGCCTCAGTATTTTTTTCACTGGAATAGCCAGGCAGAGGGCAGAGGACACTCTGGGAAAGCTTAGTGACCAAGTGCTAAATAAAATCCCTGAGACCCTGAAGGGGTCTGCTGCTCCCAGCCTGATCTCGGTGTGACTGGAGCCTCCTCTGCGTGAGGAGAGGGCCTGAAGGAGAAAGGAGGCAAAACGTAAGCTAGTGCAGAAACAATTTCTTCCACAGAAACTGTTCTGCTTTCGGTAGTTCCTAGGGGTTGATCGCAGTTGCTGTGAGGCCCCAGCGTTATTGGAGGGCAGGGGGAGTACAGCCCCTCGCAAACCGACTTCCCTTCCCCTTCTCCCTGACCCAAGAGCCTTCCCAGGTCAAGTGTCCCTGCCAGGGAATCCCCATGCTGGTCTTGCTTCCCAGAACAGCCTGCCAAGGGGTTTTCCACCGGAAGGGAAGCCAGGCCAGATTTTTTTGTTGTCTAGTTTATCTCTGTTAACTTGGATATACTGATGGAATTTATGATCGTCTGAAGAAAACTTTCAATAAACAACAGAATCCTTTTTCCCCATCCTCTACTCCCTTCTCCAAAAAAAAAAAAAAAAAAAAAAAGTACTGTGATAACAGCTTTAACCAAGGGCATAAAAGATCAAGGAAAAAAAAAAAGTAAAGAACAAGCTTCACTTCACTCTCTAAGACAATGACCGAATAGCAAGAGAGTGGCTGCAAGTTTTAAATTATTTTTGGCACTTCAGATAGCAACTGGGCATCATTTTTTCTTTTGGTTTTACAAGATGCTTTTAAAAATGGAGATAAACTTCACCGTGTTTGTCTCACCATTACCTTTCTGAGACGCGCGCCCTCTTTTTTCAGAACCAGCTGAAATGTCTCGCAGCCCCCATGCCGCACTTGACACCGAGCAAATTTCTGCGCGTGAAACGCAGGCACAGGTACGAGCGCCTCTGCCAGCGCTGCGGCAGGCTCCATGCAGTTACTATAAGCAGCGACACGTGGAGTAAAAGTGATCTGCCCTTTGTGGCTGGGGGGGACGGCAAGAAACGGGGCTGCAGCTCGGGAAGAGCCGAGGCTGAGCGCCGGTGACCACGGCTGAGCCAGCAGCGGTGCCCACAGCCCCGCAGACAGACGGACGGGCGGACGGACTCACAGAAATCCAGGGCATCTAATTAAGACCCCCTCACGGAAAAGCTGCGGCTAGGTAAACAAAACTGTTTAAAGCATGTTCATCATTAAAGTGTCCCCCGACAGCAGGATGCGGCAGCAGGCTCGGTGACAGAAGGGAGAAGAAGAGAGGCATATGGCCCCCAGTCCTGTCCCCTGCTGACAAGCTGCCTCGCTGCAAGCCCCCTTTTCACTGTCTTCCTTGCGTGCAGCAGATTGCAATGGCCCAACTTCCCCATCTGTATCCCAGGCCCGTGCCCCCGACAATGTGGCAGCCATGCAGCTTCGCCGTGGCTGGGAGTGGGAGGAGGAGGAGGAGGGGGAGATATTAACAACCAATAATCACAATGCTATCCATAATGCATTGTCTCCGCAAGATTACATGGTATATTTCCAGTGGGGATTAGCCCATCCATCACAGGCCTTTATTGGCCCTTTTTTTGTTGTATAAAGCCCAAACACTGTCGTAAAATTCTAAACCGCTTAATTGCTGTGCTGTAAAAATTTGCATATCAGAGATATGTCATTCCTTCGTTAAATGGCACTAGGCATTTGTTACAAGGCCCTAACAATCGCGCCAGAGCACCTCGGAAAAAGGTCACCTCTTGGCATTATGCAAAGTTCTCCGCTGAATTCTAATCTGCAGCAATTACGAGTTTAAATATATTGCAACTTAATGGAATTTGATTTTGTGCAGCTCGAACTCCCTGGGCGCTCAGGCTCCTTGTTCTGTGTGATCAGGCTGGGTAAGCAGCGCTGTTGTGGTGGCACAGTCTGTACGGCCTGCAAGCTGGCTTCCAAAAGATTTCATCGCAAACCACAATGTGAACTCTGGTGTGAATTTTCCTGGATGGGCATGCATTTATGGTGAGGTCTACATTTCTTAGATTAACGGCAAGTTCTGTAGAGACTGCTACAGCCATTGCATTGCCACTTCAAGAATTCATCATTAAAAACAACCTGATGTTAGATGTTGATATATGTGTACTAACAAAAAGGACCATTATAATAACGAGCAGCTTTTATACTGTACTTTTAACCCACGGATCTGAAAGATGTGCTTTACAAAAGCAAGAAAACATCATTGTCCTGATTTTAGACATTGAGAAACAGGCATGGAAAAACTGGTTCAAAGCTGGCAGTACTCAGAAGACCTGACTGCAAGCACTGCTCTCAGCAGGCCCAGCAGTACCTGCCAAGGGCTGGGCTCCCAGGAAGCTTTTTAAAGCAGGAAGCTTTTAAAGCAGGTCTTTAACAGGTGGCCAGGTCCTCACTCCTTCCTTACCTTTTCCGTTAACTGCCGCAGATGTTCCCCAGGGAAGATTTCAACCCATGTGGTAATCCTGCAGTTTTGTCCGTGTTGTAAGAGTACGTTTAATCCAGACTATTTCACTGCCGTGCAGCACAATGTCACAAAAAGTTGCACAATGACTGGGGTGTAGACTAGATTTTTTTTCTCCCAAGAGAGAGTCTAGAAGGAAGATCATTTTCCCTGTGCAATAACGGGGAGCATGGTTTCTCATCATGAATCTGACAAGAACCCAGGAACCCTAGATTTGGGGCCAAAGCCTCTGTCACAGGACCTGGAGGAGAACCTTGGTATAACAGGAGAGCCCTCTGTGAGCTCTGCTGTAAAAATAGGAGAACGCAGGGAGAAATTCTTCAAACCTAGTCTCTTTCTCTAAGTGAGAAATTTTTCCAGGCAGTGACACATCTCCTCACCCCAGAGACAGGTGGGAGAGGAGGCTAATGACTTCAGCTCCTCTCCATGTGCAAGAGGTAGAGGTAAGACTGCTTAAATCGTATCAGCCTTTTGAGTCTTCCTCAAGGCATGCAGCTTGCCCTGCCATCCAACCAAAAAGAACGTGTTACGAATATTATTCCCCTAGGAGGAAGCAGATGAATAAAGGTGTGCCACATAACCTGAAACTATTGCAGAAACTAACATGCCTTCCTTAGCAGAAAGCAAGAGGCAAAGCTAACACACTGCTCTTACTGGAATCAAAATGATTGCTTGCCTTCAAGGTATCTTGTTTATCTTTTTAACCCAGCCCGATGACCCAAGGAACCTGGCAGCATTCTGCATTACCTCGGGAGAATTTCTTCTCTCTCTTCTATTTCAGCAAGCCATTAATGTCTCACGGTATCTATCTTACATGTTTGTTTCCCTGACATTTTTCTCCCTACTGATTAATACATTTTTCAGGTGTGTACCTTGTACTGGTGCTGTAAGCACTCATATTTAAAATCAACCTTGCATCATATTTAATGATCACACTGCGGTGGTTTTATTATTATCACATTTTAATCTGGCAGGTGGTTTATTAACCAGAAAGAATTCTAGCAAGCGACCCAAATGCTCTAAGATAATAAAAACGTTGTATCTTTGTTTTCCTTTTTAATTAACAACTAACATCAAGCAAACTTCTTGTCCTACGTGTGAACTCAGCCACAGTCATTTCACTTTTATCTGCGCTCTTGATTAAGAAGGCCTCCTACCAAGTAGCCCTGCGTACCTTTCCTGGAAGAGATTTCAGCCCCTGCTCTTGTGCTGATGAAACCCTCTCCCTCTGTGGCACCAACACAACTGGTTGTACAGCTACAAAACGATACCCACAGGAAGAAAACCCTTCAAAAACTTGAGCAGGGAGGAGTTAACCCAGGTTATTTCAGATGTGCAAGTCACAGTGGTGGCCAGGAATCTCTCAAGCAAGCCAGCTTGTTTTGCATCCACCAGACAGGAGAAGTAACACCTGATTTTTCCAAGGTTTTCCAGAATTGCAGTGACAGAGCTGGGAATGGGAACAGGGGGTGCATAGCAGCACCACTCCTGACACCATGGACCATTTTGTTTCTTCCTCCTCCACCCTGGGAAAGCTTGCAGCCCTTGGGAGCAGGCTCCCAACATCCTAGGCGCTGAGCTCAGCAGACCCTGGCATCAGCTCTCCCAGGGACAGAGCTCCAGGTTGCTTTGCCAGCCACCCTCCCCAAAGAGCCGTCCCTCCACTGACATTTATATCTGCCTTGGAAATACATTTGTTACCGCAGCCTGTCTTCCAGCCCGTCCTCTGCTTCTCTCTCTCTTCTGTATTCTGCCCTTAACAGACACAGAGGAGTCTTCCCACTGCCTTCAGGGAGGTTTGAGATAGGGCTAAGCAATCTGTAAGTGCAATTTATTTTACCCTTATTGAGCATTATTAATGCTTCTATTAGGACCAAACAAATTATGTAATAATGTGTCCTTTTCTCCTGCTTGATTCATTATTCAAAATTACCCAGACAATAATTTATGTGAATTATTCTGCAATTAATTTGCCTTGAGTTTCTTGCAAATATACTCTGAACGATATCTGAACTCTCTCAGTTGGATACAAAGGTCTGTTGTATGCTGGGAGTGGGGTCTGACCTGACACCAGCCAAGTGCAAATTTTAGGGAATGTTTGCATACGATTTTGGGCTATTTCCATTAAATTACTATGCAATCACTAATCCAATGAGATCTTTGACTTTGCTTTCCCTGGCTTAGCATAAACCTACTAACTGAATTACATTAAATCAATACAATTTGGGTTCACATGGAAATAATTTCTATGTGCTTTTTGTACTGTTTTAACCAAATCAGTGAAAGGCCATAGATGTAAAGTGTCTTCAACTTTCCACATAAACAGAGCCCTCTGAACCAGGTTTTTGATGTGATATTTCTGTTTTGCAACATCAGCACCTGTATCTCATGCCATTTATCCATTAGTTGCTTTAACATGATGCTTTGCAGTCTGTCCCAGTCTTTTGATCTCAGTGGAAAAGTTCTTTCAACACTCATGAGGTTGTTTTTGGAAGAGGCCCAGTATGAAACCAGACCCAGTGAACTTCATTGCAAGACTAATCATAGAGAAAGGAAACCAAACAGAGAAGAAGCAGTCCTTTAAAACGTTCATATTATTTCTGCAGTTGTGAGCAGGCTGTGTCTATTCCACTTGATCCAGAAGGCCAGAAATGGGTACAAATTGCCACCAGCATGCTGCTGACTGCAGGACAGGCCCAACCTGCAGCATGGGTGCAGTGGACACGGGGCCCCAGGCACAGCCCCTAGGAACAGTTCAGCAGTGCAGAGTGCTCCTTCACGTTTTTATTTGCTGCCAGATCTACACCTATTACATTTTTGTTAGCTCCTAGTAAATTGGCTTAGTAAGTTATTTTCTGAAGAAATAAAGTGGATGTCTTATTAAGTGCACCTTGAATGAATATGTGGCAAGGAGAACTGGACCTTCCTTAACTTTTGGGGACTACAAACATTAACATTAACACTTCCCTAAATATCTTGGCCTTTAGAAGTGAGACCTACTAGAAGCCTTGGAAGACACCGTTCATTCCTTTTGCACAAGCATATTCCTTTTATTACTAGTCTAGCAATCAAAAACCTTTTAAGAACATTTAAGACTTTGCCATCTTACCTTTGGCTTCATTAAAGCTACTTGCTTGATGCATAGCTATTGGAAATGTTGGAGTGTGAGTGGGTCAAACAATCGCGGCAAGACTTCTCATCTTAGATACCAGTAAAAGGCAGTGAGTTAGGAAGCAGGGAAAATACATAAAATAAATAAATGAATAGAGGACAGAGAGTTAAGACAGTTAGGGGCCCTGGAAGATTGCCCTGTGCTGGCACCAAGCACCAGCTTTTCTGGCCAAGGCCCATTACCAGCTCATGCTCCCTGCCCAGTCTCTCTGCTCCTTCCCCCCGGCCGTTCAGTGAAACAGCCTCACCACAGCCACCTAGGGTACTTCCACCAATAATTAACTGGAACTGAGTTCATTAGGTAAAACAAGGGGTGAGCAGGCATGTGAATGTCACCGCAGCCTCTGATATGGAAAGCGAAGACAATCCATAATCCATTAAAGCGTGGGGTGGGGTAAAGGCTCACATATTACAGCAGTCACCAAGGTGTAAAAATATAATAATAAAGTTCCGCAACTGTCCTATTAACATACCAGATTTGATTTGGTTCCATTATATTTCATCAAATAGTTTACAAAGCACCCAGCATAAACCATCATCATAATTGTAATCATATATTTGGCGATTTAACGTGTACACCATAATGTACCATTAGTTACACAAATAACTAATAATTTGCTAATGACAATATTATGTTAAGTCAGTTTAGGGGCAATTAAAGTGAGTGATATTTACATATGCCTAATGAATCACAGTCGATGGCAGATTAAGAGATTCTAATGAATATTCATCCAGACATTCGCAACCAGCTTCACAGTTTATAAACTGAATTATGGTTGATTTGCCCTTTTAAAAATGAATATGTGAGTATCTTCTGCATGGGAAGAATGAACAATTGGGGCTGATTGTAAAATTTTTTTTTAAGCAATGTACTGGTCAGGACACAAAACATTTTTATGCACTCTCATACCCTTGGCTTCTCAGCTCTTTTTATATCGCATATCAGCATTGATGAACTATCTCCATTTTCATTCCTACCCATGACATGAAATATAGAAAATGTTTTGTGTTGAATTAAATGCAATAGAAGTTTTATGCAGCCTCACTAAGGAAATAATTACACAGGTAGCCAGACTTCCCTAAGCAGAGTAGGCAAACTCTTGCTGTTATATCTTAACAGCATTCTGCTTATAAAGGTGGCTTTTATGCACACTCACTTGAGTCAATGAACAAAATATCATTCAATTAAAAAGAAGCTGTATAAAGCTCTTGTAGGATGAAATCAGAGTTATTCTGTCACATCCTATACCAGAAGTTTCTACTACTATTAATATCAATAATATTAATAGCAGCAATAATAACAGCTAAGAGCATGAGGTACAGCTTTATGGCTTGGCCATCAGACTTCAAAGTGAGCTCATGGAAATGTGAAGCATTTAGAGTATGTACACAGACTTTTCCTTAGTGATGTCTGTAAAGCACTGGTGTGATACTGAGGACTTCTTTCATGGGGCTAGTCCCTCTGTCCTTGCTTAAGCTGTACTGCCAGGCAGTATTGCCTCTAAATTCTGGGTTAGTTTTGCATAATTTAAAACACAGAAAGTTAAAAATAAAATAAAATAAAATAAAATAAAATAAAATAAAATAAAATAAAATAAAATAAAATAAAATAAAATAATGAAATTAAATTAAATGAAATAAATGAAATGAAATGAAATGAAATAATAAAATAAAATAAAAAAAGATCTTCATTGCTCTCCTTCACAACTTTAGAAGTCAAACTACTTAAAACCAGCACTGCAGAGGGAAGCTTGTTTGGTTTCATTGAACTTTGCACACCTCCTCCAGCAAGAGACAATCTTCAGTAGGCTAAGAGGCATCATAAAAAGTAATGCATTGATTTGCTTGACTTGTGGACTTTTTGGATTTTTTTAATCCAAACCATAAAAGTCATTTGGGAGTTCCACAGAGTAAAGACATTTCTATCAATGCCTTGTGCAGGCACCTGTGAACTAGAGCTCTACAAACTTGTAGATCTATACAGTGTTGTGTGACACCTCATGGAGATCTCGCACAAATCCTGAAAGCAGGAGAGCCATACTGCTGGGATTTGATGACAGGATGTTGCAACTTCAATATATTGTTAATTAATATGTGGCTGTAATATATGAATTCACCATTCTCGTTGCTCTGACTTTAATGAGATTAGTAGAGCTAGCTAAAAGTTCTATTTGCTATAACATTAGGAAAAAAAATGCTGGCTAATTTGCTTATTTTCAACCACATTTCTTATTGAAAAAAAGGCTTTCATTTTTTTCAATAGAAAACAGAAAATGCAACATCAAATACAACATGAAGTTTTGAAAAAAACATTTTAGTAAAAATTAGTCCATTCTGGGTAAAATATTTTTCTGAAAAGTTAAAAACATTACTTAACATTTTCAATTTTGTTTTTATGAAAAAGAAAAGCATTAAATTAATAATTGTATGTGAAAAACATCATTCACGTTTTCATTTCACTTTTCATGACAGTTACTTTTCAACAACAGGAAAATTCAGTTCAGTTCTTGAGTGCTTTTAAATAACAGTCATTCTATGGTTTCTTCCATGGTCTGCTTCCTTCTCATATGCATTTCCTTAATGCAATGTTTTATAAGAGGGTGACTAGCTAATACTGCATGACAGGAGTATTGTAAGGTCTGTACTGACCTTCAGAAGCACTTAAATGTCTTATTATTATGTGTCTTTGGTATTTTCCAGGACTTCTCTTCTTCCCTAAAACAGGTCTGTTTCTGAGATGCTACAATAATTTCAGCCACAATACTTGAAAAATCTCTGTATCTTCACACAAAGAAGCTATTTACTAATTTGATTTAAAGTTTATTGACCTTCTATATTCTAAGCCTTTCACAGTCTGTAGCCAACAGGTTATTTTATCCTTCCCTCCATAGTTCTCACTCCTAAAATGAATTAAGGAAGTACTAACTTCAAAACTCTCAAAGCCTGAATGGTACTGCCATCACATTGCATTGAGATCATTGTCCTCACTTGATTATTTCAGCTTCAGTGTAGCTGCTTGCTTTACCTCTGCCAGTTCACTTCCTCATGAGTACAGATACAATCTGTACCACTCTTACTGCTGTCATCTGAAATGCTTCAGAAACGTCCATCCCTTACATTTAGCAACCTCAACTACTCTTATGTATTGCAACAGTTCAGAGAAGTCTCATTAATAACTTCATCTTCTGTTCAAGCATTGAATGCCTTTGAGCTTAAGTAGGCTCTACACTTGTTTTCAAAAGCATAGTGCTCTTTCTTTCTCACCTTCACTGCCCCAAAACCATCGACCCTGCTCTACACTCATTGCTCTCAGAAGCATTCTCAAGGAACCAGGTGCAACTGGTTTCCCGTTTAGGATTTACTGATTTTACTATGTGTTTCCGGATTGAAAATCTCTCTAAAATACGTGGATCCTGACTTTTCAAATTAAATGCTTCTGGACCTTTCCTTTGCCACCCACAGTGTGGACGTCTCATCTTGCCAGTCAAAACCTATGTTAACATTTGTGAGACTGTCACATATATTGTGAGAATATCAAGTAAACAGGGTGAAATCTTACAGTTCATAATAGGTACAGCCTGTAATGAGGGCTAGCAGCACTTGTTAACTCCAATGGCATCAGGGTTTCACCAATGAATCCCAAGCCCATTATGGCTATGGCCTGCATTACTGGAGCACTAAAAAGGTGCAGGCATTTCACAGGGTTACACTGTTCATGGACACAGGAAAAGATGACTTCTCTCAGCAGATTTATGGCTTAAAACACTCCCTCCTCTCATTTTCTGTTTGCTGCTGGTGGTGGTTGCTTGTTGTTGCCTAATTTTTCACACATTCAGTGATTCAAGGTTTCTTCCTAAAATGCAAATTGAATAGTTATGGGTCAGACTTAAGAGAAGCAGAGTAGCCTAGTGGATAATTCCTACTGTATAAGAATAAGAGTCCAAAAAGCAAGAACAACTTGTTTTACACAAGAACTGCTTAGAAAAGAATCAGAATCACCTGGCTAAAGAAATACAGGGAAATAGCTCTTCTTGTGCAAACCAAGGCACCTGGGGAACTTCCCTGCCTGATCTGATCCACCACTTTGCATTAAACCTCTAATTTGCAAAGGAGCTGTGCAGAAGCACTTAGGTATGACAGTAATGATTGCAACCCTAAAAACTCTGGCTGTAGGGAGGTGGGAAAAGCAAAAGAAGTCATGCTCAGTGCTTGAAGCTAGTGATGCCTTTCAGTACATGGGGCTCTGAGCACCTGCAACAAGGAGCCTGGGAGAAGAGCTAGCTTAGCTTAACATTTGAGCTAAAGATGAACATTATTTCAACAGGTGTAATCCTACAGTCCTCTCTGTCTGCTACATCAAATGAGAAAACTGATAGGCATTTAATGAACCTCATCCTAACCTGTGTGGAATAATCTTCCAGCTAATCTTCTAACCGGTTTCCATCCATCTAGCAACAGCGGTGCTTAAATCTCTTGTTTGCACTTTACTAGCTGCAGATTGTAAATGTTTTATGAGCCGCTGAGCTTGCAGCATTACTATTTTATTAGAACGTTGAATATCTCGTGTTCATTGCTGTCTTACCAGCAAATTTTATCTAAACAAAAATTGCCTCCATACTTCTTGTGAATGACAATTCGGTAGTCTGATGGATGCTATTGCTTCAGCTTGTTCTGCATCAACAGTTTGAAAATAGCCCCTCTGCCTTGCTGAGATGCAACAGTGCACCTGTGCTAATGCCAATAAAATACATTCACATTATGAATATATCCAGTTTGGTGTCTGAAGAAGTGACAGAGGTCCTGTCAGTCTCTGGTCCCGGTGCTAAGCACATGTAAATGATTCTCCGTGGTGAGATGACTGTTAAGGGATGTAGGTTCCTCCTCCAGTTCTGGATCAGGGAACTGGGACAGAAGAGCTGCATCAACCTGAAAATGAAGCTCTACAAAGCTGACGCAGTCAAAGGAGTGGTGTGGGCAGTAATGCACCCAACCTGCCAGCAAGGCCAGCACCCCACCCTCTTTCTCCACAGCCGCGGTCACCCTGTCTGCCACAGTTTCCCCACTCAGCTACAAACTAAGTGCTCCCATACCTCCTACTTCCTGCTGCCTCCCCTTCTCCACCAGCATACTCTCAGACCTTGCTGTACGCCCCATACCCTCACCTCCCGCTGCTTCCCTCTGTGGGACCTGCTCACTCACCCTCCTGTTATCCAGGCCATACTCTGCTCTGTCACAGAAACAGCTTCTTGCTGAAACAAACTTATTCACAAAAGCAAAGTAGAAACAGTGTTTGGGGTGGTTCTGGTTCCCTTGCAGCTATCAAGTTCCGTTTTCAGTGTTAGTAGAAGACCAGTGCGAGGCTCTTTGCCTATTTCACATGGCAGTGTCCAGTCTGGTTTCCAAGCAGAAGTTAAAATCTGCCTGTAAGCAGCTGGGAACTTGCTGAATGGAGCATCTCTGTGATTCACCCAGACCCACAGTGAGCACCGGGCAATACCAGCAGTATCTGTACACTGCAATCTGCATACACTAGCGACACATTTTCTCCGGTGACAGAACTGGAAGCCGCTGGTGTACGTGGGCCCACTGCAGCGCGAGGACCAGTGCCGAGGTTTCGATGCACTTCGCTGAATTTGCAGCTTCCCAGGCACCGCTAAGAGACCAGGCTGCTACTGCCATCCAGAGCTAGCTGCCAGTACATCCCGTGCAAGAACCGCTGCGTTTCCACCTGCTTTGCTCCCCAACCCTCTGCCTGCTCAAACGCCTGCCTGGATTTTCCCCCACCCATCACCTTCACCGCCCTCAGCATCGCCGTTTTGGGGGGGCTGAGCTCCGCAGCGCTCCCCCCCCCGGCACCTAAGGGTGCTCCCGCAGCGCCCCCCGCCGGCAGCGCCCCTCCCCGGGCCGCCGGGGGGCGGAGGGGGCAGCCCCGGCCCCGACAAGGCCGGGGGGGCCGGGGATGGTGCCCCCCAGGAGGGCCGGGCCGCCCCCTGGCCGTGCCGGGGGAGGGATGCGGCTCCCCCGGGGCGTGGGTGCCCGGCTGGGCTGCGGGGCTGTGCAGAAGCACCAGGCGCCTCGAGGTGCGCCCAGCGATGCAGCTCGGTAGGTGCTTTGTTCTCCTGCGGCGGGGGGGAAAACCCTTTCCACCCACCCTCCAGACAAAGCCCCTGCGAACGAGGAAAACCACCGAGGGCTAACTTCAAGGAAATGCTTCCAGCTGCTGCTGTCTTTATTAAGAGGGGTAAAGAAAGACACAAAACCAACCAAACAAACAAAAAAAGCCCTTCTAGCTCCTGGGGGAGTCTCCAGCTATTAAAACCACACACCCATTTAGCTCCCAAACGAAGTCTTTCATAATTGCGAGCAAAGCCCCCAGCTGAACCAGCCTCTGAGTGCTTCTCCCCACCTAGCCTGCATGTGCTTGCTCTAAGACTGACTCCCAGGCGCTGCTCTACAGCTGAGGTTGCACAAGAGCCTGGTGAGTGCTACAGCTAGCCCTGCGTCCCGCTGCCTGCTGGAACCCCGGCCCTGCTCTCTGCAGACTGAACAGGGAAGCCAAGTATGTAAGAATTGAGTCCTTAGAAATTTTAAGTCCTTAGAAACTGCATGGCGAAAGGCAGCGATGCAGCTGGCCAAGGGGTGAGTTCTCGGTATGCAAAGAGGTACAAGGGAGCTCTGTTTGCAACAGTGCACCCGAACAGAGCTGTCTGGCTGCAGTCCCAGCTTCTAGACAGAACCACCACCACTTGCCGGATGCTGGACAAGGGCAGCACAGTTGTAAGTCCCCTAGAGGGAAGGAGGCAAGAAGCAGAGCTCTGCAGGTGCTGGATTCATCTTCCACAAGCTGAATTGCCTTTTACCAGCAAAGTGCACACTACATTGCTTGGATTGCAGTGGGGAAACACGAGATAATCTGGTTAACAGAATGTGATTCTCTGGGGAAACCCCACACAGTTCTTGACCAGGCTGGGAGCTCTGGTGAGGAGGGGAAAGACCTCGCTTTCGACAGCAGCTTGTCACCAGCAGCAAGGCCTCAGCAGGCACAGTACCCTTACAGCTGCCTAGCTCGGATCATCCAGGAAACCTCTGATAAAACTGCTGCAACACCCCTGCCTCCGCAGTGTCACGTTGGGCTGAGAGGAGAAGCAATTCCGACGCTACGTGTGGGGATTTCACCCTCCCGCAGGGCCCTGGTCCGGCAGGGTGGTGAAGGCCTGGCTGCTCAGAGCTGTGCCAAAGCATAGCACTTTGGCACCGTTCAAATCACATGCTGTTGTGGTGCTGGATTTTCACATGTGGCTCTAAAAAAGCTCCTGGTCTGACAACTTGCTTAGGTTTGGGGCTCCACGTAAAGCCAGGGCTGTAGCCCCAGCCCCACTGCCTGTGGGGTCATTGCAAATAATTCTGGACCTGCAGTAACCTTAAAAAAATGCAAGAAAGGAGCTTGCAGATTTGGGCAGCTTGGGGGAGTGAAATAATATTTCCTGTGAAGGAAAACAGAAGTTCTGTGAGCAGTTAGAAGACCATTGCTTTTTTTTTGTTTGTTTTGTTTTGTTTTGTTTTTCTGTGAAAGGGGGGGCTTCTGCCTGGGTAAAGTAATTTTTTATGACCACATATTTCAACATGGTGTTCGTGTGTTCACGTGAGCCCACATCTGGTATCCCAAAGCAGCCTGTGGCAGAGGCAGCACTGTGCAGGGGACATAAGATAACAAGATGTGTGAGCCCTTATAGATCAGGCTGTGAGGACTGGTTTGTCAGACAGTGACTGTCATGGCACAAGGATGTGCCCGGCCTGCCCTGGGGGCCCTGTGCTGCCAGGCACCCACATGCACACTCTGTGCTGACTCCTGAGGATTTCAGGAGCTGCTGAAGGCTCCTGAAATGTCCCCATGGTGCAGGACACCGGTATCACCCGCCATGCAGACTGCCATCCCGGTGCTGTGACGTGCCATCATCTGCCACCCCAGCTCCCTCTTTCATACAGGGCTGTGACCCGAAAGCAGCGGGGGATGTCAGCACAGGACCCCGGCTGTGGTCCTGCACGGTCTGAAGGGTTCTGTCCACCTCCAGCATTGCAGGTGTGCAGGACCCAAATAACGCAGCCCAGCGGCACCAGTGCCTGGCCCAGGACCTCTCTGAGAGGGGGAGACTGTGCTGTAGGTGTCCCCGGGGCCTCTGACGGCAGAGTTGGAAAACAGGAGAAATTTCTTCTCAGAAGGAGTGGTCAGGCATTGGAATGGGTTGCCCAGGGAGGCAACGGTGGTCTATAGGTTTCTCTGGCAGATGTGATGGTTGCTACCACCAGCAGAAAGCACAGTTCAAGGAGCTGGCCAGGGTTTTTTTCCAGAGTTGGAGAGGTCATGGTCCTGCAAGGGCTCAGCTTCAAGCTAGTGTTGCAGGCAGGTTGGGAGGTGTTGGGAAATTTGCCATAGCAAAAGCTTCTGCAGTGATACAGTTTGTTAGTTGCTCTTTGCTCCAATAACAATTCCATGGCCACAGAGTCATAGTGTAGGATATTACTTGGTGATAAATGTTACTAATACAAAAGATATGATTTTCCAGCCTTCCAGCTCCTGGCAGCTTCCTTCATCCTTTTTCCTTGTATAATCTAATGTCTATGAATCACTCAAGGCTTCGCCAGTTCCTCTGAAGATAAATAGACTGGGGGTACTCTGGTGTTTGCAGTGCAGGAATGTGACAGTTCACACTTCCTTTTGCCAAAGTTTCCACTTTGTGAAATCTTTGCTTTGTACGTACACTCGTTCGGTATGTTACAGGGCAAAAGCAATTTATTGGCAAGTCACAGGATGTGAGAGAACAGCTTACAGCGCACAGCATGAGCTCAGGTGGGAACACACCTTATGCAAAGGGGTGTACAGTCCTGTCAGATACTGGGTAAACTTTGCAGAGAGTTTTGTGTCCTGAGCCTTATCAGTAACTGGAGGAAGGTGTTTTTGTTTTTTTTTTTTTCCCCACCGAGAGGGCAATGCTAACATCACCTGGCCATGCCACCCCAGTGCCTTTGCTCCGAAGAACAGCCCTCATCAGCGGGCTCACACAGACTCAGGCTTGCTACGTCTGAAAATTGATGTATGCCAGGAATTGTTCGTATGTCTAAAAAGGGATGTCCCGCAGGGGTGTTCAGAGAGCTGCTGGGCAACCTTGCAGGCTGCTGCTAAAACCACAAGGAGAGGGGAAAAGTAGCTTGGTGTAAGACAGGCTTAAATATGCATGAGATTTGGGGTGAAGAAGTAAGGTGGTCACTTTCTTCATATAAATACTTACCTAACATGGGCTGGTCTTTGAGAGAAGCGTTTTGGTTTTCCTCCCCCCGTGTGTGACACATCTCATTGTTGTAGCCTGTCTCATAGCAGGAACAGTGGTACCTGCTTCTGCCTGGGCTGCCTGCAGAAGAGTTTTGGCAGCTGTCTCAGTGAAGGCACTTTTGAACGCTAGGGTGAGCCAGAGAGGGTCTCACCCAGACTTCATTCACCAAACTTACCGGCACAAAAGAGCAGGCAGGTTGGTATCACCTAATATCACCTAATATCACCGTAGAGCTACGCAAGCACAGGTTCACGCTCATGTTCCAGCTGCCCACCGGGGAGCCGTGGGCCAGGCTGGGGACCCTGCTGTGGGATGCAGGCGTGCCATGGCTGGGGACTCGCCGCCACCACCCTGCATCCCTTCTGCGTGCAGCCAGAGTGGGGCTGGGGGCTGCTGCCTGGGCTGGTGGTCGTGCACCGGTGGTCGTGCGCCAGCGGTCCGGCCAGCCAGCAAGCAAAAGGACCACGGGCACATCTGGAAAGACTCTCACGAACCTGAATTTTCTGCCGAATTTTTGTCCACCCAAAAAAGCCCCAAGCCCCGCAGTCCTGACAAACTTTAGCATTTCCTAGATCCCTCCCGAGCCGGGTTTTCATCAGCGTGCCTTGAATTCCGGGGCAGAAAATTTTACTGCCTCAGAAACCACATTTCTCTCTCAGTTCTCCATTAGGCTAATTAATGCCACATTACTAGATTTCTGGATTTAATTACAGCTATTTACAAGTATATTTAGAGCTCGTATGAGGAGGCCAGAACTTGTTTTGGTTGGATTTCTGTTCTGCAAACACAGAGAGGATTTGGCTGGCGCAAGAACGAAATAAATTGAGCAAGGATGAAGGGGAGGTGAAGGGTTAGAAAAACGGTTGCTTTTTAGGATGCAATTTAACTGAGAACTGAAGTACACGCTTTAGTCCATCCCTATTCAGGCCCACATTCAGAAAAGCAATTAGGCACTTAATTAACTTCAAGCACACGGGCTGTTAAGCATGTGTCTAAGTGGTTTGTTGAAAAGGGATAGCATTAAAAGCATGCTTAAAATTAAGCACATACGCTCAGCTAATTTCCTTGCCAGCTAAGTACAATTTCCAATCATAATGGACCAAATTCAGCAACGGCAAAATGACATAATTCAGAATTACAGCAAGGTCAAACCTGGCTCGTGGATTCTCGTCCTTTGAGATAGCAGGGAACTAAGCTTGGGAGCAAATAAATGAGACAGCACTGTAAATTGCCACCACCGCACACTGAGGTGGTTTCTTGTGTAGGGTATGCACAGGTATTTATGGGAGCAGAATACGTCTTTCCCATCTCATTAACATTCTCAAGAAAAATTTTCTGCTCCAGGACACAGGTAAAAAGTCTAAATGGGAATATTTCTGCTCATTGAAAAAAAAAAAATAGAAAAAAAAAAAAGACTGAGTTTTATACTTACATTTCAAAGCACAATTGCTCAAAATGAGAAAGTTTTTTTTTCTAAGAAAAACATTAAAGGCAATCAAAAAATTTCCATCAAAGATTATAATTTCTCTCAAAATTGTACTGGGAGAAATTGATTTTTTTTTTAATGAAATGGGCATTCCATTAAGAAAAGTCACTAATTTTCCTTAAGTTCTATTTTTCACTTATGCTAATTAATAACTGGAAAGAAAAAAAATACGAGCACTGGAACATACTGTCCCTTTTGTCATCCTAATTTGGGCACCGTAACACCCCAAAGAGTTTTGCCAAGAAAAAAAAAATCCCAATTCACAAATCAAAATCAGGTCAGCCGAGCCACCGGATCCTATGCATTTTCTAAAATTATGTGGATACCTCCAGGCACCGATGAAAAACAATCCCAGTTCCTGAAAATGTACCGAGCCCTAGCAGGGGCATGCAGATGTGTGGGAGCGGTGGTGGGCTCCTGCCTTCCCCTTCCCTTGGTGGCAGGGGTCTGACCCGCTGGACATCCCCCAGTGGGGATGACTGTAGGGTTGAGGGGCTCTGGGTTTATTTCTCCGGCCTCGCCTGTGGTCCCCAGACAAGGAGGAGTTGTCCCCATGTGTGGGGAGTCCCAGGGGATGCCTGGCATCAGGGTGATCGGAAAAGAGGGTGAGGGTGGGGAGGAATAGACGAAACGCATGGAAACCCCACCTGGCTCGGGGATGCCCTGAGATGAAAGCAGCCCAAAAAGTCTTGCCATTTGGTTGTCTTCCCCTCCACCCCCACAGCTCACCCGGTATTTCACCAGACCTCTAGGAGAGCCGTTAGGTCTATGGTGAGCTTCACCCCAAACACACACTGGCCACCTTGATGACGGCCAGTCATCTGACACTTAGACCTGATGAATAGTTTTGATTGAAATAATGACTCTTTCTGGCAATTTGGAGTCATGTCAGAAGCTGAGCGAATATGTCCCCTTCCGAGAACAAATACTGCTTCAGCTCCTCAGCACGGAGCTTCAAACTCTGCTTACCTTGATCTTCCTGTGTGTCTTCAGTAAATGAAAAAAATGAGTGTATTTTTTAGCACTGCCAAAAATAAATGTTGATATATCCCTTCTTCTATCTTGAAAAATCTTTGCATTTTACCCCCAGAAACAGGCCTGGGCATCTGTTTTTGTAAATTCCCTGGTTGTAAGAACACAGATATCGCAACTCGTAACTTCTGAAGATCTAGGAAACTAATTTCCCAAACCCAGTGAGATTTTGGTTACAGACTTTTGTAACCTTTTATTAATACTTTCTGTGATTTCACTATGAAATGGAACCTGTGATATTAGCAAACACAACCACAGTTCCCAAGACAGACCGTGACTTTGGGGAAAGGCAATTTTACTCATACTTATTAACAGGGTATAGCAGCAAACTCAGCGCTTGAGTCTCACCTGCTTTACCAGTGCCTGCAGACTCACAGATCTGCATGGGTAAGTGAAGAACTGTGCCCTGCGACTGTGTTTCCTAACCCTGCTCCCAGGAACAAGATCAGGCGTTCATTGTCACTATGATTATTTAGGGCATAAAAATTGAGCAGAACCTGCAATGAGATCATATATTGTCCTGGATGGTTTTCAAAGGGAGGACACTGGTTTTGAGACACGCCTTAGTGTCAGTGTTGTCCCAGTTGGTCACACTTGAAATCCCCTGGAATCACTCAGCAATGTTGTGCAGCCATCGGGAAAGTCGGGTAATTCCAGCATTCCTGAGACACGCTGTAGTAATATCTTGGCTTCGTCTAAGAATATTTACAGGCCTGCTAAATGTTTCCACAAACTTTTATGGAAAGCACAAGGCTCAAATTTGAGTGAACAAACATCGTTCTAATCCAAAAATAACTGAAAAATATGTTTTCTTTTGTTAATGATTAACACAGGAAGCTTTTGCTTCTCTGATGGTAAGCAATGAAACCAGAAAGCAAAAGAGATCTAATCATAATTCAGAACTGTTGAAGGACAAGGTCAGAAACCTGATGGCTATCACTATAACGTCTTTAATTTCCTTTGAGCATTCCCTGGGAAATTCTTAGGATGATCCCCTTGCTTGAAAAGTACCACATTTCTGATGCCATCAAAAATGGCAGCTGGGTCTTGGTAGGAAAATCAGCTCATGGTTTATTTAATACAATAGTGGTTACATACGTGGTTGGTGTATGAGACAGCTCTGAGTCAAAAATAATTTTACGTATTTTTTTTACGTGAATCTCAGACACACACTTACACAAAAGCACATATGCATGTTCCTTCTTGAAATTATTCTTTCTGTAAGGCGGGAGCTAGTAAGAGTTTTAGACTTAAGTGAAAATATAATTTGTTTGTGCTATCAGATCATATATGTATTTAGACTAACAGATGGATTTGCAGCCAGAACACATCTATAAAATATTCTTTACAAGGGAAAGTGGTTCCCAACAGGTCCTTAAAACTTTTTGCTCATTATTGCTCTAACGATGGTAAGGGGGGAATTCTTGAAACAAGCAATTGCCTCTTCCCCTTTAAGTGGCGAAATTTATGACAAAATTTCAGCAATGTGAAAAAAAAAAACCTGTCTGTCTCTAAAGGAAGTGCTGAAACAGAGGTTATTTTCTCATTGGCGTGAAAAGCTGGCTGCAAGCACTCACGATTTAAGTAATACTGCAGATCTGCAGCTCAAGCTGCAGTGGCACAAAGATACAGGACAAGCATTATTTTCTTTCTTTCTGAGAGAGCTTTGTGAAGAAGGAAAGGGCATTCTTCCTTCCAAGTTTTTATAAAGTGTTCTTCCCTATAGGGAGAACAAGTGAAAATACTCAATGCACAACGTAGATACTTCTTAGTTTCAAATCTGTTCAGAAGGCTGTATGTTAAAGAAGAAGGCCTCCGCCTTAGGACAAAATGACATAGGTCATTTTGCTCCCCAGTCCCTTCTGTCAGCATGATGGACGCAATGCAGGACGTCCCCGGCTGTTCATTGCCAGCCTCGTGTGAGGTTAAACCGGTGCAAATTGCACTGGTTTGCCCTGGAGTGTCTCCAGGAGAAATCACCCTCAAATTTATGCTACTATTTTTGCGTGAATTGTTTGCAATGGAACCAGGAGTTTACCGTGTACTTTTGTGCTCTATTGTCGACATAAAAGGAAGTAACAAACTTCCACTACTTATTGGCAAACTGAATAGAAATATCAAAGGGGAAGTCCGAGATGCTTTTTTTCCCCCCCCCCTTCAAAGTCATTACTTCATAGCCCAAATAAACAAACAGCTTTCAGAGAGACAGCCAGTGATTTGCCCAGGGATGAAAGCACATCTCTTGCCACAGCAAATGCACGGGGTTTGATGTGGATTTTTTAATGGTGCCCTGCAGTGCCAGGACACTTGCCTTTCAGCTCTTTGGGAGGCTTGTCCTTGAAGAAATGCACAGTCCTTCCTTCACCCTTTCACCCTTTTGTGAGCACACCAGCTCACCGGAGCGGTGGCAGGCACAGAGCTGCGCCGTGCTGGCTGGTGTCTGCTGCAAAACCCCCAGTGACTGTAGCAAGGCAGCGCAGCACCCTGAGTATGCAGTACACGGGTGGTATCTGTGGCCACAGGGCAACCCCTGCGGCAGTGAGAGATGCAAGCTATTCCTAAGGCTGCAACCAGTCCTTCTGATGGCTAAAAAGGGAAAGGAACAAAATGATTGTACCTCTGGGGAAGAAAAGGGTTGATCTGGGTAGACAAAGTGCAGGCACAGAAAATTGTTTGGGCTCTGACAAGCCAATGCCGGAGAGCCAGTCCCTGCCAGCATGCAGGGTAAGTGTGCATGCACTCCCCTGCTCTCCCAGCTCACAGCTGGTTTATGAGCTTTTCCTGCCCAGTAAGGTAGTTTAGGTGGCAGAGGTGCAGCGCAGACATCTGTGCACGGCGAGGGAAGGAGCGAGGGTGGTGGCCAGGTCCTGAAGCACTGCAGCGGGGTGGATGAGCAGGACCTGGGGCCCTTGACAGTCATCCACCTTGGCAGGATGGAAAGCAGGCTCTGGGTTTAATGTTTCCTCTTCAGGTCTGCAAATCCCAAATCCCAGCCAAAGGGCAGCGCTGGGATCAGAGAGCAGTCACATGAGGACATTAGTCTTCTCGTGGATCTGCAAGCAGAGGAAGGTAACTGTTCTCCAAAAAAAATCGAGTGATAGCTTGTGCGGGAGGCTGTGCCTAGACACCTGATAACAGGGCACTTCTCGTGCCTGCTTTGCCCCGTTCCCCTTGGCACACCAAATAGCTCACCGAAACGAACCCCACGCTGCTTGCAACAGCCCAGCTTTTTGCAGGGAGACCCAGGGACCTGTCCCGGAGGGGCTCCCCAACGCCCCCCACCGCGCTGCCTCCCGGGGGGGCTGAGGGGAGGAAGCAGTGAGGTCCCTGAGGCGCTGCCCGCTGCTCCACCATGAGCTGGCAACAGCCCTGCTCAGAACAGCTCAAACCACACCGAGCACCATACACCTGCCCAGGAACCACACTTAGCACTTCTCTGCACTTCTGCTCTCAGCCCCCAGCACGGCTCTTCATGTGTTATGCTGAGCCCTGACATACATCTCAGCTCTGGGCTTTCTAGGAAGAAGCAGCTGGCAGTGGTGAAACCCCAGCTCACTGGGGGGCACGCTGGCTCTGCTGCCTGGGGAGATAAGAGTTGAGCGAGCAGGAGGGTGGGTTGGTTGGCTGAACTCCCACAGCAGCTTTGGGAGGGGTTGCTCATAGGCTTCTGTGCAGAAACTGCATTTATTTGGGGGTGAGAGGCAAACTGAAAGGCTTTCCATTTCCCAAGTGCTGGGAAGGCACAGTTAGGGAGAAAGGTTTTGAAAAGCTCACGAAGGGGCTCTGGGCTTTTCCTACCCTTGTCTGGGGGCTTGCCCAATACCTGGGCACCTTGAGGCTCAGTAAGAGCACATCTTCACCTCTCTTGAGCCTGGGTTTGGTGTTGGGCACCAGGATTCAGCTTGAAACTCTCTCCAGAAGCAGACCAGGAACCAGCACAGAGCCCAGGAGGGTGAGCACCTGCTTGAGGAGCCCTGGCCACAGGGACAGGGGCCACTTGCCCCTCGCACCTGCGGATGCCTCCTGCGGCTGCCCCTTGTTGGGGCAGTTACAGCAGCCCCACTGGGGTGCTCGCACTGGCCACGCTATTGCCGAGGCAGAAATGCCTAGCCTGGAACCACCATCCGCAAACAAACTGTTGGCAAACTAAAAAGCAAAGTGCGTTTCCTATTTCTGCACCGAACCCAAGCTATGTTGTCATGTCATAAACCCAGCTTCTCCAGCAAGCACACGCGTTTCGGTTGTATGGGGCTGTTGCTTAGACACTCGTACTAAAATATGTGTGGAGGCTCATGTTTGCTAACTGAGCATTTTCCTCATTTCTGCTTCCCTCTTACAACACCCAGCTGGAAAATAAATAAATAAATAAATAAATAATAATAATAAAAAAAGAGCAAAGTGCAGTTTGTAATAGGCCCTTCCTGGAGTGTTTCTCACAGCTGAAATCCAGCCAAGTGTCAATGCTGTGTTTACGAAGAGGATCCCCAAACTTTCCCGGGCTGTGCTGGTGGCAGAGTTAAATGAGGGCAGTGAGGCACTGCTCAGGGGCAGGAGGCGCCGGCTGCTCGATGCTGCTGCTTCCCCAGTGCCTACAGGGACAGTGGCCAGCATCTGAGCCCATCTCTGTGCTGGATGGCCTGGGCAAGGTCATGCATGGCGGGGCAGGAGGTGAAGCCTCACTCCGTGGGGATGAGCTGGGGCCACTGCCAGAACAGGGAAGGGGATGTGAGACCTCTCCATAAGTGTCCCCATTACCTGCCTGGCTGTGGTCCTGTCTGGAGGCACCAAAGGCAGCTGCAGGGCCTCCAGCGGCCTTCACGCCCCGGTGAAGCTCAATTTTGGGTCTGTCCTGCTTCATTACAGGGGCCATACCTATAAGGAAGCAGCTCGATTTGATAGTATGTTCTGTTAATAGAACCATGGGGAAGAACCATAAAACATCTCCTTTCCCTTTGATATTTGTGACTGTGGAGCATGTCAGCTGTAGGCAGTAAAATAATAATAGCAATGTTGAGCATGTGGCAAACAAACAGCAAACCTAAGGTTTCTCGCCACGGGCTATGTAGCCTCACAAGCTCAGCCAGACATGCTTGGCCAGCACCTGCGTGCTTTCTTTGTTGTTGCTGCTATTATATACCTGAGTCAGTCAAACTCGCAGGGAGCTGATTTGCAACTGGACAAGGGCTTCAGACCCTGCAGAAAAGAGCCCTGTCTCGCATTACAGCAATCACGCGTCTCCCCTCAGATGTGCAATGTTCAAAGCGCTGAGAGTCCTGGACTTTCCCAGCAGATTCCTCTGGAATGTAAATAATCTTCAGATCCCCGACCAGGTGCCAGCAGACTCCTTGAGTAGCTGAAGGGGAAGTCCTCATGACATATTCACACTATATAATAATAATAATAATGACGATGATTATTTTCTTTGTGGGGGTTTTTGTTTGTTTGTTTGTTTTCCTTGAGGGAGGGTGTTAGCTTGGGAAAAAACAGGAGCTGTCACTTGAGAATGTTACTGAGAACTGGTCAGCTTAAGTTAGGATTTGTTGAATATTGGTAACACAGAGGTCTGGGCCATGATGCACTGGCAAAGCACGGGAATGTTTCCTTTGGCTTCAAGTGGAAATTTGAAGCAGATGTTTTAAATAAAGACCCTGGCACCGCAGGTAGCGAACACTTCCAACGACACGTGTCTGCACTCTGGAGATTAAGAAAGCCACGTGCAGCAGCTTTGGCTCTTTTTTTTTTTTTACCCTGTGCTCAGAGAGAGGACTCTCAACATCTGGGCTCTAGTCTCAGTTCTGGCACAGCCTTCCTGGATGACCTTGGGAGAGCCATTTCCTCGCTCGGCCTTCAGTTTCTCCATACGCAAAAACAAGGCCACAAGCCTCCCTGGCCAGGCAGGTTGAGCCCAGCTGCAGAAGGAGACGTAGCAGCGGGCAGGGACACAGCACTGCAGCCCTTATCGATGCTTTCAAACACAGCCATGAGCACATTTACATTGGCACTGCTCCTTTGGCAAGGGTGGGCGTGCTGTGCATGACAGAGGCGTGCTGTGTGCGGCGGGGGCAGCAGGGACAGGGTTAAAGCAGTCCTTGCCAGCTCTGTTCCTGCGTCCCCCGCAAGGGCAACAGAAACACCGCCTGAAAGATATGTTGGCTGGTGCTGAAGTACGCCTTGGGAAATTCTTTGAATGTCTGTCTTTACTGTAAAACTTGCCAAGCCTCTGTGTCTTTAAATCAAGTGTGCGTTGTTCATCTCTTCCTTTTTTTCATTTTCTTTCCCTCTCCGAGTGTTTCCTGTGGGCCTCCTGGCTGTTTCTTCCTTTTACCTCTCCATCCCACACCGACTTCTCCTTTTTCCAATCTCTCCCAATTGCCCAGCTGGCAGCCCTTCAGAGCCAGAAATCATGTTCACGTTGCACCATGGCCCCTCCCCAGGCGACATGGTCGGGTGTCCTGGACCAGGAGTCCCCTTCGTTGGGTCCGGTGGTGGGGGACAGCAGCACGGCGCATGGGGAGCCGTGCCCCATCTCCCCTTGGTGAGCAGGGCATGCATGGCATGGGGATGATGGGCCAGCAGGTGACAGCCCCACAAATGCAGCCTTTTGGCCAAGCGTGGCCCTTCATCCATAAAGCAGCTCCCAGTGGAGAGCTGTTGGATGCCCTGAGTCCTGCTGCAGTGCCACCAGGGACCACAGGGCTGTAAGAGCCCCCAGCTCCTCCTGCCCCTCACAGGGGGTGTTCAGGACAGCGGGGCAGTAGCTGAGCCCCTGGTCTGGGCAGTAGGAGGGAGTGCAGCCCTATGGCACAGCGAAATTGCATAAGAGGCTGCAGCAAGCTTGCAAGGCCAGGGTGCCTGCCCCTGGGCTGGGCAG
The DNA here is from genome assembly GCF_964211835.1 of Anser anser. Lineage (NCBI taxonomy): Eukaryota > Metazoa > Chordata > Aves > Anseriformes > Anatidae > Anser > Anser anser. The sequence continues at coordinate 63,123,182 of NC_139722.1, forward strand.
GGCAGGTAGCAGAAAATATTCCTGTCTGTGCCAAAGGTGCGACTCCTCCCTTGTGATAGATGAGTGCAGGGGGAGCCCTGCCAGCGCTGCTGTGAGGGCAGCGGGGAGCAGAGCAGCCCAGGTGAGGCATCCGAGCAGGATAGCCAAGAGGCAAGATCCAGATCTCACAGCTGGAAGGGTTTGTGGGATTGCTGCTGCTGCTGCAAAGGGCATGGGAGCTGCAGCCAGGCACTCAGAGCAAACCCTAGCTCCATCCCACTGGGACGGGGCAGTGCCAGGCAGCTGCAGTGTGTCAGACTCTGAAAAACTGCCAGAGATGGGTTCTCATTTTTTTTCTTCATTTTGCACTGTTTTTTTTTTTTAAGCGAAACAGTTCTTTGCTGATGAAGGAAAGCACAAACAAAAGAAAAGCGGTCGTGAAGGGACATAGGAGGAAGCACGTGACAAGGCATGATGGGCCTTAACACAAAATTTCTGTTTTTGAAGTGGCTCAATATAATCTTGAAAAAAAATGTCCTCATTATTAGGAATTATCTTCTTGCTGTCCTTAAAGACATCCAGATTTTAGGGGCAGCAGAGCAGGCTGGTTCTCTGGCACCTAACAATGGTATATCACTCCCAGATCCCAGATATATATTCTGTTCTATCCACTGGTATTCGGTCCTGAGATCAGACCGTCCCTGAGCAAAGGTCTTCCTGCCTGTGCTGCAGAAAGTATTTCATTTTCCAGAACACAGAAACTGAAGCAAAGGTTTCCTGTCATCAGGAGAGAAATATTTTTATGAATCTAGAATCATGACTGCAGGAGCCGAAGGGAGGAAAATCATACCAGCATGAGGTCCATCCAGGAGGTGTATCAGATAAATAACTGATAAGTACATGCAGGAAGATCAAAGTCTCCTTCTGTGATGAGTAACCATGATTCACACAGCTGGGAGGTGCAAAGAAATGACTCTACCTAGCTAGCTATCACTTGTTAGCCAGAAAGAAAGCATTTCTGTACACTTACTTTAAGGTATCCCTTTTGTTCCACCAATGTTTAAAGTACTACCCCGTAGCAATCGAATGGCAGGTGAAGAAGGAAGAGGAACAGCGTGTTCTTGACAGAACAAATAAGTCACAGTTCCCTCCGACCGTCAGAAAGGGAAGTAAGCACAGCTGGAATCACAAACAGAGCCAGGGGAAATCACCGCTTCGCTTCCACCCCCCTTCTCCACCTCGCATGGCGGCAGGCCTGCGTGCGCTGAGGCTGCAGGCCGAGGGGGAAAGGACGGACGTGGGCCTTCCAGCTCATTCTGGCAGGCCGGGGGCTTGGAAAAGCAAAGCAGGGTGAACTTTGCCTTCGCTGTGTCCAAGATCAAAACCCTCTGGTGTTTCCCGAGCTGCCCAGTATCTGGGAACTCACGTTTCCCCACTGACTGTGGCTGAGGGATTTCCCAAAGCACGGAGGGGCCTGCAGCAGCAACCCCCGGGGGTGTGATGGCCGCTTGTGGCCCATCCCACATGGCCACCAGCAGCCTCCAGTATTTCTTTCCACCCCCAGGAAGTCACAGCTGCCTCCCCGGCTCTCTCTGCTCTTTTCCCGTGCTCCACTCACTCCACCCCCATCTCCACGTGTCTCAGGACCTCCAGCCACCACAGACGAAGGGTGGTGTGCGTGGTCCAGCTCCCCTTCCTTTCCCTTCTGGCCCCCATTCTTGCCTCCTTCTGCTTCTCTTTCTAGAGAGGAGAAAAATCACGTGGGAAGTTAAAGGGGAAAGATGAGCAGGGCTGCACTTTGGTTATTGCTGCACTGGGGAATAGTGATGAATGACCTTTGCACTTCTGAGCAAGGCAGGGAGTTTTGAGGCCCTGCTGAACAAATGTTAGTGCTTTCGTGTGTCCTTCAAACCCCTTCCTCTCTGCAAATCTAATTCCCTTCCACAAGCAAAGGGATTGTGACAATTGCTGCCCAGCTTCCTTCACATGCTCAGGACTGGAGGTGATGTTTAAAAGCCCAGAAGTGCGGATGCACATCCAGTTGAACTGGTGGTGCTGCCAGGTGAGGAGGGATGGTCCTGGGTGGCAATTTTTTTTTCAGGCCTCCGGAGTGCAGAATAAATCAAAGCACAGCCTGCGATGCTCCGTGCCACCACACAGGGTCTCTGGAGGCCTGAGCAGCCCGGGGAGAGACATCCAATTCTCTCCCGGGTAAAGCCATCCACACTAGTTGTTTTGTAGCAGAGAGGAGGAAAAAAAAAAAAAAGTGCGTTCACAGCCTTGCTTTGGTGCTGGCTGTGAGCCCCCGTATCTGGGTTCAGCACCAGATCGGTGTCAGTCTGAGGCACTTCTGAGAACACTGAAGAGCAAAATGAAGATACAAGAGGGGGTAAAAATGGTCCCAGTTTGGGCCCCACGGGTGGCTTCTCCACCCCTGGCTGCTCCCTGGGGAAAAGCAGGCATGGTCAGTGACATGGGCAGGAGCTGAAGAGGAAGATGATGCACACCATGAAGTGAAGGTCAGATGATGGGAGGCAAGAGGCTAGCAGCAGGGCTGCGGGATGTGCAGCACTGCTCTGTGATGGAGCTGGGACCAGGCTCTCGTTCATCAGCCGAGCGGTGCTGAGCCCCTGGGCCTCAGGCACCTTGGCGTCCTCAGCATGTAAATAAAAGTGTTTATTTTATGTTTATTTCATCCCCAACCACACACGCCCTGCTCGGCTCCCATGCTCCCACCCATGCAGCAGAGAAGATGGAGGGTTGCTGATACCATCTGCTTTCAGGCACCTGGCTGACGTGGCAGCCCGAAGGTGGGAGCCTCCGCACCCTGCACCATCAGAGGAGAAGCAGGGTTGAGCCTCAGGTCCTGTTTTCTCCCCCTGAGCGGGCGGCTGGTCTCCCAGGCCAGGCTGCCACCACCACGAGGAGATTTCTCTGTGGGCAACGCAAACAGCCTTCTGAGCACCATGCCCCTCCGGGGTGGCATTTACCACTAGTGGAGAAGGGGAGAAGAGAACTTCTCCCTTCTTTTTCTCCACTTTCCAGCCTTATTTATTCATTGCACACCATCTGCTTATACCCCATTAGTGGCACATAGGTATGGCCAGTAGCCTTCCCCTTGCCCTTACAGCCTGGGATGAGTGATTCCCAGACATCATGTGGACACAGGGTGAAAGACAGGAGCGAAAATCATTACTGCTGCACCAGGTCACCCACCCAACCCCAGACAACTGATGCCAGGAACATGCACAGGGCCCATGTGCATTCGGGAGGCTCACAAAACTCTGCCAGCACTCCCACTGAATCACACGGTGCCGCTGCTGTTACAGGGGTAGCAGGGCCTGTGCCTTTTCCACATGCCCAGGTGTAGAAACCTAACAAGTGCATCCACTCTGGGGTACAGGTTGGGAAGGAAAAGCTGCAGTGGGAGAGAGCCCCGGTGGGAGGGAGGAGGGACTTGTGGCACGCAGGAGCAGTGTGCAGCTGTGAGGTGGTGTAGGAAGATGCCTGCAGATCAGCACTACCCAATGCCTTCAGCTTCCAGGCCTGATCTTTTTGTGACTGCTTTGGGATATCGTTTTATTAGGAGCAAGGAGGGAACTGCAAGCAAAACCATATGCAGGAGTGAGTTTGTGGAATGAACAATGTTTAGCCTAGAATTTTGGCAAACATCTTGCTTTGGAAAACTGCAGTGTCCCAACATGCTGGAGCAGGGCTTCACTTTTAGCAGGGAGATGGCTTTTGGAGAAAGGAGTTTTGCTGTTCTTGGAACAATCTGCCCAAATTTGGTCAAGCTATTAAAAGCTTTTGGAGAAATTTCAGATCATGTGTCCTCAGGAAAAAGCTCATTGGATCTTCACGGCTCAGTTCCACAAGGACTGTCTGCACTGGGCGTTTAGTACCAGGACTCAAGGCTGATGCAGACCGGCACCAGATTTAAGCTGAGAGTAGGGGTGCTAACACCCCTGGGTGCCCTGGCTCCCTCTGCGAGGTCTGGGCAGTATGGAGAAGGCAGGAGCCTGCCTGAATGCAGGTGCACCAAGCACCAAAAGTAGGCAGTGAAGCGGGTGGGACAGGTACCAATGAAAGCCTAGGAGTCAGGGCCAGACATCAGCCTGGGACTATGTGCAGTGCGTGTCACTTCTCATCTGCCGAAGGCTAACACAATTAATCGTGGTGCTACAGCCTCTTTACATAACTGTCAAGTGAATCTGCATCTGCATCTCCTTCCCATTTTATCTTCCATTGTGTGCCATCCCCTTCTCTTTCCGTCACCTCCTGTCCCCCTTCCACAATGACCTTCCCTGCTGACACTGGCGACTGTCCTTTCTCTGCCATTCTTGTAGCATCAATAATTTGCTGCCAGCACCTGGAGTTGCTTAGCTATTTCTTTCTTTGTCCTCACACCGTCATGCTACCTTCCAGAGCAGCCCAGCCCTCCCCTACACACCACATTTGACATTTAGGGCACTTGGGTTTCTTGAAGTGCTGTTCTCCCTCCAGCACTGCTGAGTCCTCACTAACTTTCATCCAGCTTTGCCCAACTTTCAGTCCACCACCACAGGTGCTAACTTACATGCTCTTATATGCTCTCTGCTCTCCCTTCCTTGTTCTTGAAGTTACCGGTTCTCCCTAACCCATCTGGAACTGCCCCTTTCTTCCATGGCAAAGACTCTCCTGGCTCACCGCAGCCCCCAGTTTGCTCTTGTCTTCTGCATCTCCAGGAGTGGTCTCCTTGGGCTGAGGACAACTTCCAGTGAGTCTATGACTGGGATGAATTCCTGCATTACAAATTCATTTTCTCATTCTTCCTCTCTGCCTTATTCTTATCTAAGCATTTTTGCATGTCTAACATCATTTTTTCTTGCTCCTGCCTCCCCACCAACACAGATTCAGCTATGAAAGTCCTTTTTGCTCATGAGAGCAGTTTTTAACTGCCTTTTTTGCCCTCTCACATAGTCACTGTCCCCGGTGACCCCAGCCTATCTGTTCATCGCCCTGACACACTTATGCCCTCCTTACTTTGCAGTTTCTTGGGCTGGCATTACATAAGGCAGCGAGGCCAATCCAACCCCCAGGGCTGCGGGCAGGGGGAGTCTCATCTCACCCCGTCCCTCCCAGCAAGTGCCACCCCCTGGTTGAGCCCTGGGAACTGCCACCTCACTGGATTTTTCTGTGGGCCGGTTCAACTCATTAACCCTGCAGAAAATGTCCTGAGGCTTTTAGCTCGGCTTTTTCCTGCGGGGATTTATCGGGCTGAATTTACAATAGTGAATTGAAAGCCAGCGGGGCAGGGGAAGGGGCCGCATCTGGCTAAGAAGGGAAGGGGGAGAGCAGGCGGAGGAGCGCAACCTTCCTCTTTCAGTGGCCACAAGCTATCAGCTCGGCTCAAACCACCGACTGTAGCTGCACCCTCACTTTCCTCTGGCTCTTCATTTTACGAGTGTACCTCCCTCTCAAAGGACAACAGCCTCCATTTCTTTCTCTTTACCAGTTAACACCTCCAGCCTGTTTTCCCTTTAAGCTCACTGGCAAATGGATTTTACGTTAGCTTCAGTCTGGAGTCTCCAAACTCTGCTGAGTTTCTGACCACTTCCACCCTAGCTAAACCTCCCAGTCAAATGCTCATTCACAGGTGCCTTGTCCTGCCCACCCCTCTCCACGCAGCCAGCGGTGTTTGTGCACCATCGTCTCCAACCTTCTCCAGTGCTTTTCCCCCAGTCTCCCCTCCTCAGCCTTGGTCACTGTGGGTATCATTCAGGCCTGTAATTTCTGATGCCACTGTCATCAGAAATCTGTCCCCTTGCTTTCTCATCCAAGCTAAATACATATTACAGTGTGTTGAATACTCAAATACTTGAACAAATTCTTTCATACCACAGTTTTGGCAGGAACGTGCCAGTTTACCCGTACGGCAGACTCATAGTAACCTAATCATAGAAAGACTCATTTTCCTGTCTATAAGGTGCACAGATTTTGCTACCATTTCTTCTAGCAGACTACGATGCTCAAAGGCTCCACAAGAGGAACTGTGTCTTGTTGAAGAGGATCAAAAGCTTATTTCATTGTGGGAAGCAAAGCTGAGTAAAAAGCCACTTATACTGATGTAACTGAATCTATGCTAGTGCTTTTAGAGGCACAACTATGTTAGAAAGAAAAACAAACAAACAAACAAAACAAACACCACAGCTTATTTCTAAATGACATAATATTGCTGGAAAGATTTTACATATAAATAGGTCCACCCTCTGTGCCACTCCTTGGGGCAATGCCTTGCACAATATTTTTGCAGGGAAGCGTAGGATTTCTGTACAGCATCAAAATATTGAAAGAGTCCATGTACGGGCCTGACATTTTCTCTTTTTTTCCAGCCTATATTTGCTTCCCTTACTTTTTGAACATTTTGAACGTTCGAACATTTAAATAAAAATGTTTTATTTCCCTGAATTTTTCCTCTCTCCATCATCATTGCAGATCCTGCTTGGGTCAGCAGAATTCGCGCATCAGTTTTAGACCAGCTGCATTATCCTTCCACAGCAGGTGGAAACCTCCCTGCAGTAACAGTGATTGGAGACCTGATGAGTGATGGTGATGGTGATGGGGGCTGCTGGAGAAGTGTGAGGGACTTGCACCAGAGCTGAGGAAAATCAGGATGACTTAAATGTGCTTCTGAAATGCCAGAAGTAATTCCTCAAGGCTGGCCTGAACCTCGGATGGGATCAACCCCCTTCCTGTTATTGCAGCGTGCTGGGCACTGGGGCCACAACGTGAAGCACAGGGGAAGGAAATCCTGGCAATGCGACAGCAGCCAGGGCTGGAGATGCTGCCCACTGAGCTTCTGCACAGAGTGCAAGGACAGATAATAAATCCATTTGCAGAACTGTTCACCTAAGGGGAACTGTCAAAGTCAGTGCTGTGTCCTCTACAGCGATGCTTCTCATTTAATGTATGAATGGGAGACAAACATACAGTATAAGCTCCTGTTTCAAACTTTTTTGGTGATGGGATATTTTTTTTCAGGGCATTAGTATCTATTCCAAAATGTACATATTTGTTTTTCATCCTGAGAGAGATTCTCTTTCCTGTAATTAGAACCAAGAATCAAAGTGGACTCAGTAGGCATGAGATCTTTTCTCTCAGTGACCAGAAACCTCATGGAGGTTTCTTTGGAGGTAAGAGGCTCCAAAGATATATTTCCCCTTTCTTTTGAACCCTGGTTTGGGTAACTATTCCAAGACTATGAAGGCCGACCTTCTCCTGAACATTAGTATCACTAGGAAGAAAGACCAAGAGTCATTTATATTTCAGTGGCTAGTGAAGGGAACACTGTAGGAGCTCCCTAGGAAAAAAAAATATAAAGATTGGCTGACCATTATGGTAGCAGCAGGTAACTCTCTGGACAGCTTGATTTGGGACAGCTGTATGCCTATAGAAATGGCTTGTACAAGGATTGCTTGCAAGCCCATCATTTTAAGTAAAGAAAGCTTACAGGTGTGGCCTGAGCAGCAATTTCAAACACCTTTGTGTCACTCTTAGAGGTGATGAAGCCTTACAGGAGGCAGGCACTGCCTGTGGCTCTGGAAACTGCTGACACACAGCAGCTCACAAGGATGGTCCCCACAGAGCTTATTATAAAAAGGCACATCATGATGGAACCAACAGAGTGAACTTCCTCAGGAGCTCAGAGAAAAGACCCAAGAGCACCTTCCAGAAAACAATGAAGTGATAAGGACAAAAAGTATTTTTGCACATTTGGACAAGGTACTTTGCCAGAAAACAAAGAGAAAAGGCCACTCATTTAAAAATAAATCAGACAGGACTGTATTACAACTGGCTCCCTCCTTGCTTGCATTAGCCTCAGGGCCAGCCCTGCTGCATTTCAAAGACACCCTGCATCTCCAAAAGCTTTGTGTGCTTGTTTCATCTCAGCATCTCTTCATTGTGGCCTTCAGAGATTGCTCCCTTGGTTCATGCTGGGTTTTTGCAATGACAACAAGGGTGGAGGCCAGTTCCCCACCCGTTTCCACCCTCACTTTTAATATGTGCTCCCTAAATTCCCCATGCTGCATCTCAGCACTCTGCTGTTCTTGGCTCATGCTCCCAACCTCAACACCCGAGTCCTGTGTTTGCCCTGTGGCTAGACTCCCTTAGCTGTTTCTTTCTGCAGGCTAAGGAGGCTGAGGACACCCTTCTTTGCTGAGGCAGGGAGAAGAGGTTTAGGTAGTGGACTCCATTTATCTGCCTTCTTGGCAAGTTGGGCAGCAAAGAGTTTTCTGAAAGCGTTGGTAGATTACAGAGAGGAATTAAAGAGGATTGGCCAGGATAGGTGAAAGCTATAGTCAGAGCAGTCACTACTGCATGAAAAAAAAAAAGTGGATGACAAAATTTTGGCTGGACAACTGTTGGGACAGGCCTCTGCTCTGGCATTGTACTGATAACCAGAGGGGAAACTGTAACTGGTGTTTTCCTGGGGTGCTTTCCATCAGCTGGCAGAAAGATATCATTTTTCCAGCAGAAATAAAATGCAAAGGTATTCACAAAGTACAAATCCTTGCGTAAGCATGTTTTTTTTCCCAGTTTTTGATGCAGTGGGTTCAATTCAGATAAGCTTCTCTAGTTACTTTGTGTTAAAGCCCTAAAGAGAAGCTGTGGTCAGTACCTGGGTTCCATGGCCTAAGGTCTATGAGTCCATGTTTCAAATCTAAGCTTCTAAACTACATTTATTTATTTGTTTGCTTGTGTGTTTTGCCTTTTTTCCCCCCTGTTACAGCCCAGGTAGGACATCGTTCTTATTGACAAGCTTATTGCATGGTGAATCCCCATGGACACTTATTCCTGACTCACTCCAGGACAACAAAACAGGAATCTGCCTGTCAGTCCCTACCAAAGCCAGGACCCTTATGCTGCGTTTCTTAGACACATGATTATTTGTATTTACTAGCATCTGGGAGTGCCTGTGCAGGCAAGTGACTGCCATTCAGTGCCTTTTCACTTCAATTGGACAGTCCCCATTTGTTCAGATTTCTTTGTCAAAGGGCGCACTACCAGATTTCCCCTCCCAGCCAGTAGCCCAAGGCACATCTTGTTAGCTGGAGGCTGCTGTGCACGTAGATGAGGTGCCTGTTGCCCTTATTTACACTGATGCTAACCCAGCTTCTTGCCTTCCATCTTGAACTCACTGAAGGTTTGTCTTGCTAGGGCTAGCCTGACTCTTGGGAAAGTCAGGAAGACTGGCAAAGGTGTCAACTCCATTTCTGCAAGTAAAAGCATGTTTGATGCCTTATGAAGGGGTGGGGTGCAGCCGAGTTGCTTTCATTCTGCAGGCTGGGGTTGCAGTTGCAGTTGAGTCAGCCGAGCGTTCCCGCTCGTCCCTGGGAGGTGGGCCAGGGATGGCCAATCTCCCCAGGCCCCCCCCCGCTGCATCCTGACGCTTCCCCGTGCCCGACGGCTATGAGACACCTACCACATACCGCACCGCAGCGAGCTGAGAGGAGGGGAAATTCCAGGAGCACTGTGGGAGAGAGCAGGACTGGGCATGCAGCTGGGTCCCAGGACAACCCTGCTGGCTCATTTCCTCCTGTGACTGAGGTTTGGGGGTTGCTCTTTAATGGGGTAGCTTGGCTCTTGTCGACCTGGCAGTCTCTCTTTGTAGTAGTATCTTTTGGGCAAATGGCTCCAGTGTCTGGCCACCCAGTCGCTACGGGATCCCAGGAGAGCAGCAGGAAGGTCAGCCAGGGATGGGGAGGAACAAGATCTCCCCTTTCACAGCATTCCGTGCAGATACGCTGCATTTGGAGGAGAGTAAAATTGCTTCTGGGCTTCAGCCAAATGCTGGCCTCTCTGACATCCCTAAATCAATGAGAATTGGGGTCACAGTGCCATTTCTAGGAAGCCTTCTAGATGTTGCCCTTTGATGGTGAGATAAGATCACTGACACATATGACAAAATCAGTGAGATATGATGCTCTTCTGGCTGTCCTGTCATCCCCTCATCCAGCCGGCAAGCTAACTCAGATCCCCCTGTGAATCCCAGCCCATGTGCATCCACCTTGGAGAAGCATCAGCTCATTTCCAAGTCCTCCGGGGACAGGACAGCTGGTTCCCTCTGACACAGACCCAGGTGCAGTGTGGAGAATGGCTTGTCCTGGGACAGCCCAAGGAGGTGATATGGGCAATCTTCACCTCATTTGGCTTCCTTCTCCCCACATCATCCTCCAGCCTTCTCCCACACAGGCACCCTCCAGCACCTGCTTCTGCATGGCCTCAGCAGCTTGAGATATCCTCATCTTCATGCTATGAAAGTACCTCTGCAGTCAGCTGCAGTGCAACCCTCTCATTCTTTCAGATGCTTTGAAGTGAGAAAACACAGAAGAAACATTAATCACATCCAAAAGCCCCAGCTGCACCACACGGAGCCCAAAGGAGAGCTAGGGACAAGCCTGCTGAGACCTGGACGTGGTCACCATGCTCTGGCCCTGAGCAGTATGAGCACAGCGCCTGGCAGCAGCTGGCTGGGGCAGATATCACACATACGTTGGCAAAAATACGTTTAGCAAAGCGTCACAGCCCACAGTGTCCCTGGTGCTTTTCACTTCTCTTTAAGAGACAGAGCAAGAGTTGTCAACATTTCATGACATCACCAGGTGCAACACTGCTGCCTTCCAAATATAATTGCTGGTTACACGTTCATTACCTTTGGGAACATTAATCTGCAGTTATTGGAAGAACTTAGCTACTGACAAAGGGTAGTTTTTCCTTTGTTTGCTTTCACAGCCATTCGCTTGCTGTAATTAATTAACCGCAGTGCTATCTTCATTAACAGAGAGAACTTTCTCTTTCAAGATGACTGCCTGGAAGGTAAAGCACCACTTGTGCCAAGGAATATTGTCAGGGGCACACCTTTGCTTTTTTCAGTGTTTACCACATGGAAAGGGGCAGAGCTAGCAATGAAAACAAGGGTTTATATGCTTTCTTTTTAAGAAGATGTTCTGCCCTGCAAACAATATTTAATTGTGCTTCTTTTAAAATGCAGCACATAACTCCTCTCTGTGTGGGCAGAACTTCTTCATGAAGAACAAGAGGCATTTGCATGCATACGTGTGATTCAAAAGAAGGTTTTGGAAAAAAAAAAAGAAAATAGAAAGAAAAAGGAGGATAATATATGCCGGCCATAGCCTTCTGATCTCTTTGTTTCTTTCCGTATCCATCACTTTTTCCACATCCTGTTCGTGACTAGGGATGCTCCCATAAAGTGTCGTGCTGTCTAAACGGGATAGGAAAAATGACCAATGCCATGCCAGTGATTATAATCGGAGAGGAGCCCTGGCTGCTGGCTGAGTGAAACCAGATAGTAAGGTGGAATTTGTTTGGCTGGGATGTACCCAGAGGACAAGCTGGCAGTTGCCTTATATCAGGGAAATCCTAGGCCATTGCTTTTGTGGGTCTTTTTTTGTGCAAGCAGCCTGTTTGCCTGGGACGAAGGTACTGGAGCTCCTATCCCCAGTATGTATTTGTGCATGAATTGGGAGGGTGCAGAGCAACTAAGTGGCAGGGATGTAAGAGCTCCAGTGAAGCCCAGGACACCTGAAAGACACTGCAGAGAGTAGAAGAATAAATGCTATGGATAATCAGGTTAAAATATCATAACTACCAAACTAAACCACAGCCCTGATAATTGTGTATAATGTGTTACATCTGGGAGGGACATGAGGATTTCCTTTCTGCAAAACCACAGCAGACTCTGCTAAATCAGAGAGAAATTTCCCACCAGAAGGAAGGAGAGGTTTCCTACTGTAGGGCCAGAAAAGCATCTGAGGAATTATCTCAGGTGACTCACAAAAATGTTAATCTTAAGAGACAGAAAGAACAGCCCAGCATCACCTCAGCAAGTTTGGGGCTGTAGTAATCTGACACCACAAACTTGTTCATTACTCTGTCATACAGCCAAATTCCTCTGCCTGGTTTAGGCACAACCTCCTTTCAGCCCAACAGAAGACCTTTTCATCTTTGTCAGTGAGATCTCAAGATTTCCCCCTTGATGCTAAGGCCTTTGGTCTCCAAACAAATCCACTCTCATGCTGCAGTTGAACTAAGTAGCTGGAGCATGAATTCCTGTCACACCACAAAAATCTTGCTTGCTTAGGGCTTTTCTGGGCCCTGAAAACTAAAACTTTAATTTTCTTCATTTTTTTTTCCTCTCTGTATCTTTTTTTTTTTTTTCCTAAAAGCAAATAGCCTCTGTTTATCCAGAAAATCAACCAGAAGAGCACAGTCTAGTTCTCCAAGCTCATTTGAACATTTTCAGAGGAAATGTGTTTACTTCACGTTTTTCATGCTTTGTACATCCTACCACCTGGTCAGTGCTGTGACTGGTAGAAACGGGCACAGTTTGGGGAGAAAGTCTGAGCAAGCGTGCGTATCTTTTCTTGATAAACATTTGTGTGACAGAAACTGAAGCGAAACTGAAAAACGCATTCCTTCAGAGCAGCCATGACTTAATCCTTGCAGTTTAGGCACAGCGTCAGGCCTAGAGCAGCTGCGCCGAGGCAGGAGGCCCAGTGACCCTCTGCAGGCACAGGATGATGTGGCAGAGCCCCACCAGGCCCGGCAGGTGCAGGGCAGAGGAAAGGACTTTTTTGGGTGGTGTAGGCTCAGAGGTTTGCCAGCGCCCCGGGATGTGACCCAGAGCCTCCTGGTGTGAGAGGGGTGCCCCGCTTTGGCTCCCGCTACTCCTCTGGGGGAGTGGGATAAACGTGGCTGTAACCTCATTTTCCCAACACATCCCAGTATTGTTGTTATCAGGAAATACGGGTGGTGACTGCGACACTGTCTGTTTCACAACCAGGGAGAAATGTCTCTGCCCCCATCTCTGACTAAAGGACAACGCATTTCCCACTCTTGGAAATGAGGCAGAACAAACACCGCTTTTGAAGCCATTTTTTTCTGACTTCTCGCCTGTGTGGGAGAGGGCAGCCTGCTGTCCCTGCTCTGCTTGCTCTGACTGAGCACATCCCAGGGGCACTGCACAAAGGCCAGGAGGGAAACGCGACAGGGGAGGAAGCCAGCTGCGTGCTCCCAAACTGAACGCCTGGCACCGGCACTGAGCGGTGGGCTGGGGGTGGCGAGGCTTGTTATTGAGCCCATATACACCACACAAAATAAAAGGTGTGGGTTACGTGTGCTGCTCACAGGATGCCAGCCTTGGCGGTGCCAGGCCCGCTGACAGCCTTACCAGGCAGCTGGCAGTGCCCCTCATCCATCTGGTGGGTGAGCTGGAGTCACCAAAGGGGAAAACTGATCCACGGGGCAGCTCTGGCAGGGATAACACCACAGGCAGGCACCACTTCTGTCTGAAAATGACAATGCGAAATGGTAAAGAAACCTCCCACAGGGAGTAGAGAGACAGGGTGCTGAAGGCATTGGCGTTCCTGCCGTGTCATATGGCCTGTTAGGCAACCGGTTCACCAATTTTGTACTAACTTCTGCCTCTTCCCTACATTGACACCACCATCTAGCAAGCCTGGTAGTTCCATGCAGGCACGGGTGGGCGGCAGAGTCGCTCGCTTGGCCTGGACCAGGACTGGTCTGACAGCAGCGCCTCGGGCAGTGACTCCAGGCTCCAGATGCTATGTGAGAACAAAAGGGTTGAGTGAAATCCTACATCTCACCAGCCCCATGGGGCTGGATTTTACCTGGTAGGTCTACAAACAAAGGCTGCTACTGTATGTGATTTCCATTTCCCAGTTCTCTCTCTTTCTGTTTTCTATTTTGAGAATCTCTTCCAGTTATACAGTGTTTAGTTACTAGAGTTTAGAATGAAGAATTTCTTACTCAGAAAGGGGACTGAACCTTTAAATGCACCCAATACATGACACAGAGAAGTAGGTCCCTTCCCGAAGAGAATTAAGGTTATCAGCCAGTCACCCAAAATTTCCTGCAAAGGAGAGGGAAGTGAGGAGGAAGGAAAGAGAAAGTGGAAGGAGTTACATGAAAGACAAGACTCAAAGCAAAACAAAAATTGTTTTTGCTGTGACTATCTGCCAAGAAATGTTGAGGATGCAGAGAACAAAAATACATATTCACTGCTTTTCATAATGAGGCTGTTATCTACACTGAAAATGTTTTCCTTGAAAATGATTGTGAATCCCTAGCCCCAGCTCTGCTTTTTTAAACAACTGGTCCCCCAAGGATTTCATGCTACCCTAACAAGGATATTTTAATACAAATCCCCTCAACCATAATCCTCATTCAGATACTCAAATATTCACAAAACTTGAGTGTTTCTCATGTCAATATGGAACCACTCTGACTCCCTACAAAGTCTCAAAAAATTGTGTAAAAAAATGTATCCATTTTGTCCATGAAAAGATGCACTACTATTATACCTTGGCAAGTAAGCTGCCTTCAAATCATTTATGAATTTGAAATCTCTCTGGGAGGGTAGGGGGGTAATTGGTCTAGCAGATAGTAGGAGACTGCTTTTACGTATGTGAGAGTGTGTGTTAGCCTATGTACGTATTCTTCAAGCATTTAAAACTCCATTTTCAATTAGCAATAGCAGTGCTCAGTTTTTTCTCTTTCTGCCAGCAAGAAAATGAAAAGGATTCGCATGCAGGATTTCTTCAGCATGCACTTTATTTCTTTTTCCCTTGGTCTACTTCGATTTTTCATATTATCCCAGTTTGGCACAACATATATGGTAGCCACCTATTCAAGCCTGCTTAACTTCAGCTTTTTGCATTTCCCACGAGCCAGTGTTAAACTGCAGCATTTTGTTTTGTTTTTTTCTGGTCTTTCTTACCTGCTGTGTAGCTCTGCTGATGCTAAGGGGGATTTGAAAGCTGCAATAGGAAAAAGAAAATGAGACATGACCTGAAAGTGCCCCACAGAATACAGTCAGCAAAGTCTGGGCAAGTCACCGAAGACCAACGTGTGCAAATGAAAGTTTTGCTTGCATCATTGTTGAGATGTATTTTTCCCGACAGTCCCTTAAACTATATTGATCTAAGACAAGATCTACTTCCATTTCTAAACCCTGACTACCCATTGTTTCTCAATTCATCGTGACTGTGAAGGCATTTTTTTCATAAACAGAAAGGAAAAAAAAATGAAATTCATGTCATTTCAAGTTTTACTTCAATGTTTCTCACGCAAAAATAGACTTTTGTTCCAAAACAAAAACTCCCAAATGCAAGGACTGGTTTTGCTAAAACGTAATTTCTCAGCAGGGAAATTTTTAAGTGGATATATTTTGAGCATTTTCATGGTGATCTTGGAATCTTTCTGTTTTGGAAAGCACAGTTAACTGCGCTCCATATTCAGTGCAGATCTCGCTGTGCGCCCTGTCTCTGTTTGCATTTCTGTTTCCCCTTTCCTGCACTGTTCTCTTCCCAGATCCCTTCCAAGGTCTCAGAGCTCTCTGCACCATGCACCCTCTGTCCTTCCTCTCCCCAGCACCCATCAGCAGGGCTGCTTTGCTGGCACTCTGATGACCGCCTGGCCAAATTGCATTCCCCACTACCAGAGCCAGACTGTACCTGTCTCTGGGAGTTCTGCTTGTTACAGGCACAGTATCAATGGTCAGCAAGCCAGAAATAAGAAACAGAGCTGTGGTGTCAGTCAGATATTTACTTAGACACTCGGAGCAGCTGCCTCTTCATTACAGAACCATGGCACTCCTTTTGGCATCTTCAGATCACATTGCAAAACTCAGCACAGACCATGCTCTCTATCAGAAATAAAATCTGGATTTCTCACCGATCTTTTCTGCTTTGCAAAAGAAGGGATTGAACTCTCAGGAAGTGTGACTGTATGAATTCAATGATGGGAAAAACTAGTTTGAATTCCACATGCAATGTGTCCTTTTCAGAAGAAACCAGAGACATTTTCCAGCTCTTCAGGAAAAAAAAAAAAGGGTGGGGGTGGGGGTGGGGGACAGGGCTTTGTGGGGACTTGGGAAAACTCTAAATCTTGGTTCTGCTTCCTTTTAAGTCAGTACTGTAAGAAACTCTGGCCACATCTATACGGGGAAGTTGTGATGATTTAACTGAAGTCTGTTTTAAAATTCTTTTTAAGCTTGGCAAGCTCCGGAAAAATCCAGCCAGGACAGATGAAGATACTACTGACCCATCCAGTCCACCTAGAACTAAAGTCAGAGGTTTCCATTCCCATGAGGGAGTGGGCAGAAGACAACATACTCCTGTGCGCCAAAATCTGAGCACAAAGCTACTGCCCTCTACACTTTGGGGACCTTGGTATGACAAAGGGTGACTCTCTAGCTACCCCAGAATATCAAGCAGTGAACTAGGATGCCTCAGGCACAAATAGGATGCAGATCTGCCAGCTCTGCGGTGTGAGAGAAAGGTCTGCTGGAGAAGCAGAGCAGAGATGCCAGTGCTGGCATCTTAAATTGCTATGAGTAATGTCATCAAGTCTCAGCTCTCGGTGACTTCTGCTTACCTAGACTTACATTCCTTTCTTGTTCTCCTCTTTCTAGGTTATATGTGGCTCGTGCCAGTTTGGCTTGCAACCCCATTTCACTGCACATTAAGCCCTGGCACTGCTAACAGCAGTTACACTGATCACAACATCAAAGACGGAGTTGTTTACGTCAGTAGATCTCCAGGAGCTTTGCAGTGGAGGCATCATTATTTCCATTCTTAACAGTGGGAAAATTGGACACAAAAAGTCAGGTGTCTGCAGACACCATTACTCAAGACCATTTCGTAATTATGTATGGTTCTTGCTATATGATGAACTTTTCCTTGAACTGCATTTTGAACACTCTCATATATAATGCTAATGAAACCAGACAGGGTGGTGTCATTTGTGGTGCTGCTCTCTCAAACACGACAGAAATAAATTAAAAGGATGAAATGATTTTCTTTACTGAACTTCAAGCAACAGCATAGTTTTGATAAAGGAATGGAAACCAGGAACCCTGCTAGGTGTCCAAAAAACGTGTCCAAGCAGTATCTCACTGGCATGCAGATGGAAATCGCCATCTCAGGAACAGTTCTGCGGGCAGTCTCAGGAAAGACAAGCAACAGACCTTACAAGAAGACTTAATGCCCTCCTGTCTCCCGCTGGCCTCTATGCTTCAGCACTAAAGCACACTCACAGCCCAGCAGGAGAACATTCCTCCACAGTTTGTACCTGTATGTTTGTTTGAGTCTTTTACAAACTCCAGCTGTACTAACTATAAGCACAATGTCCTTGCTTAAGTAAAACATTGACTTTCCCCTAAGACTTCTCCGTAGCTAATATGCCCACAGTGTTTTTCATATCTTCTTTCTTCTTAAGAAGAAACCATACTTCATGGTAGCTTATCTGCTAGCAATACAAATGTAGGCCACAGCAGCTTATCTGCTAGTACTGTACGTTTCCTTACAAGCAGCTGGACTTGCTGACAGTCTATCTAACAGAGCAAGACAGAATATTTTAGGCTGACACTTCACAGGACGACTCCCACGGGAGGAAACGGAGCCCCTGACGGAAGTGCAGTAATAGAGCATAGGGTTTAAGCTGCCTCCTTCAGTTCAGGCACCGCTTAAACGGGAACTGCGGAATCAGTGTGAGGGAGTTTCCTCTGTTTCTACCTTTGGCGTCACCTCACTCACTGCTTATGGGCTTGCTTTTAATTAATAGACTGTCATGTCCTTGCAATCCATAGGACTCAATGAAGATGAGGAACTCCAGTCCACATCCCATATCACAAGTGTTTTAGCTGTTCCCTTTTAATCAGCTGTATACTTATTAAGGAGTCTGAATGTATTTTTTTTTTAACCTCATCTTACCAACAGAGTAGCCTGAGAAATGGAAGTTAGAATCAGGGCTTCATTCTTGATTATTGAATTATGGAGATCTTTCACAACTTTTTTTCTTTTTCTTCATGAATTAAATTATTTTCCATTCATTCTCTTTCAGGAAAACACATTACAAGGAAAAGAAAAGCTGCATTTTCACAACCTTTGGCCCCAAACTTCTAGCATAGAAATTAGGGGACGATACAGCCCCTTCCCAGCATAAAACCTAATGAGCAGCTCCAGCTGGGACATCTGCTGGGACAAGAAGAAAAAGTAGGGAGAGTGCTACATCCCATTGATGAAACTTTTCAGTGTTTTCATGTGTAGTGCAGCAAATTCCAGGCTGGCTTCATCCATCATCCAGGTTGGTGTGGGAACTGCATGTAGCACAGCCCGGAGAGCACCGGTGCCACTCTCCGCAGGCTGGGCACTCGGCAGCCTTGCACTGGGTGCCACCGCAGAAGAACCAGCGCTCTTGGAAGAGGTGTGCCCAAATCAATTCTCCTGGCCAGGACGTAGAGATTATTGTCCCTGGCATGGTGCCAGGCTCACAATATGTCCCAGAGCTGTCCTGGAGCTGCCCCGTGATGTAGCAGTGACGGTAGCACCATGTCACACTTGTATCTGTAGCTAGGTGTGATGGTAGTGCAGCTTTGCACGCTGCTGTCCTGGCAGTGGGGGATGATGTGCCCAAAAGGGTTCGTGCCAGTAGGTCTGGTAGGGTCAGGCTCCATGTTTCCCGAGGACCTGTCTCTAGGGTCACTGTTTTTTTCCTGCACATTGCTCATTTCAACGTCACAGACCTGTCTGCCACCAAGTCCCCACGGCTTTGGATTAGGCTACAAGAATTCTTGAATGTTGCACCTTTGTCTCCGAAAAGGGAAAGTGGAAAAAAAAAAAAAAAAGCACAAAAAAGGGAAGAAGTTTCAGTTATTCCTAGCAAATGTGAGCTAGGTGGTCCCCGCTTGTCCCACACAACCCACCTCCTTTCTGCTGTCTCTTCTGCCTTCACTGGCTAGAAAACAGGAGCTAAGCACAGGAACAGCTCCATTGCCCAGCACAAGGAGGCTTGCACAATGCCTGCTGCAAGCTGCCTTGCTGCCACACCAATGTTACCAACCCTAGATTTTGTGAAGTACTTGATGTCTGCAAAAGCCAGTAGTTTCTAGAGGGTTGTTTTAAATTTTTTATCTTACACTCTCCACAGAAAAGACTTACTTGATAGTTTCTGTAGCTTAAATGGTTATCATGCAGTACAGACCACAAAAAGTATGTGCCTGAATTCTGAAAAACTCCCTCTTCACATTTGCAGATCAGTCACTATCACTGAAAAAAGGAACACTTGATTATTTTCATCCCTAAACACTAGTGTCAGTTCCCTCTTTAAACTCCAGAGTTTTATGTCCTGCCCATATTAGGACAACCACTCAAGTGGTGATTTAACCCATCCTGCCTGAACCATCGTGATGCAGGCACGTCCATGCCAGCAGCGGCAGGAACACCTGCAGGTTCCCATCGTGCCTCCTTATTTGGCCTCTGCTGGGGGACATGACTGCTCCCTGACTTCCAGGGAGCAACCAGCACCATCTCCCACATAACCTGGGCTGGGCTGAGTTACGCCAGCTGAATACCACCTGTCTGCTGGAGAAAAATGAAGTGGATTTGGTGGGCTTTTCAATGGACTCCCTTCACAAAAGCCTCCCCCTACAGATCCTGCAGGAAGGGGAAATGCGTTCAGAACTCCCTGCAGTGCTACACGTGTGCAGAACTGCCCTTTCAAGGAAAAAAAGGGAGAGAAAGCAAGCTGCCCATGCCCTTCACAGGGGCTTTGAATCAAAACTGAATCACTGTTTGCTTTGTATTATATCATGCTGAAGCCGTGCCTCAGAGCTTCCCCCAAGGTTTGAAACCAGGAAGGCTTTTTCCTGCGGTTGATGAATAACCTCCCTGTCAGCAGGAGCTGGGGGATTGTGCTCCCTGACAGACCATGGCTCGCATGCAGCTAGAGACAAGATGCACTTCTTCAGCTTCCAGCACCCCAAAGATGCTTCGTTACCAACTAACGAGCCTCCTGGGCCCAGCAAGGAACTGGCCAGGGTGGTGTGGGGCCTGGGGCCTCCTGGGAGGGCTCCCCAAAATGTGGGGGAGACAGACCAGGGCCTGTCCCACCCACAGCCAGGAGCATGAGGGCAGCCCCAGCCCCAGGCACCCACCATCCCCCTGGATATGGGACTTTGGCCTGCATGTGGGGGTCAGGTACAGACCCGCTGAGGGGGATCAGGGTCATGAGTGGCCCCAGAATGTCCAGGCAGGGCCATGGTAAGGCCTGTTGGTGGTTATCATGCTATTTTGTCTTTCCATTGCTCCACAGAAGCCCATTTTCTATCTTCATTCAGGAGTTTTATTTAAGGGGCTCCCTGCTATTAGCAGACCTGGGATATTCCCTTATTTCTGAACGACCATCTCACGGCTTAATTCTGCATTTCAGGGCTGGGAGGGGTGCTGTGGTGGCAGACAAGTGCCACCATCAGGGTGTCCCACACCCCGCACTGCCTTCCCTTCCCGAAAACTAGACCAGCTTTTAGTGTCAGGGCTGAGTGCCAGGTGCCCAGCAGGAGCCTTGAGTCACACAGCACCACACGGTCTTTAGAAAGAGTCTCCCATAGAAAGCCCTAGAAATAGGGGTCTACCAACGTCACCTTGATCTGGGCAAAGGCAGCACTGCTGGAAAGGCCCTGGGGAGTCAGGGCAGCCCGAGGCAGAGGCACCAACGAGCTCCCACTTGGGGTCTTGCCCAGCAGCCGCTTATGCCAGCTGCCTCACTTCTAGTAAGTCCCGGTGTCTGCGTGTCTGTCCCTCCTGCCTTCCCCTCACAGAAGCAGCCTGCCAGCTCACCTGCAGCCTGCTGGCCAACGTCAACCACAGCTCTCAGGGACAGGAGCTTTGAAAAAAATTAAATTCTGAAAATGTTGTGAGAAGAGGCAGTTTGTCAGGGTGACCCGGGGGGCACAGAGAAGCTGTCACAGGAGGGTGGCCCTCCTCAGGCGCCAGTGCGTCCACGGAGAAGGGGAACATTACAAACAAGCCGGTCACAGGATGAGCTCCAGACAGAGCTTACGGCCACCAGACCCTGCAGTTGTGTAAGCAAGGAGACTTCACAAGCTCCAGCGATAATGCACAGAAGTAACTACACTAGCTTGCTCTTCTGAGACGCTGGGGAAGGAGGTGGCACAAAATTAGACTTGGGGGGCTGTATTTACACTCCCACCCCTATATGACCACCTGCATTATCCCTTTGGGTCTCCATGTCTTACCTGCTGGAAAGAGGAGCTTCACAAGGAAGACAGTATGATAAAGTCAACCTGACCCTAGTACTTAGGTTTCCTCAAAGTACACTGTGCATATGAAAAGATTTACTATCACATTTGGCTTTGAGTTTGAGCCTGCAGAGAGCCTGCAGTCGCTCCTGCCTTTTGCCACGTAACCGTTTAGCATGCCCTCTTGCGAGAACGAAGGTGTCCTCATGGCACCAAGCACCCCTGCATCCCACAAGGAATTCAGAGAGTCACCGGTTTTTCTAGCCTTGTGACAGACAGACAGACAGCCACGTCTCTGCATGTCATCTCCTTCTTTTTTCCGGCACACGCTCGACTCGCTCTGTACTTTCCAGTTTTGCCGGGGCTGCTGGCCTCCTGCGCGCGCTCCCTCAGCTGACGCTGAGTCAGCCCGGGCAGGCAGGCAGGACTTTCTGAGAACGCCCACCAGAGCCAGCGCTGGCGGTGGGTCGGGGCTCATCCCGACAAGCTGTGCACCTTTCCTCCCCACCCCGTCACAAACTTTCACCGAGGGCAAACTTGGTGACAGGCGCTGCCGGCCCCCACCACAGCACAGGAAGAAAGAAAAAAAAATAAATAGAAAACCGTACAGAACATAAAAACAGAAACTGACTTAACAATTTCCAAGAATAAGAGAGGAGCACTCTTCTTTTTAATTCATTGTTTTCATGAATGAATTATTCATTCAGTTGTGGTAATTCCTACGTTCTTAGAAAAAAACACACACACACACAACAATGCGGTGACTTCTATTGGCTCCCAGGGGCCCTGGGATCTGCAGGGAGGGGACAGGCCAGCAAAGAGCATCTGAGTTGTGAGGAAGAAGCATGGTACAACTGCACCATTCAGCACAGTGACTGTCCTATAGACAAGATGGGCATCCCACTCTGTGAGCTGAAATTGTACCGATTTGCACACAAAAGATCTCAGGTTGGGAACTGAAATTCTCCAAATAAGTGTAATTATTTTAATGCTGTGGTGCAATAATCATTTTGTATTCTGGTGATGTGATTAACTGATGTTAATTCTGGCTAGACCTGTGTTCTGCTTTGTCTCCTTTACCAGGGGTATCCTGCTGGACATGTCTTGCTTGGCAGAGCTGGGTGCCTGTTCCTCCCTCTGCCCATGGGACCTGGGCGCTCCCACCTGGTCGACCCCTGCAGCTCCCAAGGGGCAGGGGCCGCACCATCCCCTCTGCCCAGAGTTCCCTCCCTCCAACCGCTGCCTTGTGGGTGATCATTGTGGGGTTAGGGTGTAACAGTGCCTTTCCTTTTTCCAGCTGCTTCTTCTAATACACAACAGCAATGTCCCTGCCCACTGCCACTGCACAGAGATGTTTCATACGTGTAATAAACCTCCAGCCTCCTCTGTCATCCAGGCCCTCTAAACATGCGTTAAACAAACCATTTAGCCCTGCTGGAATAAACATTCCTACAGTCTCACATGCTCATAAATTAGTGTGACTGACCAGACTTGGTTCCCATCACTTCTTCCATTTCTTATTATCCCTTGTTGCCTTGTAAGAGACCCTTAAAAGGAGCAGACACTCTCCTTTTACATACCCTTACACCAGCTAAATCTTAGAGATAGGATCACGGGGTGTCAGGATGGAAGGGATGTGAAGAGGTCTCTACTCCAACCTCTTGCTCACAGCAGGCTTACCTGTGAGCTCAGACCAGGTCGCTCAGGGCTGTGTCCAGTCAGTCTTGAAAACCTCCAAGGACAGAGACTGCACAGCCTTGCTGGGCAGCCTGATCCAGTGCCTGACTGTCTTCATGGTGAATTGTCTCCTTATAGCCAGCCGGAACCTCTTGCTTCAGTTTCTGACCCTTGTCTCCCATGTTCCTACCATGTACTGCTGTAAAGATCCTGGCACTGTCTTTTGGCTGACCTCTCCGTAGGTGCTGGGGGCTGCTGTCAGGTCCCCCCAAAGATGTCTCTGCTCTGAGCTGAACCAGACCCTGTCCTCGGCTTCTCCACACAGTGCAAGCACTCCAGCCCTGACCATGTTGGTGGCCTTTCACTGAACGTGCTCCGATTTATCAATACTTTTCCTATATTTAAGGAGGAGAAGGGTGTACAAAACTGGGCACAGTATTCTAGATGTGGTCTGATGAGCACTGAGTGGAGGGCTCTTCTCCTTTCAACACAGCCCAAGGTGCTGTTGGCTTCCCTTGTTGTGAGGGCATGTTGCTGGCTCCTGTTCAGCTTGCTGCCTGCCCAGTCCTTAGCAGAGCTGCTCCCCCACTCAGTCCCCCCCATCAGCACTGCAAGGGGTTTGTCCTTTCCAGGTGCATGACCTCACATTTGCTTTTGTTGAATTTCATGAGGTTCCATGCTGCCAGCCTACCTAGGGCCATCTGAATTGCAGCCCTGTCTTAATGTCCTTATATTTGCACTGGATTGGAGGTTTCCTACTTACTTTAGCTGTTCTGCAAGTCTCAAAACAACTGAATAAAGGAAATGTTCTCTTTAAACCATCACTGCAAGCAGTCACAGCATATGACAATTATATTTGCAGTGAACCGTAGCAATTTTAAGGTACTTGCAACAATAGACCACCTTCAGTTCGCAATAAGAAAGATGTTTTTGCAGAAGAATGAAAGATATACTTGTTTCTCTCACTTCCATTGACAAAACACAGCATTACTTAGTTATACACAGCACTACTTCTTAGTTATACACAGCAGAATACTTCAGGCAGTGCAGTCCTTACCTTAACTGAAAATACTGTGAGGTGTCTGTTTTGGGGAATGTTAAATGAGTTTATTACTAAAGCAGGGTTCAGAGGAGGACAGACCTAGAGCACAAGGAGAAGGACTGTCTGCCCTGGTTTGCTCTGAATAACACATGAAACCACCTCCCTAAATAATAGCTGAAAAATAAAAGGGTGGACAGGCATGCCCCTTGATTCTGCTCTCAGCCATTCTCAGAAAATTCCTCACTAGCCCATGGTTATTATTCTGGTCTTGTACCAGAAAACAGCATGTGTGGGCATGACCTTTCCCTTGGTGTGGCTGTCCTACACATGCAACACAGCACCAACTCCACCAACGCAACAAGGGAGCCAAAGCCTTTCTGCCTGGAAATAGGAACAGTTGATTATACGCTCTGTATTTCCCCAAAAGAGGAATGATCTTATTTAGCCGTGCTACCGCCCCCTCATCGGTAACCCCTGCACTCCAGAGGCCTGCGTTTATTTTTGTAACATGCCTATGACCTGGCAGGATTCAGCCCACTTGAAACCTGAAGGTTTGGTGGCGACTCTGTGGGTGGAAACAACACCCACTACAGGTACTTCACGGTAGCGGAGTGCCTGAAACTTGCTCCCTCTCCCTCCTTCGTACACCCACCTCAGCCACCCAGCTGTGACCGAAACGGCTGCAGAGGGGACATTCCCTTCCCACAGGCGCTTCACACTACGGCCGTGACCAAACGTCATGCACATGCGCGAAGGGCTGACGAAACCAAGTGAGAGGCAGAGGGTGAAGGCTAACGGGCTGCCAATTATTTCTAACCCAGAGGACTCCATGTACAGCCTCCCCGAGCAGGAAGCCAAACGACGTCAGTGGAGTTGCACTCCTATAAAAACAAAGAAAATGAGATCAGCCCTTGGCATCAGCTGCCGCAAGTGAAACGAGACCTCTGGTGTGGCTGGCAACCACCTAAATCACACACGTTTGCCAGTTTAAAAGTGTCATAACCAAAAAAAAAGAGAAAAACCTGTTTCCTGTTTAGAACTGACACCTAAATAAGCAGAAGTACATGCCCTTAAAGGGCTTTTATATGCTAGAGACAGAGCTATGCAGAAAATGGTTGCAATTCAGCAACTGTCAAAAGAGAAGAAAAGGTAGAAAGTCAGTGTAAAGTAAAAATAAGCAAACCACAGACATGGAGCAACTGTTCATTAGTAATTATTTGTCTGGCTGTAATCAGCAGCCACTTTTGCAACAACGTTGATGACTTTTCTGAGTGGAAATGACCCACTTTCATCTGCCCAGTGTTGCTGGTCTTATGGTAAAGCTACCAGGATGCTCTGGTAGAAACTATCTTCATTTCATATATTACAAAATATCAGTTTCAAGCTAAATTGGTTGTTGTTGGGAAATGAAAAGCAATGGTGGCTTTCCCTGGTCATATAAACTAAAAATCACTTTCAGTAAAGTGACAGCTGATTCTTGTGAAATTGCTACATTCTTTATACACGAGATCGAGATGTATTAAGGGGTATTGGTATATATGAAGTATGACTAATTCAAATGGGTTTGTTTCCTTTCTTTCCCCATTAGGTAATAATAATCAAAAAAAAAAAAAAAGAGTTTGACTAATGCTGAATTCTTGATAGATTACACAGAGATATAAGAATGAATGAATAGATAAATGGATATGCAATAGAGACATATATATTCAAAGTTGGCACTTGAGGACAGAGTTTTGCTAGGTAAGGAGAAGGAAAGATTGACATCTTGGAAAGAGAAAATAACTAAGGGAATTATTATGCAGGCAGTGGCTGTGCCCCAAACCCAGCCTGGTGCCACCACCACATGGTGATCACCGACACCATGCGTCGTGGAGTGTGCTTGGATATCACTGCGCAGCTGGAGTGAAACCAGCTGACATCTGTCAGGAATTGCTCTTTCAGCTGTTTGGCACGCAGTCAAAGTAGGAAACATGCCAGACTTCTGGGTGCTCATCACCCAGGACACGACAGCAGGAGTGTTCAGGGACGGGTGGATGAAGTCAAGGTCACCGAATGGGGCCGCGGCCCTGCCACCACCCTCCTGGTGACTCAGTCACCTACGTAACGCTCTGAGCGGTGTCCATCACGGCGGCCTCCAGGTTCACTGCAGTCACATGAAATGTGAAAGCCAGCAGCAGTGACGACGTGAACCAGGGCAGTGGGGTTTTTATGGCTTGGTGTTGCCACTGGTTGTAACTCCAGAGCAGGCTCACAGGGAAACTTGCACATCCCGCCCGCACCGGTGCTTTTTCTAGGCTGGCTTTTCACTATAAAGACAGAGAGCAAAGTCTGAAGCTAGGCATTTGCATTATAAATACATAATTTCCCCACATTTCCTTAATGGGAAAGAGAATCCTTTACTTCCTTCCTAAAAATTGGAAGTGTCTGGGGCAAAATGATGCTGATGCTAGTACTACTTTTCTCCAACTGCAGGGCGCACACGTTGGGGAAACATGAGGAAACACCTCCAGCTGGTAAATCTAAGGAGACACTGGAAATGCTCACCAAGAGTGAGAAACCTTTACCGTTGCAGGTGTTTAAGAACAGGTAACACGGGCATCTGTGAGGAACAACTGAGGTGTGATGGGTCCTGCCTCTGGGCAGGGGCCAGGCAGACAGCTTCTGAGCGCTGGGCTTCTTACCTTGTTTCCCATGACCCAATAAAATCTCACAGCAACTGCCACTGCAGGGAGTGCTGTAGCCTCCACTGATGCTAAAAAGGGTCAAAGCATCAGTTTTAAATATCATGAGAAAGATGGTAACTATGTAGCAAGGCATTTTTTTCTAACATCAGGCAGAGGTAAAGGATCGGCAATGACTCAGAGAAAATAATGCTGCCCCCTGAATCATTGCTTCTGCTGCTGCCATGTTACTATCTGCAGCGCCCAGGAACTTCCTTCGCCATCTCCCACCCCTCAGCAGGCCCCAAGCTGTTTATCTGCTGGTGTGTGGCACTATGGTGACCTAAGGCCATCTAGACAGCTAAAGACAGCTAGAGACAGTAGATTCGGCAAGGGTTATTTCTCAGTAACAAGTGTTGTGCTTAATTACTAGGGAAAAAAATGCTCCAGCATGCCAAAAAGTATTTTCCGCTCTGTAGGCAATGGTCACTTCTCTCAGATGTCAGCCACATGGATAAAAGTTGCCATTTCCTCAAGCAGATAAGCAAAGCGAGTGTTGCCAAGGCAACTCAGGCCATTTCTCTCCTTATCTGAGCAGGATTACAGCTGTCACTGCATCTACGCAGCTTGATCCTCGCCCCAGCGCATGGTAACACAACACAACACAACGCTGCGCCCAGCACGCTGCAGATCGTGGCATGCCAGTGTTGTGTGCTGCCCTCAAGCTGACTGCCAATTCCTCTTCCTTGCGTACCACCGTCACCCACAGTGCTCAGGAGAGTCGACAAACGGGAGCAGCTTCTTTATTTTCATTCGACAGAGGAGGAAACTGAGTTAGAGAGATGCCACAGCAGAACCAAGACCACAACCCAGGTCTCGCGCACCTCCTTGGCACATGCCTACACAGCTCTGCTATCCTGACGCTCAGCTGTGGTATCGCCTCCTTAGGACCACCAGATGCTGTCCTGTAAAAAAGCACAGCCCCAGGCTGGTCTCTGACAGCCACCGGGCCAGACACATTCTTCAGCTTGGGCTGTATGTGCCAGCCAGCGCAGTTTTAAGACAACCTCACACACACACCAAGACACTTGTCCCTTTGCAAGCTGTCCCACCAAGTCCAGTGGAAGCCATCTTAACCATTTTCTGTGCCTCTCATTGAGAGACAGGCGGTGGTCCAGGGAAGAGCGCTTGGAACCGACACTCATTTTTCTAGGAAAACCATTACACAAGTTGCAGTGCCTCTTAATTCACCTGAAGTGCTCCACATCTGTTAAGACTTCTTTTTACCATGAGGGCGAGAGAACACTATCTGTAAACAACGGCCCATCTCTCACTTATCACTTTTTCTGCTTTACCCTCTGATTATATCTTGCCACTGACTAAGGCCTCAGCCCCTTCGCATGTGCTTATCTTTACATGATGTGATTAGCACAACCAAGATCACAAAGAAAGGAGACATACAGGTCCCAAGTCCAAGACAGAAAAATGTGAAGATAGAACTGGTCTTCCTAGTATATGTGAGAAAAGCAAGCAGTTGGAAAATATCCTTGATCCCAGGACTCTGGGAAATTTTATAATAATGGTGTTTATATATGTAGATGTTTAGAGCAGCCAATCAGACATTAGTTTTCTGGCTACAACTGTAGTAAATGCCTTCAACTGAGAAATTGTCATGTTCCTGTAGTGGGAGTGGGTTACTTTGCCTTTCAATGCCCTGACTTTGCTTCAAAGCTCTTCTAATGCTTTTCTTAGAAAAGATGAAGCCAAAATCAGACCAGATGGAAACCGTGGAACAACACCTCAAATTCTTGGGAAACATGAAATCTTCCTCCTTCTCCCTCCCCTCTCCCCCTTATATTTTTGTGTGGTGCTGCACAGTTTTGTGTACTGTGCATTTATAATTACGGAGAGACCACATCCACATTTTGGAAGCAACTAAGGGGCTCAGTTTCCAGTGGAATAGGTTTTCTCAGGGATGTTCTCCCAAAAGTTTTACTTGTGTGTAACTGAAATTTGCTTAAGAAAGTTTGAAGCTTTTTAAAGGCTTTCCCTCCCCACTTGCTAAGCGGAGAGCTAGTGGCTTCCTGTTAAGGAAACATTTAGTCTGTTCTTGTCTTTGTTAGTCAAGTCTGGCATTCCCCTCCGAGAAAAAAAAAAAAAAAAAGAAAAAAAAAGAAAAGATAAAAAAAGAAAAAAAAAGAAAAAAATGAAAAAAAAGAAAGAACATAGTGTTCACAGTGTTTAAAAGAAAGCAGTCGAGCGATGCTAAATTAGCCTATACCTATATAACAGCTAACAAGTGTGGGTGTATCCTCCCACGTCTGGCATACGAAGTGGGCTGAGATGACTGACCGCTGACACTCACCACTTCCAGAGACCATCCATTTCTAAGAATATAGTGGCTTTTCATTCCCACAGGGGCTTTTCATTCCCACGTGCCTGTATCTTCTGCACAGTTTTACTCCAGAGTGGCACAGCAAGGATGGGCCTTTCCCCCGAATGCGTAGCAGAGGACAGAGGCACAACGCATTAATGACTTCAATCTTTAAATGGCTACGCCAGCAAGTGAACCAGATAAGTCCCCTCTGGGGTGATAGTGATCATGTAACTAGGGTGAAGAAAATGGGTTGGATGTCAGCAGCCGTTCCTATGCAACAACCGATCTGTTGTGGCGACTCTCAGGTACAAGAAACACAGGCAAGGTTAAGAGACGTAATATCTGCAGCCACAGATTTGTTATTTGTGGAGAAAGTCCGTCACGAATGTTGTATCATGCCAATATTCTGTGGAAACAAAGGAAGACAATAGGAAAGGATGAAAGTGGTTTGACCTTCTTTCTTAGATCAGCATCTCTTACTTAACTTTTTTTTTTTAATTTTGCAAACACGCACCTGCCAGAAGAAAAGCACTGCTGCTTAAAGCCACAACGATAGCAACTTTTCAACGTAGCCCTTATTATCTTGACGCAGCATCAGTGACTTGAGTTACTGTGCAACTTTTCAAGATACTTCAGCAGCATATAACAACAGCAGGCTAATCAAGAAATGGCAGGATAATCGTGCATGTTCTTTCCCCAAGCATGGCAACCTTGTACTGTGGGCCAGAGGCAGCCCTCGGAAAACCCTCACAGTGTGAAACTACTCCCTGTCATGACTGCTAGGCAGGCAAATGCCAAGGACAGCAGCATCGCTAAACACTTCTGTTTGCAAGCCATGAAGCTCAGTGCTTCAGCAACTCAGAAGTAATACTTGCCAATGCATGCTCAGAAGCACACTCCTGTCTACGTGGGGCAAAACATTCGAAATGCCTAGTCATCTCACTTGCCTTCATTTGGCAGTGTGTTTTTGAGAGGTATTTGCACAGACCAGATTCTTCTACAATGCTGTGTGAGTTTCTTCTGAAGCCTCATCCTTGAGTGTCTTTTGGGTGTCCAATGTAAGGTACACATAAAATAAGATACCCCAAAATAACCATTAATCTCTGAAGATCTGAGTGACAAAGACAGACATTTCAAAATAATTACTAGTTACATTATATTAAAAAAGATGCTTCTATATACCTCCATAAGTGGGATGTTGCTATTTTTGTGTATGCCAAATTCAGCAGGCAAGCAAGACAAACCAAGGAATCCACTTGCCACTTCCCATCGGCAGGCAGGTGTCAGCCACCTCCAGGACAGCAGGGCTCATCACACGTAAGGGCTTCTTGGGAGGACAAACACCGTCACCCTGGACATACCCCCCTTCCTCCCCCTTTACCCTAGCTGATATTGCTGAGCCTGATGGCACATGGTGTGGCCCTTTGGCCAGTCTGGGTAAGCTGTCCTGGCTGTGTCCCCTACAGCCAAAACACAGCACCATGTGAGTGTCTATGGAGAAAATTAACTCTATCCCACTGAAAACCATGACACATAGCTATTCAAAGACATTTATTACCCAATTTGGCCATTTTGGGTATTCTTAAAACTGAGTACAGTTTTCTTATGATCTACAGCTGCTTTGTGGACACAGGCCCTACAGGGAAGAGATTCTTTTTTTGAGTGTGTTAACAGGATGGTGCTTCACTCTACATGTGTTTAAGAGACTGTGTATGTTGGTAAAAAGACTTTATATCCAATCTCTATACACACAGGTCTACTCCACCTCAGCTAATTGGATTTCAGGATGCATTCGAAATTTCCATACTCCCACAGCCCTTTGACTAACTAGAGTTAGTGTCACAACTGTAAAAAAACAAAGGCAAAAAGAGTCACTTTAGTCACAACCACAGATTTTTGACCAGTAACTCCATAAATAAGGGATGCAATTTTTTTTTTCCTGAAATAGTAAAATGGTTGCTTTAGATGCAGCTTGTCATGAAAAAGCTAACTTCTGTCAATATAATTTTTATTTTTTCCTCTACTGTAGAAGCACAGAGCACCTTTATCCCTGTGTAAATGTGTCTGCTCTGGAAGTAGATGGCTGCTTGCCCTTAGCTGTACTACTACATATACATGAAGATGGAACTGTTCAAAAATACCTGTGTGCTTTTAAAGCTTACACCACATTTTTAACACAAATACTCAGGACTTCAGTTTCCATTTCCTTTTTTTATCAGTATAATCATGCTGATGACAGAGGTGATTTTCTGACAACATATTTGTGCTAGTCAAAGTTCTGGTATGTAGCTATAGTAAATACTTTTTACTAATTATCAGCTGTTGAGTTGAAGTGAGGTACATTGGTATGAAACAGTATTTTGTATATATTTATATATTTGTGTTTGTTTATGTATTCATACAAACACACTGCCCAATAAATACCAGCAGTATTTTAGTATAAAATAATATACTTCTCTGAGAGTGCTTGCATCAAGCAAGACCGGTATGGAGAGTGGTATTTGTGTGTGTGATTATTGTAAACCAAGGTTAATTCAAGCAAAGAAACATGTCAGACTGTAATATATTGGCTGAATTTGCCCCTTTACCATGTTCACAGAATCCCAGAGTCACTGAGGTGGGAAGGCACCTCAGGAAACCATCTAGTCCAAGCCTCACTTCAGAGAAAGGCCAGCTTCAGCAGGGTGCTCAGCACTGTGTCCGGTCAGGTTTTGAGCATCTCCAAGGATGGAGATGCTCAAACCTCTCTGGGCAACATCTTCCTGCATTTGTTCACCCCCACAATCATTTTTTTTCCTTATGTTTAAGTAGAATTTCCTTTATTTCAGCTTGTGCCCATTGCCTCTTGTCCTGTCACTGGGCACCGCTGAGCAGAGTCTGTCACCCTCTTCTTTACTCCCTCCCAACTGGGTATTTGTACACACGAGTGAGATCCCCTGGGAGCTCCCCCTTCTCCAGGCTCAGCAGTCCCAGATCTCTCTACGTCTCCTCATTTATCAGGTGCTCCAATCCCTTATTTATGGCCTTTTGTTGGTCTCGCTCTAGCCAGTCCCTGACTCACTTGTACCAGAGAGCCTAGCACTGGACCCAGCACTCCAGGTGTGTCTCAGAACTGCTGAGCAAAGGGGAAGGATCACCTCTCTTGACCTAGGGGCAACACCCACCCTAACACTGGCCTCTGGACTCCTTTGCCACGAGGGCACATTGCTGGCTCATATTAGCAATACGCCATTGACTTTTCAGCACAGATGAGGCAAAGGCCACTGCTGAAGTTGGGACTTGGACTTCCAAATCATTTAGATACTTCTGAAAATCTCTTCTAG
The DNA here is from genome assembly GCF_964211835.1 of Anser anser. Taxonomy (NCBI): domain Eukaryota; kingdom Metazoa; phylum Chordata; class Aves; order Anseriformes; family Anatidae; genus Anser; species Anser anser. The sequence continues at coordinate 63,155,361 of NC_139722.1, forward strand.
CCTTTCTTACACAAAAAGGTGGTCTATGGATGGGTTTGTGACCCGCTTATCTAAGCAGTAGGAGGTTTCTGTGTTCTTAAACGAAGTGAGCACCTCCAATCTCAAAGTCACAGGCCGAAAGGAGCAATCAGATCATTTTCATATCACAGTGTTAACATCTCCTGGCCAACCCTTGGACTGAACAGTTAGATGTATTCAGGGGTGTTTAGCTTATGCTTATCATCCAGAGAGGTGTCCTGTTTTGATTTGAAGGTATCGAAAGATTCTGGCTCCACCTTGTATTTATTCCAACAATGAATATCCATAACCTAGCTATAACTTTGGCTTCCAGTCTCTGGGTTTTGTTTGCCTTTTTCTACTGTTAGAACCCTGTACACTGTCTCCTTTAAAAGATGCCTATCAAAAAATAAGCCTATCTTCCTTCAGCCCAAAGTTTTGTGCCCTTTAAATCTGCCACTGATAGTCGCTTTCTTCAACCTACAAATACGCTCCTTCATTTTTGAAATCTGAATCTTCTTTTTCAAACTGCAAGAAAGGCTTGTGCACCCAAATTTTTGTCTAATTTTTCCAACAATATCCACTACTCGGGTATGATATGAACTCCACCTACACTGAACTGTCTCTTTATTTTTTCACTATTCTTTAAAAAAATAGGACACAAGTTTGTGCACTTGCATGTATTGGACTACTATGAAAACAGATACATTCTTCCAGATAACAATCCAGATGTTCAAATGTACTGGACTAGAGACAACACCACAAAGAATAAGAATCAGCAACCTTGCTGGTGAATCCTTCTCAATAAATAAATAAATAAACAAAACAAAATAAATCTTATTGCAGGAGAAGAGGTATGCCAGAAAGATCATTTTCCAGAAGTTCAACCAGATAAGCCACAGCACATCCACAGCAAAACCTCTTTAATATGGTCCTTAACAGCTTGAGATGAACCTTAGAACTTAAAGGTAACAATTCTTCTTGACCTGTATTACTGTTTCTACTTTCTTTTCAACATCTCAGCGTACCCAGGCTTCTCACTTTCTTGCCCATCTCAGGAGCTGGTATTAACTGTTCCCTCCTCCATGCCACAAGTCCCAATCCTGACTGGCAGTGCTTGTGAGCAAAGACGACTACACCACTACAGCAAACACAGCAGAGAATCAGTTGTCTAAATGATATACCTGCTGTGATTGCAAGTGAAGAAAAAACATATGTCATTAGAACTACATCAAAAGAGAAGGCAAGAATCAGCACAATTGATTTATTTAATGACTCTGCTTTCTTGGTTTTGCATTAGGAAGGCTGGAGATACTTTTGTATTACCCTTTTATGTATTAATTCCACAGTGTAATTAAAGAAAGATCCAGGCTTCGTTTAAAGCCACATTGCTAAATATATAATATATAAAAATATAGCATAAATATATAAATATAAATAAACTTTTTAAGAACGGAGGTAAAAAATTGTCCTCTCTGCTCTGAATACAGACTATGTTAAAGAGAAACTCATGCCTGAGACCAAGAGAAGTCCCTAATGAAGAAAGCCACCAGGTAAGTTATGTATATGGTTTTACTGATGAATGTTCCACATGATAGCAATCTCGTTGCTCTGAATCTCCAGACTAATGACATTTAGAACAAATTTTACTACAATCTTATTTCCATGGTTGAGAAGGAACCAGAATTCATTCAAAGGTCTGCATTCTTTCTCCTTCAGAAATTACATGGTTTTGTACCCAAAAGAGTGACTGGATTACAGACCTATACTTGGTTTGGGGCTTTTATTTTTTCTCCACTGACTTTTTGATAATTAGCGACCCACATATGCAGAGGGTTTCTTTTACTCCCCCTGCTCCCAACTGGCCTCACAGATTCCTGTGACTCACAGAAATTTTTAAAAAACAAACCACCAAGTGTGTGATTTTAGAAGTATCGGTTACAGTTTCATTATCAGTTATGAGAGGGGATTCCACATACTCTCAGTGCAATGGAAAGGAGTACCCCTTTGCTCATTAAGGCACAGGTAAAAGTCAATTCTAGGAAATTTTCTTTCATTCCAAAGCTAGACCCCTAAGCTGTGTCCCTGACTTGGAGCTGTCATATTGACACCATAAATTCTTTAGATTATATCAAGTCAGACCCATACAAACTCCACAGATTTATGTAAAATACAGATTCTTAAAGACTTCCCTCAGCATCAGGCCTGGATTTCTCCTCTACCGTGCTCGGTGTTCACTGTTAATCCCAGACCTGCCCCTAATTATGTTAAACAGCAATATAACCACCAGATTCCAAGGTAAAATGAAGACCTGTGTTTATTTAGGCAGTGTTTCTAACCCAATGTCACTGGAACAAAAATGCATATCTTGTTTGGTCTTTACGAGAAAGAGCAAGATGAGGGATCTGTAGTTTATCCCTACTCTTCAATGTTTATTTTAAATCTTGATAGTTCTGTAAAATAGTTATGATACCATTTTTCTGAAATCCTGCTATGAAACTTCAATATGACTATTAAAGCCATGAAATTAAAATTACCACATTAATAACATTATTATTCACCAACACAATAATATGTTACAAAGCAAGCCTCACTCATTTTGCATTGCAGTCAGAGAAATGTCCATGTCACCCTTGCTTGCTAACACAAGTTTATGTCGTACCCAAAAATGTACATCAGACATTTACGAACCTAACACTCAAGGTAGGAAATCCCAGAACTTGTCACCTTTGCTCTGTGTCTTAGAACAAAGTCCTTTCATGATCTCATAATAACTTTTTCCAACCCGTTGCCATCTCTGCATGCCGGCTAGTCATTTGGTGAGCAGCTAGTTGGTCTTTCGTGTCCTCTCCGTTGCTCAGCGCCTAGCCTCACACTTTACCTAATACTCAAAATCGTCTCTGAAAATAGAATTACTCAGAGACTCTTGGTCTGGCCTCATCGCTAAAGCATCTGAGTATTTCTGCACATTAACTAATCTTTGTTCGTAAGTCCTGCGACGTGAGGGGGTGGGACAATCCACATTTTACACATAGGGAACTGAAGCACAAAGCGATTAAGGTCAAAAGTTTCCATTACTTCTGTGTATTCCCTAGGACCTGGTTTCTCAGATTATTTGGTACTATACTTTCTGTCTTAAAAGCACAGTACGCGTTGCCTCAGCTACAGCTGTGGGAACTCAGCGCTGCTTCATGTCGGACCCGAGATCTCCACCCACACATGCATAATACAAGGAACACCCAGTCAGTCACCACCTCTGACAAGGTAGATTTCAAAAATTTGCCCGGCACCGCACAGAAATTTTGTGGCGAAGAAGAGGATGAAGTACAGTTTCCCAGGCCAGCACGCAGCCGCCATCACCACGAGGCTGTGCTTGCTCTCACTGCACCTCCAGCATGCGCCTTCCAAACGACACAGCGAGCATGAGAGAGTCCTGGGGGAACAGGGCATGTCCTGCTATCTCTGCCCCACACCCCTGACTCCCCAGGGCAAACATTTTACGCACAGTGGAGGAGACAAACACTCTCATGGATTATGCTTTGTGACTTGAGTGTTTTCTAATCCTGGGGAGAGCGATGGGACATGCTGGATGCAGGGAAGGAAAATAATTCCAACCTGTAGCATCATATTAATTGCCCCCTCTGCTCCAGGTGGTTCATTTACAAGACTGAAACCATCATCCCACTTCACAGATCTCTGTCCCTTGGGCTAGTGGACCTGACCACCTGCCTCCATCAGACATGTCATGGGCCAGCTGGCATCACGGACAATCTCTGATGTAGGAATGGGGCTTGAACACTAGTCCACGCTCAAGCATACACATTTCTCTCCGCTCCCTTTCATTTTCTCCTTTTCATTCCTCCTTGCTTCCCATTCCAGTTCCACCTATTTCTCACCCCTCCAATCTCGTTCTCTTCAACTTTCAGTGTCTGTTCCTCAAGCTACCCCACTGAGCTCCAATCTCTTTGCTTTACCAAGTTCCAGTCCTCTTTTCTAGCCCTCCTGGCTCAGTCTTCATCTCTTCAATATTCATAGTATTAGCCATTTTGACGATAGCCTTCACCTTCCCTGTTCTCCTCATCTGAGTCTCTTGCCTGGACTCCTCCTATCACTGCCCCACTCAATTTCTTGCTTTACTTGATCTTTTTTTCTCCAGTTGCTTCATTTTCTTATCCCATATTTTAGCTCCTAGTAAGAGTTGACTCTTTCCATCACCGATTTCCCCAGAGCTCAGTTCTGTTCTACTACTACTAATTAGTGAGTTGCTTGATCAAATCTCTTCCCATATGCAGCTTCTCAGCTTCAGATTCCCCATCTCCCACAGAAACCATCCAGTGTCCCCAGTTCACTTTCCCAAGCTCTGAAATTCAGTTTTCAACTTCAGACACCAGCAATCACCAGCAAATCTCATCTACTGCTCAAATAACACCAGGCTCTTCCTGAGCCACAGACAGGTATTTCCCTCTTCTTCATGCCGGCTATCAGGATGAAAGCCACTAAAAGCATGAGAGAGAAGCTCCCTTGCCTCTTACATTTCCTCCCCCTTTCATTTGGACTAGTGGGGGGCAGCAGTTGTAGGAGGTCCAGCCTTGCCCTACTGATCTGAGCTTCAGCAAACCCTCTCTGGATCACCCTGTGGACGACGTGTGACCTGCGAGGAGATGGCGTATGCTCTGTCACACTTGTAGGACGTTAGCTTACTCGAGCTCTGTGTAAAGCTGGTTTGGTTTGGTGGAAGACCAATGAAAAAAAATCAGTAAGTGGTTGGATCCAGAAGAAAATGATGGTATTTCTGTTCCTTTTATTAACCTGAAAATGTAAATGTACATGAAAAATTGTATTTTCCTGCATTTTTACTCATTATAAAATCCTCCATTTATATTTACAGCATTGACAACATAAAAACAAAGGGCACAAAGTGAAAAACAAAGGAGCAGAGCTACAGCTTCCTGTCTTTTAATTTTTGGTTAATCTTTTTAGCATGTGAGGAGACCTGGGTTCTTCTTCCACAGCTAAGATCACCGGATGGTATAGTCCTGGGTAAGCTGCTTGCAACCTTGCATGCTGAGCCTACCCTACTCTATTTAGAAATATTTACCTATTAACTGGATTAACCTCAGTAAGATTCCTTATTGCTACTCTGCAATTAACCCTAGTTCCTCGTTGCTTTCTCTCCTACCCAGAAAATACATAATTATTTATTTAAGTACCACAGATCAAGCAAGAGAGAGTGAGAAACTCCTCCTGCATACTTTGTTCCTCAGCATAGCTCAGAGATTTCCTTACTTTACCAGGGAGGGTAAAGGAAATATAGGTTTGCCCCCGTCCTTGCCTAGCTTTCTGTGGAACAGACAGAAATTAAATAGTGCCAACCACATTCTGTACATGTCCCCTCCACAGCACCACTGGGCAACAGGGGGAATTGCTACTTCCACTTGTGCTCACCCTGAAATATTTTCCAGGTGCAAGTATTTGATCTGACTTCTGGTGGTTTCAGGTCAATCAGAAGACATTTCTTGGGTATCAGGCAAGCACGTTGTTCACAGAAAGCAACATGGACAAGCCAAAGCATGGAGTGACCTCTACAGCTCCAGCCAGGAGACAGGGAAGCACCGTGGGCTTGTGCAGGGGCTCCTGCACCACACAGCCAGCAGCTCACACGAAGGGAAAGACAAGCCCACCTGCAACTTGAGCAGTGTGGGGTACAGCCACCATGAGAAGCTAAGGGGAATTTACGTGTGGTCCCTCGTTACAGAACCACCTGGAGTTTGATCTTAAAGTCTTTACTCACAAGTGCAAATAGCAGTTGACTAGCAAGAGGTTTGGAGTGACATTTATTTGAGTTGCAAACAGCACATCCCTGACACATAAATCTTTCTGTTGCTGTAAATTTCTGCTCCAAACAATGGGGCATCAGAGCAACTTAAAGAAAAAGTTGCTGGATTTTTTTTAAAAGGCAAAATGATTTATTTTTTCCACAGCCTTCGACCTACAAAAGAACAAACTATTTTAAGTTAGGCTTTCCCTCTTTCTTACCCTCCTCCCCCCCCCCAAAAAAAAAACAACAAAAAAAAAACATTGTGGAGGTAGACACCAGACACATTATCCAAAAAATATGTGGTTTAAAAAACATGGAAAAAACAAGAAACTGGGTTTTAAGACCAGTGATACCAAGCAATTTTCTAAACTGATTTTGCCCAATCTTATAATTAAGACATAAGGCTGAAACGTATACTCTAATTTCATTAGAGAGATGTTGTATCAGTTTGCTTTAAATAATAATCTTGATGGATAAACATTGAGCAGATATGCTAAGTACTGAACTACAGCAAGAAATGGGTGAATGTGCGTAGGTGCCTCTAATCTGTAAAAATGCTCATGAAACGGTGAATGTTCAGTTAGGGGATTTACCTTTGATGAGCAATTCACATGTTAAATTAGGTATGCACTACAACAGCGTTGTGTTCTTTTATGCGCAGTTCAGTGGAACTAGGCAAACTGCTGCAGAGCTTCGTTAGAATCGTGCAGGACTTCATTAGAAGGAGTCGCCCTCTCTGCCCGGGATAGCTTTGATTCCAGGAACTGTTTTTTTTTTTTGCAGAGTTTGCAAGCTTCCAGGCTGAACTTTGAAGTAACACTGTTGCTCTACTTTGGCCTGTTGTAAACCATTCCCATTCTAGTGCCACCTGTCCTATCTCTGAAGGAACTATTCTCTCTGCAGAACAGGAGGGCAGAGGTAATCCTAGCGTCATTAATCCCCTATTATGATATGCGTGCCAAGCAACCAAGGTAGCAGAACAGATCTTTCTTCTGCAATCTCCACAAGAATCTACCACAATAGCAGAGGGTGTAGAGATTACTTCCTCCCTGCATCTCTAGGGATTCAATCTACCATAGAAAGAGAAAAGAGAGAGACTAGATAGACACCTGCTCCGACAGTCAGTGTAACGTACCTGTGAAAAAACAGTCACAGGAGTGCAGGGACTGTAAGCAAATATCATTCCAGGAGTTAGGCCCTGGTCTGTGACCAGGGATTACTAGTGACTGCTATTCCAGATGAAGGAATTTACAAGCCACACAGGCACTAAGATACAAACACTACTGATGATCTTGAAGCACCACAAGAACAGACTGAAGCTTATCCCTCCATTTCACTTCCCATCACACTGAGGTGAATTATGCCCCTCTCAGGATGCGGTTTCTGAATCATGGTTATAGGCGATCGCTGTGCTGCCAGATCCACACGCCATTCCGGAAAAGAGATGCTTTCCTGCTCAGTCAGGAGGATGACTGGTTAAGGGCACTGTTGGGGCAGGCATACTCGGGCTTACGCTGCCCTGCCTACCCCCACAGTCAGGAGCTGAAGGGAGCGTACTGCGGGCAGAGCTGAGCAGCACGGCCGGTGCCCTCATGGGTACACTGCAGACCAGCCGTACGGTAGCCTGGAACTGCACCTGTAAGAACAGAAAGGCATAAAGATTCAGAGGACTCATGAATAAAAGCTGAAAAGCTATTACTGAGAGCATCAAGGAGAATAAATTTGTATGTAATCCATGACGACCACCCACTCTGTAGATCCCATTCCAGATCCTCTATCCCAGTTTGCATTCGGCTGCCTCTATCATCTCAAGATTTAACCTTCTGTTCCACTTCTCTATCATCTGTGCACGTGTACACAGGTGTACATGCTTACTGGAGCACACAGTCCATGTGTTACTTTCATGATAGAAGAACTATTATTCGCAGGCAGGGAAATCTAGTGCTGCACTCTGTGTTGATAATGATTCAGTCAGAATCGCTGTATGCAGGAAACTGCACGCTGACATCTCAGTTTTCCATTTCTTGTCACTCCATTCCTTGCTGCCCCACAGATCTGTACATTGCCAAGAGCCTTGTTTTTGTTGACATATATCATGCCTAATAGTTTATTTTCCTTCCACCAGGACCTTAGAAACCCTTTGACACTTGAATTGCAGACGCTGTTCTGTGTTTCTCGGCAGATGATGTGACACAAGGCAATCTCTTTGATACTCATTCTCTCTCTTTCTAGTTGCAAACTGAAACCATCCCTGAAATGCAGCCATTTCTCCAAGAGAATATCACAGCTGCTCCTCAGTGCACACCTAAATGACTCCATTTAGGTCAGAAAATGACAGGATACTGTAAACCCACCGAAATTGCAAGGGGAAACCTATGAAGGCAGATATAATTGGCCTAATCAAAACATGTCAAGCCAGTGCAGCTACTGATCTTCACTGCAGCAACAAACTCCATGGAATATTTAATGACTGTGAGCTCCTTGCATTTCTGCCTTGTGTTTTCATGAGATTTTATGACATGCTAGTGGGAATTAGCCATATGGTTAGTGTTTCCCTCTCATCTATTTTCAAAACAAATGCATTCAAGCAATGTATATAACCATGTTGTACATGTTGTACTTAAATTTCTGGTGTTGGACTTTCAGTCTTCACCTTGTCCACTGTGGGAAAAAAACAGCATTCTGTAAATCTGGTCTACCAAATAGAGAAAATTCTCTAAAGAGTGTGAATTAGAAAGCACACAATGCACTTTTGGACAATAAAAATTACAAGAACACACCCAAAATCAGAAATCTATGACCCCTAAGAAGTTCCCTGTCCCACACATGGAATATGTGACTCCACCATGAAAAGGAACTCCCACTCCATGCGAAGCAGGTCAACACACACAGAGGTGCATTTGCTTGGTGCAGGTGATCCAAGTCAGACAAACCTCTGTTTTCATGTTCTAGGACCGTGAGGATGGAAACACATTTACTTAGGGTGCTCCATATAGACTAGGGATGAAAAGACTGCTCTAGCACCTCCTATATGTGATAGGCTACTTTTTTCTCCGCTATTCCTAAATCTACCTAGGGCTACTTTTATTTCTCTCCACCTGAATTTATAACAGTAATTTATAGTAAGCAGTTTGTGGGCTGTGTTCTGCAGCTGAAGAAATTACAGATGTGTGGGCACGTGACATGAAAACACATTCCCTGTTATGTGCACAGCAGAAATCTTACAAAGCTCTCTCTGTGGAGATAGGAATAAATGATTACATTAGTGTTACCAATAAGTGCTGTCATTGCAAAAATGGGGAGTTCCTTCTCCACGAAATCAGTATGAATCAGAAGAAATTCCATGGAAAACAATATCATTTTTGAGATAAAACACATAATCAGCGCCACCCCCACAAACACAGAGTAAATCCATGTTTACAAAACAGATTACCATTTTCCTGGTGGGAGCTAGTTGTTTCCTAAAAACCAACAATTTACAGACTCTTTAATTTAGCAAATGCTGGTAAATTCCCGGCATAAACCTCTTTCTCTGGAGGAATTTTTCTTGGGGAAATTCTGGCACTGTCAGTACAGGGCAAATTGATTTTCTCTCCACTTGGAAAACTAGATTGAATTTCTGGCCACTCATATAACACTCACGTTATTCCCCGTGCACAGAATTTGCGTTACGCAAAGGAAATGCCTTTCCTCTGCTTTTGAAAGTCCAGGAATGAATTCACTTCCTCATTGTCATTGAAAACGGCTGTGAGCTTTGAATGTGTCCAAGATTGTTAACCTCTTCAAATATGAGATATTGAAACCTATTCAATACTTAACACTCTTGCGGTAAAACCCCACTTAGACTGTTTTGCTGGTGTTATGACAAAGGAGATTAAATCTGACACCTACACTAATTATTCTAAAACAAGACTTACAGTAAGATTTACCAGATCCCTCATACAATTCTAGTCTCTGATGAAAATAAAAGAGGGTGTTCATGAAAGAGATGCTGTACATCTAGCAGAAGTAATGAGGCTGGCAAAGAGGCAACTGATGAAGTTCAATGGCCTGTGTTATTGAGGAGGTCAGACTAGATAATTACAAATATGAGATGCCCACCAGAAACAATCATGGTATCTGTATTTCTTGCATTTTTCTTCTCTTTCCTTCACATTCTGATGAACTGGGGGCAATTACAAAAATTATACATGGAAAAGAGTAACAAGCTTCATGCTGTATGATTCATGACTAAAGATTACCTTCACATGATCACTTTTTATTCACTTAGCAGTCCCTCCACAATTCCATTGCTAAGAGCTGTTGAGGAGTAGAGATATTTCCATCCCAGTAGAAAATGGTGTCAACAGTTCTCCCATATTAGTAAGGAATGATACAGAGTCATTCATTCACGTATTCACCAAGCACATGGAAATTAACCACAATTTAAAATACCTTCAGAGAGTGTAAAGTTGGCTTACTAAGTGGAAACATGCATTAGAAAATTCATTATTGGAAATATCTAGAAAAACTGAGAAAAGGTTGCACTGAATTCTTACCATTTGGTTTACACAAACTGCATATATTCTGGGAGAAAATGAAAAGTTCAAGTGAGACTAGATTTCACTGGGAAAGGAAAGACAGTATGGCATATTAAAGACCTGTAATTTTGGCAGTTCTGCCGAACTGCAGGCTGATTTGTGACTGACTGCAATTATATGTTGAAACTGCCCAGGGAATAAAGGACAGAGGAGTAAGGGCTTTAATTTGGTGAACAGGCATTAGTTAGCTCTATTCCCCAACCCTTCCCATTCACCCCCAGAGGGTATAGCTCTGTGTTAAATGCTTACTTCGCATTTAAAGTTAGAATAGCTGCTTATATAATCTCATCAGAAGGGAATCTACAAGAAAAGTAAACAGCAGTTGTTCCCATCAGACTACACGAGGCATTGTCTTTAGCCAACTATTTACTTGTTAACCAACTGCTGACTTAGGGATGCTGAAATGTTCACTGGAACAAATAACTCAAAAATCCAGACTCTGCTTTAGGGCTCCCTGCTGTGGTGTGCGCTACACATTTAGGCAACACAGATGTCCCAGCCAAAACATTAAGGTGAAGACTAAAATGGGTGGGCTCATACTACCAAGACAGACGCATGCATTAATGCATGCTGACTACTACTGCTTTAGAAAGAGAAGACCATCTCTGTGCATAGCCCATCCCTTCACAGCATTATCTATGCTGTCCTTTACGCTTACAACCCTCAACCTAAATCAAAGACCCTTACAATATTAATGGTTCACAGTTAAGTCTGCTACGCTTGGACAGCAACTTTCTTGAAGCAGAGACCACATTTTCTAAATATGCATAGGATCTATGTGTCTTGGTGTTAAGATAGTGCAAATATAGCAAACAAAATTAATAAAACAAAAGACTCTGTCCTGAACAGCTTGTGGTCAAAATTAAGCAAGTAAGATACAGAAAAGTGTGAGAAAAAAAACCAACAAACATTCTTACACTTGCTGTACAACTGAGAAGGCAAGGCACTAGAATACCAAGCCACAGCCCAAAATCCCACAGGAAAATTGTGGCAAAGTGCAGGCTGGAAAGTTATCAGGAACAAACCACCCCATTTCTATACTATTTGCTAGGCATCTTCTCAACCACTGTGAGAAACAGTGCGCTGAGCTAGCCAGACAAGCCTTTGATTTGGCCTCCTACAGCTGTCCTAATTTTCTTCAATTTAGCCACAAGCCCTGCCTCAGCCTGTTTCAAAATCCACTGAAAACACTTTGCTCTCCTAGACAAAAATATTTTTGGTCTTTTGCTCATTTCTTGTTGGGGGCTTATATGAATTCTCTGTATTATACACTGCAGAGGGTCAGTAACGCTGGGCTTTGCTGCTATCTCAAACATACACATACACACCCACATGTCTCAGAGGCCCTGAGGCTGGACCCAGTATCGACAGATATCAGAGGAATGTATGATAGATAAAAATCAAGTTGGAAAGATTTTACCTTTACCATAGCAAACTTTTCACACTTTTCACAGAATCTCCTATATAACACTGCTGGAAAAGCACTCTGAGATTCCGGCTTGCCCACTACCTCCATGCCATGAGGCAGGACCAGCCATACTTTATCTACTTATAGCTCATATAACCTGTTCTTAAAGACATCCAACATTTCCCTCCACAGGTACTTTATTGGAATGTGTCACCAGCCTTAATGGTACAATATTATTCTTGATCTTTAACCTACATCTCAACAAAAGTAGCCAGGACAAGATCTGAACTTTCAGTTTCTTTGGATCCCACTTTAATAACAGTCCTTTTACTTCTGACATTTCTATCAGCAGCATTAACAAGAAGAAAACACACAAAAAAAAAAAAAAAAGGAAAAGCAGAGGAAAAGCAGAGGGAAGCTTGGTATAAGTAGGAAGCTCTACTTCCAGCACAGCCCCTTGCCGCAACACGTTAGAAGTCTCCTTGGGAATCTGGAATTTCTCTTATTTTGTTTAGATGAGTGTATGGAAAATTCATAAAACCACTTCAGCTCTTTCTGTCTAAATGGCAGAGAAGAGTTTTGGTAATTATTATATTTTTTTTTTAACCATCACTACTTAGTTCAGTAGTTAGCACCAGTTTTCTGTCTGATACAGGTTAAAGGGATTTTCCTGCCTGTTTCTCCTCTATACTGACAAGCCCTTCTCATCACTTCTCCGCCAGGAAAAGAAGTAATGAAAGGGCTCCTGGAAGACAGAAGTGCTGAACTCAAGCGTGACCTCAAGCACTGCTATTGCAATAGAAGGGATTTCCCTTTTATGATCCTTTTCCTCCCTTCTAGATGAATCACGCCTCTTACAGAACTATCTGATACCAAAAGACCTGGCTAGTGATTGAGCTATTAAAGCCTGAATGTTGCTATCATAAATATTGTCACAGTCATGATCCTGTGATAGAATACTACAGAAGTACTGCCTTCACAATGAGTCTTTCCTAATGCAACCTCTAAAACATTCGGTGATGATGTTCTGAACACACCGAGGTCTTGGTATAATCTACTGAGCATAAGCTCCTCCTTCCTGAACAGTAAAGAGAAGTGAAATAATTAAAATAATTTAGAGAAACAGAGCTGAATGGGGCCTTGGGAAATTAACTCTTACTTCCCAAGCACCATAAACAATCATTGTTGATTGATGTGCACACTGTTTACTTAAATACCCTCCAAAGATGGCTATTCTGCAGCTTCACTAGACAGTCTACTCCAGGGTTATACTAATTTTGCCACTTCTGAGTTGGGTGTTTCCACCCCCCCCCTTATGCCTAGCCAGAATATAGGTTGCTGGAACTCAAACTCACTATTTCTTATCCTGTCTTGAATGGCAAGGACAGCTTAGCCATTCCCTATGATAGATATGTGTATGTATACATACACAAAAATATGCATCATATATATGTGTGTGCATATATGCACACACTTCAAAGAAAAAAACTTTCCCTGTCCTCATACATATGTGTGTTTATATTATGATATAATGTTTATATTTGACAGAAACAGTGGGATAAACTATGGTGTATAATTACAAGAAACAGGAGTATATCTTAAAAGAGGAATGTATATTCACGTATTTGATAATTATTGATGTTGTTGATGTTTTAAAGCGTATTGCTGTATTGCCTAGGAGATCCGGTTAACAAGACTGAACTTCATTTTGTGCTGTGCAAACTCAGATCAAATGAATTCCTGCCATCCTGCTCAGACCTGTATGATAAACATCAGCCTTAGCCACGTGCAATCAGCATTTAGTTTATTAAGGAGTAAATAGTAATTATGAATATTCAGATGTGCTTAGAGCAACAAAAATAAGCTGTTGCCATTTCAGTTTTTCCTCAGACTCGCTATTTCCCTCACAGGCTCTCAGCTAATACCTGCAGAATACCTGTTAGTCTCTTCACTCACACTTACTTTCCTTTTGTTTTCTCACAGGATCGACAAACAAACAAAAAACAACACAAACAAAAGGAACTAGAACCACTCCTATATCAATTATGTAGTTTTACATAAAAAGCAGGGTATAAGTCAGCTCCTTTTTCCCTGCTTCCTACCTTAACTCCTCATTCCCACTCCACGGTGGAATTCACCATCACTTCAAATGCTCTCTGTGTAGCTAGCTGAGAGTCACAGAGAAAAACCGTCTGGGTAAAAATAAACACACATGCACTTATATATACGTATAGCTGTTTTCTAATCAGATCACTTAAATAACCCAGCGCCTTGGCACACCCATGGGGATAGGGAAAAATGTCCAGGAGCAGAGAATGGCAAGTTCTGCTTGAAACTGACTTCACTGCTGAAGGAAACATACTCGGGGTAAACCACACCCCAGCTGCTGCCCTAGTTATGCAAGTAATCGCTCAGGCCCTCTCCCCTCAGGCATCCAGCCTCCCTGGATCTCAGTCAACCCTCAGACCATCAATCCTTAAGGGCAGAGCCTTACCTACCTAACTACTACTTTCCAAGGCAACTGAGAGGCTAAGCCAAGAAAAAGAAAAATCTTTTGTAATAAATCTCTCTAGAGAGAGGGGTAAAAAAAATTAAAATGGAAAGTATTATTATTTTTCCAGCTATGTCACTGACTTCTTTTCTAACAAAGACAGAGAAAGAAGGACAGCAGGCTACACAGGGGCTTTCAACATTGGGAAAGAGTATGCTGTCACGTAACTACAGCATGTGACACAAGAGCACGAGCTGAGCCAGCTGGTGCTAAAGGAGGTGAGACAAGGGAACTTTTCCAAAATCCACCTTTCTATGACAAAGAGCCAAAACTTAAGGCCTGATTTCAAGGTTTGGGGCAACCCCAGCTTCTCAAGTCAGTGGGAAGGGTGGACGCTCGGCAACTGGCAGGAGTTCAGCATCGGTAGGGGTAGAGCCTTGTAAGACCACAACAAACTTTGTTGTATTTTATTTCTGCCTGCCTTCAGGTTTCAAGCCTCGTGGGCAAGACGCTGACAACTTCCACCACAGATCACATCCATAAGTTGTACCTACAGACCCTAAGTATTGTATTTTATTTAGTTGTTCCATTGCACGGACTTCAGGATACTGTTTGAAGGTGTGAATTAATGGATTGCAATCATTAAATTCAACAATTGCTACAAACTGCTAGGTGTGGACAAGAGCTTACCAACCTGCCCTGACACTACCACCTCCTGAACTCCACAGCTCGAGTCCTGACCCACACCTGCACTGGCCTTACCTCGTGCAGGGCTGGATCAAAGCCCGTTAACACCTCCTAAAATACCAGTACGGGGATCTAAGTGATTATGTATCAAGAGCGTAACCCCTAATTAACAGAAATAAAGTCAGCAGCGGTTACTGACATACAAAGCCAAAACGGTGGAGTACAGGTAGCCTCAGAGAAAGCAGAGGGGCTTGAGTTTGGGGGAGGGCTTAGAGGAACAGCACCAAACGGGACAGCCTGGCAGGGCCACCATCCAGCAGGGGGGCACGGAGGCTTCCCCGTGCTCGGGTGAGCCCACGGGGCCTGTGCCCGCCCGGCCGGGAGGGGGAGACACAACCGGGGGGCAGGCTGCGGGCCGGGCACGGCCCCGGCTCCCCTCGCACGGGCAGGAGCCGCCCCGCTGCCGCAGCCCCCGGGCGGGCCGGGCCGGGCCGGGCCGGGGGCACCGGGCCGAGGACGGGCTCCGCAGGGCTCCGGAGGCACGGGGCGCTGCGGCGGCCCCTGGCGGCGGCTGCCGGGGGCCGGCGGCGCTGCGGTTGTCACATGTCGGAAAGTCCCAAGCGCTGACGGTGGAAATCCCCGGTGGGGTTTTTTTTTTTTTTTTCTTGGTGTGTGTTGTGTTGTGCTTTTTTTTTTTTTTTTTTTCTTTCGCCCGGTCGCTGAAACAGAAAGGGGAAAAAAAAACAAGAGGCTGGGCTCAGCCCTTCATTCCGCGGCGGAGGCAGCGGCGGCGGCAGCAGCTCCGGCGGGGAGGGGGCGGCGGAGGCGGCGGAGCGGCCAGGGCACCCCGGGCCCGCTGCCGGCACGGCCCCGCGGGCTCCGCGGGCGTGGATGGCTGCGGGGCTCGGCTGCGTCCCCCCGCCGCGGCCCGGCTGCTGAGCAGGACGCAGGGGCAGGACCTCCCGGAGGAGCCCGGCGGCACGGAGGTGAGCGCTGCCCCGCCGGGCGGGGAGGCGGCCGCGGCTTCCCGGCGAGCGGCGGCCGGAGGGAGGCCGCGCCTCGGCTCTCCGGGGCTGCTGTCGGCAGCCCTTTGCCGGGCGAGGAAATTGTGCCCTCTGTTGATGGCTCGGGGCCGGCGGGAGCGGCGGAGCGGGGCGCGGAGCCCTGCCGGAGCGGCTCCCGGCCGCGGCTGGGGGCCGGAGGGGCTGGGGGGGCGCCGAGCCCCGGGCGAGCCGGCACGGCACGGCCATTTCGGGCAGAGGGCAGGGGACAGAAATAGCCTGACCCCAGGCATCCCTGGGGGGATGAACAGGGAAGTTATACGCGGCGTGAGACAGCTGCCTAGCCAGCCCGCAGCGTTTTGTTTTCCTGCGAGCTCCTGTGTGGAAGGCTTAGAGCAGCGCCCAGCACAAACCCGCACAGCTGGAGCTGAGTTTGCTGCTCGCTGAATCACCGGCTTACGGGGCTGCTGAGCTGCTTTTGTTTCGTCACCGCTTTCTAAAACCAGCGTTGTTCGGCTTCTGCCTTGATCGATGTTTGGTGGCTGTAAATGTCGTAGTATTTTCCGTGCGCGGAGGGGAAAACGTACCTGCAGAACAGAGCATCGAGTAGTACGGTTCCAGTGAATGCTCCTGTAAGCTCAGTGCTTTCTGTTGCTTAAAGCTGGAAATAACCATTTCAAGGGGCCATGTCAGTAGTGCTTAATCATGTGATAAGTCTTTATTTGGGTTAAAAAAAAAAAAATCAACCTATTGACTCAATGACTCTACTTACGTAACGAAGGGATTCGATATTCTGCTCGTCGCCGAGCAAAGTAGAGCTGTGATTATGAAGCAGATTAATAGGTGGTTGTTTATATATTTCTTAAATCATCCGTACATTTAAACGTAGGATTATGTGAGTGGTATGTATAAAACTGTGGGGGATGAGAAAACATGTTGTTTCTATTGTAAGGTTGTATATTCTTAGGGAAAACATTTATAATATACCATCTTTATTAGAGAAAGGAAAGCGTTCCCACGTGTTGCAAGAGCTGACAGCTCTGAGCACTGTTCCTAGTGCGTTGCCACAAGCAGAGGAAATAATACGGCGTGAATGACATTGCCCTGGTTGGGCAGAGAGGACTGCGCTGTCTCGTGTATCACCTGCCTCTATTTCGGGTTTGACAGGATGTCCACCGGCTGTCTCGGCCAGCTGGCTCTTGGCCAGGCTGCAGGAGGCAGCTCTTGGCAGCGGGAGCTGGAGGTCCCTCACCCTGAGAGCCCTTCCCAGCCTCCGGAAGGGCGGCTGGAGCTGGATGTTCTCGCTCGTCCCCTGTATGGAAGGACCTGCTGAAGCCCTTCTGTGCAAGTCGGGTCTTCTGTCCCCACAGGCTGGCGGTCAGGCCCTCAAACTGCAGTCCTCCTTTCTTTCTCTGGCCCTCCAGACTCCTGCCACTGTTAGGAAACATCCCAGTAGTTGCACAGTTTGGTTTTCAGTTGCTCCTTGTGCTGGGCATGGTCTTGATATACGCCTATGACTTGGTATTTGTCACTAAATTCATAATTACAGTGGTATTCTCTTCTAATGTGACCAGCTGAATTCTAAACGTGATGTCTGCAAACCTTTATTTTTCTTATTAGAAACTTCGCTTTGTTTGTAGACACAGAAGTAATCTACCTGGACAGCATGGAGAGTCTCTCCCTGTAAAAATAGCTGTTCATAGCATTAGCTGCTGTAGTGCACGGGAGTCTGGAGAGATGTGTGAATGTGGTCCCTCTGTTTGGCTGTAGCTAGCTGCAACGTTAGGGTGCTCTGAATAAGCGTTTCAGGCTGTAGATAGTTTGAGGTTATGGGGTTTTTTTGTTCTTCCCGCTGTAACCCATGAGGCCGGAGATACTGAAGAAAGGGATGCAGGGCAGTAAACATTACTTGTCCCACTGTGGAAAAATATTGGGGTTTTTGAGCCAAGTGGAAATGCTTTTTCAGCTCTGTTGACTTAGGGGTGAGTAATACTGGCACTGCTCTTTGCACCCCCACACGCTGCACAAGCACCTCTGTGCAGCAGCTCCACTGCTCACAAAACATAGGGAGCCTCAAGAAGAGTAACATAAGTCTGTCCTTGAGTACTTGCTCTGCTACTAATACCTTATTTACCATCTTCAGCTTCTGTAAGTATGGGACTAGCACACGTGTAATTAATTATGCAGGTTCTTTGTACTATCCCAAGCATCACTTCTCAGTATGCACGGGCTGCAGAAAGCTGAAATGGTCATTACCTGCTTTTTTTGGCATGTCATCAAAACAAGAGCTTGGAACGTGCTGAAAGTTCAGCAGGTTCATATGGCATTACTGTGCAGTTATCAATTAGTCAAGTTTCCAAGATAATTTTCCCTTCCCTTGATCTTGCCTTTTTTTATCCTTGCTTTCATTTAAATGCCTTTGTTTGAACAATGATGTAATTTCCTTCTTTATGAATAAATTCTCCTCAATATTTCAGTAAGTGATCACAGTAAATGAGTGAAATAAGCTGTTCAGTGGCTATATCTGAGTAATGCAGACAGAATGATGGATGTGAACTTTGAAAATGATCAGCTATGTAAGCCTTGGTGGACTGTGTCCATTCTGTGTACTTTTTGGGCAAAAAAACAACCAGAATCCCACACCTGGAAGTTCATTCTCAGTCTCTGCAGAAGTAATAGCACTACAGTGCAAGGACACTAACATGTCAATAAGAGAATCCTTTTCTTTTTTGTTTCAGATTTTGTCTGGGAACATGGCTGGCCAACATGTCCTTCCTCAGGCTTTATATCAGAGCAATATGTTGAAAGCTGTGAAGATTAGAGAGAGAACACCTGAAGATCTGGTCAAACCCCCCAATGGAATAATTCACCACTTCAGGACTATGCACAGATACACCATAGAAATGTTCAGAATGTGCCAGTTTTGCCCTCAGTTTCGGGAAACACTTCAGAAGGCGCTGACTGACCAGGCCACCCAGACTTCACTGGAGCGCCAGAGGAAGCTGAACTGGTGCATGGAAGTCAGGAGACTTGTGCCTTTGAAGACTAATGGTAAGTTGTGAGCAGGTCTTTGCGCTCGTGTCGAAGTGCCAGTTGTGACTGGCAGGCAAGGTTTGGTGATGACCCAGCTGTAATATCGGTGCCCGTGGGAGCACGCTGCCCCTGGCAAGCTGATCTCACTGGTGGTGGGCTTGGCTGCCTGGTGGGCTCTGCGAGCTCTTGCCTTCCCTCGGGGCTTGGCAGTCATTCCTCTCTTGGCCAGGGCAGCCGCCTTTGTGTGGCAAGAAAGTGTGCGATGCCCTCTTATTTTAAGGATCAGTGTTGGTCAGTGAAACTCATGTTAGCATTACTTTATGTGTATTGTGTCAGGCGCTATAAATGAAATAGCGATAGTGCAGCGATTTCTTAGCGGGATGCAAGAGCCCGTGTTGTCAAGCAGGAAAACTTTGCACATGACTGTGAGAATTGCTGGGCATTTCACGTTCAGTGCAGGAAAGATTTGGTAATGGCTATGACTTACGGTCATGCAACTCCAAGCTTAGACTCAGGATTCCCTACAGCATAGCATGCCCCAAATGGGAAAGTAGACTGGGACACTGAGGACATCAAGATTATGGGAAATATATATTCTTTGCTCAAGGAGCAGATGACACTGGTTATAGAAAAACTGGGTGTGGTGGACCTTCAGCCTAGTTCAAGTCTGTACATTATGCTCTTAGGAAGCTTATTTTCCTCTCTGTTTATATGTACATTGTCCTTGTCTTCCTAGACCACAGTCTTTTCTTTCCTGTTTGCACACAATTGTATTTTACAAAACCCATGAAAACAACCACCATGCAGATGCAGCTGCTGTGACCTTAAAGAGCCTGATCCAAATGTACATCTCTGTTACTGTAATTGAGGCACTGACCTTATGGTGGGCTTTTGTGGGCAGCCTCTGCTCTTGCATGAAATTCCCATGGTTGTAATTAGTCTGTCCGTGAAAACTGGGTAACCTTGAACTTCCAGAGGACGAGAGTTTCAGGTCGGGCAGGCAGTACTTGGCAGGTACCAGGAGGGTAACATCACTCCAAGTGTTGTGTCTTCAAAACTTCACTGCAAGAGATGCACTCTAACAGTCCTACTATGAAAATGGACAGTGTATGTAATTTATGCCCACGGTGCAGGCTTTGGAATCCCGTATCTGATGTTAATAGGAGTTCTGCAGGGATCAATGCTGCCTGGAGAGGCCCTTACTGCTGCTAACGCAATATTCAGTGAACAGGGTCTGGTGCCTTGTGTTGTGACCCTAGACCAGTGTTATAACTGGGGACAATTTATGGACCTGGGTCCTATCCGTGAGTAGGTGTACCAGTATACAGGATGCTGAAATATTAGGGATGGCAAAGCAAAAGGGGTTAGCTTGTGATCCCCCACTGCCCGTGCAGCCAGTGCATTGCACTTGGCTTCCGTCTGGTGCTGTAAGGTGCTGCAAGGTCATCAAGTGCTTGCGCAGGAGGAGTGGCTTTGGGAACCCGTGGTTTATGCAAAGTAGCTGCAGCTCTGCAGGAGGCAGGCTGGGCTGAAGGAGAGGATGGTTGACGGGAGCCTGGAGAAGCCGTGTACTAGACCAGAAAATTATGTTATTCAAATGAGTGGAAAAACTATGGTGATTTTTTTTTTTTTCTCCCACATGGCATGAAGAAAATTTTAAAAGCATTTGACTGCTTAACCCACAGATGTGGGAGGAATACTAGTTCCTTCAAAGATGGGCTTTCTTCAGAAAAATCTACTTTTTTTTTAATGAAGGCTTTAGTTGTTCATACTGTTCAAAGCAAAGTGATCTTTACAGGATCATTTAATGTATATTTTACCTAATATGTACATGAGTTGATGGTGTAATTTCTCTCCTTACAAAAAGAATCACTGCGCGTTTACTTGCAGGCATGTGAATGGTGGATAGAAAGCAGACGGTAGGAGGTATAAAAATTGAAACTTAAAAAAAAAAATTTAATTTAAAATTCCATCATCTATTGGCTGTAGCAATTTCACTTGTATAATGAATAGGCATTCATTCCAGCTCGCCCAACCACACCCCCCGGGAAAGTCCGAGGGAGGCTTCGCTGTGCAGCCGTGCGCGCAGCAGAACAAAAAGTACAACTGTTGCTCAACTGCTAGTCAAACAGCGCTGGGGAATTCCAAGTGCTGCGTAAGGAATTTTGGGCGCTGCTTCTCAATAAAGAACTGAAAGTCAGCTCTGAAAGAAGAAAAAAAAAAAATCTTATCTTTGCTCTAGATTTTGCAAAGGGAAAATTTTAATGGGATTAATATGTCATCTCTCTTGTTCAGAAGGAAACCCAGTCAGGTTTTCAATATTATATGCTCTTCCCTGATTTTTTTGAGCTCAAGTACGCAGTCTGCAGACGTTAAGTAAGCTTTGCAAGACGCCATTCAGAAACCAGAAGTCAGTGGTAGGAACCTGATATGCAGCGAGACCATAACAATTTATAAAATGTTAAGTATGTTTCAAATGATACTTATTCAGGATCTGGTGTCTGTTGTAGGTTTTTCTGAGCAGTTTCACAGAAAAAATAGCAAAGTGTTCACAAATGATTTACTTGAGCTCATAATGCATGTAGCCTGATGCATGGTTTTAAGTTTGGGGTCTTTTTTTTTTTTCTTTTTCCTCTCTCCCCTGCCCAAAAAAATCTAGCAGTTTTATCATGGTTGATGTCCTCTCTTCCAAGGAAATTAATATGGTTTCTTAACTTTCAGTGAATCTGTTTACCATTGTACTAAACACCAGGCCTAGTTTTGAATCTGAGGACATGACAGTAATGGTTCTTGCTATTTCCCTTTCAAAAAGGCTTCTGAAGAGGGTGGATAGAGGTAGAATTTGAAACAGAGCCATACAAATACTTTGTCACGCCTTTCAATTAAGTTTATTAACTACTCAGATTCTCAGTTCCTTCCCTGTGAAATTGCAGAACTCTGCTTTTCTTCCTACATGTAAAGAGGACTCCTTCAATGGAAGTCGTTGTCTAAATGAAAGGCAAATAATTATGTTTTTCATTTAGCTAATTTTAATTTTGTGCTTTAGAAAAGCGAATCTCTACATGAAATTTTCAACAGCACAGCATACATACAGCTATCAGTTCTGAGAGGAAGGCAAGAGGTGTTCCTGCAATTGCTTTACATAAATGAAATAGCTACAGAAAGGGAAGAACAGGTCGTTATAATTCATTATAATTCCTCCATGCACAGACAAATGCCAAGCCTTCCTATGCAGTGCTCGTCAGGGGAGGTGTTACTATAGGATATTCTTTGTGTTTTCCATTTTCTCAGCCCTCTGCCATCAGGTGTACATTTGTTTAAACACTGGTGAGGGAGATTTACACATTCTTTTGAACTTTTAAGATGACTTGGTTGTGTTTAAAAGCCGTCGCAACTGCTTGACATCTGCAGGCAACTCCAAAATCTAGTTCATGAGATCAGTCCTAGTTAGTAAGATGAACAAGGAGCAGTTAAGTAAGATAGATAAGGGGCAGGTTTCCCACCGCTGCTGAGTGCAGCCAGCCAGTGCAGGGACAAGAAGTAGAGAGGGGACAACTTGCTTTCTTCCCCTGAGCAGAGCACTCGCAGCTGCCATCTTCCTGTGAAAAGCCCTCTGGCAGAGGCTTAATGAAAAGTGCACGTGGAATATGTGTATGTGCTGCATAATTAATTCCACATCCTACTTGTTGGTGGGGTTTTATTTAAGTAGCCATTTAAAACCTGTGCTCTTTTCTCTTCAGGTGATGGAAATTGCCTCATGCACGCTGCATCACAGTACATGTGGGGTATTGAAGATATTGACCTCGTCTTGAGAAAAACATTGTTTAGCGCCCTCAGGGAGATTGATACGCGGAACTTCAAGCTGCGCTGGCAGCGGGAGGCTATTAAGTCCCAGGAGTTTGTAGAGACGGGACTCCGCTATGACACCCGGGTAAGGCGGCCTGAGGGAATTGTGCAGTTTCCTGAATGCTTCTCGGTGTTGCCTTGCTGATTTTCTTTGATTCTTTGGCTTCACGGATCCCACTGTTTGTGGAGAGAGGAAATATTCTTTCTTTGGAGGAAATGGGAAAACATGAGTATTTTGAGTGCTGCAGTTGGTTCCTGACCTCCGTGTCTTTAAACCATTGCTGATGGATGTTTCTTTCCTCAGAACTGGGAGGAAGAGTGGGAATACCTCATTGAAATGACCTCTCCAGAAACATCTGGGGCTCGAAACAGGCTTCCTTACAACGCACTGGAAGAAATCCACATCTTCATCCTTGCTAACATCCTCAGAAGACCAATCATTGTCCTTGCAGGTGAGTTGCCCAGCAAGTCATCTCGTGTGAAGGATTACCTTAGTCTGTGCTGAATTAGTGATCTGATTTTGCTAATTGTTGTTTTCAGGTAGATGTATTTCAGAACTAGGAGTTTCAGCAATTGTTTTAAACACCCAGAGTGTTTTTCTGTTACCTATAGCACATACATATTTGTGCTTAACAGATTTTTTTTCTTCCTTGTGCAGATAAAGTGGTGAGAAGTTTAGAATCAGGCTCCAGTTTTGCGCCTCTGAACGTTGGCGGTGTTTACCTGCCACTCCTTTGGCCAGCTGAAGAATGCTACAGATATCCGATTGTGCTTGGCTATGACAATATGCATTTTACACCTCTAGTGACCCTGAAGGACAGTGGGCCAGGTATTTTTCAAGTACTTCGTCTAGTATTTGCATAGCCTCTTCAATACTTTTATGCTGATACAGCATTTAAAATATAATTTGGCTAATATTTGCATTTTAAAAGTTAATGCAAAAGATTTCTTTGGAATATGTTCTTAAAATGTAAGCAGAAACAGCTGTGTGTGTAAATCTGAATAGAAACTAAAAATTGTCTTTAAAATGCCAGCTGAAAGTGGAGTACAGCTCACCTGCTTCCAGGCTGGGATCAAAGGGTGTCCTCTGCTTCGCTGTGTGCTGGCCTCCTTTCCATGTACCAGCATAAAAGAAGCTTCAAAGGACATGGTCTCACAGCTGTGTGCAGCTGCCTAGCAGGGGTAGTGAGATACATTAAAAATGGCAAAGCATGTATCTCATCCAAATGGATAACAGTTCTCTAGATTCAGGTTAGGGCATCATCTTATGAAAAGGTGTAATAAACTAAGCTCTATGATACTTCCCCCAGGGAGAAGGCAATTGCTATGGGGATGTTAAAAATCCCAGTAGGATGGGACTAGATGTGTGGGACAGATGTGTCTGCATCCTCTCTTAATCGCACTGTTCGGAAACCAGTTGGTCTTGGCAGCCAGTCTCTTGTCTCTCCAAATTTCAGCAGCAGTGTTGACATCTCCATTGTGTTGCATCTTGTGGTTATTCCTGTCAGGTAAAGTATCTGTGCTAACCCATTGTGTTTCCACACAGAAATCCGGGCTGTCCCTCTGGTCACCAGCGAACGAGGCAGATTCGAGGATTTGAGCGTGCACTTTCTGACAGATGTGGAGGAGAGGGATAAAGAGCAGCTGCTAAAGGACTACTTGATAGTCATAGAAATTCCAGTGCAAGGCTGGGATCATGGTACAACTCATCTAATTAACGCTGCAAAGTGAGTGTCATTCCTGTTTCCTTAGTTATGTTGTTTAAGGTGGTGGTAGAAGCCACACCAGCCTGTGTGTGTGCCCCTTCCCTGTTTCTTTCCTTCCATGATAGTGCGTGTTTGCCCTCTGCAGTATAAAATATTGGTGTTACCGTTCACGTGGTTTTAAGTGATATGTGCTTGAACCGGTCTCAAAGTCTTCAGATTTAGCAGCATGAGCCTCATATTTTAGAAGAGTAAAGCCAACAGACTAGTTTCAGTGACTTTTACGTTACTCAGGGAGTGGCTGAGAAGTAGTTAAAACCAGGAACTAGTTAGGCAGAAGTCCTGCACTTCATTGAAGGGTAAATTGCATAAAGTGCAGTGGTGTAATTTTGTCTGCACTAGGCAGACAAGTACTTGGCAGTATGCTCAACATACAAATGCCTTGAAAGGGTGCGTTCTTGCAGCGTCGCAGCAGACAGGAAGCTGTGGCCAGTGGAGGAGCTGGCACCTGCCCTTGTCCCCCTGGCAGTTAGCAGTCAGCAACGTATGGAGCAGCTGATTGCACTCACCAGCTTCTCTAATTTGGGGACTGCTGGCAGCAATGCCTGCCCATCCCTTCGTGACTCCCCCTATCCCCTGTCACTTCTCCCATTACAGCCCACGGCGACATCTCTATGCTGTCGAGTGCCACTGCCACAATGGGTTCTCGAGTATTACCAGCAGTGCTGGCTCCTCATCCTCTGAGCTATTGCACGATAAGCTGTGATGTGGGGTTTTCCCTGCGGTCAGGGTCACGTAGGGATTCTGTGATGGGTTCTAGCATTGCTTCAACTGAATTGAAGCCACCTAGTTTGTTTAAAGAATTTGACTGGTAGATGCAGACCCCATAGAGCAAAAAAAGGGAGCAGATTTCACAATGACTCAGTATTTCATGATACAATTCCACAGGAGCAAAGTTTTCTTCTGAGCATGGGCTGTGAAGAGGGTGGTCAAACACTCTAAGCTCAGCTGAGCATTGGTCTTCAGAGGAATTCAGAATTTGGGGGATTTTGCTTTTTATTTCTGAGAGATTATCTGTAGCCTTCCTGCATACATCTTTCATAGACAGTAAACCCTTACCTTGAAAATCCTTCCAAGAATACTTCTGTGTTTAGCACTGTGTAAGACCATTTCTTTAGATGTGAAAGTCTCCATTTGACATCACTGAACACCTGCTTTTAAAATTATTTCCATTTACAGCAACAGTTAACATCCTGGATCTTCTAGCTGAGTAATATGGATGTGTATTAAATCTACATTTCCTCCCCACGTGGCTTGTATTTGTCTCCACCCCCTACCATCTGCCCTTTTCAACCGGTGATAATTTTTTTTTGTTTGTTTGTCAGGTTGGATGAAGGCAACCTACCCAAAGAAATAAACCTTGTGGAGGATTACTTTCAACTGGTGCAGCATGAGTACAAGAAATGGCAGGAGAATGCTGAGCCTGCTAGAAGAGAAACCTGCTCCAAGACCAGACAGGAACTGTCTTTTTCACAGCTCTCCCTCTTACAGGTGAAATGTGAAACTCCGAACTGCCCTTTCTATATGTCTGTGAACACTCAGCCCTACTGCCATGAGTGCTTTGAGCGGAGGTCGCAGGGAAGCAAAGGAAGAAAGCAGACCTCTAAAGCAGCACCTGAGAAACTAAAAGTAGCTGGATCAGGCTCCTCCCGCGGTGAAGTTTGTGAACCTGGGGGATGGATGTCTGCAGAGTCTGTAGCAGGGCCTCGCTCCGCACCTCCAACTGCTCCAAGCCTCTTCCTCTACAGTGAAACCACTGCCATGAAATGCAGGACTCCAGACTGTCCCTTCACCTTGAACGTGCAACACAACGGACTTTGCGAACGCTGCTACAATTCCAGACAGCGCACTCCTTGTAACAATTTGGATGACCAGAGACAGGTAGACTATGCCACGTGTAACGTGTGCCTTCAGAAGGCCAACAGGACCTTTAATGGCATATGCAGCACTTGTTTCAAAAGGACTACAGAGCGCTCCTCGAATGGCGGCCCTGGTTTTCTGCCCACGTGCCACCAGAGATCTACATCTGACCCATCCCAGATGTCACCGAGCCTCCTTCAGCATTCTTGCCATCAGGCTCCCAACAACAACTGTGAGGAGCCACCGCTGGCACCACTGCCTCATGCCCCACACGGTCCGGAGGAGAAGAGGGGAAGTAACCTCTGCAGGAAACCTGGCTGCAAGTTCTTTGGAACCCCTCAGAATGAGGGCTTTTGCACGCTGTGTTTCTTTGAGTACAGGGAAAACCATGGTAAGTGAGCTCTGTCAGATGTGGTGCAGATTGTGAAACTGAAGTTCAGCACACACTGTGCCCTAAAAAAAACAGGGGTTGACAGAAACAGTGTGGAGCACAAGTAGCAGCGTGAGGAGAACATGCTTTTTTGCCATTATTATCCCGGAATGAGGCATACATTAACGTGTGGGACTTCTGTGAAATCTGTTGCAAAGCTTCCCATTGGCTTTCATGGAAGCAAAACTTAGTCAATGAAGAGTCACATTTAATGCCTTTCAACTGCAATAATGTTTTGCTATGAATTTTCTCCAATTAAACTTCATAATAACTAGAGAAGCTGTAGGAATTGTTGAGGGAAGTGGTATTGTATTGATGCTACTGAAAACCAGTTCTGTTTGTAAGGCAAAGCTTTAAGGCAAGCTTAAAAAGCCTGGTGTGAATTTGAAGATAAAACTGGTATAACACTCTGAAGTCACTTCAATAAATAAAGCAAGCAAAATTTGCCTGTAGATAATGTGCAAACACAACGTGTGTGCAAGATAATACGGAATAAGTATTTTGTAGTAACATACGAGTATATTATTATAATGTACCTTGAAATCTTTCTTGGTAGTACCAAGTACACACGTGCACATGTCAAGCCCATAAAAAAAGTAATTGTTGATAAATCATGTCTTGAAATCTTCAACTTCATGCTTCTAGTTGATTACACAGTCAGTGTCCTTGGGTGCAGAGGGCAGAAGGCACGTGTAAGAGGAATAATGCTCACTTCTTTCGTTGCTGACAAGCATGCCGATACTGCCCTTCTCATGTACTTTCAAATTATGAGCTTGTATAAAAGCTTGAAAAGCTTGCAAAAGCTTATTTTGCAGTGTTGGTCACGAGGAAAAATGTTTTCCTTGCGAATGTGGAATATATAAGATTGCCTTGTGAGATTAATAAGTGTAGGGCATGTTAACCCATTTAGCTCTGTTCTGTTACCCAATGTGATTGTAACAGGGGAGGGTGAAAGGAAAGGAAGAGTTGGGATGTATCACAGGCAATACTCTGAAACCAGTGGTGAAATTCCCCCTTGATTTCAGTGGAATCCAGTTTCTGTGCTGAGAGCAAGTTCAGCAAATCAGCTGTTGGAGCAGTTTCTGATGTAACAATCAGTCTGTATTAGCCCTCTTATTTACGTAAACTGAAGGAAAGTGCATTGACTGGGGGATCTCTGGGTTGTCCAAACTCCATGCTTGAGGCTAGTAGTTTTTTTTTTTCTTTGTAAGATGAAGAGCTTTTCTTAGTAGCCTTGGGTCATCCGGTCTGTTGGGCTTATTCAAACTCCTCCTGTCCTTACTTTGCATTACAGACAGTGCTTTACTACGCCATCAGAGGAGATCTCAGAGGAATTCCTCAGCAGCTGGTCAGCAAGGGAGCTCTGCTGCAGCCTTCCACAAAAACATGTCCTGCCAGCAGCGCAACTGTGGCACCCTGGGTAGCACCATGCTGGAAGGCTACTGCCAGAACTGTTTCATTAAAGCCCAGAGCCAGCGATTTCAGGAAGCCAGAAGGACAGAAGAACAGCTAGTGAGACAGCCCGAAGTAAGTATGAACTTTGAAAATCTTCCTCTTGTTTAGCATGTTTATTCTCTCCTGAGAATAACTCAAAGCATGTAACAGGATGCAGCAAAATTAGATTTTTCTAAGTGTCATGGGAAGACAAGTGCAAGATATCTCATGATTTCCCCCCCCTACAACTGAGCAGCACCCATTGAGGTTGTTCTCAGTTTAGGTTAAGCATGGCTGTGTTCAGCTTTACCTGACTGGAATTTCACCAGCAATTTCACTGGAAGCAATTGGACCAACAGTTGTTTTGCTAGCTGGAGAGTTTAGTTCTTACCTACAGGGCTATGCAGCAGCATCAAGAAATTTAGTCTGCTTCACGTTGCTTTTTTCATTGAGCACATTACAGATTTTCTATTCCAGGTGTTTTCATTTGATTTGTTCTGGCTCTAGAATTGAGTTTTACCAAAGATAAAAAAATCTTTTTTTCTAAGAAACGACAGTATTTATGATGATCTTTGGTAAAGCACAACTCAGCTCTTGGTATCATACCCTTCAGAAGAAATGCGTTTTCCTAGGAGCTAAAAAGACCACTAGCTTCAATTTGAGTTGTCTGCTCTGCAAAGCAGTGTCCCAAAGCCCTTGCACTGTTTGCGTCGGTGTGCTGTCTGTGTTTACTAACAGCCCCTGGTGGTTACATATACAACACATTAGCACAGTTGAAAATAAATGGAAATGCCACGCGTGTCGCCAGCATAACTGACAATGTTTTTAACGTGTTTCTAGAGAACAGGACAGCGCAGAGATTTACAGCGAGCAGCATTGACTAGCCAGAAGAGACAGTGTGCTGTGGCTTCGTGTCGGAACAACCTGGCGTGCAGAAGTGAGGAGCTGTGCCAGGAGTGCCAGCGCCGCGGCCAGATTGCGCAGCTGGGGAGTCCCAGGGAGCCAGCTGCAGATGAGACCCCGAAGCAGCGCTGCCAAGCCCCTGCTTGTGACCACTATGGCAATACCAAGTGCAATGGTTACTGCAATGAATGCTACCAGTTCAAACAGATCTACGGCTAGTGGAAAGGAAGAGTTGGTGAAGAACAAGAACGAGGTGCCAGCTACTTCCTTAACTGAGATGGTGCTATGTCCAAAACACTTATCAGTCCTGGGAGTGGGAGGTTGGGGGGGGGAACATAAGCTGTCTGCTCTTGTTCTGTTTATTCCTGTTCTTGGGAATAAGTATTTAATTCCTCTAAACACTGCATACAAGGACTGCTGAGAAGGACTGGTTGCTTTCTGCACAGAGCTGTCTTTCATGAATAAGCTCCTGTCGTGCTGTATTTAATTCTTGGAGTTCCCAGTAGGAAGTTTGAAGCATTTGAGTCTAAAGAGCTTCCTGCTTCTGCCTCTTTCTCAATACCTCCCCTGCTCCCAGACAAGAAACCACAACTACTGTTGGAGGTGTGGGAACTCTGCGTTGACGTATATTGGTCAGAGGCAAGTCTTTCCTGAGAGAGGTCCTCCAGGACAGGCTGATGCAACTTGCAGTTGAAACAGAGGGTCTCTGAAGAAACTTGCTTTGGTTTCCTTGCTTGTGTTCTTGCAGAGCTCAACAAGGCTAGAGCTCCTGCAGGCATTTAGGGTAGTAACAGTGAGTGGTTCTGGGTTTGCAGAGCCCTTGGCAAACTAAACTGCACTCTTGAACAAGACCAGTAGTGGTCTGCTCCTTCAATACACTTAACCACCATTTAGATCCTTTCCCAAAGCTGAAGATAGCTGGAAAGATAACATGATTACAGAAGCACCTTTTAAAACTATGTGATGGGAAAACCGAACCCTGCAATTCCCCTCTCATTGCCTTCAACATATTGAAAACCCCCTGAAACCCTTCATCTTAGGCTTCAGTTCTGAAGCCAAAGTAGCTTTCTTCTCTTCAATTATAATTGTCAGAAATACATATGCTGCTGTTCATACCTCCCACTCCCAATCTCTCACTTCTGTTATCCTTAATGTGATTCTGTTATCATGCTTACAGCTTGGAGCTTGGTAATAAGGTACTTCAGGATCAAGATTTCACTCCTGGAGTTCATGCATTCACTTCTCATTCTGCAGTACCTTAGCAAACTCACCTATACTGTTGTGCCTGATACCTGCTTCTCTCCTCTCCTTTAATACTTCTTAAGTTTTCAGCATCTGTTTTGCTGCTACAGTTTTAGAGGTGGTACCTCTTCTAATTTGCTTCTCAAGTTTAGAATCTTTTCTAGTTATTAAAAAAAAAAAAAGGTTTCTAAAAAAGAAAGTTAAAATAACTCTTGACTTATTTCTGTTAAATTTTATATATTTTGTGAACATTAATGTGAACATAAGTTTTATTAAAATATTTATATTATTTCAAACAATGCAACTTGAAATTTGCACATCTAGGATTTTTTTTTACATATATTTACTCCTGTGTTGAACTTTGCAAACTTAAATCTATGACTGAAAAACATTCTCTGATATAAAGAAATAAATTATTGAAGGATTGAATTCAGTATTTTGTATTGATGAGAAGGAGCACAGTTGAGCATGGGCCACCCACTGACAAAAGGATTTCTGTCCAGGACCACACACAGGATGTGATTCGTTACATCACTGATGCGCCCTGGTTCAGGTCATGTAACCAAGCGCTTTGAGGTGATGACTTGTTGTGTGTCTCCACTTAGTGTCTCCCAACTTCAGTGTCCTCTCAGGAAGAGCTCTTGGTACCTTGTGGGACACGCATGCAGTCGCTGTGCATCAGGACTTGGCTCCTGGGGGTGGGTGCTCAGTCTTCAGTCCCAAGAGCGGAGTGTGGCAGAGTAAGGATGGGGCCAGACCAGGCTGTGAGGGATGCTAAGCCAGGCTGATTTGACTGCTTTCTTCATTCATCTACCAGTTATGCCATGGGTTCCCAGCTGACAATGATTGAGAGCTACTTTGGGTGGTAGTGATGGCCACGAGTGACCCGCATGCTTGCAGGGGGCAAAGGCCCAGGCCAGCCTAACCACCTCCTCTCACCATGAGCAGCAGGGAAGCCCCTTGCTTTCTGGTCTTGGCATCTGGCTTGCTTGGTCACTCCTGAAAAGCAAGGTGCTGACTGCTTGGCTGAACGGTACTTGAAAGTGGTGTTTTCTTATCACAAATTCGTCTGAACCCAGCCACCCTGCCAGGGGCTTTCTGGGTTGTAACACTCCCTCAGCATGGCATAAGGATTTTTCAGACCTCTCTCTGGACAGGCAATACCGTTACACCACTGTGACTTCTACATGTTGCCCGTGATCTTAAAGAAAAATAAGAGCTGCAAGCTGCCTGGTGTTGTCAGGACAGGGGCCCCTTTCCTAAGAGGTGACCCTGCCTGCTTCCCCCTCTCCTGGTCAGTTGCTCTCTGTCCTGGTTAACCCTGTCATCCTTTCTGTTTGTTCAGGAGCACGTTTCAACACAAGCTTCAGTGCTTTCCCAGTTGAAACCACAGAGGTGTTACATTCCTGAGTACTTTTGCAATGGGTCAGCCAGTGCTTGTAATTTCTACAGCTCTCTAGACCATGTTCCTGGGTTCCTGTCCACCTTCGTACACAGTGCTTTTTTACAGTTCAGCCCACCTCCCTCTGAACTGGTGCGTCCCATCGTTTCAGAGCAGACAAGCTAGAAGTAAACCTGCTCCGCAGAGCAGAGCGTGTTGGACCTACCAACCCAATCTTTAGAGCATATTCCTGTTTTTCAAATTGTGTTTATCCGTTCCCTCCTTCCCCTTTCTTCACAACTCATGCAACTTGCATGCCTGCCTGATTCACCAGACTCCCACACCATGCAGAAACCTTGGTGCTGAAAGAGCAAGCAAGGCCTGGCAGGGATGCCTGCAGTGAGGCTCACCGAGGTGAGGGCAGCTCCCAGCATCCAGCCGAGGCAGCCGTCAGCCCCTGCTCCCTGAAGAGGCAGAGCCTCCACCACGACACCCTCAGGGGAGGAAGCAGTGGGGAGGGGGAGGTAGGTTAACCCCGCTTGCTGCTGGCTGCCACTTCTGCACAGAGGAAGGGTTTCAGCTGAAATGCCCCTAATCCCACTGTTTTTTTCTGCTGCTTTCTGGGCCCATTACACATAACTTTGAAGTCACATGAGGCTTGTCTCATTCTGAAGCTTGTATGTAAATGAGTGCCCAGCCTGTCTCTTGTGACTGACTTGTGTGGGAACATTAAAGCTAATGGTGCCTTTTTTTTTCTTTTTTCTTTTTTTTTTTTTAATACTCTGGTATTTCCCTAATGGCTTTAGGGGATTTTGACCCTCTGATGCTTTCTTCTGTCTGCCCAGCCAGACACCTCCTCAAGTTCAAGTATTTTTTTCCTTCCTGTTCTGCAAGAGAGAACTTTTATTTGGATTCTCCCTTTTTTGTGACCACTTATGGAAGTTTCTTTGCTGAGATGCAAATCGTTCATAGATTGTTTTCTGAGCATAAAGTTAAAACTAATATGAAACAATTGGCTTAACTACTTTCATTGCTCTGGAGTACTTTATAATATGGTGCAGTAAAGGATTGCTGTGCCAGATGTGCTTACATATTCATTTTGTTTATGGAAAGGATACTTTTAGATGTTTTCAGTAATTCTTCCTGATGGACCTAAATATTATCTGTGTTTCTAGACTTCTCAGGGATATAACGTCTGTATTAATACGTAACATGACACAGCAAAGAAGAAGGCAGTTACTAAATTTTTATACATTTATCTTCTGATACTTCAGTGCTCTGCTGGGCAAGCCTTTGTTGTGCCATAAAGTAATGGCCATATGGGCAGGGATGGGAGCACGAAACAGCATGTCATCATTTAGATGAAAACATTTACACTCTTAGATCTCTGACTTGATGTATTGCAGGAGCCTCAGGCAGGACCTAGCATGGTGGGCTTTTCAGGTAAAGCAAGAACAGAAAGGCTCCACTCAATGCCAGCTGTGATGCTCCACCTTCACACAGAAGCTTAAGACATCATATTGACAGCCTGTGAGCCAAGTACCCGTCCTTTCCTCCTGCTCTTGGTTGGATTCATCTCCATCCTGTACAGACTCCAGCTCAGCCTGCAGAGCAGAAGAGAACAGTTCCGGTTATTTAAGTCAGAATGAGTTATTCGATTAGCCCGTCAGCAGTTGCTTGCCATGCAACTTAGTGTACAGCTGCCAGCTGACCCGCAGGCGGCGTGGAGCAATTACGAATGTAATAAATGGAAATGAAAAACATTTATTTGAGTTACTGTAAATGTAGGAGTGGTCTCATATCTGCTTTTTATGTGCTTGATGGAGTCACAAGTGGTTACTCTTTTGCCAGCTGTCTCATCCTGGTGTTCCTGCACGTGCTGCAAACTGTCCTGAACTGTACCACCCCATTCCTTGGAAGTGTCTAAAGTTACTTCAAAGAGGGAAAAAAACAAAACAAAACAAAACAACAACAAACTTTTTTCACAAAACCTGGTCCTAGTCCTACACCCTTTGGAGCAGAAATAGTGTACTAGTGACATAGCCATCAGCCTGGGGACCTGAAGAGTGAGAGGCCAGCTGAGGCCCTTTTCTGGCCACAACCCTGCCATTGAAGTCTCCTACCAGCTGAGGAGGGAGGGTGGCTATATCCAAACTGCTGTGGGGAAGGCCCCTGGCCTAGGCATCAGGTACCAGTGGGTTGAAGTGGTCTGAGGCTGCCATGGCCCTGCACCCGTAGCTTGGGTCAGTGTCCCTAATATTTGGTTCTGCTCAGACGCTTTGGTTGTAAATTAGAAATGCTTTGCTTAAAGGAGACTCTGATTCTTGGGAACTGCTGTCATTTCTGCTGGGAGCAAGAAATGGCAGGTGCTCAACAGAAATGAATACACATCTGTTGTTTTTTTTCCTGTAGTAGTAGTAGTTTCCGAAGTTTTTGGATTATGGGTCACTGTGAAACTGATATGTTTTTGGTGCCTAAAATTAAACATTTGCAACAATTTCTCACGCATCACCCGATCAATTAGGGGTTACCTTATGTTACTGATGTTGCAAATGCAGCTACACGGCTCTTCAACTAAATATCAGTGACTTTTTCTGGAGCTGTAGTTTGGCAACTTTTTTTCTGTCAAAATCAGTTAAATCATCCATAACTGGGAGCTATGGCCTTTACACTGACAGTGACAGGAATAAGAGAGAAGGCAGTTCAGTGATTAGGATACACGCAGAAAAAAAGTCCCCAGAGACACAAGCTCTCTGGATACTCTAAGTTGTCCTTCTCACCTGGGAGCTTTGGCTCCTCTTCCAAACAGGCACAACCGGGACTTTCAAGTTCCTATGTAAAGGAAGTAGTCTACGTTACTGAAGAAAAGTAAAAATGCTTGTGCATTCAATCTTTGTAAAACACATAGTTTAGCACGGTGATACGATGCAAGTTTTGTCTAGGTGAGAGTCATGTGGGAGCACCAATTGCATAATTTTTATCCAGCATACTTGAGTAGGACACAACAGTATAATATGTACAGCACCAAAATATAAAACCACAACAGTGAGCAGTTACCATTTTAGTTTATTTCAAAAGGGTGAGGCCCCTTAAAATAAGGAGTTAGCGGTACAGGTGTCTTTACATCCAGGTGCTCAGTTTCTCAGCTGCCCGTATTTAACGAGCAGCGTAGCAAACCTGTTGCTGATGGGAGCAGACTCAGTGTGCTAACCTAAGCTTGTTCGGTAATCCCTGCACTGATGCTTTCTACCACACTGGTGGTAAATACTGGTGGCACGAACCCTTCCCTGTTTCAGAAGGGCGGTCCTAGCTGCACATGAGGAAAGACAAAATGCTTGGAAGTGGCTTAACTGAGCTGCTACTTCGTTAACTCCCCTTTCCTTGGCCATCCATAGTTATTTTGGAGAAGACTGCTCTCACAGGGGTTATTCATCTGGCTGTTACATTGAGACCAACACTCTAGTACCTCACAGGCCTGCCTTGCTCCTGTGTGAGTGGAGAGGCCGAACCGAGCCAGGTCGAGGCAAGCCAGGCCAAGCCAAGCCACAACAGGCCAAGCTGAGACATTCAGGGCCGGGCGGTCCTCCTGTGGAGGCCCTGTGGCCACTGACCCCCACCAGGAGCTGTGTCAGTCCTCCATCACCATCCCCCTCGGCCTGCCGGGCAGCGCAGGACCCCTGACAAAGGGCTGTCGCAGCCCTGTCCCACTGAGCGCTGCTGCAGGCAACCTAGTGAACCCGGTGTGGTGGCATCTCGAGTTGTTGAGATAAATGATCACTGAAAAAAAAAAGCCTTTATATATATAAATTAAAAAAAAAAAAAAGTCTTTAATGTTTGTCAAACAGAAACCTGAAATAAGAGCAGGTAATTTTGCCTGGGAGTTTTATGATGACTTCTTTTTGTACTAA
The DNA here is from genome assembly GCF_964211835.1 of Anser anser. NCBI lineage: Eukaryota > Metazoa > Chordata > Aves > Anseriformes > Anatidae > Anser > Anser anser. The sequence goes on from NC_139722.1 coordinate 63,191,143, forward strand.
TGTTAATTTTCAAAAACTCCCTGTGTCTAATATTGAAAGACAGCCTACGGCATGTTATCCAGACTACCCCCTCCTCCAGCCTCAGCCTCACTAAACCAAATACCATGTACGTAATCTCTCCCCCCTCCCACCACCCCCTGACCTCTGACAGCAATGATTCTTTTTGTTATTGATTCGGGTTTTTTTCTCCTCCCCTCAACCCCCCTCCCTCTTTTTTTTTTTTTGGTTAAGCCCTAGTACATATACGTGTTGGGCAGGAAGTCAGATTTCCCCTGGTGAATTACCATGGGGGGGGGGGGGGAGGAGGAAGGGGGCTTAGGTTTTGTTCTCTCATTATGGCTTCATTTCAAGGGATTCATATGATCTAATATTGAGTGCACGTTGTGAGTTAGTCCAATTCCCAAAACAGTGGCTACTAAAATTTTTTAAAAAATTAAAAAGCCACTGTTCAGTAGCATGTCACAAGAAGGGGTCAAAATTCCCTTCTCATTTACAATGTAAAGCAAAGCTAGTGAGCTGGGGATCTGCTCCAAGAAAGGCAGCGCTATGCAGTGTTTTGCACTTTTAAACAAATGCTTCTATCACCCTGAGGTGCGCTGTTGATTACTGGGGGACCAAATTTGTCCATGGCATTAAGTGCTATGTAGCCTGAGATCACACAGTCAGAATTCCCACTTGCTAAAGTTAATGACTGCAGGAGTCATTTCATTTCCTCTTGTCTGACATTCATAACAGAAGAGTGTGAAGAGCACTGAAGTGATGCCTGGAGAACATTTTACTTCCACCTCTGATAACATTTATACTGGTGTAAACCTTTGAGAACTGGACTGACTTCAGCGACTTTACTCCAGAAATTCTGTAGGATTAGTAGGATGGGAATTTAGCCAGGCTATTTATAAAAATAGTCTCTTACTTACTTTTACATGTTCTGGAGTAATAATAAATAAATAAATATATATTAAATTGCTGCTGTTGCAATCCACGTGCCACAAAGATACACCTACCTAAGCACACCTTATTGTTAAGTCCTCTTTTAAATATTGGCACACCTTGCACTGGTTACTTGTTACAGTTTAATGGGAATAAAACATCTCAGCCTTTTCTGTGGTCCTTAATGCACAACCACTTAAAGAGCAAGGGAAGTAGCCAGACTGATGTTTCAGCATGATAGCTTACAGCTTATTCAGCCGGTAACGTACTACCTGCAATGAGGACAAAACTAATTTCTACTTGAGGAAGGAGATCACATTATTTTTCATTTACGTATTATTAATGCACAGCCTAGCAGAAAGAGATGTTGTTACATGGCTTTTTCATGATCACGTGCATGTCTAGACCAGCCTACATTTGCCTAAAAGAAAAAAAGTCATCGTTTCCAGAGACTTTTTTTAAAAAAGGGAAGTTTGGGTGGTGGTGATAGAGCAATGAATGGTGACCCCTGGCAGAGCTGCTCTCTTCCAAGGCTGGTGCTGGGTTAGGTGCTTGGAGGCAGGAAAGCCTCCGGTGCTTGCCAGCGCTCCTGTGCGTTTGAGTCATACCAGTAGTGTGCACCATGTAAGTTCAAAATGCATTACTCAGACCAGGCAGGTTGCTCGGGCCCATCAGGCTCAGCCATACCCGAATCTACGTGAATGTCAAACTTAATGTATTCATCACCAGAATTTTCCTCCTCTCACGCTTTCTTTTAGGCACTCAGCAGGGAAGACCTATTAAGGCAGAATTTCATATTATTGGAGTTTCACTATTGAATTAACCAACTTTCAGTTCGGTTTGCCATTACTTCAGACTTTGAGCTTTGCTCCTCTTCCCTGCACAGGGGCTAAGTCAGATGTCCACACTGGGCTACACTGTGCACTCAGTTCTCCTCAGGGTTTTAGTTTTCCATGTGTCTGCACATTATAAGTCGACTACAACAGCCACGTCACCCGCCATGTTGAGTTACCTCACTGTCACACGTTCTTTCGTCCAAGCTGGCTTTCCTCTCCCGGAATAGCAACCCACCAGCAGCTGTGACCAAGAACAAGCTGATCTTTATTGTGCAGAGCTTCATGATACTTTCCACTGCACAGCTATGCGTGCATTTATAGAAGTGTCTACACGTGCTGTAGGTGGCACAGCATTTCCAGCTTCAACTCCCCAAGGTACCTGTGGTTTCCCTCTGTCCTCTGATGGCTTCTGTCTCGCTGTTCCCCCACCCTCACAGTAGACCGGGGTGCTCCTGGGTCAGTTTCTGGGGAGAACACATTCCTCTGCTCCGTGGTCTTTGGAGAAGTTGAGGATCCCAAGTGCAGCTTGTTGAAAATGTCCAGCCCCTAATGCTCCTCTTTGTGCTTGTCTTCTTCGTCTTGCAGATGGCTACATCTGTAGAAATGCAGAAGTCCGGCCATGTTCTGCAAAGGGCTTACCTTCTATATTTTATAATGTTTATCTTTTTATCTTTTTTGAGTTATCAACACCTCCTATTTGGAAATAATTTTGAATTAAGCTTTCATCAAACCCCACCAAATATAGAAAATGTAGGTAGGTTTCATCTCTCTCTCTCTCTTTTTTTTTTTTTTATTCTCTACATTGAAGTTTCAGCCTGTAATAGTAACATCTGTTGCATAGCTGTCAGAACAGGAATTATTCCTAAACTCTTTTTATTGGCATGCTCTTTCTGTTGTGTTTCAGGGTATTTCAACTAAATATTTTCAGTGCTAGGGGAGGTGTAACTAAATCATATTGATCATGACATATTTTTCGCAGAGTTTAAAAGAAACAAGCTATTTGAAAATACATGTTAATTTATAAATGGTTGAATAAATCTGTTTTAATACTGCAATGAGGAAAATATCATCTGTATATAAAATTAAACCATCAAAGCCTATAATAACTGGGAAATAATTGCAGGACATCAGAGAGGACAGCAAAAACAGGAGCTGATAACTTTGTGGAACCAGTAAGTGTTTAATCTATAAACTCTCTTGTTTTGAGCTGGGTGAAGCAGAGACAAGTAGACACAAGAAAAAGTACAAACAAGTTCTTTATTCTGAAACTGCATTAGAGCACTCTAAAGATAGCATCAAGGACTGCGTGGAAATCCCCTGGATACACTTCGTAATTTTTTCCGGTGAATCTCAGGATAGCAAATATGAGAGGCAAGGGTAAGTGGATGACCACAGCTGGTGTAAGCTGCACTTTGGCATTCTGCTTTTGTGGCGCAGGCACCCAGAGTGGAATTCAACTTACTTGTCCTTCTCTCCCTTGACTATAAGTAGCATCCTGATGACTAGTTCAGATGTAGATGTTTACACTGTAAAGGTGACACATTTGATGAGATGTATCCCACACACTATTTCTAAGGTGATGTTTCCTCTCAAAGAAAGTTAGAAAATCAGGGCAATGCACAGATTACCTTTTACTTTGTAGCCTACTGACTACTCAGATTTTGATGATGGGCAAACCACAGAAATCATTAAAATATATGCCAATTAATGCCTCCTGAAATCAACAGCTCTTAGGCATTTAAATGCCTTGCATAGCTGGGGGAAGTAACCTCTCACATCTTCCATGTATCTATTTGTTCTGCAAGAAATTGAAGAACTAACACTCACCTGACTCACCTCAGTAGTTATGAGATTATATTCATTAATGATTACAATATGATCCTGAGGTGAAAGATACAATACTTAACTAATTATACTTAATATTTCTATCTGTATTGATGATGTACTTGATCCCCACCAACAATGTAATGTGGGGATCAGATGAGTGCCAACTTTAGAGATTCTAGCATTTTTCTGAACTAACTTTATCTTGTTTTCTTTCAGGTACTCCATGAGATATAGAGGAACCAAGAAGAAACTTGCCCCAAAAGAACATGTAGAACAAGATACATGTCTCTGCACTAAGCAATCAGCTATATCATAAGCCCACTCTGTTATCATTTACACAGTTAGCTTACCGGTGTTACAGAAATGTATTTGAATTCCTAAATAGTTCCCAGCTCAGGTGTGTTGTGTTCCCACTGTAGAAAATCGGAGTGCAGTAATATTGGAGCAGGGCTGTTTGGAGTAATTGTTAACTGCAAGATACTTGGCATTGTTACCAAGGAAAATATATGCCACACTTGCATTAATAATGCATTCAGGAAAACAAGATTTTCCTTCGCAGTGGTTGGAATTATATCAAAGAACTACCTGGCTCCATCACCAATTTCTCTTGTTAACTGAGCAAAAGATCTGAAATGTTGTCAAACTACATGAAAAAGTACTGGGCCACAATTCTCTGCACGCCTCACTCAGTTGGCTGCAGATCATTATGTTTAGCTTCTTTGAATCATAAAGATGGAGATGTACCAGGGAATTTGTATCCAGCTTATACAATGATTAATGTTATAAACTGAGGGGGAAATAGATGACCCATTTGTTTACTCTGAGGTTTTCAAAGTTATCAAGGGAGATGAGAATAAACCATTGTGGCATGAACAAGGAAGTGAAGTGAGAAGTTCATCTCCTTTCTAGCTAGCTGTTATCTATTTTTTTGCAGTGATTTATTGCCACAATCAATGAATAAACACCCTTTTTACAGTGGAAAATGTTCCTAATAAAGATAAAATTCTGATCTCAGTGAGAACTGGGAAGTACCAGTAAAAAGTTATTAGCATGGAAAAAAAGTCTAAGCAATGAGAAATACACAGGCAAAAACACCTCTTCTCCTAGCTTGCTTATATATACAAGAACTGCATAATTCTGATTTACCCCTGCAACAAACAGTGAACACATATTGAGGTATTTGCCCATTGTGCCCCCCTACCCTCTTTGTGGTTTTCAGGATCTAATACCCCTTGTATATTTGTCTGTATTAAAAAGCATTTGTTTCAGCGGATCTAGATTGCTAATCCACCTATCTTACACTGCCTGTTTTACAGAATCTTCTGTCTCCTCCATTTTTACCGGTTTCCCAATCTTTCTGTTTTTTTCTTTTTTTTTTTTTTTTTAATTTATTTATTTAGTTATTTATTTTATCTTATCAGTAATGACTTAATATTTTCTTCCTGGCCACAGATGAAACTGTTGAATTAAACCAAATCTGGCACTGATCTCTGCAGAAAATAACTAGAGAAGTCATGTGCTGAAGATTTCTCATTGCCAATCTATTAATAATTTTGCCAGGATGTCAGTTCTCAGTTTAATGTGTGTGCTGTTTCTGGCAGTGAGAATTGCTATATTTTTCTATCAGAATATTGTATAATATTGAATTAAATACCTCACAAAAGTGTACATAATCACTTTTATTAACCATTCTAGTAACTACTGTCAGCTATTCATGGAATCATTATTTTTTTAAAAAAAGGTGTTTTATTCTATTAATTAACTTAGAATGACATGAACTATTTCCCTTCTTCAAACAACTGTTGTAGGATTTGTGGGTGTAAGTTGCCTTCAAGAAGAAATGATGTTATTTACTTATATCACACAAGAACAGTATTTTCCATTGCATTAATAATTTAAGGAGAACATTAAATACAGAACCAGGATGTTTACTGAACACTTTTTCCCTGTATGTTTATAGAATTGTTTATCTCCAGAGGAGATATTTACTGCTGCTGAGATGAATTTGATGATAAAAACTTCTTTATTGCCTTTAGTTTTGCTAACCTTTGATTTTCCCTCAATGTGAGTGTAACTTGGCTAGAGAAGATATCCAAAGTGTTCCTAAGTTCATCCTTCTACATGTTCACGTTCTCTTTCTGTAAAGTGGAATTATATTGTAAAAGATCTAATCATTTTACACAGGCCAAAAATGACCTACAATATAAAAGCTCTTCAATGTCATTAACTTTTTGTAGTCTCTATGTACCAATCTAAACCCCATGAAAAATAAACAAAGTCAAGCCCTTAGCAAAGTTTCATGCCAGGCAATCTTTTTTTACCTACCCTCTGTCCAAAACACGTAAACCACTGTATCTTCTGCCATCTGGTGCTCGACTTTGTGGAGTTTCAATCCCTGTATGTGGGAGAGAAGTGTTCATGCTATAAACAACTCAGATGTCAAATGAACAAATGGATGACACACAGTGTGTACTGGGTTACAGTTCAACCGTCAGGTTTTGGCATTATGTGGTAATGCAAAAAGTTCCCTCCTCCTACGTGTCTGCACAATTCATCAAGCTCCACTGCCATATTCTTGCTACTGGGCTGTTCCAGCATAGCAGAGAAAATGATCCTTCAGACACTCAACCTAAAAAATATGGTGGCCTTCATTTGTAGCTCCACTCAATTGTCAGGTTGTACAAAGGCTAAACAAACTGCAAACAGTTGAAAAAAAAAATCAAATATTTTCCTATGTTAAATAAGAGAGAAAAAATGTGTTATGGATTTCCTCCATCTGGTCACTGAAAACTTTCAGGAGGAAAGCATTAATTTTAGAAACAGCAATTCATGCATTTGTAATGAGATTTACATATGGGTATAAGCAAAAAAGAGATAATCCATGGGAAGTCTGTGAAGGCTTTTTCTCAAGAGCATTGTCTATTATCTCTGAATGGCTCAGCTGAAGTTCATCTACACCAATGCAACAGCATGGGCAGCAAACAGAAGGAGCTGGAGCTTTGTGTGGCAAGCAAACTATGACTTAGTTGCCATCACTGACACATGGTGGGATGACTTCCACAAGTGGAGTGCTGCAATGGATGGCTATAAGCTCTTCAAAAGGGATTGACAACAAAGGAGGGACATTGGCATGGCTCTCTATATTAGAGGGTGTTTAGATGTTGTAGAGCTCAGGGCTCAGAATGATAAGGTCGAGCCCCTGTCGGTAAGGATCGGGGTAAGGCCAACAAGCCAGACATCCTGGTGGGGGTCAGTTATAGACCACCAAACCAGGATGAAGAGACAGACAAGGCGTTCCACAAACAGCTGCAGAAGTCATGCTATCATCAGCACTCATTCTCATGGGAGACTTCAGCTTCCTAGACATATGCTGGCAATACAATACAGCCCAGAAGAAGCAGTCTAGGAAGTTCCTGGAGTGTGTGGAAGACAATATCCTGACACAGCTGGTAAGTGAGCCTACTGGGGGAGTGCCCCGCTAGACTTCCTGTTCACAAACAGAGGAGGACTGGTGAGAGATGTGGAGGTCAGAAGCTGTCTTGGGCAGAGCGACCACAAAATGGTAGAGTTCTCTGTTCTTGGTGAAGTCAGGAGGGCGTGGTGGTTTTACGCAGCTGGGCAGCTGAGCTTCCACCACAACCTCTCTCTCACTCCCCCTGCTCAAAGAGAAAGGGGGAGAAAATACAATGGAATAGGGTTGAGATAAGGACAAGTAGATCACTCAGAAATTATCATCATGGGCAAAACTGACGCAACATAGGGAGATTAATTAAATTTATTACCTATTACTAACAAGCTAGAGCAATGAGAAACTAAAAAAAAAAAAAAAAAACACACAAAGAACTCCTTCCCCTCATCCACCCTCTTCTATATCCTCCCCCCCCCCCCCCCCTTCCACCCTGAGCAGCACAGGGGAACAGGGAATGGGGGCTGCGGTCAGTCCCTGACGCTTCATCTCCGCTGCTCCCTCATGGTCTCTCTCTGCCCCTGCTCCCCGTGGGGTCCCTCCCACGGGATGCCGTCCTTCCCGAACTGAGCCTGCGGCGGCTGCCCACAGGCAACAGCTCTTCAAGAACTGCTCCCACATGGGTCTGTACCACAGGCAGCAGCTCCCCCCAGACCCCCTGCTCATGCTTGGTCTCCTCTCCACGGGCTGCAGCTCTGGCCCAGGGCCTGCTCCTGGGTTAAAAACTGTCTGGATGGCCGGGCCCAGAGAGTAGTGGTGAATGGAGTGAAATCCAGCTGGCAACCGGTCACCAGTGGTGTTCCCCAGGGGTCGGTTTTGGGGCCCATCCTCTTTAATTCTTTTATTGACAATTTAGACAAGGGGATTGAGTGCACCCTCAGTAAGTTTGCAGGTGACACCAAGCTGGGGAGAAGTGTCGATCTGCTGGAGGTTAGGAAGGCCCTGCAGAGGGACCTGGACAGGTTGGATCGATGGGCAGAGGCCAATGGGATGAGGTTCAACATGGCTAAGTGCCGGTTTTGACTTTGGTCACAACAACCCCATGCAGTGCTACAGGCTTGGGGCAGGGTGGCCGGAAAGCTGTGCAGAGTAAAAGGATCTGGGAGTGTTGGTTGATGAACATGAACCAGCAGTGTGCCCAGGTGACCAAGAAGACCAACAGCGTCCTGGCTTGTATCAGGAATAGTGTGGCCAGCAGGACCAGGGAGGTGATCGTCCCCCTGTACTCTCCTCTGGTGAGGCCACACCTCGAGTACTGTGTTCAGCTTTGGGCCCCTCAGTACAAGAAGGACATTGAGGCCCTGGAGCGTGTCCAGAGAAGGACTACAAAGCTGGTGAGGGGCCTGGAACACAAGTCCTGTGAGGAGCAGCTGAGGGAACTGGGGTTGTTTGGTCTAGAGAAGAGGAGGCTCAGGGGAGACCTCATTGCTCTCTACAACTGCCTGAAAGGAAGGTGTGGAGAGCTGGGGGTTGGCCTCTTCTCACAGATACCTAGTGACAGGACTAGAGGGAATGGCCTCAAGTTGCGCCAGATGAGGCTTAGGTTGGAAATTAGGAGACATTTCTTCTCAGAAAGAGCAGTCAGGCATTGGAATGGGTTGCCCAGAAAAGTGGTGACGTCACCGTCCCTGGGGGTGTTGAAGGAAAGGGTGGATGTGGTACTTGGGGATATGGTTTAGAGGGCAATATTGGTGGTATGTGGACGGTGGATTAGATGATTTCAGAGGTCTTTTCCAACCTTAATGATTCTATGATTCTATTTCCCTGTCCCTCTCAGCTACAGTGTCTCCAGGTTGCAACTCCGAGGACCGAGGACAACCCAGGACTATCTTTCTCCAAAAGATTTGGGTCTGGTAGGTCTGAGGAGGAATTTTCTTCCCTGGACAGTCCATCTGGGAAGAGTGTAAATGGTGCTTTGTCATGGACATTTGCAAAGAGGGGGTTTCCTGTTCATGACTACAAGAGATTATAGATTTGCCTCTTTAAAAAGAATTAATTGTCAAGAAGAACCACACAAGCTTACTCCTGGGTTCAGCTGGCAGGCACCATCCTGGTGGTACAGCTACAGCTGCTATGGTAAAGCATGGCTAGGAGATGGCCTTTCCCTCTGCCTTGTGACACCTGTTCCTCCCCACCACACTGCCTGTGGAATCTACGCTGCTGTGCCCACAGACGAGGCCACCGCAGCCCCTCCAGGGCTGAGACGTTTCTGTGGGGAGCCATCTTCCCTCCCTGTCACCTGCTGGGGCTGGGCCTCCTGTGGGTTGGGGAGGTGGGACAAGGCAAGAGAGCAAGCCAAGGGCTCTTGAACAATGCCAGAAGTGGATGAATCTGCTCATCATGTACTTCCTTTTCATGCATTTAGTTAGTTATTTCCATCTTCTGATTTATTCCCATTTCTTTTCCTGTACTCTGTATGCCGGCAAACCCCAGCACTGCCCCTGCGTCCTGGGGGCCAGTGCAGCAGGACACACTGGTGCCAGGTAAGAGCTAGTGCACCTCCTGCTGCTGGGGGACAGGGGCAGCCCCACAGGGCAACCATGCATGGCTCAGCTTGACTTCCATCACTTCGCCCAGCATGACCTAAAATACAGCCCAGTGTCTTTATGATGCGTGGAAAAAACTCTTGAAATCTCTTTGCTGCTTCCACATATAGAGCCTAGCAGAATCTCTTGGGGTTTTGTTTTTTTGTTGCTTGTTTGTTTGTTAGATTTTGCCTCATTTCCTGTGAATTTTGAAAGAAAAAGTTTTAAAAAGTCCCCAGGCAAGCATGTTTCCAGCATGGGAGGAAGAAACTCAGCGGTGCCTGTCCTGCCCAGCCAGGCTGCTCACTCATGCCCAAGCCGTGCGATGAAGTGTGAGCTAGGCGCAAGTTTCTAACCACTGATACCACCCCATTCACCCACAAGGACACAACTTTATGCCTTTAAACTCTGGTTCATCCATTTCACCCGTTCTCAAAATGATTCTACAGAGAGTTAGAGGTACAAGCCTGGATAAACATATTTATACCGCACCAGTCACGTGGGACAGACAGGTGTGCAAGACTGTGCGTACCCTTGCTCACAGCAGTGAGCCAGAGCATCTGTGTGCCAAATATTTTCAGGCTTTGTAATTTAAAGGAAACTGCCATTAAAAAGACAAACAAACAAACAAAAAAAAACTGTAACTGATTTTCTCTGAAAAACTGTGATCAGGGTGAAGAAAAAAAGCAGAGTGTTTTGCTGATTTTCTTTTTTTAAACTAAGATTGCAGCTCACCATTGTAAAATTACCTCAGTCAAAACAACATTGCACTATCATTGTATATAATGTCAAAGCTTTAACATACAGCTGTTGCCTGACACAATACAATATTACTGAAAGGCTGATTAAAAAAGGACAGTGTATATTTATATTGTACCTTGCCTTCTTCTATAAATAAGTTACCTAACTAAAGCAAATAGTGAGAGGAAAATGAGATCTTGCTTACAGCATTATTTATTTTGTCACCAAAATTAAGTTTACCACATAAAGTTAATAACTGCAATTTAAAGACATCATCTCACTGAATAACAGTGAGAAACAGGAAAAGATAAGTCACACCACACCCAGAAACCACGCTTGCATAGTCACAGAATAACCTGAGTTTCCTGAACAAATGACAGGTGATTTTTTCCAACCTTCAGATAGTCATTTTTGTCCTCCTAATTCTGGCTTAATCAAAAACCACATGTGAAAATCTTAAAAAATCCGCCCTTAAGTACTCACCCAGGCTGGACGAGTCTGTTCTCTATGCCCACTGGCAGTGCAGGGGCTCATCTCAGCAGAGGGTCTCCCCCTGTCTCACCTCCTCCTCCCTGCTAAGGATGCTGTGGTGGGTGGGATGCTTTACCACTGGACCACCTAGCAGCTCCTCTACTTCTGCTTGGATCATGTCCAAATTCCTCTAATCAGAGGAATACGAATATAAAAGCATATCTGATGTCATTCGATCAATACCCACTTGAGAGTAATCAGGGATGACTTTAAAAAGTGTCCCCTACTTTTCCCTTGCCTATTAATTACACAAACTCCTCCTCCCCTCCCCTTGTCAGTGAGACACAGGGGAAACTAGCCACTGGTGATGACTTATCTGCACAGATTTCATGTGGCTTGTCATCACAAGACTGGGTTTAGCAGATCATGCAGCTGTTTTGCTAAACAGAGTGGTTTATTCTGTCTTTGGTCACTTTTTTTTTTTTTTTCCGAAATATAACATTTGCACAGATATGTGTTTCAAAAAAAAAATCAACTTCTAGATGGTATCTCTACTGTCTCAACCCTCACTACTGTAAAATCTAAGTTGGAAGTTTACCATGATTCATGCAACCTCTTCCTTTCCCACGTGAAAATAGTTCTTGTTCCTCAGACACTTTATCTAGGAGTCTCTCACACGTCTGTGTACCTGAGGCTCGAATGCTTGTACATAAGTCTCAATTGTTCTTTATTTCAGCTCAGGGTCAGATGTTTCAGACATCACTCATACTTCCAGCCACATCTCTCCAAGTAACGTGACAATATTGTCACATTTTTCCAAAACGTCATGAGGTACTTCCATCCATTTCAAAAGCTGTCACTGCCAGAAAACTTCAGATGGGAGTCAAGCCTGTGGCTGGAGCCAGCACATCACACACACCATCTGATACCCCCAAAGGATGCCTTCAGTTCCCACCACTCCACTGTCATCCAGGGGCTGGCAGATCTCCACAGCTTTGCCGTGTGCACGGTCTCCCATCTGTTTTGGCGTCCTGATGTCTTCATCTCTGTGCTTCCCCCTGGCACAGTCTCGGTGCTGCCTGCCTGTGCTGGGAAGCCACTGCATGTGCTGAGGACCCCGAGTCATCAGGGCAGTGCCTGTGGTCAGCACAGCTGCTGCCGTGCAGTGAGAGTGCTGTGACATAGCTGGCTGAGAAAAGTTTCCTTGTGGGCAGATTCCCCTTCCCAGTTCCTCTTTTAGCCATTTTTTTTGCCTCCCCCTCACTCATCACAGCCTCCTCCTGTCTGCTTGGCCAGCAGCCTGCCCGCCTGCTGCCTGTGTGCTGTCATCCCTGGTGCAAACAAGCACCACAATTGCTTTGTGAAGCCCACAGGACTTCACAGCTCTCATGTAATGACATGAAATGTTTGAAAATAGCTAAAAGACACGTTTTTTTGTGCCACATACTTTTTTTTTTTTTTATAAGTAATTTGCTGTGGTGCTTGGTGGAAGTATTTGTAAACATGGCTGTAGAGCAACCACAGCATTTTGTCCCCAGCCAACCATTATTCTGTACCAGGTGAAGGACCAAGGACAAAATGTTGCAGAAGTCCACATTCCTGTTAGTACACTGATGAGGACAAGCCACCATTAGCAAGAAAAACGATGGCATGGACGTGGCTGACAGACTCTGCTGTCTTGCAGTGCTTCTCTGCCTCTTTAAGAAACTATACAATCAAGAGGGAAGGAGTGTTTGATTTTTTCTAGGAGGTTATTTAGGGCTGCCTGTTGCATAATTAAGAAATGTTTCCACCAAGTGATTAGCAGCCTACCCAACTGTGCATATCTTTTATTCACCTTCTGCTTGGGAGCACACCCAGGCTTTGTGCTTTATATTGAGCTATTTTCACCTTTTTTGCTGCAGCTGTTTTCAATGGAAAGTGCTGAAAACGCTTCTCCTCTGCCTAATGGCCAAGGAAAGAAAAAATATTCCTTAGACTTCCCAGAGAAACAGTTCAGTCACCTATAGCCCTTTACAGGTTTCTTTGATACCTGCCTTTTGCTGAGGAGGCATCTCATGCCACACATGCCCTTTCTCCCTCCCCACCTTGGACAGACTGGCAGCATGCCCCTATACTGTTCTGTAGAGCCCACAGCCCATGCGGGTCCTTCAAGACCTGTTGTGTTCTGCTTAGGTGATCAAGGCTTTAAAAGGCATGCGAGCCTGGGAGAATTGTTCCCTCAAGAACCACTTCCTGCCATTACTCTGTACTTTTTTTTTCCTTTTTTTTTTTTTTGGCTTGAGAAGAACCATAGCTGCCATTTGTAAGTTTCCTCCCTCTATAATAATTTTCTCATGCCCTATCCATTTTATAAAAGGAAATCGAGATGTGCCTGGTTTTTCCAGTGCCTGTTGAAGGCGGAGAAAAAACACAAGCTTCAGTAGCTGACTTTCATGCAGTATACAAATACCCCAGCAATGCATAAAATATAGCTCACTCTTCAGAACTTCATAAGAGATCTAACCCATGTTTCATTCTGCAAGCAAAGAAGAGGGATGATGCACCTCAGATGAATCAGGCAAACAGCCCACACTTGCCTGAGCACTGGAGGCAGTCCGTGACAGTTTTCTCAGTGACCAGTGTCCCCTGGAGGTTCTCAGGTTCAGACCCATTGCGGTGAAGGCTGGGTTACTAGCACAGCAGAGGAGGATCTGCCTACCTAAGCATATTCATTGATTGATTAGAACTGCAAAAAGAGAAGATCAGAGAAAAATCTCTTCTCAAACTTCACGCAAACTTCACTGAAACTGACCTGAGCAGCCTTTAAAATTCTTACCACCCCCAGGGGCACCACAAGCTATGTGGGATGTTGATTATCTGATTACTGCAGCTCTCCCTTAAAAAAGGGTCCCTGAAAATCCCTCTGCTACATGCTGTATTTCTGCTACTTTCCTGGGGGATGTGTCACCTCCACCTGCTTGTAGAAAGAAGATTTATATAGGTTTAAAGAAGATTTAAGTACAGATTTATATGGCTTTGCCCGTCTGCCAGAGGAGCACAGGGGTGCCTCATGCCAGCAGCTTGAAATGTCTCAGTAAAGTCTGGGTTAATACCACAAACCTTCCACCAAAGCTTCCTGGCAGCTCTTCACTTCAAAACTTTTCTTACACTGGGATTGTTGGTGGAAAAAAAACCAATACCAAAGATAGAAAATGTTTGAGACTAAAAATACAGAGTAACCAGGGGTATTGTGTGTGGTTGAATAAAGGGAAGTACTTGACCTCATGGTGCCCTGGGTTCCAGATGAACAGTCCTGAGCCTGTTGAATCAGTATCTCACAGCTTGCTTTTTTGTCAGTATTCGTCCTTGACGTTATGTGTCACATCTTAAAGAAAAAATAAATCATTTATAACATCATATAAATATCTGCTTATGGGAATTAGTGACAGCTGCTACAGGTATGCACAACAAACAGTTTGTATCCGTGAGAATAAGGTACATTTGATGTAGCAATTGAATATGTACTACTTATAGCCACATAGAAAAAAAAAAAAAGGAAAAGGTGAACAAAGCATTCATTACATGGAGAGAGAAAACAAGGGCGCTGGAGTTTAATGTTCATTACCTTCTATTCAGGTACACTATGAATCCTTTCTAGATGCCTGTCTCTGAATAAGAGAATTTTGTGGGTTATCTGGGGACTCTAGACTGATGAATTCAGTTCCTGAGTCTCCCACAAATTTCCCATATAACTTAGAGAAATCATTCAACCTAGCAATGCCTAATCTTTTTTTTTCTTCACTTTTTTTTTTTTTTTAATAGCATTTCTAGTGACACTGCTCGGTATAAAACTTTCATATACTAGATCAGGTGCCTGATATGTCTGTCATATAGAAGCACACATACCTCATCATGCCTCCTAGTGCTCGTGCAGTGAACAACAGACACCCTCATCTTGTAAAGGTATGGTGTTTCTGCGTGAAAAGATCATGGTCAGGGCTAAGCTTATGGCCAGAAAGCTCTAAAAAGAGTTTCATAATCATAACTCGCTTTCTATTTGGCATCACAACAGACAGTTTCATCACGGACTTACTAAACAGGGATGCAAGATTACCTTGATGGTCTCAAGAAATCTCTCATTTCCAAATTTTAGAAAGCTACAACCATTAATTTTCTCTGAATATGCATGAGTCTTGGTCATGTTATTAGAAACAACAGACAAAACAGACTTACTGGCAATTGACATAAATGGACAAAAAGTTAATAAATAAATCACTGTTCAGCATAAGAAAAGTCCCTAGAGACAGTTGTGTAACTATTTATTTGCATCATATGAGATTTATACTGATTTCTGGCATGACATTAAGCAAGAAAAAAAAAATAAAGTTTTGCCCAATTTTTATGAAATCTTGTAAGTAAATGTGTGGTCACCATTTTCACAACACATGCTCTGGAAGAAGAGCCTTACTTTTACCGAAAGACTAAGAAAAAGGTAAAAATTTGATTGAACTACTTCAGCCTCAGCTAAATCTCATCACACGTCCTCTCAGCTGACTCCAGTAGTTTCGTTTTGAATGTACGATCTAATAATCTAAACTCAAATCTCACTGCTGTAGCAGTGCAAAGGTGTAGAAAAAACACCTAGACTCTGTGTGGGAATTTGCTACAAGATTTTGAAGACAGTTGTCCTGGTCAACAAGGTGCACCGATTCCACCCCCCCACCCCCCGTGAGTCAGTTATTTTTTGGGTAGCTAGTGCCTAGCCTGCCTACCATTCTCCATCACTGTTTTTTCTTAATCCCTAGCAGTGCATATCAGTCTCCATGAGTGCCAGTAACCAGAAACACAGCCTAACTGAGAGGAGAGAGAGTTTTGGTGCCACAGTACTGTTCCAGAATACCCCAGTGCTCTAATCCACTGCTCTACCAAGTGTTCACATTTCATTGTGTAATGTCAAGAAATATGAATCTGTTTAAAATATTTTATCAGATATGGATACAGAAGCAAAGATTTCCTATTGCTGGATACTGGTAATAATGCTTGGTAACAGGGACGCAGTAATGCTAAGGATCAAGGCAGAACTGCCCTGAACTTCTGCTACTCTCTTCAGATGAACCCACAATTTTCACATTCTAAATGCACAAGAAACTGTTAAGTGCTTTCTATTTAGAATAATAATAATAATACTCTATCTAGTCTGTGTAGAAATAAATAAATTGCTATACAGGAAAAAAAATCCTTAAACGAAGTAATTTAATTGCTGAGCCAATAATGAGATATCTCCAGGAAATGTAGGTGGAAAAAACTTGCCATCATAAAGACAATGCCAGGTTTTTCTTTGTTTGTGAGGCCAGGTTTCCACTTTCTGCCTGTGAAATCAGCCTGGATATTGTAATTATAGGAAAAAAACATGTAGTCATAATGAAAATGCATTAAAAATTTCTGTCACACCTGGAGTGGTTGAAAAAAAAAAACAACTGTCAGAACACTTCCAAATTAAAAAGGCAATATCAAAGAAATATTTCACAATATCATGTCAATTTTGCCAAAATGCTATTTCAGACAAAAAAGATGAGAAATTCCTGACATTATCAGATGATCTGTTTAAATGTCTCATTAAGGAAAAAAAAGAAAAAAAAAAAAGAAACACTGAGGCTACAGTTTTTTGTTAAAGTGAAATACCTGTGCGAGTCCAAGTTAGGCTAATTGCAGGTCTAGTTTCTTTTGCTATATTCCTATTTGTTGTCCAGAGTTCTTTGGTGACAAGTTAAGCATTCAGGTTTCAAAAATGTCAAGATCTTTTATGAAAGTAAGACTTCAAACTCTTTTAATGATTTTCAGATTTCTTCCTTGGATTTTTAACATAACTTTTTGATTTCTAAATGCCAAAAGAAGCAAAACAATATTTACTATGCAATGTTTCTTAGTACATGAGTAGTAGATTTCCTTTACAGATTGAGTCAACATTTTCAACTACAGGAAACTAAAACTAATGACCTATATCCATGCATATACATTTAACCAGTTCTGAAAATGCACAATTAGCATTTATATTCCTTAAGGAAGGTGATTGCCTTTACGTAAAAGGGTAAAAGTGGTTATAAAAGGCACGTTGGCTAAGACATGGGCACCTGTACTTTCCCACACCTGCAGAAGGTATCAGGATCCAGAAAATCACTTAAAAGAAAGGAGTACATTTTTAGTTAATTCCTGAGTAAAGAAATGGCAGAAGAAAACACTTTCAGAGAATGCTAAATGGCAACTCCTTGCTGCAGTCAAGTAGCATATGGGAGGTGGTGGTGTTATCTTCAGTCTGTTGACCAGGGCCATGGTGTTACTGTTCTGCTTGGGCTGTGTTACAGGTGAATGGGACCATTGTAATTTATGGCCCTGCCTCAGTGGGGTGATCCCTACCCAACAGTCGCCTCTGTGGCTGTCTTCGGCTCAAAGTGGTGTGGACTTGCTGCCAAGTCACTGGGAACCATTGAAATAACTCACCTACAGGCAACTTGCTTATGTAGTGGGCATAAGATGTCATTGTTATTGGTCTTAACTTCCTATTTGCCTGATCCACTGAAATCACTGCATCATTTCAAGTTTCCTTACAGATGTTTTAGGTTTACTAAGGCCCTAGTTCAGACCATACCAAGAACTGAGGGCATGAGAGGACTGATACTGTATAAGTAATATTCAAAAGCATTTCAAAGGCTTACTAGGTACAGACAATGCAAATGAATTAAAGTCTGATTTTCTAGGTTGCAGTGACTAGAGATGTCCTGTTTCTGACTTTCACTGTAGACTTAATTGACCACAGCAATACTTTTTCTCTTGACAGAACTACTATCTCTTTTTGTCTGACAGCAAAAGTTTGCTCTCTGGCATGAGTCACTGGATTTTCTGTGGAGAAGAGATATTACACCACTATAATATGCAGAAGCACCTCTAAGCTATCTTTACCTTGATTTGGCAATAGTGAGACAAGTCCATGGCCGGTCTTGGGGAAGAAGCATTTCAACATACAGCAGTGCTGACGTGGCCAGTAAAATGTAACCACATACCAAAATCCCTTGTGTCACCTTTGAAAAGATCCCTCCATCACACTAAACCCATAGTGTCCTCATCAGATGTACCCTGTGGCTCAGAAAGCCTGCCTGCTACCTTTTCTGTTTTTTATGCAAAACTGAGGAACATGGAGCAAAGAAACAGCTTGACCTACAGAGCTCACTATACAGGTAGAGAGACCTACTAGCAACAGAGATGATGGGATTACTAAGTGAGACAAAATAAAACAAAACAAACAAGCAAACAAAGAAATTAAAAAAATAATAAATTAAAAAAAAATAAATTAAAAAACTACTTTTTGGTTTGATCATGTCCACAGAAGTACAATAAACAAATATATGGACAAATACACCTCTTTGACCTACCTTTCAGGACACAGGCCTACTTTTTGCCTTGTGAAACTATCCAAAAGTGTCCTTGGTCAGTGTTTTCTAAGGCATATACAGAGGGGATCCCGTGAAAAACAAAAAAAAGAGGCACCTCATAGCCATCAGCTGTTCAGTGGGACCTTGCTATCAGGTGCCCTTCCCAGTGCATCCAAGGGCAAGCCATTCCCAATGGATTAATGAAAGAAAGCTCAAACCTTGGTAGATATGCTAACTATTTCATTTCTGTGATTTCTAGAGACTGAGGAGGGGGGAAAAAAAAAAAAAGATAAAAAAAAAGATTAAAAAAAATAGTGGGAAGCAGCAGAGGGAACATCAAAGTCAGAGAAAAGAGGAGGAGGAGGTGCTTCATGGTGGAGCAGACCGACACTGCAGCCCATGCAGGACTCACACGGGAGCAGAGGGATATTCCTGAAGGACTGCAGCCTGTGGAGAGCCCACACCACAACAGAATTTTCCTGACAGGAACTGCGGCCTGTGGGTAAGCTCACGCTGGAGCTGAGGAAAAGTGTGAGTAGGAAGGAGCAGCAAAGAGCACTCCATGTACTGACCTGCTCCCCTTGCACTGCTTGGAGGGTGGTAGAGGAGTCCAGAGTGAAGGAGTAACATTGAGCCTGGGAAAGGGGGGAGGAAAGGTGTTGTGTTGATGTTTGTCTTTTTGTTTCTCATTTATCAGATGTATTTTAACTGGCAATAAGTTAAACTGATTTTCCCTAAGTTGAGGTTGTTTTACCTGCAAGAGTAACTGGTAAGTAACCTCCCTGTCTTTATCTCAGCCCATGAGTTTTCTCATCTTATTTTCTCCCTCTGTCTTGCTGGGGAAAGGAGATGGCAGGGAGGGGGAGGAGGAGGCTGTGAGTAAGCCACTGAGTGGGCATTTAGCTGTTAGCCAAGGTTAACTCAGCACAGTCCTCTTTTGGTATCTGTGGACTTCTCTTCTAGGGGAGCGGGGTAGAGAGATGTTACTTTTGCTTTACCTTTTATCTCCCAGACAACAGCAAGGCCGGGCACAGACGGACTGATGGGTACTCCACATCTGGGACTTCCAGCACCATCTCCAGCTGAGCCAAGAACTCCTCCCCTCAGGCAGGGAATATCCTCCTCAGCCTTCATTATAACTAGGATGGGTCTAATACAAGAGGGCAGATGAGGACATACTAGCTCAGGCTCAGTGCTGACCACAATGCACTGTTCAGTCTGGTTTTGTGAAGAGCTGCTGTGCAAAACTCTGCTATGCGCCGTGCCAAACATCCCTCATCATCCGAGCATCCCCACTACCAGTACACAGAACAATCAAGATTCCTGTTATAACCAGTAACAAAGTAGGTTGTCCTGACGCATTGGCCTGTCCACATGAATTTGTCCATGAAGCGACTGATCGGTTGTATAAAAATAATAACGTGTGTGTATGAATATAGCAGCATAAGAACGCACGAGTGGCCTTTTGTTACTATATGCCGCCATCTAGTGCTTACTTCTTGTTGCCTACAGTCGTCAGAAAACGGTGCTGCTGTTCTTCACTGCTGATGAGTAATATGAGACAAAGAGGATGCACAGACAAGAAAATTCCTTTCCTTGTCCAGTGCATATGCATTAGCCTTGAAGTGTGACATGGAGAGTCACACATGGAGAGTGTGACTTAGCTTTTTGGCTATGGGTAGTCTTTCAAAAAAGGAAAGTTAATGTATGGGCACTGAACTCCCACCAATACCACAAGTAACTCCTGTCAGAAATGGCAACAGTTATATTGCTCCTTGTATTAATCCAGTGTGTATGTGCTTACATACGTATAGAAATCCCATACCCAAACAACTTCCTGGTATACTTTTGGCTTATTTTTCTGTATAAATCTATTTACACATGACAGTCCATGGGTTTATTTCCTAAATAAACTATTTTGCTACTTATTTTCTAAGAAAAACAAAGTTATTTTAGCATTTCTTTGGGTCAGAGAAATGCTGAATAGTCTTAAAGAAATGCATAAAAACTGAAACAAACAGGAAGAGCACACATATGTAAGGTTTTATTTTATTGATTTGCATATCCCCAGACAGGATGTATGGGAATACTTACTTAATATTTAGCTAATAGTCAAATGATAATAAAAAAGGAGTTGCACAAGAAACTGCAAAAATGTTTAAACATTGATCTAATTCATATCACCAGCTGAATACTAGAAAAGCTTGTTGATCTGTGTAGTAGACCTCAGTAGCAGTTTCTACTGCCTGAAAAATTGCAGTCACAAGGTACGAGAATCCAGCTAGTTTCCTATTTCTGTTGTATCTTCTCCGTCCTCCTCCTAAGAGGCTGCCAGCCGATCCATGCTCTGGGGCAGGCACCACCAAGCACACCACCCTCACTTCCCCTGCACTCAGTTGCCCATGCGCAGTGCAGAGCATGATGGAGTGAGGAATGCGTTTATTGCAAGAGGAAAGAAAAAGCAAGTTTGGTCACTCAGCCATAGGTCCCCCAGTCCTACTCTGCCTGTGTGCTGTGTGAGATATTTTGGGGTCCTGTGTAGCTGAAGCACCACAGAGCGATGTGTGAAAGGCGACAGGACTCCCCCATCCATCGCTTGGCGTTGCTTGCCTTAACCAGGGACACACATCACAGTCCAGCCTTTATATTTTCAAATTAAAAATAAAACAGTATTTGTCTCTAAGAATACACACACACCTGTGCTCATATTCTTACACTGATATAGCTTGCTGTACTTTGCGTGGCAACCTGTTTGCAGAAGCAAACGAGTACATTAATATGAACTACGCACAAATGTTACGTTAGTAGGTTATACACGCATCATGAAAATAAATCCTTCAGGCACACGTTATTAACATGGGAGAACGCATGAATTTACACAGGTTTGTGAGAAGAATGTAGAGATCTAAGGCAGAGGAAGCATTCCACTTCCCTGGTTTAGCCTCCTGTATCACACCAGCAATGTGTCTCACCATCAGCCTTTGCTTTGCAGGTATTTGAGGGTATTACTGAGTCTTGCAGGAAGGCAACGGGCTAGTCCTGCTGAGCTCCCCCTTTGAGCTCACACATCCACGGATCAGGCATATTTCTGCCTGATATTTAACATATTTAACCATACCTAACGCCTGTTAAAGCATGGGCCCAGGAGACCATACTCTACCAGGAACATGGAGGTGCACCACTGCCTGGCCAGAGACAGCTACCAGGCATCCAGCTACCACAACTGGCTCCACAACAGGACTTTTCCAGCCTGACCCCTTCTGCAGGCTAGCCCTTCAGGGAAAAAAAAAAAAAAAAAAACAAACACCAGCTCTGCTGACTGCCTTCTGGCCCCTACGATCCCTCCAGCCTGGGAGAAGTTCACAAGCTCCCGGTGGCAGAAAGCTCACAGGCCCCCACCAGCGTTGCGTTTGCTCTGCATTTGCCTCGTTTATGAGGCGGGCCCGGCTGGCTCGGCGCGGCCCTGTCCGTCCTAGAGACCCCCAGCCCGAAGACCCCCAGCCCGGAGACCCCCAGCCCTGCCCGGCCCGGAGACCCCCGGCCCCGTCTCCGGGCGCCGCCAGGGGGCGGGTGCGGGCAGCGCGGCGGGGCCGTGCCCGGCCTCCTTCCCCTCGCTGACAGGAGCGTCCTGCGCCAGGCCCTGCCCTTGTTTCGGGGTGGTAGCTTTGTTCTGCCTCGAAGGAAAGGTTTCCTGACCAGGGGAAGCAGTCGAGCCCTCGGTCTGGAGGCAGGCAGGCGCTGTGCCGTCTCTCTGCCGCGGCACGGTTCGGTGTCACAGGCATCTGGCCACATGCAGCGTCTGTTTTTTGCAAGCAGGCCTTCCTGACTTTTTTTCATCCCTGGGGTCTCATTCTTTTGCCAGAAGGATCCTGTCCTTATCTCTTACAAAGAAATAAGCACAAAATGAGAGCAATTATCTGACATGCAAAATAAAAAGTGTCATTTTGCGTGGAAAAATCTCTTTCCCAGTTTAGTAACCATCTCCGCAAAAAAAAGCAGCACTCACTTCAGTCTGTGGCATTCACACACAAGCTCACTGCCTAAGTGCCTCCCCACACTGGCACAGGGTGACTGTGTGCCTTCCCTATTGCACAGCGGTCCCTGGAGAACCGGCACGGAGGGCTCCACGCTGGGACCCAAAGTCATTATTTCTGTTGTAGACATAACCATCAGAATGAAGGTTGGCCGAGACACCCTCCTAAGGTTGGCAAGACCTTGCATGGAGAAAAGTAGTTCAGATGACTGGTGAATGACTGATTTTACCTTGTTCGGGAATTAGCTGAAGTACTCTGGGTTTAGCAGAGACCCTGTTTTTTCATGCAGTGTAAGCCCTCAGGTTCTCTGACGTATGTTTCTGAAGGTAAAGGAACTAATCCAGATTTTTTTTTAATTTTTTTTTTTTTGCCCAATTCCAGTTTGGGTGTCTAATTCAGCCTAGCAGAAGTTCCCCTGCAGGTTCAGGTTGCTGGTAATGCGACGTACAGGCCCTTTCCAAGCACTGCTGTGGCATGCTGTAAATCAGCTCCTTTATTAGAAACTAGGGAGTGCAGAGAGTTGAGAAACGAATTACTGTACAAAGTGATATAGTGGATTCTTTTGAAAGACAACTGTTACAGCGGGCGCATTTCTGTAACTCGTTTTCCAAGAGATGTGCCGGTACAAAGTAATCACCCCAGTGCCCAGTGCAGGCCAACCCCGTTCTTTTCCCTCCAGGTGCAACTCCAGAGTCACCACTGCCAGAAAAGAGAGGTAATCAAAGAGTATTTGGGTGCAGAATTGCAACTACTTTAATAATCCCTTTGATCTGGTTCTCTTTCTGCGTAGGCTGAGGCCGTGTGCTGTGAATACAGCTTTAACAAAAGAAGGCAGAAACTAATCTCAAATTGTTCATCCACTTTATCTTTTCCTCCGTGCGCGAACGTGCCTAACCAATTTGAGGAGACAGCAGCTTCCATCAAGTATATAGTCATGGGTAATTCCCTCGGCGCAAAACAGCTTAGCAGTTGGAGAGTTTTACATGATTTATGACCTTCTGTGCATGCAGGGAGGCAGGAAGGGCAGATTGGCAGGCGCTGTCTGGTTGAAACCACCCCGGTTTGGGTGGAGCAGGCTTCACACAGCTCCAGCTGACAGTTTCACTCTGTCACCAGGCCAGGGGAAGCAAATGAAACTGCCTGGAGTTGCTACAATTAGACATTAATCTCTGCCTCGCTGCTGATTAACTCCTTAATGTCACCCTGCCCACCAAACAATTTGTTACTCAGCCGTAAACACGAACCTCTAGCAGTTTACTGCCACTCCTGCATGCGTGCAAGCAGCGACTCTTCTTCCCAAATCCACAGCTTTTGTTGTGGATTTAGCTCACGTTGTACTATCTCCTCAGCCCCAGGCCCTCCCGTCAACAGGGCTAGCACAACGCTGGCCCGGGCAGGAGCAGCAGCTGGAAAAATGCCTGCTGCAGGAGAAAGGGAGCATTTAAAGAATACATCTGAGTGTGATGGAAACTCCTCTGATGGTTCTTAAAGTGCCTTTTAGAAAAAAAGGTAGTGCCTGTCAGAGTACTGATGACAATCTATATTTCCTTTGTGTCTTCGGGAGGCCTGAAGCTGATTCCCTAAGCAAAAGATAATCAAAATACAGTTATAATGTTGGATGGGAGCCAGAATGCATCTGTACAAGCTGAAATTATATGGTTATACATGATTAATGTTTGTCTGGCTTTGGTTGGCAAGGATTCATATAGGCAATACTTTATCCCTAACACAGAGGGCATGACCTATCAGGTATTTTTGGCCATTATGCTAATATCTAGTATCCCTCGGTCTTTCAGTATATTTATGCCTGTAGCTTCCTCATAAATAGACTATTCTCCCCCCTTCAATATTGGGCTTGAAGATGGAGATCTTGAAAAGACACACTTAATGAAATGGTGGGCCGTCAGAACGAAACACACCGATTCAGAGCAGCAAGCCCCTGCTTGGCTGCTGTCTGCTCCTGGAGGTTTCTAGATGCCACAGGTGCCTTGTTTTTTAGCAGACAGCAGAGTAGAGTAATCACAAGGCCATGGGAGCCCTGGGTTCAGCTGCATCCCATTAAAAGGTAGCTATATCCTCTCCTCTTCCCCCAGATGGAGACCTGTGGCTTCACATCTCACTGGGCTAGAGGCAGTACAGGGGTGAACTATCTCACGTGGTAGAAAAGAGAGAATATGTGGGGAACTAGGTTGCAGCCCCCTCTGTGACCATAAACATATGTTCATGAATGTATAATGGTTCTTAAATGTATAACCAGGACTTTGAGAAAAGGCAGAATCTCAGGTCTCCCCTCAGGTGCTGTGTGCTAATCTCTGAGCTCAGGGCAATGATCCTTGCGATCTCTTGCTTTGCTCTTGCACCTTTTCCTCTGCAGTGGATAAAAACACATTTCTCAGCTCTAAAGATTACCTAACACTCCAAAGGCAGTTTTTAAGACTTGGTCTTGTCTTCAAACACTTCATATCTTGCACCCCTAAAAGTATAGCTGTCCTTTACAATTTTACCTAAAGCAACTTCCCAAGGTGACACAGGGCATGAAAGGCAGGCAACAATGTACTTTTCTTTTTCTCAGTCCTCTGAATCCTAGGCTAGTTGGCTGACTGTACCTCTTTTTTCGTAGTGTTCTGAGGACAGAATAATATGTATTTCAAGACCATGAGACCCCTTGCTCAGCATGTTGCTGAGGGTTTGGGACAGTGCAGTGCTGCAGTCAGGATGCAGCAGGCACTAAGGATGGGCACAGGGAGCACCTCAGCTGCAGTGGGGGCAGAATTGCATCGACCGGTACTGCAAGTGATGCAAAGCACTCTGCAGCCTTAGTGGGCATTTCATCAGCCTTCTCCTAATTTCCTGGTTTGTGACTTTGAATCGTGCTTCCTTCTCAACTAATTCTAATTTTTCCTTTTGTTTTTTTCACCTTAGTGACACTGAATTACATCAGCTGCATTTCTTCCTCTGGCAATTAGTGCAGCTTAGTCACTCCTATCGAGCATGACATCCTACCAGCACCTAAAGTACCCTCCTCACTAGCAGCACCAATCCGACCACATCACTGTCTGTGTGTTTGTTGCCTTACAGGTCATTCTCCCCCCCCGCATTCATACACAGCACCTTCTGCATCAGCAGGTTTGGAAAATTAAACCTTCCCTTCTCTTGTCTACAGAATAAAAGCGGGTTGCTGAGCTGCTCTGTAGCTTTTACCCCCCAAGAGCTTAATAGCTCTAAACATGTAGACAGCGCCACTGCGATGTGACACTGAAGAGGGAAATGGTGATGCCACCTGCTGCACACACGTGCAGACCTTGTGAGCAAAGCGGACATATGCCCACCAAGTAGTTAGTGATGACAGAATTTGGCCAGTCCATTAAATGTTTCACTGTTAACAGCTTGAAACCAGAACTGAGGAACTAAGCTTGGGTTTCAATCTGAGTTTCTTGAACTTTAGAGCAGAGACAAATGTTTTAGAGGATGCCTGGAGGAGTGTATTTCCATGAATTTTTCTGTCCAAACAGTCAGCTCATACATCAAGGCTCTGTAAGTGTGGTCTGCTTCTAGCTGAATCAGCTGAGGTTTTGCCGTGGGCTTGTGTGTGGACAACATGAGACCCAGTTAAGACATATTACTCACAATATCTCTGTTTGCAGCTTTTATCCCTCTGGGAACTTTCAACCTCCTTGCTCACCATGTTCACATTTAAAAACCCTCAGGTGGTGGAACCTGCAGCCTGGGCACGGGCAGCTACAACCACCTGTTACCGTGGGAAGCAGAGAAGCTGATACTGTCACTACAACATATTCTCCATCTCTTCCTATGTAGAGAGTAAGAAGTGATATCTTTTTTACGTACAGGGAATCAAACCTACCTTACACAGCTATGAAATCTGAACTATTCACCAAACTTGCTCCTTATGTTCAAACTCATCATCTCATAAAGTCTTCTAGATCCCTTACAAAATCTTAGTGTAAACTATTTTGGGCATCTGTCCATGAGAAACAGGTAAAACTTCTAAGACCATCAAACCATCTATACCGATGTCGACAGCTCTTCCTTCCAATACTGTTATAACTACCATGTTCAGCCAGATCTGCCCACTAAGTGAACAAAACCAAGGGCACACGCTTATTGTTTACCAAGTAATCCATAGCAGGGATTACAACGTCCTTACCGCAAAAGCTAAGTCTCTAGAACTGAAATAAAGAGAAGTCAACATGGGTACTACTAATACAGAAAGCTAAGGTTGCTTTCTAAGTCAAACAACTGGAAAGAGTGTAACTGCAAAAAATTTACCAGCCAAGACATCAAAAGCTAAATTGTGGACAGCGGCCGGGCTTTAATTGTGAGGACTTACTGATCAATTTTGAAAGTTATTATAAATTTATGTAACAAATTGTTATTTGTCCTGTGTAATAAATAACTTCGTATTTGCACAGTGCTGTTAAAAATGTGAACTCCTTCCTCCTACCCACAGACAAAGGCTTGCACTACTGTCATTGTTTGCCAAGCAAGTGGTGATGTAAAGAAAGTGAAATGTCCATAGCATACCATCAACAGCTCAAGGTTTACTTTAGAAGCTGTTGTCCTGGGTGTCTTATTCAATCTGACGAAGCAGACTACCTTTTCTAGAGCAAGTGAAACAGATAAAATCCTTGAGATTCTTGTGAGATATTTTTAAGAGAGCTCATGAAGGTCCTAACACTTTTCTACCTGGGAGATAAACTTGCCTGCTACTAGAGGATTAATAAATACGAGTCCATTATGCCTTCTGATGAAAATAAATAAATAAATAAAATCCATACGCAACTAATTATTGTTTACTTGGATTTGTTTAGCATAAACTTCAAAGAACTCAAGGGCATGATATGTTGCATCTGAACTTATGACATGCTTCCTGGTTGAAAGACTTTGATCATAGTGCTTATCTTTTGTCTATTTTGTGCCATGAAAGGAAAAATCTACACAAAGTGGAGTAAGCATTCAGATATCTATTAGAGCTGCAGCAGGTTCCACTGTGAGCCTGTTTAATAGCAGATTTGTACAGAAAGGTCGTTTGTACAGATATCAGGTGGTGATAGTGCCAGTAAGAACTTGTAGCATTTCTGAATGGTGCAGTTAAATCTTCCTGTTTTGCACGCTGCCCTCCGCTTCTTCAAGTGCACGTGGCAGGATGGTCTGAAGTTTGTTTGTTGTTTTTCTTTTTTTTCCTTTTTGGGGAGTGGATGGTAAACTCCAACCGTATGACTGTCTTTTTTCTAGATCTGCCTGGTGAAGGTCTAGCTCAGCAGGGTATAAAGCAAAGAACTGAAGTAAAGAGCTCCTGTGCTCCAGTCTCAGACAAGACTGTGACTGTAGGTTTAACTTAGTTAAATGACGGGGGGCTGACTCCATAAAACAGGATTACGTCATCCATACAGGGAGGAGATGTTAATCTTTATACATTAGTTTATTGGGATAAAAAAGCAGACACAAACCCATCATTTGAACTGTCTTTGAGAAAATAGGATGAGAGGGGATTTTGCCATTCACTTTCACTAGGAGCAGGGTTACAGGAAGCTGCAGGGTCACAAATATGGAAAATTTTGCATGCTGAGACACAGGATTTAGCACTGCTGTGCCTCCTAGCTGCCTGGTTGGCTTCCTTGGCCTGGCCGATGGGGAGAAACAAACCTTTTCAGTTCTTGCTTTATTTCACAGACCTTCTGTGCCCGAGACCTGCTGGAGATCACACGAGGCCCCCGGCAGGCTCCCCACAGCACGAGTGGCAGTCGTCCTTCCTCCCTTGCAGTCACCAGTCCCAGAGGGTCGCTCCAGGCTTGTTCTGGGGCTGGAGATCCTTGGCCAGTGCAGGCTTCTCTAGGTCAGGAAGTCTCACAGAGGTGCCCAGTCATGACAGCAAAGCATTGAGTGATATGGGCCCACATCTGCATGGGAGCTCAGAATGAAGCTGACCACAATTCAGCAGCACAGAAAATGTGCACAAT
Source organism: Anser anser (assembly GCF_964211835.1). NCBI lineage: Eukaryota > Metazoa > Chordata > Aves > Anseriformes > Anatidae > Anser > Anser anser. The sequence continues at coordinate 63,219,360 of NC_139722.1, forward strand.
AACCATAAATTCTGAGCTACGCTTTAGCCCCAGCTTGAGATGATCCAGGGGTTAGAACAGGCAAAGGGGGCTTGTTTTTTTTATTATTAATAATCCACTGAAACAGTTTAAAAAGTTTAAAAAGTTGGAAAAGTGATCTCACACTTCTGACAAGTAAACTATAAAGGCTGAGTTTGGCAATGCTCAGACATTTTATTCATTAAGAGGAACATTCACGGCTGTGTCATGCAAGAAGCAAGACTGTAGTGATAAGAGCCTTAAAATCTGAGATTACTGAAAATGATACACTAAGTATCAGAAACTGAGATAAATGTACAGATAGGTTAACCTATCTTAAATGTGTACACCGAAGTTGCTCAGGCTGGGCTCCCTTCATCCTCTGGGCAGGAACGCACAAGGAGATGATTTTCATCTTAGACTCCGATGACTATAAAATGTCAAGTGTAAAAGAAGGGTGCACTGCAGCAGCTATCTGAATTTTTGTCCCATACAACCGTTTCAGAGGTTGTTCTTAACTCTTCTTGTTTTCACATTTCCTGCAAACTTATTTCACATGAAATGCACCCAACTGTCAACTGTGGTGAGAGACACAATCCCTCATTTTTCAACAGGTACAGCATAAGAAGAGACAATGCAAGCTTCCCCATTGTTGCCTTATTAACGTGCTTCAGCTCTTTATTTAAGAACAGAGAAAGGTCAGTTCAGTTCAATCAGTCCTTCCTGCTGATGTTACCAGTCAACTAGCTCCATCTGCTTTTAGGAACTAGCAGAAAACCATTTTAATTTTGTCTCTCTGCTTGGAAGGAGATTTTTTTTTGAAAATGACAGAATCCCAAAACCAAATCCAGATCTGTTGTACTAAGTATATGACTTGGAATATTAATATAGACAAATGTTCATGGTTTTGCTTGGTTAGTTTGGGATATTTGATGCCTGTGTCAAGACACATGTACAGTCCTGAGCTCCTGTAGATACCTTATGTGTCCACTTGAAAACCTTTTATGTACTGTAGTATTTTCATTTTTCCCTAGAGTGCAATGGATTATCACTTTGCAACTTGAGAAAGCATTAATGGAGAATTATCTGTACATTCAGGCTACATAGAAGTGCTTTATATTGTCATTTTATATGGGTGTTTCTAAAAGACATCTGTGGGATGTTGAAGGAAGCAGGCAGAGAATTAAGTGGAATTTGAAAAATAAATCACATGCATATACCCCCCTGAAATGACCTTGATGAAAACAAGGTAGGGTCCAGCTAGAGAAGTTCGCAGGGATGCATTTTGTATTGCAAGGATAGGGCCTCTTCTGGGTCCAGAGATAGCAGAAAAAGTGAATCCCACCTACTTTTTTCTTCCACAGCTGTTCTGACAACACTGCAATAAATGTAAATTAGAGGAAAGTAGAGACTTGATGGGAAAAAGTCTGAAAGAATCCAAGTGACTGTGCCTGAAACAAGTTAGGGAAAAATAACACAAATGATTTTGAGGAAGATCAGCATAGGTATAACATGTCTCCTAGCAGGGGACAATGACAAATAACAAGGTGGGTAGTAAGAAATAAAATCAGAAAAAGATACTTTGCAGCTATGAAAGCCACGGCCATTGCCTGGTTCTCAAAAAGCAAGAGCTCTCATCATGTCTGATTGTATGAGACAAGGTTGTTCTTTCCAATACTGACAGATGAGAAGACTTGAAAACCAGACAGCTTCTAATGTGAACAAAAACGCTTGTGGCTTAGGCAAGTTCAGTTTAGGAGAGGGCTTTCAGATGTTTGGGCTGAAAGCCAGTCAAGGTTGATTTATGTTTAAAAAGAAATGACAGGAAATAAGCTGTTCAAGATACAGACCTATGACACCTGGGGTAAGGGATAAACTTGCAGGCTGTTACTTCCATATTCCCACCTGGAGGATCACTGATAAGGAAATTTGCCTTCCAAGGAAAAGAGTCATCTGTGCTACAGCTCACATGAAAACCAAGCCTACACCAAACGTATCACTGTTTGTGTAGCCTCTGGTTTGTGAAACTGGAGATTTACCCACCTACTCACACCAGAACTATTTTTCATGGTTTGTTTTGCTTGTTTATTTACCAGTCTTAGCAAAGTGTGCAATTGATCCGGCCCTGTCATTCATTATTTCCTGATTTATTAGTAGGAAAAGTATATATATATATAATGATAGCAACAGGTTATAACACTTTCATTAATCTGTTCAAAGTTAAGAGAAAACTTGCTTAGGCAAATCCACTCCTTAAGTCTACATGTGTTTCTAAAATTGGTATCAAATCTCAGAGTTTCTAGTTCTGCCAGAAGCCCTAAAATCCATCGATGCTCCAATAGCTGCTGTCTGGATGCTGTTAGTCTCTGTGTTCACACTCACACAAACGTTAGGACCCTGCTTTTGTTTTAATATAGGACATAGAAATCTTTGGGGAAAAAAAAAAAAAAGCACGAGTAAATAAAATTTGTTTTCCAGTCGCTTAATGAGGCTTTTGAGATCCCTAAGCTACCTGGCATCTCTGGAAGCACAGGCAGGTTTTTTTTTTCCTGTGTACGTTGAGATCTGTTACATAGATCAGTCCCTGACCTGGACGGTGACAATGGGAGTGTTTTCCTTGCTCTGTACTGGCTTTGTTAGGCTCCTTTGTGGAGAGCTTTCTCTAAGCTGAGCCAAGCTGAGCCTGAACCCACACCCTCATGATTCATCATCCCCTCTGTGCAACAGAAACGTGTTGCTCAGCTACCAGAACAAACTGACTTCTGCAGATGCAGCACCAAGGCAGCCACGCCATAAACTGGGAGGAGAATCACAACGCCGGCACTGCTAATGCACTGATGAGTTGTCCTTGTGCCCTTGACGCCCTGCAGGAACCCCTGTAATGACAATGAACGGAGGGGTGGTGCCACCCCTGCAGGTGACAGAGCGGTAGGCTTTGAAGCCTCTAGTGTATAAACTTGAACTTCCAATCAGGCTTGTAAAAACAGTAAGAAAAAAAATGATGGTGGTGTTTTCTTCTAGAACTTACACAACTCACAAAGAGTTTGCAGGTTGTACTGAATCAGCACAAAAGTTACCGAAAATATTCTGAGGATTTTGAATGCGCATCTACTGAAATTATGTTGTACTGTCACGGTTGCTCTTTCTCTAAAGCATGGGAAAGTACACAAAGAACAGTATTGCTTCACCTGCCTCAATCACTGTGGCATCTGACGTGAGCAGACTGGGGTTTGGGGACACAGAGGAGTAAGAGGAAGGAAGGAAAACAGCTTCTTCATTTCTTTCCAGATCAGGGTGGTGGTGTTGTCTTGGGTGTTGCCCTTGAGGAGTGGCTGCGTTGGCATCCCGAAGAACAACAGGCTCAGATTGTTTGCCAGTTTTAGCAATCAATTACAGCTAAATGCAAAAACATCTGCAGATCCGATGTACCTTTCAAATATTCATCCTCCCAACGGCTCTACAAGATGCTGCTCTCCCTATTTTACATGGAAACAGATGCTCAGAGGAGGTAAGGGGCACTGGAGAATTCCAGCTCTTTGTTCCTGCACTCCCTGCGTTATTGGCCATGCTTTTCTGATCATCCTTCACATCCACACACGTAGGCAGAATTGAGATTCCCACTCATGAAAATCACAGCTAAGCTCAGCCCCCTGTAGGTTTCCTTTCCTCCCAACCCTTCACGCACAACCAACTGCTGAAAGATGAAGACTTTCCTGAAGCAAATTTCTGCTATCAAAAGACTTCAGGAATAATCAGACAAGAGTGGATAAAAATGCGGGTTAATATTAACTGAAGAGTAATGCAGAATCTTGTCTTGCACATGTGTATTTGTCCTTTGCCCCTGCCTCCTCCTTGACTGAAAGATTTCCATTTAGTGCAGCTGCTGGACATTGTCAACCTTTCAGTCCAGGGTAGCTTGGAAAAGCTTTAACACTAATAACTGCTGAAGAGCTACGATCAAAACCTTCATGTCTTTCATGTGAGATGTGTCTGACTGTGTATGCTGCAATAAAAGCTCTTACTATTACTTACATTTCAGCTTAAATCATTTGCTCATTATATAATTAATAGTCTTCCTTTGCTTGTAATCAATCTTGTACTACACAGGGAGTAAAGGAAATGTTGCGGATGCCACCCTAGATTGTGAAGCAGCAGCCAATACCTTACAACATACTGTCCTCAGTAATACCAGCTGCATTGGTCATAAAATCGTAAATGGTCATGTTGCAACTCCTCCAATACCGAAGAAAGAGGCAGACTTATTCACCCGTGTCTCCAGGTCCACTGGTGCTGCCCCTGTGGTCTTGTAACAAGACTTTTCCTCAGGTAGGCCAAAGGAGGTTGATGTGCTAGGTCTCCTCTTCAAGGTGAGCAGTGAACAGTGGGGTCAGGGCCGGCCAAATGCAGCGAGCTCGGGGCCAGGCACCAAATGTTCCTCCAGAGCAGGAGGGGGCTGAGGAGGAGGTTTGAACCTGCTGTTTGTGCAGATCCCTTCTCATCTTTTTGGTCCCCAGTCCATCCTACCTGCCTCCTGGAGGTGCTCAGAGAGGTTTTGAGTGTCACCCATTTCCATCCCCTGCTCAGTGGGGCTTTCTCTTTCTGAATCTGCTCTTGCACTGAGGAGATGTGCCAGTGGGCATCAGAGGTCTCACCCGTCAGCCGCACGTCAAGATGTGATGCCTCCACAGCTTTTCTCAGGCAGGCAAGGACACATAGGATTTTAATGGGCTATGCAAAAAAGCCATGCCTGAGTATTTGGTAGATATATGCATAAATATTCAAGTGGCAAAGGAAGAGGACATAATTACAGAAAATTCTAAATTTTAAAGTCATATTTACGTAACTCTCCGTGGTGCCTGTGGCCTTTACATCCAATACTGGTTCTTACCCAAGTTTTATCTCAGCTTCTGCCCTGTGCTTACAAACCCATTATTTGTATTTCCATTGACTTTGAATCCATGCTGACCGTGGGCACAGCTGGGGTGTCAGTTTGAGTGTAGCTTCATTTTAAGGCAGGATCTAATCTATGCAAATAGGCTGAAGCCCCAGTTACAGAGCTAGAGTGTTATGTACTATGCAAATGGTCAGGGCATTCACAGTTTCCGTCAGAATGGATATTTTCTCTACCTTTTTTATTTCATGACATCTAAATGCAGGACTATTGTGTTGTGTTCCACCCCCCCCCCCCCCCCATTTATCTACATTATTTTTTTTTTTTAGCTGTAGAGAACTTGAATTTCCTTAATGAAAAATAACTCCTGGTTAATACCCCTGGTCCCAACTGTTTCACCAGACTCAAAACTTTCATAAACTTCATTCACAAAAAATCAGTTTTTGACAGTAACCAGTCAAGACATTTCTTTTGCGTAATTTTTGTTCTAATATTTTGGTAATTCCACCTGCTGTGAGATACATTTTTTTTCTAAAAGCTGAAGTAAAAATGATTTTAAAATATAAATGAAGGATTTACTAAGGTTATTTTGATGAGGTGAAAGTCCTTTTGTTTTGATAAGATTCAGAAATTCATCTTATTAAACTCTAATTTTGCGGTTTCACATGAATAAAAATAATATCAAGATAAAGTGCCTAAGTCTTCAGATGAAGTGCTGCAGTTTTTCCTAATTATTTCTGGCTGAAAGGCTTTATTAAACCAAACTGGTTCATAAAAGTTGTTTTAATTTTTTTTTCAAATCTGCTTTTTTTCAGTGGGAAAGCTTTCCTTGTGAAACTTTTCACAATTTCCATTTTAATGGCCATCCAGGCTCTTACCATCTGCAAAAACAAACCAGAAAACAGCAGTGTATAGAAACAGAAACAGACAGGTGAAGGGTTCAATGTAAGTCCATAAATCTCTTATTATATACATTGTATTTGTTGCTAATAATACATTTTACTGGTCACAAATGATAGAACGAGGACTATTAAAGTTAAAAGGAAACTCTATTATGCAGATAAAGGGAGAAGCATCCTTTTAATATCATACTGAAGGTGTTCAATTATTGTTATTAAAATGGGCGAAGTTGTTGCTTTAAATTAATCCTGTGAGGTTACGGTCTTTCCTTAATTTCTGGCCACAGGAAAACACTGGGCCTATGCAGAGTAAGGTTCTGAAAGCCTCTTCTTTGCACCAGCACATGAGAAGGAGAGCATCAGAGGAGGCATCTCTCTGACGGTCAAGTGGTGAGTCCTTCACAGTTGCAACAGACTGACCAAATAACCTAGCAAGGAAACCCTGCCTATTCAGATGTGGTGAAACAGAGCATTTCTAGCAGTTACCCACACCTTTCTCATTAAAATAGGTGCCACCAGCCTCCATCACAAATCCAATGTTCTGATTTCATCCATGCCATTTGGCAATCAAAGCAGGTGACCAGTCATTTAAAGCTACAGTCAAAAAGTCTGTTGACAAACCTTTGGAGATGAAAATTACAAAAAATAATAATAATAAAAATCTAAATTGCACATTCTGAAATTGAATTAGTTTATACATTATGTAAAGTATGTAAATAAATGTATAGAAATAATTTTGAATTACTTGTGTCCCACTGCCTTGCTGCCTTGTCTCAGTTTCACGTCTCCTTCCATTTCTACCACATTTCCATTCCCCTCTCTGGCCATTTTCCCCCGGGGCTTTAACTATCCTGCCAGTAAGACTTCAAGAGACAATGGCTTAAGAAACATGGCTGAGCCACACGGTGGTGGTGACATAAAGCCATTTTTCCAGATTGCAGCCTGCTACTGACCTACACAGAATGGTCCCTCCTGGCTTCCTCACCCTATTTGCAGAATGTTTGCGATCGTGTTGCAGTTGGAAGGGTACAACTGTTAATTGGAAATTAGGGCATGAGGGCGGAGGCTCCTAAAACGTAATTACAAAGCACCATGCTGTGTCCCAGCACTGCCATGGGAAAGCAGCTTGTAATTTTAATTTCAGGGCTGTAATGGCTTCTCTGCCAACTGTCTCACCGCCCTCAAGCAATTGCGAAGGAGCTGCTCCCTGTACCCAGTGGAAGATGTCTGCACCGCCTGTGCCTCCTGTGGCTTCACCCAGGAGGTTTGGAGCAGCCCAGCCCTAGCCTGAGGTGCATTTTCTGCCCAAGAGCTGATACTGGATGTCTCATCACCAGCACCTCAGCCAAGCATTTTGTGCTGATTCAGCTTCACAGGACTGTGCAGTGTATTTCTGAATATGTTGTGACAGTAGGCATAAACTGGCTGCCCCAAAACTGAAACAGAGGCTTTCTTCTTTTGCCAGGATTAACTGTTTCATGCCGAGTTTAACTTTTGTACGAATAGATATTATAAATGCCTACTATTTGCATCTACATGGTACTTTGCCAGTCCCAAAGCCTGATAGGAACTGGTATTTGAGGGGTACCAATTCATATTCTTTTCTTACATGAGGTGGACTATAGTAGTACTTATAATAGCAGTGAGGGGAGGAGGAAGCATGATGAAGAAGCTCTCTAAGAAGGATGCAAGCACCCCCTTTTTGGAAAGCCCCTGCACTTTAGTTCTTCGATTAATCCACTAATTTTTTATCACCAAGTCAGCCTACACCTTCATTTTATTAATACAGACTAAGTGAAGCTTCACAACATAAGAATATTATGTTTAGAGATGCCAACATCTGCAGAGCTACAGTGAGGCTTAAATCAAACTTTTAGTGGCAAGAGTGTATGGCAGCAGCACTGTAATTATTTGGCATTTGTCTGCAGTGCCTCCCTGCCTTCAAAACACTTTTCACAGGCTGTCAACAAGTCTTTGTGTTTGTGTTTGGCTTGGCAGTGACTCTCAAAACCGGGCGAGTAAGTGAGGAGGAGCCAGTACACAAGCCCAGTCGTATGCAACTTTTCTCAGTCTTCTGTGATCTCTCATCCGATAACCTTCAAAGCCCCGCCTTTCCCTGCATTTCACTCACTGTTTGTATGTTATCACTATTGACTTAAAAGAAAGGATCTCTTCAGATTACATTAGCTGCACTACTGTTTCTAATAGCAGAACGGCTCCTATATTTACAACAGCAGAACAAAGCTGGTCTTGGGCAAGTAGATTATTCACTTAAATAAACAAATCAGATCTCAGCTTTACTTTAAACTCTCAGATTTGTCATTTCTGAATATATTCATCCACTAAAAATGAAATAATTAAAATGTTGTATCTGTATACTTTTGAAATAAAGCTATTTAATTTCAAAATTTGTTTATTCTAAAATCCAAAAAAAAAAAGAAAAAAAAAAAAAGATTGCACTGGCAGAAGGAAGCTGAAATAAATATTTTGGTTTGGGGCTGAACTAAAGCTTGTGTGAGTAGCCAAGCAAAAAGAAACCAAAAAATGTCCTGAAGAATCTATCATTTAGGTAAACAATATGAAACTTCTGGATTTTGTATGAGGTAAGCTACATATAAACACAGCCCAAAGTGGAACTCTTTTGATAACACTGAGGTTGCTGAATATCAATCCCCATTTCCAGTATTAATCCACCCTAGCACCCCACCTGTAGCAGTATTTCATACTTCAGAACAAAGCATCCTTTCCCAAAACAGGCACTGTATAGGTTCTGCATGTGATCTGTGTAATATTCTACACAAAATAATGTTTATACATAGGAGGAGGTAGCCCACTATGCTGCCTGAAGCGATCTTTCCTCTTCAGAGATATTTTGGTTTGATTGCTTCATGTTACTTACACTCCCGTTGCAATCTTGGAGTTGTATCGCCAAGAAGAGGTGGAAATGTGTGTGGAGAAGAACCCCCCCTGCTTTCTTTGAACTGGAGGACCTGTTCTTGCCAGCACCATGGTTCCCAAGTGCCCTCAAGGGTTTGGGAGTGAAGGCAGAGCGTGTCCTTTCAAGTCCACCCCTGCAAAAGGTGTGCTGGCAAACAGATCCTTTGTCCTTATTTGTCTTACCTGAACAGATGGAGACCTGTGTAAGTTTGTTTTCACCTCATTCTTCACAATATTTTTTTTTTTTCTGCAAATCTCCCTCACGCTGGGCTGCTGTTTAACCACACGCTGTCACGGAGAGGAGCAAAGCTCCCCAGCAGCCTGCTCCTGGCTGCTCCCCACCTGGCTGCCGCGTGGCCACTTCTCAGTAAGTGTGCTCTGGACTGGGCAAGGAAAAGGGGGAACCCAGGGGACTGCTCGGGGCACTGCTCTGAATTACAGCAATCACACAGAGCAGCAGCCTGAGCAGGGAGGCGGCAGTCATGACAGGGACACAGATGTCAAAGGCTGCATGCGGCCTGGGGAAGGGTGCATCGAAGGGGCTGGAGCAGAAAAAACGGGACATCTTGCTGAAACAAGAGTTTCTGCTTGAGAAAAGCTCAGGGCCAGAAGCGCTGCCCCAGGGTGAGGTCTGGATATAGTCACAGGCCGTGTCAGCAGGAGAGGAGCTCTTGTCACCTGGCTTGTGGTACGTGTCAGCTGGAAGTCAGGGGCCTGCTCTCAGGGCGGCCTCCTCAGAAAGCAGTGGATGGCAACCAGAGCTGAACAGACAGCAAACAAGGAGATAAGAAATTTTCTCTGACAGCCAGGGATAGCACTCCTCCGTGACTCAGATGGACCCTTACTTGTGCTGTGACTCAGGGCAAAGTGCAAAGTTTCAGCTTTTTGTACTCATCCTCCTGTTACTAATCCAAAGTGCATTTCTTGGAGTTGAAGCACCTGGCATAGCGATTATGAAGATGAATAGGTGCATCTGTTCCCTGTCTTCTTCCATGTATTGTACATGGGAGTATCTTAAGAAAGGCTGTAACTCCTGACAGTGTGAATTTCTGATTTTACAGGAATATTTTTCTGTCTTTGACTAACCACTGTGAGTCGCCAAGTCTCTAGCCTCCATCTGCTGACCCACACAATCCTCTCAGCTGAGAGTACACGCTGATATGGGGCAGGTTGTGAGGGTAATTTGGCTGCTAGTCACCCCAAACCATTCTACAGTAAGGACTGCAAGGACTCTTTGGGATACCCTTTTCACACCGGACTGGGTTTTTCTCTTGAACCCAGTCCTTGTTGCCTTCTTGTTTTGGTTGCCCATTCTAAAACAGCTTTGTAAAATCTTCCATTTCTAATTTCCCTAGCGTTAGCAGGATTTTATTGCTTCACACCCCTTTTATTTAAGCAACAAAGAGCGAGGGTTAGGGCACAAAACCTAGCTGTATTAATACTTCATATAGGCTTTAGATAGGAGTGTGGCAAGCATGGGTGTGCTTGCCAGGACTGGGTGTGGTAAAACTGGGGCAGCTTACCAAGGAGCAGGAAAGCCTTACAGAACTGAGGTGAAAAAATTTCTGCATGGAGAAAAAAAGAATGAAAACCTGGAAATAACAGTGCAAGCCCAAATGTGTTTCACATACCTCACATTGAGGTCGATTTTAGACAAACTGGTGATACAAAGTATGTATATATGTGTAAGTCTTTATGTAATATTTTTCCTTACCTTGTTCCCTTCTAAGAAATTGGGAGTTGGGGATGTAACCCAGGCCAACAACTGCTAATTGAGTGAATTTGCTTCTGCTGGTTTTACACTATTCTCCAGAAAAATCCTTTAAGAGACAACTCTGTCTCTGCTTGAAACACATGTGAACAGTAAAGGGCTATTTAGAGTGATCTATGATGGGTTCTCCATGGATATCTAATATAATTTCTTTTCAGCATAATAGACTCATTAGAGTAGGCTTTTGCAAAACTGTTTTTACAGAAAAACAGATGGCTCAGACAAACAGCAGCACAAGTAAAAGGATGTGCCTTAAAGCTGTCCAGGAAAGGACGTTTTGATCCAATCTTACCACATTTATCATAAGCAGTAAGGCTATTTTGAAAGATGTTCCTATAAATTCACACTCAGAAGTCACATGCAAAATTCTGTGATGCAGCCACATTTTCACTCTGATTATATAAAATAATAATAATAGTAAAAATCACTACACCATTTCACATGCAGGAAATCTGTGGAGCTAACCAGTGTGTATAAACAGGCATATGGGCCCAAATCCCTAAGTACTTAAGGAACCATCTATGTAAACAGCTCTGATGACCCTAGCAAAACCATCTGTAACCTTATCTGTGCTTTTCCAGATTTTGGCACTTAGCAATGAAAAATTTTGGACATAAAATTTAGACCTAGTCATTATTACAGAGCTGCACCCAAGTAGTTTTTTTTGTTGTTGTTGTTTTGGTTTTGTTTTTGAATCAAAATTATCTAGCAATAACAATATTTTGACAGTGGGAAAAAGTCAAGGGAAGATCCATGTGACTTGCTCCCTCTTTCTCCCTTATTAGCTATGTAGCAGTCTTTTAATTTTTTTTCTTACTTGACTTTCCACTACAGCTCTGGAGTAGCTCTTTGATAGTTCCATTCAATATCCCTCTAGCAAGATAGTTTGATTCCTGCTTCCTGACAGAGAGTAAAAACGGGTTAATTCTCTTCTCCCTTATCACAAGCTTAATTGTTTCATTCTTCTCTTAAAATTACTCATCTTCATAGCAAAGAGAAGTCCATTGAATATAAAAACATGCAAGCAAGTATTCCAGAAAACTGAATTATAAGAATTAATAATTGTACAGCTGAGATGTGTCAAAAGGGAAGATCCATTTTTTCACTGTGACCATGCTGTGTACTTCACAAAGTGTCATGCAATTATGATCCAGATTTTGCTTATCTTGCACACACTGATTTGTCCTTTTTTTTCTGGGAACCATCCCATCTTCTGTAATTCTGGATCCTTACCTCATACGGACTACGGTCCTACTCCAGAAGTAAACAGAGTTGCTGAAATCAATGGAGCTACCCACAGAGATGATATCGATTCTGAGCACATGTAGGAAAAAGTGTTTGCTCTTCAAGAATGAAATGTCAGCTTCAAAAAAATCAATAATGGATTTACAAGTGATGTCAATGGGGTCAAAACTTCACTCATAGCATTAGTTCATACAGCAAAATATGCACAATTTTAATACAGTTGCAAACTAGATTATGTTTGAATTATTGATTAGGCAGGCTACATTTTAAGACAAAATGGCAGGTGCCTGAAAAATGCATAGTGAAAGATGGAAATATTTGCAAAGGGAATTGGAAAGACCAAGACATCAACATGTTACACAAGCCCTGGCAGAAACACCAGAAATTAAATTCAGCACATTAACTTACCGATAGAAGGATTCCTTTATTTCTTCTGCTTTGGTTTGTACCAGTAAGGCTGCTTAACAATCTGTTTGTTCTCAGCACATTCTTTCTTTTGTTTTTCAGTAATATACTTGAATTAAATGCAATGTGTTTTTTGGAGGATGTTCCCCAATACTTTGTTGTTGTAGCAGACCTCATGTTCTCAAAAGCCAAATCCTGCAGATACCTATTCTTACTTGGTATCTCTTTAGCATTGCCATTGGGCACAAAGAAAATTTAAGTCTTATTTTTTTTCTTTTAGTGGCTAAGCTTTCATCATAGAACCGTAGAATCACAGAATGGTTTGGGTTGGCCTTGAAGACCACCCAGTTCCAACCCCCTGCCGTGGGCAGGGACACCTCCCACCAGACCAGGTTGCCCAAAGCCCCATCCAGCCTGGCCTTGAACACCTCCAGGGATGGGGCATCCACAGCTTCTCTGGGCAGCCTGTGCCAGGGCTTCACCACCCTCCGAGTAAAAAATGTATTCCTTATATATCTAAACCTACCCTCTTTTAGTTTAAAGCCATTACACCTTGTCCTATCACCCCACTCCCTGGCAAAGAGTCCTTCCCTGTAGGTTCCTTTTAGGCACTGGATTCATCACCCTTTTCAGATAAAACAGATTGCATTTTGCTTTCTGCTTTTGCCATGCTCTCTTGAGTAGCTGGTTGCCCTGTTGTGGCAGGGGGACATCGGACAGGGTGCTAGATAATCCTGGTCTACGCTCCCTTTTCCCATGGAATATTGGAACTGACGGTGCTTTTGATGTTCCTTCCAACCTGGGTTGTTCTATGACTGGAAACAAACTACTTTAACTGCAAGCACTTGAGGTCTGGCACCTGTGATGCTTCTGCGTGTTGGATACCCGCTTGTCTCCCTCCCTTGCCTCAGAGAAGCCTTTCCCTCCGTGACATGGGGGCTCATGGAGAGGAGCTAGGCTGGGGTCCCTGTGGCAGTGCTGGGGTCAGCAATGCCTCCTCACCTCTCCTCCTTCCCAGGAAGGGGAAGGTGGCAGCAGGGAATGGGTGCTGGGGCTGTGTCCCGCAGAGTCACCACCACCAGCCCTGACACTGCTTTGTTCTGTGCACCTTTGCCCACCTCCAGATGTTGGGTCAGCATTCAGTTAATGGCAAAGAGACTGCAAATACAGTCAGTGGTTGCTCGAGTTCCCCTTTGCATCCTCAAGGGATTGACACATCCACTGGAGCAAAAGCACGGAGCAGGACCACACTGGCTTCCTATTTGGTGAGCCTGGTTGTCCTCCTTGCGAAAGCGAGCTGTAACACACTGCAATACTGAACCACGCAGATGGTTACTTGGGTCCACATGGACCAAAAGCTCAACGGAGCAAGTTCAGTACTTTCGTGTGGATGTGAACGAGGCCCCAGGATGCAGTCAACTGAGGAACAGTACAAGCTGTTTTGATGTTATATTTGTAAATTTCTCTCACCCTTTAAATCCAGCCAACATACCCAGGTGCTCCAACATGGTGCCTCAGAAGAGAATACTCTGGGGACTCCACACTTCCCTGCTCTTGGTAGAGAACAGAATCTAAGACTCCCTTTTGAAACAATACACAGATACCATCATTTATTAGGTATAATAAGCAGAACGAAAAGAGTTACGATTTTTTTTCCTGAACAGATAACATTACATAAAGAATTGCAAGCCATTTTATACAAATTGCTTTTCCAAGTGTGTTTATTTTATTTTCATTTACTTCCGACTAGGAAATAGCTTCCTAATGCATTTGCAAGTTCTTGTCTAGCCAGTCCCTGTTGCATAGACACTCCACATTGGCCTGATACATTTCTCATGTTTATTGATCTAAGTTAGAAGTCAATCTATAAAAGTGAAAGGAATTAACTGCTTCAAAAAAAAAAAAAAAAAAAAGAAAAAGATTAAGGCCTGTGTCTTTATTAATTTTAGCTACTCAGGTTTTATTTAAAAAAATTTCCTACCTCTCATTCTTTGCAGTAAAGAACATTTGGCAAGGCTCTTTTCATAAAGTACAGATAGTTTAAAAATTGCAGATATATTACAAGATAATAATCAACTCTGTTTAAGGATTTCAGTGGGACTCCTTTTTACACACAGGAGAATTATCCCTTCCTTCGTGTAAGAGAAGAAAAAGAACATTATAAAGCCAGGGTTTGCAATGCAGAAACCAGCAGTGTTGAGTATACTTCATTGCTTGCAATATTCCCAGCTCTGAAGCACTGTGGAGCATAAGATACTGGAGTGTTTTACGAAGATTTCTCTCACTGTGAGAATCTTACTATGAGATGGTAGGGGGTATTTACACATTTTACTGTACATACTTTCCACTTTTAGAATACTTAAAACCAGCAAATTAATTTAAAAGGGCATTTTGACAAAAGTTTGATACCTAGATCCACACTGCTCCAAGTCCACTCCTGCGAGCTGAGTGCTGAGGGGAGTCATACCTCTGTTTAACTCTTTCCTGACCCTTTTATCCTGGATAAAACAACTGGAAGAGTAAAACAGAGCTTTCTAAAGCCATAGATTTTGATACAGCCGATAAAAGGGGCAGAGGCCCATGAAGAAAGCCAAACCAGGAGCCTCTTCAAACCAGGTCTGTAGGTTGCAGGGATGGCTGGCCGCAGCAATGGCACGCCAGGATTTTTAAGGGTGCTTGGATTACTAATGGTCCTTGCTTACTCTTACTGATATTCAGAAATAAAAGCTTACACTCCAAATGGATGGGTGGAAGTCAGGATGCTGGCTTTGGTACGGGGGGTTTCTCTTGCCCTTTTCTTACTGTAGCCCTATGGCTTAAGTTGAAGGAATAGAAAATTGGAAGCAAAGCCATGAAGTCCTGGCTGACTAATTTGCTACTCTGGCAGTCAGTGGATAAAGGCATTTGGCTTATTGAAAAATGTACAAAATCTTCAGGTTAAGGAAAGCTAATACACATAAAATGGGATTTCTGTGAGCCACTTTCCTTCAGAAAGATGATATATATATTTTCATTTGCTGATAATTTCTTTTCTGAATTTAATTAGAAATATAAAAGCACATAAAATTTAATTGAATCTATATGCACCCCCACTCATGGGAATGAATGAGGAAACAAAAGTTTTTTTTAAAGTTTAGACTTAATCTAAGCAACCTACATCAGATATGAAGGTCCACAAAAGAGTAAATAACTTTATTGTAAAATGCCAGTACTGTTTTTCTACATGTATTTTAAAGTTTCCAGATTTTTCTACCAGCATCTGATGACAAGATTCTGAAAAACGTAGATAGCCTGTCAGATATCTCTGGAATATGAATTCATTTTTCCTGGTGTTTATGGGGAAGAGTAAAAATATGTGGGCTTCACATTACCCAAGATTTGGTCTTCATAGTTAGGAAGGCAGCAGAAGAAGAATCCCAAGCATATTTCCATAATGGCAGTGGTCCAGCCAAAGCCGTAGGCCCAGCTGAACATATTGATTCCTGTCATTTCAATTTCACTGGAGAACTTTACTGGGTAAATGACCAAGCCCATGATGGAGAACACAGCTGAAGAAACAGGAGAAAAAAAAAAGGGGGGGATTAAACTAACACCCATCACATTGCCTGTCTCCATAATACCTGTAGCTAAATCCAACCATATTTTGGAGGATTTGCAAATAGATCCACTGCCATGACAGATTTTACATTCTTTTTCATTGAGAGTTCAAGTGCATACAGGCATAGAACTGAGTATAGAAGCAGCTGGGGGAAATACCAGTTCTAGTATGGATATTCCTGCACAAGCTAAACTTTGCTTCACATATTTTCTTACCAGCAACAAAAAGCAAGCCTCCAATCCCTCTTATGAAGTTGAACCGAAGCGTATCAATAGCAAACGCTATGATGGCCAGAGCAAAACAGATGACGAGGAGTAAAAATCCAACAAGGTATGTGGCGGCTGCAGCTCTTCCCCAAGCTGAAATCAGAAGGAAGGCAAATTAGAACAGAAAAAAAAAAAAAAAAAAAAGACTTAGTGTTTTTCTCTGGTTTATAATGAAAGGCTAATTTTAAACAACCATGGAAAGAAGGTCAGCTCTCAAGAAGAAAAGCAAGGAGCTCTCTTTCCTCTTGTAGCTGAGCATTTTAATGCCACCAGAAATCACTCGTTAAGTGCAGAGTGTGTAAGGACACCAGCTTAGACCTCTCCTACAGAATGCAATGGGACTTGCATACATGCTTCCTGTTTAGGTTTAACAATTAAGAATCAAGAAAAAAAGTGACTCTAAAGATTTAACAGTGGACACTCTACTTCACGAAAAAACGTCAATACCTCAGCAGATGCTGTAAAACCAGCAGCATTCTGCGTGGACAAGGAGATTGGATTGTCCCTGAAACTAACCAAACTCTTCCTTAAATAAAAATAACACAACACAAAACAAAACAAAAAACAGTTTGTACAAGCACTACCACTCTGGCATGCAAATGTAAAAATATGGCAATACTCCATTGAAGTCAAAATTCAGCAATTTCTGCTTTTTTATCCTTTGTTTAGCTCCGTGTCCTAAGTGGAACTAAAGATTTGGTGTCTGTTTTGTAGTGAAATTTGACCTCTACTTTTGATCCAAAATCAGAAGTGTTTTATTTTGAAAAACTTGTTCAGGATATTAATACTTTAATTTCCAAATTATGTAACTTTACGTTATAACATGTCAGACCTAAGCATATTGTGTTGGTATAACAACTGAAAAAATATTATTTATTCAATATTTTAAGTCTTGAGGCGCAATGGCTGCTCAAAGAGATCAAAGCGTCTCCTCCTTTCAGTGTAAAAGGCCTGCTTTGACATTTTAAAAATCATGTTTGTAGATAGAGTAGGCAGTTGAAGTCTGCTGGGCATTTACAGACTTCACCCCCTCGCCTACACTGTGTGTTTGCAAGGTGTTGGCTTCTAACCAAAGACGTACAGCAACAGTGCTGTAAAATTGCCACAGCCCAAACAAGCCTGGTGATAATTATAACTCATCTCAAACGTGGTGCGCGTTGTTCAGTAAAGGCCTTTTTGCATTGGAGTGCCGGCCGTCTGCTGGACAGGCACCATTAGACTGGCAAACCGGGGGGAGGACACAGTTCACCAAATAGCTTGGATTTATTATGCTTTCCCACGCAACCATCGTATATTTTGGTGACCTGCACACTCTACGGCTTGCGTGCCTGTGCAAGTAGGACCAGAAAATGACCTTCATCTCAGCTCCCTTTTCCTGCTGCTGTAGTAGCCCAAGGCTTAAAGGACGGTCACCCATACAAGAGAATTAAAGTAATAAAATGCAAAGCATCCCCAGTGTTGTGTTGGCGTGAAAGCCCTCTGGGCTCTGCCACTGCTCTGCCTCTGGCTCTTCCCCAGCCCTCTGATATGAGACTAGAAAATTGGGTCAGGATTATGGGTCAGCCTTACTTTTTACCCTTCAGCCCATCAAAACCAATTTCCCTTTCTGTTTACTTTTCACTATCCACCCCTGCTTTATGACCCTTGAACCAGTCTAACCATTGCTCTACACTTTCCATTTTATGTCACGTCCTTTTTCTTCCTTACGCCAAAGAGTTTCTGTCTCCTTTAGAGGACTTTCTAACTGTATTATTCTTCATGTAAACAGGCAGCTGCCTGAGAAAAACTGAAGGGACAGCAAAGACGTGCCTACCTGTTGCTGTCTAGCCCAGAGTTTTAGCCTAGACTGTTTTCTTAAGGAGTTACAGGAGGCACGGAGGCAGAGCATGCAATGTGGAGATGCAGGATCCAGCGTGGGAGGGGAGCACCTCAGCAGGTCTGCCGAGGCCTAGTGTGCCCGGAGGAGCCGGTGGCAGATCACCACCCCTCGGCTGGGAGCAGCGCCCACCTAGGAGCTCAGCGGGTGCCTGATGGCCGCAGCCATGTGCGTGGCACCGTGCCCATGCCGCCATCTCCATCCTCCTCTGGGCTCGCCCAGGTGTTTCTCTCGAAGTAGTGTTACAAGTATGGTGACTGTGTGAAAGCAGGTTGGGCGTACGCCCAGCCTGCAGGGCACTGGATGCATGGCAAGAAGAGACATGCTTGCTGCAGGATGCTTACATCTTTAGGACGTGTTGCTTAATCACCTAACAGCCGATTTTGTGACACTCGCTTCTAAAAAGGGAAAAAAATGTAGCTCAAAGTTGGAAGAAAACCAATGCGCAGCTGCAGTACAGCAATAGGTTTCCATGGCAGAGCCACCATGGGTTTTTTTTGAGGAAGAGTACTCTGACTTCACCACCTGTCCTTCACAAAAAGTAGTTTCCAGGAGCCTAAGACGACAGCGTATAAACAACTTATATTTCTGGGGTAAAAGATTATGTGGGGATAACTGCAAATGTTTCTGTACCTGAGGTATTTATTTTTCCTTGTGCCAGAAGAACAGAGTAGCTTAGTGTCTTTACAAATATGACTAGTACTTACAATTCCTCATAAATGCCAGAATTAGAAGAATTAAATAGGTCAGAAAACAGAGGGAGAATGTATAACTTCAGCCATTACAACTGCAAATGTCTTCTGCACCTCTAGAGCAGATTCTCAAAGGCTTGGCACAAATACAGAGTCCCTGTGATGTTGAGCAGCAACGCCCTTCCCACGGGCTCTTTTCTCCACAGGCTGCGAAACACTTTGTTGAAAGTACCATTTCAGAATAGGTGTTTTATTAGGAAACACTTTCGAATGGTTTTAGGAAATTATTTAGTTGCAACCAAGTGGCTAAGCTGATCCCAAATATTTTCTTATTTTTTTTTTATTCTTTTTTTCTTTAGCATAAAGCAAATGTTATAGCATAAATACTTTTTTTTTTTCTAATTGCAAAGTTATTTTTGTAAAAATGAAAAAATGAATGCAGTACAAAGAATGTAACGCCAAGGTTAGTGCAACACCAATTCAACAAACACTTGACTCTAGAGAGAGGCAGCTGGAAGTTCTCCCATCCTAAAATGAGAAATAGGGACGGAGGGAGCAGCAGCTTACAGGACATCAAGCTGAGTCTGTAAAAATACACAGCAATCTGTGAGATCTGTTTTCTCAGTCCCTGCACATGGCAGTGATGTTTTGGCTGTTTAATAGTTAAAATCTGCTTGTTAGAAAAGAAATGTGTGTTTATGCAGGAGTGTCCTGGAATACCAGCAGGATCCTGTAACACTGCATGTCAGTCTTTCTTCTCCCTTTTCACCTCTTCTGTCAGCTGAAAAAAAGCCAATCAACAAACACTATGATAGGCTTTGCAGGAAGCTACACACCACCCTCCCTTCAACTCCTTTTTGCCGGCAATTTTCTGAGCAACTTTATCTTACAGCAAAAACCTTACAGCAAGACCTTGCTATCTCACGCAGGCAAAACGAACCCCCCATTTTCATGCCTATCTCAAGCAGAGCAAAGACTGCTTCTATTTACAGTGTCTTGTGCAGAAGTCAGCGATGACTTGTGAGAGCCCAGACTACCCGCTGTGATTGCAGCCATATGGGACTACTGGAAAGTGAAAATAAGTGCCTGCCTTCTGAAACCCACTGCCATGTGAGGAGACCTAGAACTAATTTAGAGAACAGAAAAAAATCTACCCATACCCGTGCAGAGCTCGCTGTAGCTTCTGAGCAAGGTAATTAGCTGAGAGCGTACAATGATAACAGCTTTATTACTGTGCTATTAAAGCTAAGTTAGTTTGGAGGTAGCATGACTACCTCTTGTATTGCTCCATCTGAACGTATTATGAATATCCTCTTGCTGACTGCAGCCATATGGTAGCTGATAGGCTTTGTTAGAAACCGAGGACTAAGAATGTCTCCGATTTCCTGCCTTCCTGATTTCACTCCCTCATGCATTCTCCAGTTTGCAAAAGCATAAGCACTGCTTGTGCTTCGCACGTAAGGAGACAAACTTCCTTGCACAGCAGTACGCCGAGTCACTGGTGTTTGTGGTTCAAAACACAGAAAACATTCACAGTGATGTTCTCATGTCTTTCTTGCTGTGGTACCCCCAAACCACACGAACTCCGGCGTGTCTCTGAGTCATACTTTCTGAAAGGAACACCAGAGAGCTCAGGAGTACTTCTGGTCTAATCCATAAAAATATGCTTCATCATTTTTTCCTCCTGTCTTGAAGCTGACACACAACTAGCACTGGAAAGAAAAATAAATGGTTGTTGTCAGCTCACAAACATCAGCAAATTATCTATGCATTCTCAGCAGCTGATCATTTTATCACATCAGCCACTGCAGCAAACGTGCAGCAATTTTAAGGAGAGTTTCAATACAGAAAGGGGGAAAATGCAGAACTGTCTTGGAAAGACAATAACATTTACTTTGTTATCCCTCATACCAACAAGGGAGACAAACACAAATCCTGCTGTTCTAGCTCCAGTCTTACATAGCAATTCTTACAAGAGCCGAAATCTGCCTTGGTGGTGATTCATCTCTGTGTTGTACGCAATGAGAATGTTTCTAGACTGAGTTTGCAGAGCTCAACCTGTTTTATGACTCTCTGATTAAAGGGAAAGAGCATTATTTTGGAAACAAAGCTGAACTCACTCAGATTTCTCAACCTGACGTTCTTCATCAGGGTGTGGCACGCTCTGCAGAGCACACAATTCGCTATGAAAAGGAACTGCTTTAGCCAGGTTTTATCCATTTCATTTTGTTTTGTTCTCATTGAGAAAATTTCCATGTGAAAGCAAAAATGTCTGTAGAAAAACATGTCTGCAGCTTTGAATTTGTGCATGCGTTTACGGTAAGACTCCTTGATTTGTTTCCTTTGGAAAGAAATTAAGTTGAAGCTGTTTTTCCTAGTTTATATCTCCTTAGCTTGAATTTTAAGTGGACCCATCAAACTCATTAACCCTAAGCTTAATTTATCAGCTCAAAGGTTACAAACTGTTGGTGTATACATAAGCCACTGATAGCCAGGACTCCAGGTAAGTTGTATGGTCAGAATTTCCTTTTAACACTGGACAGGGCAAAATCTTGTCTTCTGAAAATCATGACCCTCTAACAACCAAACTACAAGAAATTTCTGTGATCTTTTGGAAAACAAGGGAACATTAAAATCTCTGCAAGTGTTTGCTGATCACAGAGCTGTCTTTGAAATACCTGACTTCATTTATTCGTATGCAGATGAAATAAATCAGGAACAAAAAGCAGCTTCTTATGAATAAACAGTATATGCAGACTGAAAGCTATTGACTGAAAATCATTTATCAGAAAGGCAATAAAAATGAAGAAAAACACATATTAGTCATAGCTAATTTATGAACAGAATAAAATGGGAAAAAAAAATCAAAGGCATGATTGGATGTGTATTATTCTCTGAGCTTCTATCCTCCAGTGCTCTTCATTGCATCTGGATTGTTCTAAAAACATCTATGTTTTCTGAATATATTTTCCTTGGGAAGTTGATGCTGCTTGCTTATCTGGTCTTTGTGTGAGTTTATAGAATTTGAACTGGAATAAAAAATACACATTTTTGGTTCTTTTTGGCATCCTTTTTGGTGACTCTGTTCTCTTTCCCTTAGCATTACTTCAAAATTCATTGGCAGTCAATATGGGTTTCTCATTTAATAACAGAGGATTACCTCATAACATGCAGGCCATTTTTATGTGAGCAGGAACCAGTTTTTAGCTTGTCACTACTAAAGAGACAACCATTGTGGCAGAGAACAACCTACTTAGGTTCACACTAAGTAATGGCATTCTAAAGTTTCTCCATGGTTAGTAGCAGGTCCCATATAAATGGGAAAGAATTACAACTTCCAATTACCCCATAATAATGTCTTTAAATGACAACAGTAATGAAAAGAACCTTTATGCATAGACCATCTATGAGTAAAACACAATATACATTAGCAGAAGGCAGTGTCTAGCCTTAGTGCTAAGATGATAGTTCATTTCAGCTTGGTGGACTTTAACTCATTTAAAGCAAATTACTATGAACTCCCAACCACTGACTTTAGTTGTGAACCTATACAGGCAACACGTGCATCCAAGGCTTTACATACTTCTGAAAACCTCTTCTCTTACTGAGGAAAGCAACCCAACCTGGGAGCTATCCTGACTTGAATTTTGAGGGGAGGAGCAGTTACGTTTTGAGGGAGTGGTTCAAATTCATCTCACCAAAAGCCCAGACATGTATAAGCTTGACTTAGAAGATGGCTTCTGCAAATCCTGTATTAATGAGGGCTTCTCCTTGATGCTTACTTAGCACTAGGGAGTCAGAAGTGGCAGAGCGTGTAGAGCCATCATCAAAGGGATCACCAAGGGAGTAAGTTAGCTATTAAAAATAATGTGTGCACTGTGCCTCAGAATTAAAGGTTTGACCACGAGAGAATTAGGGAATATCCCTAGCTCGCATTATCTTCAGAAGCAGTCGCATATGCTGCAAACATTTTGGGATCAAAATTTAGTTTTGTTGTAATACTACAACATTTTTCCTCCTATTTTTTCCTATTCATTTTATGCTAAAAGAGGATGACTTAAACTTGAATGGGTGTATAGGGGTGGGCAAGGTCAGATGAATAGTACAAGTAAGGTATTGATAAATCAGTATGTATACATAAACTCAGTTAATCACACAGTGGCAAGATGTACCTGCTTCTTAACTAATCCTGAGCTAAAAATGGGTTAAAATATATAATGTGAGTTAAACAGAATAAACTTCCACGACAACACAGGCTATGAACTACGACTTGTAATTGAAACAGCAGAGTGGAACCTTTCCAAAAAGCTCCTTTTAAGTTTGATTTTCCTAGGGCCATCTGAGGCTGAAGAATACTGAATTTACATCTCATTTCCATATGCACCAAGTATTGTTCTCCTTACTCTTGACCTGCATTTTTCATGCTGTGAGCAAACTGTGTTCTGAAACCTTGCTGCAAGTAGCCTTTTGCACTAGGGAGTTTCTCTCCAATAGAGAACAGCTATAAATCTGGATCTAATTTCCTGTTAGAAGCAAAAATTTATCATTTGAAAAAAAAAAATACACATAAACAGATAGTACTTTGTGTTCATAAAATATCTTGCAAGCCTTATTTACTCTTCTTGTGAATGAAAATGACATCTTTGACAATACATCTTAAAATTCTTCAGCATTTCCTGCTTGCTGCTGGTAGGGTTGTTAATGAACAATGGGAACTACACAGAGACATCCTATTTTGGGGTACAGATTTAAGCATATTGTGAATATTCAACATAATTTGTGACATTATATTTGTTCCATTGCAGATTACTACTCCAGCAGAGCTGTTTATGAGTTGAAGTGCTGTTTAGCACCAATAGGAAGACAGAAGCCTTTGGGACCTAGTCAGAAACATCTGACACAGATGTAAACACTTCACAAACTAATTTGAGTTCCCGGGAATTTTTGATTGATGAGAGATCTTGTAATAGTGCTTGACAAAGAAACATAGCATTAAAAATTTGCTGACTCGCCATGTTCAGAGCTGCTCAGAACAATACAACCTGTCAGTGAGAAGTAATATGGAAATGTAAAAATAATAGATAATAGTATTCTGAGAGGTTTGTTTCTTTCCCTGAATAAGTGTTTTCTTGCTTAAGTAATCTGGTTGTTTAACCCTACTGTGGAATTCAAAATCAGCCTTGCGGACCTTATCACCATTTAGACTAGGGAGAGAGTACTATAGTCCTGTTGTATCAGATTACCTCAATAAGATAGAGGAAGATATGAGGTGAAGAGAAATGAGAATATAGCCACAAGTTTCCATAATTTTTCAGCAGAGGTGCCTCCTGTGTGTGTGAGTGAATGGTATGCACTCAAGGACTTCAGATCCTGAGAATTCAAAGCACTGAGGATCTTTGCAACGTCCTTGACACCAGCAGTTCATATCCTCACAGGGAGATGAGAACTCTTCACATGAATGATATTTTTCCATGCGATTTAACTGTAATTGTTGAAAGGGAGGTTGGATGATAAACAGTGGGATGCCATCTGCAATTGCTCTCTGTGGAGTTAATTGCTGAATAACATAACTATTATTTAGAAAAGAGTCTGATTAAATGAATCTGCCACTAAACATAAAAAAGGACAAACCCTAAAATTACAAGGGAAAGCATATTTGCAATTGCAGATGAGGAATGAAAATTGCCATGCTAATTAAATGCTCTGGGCTTGTATCTCTTCTCTTATACCTCTAAGGTAGCAATGGAGTCTCTCCTACAAACTGGGAAAAAAAAAAATCATTCTCTCTTGCATTAGAGTTCCTTAAATATATTGCTGTTGTGATATTTTCATTAATATAGTTTAATACATGCAATTAAGCCTGTATTTTGTAGTATTCTAAATTTCGAAGAACTATTGAATATTCTAAGTTATTAAGTAACTAATCTTGTCATCCTATTTCTCACTGGTTAGTCCTCAGTAACGTTACACTTTTGAGAGACTGATGACTTAGGAGATGATGTGCTACCCTACACACTATCATTAACACTACTGGCAATTACTGTATATAAATGTAATTGTTTCAGGTTTTGATGCAACAGGAACAGCAAAAAGGTTTTGTTTTCAGTTCACCCTGTATCAAAGGAGTCAGTGTTTTGCCTTGTAATTCAGGTAAGGCAAGGAGCATGGATCTGGCTCCATTCTGAGCTCCCACACAGCCTTCCTTGGACTCATCAGAAGCCTCCTCAGCCTTTGTTTCCAATATTTAGGGACACATTTCCAAATCTACCTGAATATCACCATCATCTGGAAAAGTTTAGGTGCAGAACATTGGCTTCAGGGAAAGCCTACAAGAATGGCCCTGTGACTTGAGCCAGGCCCTCCTTCAAAGCACAATTACACGCTTGCTCCATTTCTCTTCCTACGTGCACACACCCTCGTACGCCAAGGAGCAGTCGGGACAGGCTGCTTCTGCTCCCAGGCCCTGCTGAAGGGGACTGTCTCCCAGTCCAGCCCTTTGGAAATATCCCCGTGTTGTTCTGGTCAGGGCGCTTGCCTGAGGCAAGAGAAGGCTTTCCCATGCCAGACTGTCAGAGTGATTGGAACGTGGGGGAAGGCTAAACAATTTCATGTAGGCAGTGTGGCAGTGGGAAAATGAGGTGTCTAGTCTGCCCTGTGCCCTAGGTGTGATGAGTCACTGGTCTGGCTGGAGAAGGCAATTTTCCAGAAGGAGATGTGGAGCCAGGCCATGTACATTTGTTGTATCACTACCTGGGGAGGGAGGAGGCAAGTGGAAAGTGATTCCCATTCATGCATGCTGCCTCCATAATAATAAATGGGGCTCCATCATTGCAAAAGGTTCCCTGGAACCACAGTTCAACACAGAAAAAAAAAAAAAAAGAAAGGGGGGGGAAGAAAATTTACTCACCAATGGGGTTCTTAGGAGACTAAAGTAGAATATTTATTTTCCTGACAGGCTATTGCCTTTTGCAGCATTCCCTTTGTTTACTTATGCTTTGACAAACTCATCTGCTGTCATTCTTGAACTAATGTTTTTTTCCATTATAATCATACTACACTAGCCATCCTATCCTGTAGTATTGAACTAACATTCACCGTCCAAAATAATACTGGAATGGGATAGAACATAGTGACCCACTACATGGGAAGACAAGATGGAGAAATGTGTCCTCTCCAGATGGCAAAATCATTCATCCCTCCACTAATCTCCACAGGCAATGCACTCTCTGGACATCCTAGGAAAAGGCTGGATTTGACTACTATGATGTGAAAATAACTGATGATCTGGATTCCGTCATGTGAAAATGCCTTTTCCTGACTTTTTTTTCCCAAGATTTCTGTTTGCACCATGCAAATGGCCCAACAACTTCAACCTAGATTTAAAGGCTTAAGCTTACAGTTATTTTGATGGCAGCATCTGCACATGGAAGGGCTGCAGGGCCAGGTGGAACATAAGCTGGTACAAGTACCCCTGAGTTATTCATCTTATTGTGTATTGAAACTAATCAAATAAAATCAGGTATTCCTCCCAGCGAAGAATACACATTTAAACATCTTCAGAGCCTGCAATGGAATAAATCACACACTGAAAAATTGTCTCAGGTCTGAGACACACCTTGTTCAGGAGAGGTTATACAGCCAAAAAATCCAGAAAAACAAAGGAGTACCATGCCAGCTTCTTGAAGGGATTTAACCTCTGTGTTTTCATTGCAAGCTCAGCCATGTCCCCGCTAGATACTTTCCATACTGTGCTCATTATCCACCTCTTAAGTATTTGTCTCTGTCTTTGTAATGGTTCAGTCACGCTATGAGCTTGAAACCTGTACTTGTTCCAAATAGCAGAAAATTGTAGAGCTACAGTTTGCATTTCTCAGTCCCTCATCTTAAACTCCATTCATTTCTAATGTGTCTTAAGGCGCTATATATTTTTCCCTATAAAGTTCTATTTGTTTGAGCTAGATGTGCTTGAAAAAATTAAGACTTTTGGTAACGTCTGTATTAGTGTCATATGGTTAAAACTGAAGATCTGAACTCTTGGAGAAGTTAATAGAGTACATAAACTCCTCACATTCTCACTTTCCATGGTCTTCATACACTTCCAAAAGACCAGCAGAGATGCTAGGTGAATTACAAACATTGCAGGTGGAGAACGTGATCTGAATTTGCAGACTATATTGAACAACTTGCAAGATCTTTATAGTTGGATCTATTTATAATAGGATGAAGATGTCTGAAATGGATTAAGACATCTACACTGTCCAAGCCACGTTGAGCATATTCACTGGCAGCCTCTGGGGTAGATGTACATATTACATATGTCAGTGAAACTAGCCCCAAAGACTGAATTTCAGAACCTACCCAGCCTGGGGAGCTGAGAATAAAGCCCAGAGGAAAGGAAATAGGAACTGTGGAATAGAAGGGGGGAAGAAAGAAGTAATCTCTGGAAAAATGTAAAATGTTTCTGTCCTTTCTATTTACACCATGTCTTTTGTCTCTGCACCCAGGAAGGCATGTAATTACACTCTGTTCATCAAGCATGGTTTATAGCTTGGCACAAGACACTGAATGCTTTTTTTCTGTGACCTTGCTGGAGCAGTATGGATAAACATAATCCCAAAATTATTAAAAACCTATGTTCCAGCACTGGGGCAGGTAAAATCAGACTGAATGCAAGACTTGGATGCTTGCAATTGAGATGCTGTCACAGGGCTTGCCTTTTGGGTGGAAATCATGATACCAGCATCAGGCACCTGCACCCTGCATGAGGAAAGACAGGAGCCCCAAAAGAGACATCCCAAGGCCACACCTACTGAGCAAGAATGGAATGATAGAAGTACAGAGGACAGGGCTGGATCTGAACACATCCCATCTCTGGATTCATGGTACCTGAAGGAAATCTGACTAGAAAGCACCTCCATCTCCTCAGGGCTGAGAGCTGAAACCAGTCCTCAGACAGACTGCTCATTTGCTCTTCCAAAAAAAACAGACTGCAATCCCTCCTTCCTCTTCTGTGTTTCATACAAAATGGTGTTTCCTGCTGCCTCCATTGCTGGCCACCTCTAGGTAACACCTGAACTGTCAGCAGGCTTGCCTGGAAAGGGAGGGACCTGGGTCCAGATCAGGCTGGGGGCTCAGCCCGCATCTTCCTGTAATAGGTCCTGGTTCTGGTCCTGGTCCCCAGGCAGTGGGTAGGAAAATCACAAAACCAGAAGGACAAAGAGCAAGGAGGACCACAGCTCTGCTGCACAGTGCTGCAGACACCTTGCTTGCATTACGGGACAGTGGGTATCTCATCCACAGGGCTGGAAAAGAGCAGGAGAGTGACATGACTTTGCACCCCTGTAATGGCCCAGATTTACACTGCTATGGATTAATCTTGCAAAGGCAAAAGTCTGGCAGCAAAATCCACCGTCACTTGGCTTATGCACGTATTTGTTACATTCTGCTTTTACATATTGTCCCATTGACTAAATGACTATTGTCTCAGACATATCCTCCTTTTCCATATGGGAATTTTGTCCAGGAGATTTGCTCAGGCTTTCTGTGTATTTAGTAAATTTGCGGAATTTAATTGTTAGATATAAGCCCACTGAGAGAGTACTGTAGTCATGCAGCATGCGAACAGCATTTCTAATGCTTTCAACGGTGTCAGATGACTCTCCAATGCATGTTCTGAAGAATATGTATGTACTAATGCCAACATGCTAGAAATGTGGCACTTACTGAGGATGTAATTGAAGGTAACACCATATGTTGTGGGATAATCCAAATAGAGGAGGATGACCTCCCTGGTTTGTCTGTAGATCCTTCCCAGTGGGAAAGTGCGCATACAACTGCAGGATTTAAGCATGCAAGAGAGAGGCAGGGTAAGGAAGGAAGTGAAATGCCAAACAAGCACGGAGGACCTGGAAGCATTTGTATCATCAAGAGAAACATGGTGAAACCTCTGAAAATTTTCTATCCAGGTAAAACTGGCATTCATGACACAGACGGTGCCTAACTGGAGATCAGGAGGAGGGCTCACTTTTCATTGAAACTCAGGACTGGGAAGCCCTTTGCTAACTCTAACCAAGGAAGGCCAGGCCTTTCTCACCTCCCCTCTACCCACAGTATGCACACATACTTGCAGCTGAGCATCACGACCTCTGTCCTGCCCTCCAAAGCCACGTGTTAGAGGCAGCAAGTTGGCTTGATCTGTGCCCAGCCAATTATCTGACACCGGAGCTCTGAGAGCAGGACTGGGCATGTGGCTGAATGGAGCTGGCCTTGTCTCACAGCCCTGCACTCACATGGGCCTGCTACAGTTAACTCTTTACAGATGAATTTTGAGCACAGGAGGTAGAATTTGACCTTAGATGACAAAAGTTTCAGGAATAATTTTGAAAAGCTGTAATAAATGACCTCTGAGACTGCTTCTGCAAGCACGCCTTTTCAACTATTCTGAACATTAGAGAAAACGTTCTGTAAAATTTGAGTGAGCATCAGCATAAATCACAAGAAAGCTTGAACCTTCTGGCTCAGGCTAACAGTCCATCACTCCCAATAACTCGCTTCAGACTGTGGCCCATACCAGATATACAGAAAAAAATCTAAGAAACAGCACACATTTACAGTGATCCTTCTCTTGGCCTACTCTCCCTGAGTCCGTGGTTTAAACCTCTTCAAGCTGCGTCAGCTTGTTCAATAGCATACTTAAGCAAAATTCAACACAAACATAAATGCTTTCTTCTCTTAAAGCTTTCCTTCATAATCACACGAAGACTCCTTCACACGACTCACCTACTGGAGCAGCATTCTGCAGTCTGACACTCCCTGGGGATATCTTTGTATCTCACATTTTTACCTCCCCACTTCTTAGTGGCACTGAGGGTTGGCTTATCACACTCATTCCAGGCTTACCCCCACAACTTGCTGCTTGGACACTTGATCAACAGCAGCTTTTAAGTTCTGGAAAGCTGTGATTAGTGAGAAAAGGTTACCAGCTTCTTCTAAAAGAGGTAAAAAAGTCTTAAATGCTGTGATATTTTCTGCACTGGTGCATTATCACTTGAGGCTTTTTCTTTGTACTATGCAAGCCTTTTCCTAAAGCACCCAGGTTTCTTTTTGCACAGGGTTGAGGAGATCTTCATCCTGTTACTCAAAAACTTTGATGTATTTCGGTGTCGGTCCCTATCTCCCATAGCTTCTTATATGAAGGTCAGATATACGGAGATGCAGTGAGGAGAGCTGAGGGAAGAAGAGCTCGGAGAGGTGACCCACTGCTTCAGAGCCCTCCCCATCGCCCTTGCCGATGCTTACCGTAACCCATGAGGGACTCGCACCTCCATTCCCCACCCTCGAAAGCCCTCCTGCAGCTCTCCCATAGCGACGCTTGGTGCACGTAGGGCATGGTCTGCGACTCCAGCCAGCCCCTGCCCGCCAGCGCGATGATGCCGAAGATGACGCCGATGCCCAGGAGCAGGGGTAGGATCCATCTGCACCGCGTGTAGTCGAGGCCGTACTTCACCATCGTGCAGGGCCGCAGGAGGCTGGCGGGGCGAGGAGAGGTGTCTCTGCTACCAACCCAGCTGAGCTAAGTGAGCACCCGTACCTGCCAGCCGGTCTGCAGGTGTCTGAGAAAAGCTTTTTAATCGGGACACACACGGGAGGGAGGGAAGGAGGGAGAGAGGCAGCTCCTCCTAAATTCAAATGAGTAAGAGCCTCCGGAGCAATAACCAGTCTGGCTGGGGAGAGGCTGCCAGGCTGGGTTTGTCAGTGGGATCCTCTCTGCTCTGCTGACTCGGTAACAAAGAGGGTGATGTTTACCCTCGGCATTTAACGCTTTCCTTCCTGCCACTCCCCAGCGAAAGGAGCAATTCACAGCCGTGCTTGCCGCTTCGCGTCTCCCCTGGGATTTGCATTGGGGCAGGTAAATGCAGGAGGCAGCGCGGGCAGCTGTTTGCTTCGGAGGGTGGTGGATGCTTCTGAAACTTGCCACCTGCAGGTTGAAAGATGCCTTTCTTGGACTCCGTTTAAAAAGGAAATGATACCCTATCTTTGGCAATCAAAGGAAAAAAAATGATCTAGCTGCTATTAAGCTAACACATAGCTGCAGGAAAAAAAAAAAAAGAGTTTATCATTAAAAAGATAGTATAGTCAGGTTATAGCCTCTGTGAGAGAACAAAAACTAGGCTTTGGTTTGACTGTGCCTTGTGAAGTCTCCCTACATGTGGATCTGGCTGTGCATACACAGCTCAGGGCCTGCCACAGCCTGCCTGCGATGTGCTGCGAGCATGATGCAGAAGAGACAAACCACGGCCTCCTGGCTGCGGGTTGATCTGTCAGCCAGCTCGAAAACAAACCAGCCATGCTCGTAGGGCTCTCCCTTTGAACTAACGTGTGCCTCAACCTGGTATTTCAGTTGTCTGTATGACTGGAATCAGCTGCACCACTTGCAGATTGAAGTTGTTTTCTGTGAAACATTGTGAAGCCCACAGGATGCTAAGCATCCAAAAACCACTATGGTGGATTTTGTCTTCCAGGTCTGCATCCAAGCCTGGACCTGATGTACTCACAGAGACTTGCAACTGTACTACAGTTTTCATGGTGAAATATGACACCTATACTGAATGGCAAACTCTGCAGTATTTTGCCAAATTAATATTCATAAACCCATAATATAACTCATATAAAACAAATTCATGATTTACATTGAATTAATACACTGTACAGGAGTGTGCACCAAGAGGTCTTGAGCTCATGTAGACCCAAACTGGAACATCCACACCAGCAAGCTGCAGCACAGTGAAGAGGCATTAGCTCCATCATGAGAGCAATTTGTACGGGTTAATGTGACACCGTGCCTTACTTCTAAGCGGAGATTACTTGTTAGCCTGGTGGTAGATTAGCAGTGGTGTAGCTGCTTGGCCCCTCACTCTCCAGCTGGTGCAATTCTGGCTAGCTGAAGCCTTCTGGCAGCAACTCTCCTGTAGTATGGTCATGGCCAATTTTCTTGAGGTCGTGAGAGGTTCATCAACAGTACTCAACAGACATCTGCTAGAGCAGGACACGTCTTTACAGACTCGGCCTTGGAATTTGAGCATCACTTAGAGCAAAGCCAACCAACAACATATCTCAGCTGCCATTTTGGGGATAGAAATAAGAAGCAACCTCAAGAAAAATGAAAATATATCTTGTAAAGGACACTTTAGGGAGCCCTGGTAGGTCACATTTGTACTAGCCACAGATTCAGTTATCTTTAACCTAAATATAATGCTTAAAAGGCTAATTATCAATTCTAACACACTGTAATATATCTTTCTTTTACACACGGAATTCTTATATTTACATTAAAACAAATATTACTTGAAGCTCACCCTTGTTGCAATATGCTGATACCTGCAACCTTCCCACATCTGTTTACCCACATTCTTTCTGTTGCCACAGCTGAGGTAAAAATGATCACAAAATCTCCAAAAGACTGAGACAAAAGAGGTTTGGATTTGGATATCAGGTAGCTTTTAAACAATGACCTCAAAAACACTGATGCATGTGGCAGTAGACTGTAGCCCTCACTCAGCTGTCTATATCTAGTCTCTTGTCAGTTCTCAGTCCTTCAAGAACAGATACAGTTCTCTAAACACTTGGTCTTTTTGTTCTCAGAGAAAACCAAATCAAAGCAATTTTGTAGATGAAATCCACTATGAAGTCAAGCACTGTCAGGTGTTTGAGAGCCGGTGTTTGCTGAAGAATAAAATTATCTTCCCTTTCTCATGGAATGCTCATCCCTGTTTTAGGTAGCCATATATGACTGAAGGATTTGTCATCAGTTTTTGTCATAACTCACCTTTGAATGAATGCATACTGTCACAAATGTTAGCATTTGCAGGATGACACCACAGAACACATTTATCACACTGAAAGAAAGATGAGTAGTGTTCAGTCACGGCAGGTGTTTCTGTATCTTGCTCATCTTTGTCATCCTGAAGTAACTTCAAATGACAAGCAATCCTGACTCTCAATACAAGGGTAATTTGTGGTATCTGGGATAGCAGAGAGGAAGATGTATTCAAAGCTGACAAAACGAAGTATCGCGTGTAATTCTGATACTCCCTGTGGCAAACAGGGAAAAATGACTGAAAACTTCTGTTACAAAGTCTGCAACCTGAAGTGATGACATACCCACAACGGGCTTTGTATTTTGCAGTGTATGAGCTGTGTGAAACCAACTGGTTTTTCTGCTTTTCCCCATGTCTGTAGATAGCCCCTCTCAGAGTAAACACCAGCATCATCTGTTGAAAACGAAGATACACTATCAATGTTAAACCATTTAGACTTTAGTGCACTTACTGCATCTCAAAATATTCCTAATGAATTTTCATTGCTACTTGAAGTAATCAGTAATCAGTAGGATGTTGATAAAACAAACGATTTTAAGACATTAGAGCTAAAAACATCAATCTGCCCCTTTCAGCCAAGACACAAATAGTTTTCTGTTGAAGGAGAAGGTAACAAATGATTGGCAGCACATTTTCATCCACCTTTAGTCTGCTGACCCTCTCATGTGAACTGTATGTATGACTGCAGATTGACATGGATTGACCAACTGCAGTGCACGTTCATGAGTTTTGCAAAAAGAGCATTTTCACTCCATGATGTTCACACTTATGAAAAAGAAGCCTCCAGAGTTGTTGGTTTTTTTTTAAACTTTGCTAAAATTATTTTATGATACATTCTCTTACATCTGAGAAGTCGCTCTGAGCAACTGAGAAACATTTTCTGCATGAACTATTATAAATCTTATGACAATTATTGCCATTATTATTGATCCATTTACAAACATGAGTCTTTTTTTTTTTTTCCCTGATAATGCCAGTCAGCTGTTTCCCTTCAGAGACAGGTGCATCTTGCCTTGCAAGTGCAGTTATTGTTATAACCAGAACCTATATAGTGATTTAACTTACGCTTAGTCTAAAGAGAACCTTGTGGTCCTCTTTCTACCCTGCACCTTGTGTGCACCAAGGCAACAGACACAGAGCCTGTTATCAATATGACTGATATTTCATCCATCATAAGCACATGCAGAAAAATACCTTTAGATGTGAAAATGTTCACAAGGTAATTCAAGATGCAATTCCTTCACATTAACCAGAAGAATACTGAAAATGCCTTTTGAACAGCACTTGACTTTATTTCATGGTAAAATAAGAACACCCACATAAAATAAAAAAAAAAAAAAAAAAAGAACCCAGCTGAGATCGTATAGTTTTGAAGGTGCTGCCTGAAGGCTAGCACTTGTTGTTTATGTACACAGGGCTCAACCTGGAAGAAGAAGAAGGTTGGGGAAGTTACTGAGCCTCCAGCAAGGAGAGGTTCACATCCACTCTCTCGACGGCCCTTCCGGGGGAAGAGGCCGCAGGTTGCTCCTCTCCCAGGTTTTTGCCTCACTGAGCCAAGCCCCTGAAGCCTGGGGAGTGGGTTTTTCCTTTCCCACATGCCGGGCATTTCAAAGGATGCTCCTGCGGTGGCTGGACACAGGAGCCATTAGGTGGTGCCTGTGGTGGCCGCGCAGCAGCTGGTGGTGGGTCCTGCTGCCACACGTCTGGGAAAGTCCCTCCTCGCTCCCACAGGCAGCACAGGAAGGCTCTGAAGAGGCTTGAGACCTCCACTGGCTGCTGAGCTTGGAGGAAAACCTCCACAGGGTTTTGTTAAGACTTTCAGCAAGGGTCGCGTAAGACTAGCGTGCTGTCTGACCTCCCAAGCCTGCCCCACACATGGCGCTCACTGACTTGTCAGTAAAACAGGCCTCCCTCAACATGGCAGATGTACAAGCTTAAAAGACTCTTCCTTCCCTTAGTGAGGCTGTATGTGCAAAAACAGAAGATTATCATAATAGCAGGTTTTAACTGCAGAGTAGTGAACATGAGGCTGCACCCACGTTTGTTATTTATGTGGGCAGTTCAAGGCTGCCTGAGGAAAACACAAAAGGAAAATCTCCATGTGCCTGACTGTGGATTTTGTTTTCAGCTAATTTTTGTTAAAGGACACGGTTTCTTCAGGGTGAGCTCTTTGCTGGAACAGAGTTTAATCCACAGTTACTTCTTACCGATGCTCTGCAGAAGTTTGATCAATTCAGCCTACCAACCACACAAGCGGCCGAAGCCAAGGGTGTGCTGTAAAAGAGCCACAGTCGGGTCCTGAGGATTTGTGACCATCTGGGGGATCTGCAGCTTCCTAGCGTGGCTGTCAGGAGCACCAGCTCTTTTACAATGATGATTTTATTTAAGCTAAATGCTTTGGGGCCCACAGCTTCCCTGTGGCATAGCGAGGGGCAGTAAATGCTTGTCCCAGCACAGTAGATCTTAACAGCGACTCCTTGTAAAACATGCAGGTCAGCTGCCTCAGGAGAGGGGTAAAAACAGCCTTACGCAGGCAATTCCCAGGTGCTACACCCTTATTACTTACAATTCTCTGTCAAAGAAACCGCTTCATTTACTGTGCCTTATGGGTCAGCTGGGAACAGCACCAGCTACTTCTGTAAGTACTGAGATTTACAGATAAGGCATGCATACCAAGCATACCTGTGAGAGTTTCAGCCATGAATTTTCACTTTGAAATTGTCCAGACAAAAGTAAAATGACATGAAAAAATGACTGTTTCAGTTTTAGGTATTTGATCTGCAATGGATTTGGGAAGTAGGCTGAAAAGAAAGCAGTGCTCTCATACCAACATTTCCAAATTTTCATGCTGTCTTGATACAAAATGCAGTTATGGTTATCCTGAGTTTTGCTTTGCAAGTTGTAGTGACTTTCTATAGGAGATCAGGGCAAAGGAAAAGACATACCTCGCACTGCTGAGGGATTTTGCACTTCAGCTGCTCCAAATGTAGCCAAGCGCAGCCCTTTGGGCTCACAGTTCTTCATGTGAGCACATGCCTTGAACCCCTCTGAGCCCTCTCTGCTGTCCCTGTCTCATGGATCCCTGATTTCCAATGTGCGCCTTCGATGCTCTGCAATTTTCAAGACATTTCCATATTCTTGAAGAGTGCTGTGGAAAGTGGTATGTGTTGGCCACATTGCCTTAAATAAATAAAAAGCAGGAGTCATAGCAATCCTTATGGTAGATATTATCCAATCCTGCAGAGACATACCCATGAGGAATATAATTCACAGAAAAGTTCATATTCATTATTTATATCACATAATGCATATTGCTTATCATACATTATAATTTATTTATACTATTTGCATTTTTATTATTTATATCATAAAACTTTAGACACACCTACATGTTTTGCACTACAGTGTTTATTACAAATTCAGCCTTATTAAATTTAGGTATTCAAAAATCATCATCATAAAAAAATTTATCTTTGGACTATTCTGACAACTCCCAAGTCATTTAAATATAATTGTGTACAGGCAAAATTTGAAGGCATTGGCTTTTTGCCTGGAATTTCTGGATGTCGAGCTCCATAGCTGGAGCAGCTTGGCCCACACCTTTGCGTGCCAGCAAACCCCAGACAAATGCTGCTTGCTGCACTGGTGCAGACCTGAAGAGGGGATGCCTTGGACCTATCTTGGAAATACGCTGCACATGCACAGCAAAATTAATACATCTTTGGTCCATCAGATGTACACAGATCACTGCTGCACCTGTGCCGTCTCACCTCCTGGCACTGCAAATCCCATTTTTTCAGACTGCTGTTCCTTATTGCCAGTACCCTCCACTGCTCTGCATTGTGGCACCAGTACTCAGCTCTTTTGCCTGTTGCGAATATCCTAAAGCACACACACAAAAAGTTATCTCAAATTATCTGGACTACACTCTATTGACTTATTTATGTATTCTGGGTCCAAAAGTCCCTAGATGCAGGAAGTAAAGGCCTTATGAGTATTTCTTAGGAATTCTGCCTCATGAAGGAATTGTCTAAAAAGTGAGTCACTGAAAACGAAATCTCTGTGGGGTGTGGCAACTGTTTCCCATGTCCATGAGGTTTAATCATTCCAGCCACCCCACTCAAGTGAGTTAGCCTTATCTGGCACCCAGTCACATGAGCTGAGTGCTCTTTGCTGCCCTGAGCAGAGAGCCACGTGTGCTCAGCTTCTCTGAGCATCTCACTCTGCACCAGGGCTGGGCTTCAGCCTGTGTACAGCCTGAAGCTCGGTGGGGTTTTTCAGTTTTACAGGATTAGGCTGTAGCTGAATAAAGACTGTTAGGGGAGCAGGAGTACAAATGTTTTTCATGTTAAAAAACGGGCATCACAGCATCACACAAACCCTCCAATGGTTTTCAGAGCATTTGGGAAAATCTAAGTGAACAATATTTTCCCTAATTATGTATTCAAAGAAAACACACAACAAGAAAAAAGCAAACAAGTAGCCAGAATCCAGGGTGGTAAGTGTGTTTTAAAACTGAGACATTTAAGAAAAAGGGCAGCTAAAGAGATTGGGAAAATGGTGAACCTGTCTTTCCAGAAATGAGAACCTCCAGACTGGTTTGATGTAGTGGTGGCCAACACCGGATTTGCTGCCTGGATAAAGTCAGAAAGAGTTGTTCAAAATAAAGAATATCAGTAGCATAGGACTATTTACAGGCCATACATAACATGAGGTTAAAAATGAGAAAGTTTTTAATCACTGGAGAAGTGCAGCCTTCCTCTGAAAATGCCAGGTGAGTGGCAGTGAGATGAAATGCTTCATCTTTGTCTCCCTACTGAAGGTGCTTGATCAGTATAGGGAAGTTATTTGGCAGTTTTGGTTACAAAGAACACGTTTCCCACATCTGAGACCTCCTGTAGACCACAATGTACTTAAAATGTTTGGGGTTCCTCCTGAAGTCGTGATGCGTTTAGGAGGTTTTGGCTTAGCCAAAAGTTTGCTGTGCCTGGTGCTTCTGATCAAAGCAGGCAGATGTGTTTTGCAGTGTATACTCAGTCTTATTTGACTGGAAAACGCAGTTGGTGCCTCCTGGATAGATGAGGTCTTTGACTCCCTTTTATTAACCCAACAGTTCATAGATACTGATACTCACATTAAGAGAGGAAAAGAATGGCTATTTTCTTGAGTTTATGAATCGAATCCATGAAACACAAATGACACCAAGTTTCTACAACTATCAATTAAAACATTTTAATTAAGCCACCACATTTGAAAGGAGTGCCACATACATTAGTATCACTTGAGAGTAATTAATGACTATTTGCAACAGCTTTCTCCCAGACATCTTAATTGTGTAACATGCTGCTTATGCTTCCATCTACCCAGTATATTCAGAACCAAGTTTATTTTACATTTGTGCTTTTTTGACAAGTCATGACAGTGCTTATAAAAAACATACAAAAGACTTAAGTTATGCTAAACCCTATTACCATACCATCCTCCCTTTCATTAGGAAGGGTGTTCATTTTCTTATGTCTTTTCTCCTTCTCAGCTTTAGCTGTGCAAGGATTTTCCAGACTTGAGATTCTCTTCTGTATTTTGAATTCGCTAGAAACTTACTGACATTACTCATAATACAGATACGTCTACACAGTATACCCCCCCCACCAGTACTGTACAGAAAAAAAGTGTGTTCTTAAAGACACATTTGTCACAAGTTGCCTTCTTCAGCAAGAATCACAAGCACAGTTGATTGTATATGCCATGACTGACTGAGCTTGTAACACTGTTCTGAAGTCTGCAGATGTCTGTACTCTGTAAAATTATAAAATACAGGCCTGCAAGGGGTGTTAAGACATCACCCAGCCTTTCCAAAGCAGGAACACATATAAAATGCAGAACTGCCAAATTAGAAAAGGTGTTACAAAACAGAATGGTATACAACATATAATACAAGATATATTGGGCATTGAAAAAGCTTAGATCTACATATCTTTGGTTTTACAGGATACTGATTAATGCATTGTAGCTCTATTTTGTACACGTGCATGAATACATATACCCACGCATTTGCCATCTCCTGAGTACTGGGTTCATGATAAGGGGAAAGCAGTCTTTCTTCCCCAGCTGAAGAAAGCCCTGACAAAGATTATAGACCTTAACTAAATACGCTGTAAGCTGCTCTGGTCCATGACAGACACAGACACAGCTTTGTCTCACTGGAAAGCAGTCGCCAGCTCCAGAAAGACAAGCTGGGAGCCCAGCAGGTTACGCCCTGAGACATGTGTCCGTATGAAGTTGGCATGTATATATTGTTCACAGACTGCTTTCCTATTTATACCTGTTATCTCCAGTGACTCACAAAACTTTCCCAAGCTTACCAATCCCTGGAGTACCTACAGTGTGTTTTAGAAACTTTTGGAGGTTTTCAACACCTTATGCTGAGGTTTCCCTCCAAAGCATGTCTGATAATTAAAATACTGCAGTTTTTAACGGGCAGACATAAAGAACAGTGTGTGTGTTTCTACTGAAAAGCATTTTCTAAATCAGCATCTGTCAAATACCATGTAAAAATGTATACATTTCAACATTTGAATATTTATTGGTTCTGTGACAATTAATATTTAATTCTATGTGTCTCCATCACAAGTACTGCAGTGGCCACAAAAACACCAATAAGTGTTACACTAGCCACCATTACACACACTAGCTCCATGCTTTAGAGGAAATCTCCATCCAACTGCAACAGATGGAGGAAAAAAAATAATTTTATTTTCCCCTTAGTTCATATAGTCAATAGTCAAAATAGTCCAGTAACAGGAATGAGAAGAGATTCTTAGGCAGCATGTGACTGTAATAGATTCAGTAAAGTTCCTTCCTTGGGACTGACTTTGGTGGAAGAAAAACCATTCTTTAGACGGACTGCATTTTTTTTCCTAGTTTTATTTAAGAAAATTTTGTTAGAGATGAAAACATAAAAAAAATAATATTTTGCAGGTCTCCCTTGTGGGTTGTTTAAAATCTCTCTCCCTCCTTTCTGAACTTGAAACCCTATGTCTTTATTCACAAGCAAATGTTTGAATAAAATAAGGGTGACTCAATTAGTTAGGAGGGAAAGGAGCAAGTAAACCACCTAAACAGAATTGACATGAGAATACATAAATAATACTTTAGGTAAAAGCTATTTGCTTAGAGATGCCAATGTTTTTACTATTTTTTTTTTTTTTTTACCAGTGCTAGTAAGAAATACTCTGAAGAAATAAGGTGGGTTTTTTTTCAGTCTCTTATAATCGCACCAAAATTCACAGCAGAGGTGCTCTTCTGTTGCTTTGACAGTTGATTGTAGTTGGAGTTAACCTTTCAATTTAAGTATGGTGCTCTCTCTGGGGAGGAGTAGTAATAGGTCGGCTTGATGTTTCCCAGGACTTCATCTTCCCAGTTGGGGAGGCAGCAGAAAAAGAAAGCGCAACCTATCACAACAACAGTGCTGGCCCAACCAAAACCGTAGGCCCAGCTGAACATATTATCTCCTATCAGTGGAATTTCTTCTGTGAATTTCACTGGGTAGATGACCAAGCCTATGATCTGGAATGCAGCTAAGGAGAGAAAGAAAAGAAAACCAAGAGTAAATGACAATGAATGTTGTTACTTTCCCCACTAAACAACGGTAGCTGGAGATAACCGCGTTGCCCTCCCAGGTATGTGAGGATTAGCTTCAGTCCTGCGATCACACCTGCATTCTTGCAGAGGTGCCTGACCTCTGGTCGAGGCAGGTCCCCACCTACCTGGCAGCGGCAGCTACAGCTGACATTGCCACCTTGCTGAGGCACTCACCTGCATGCCCAGACCAGCCCTGTCCTACTGCCAGGCACCCTGGTCCTCGTGGAGCCAGTTACCTCCCATTTGTACCACAGCCTCCCAGCTCCTCCTCTCCCCAGGAAGGTGGGAAGCACCTGGCGTTCTCAGCACTGAAGTCTTCGCGTGTGACATGCAGGGTCAAAGCTGGGTTTTGCTCCCGTGCACTAATTTTGGGAAAGCGTTAATCAAGAAAGGCTGCTGGAGCTTCCCTAACCATTGTCCTCTCAGCATAAGTCGAACTTCCCTTTTTTTTCCCATGAAAATGAATCATAAACCAGACAAAGGCATCTTATTTCATGAGGAAGGCACCATCTAGCATGTTTTCCTGCTGCTCCCCATTTTACACCTAGGACAGCCTTGTCTTTGCACCCAGACTTACCGACAACAAAGAGCAAGCCTCCAATTCCCCGCACAAAGTTGAAACGGAGTATTTCCACTGAGAACGCGATGACTGCGAGGGCGAAGCAGATGACCAGGATCACAAAGCCAACAAGGTACGTGGCAGCTGCTGCTCTCCCCCATCCTAGAAAAGAAAAGAAGAAAGGTGTCACACATAGCAGTGCACTGAACTGTAGGTCACTGCAGGTCTTCTGTTTCCTTTAGTCATTTCTTTGTTGAAGTGCTTTACCGTTAAGAAGCATGCCCTATGTCAAAGCAATCCGGGATTTCTCCAAAGCACACAGCTGCAGAGCAGCAAGGCACTGTCGCTGGACAAGCAGTGCTGAACTCCCTGCCCACTAATTTGTCCTGCTTAAAAGGGGGATCTAGTATAGCATGATAACGGAGATAACATCTCCAAATTCAGTATCTGTAAGAGACCCACAGCCATCTGAGCAGATAGGGCACACAACCTCTGAGAATGTAGTTTATCATTATCAGCCCTGTTTGACATACAAATTTACAAAACCACTTCCACACACGGGGCAGTATGAGAGGGGACAGGAGGGTACAACCACAAGCACAGCCACAACTGCTGGGAAGTAAAAATGCTGACAGCACACACCTTCCTGTCTGCTTGTTTCCGACAGGAATAATGTATGTGAAGTAAAATTAGCACGACCAAAAAGAAATAGATTTGGGATAGCCAAGCTGAGAGAAGACAAAGAGGAAGAGAATACTTTTGAAGATAAGTATCTATTCACAGCCCAAAATATTTAGAAAAAGCTAAAACCTGTGGGTGGAGAAGAAATAGCAGAGTCAAAGGTAAAGTGGAAGACTCATTACTCTGAGTCATTACTTCGAGGTTTGGTGGGACCGGACACCACACGGATGCCCAGGTTCAACAACGGGATCAGGCAGCTGCGGGCTGGGGAGGCTCAGAGGGGGAGCGAGGGGCCTGACCCCAGCCGAGTTCACAGCTCACCTGCAACACACCATCACGGCAAGGGGGAGAAAACTTCCAGCAAACCACCAGTAATTCCCATTTCACAGTGACACAGGCTTCTGAAAAGGCACCTGTTGCAGCCAGACCTCATTCTCTTTAAAAACTAGACAGAAGTTTGGGTGAGTCCAATGCAAACAACAGCAAAGGTGTTTCTGCCTGGAGGCAGGATACCTACCCACATGGCCTAAAGAACCAAGTACCTCCGGTGCTTTGGTTTCAGTGAGCTGTCATCACAGCTCACTTTCTGTGTCTGCATAGCACGGGTTTCGACGTGCACGCTTTCAGATATAGGCAGGGCCAGATCCCGAGCTCCCTCTAACGTAGGTTTAAAGGGAGCAGTGAGATCTGGGCCAGAATATTTTCCAAAAAAAAAAAAAAAACCTTTCTTGTCCCAGCACAGCTGGAGTGACAAAAACAAGGAGACACCTTGTTTTTAACATAACCTCTGTCAAACAAGCCCTTGTTTGTGTAAAATCTAAGAAAAAGACAGTGAGACCGCAAACATTTTCCTGAGGAGTCAAAATCCTCTACCTTTACCCGTGTGCTCTACTGTTACATAAAAAGAAAAAGATAAAAGTAATTTGAGACAGAGAATGCAACACCACCACCACCTGAAGGCAGTCAGCTTGGCACAGAGAGGGCAAAGAAAAGGCTTTTCTTGGAGCTATTGTGAGAAACAAGACTCAAGACAGTGAAATGTTTTTAAACCAGCTCTCCTCAGCCTCCACACCTCCTGCAGGCAGCTCTGCGTGATTCATGCCCCTTGCCTAGCAGAGCACTGCAGGGGCAGGAGGGAAGGAGTACACCCCACTGGCATTTGGAGATTACAGCTATGTCACCGGTCCGATACCATCTTTTCCTTCAAAATCTTCCCTGACGTACCTAATGCAGGTATTGGGCATTGTCTCCACAGCAGGATTTATTTAGGGATAAAGAATATAAAAGGGCATTTAGCCATAACACACAGCCAGCCCAGGAAAAGTGATTCAGACTGAACAAACTAGGAATGCTATTTATCAATATCTGCCCTATTAAGGGAAAAAAAAATAAAAACAAACAAAAACAGTGACAACAGCAAGAAACGCTTTCAGTTATCAAAGTACCTTCCCCTACAGTGCATTACATCCGCTAGCACAGTGCTGGAAGCCAAGCCTGGCATCTGGCCTGATATAGGATAGGTTGCAAACTCAAACACACCAGCAGACTAGACACCTTGAAGTCTGCTGCAACACAAACAAGACCGAAAGAGATACAGGCTGGAAAGTCCTCAGTGCTATCTCTGCTATTTCCAGACCCTACGTGCTTAGTTTACAAGGATAATGAGCTTTTCGATACAGCTCAGCCTTGGCTCCAGTCACGGTGAATTATTAGCTCGTCTCTGGCAATATGAGTGACAGCACATGTAGCGGTAGGAGATATCCAGTCAGGAAGATTGATATCAAACCCAGCTTCTGTACGTCTTCAGAAACGGGGCAGTAGTAGGCACCACCACTATGAAATTCACCACTTTTTTTCTGCTCACATGCAACAAAGTGTAGTATTGGTGAGCCTGCATCTTCCCTTCTCCTGCTGGATTATCTTCTCCAGCAGCAGTTATCAGCGGCATGATGTTGACAAGAGCTGATAAGACCGAGACATTGGTGCTGGCCGCGGTGATGGATGGGATCTGCTCTCGGCAGGACTAGATAACAGCTATCGAACGGCCAGCCTGCCACATTAGCACTGGTGGGAAAAACAGCAAGAGCAGCCAAGTGTAGCTATGCACAGTGTAAGAGAAATCTCCCTAAATTAACCTCATCATCCCCGCACCTATTAAGACAGGCCCTCCTGGCTCCGCAGGCACCCTGCCTCTGCCCACCAGTTCCTCCGCCTGCGGCTCCGGGCTGTCGGGGGGAGAGGTGTGTATTTTGTCTCCCACTGTTTTTGCTGGCCTAAGGGCTGCAGAGATCTGCTTGCAGTCTGAGAAAGACGGATCAGCCCCAACGTCCAGCTGGTTTGTGCTCAGAAGAGCCTTGTAATCACGAGAGATTTTGCCAGAATTTATGTTTTCCATTGAAATAGAAAGTCCCTTCATTTGGCAGAGAGACGATTTCTTACTCAACCCAGACATAAATATGACATGTGTTTATGAAATCAAACAATAATGCCAAAGTAATTTGGGGCTGCATAAATAGGAGGACAGAAGAATGGGAGAACAGGAGAGTGGCACGGTTTGAGGCGTTACCATTCCCCAGGTCAGCTTTGCCTCAAAGAAGAGTTGAGTTCTTTGCATCTAATGGGCAGAAATGTATTATCAATTAGGTGGTGTTTACAGAACATTAA
This sequence comes from Anser anser, assembly GCF_964211835.1. Lineage (NCBI taxonomy): Eukaryota > Metazoa > Chordata > Aves > Anseriformes > Anatidae > Anser > Anser anser. Next base: position 63,263,359 of record NC_139722.1, read on the forward strand.
AAAACTGTACAGGAGCTGAAGGGCTATAATTATTGGGAAGGGTTAAGAGTTTTATTATTCAGCTTGATCAATGGTGACTATGCAAAAGAACTAAGCTGCAAATGTTAGCATGTGAATAACTAGGAGGGATCAGAATTATTTGAAGTTAATGGTGAGCATCAGTAATAGGATGAAATAAAGGAAAAAAAATAAAAAATAAAACAAGAGCCTTAGTGTTAGCTGTACTTCCTGATTTTATATGGCTGGGCCTCAGCCTCAACAGGGAAGAGATGGAAGCTCTGCAGGGTAGGACATTTACATCTACATTTCCCTGTAGAAACAAATAAAAGGACTGAGAAAATAGTCTAGCAGGAAGATGAACCAGTACAGATTTGAAGTAACAAGCCCTTCTCATCTTTGTTCACTTATTTACAAAACCAAAAGCTAGTTTGTCAGCTTGTGAATAGCTAGAATATTAGGGTGGAAGCTTTTACTATGACATGCTTAGAAGAGATGCAGTTTTACATTGTAGTTATAACAGTTTTCTGTATATAAATCACAGTGACAATTTTTGTTTGGCGTTGAGAGCTCATAGCATGGAATGCCCAGAAAATATGCTTTAGTTGACAAAACAACACTGGACTGCGAGAATGACAGCACTGAGAGTAATATTTTCTTGCTCACATAATGTGCGAATTTCCATGACGACATGAGCAGTGAAGGAAAGGTATGTGCACACCCATCGTGAGCACAGGGCAGCCCAGAACTGCAGGCTTGCCAGGAGAGCTGGCTGGGAGTTAACACTAGGGATCCCAGCTCTCCCTTGTTTTTAGCAGTCCGGAAAAAGCAATTGTTATGCTACTGAACTTAAATAAAAGCCTGGTTTCAGCCATTTGACTCCAGCTGGAAGTCAGGAGAGGCAAAATCCTGTATGATTCCAGCTTTTAATGCCTCCCTGTTGCTTACAGTAGAGATGAGCCTGTCCTGCTCGCTGGGATCTTTCACCGGGGAGTCTCAGGACGCGTCTTCTGGGTGTAGCCAGGCACGCCGACTGCTATCTCTCTTCTATTAGCATTCTCTGAGTGCCTTCACCCAGCTGATACTCTAAGTTTGTTTGTCTAGAACACATCCTGGCAACATAAATCAGACAGAACCGTGCCTGAAAAGAGGTGAGGGTGCAATGAGTGTACCCATAACGTTCCTTTTTTACCTGGCCCCTCAGCCACGTTTGGCACATGCTTGCTGTTTCACCAATAATCTGCGGTATCAAAGTCCAGTCCTCTGGCAGCAGGGGCACAGTGGCAGGGAAACATGATTCACAGAGGCTGGGCTCCTAAGTCCCACCTTTTTTTTTTTTTTTTCTTTTTTTTTTTTTTCCCCTTTCAGCACTTGTTAAGGCTCCAGATGAATGCTTCAATTTTTCTAAGTTGGCTATTGCGTACTTAATGAATACCAACCAGCTGTTAGTAATGTGAAAGAGCTCACCACCTCGGGATCACCTTAACTGCACACATACACACCCATCTTTTATAGCGACAATTCAAGCCAAAGTCACTGGGAACAGGCGTTTAGGACTGGGAGGACGTTTACACCCACAATTACTGTTCCTAACCTTACAGGCTCATCACTGTAAAGACGCAGGCAAACACCCTCTCCAAGTATCCACGCTGCCAACAATCCTCGTCATATCTGATGGCTTACTGATATGTTTCAAACACACAGTCAACAGTTTTATCCTGCCATGGTCCAAACTAAGTCATCTTGAGTCATATTATGTGCAGTGCAGCAGCCACGCATTGCAACATATTGATAAATACACAGATGCTGCCAGGCAGGTACTTCCCAGATGCAAACCAGTCTAGAGCTTGAATCAAAATCCCTTCCCCACCTCCCTACCAAATGATACTTCACTCTTCTTTTTCCCTTTCCACTTCTTCCCTCTTATGTGGACTGTAAACATGCATTAAGAAGCAATTCAGTTTAGGAGACATTCCTATTTGCAAAACTTTGTTTGTCTGTTCCTGCCCCCTTTTCCCCATTTAAAACAAGTGACCGAACTGCTTTTTCTCTTTCTCTTCTTAGCATACATGCCACAGCTCAATTAAGAAAATGTCTAATGCAGTTTTCTACTAATGGAGATTCACTCTGAAGTCTTCTTCTCATCAGGAGAGGTGCAGGATAGTTAGAGTACAGTAGTTTTCATATGCAAAACACAAGTTATGCATCTCAATTAATTTGCTTTTATTTTCCTGCAGCAGTGCTGTAAACGCCTGCTAGGCATTTTTTCCTTTGTAAATGCCCTCACCTACTTTGAGCCTAATTGCATTAGCATAGAAAAAAGGAAACAAAATAAATCAAACCTGAACTCATATGTTACATCCTGTCTCCAGATGTAAATAGTATTTGAGAAGACAGTGGCATTGATTTCCTCAAAATTACAGAAGAGGCAAAGTCAAATTGGTCTAAATAAGCCAAGGATTTAAATAAGCTTTGGTTTAAGATTAACTAAGCAAAGTCAAGGATACTATTCTCCTGCTAACTAGAGAAAACTGCAGAAAGTCACTTTGCCCCCAAATGCTCGGGACTGAAGCGAAGCACACACCCATCGGCACTCGGGGACGCGAGAGGCAGGGTCACTGCTGGAGAAAGCAAACCTCAGCAGCTCCTCTGCATTAGCAGTTCTTCTCCGTGCAATGCAAATTTCAGCCACATTCCCGCACTAGCTTTTCTGCTCTGGGTAGTGGGGGAGATGGGTATTTTCATCGCACCAGCCAGATTTCTTTCACCTTCAGTTAAACCCACAGCCATCACCTGGCCTTAAAACGAAGCCAGTGCTTTTGCAAAACATTCAGGACTTAGCAGAGGCATGAGTGTCCCAGTGGCAGCCTTCTGTGCACGGGTGGCAGGGGATCTGTGCCGGGAAGCCTCCCTGCCTGCACTCGCGCAGGCTGCAACGCTCCCTTCCAGCTCTCCAGCTGCAGTCCCCAAGGTACCCTAGTCCAGGATCTTAAGGCGGGTCTGCTTATGGTTCCAGAAATATTTTGTTTGAGAGAAAAGCAGACGTAATCAGACCACAGCTAGGAAAAAAAAAAGGAAAGAAAGTCCCCAAGAAACAGAAACTGTATGTGGTAAGAATGTGCGATGTCAGATAGAAAAGCGGCTAAGCAAGTTAAAACGGAGGCACAATTATTCCCTGATTTAGGTCCCAGTGCAATACAGAGGCATATACAGGAAACAGTATTTTTTCTGTCTGCAAAGCCACGCTGGGCCATTATAAGCTGCAGGTCGGGCGGCATCCCTCAGCTAGGCAGGGTTAAGGTCCTCTCTCCGGAGGCCCGGGGAAGGCACCTTTGCTGCTGCCCAGGTGCCCTGCATAAACACTTCTTCCCTTTCCGTTCGATCAGCGAGGCCGAGAGGGAGCTGGTTACTGCAGGGCGAGGCTGCTGGCACTGCAGGCTGCAAATAACTGATAGAAAGCGAACCCGTGGCCAGTTGGCTCCCTTACTTTGATTATGAAAGAACTTTTTTTTTTTTAATTAAAAAAAAAAAGGCTCCTTACTGACAGAAAAGCCTGCTCTGAAGCAGTCTGAGGACCTGTGTTTCTTTGCTCGTTTAAGCCCTGAGACAGTGCTGGTACCGGTTCTGCCCAGAAAACCCCATCCCAGCAAGCAGCTGCACCAGCAAAGAAGCGTCGGGACCGCTGTTTTTCCGACCACCTGCCGAACCAACTCTTTTTGCAGCCAAAGCTCCCCCAGGGTGCAGCCACCGGAGCCCGGCTGCCGGGGTCCCACGCAGGGGAGGGCGGACTCGCGGGCCCCCCGCTTACCATAGTCCATGAGGGATTCACAGCTCCAGTTGATGTCCTGCTCGCCCCGCGTGCAGCTCTCCCACAGCGATGCTTGGTGCACGTAGGGCTCCGACTCCGACTCCAGCCAGCCCCTGCCCGCCAGCGCGATGATGCCCATGATGATGGCCAGGCCCAGCAGCAGGGGCAGGAGCCACCGGCACCTCCAGCAGGCGAGGGTGCACACCACCATCCTGCCTGGCTGTCGGGGGCACCTGGAGAGCCCGAGCTTCGCCGGTAGGGCAGGGTGGGGTGTCGTAGGGACGCTCCTCTGAGAAGAGAGACTGCCGGTCTGTCCGTCTGAGCTGGGTTTTAATGCGCGCCGGGGGAGGAGGGAGTCCCACCCACATTCCTGTGACTAAGCGTGGCGGCGGCAACCTGTGGAGCTGGAGGAATGGAGAGGAGAGGAGAAGAGAGGAGAGCACGGGGCTGGGTCCTGCTCCTCACCCTGCCCCTGCTCCCTCGGTGCAGCCTGGAACAAACCACCGTCCACTTACGCTGCCCGTCCCGTGCTTAACTCCTTGCTAGCTGCTCCCCTCCCGTGTCCAGCCTCACTTTTCGGTCGTGGTCACTGGCACAGTCTTGTGTCCTGCTGGCCTTTCGCCCGGGCACGGGGAAAGCCAAGACTCTCATGAGACACTTGAGCCACTTGGATGGACACCTCGGATGGCTCTAGAGTCAGGGCACATCAATGTGCTTGATAAACTGGAGTCCTAAAACGCGTAGTGCTGCATTTTGCTAGGGGCATGTTCAAAACCAGATTCTGCTTTTCAGGTTCCCAGTCTATGTAAGCCTTGTTTTGACTTTTGTTTTGACTACTGTCGGTGTTACATGGTGGATCGCTTACCTTATACCTGACCTCTGCGCGATACCCCTACATTACACCCAACAGACCTTCCCAAGAGTTTGTCTGTCTGTCTTTCTCACCACCTCTGCAGGTGTCTTCTTGGTAGCTGTAAATAGCCACAGCAAAAACTTCAGGTTCTTGCTGTATTTCACAAGCCCTGCCCTCTCTCCAGATAGTTAAATTCATTTTTCTCCTCTCTGCTCACCGGATGAAGACAGGTAATCATTACCTAAAGTTAATAATACTAATAGTGTTAGCCACTTCAGGTACTGAACACTTACAATATGTTGCTTAACAATTAAAGTAGTCAATTCCTTGCCCAGTTTTTGAACAATTTGAATGCAAATGAGAAGAAGAAAGAAAGGTGTTATTTGAGAATGGGAACATGACATTATTGACAAGGAAACAGCTCATCGTAACTAACACTTGTCTGGCATTAAACTTAGCATTAAACAAACACCTGGTTCCTAATGGCCGTCTAACAAGTGCTTGATTGCAATTGTGCTTTGACTTTCAACAAGCACAGCGCACAGACACAGTCCAGGAGTGGTACTCAGGACCCTTGTGCCCTATGCCCTGATATTTCCCCATCCTATATCTGGCAATGCACCCCAGAGGTGACCAAAATGAAGGTTTCCACACCACATGACATAAATGCAGACTCAATATTTTGGTCATGGGAGAAACACTTCTCCACAGTAATATCTACACACATCTCATCATGTTACCCCATTGCCCAGCACCAATGCAAACTCTTGCCATATGAGCAGACATGTGCCAAACACGGGATTCAGGATGCATGTGTTTTTGGCACATAACTCACATACATAGAGCAGCTTCAAGGCTTCAGCAAAAGAGGTCAGTAGGACAGCAAATATTTGAGGTCTGAAGGGCTGAAAAAGATTACTGGGTAGGGTGGATTATATGGGTTTCAAGGAAGATGCAGAGCTCTAAGGTCGTATTGCACTGCATCAAATGAAATTTTGTCACAGCCATGTCAAACATGCTCAAACTGTGACCCATGTCAATTCCTCAGAAGATACTCAGAGGACTTGTCTTGTAGGGAGGGATGGTGAACCTCATATGAGTATTGATTTCTGGCAAATGCCAGGGAGTGGACTGTGATGCTGGAAACAAAACAAGATGATATCACCATAGGGAAGCTGCAAAAATCTCAAGCAGGTTACCTCGAACCATAAGAAGTTTCACCAACCCTCTCAGCATTCTCTTCAAAGTTCCTACCAGAAAAATCCAAAAAGAAGCTATGCATACCTAAAAGGTATGTACTTGTATGTACTTGTTAAAACAAAGTGAGAGAAAAATCAGACAGTGAGAAGTATTAATTCTGTCACTGATAATTAAAGTATATAATTTATATTTAAAAGTAGCTTCCAAGATTATTTCCATATTTGTTGCACAGCATGTGACTTTCCAAAGTGTACAAATAAAAGGGTGTAGCTATGAGCTATTGTTTTACCGAAAACTGGCTGAAAAAGGGTATTTTTAAGTTGATGGTTTTAAGAATTTCCATTTCTGAATACTGTTGAGGGACCACTTACCCCTTCACTGTCTCAAGGACTTTTACTGTCAAGTTCATATTGTCTGGCAAAATAATGAAGGGCTAGTTTTAAGATCTAATCTGTCTTTGAGTCATCTATCTGGAAAATGTAATGGCCTGCTTGTACCTGCATACTAACTTGAACTGTGACAAGGTATCAATTTACTGTTTAATGCACATACATACACACATAAATAAACAGATGCATATATGCATACATATACACATGAAGGTTGATTAACATGCACATATGTATATATGTATATATAATGTGTGCATTTGTGTACATATATATGCACAAAAACACTTCTGTTCTTTTGTACTTTTGTCACCTTTGTACTTTTTGTTCGTAACTCCTCTTTCACCCTTCAGTTCCTACCACTGTTTCCATACAATACCAATTCAAATCATAACTACCTGTGTATTGTTCTTGAAGCCTTGATTACCACAACTTGGTCCTTCTCAAATCCAGCTGAATCATTGGCAGCACACAGCAACCAAAACAGTCTTCCTCATCCGTTCCTGACATCCACGCTCACTGTTCATTCCAAATAGAGCTGTAAATAAATTTTACTTAATCTACCAGCATGCATAATTCTTCAACACATAATGTTTGCATAGAGGAGAAAGGCAGAACTAGCTTTTAATTTTTTTTTGTAACTACAGCAGAACTTTATTTGTTCAGTGCTGAGAGGTGATTTTCCAGCAGCTCACTATCAGCAGCACTCAGAAGCAGGTACAGAAGTTTGTTTTTTTTTTTTAGTACAAAAAATAAGAGCTGTTCTCTACAGTTGGAAGAGAAGCAAGGTTAAATTTCATCCATTTTGTGAGAAATAGAGCAGGAATGCACTGCTCAGGAAAATACCCGCGTTGCTACAAGGTCAGAAGTTAGAGAGTTTCCCCAGTTCAGAAACGCACATGGAGCTGGTTGCCAGGTTTATTAGCAGCATTAACTGGTTCCCCAAGACAGCATATGCCTCTGCAGCGGTGTCCGGAGGCTCATGATGAGACTCCTACTGGGGCGCTGAGGGCAGCCTGGCCCTGCTGTCATGTCACGCTGAGCCCACCAAGCCCTCCTCTGACATCAGCAGCCACCATGGCCTGTCCTGCAGCTGCCCGGTGACCCTATAAGAACGGAAATGCAATCAATGTTCCCTTTTGATTGCAAATATCTGGCTTTTTCACTGGAGACTAGAGTATAGTCCTCTTACCCTCTTACCTGTGCTTCATGTCTTCCCTTCTAGTGGCAGTGCCCTACGTATGCCGCTAAAGCCTGCAGTTAAGCACAGCACTGAACATTTACAGAGCGGGAATAGCTTAAGGTGAAAATTCCCCTTACACCCCTTTGCATTTTTGGGTACTACTGATGGAAGTGTCGCTCTGTGTGAGGAAGCATAACCACCAGGCTCTACTGATGACATACAAGGAACAGAAAAGCCAACTACCAAATCCATCTGAAGCTGAAAAACAGCATATGAAAGATTTCTTTTTGTGTTTACCAAGGGCCTACAGCACAGTCAGCAAAGTTATCCGCATTCGGTTCCAATGTTACTTCGATTTAGTAGTGAGAAAATCTAGCAAATTAATAAAGCCTTGCCTCCTGCAGCAAAATAAGCAGCTCCAGCAGCATATGTAGTTTTTGTCACCTCCAGCTTGTGTAGCCAGCATAAGCGCAGAGACCAGATGGTTGTAGTCAGTTCGATGGTGCTGCAAAGATACATGCATGAAAAGCACATAGTACTATGATCACGGGGAAAAGATGCCCAATACATATCAAAACAAACTGAAGGTTTGCTTTACTAAATGACTAGAAATAACTGATTCTATCTGGGCACTCTAGATCAAGCTCCTCTGTCAAATATATGTTACCTTCAGCTACAAAGGCAGCTACATGTTCTATAGTTATTCTGAAAATCTAAATCCTTGTCTCATTTTTTTATTTTTTATTTTTAGCATGGAAAACAGGATTCATAAGCCTGTTTCACAGCCACTATCCTTACATGTAGTCATTTATTATGCAAGTCATCAGATAATTTCATAATCTTTGGGACTATATAGCAATATTTTTCTCTGCAGCATAACAAGGGATGTGCCCCTCTAGTAGATGGTGCTGTGCACAGAGTAAATCATTTACCACTGCTGGCAATCATTTACCAAGCTATCAAAGAAAACCAGGCAGAGCTGAGTGAAGGTCAGAGATCAGCTCCAGTCCAGGTGGGTTCTCATGGGTATGGCTTTTAAGTGGGGCAGGGGGAATCTGGTTCCCAAGGGTGCATTTGGGGAGGACATGATGGGTGGCACAGCGCTGAGGTCACTGCTCTGCCCCACATTGCAGCTGTGGGGCACAGCAGGGTCCCTTCAGGGCTGAGGTTCCCTTCCTTTTCCCATTTTATCTGAAGACAGTTTTTCTAGCCTGTTTACCTCTCAGCTAAAGCCTTTAGGAAAAAAGTAATGTCCGCAGACTGAATACCTGTTGTAAATACAATTATTTTATAATTCATGGGTGTTGTCCTTCTCCAGCGTCTTATGCTCACTTTCCTCAATGTTCAAGTGCCCTAATTCTACTTAATCTTTCTTCAGGCATCACAGCGGTAAGACCTCTATTTAGACACTAATTAGCATCACCAAAACAAGGTAGTCATTCAACCCATAAAACAGGATAGGGATACGAGGTAGTGTAACCCATACCAACCGCTCCAGCAGTATTTCCAAATCAAATTTCTCCTTCCTTATCTGTGCTGAGACGTTTCCATTACCTGAATTTAAAAGAAAGCAATTTTTCTGAACAGATTTTGTCAGTAGCTCTTGGTTGAATTCAGCTTACATTAGAAACTCATCTGGGGCTGGCGCTACTGAAATAAACTGGCTCTGTGCAATTGATGTGCCACTGAAACTGCTTCAAATGCCTTGTGAAAATACCAGGTTGGATGAGCAGCACAAGAACATCAGCATGGCCCACAGAGGCTGACTAACTCATTCCAGCACGAGACATCTTAGGTGACTCCATCTGCCTGGGAAGACCTAAAATCATATAAATACAAGGACAGCAAAGAGCCCTCCTCTTTCTGCACACGCTGTGCCTCTAGTTGCCATGCAGATGGTCAGTAAGATGCGCGTGAGGTCACTGACTCAGCAACTCAATTTTTCTGTGCTTATGCTCTCCAGAAGAGCATAACCTCTGTGTTAGAGTTGCCCTGGATGAAATTCTGCCTCTATTAAAGGAAATGACAGAATCCCTGGTGGCTGGGATTTTACCCCAGAGCTCTCTAGAGGCCTCAGGTTCACTTGGATCATGTCCACACAATATCCAAGGTCTACGGACTTGTCACTGCAACTTTTCCTCCTTTACCTCATCCTCTTATTTGTATTTGCAAAACATAAAAAAGAGGAAAGCATAAAATAAAGAACTGTATCATCTTTGACCTGCATGCTAATTTAGGTTTTGTCTATAAGTCCTTTTCCAAGGCTGCAAACTGATCATCTTTGTGCATGATGCTAAAGTGTGGCAATGACATCCTAGGAATTGCCCAGCTGACACTGAAACTGTTGCTTCAGAAATGGGAACTTGGTCCAGCATGAGAAAATCATTTTCCAGAGTTTCTAATATTTCTTTTTGAATCCCCCTTCAACGAAAACCCATGGTTCAACGAATTCTTATATGTGAGGGTTTGCAGGTTTTCATTGATTTTAGGTTTGTTTGTTTGTTTGTTTTTAACATTTCCTATTTACTCACGGAGGTCCAGGGAAGGCTTATCATTCTTGGAGAGCAGCATGCTCATATTTGTTCTGAATTATGTATTCACTTCAACTAAGCTGAGAGAAGACTTGTTTTGGAAAATGTCATATCTGTGCAATATCAAACACAAACGTGGAAATGCAAATATTGCAACTCAGCCTGCTCTATAGGGACACCCTCAGGTTTCTGTGTCATTCTGAGAGCTGGCTTCAGATCTGGAACTGTGTTTAAGTGAGACCTGGGCTTCCTCCTGCGGTTCCCGTGCTAATGTTAAGAGGTGCACATCTCCTTGCTACCTGGCGGCTGCAGGGCACGAAGCCTGGGGGAAGCGGGGTTCGTGCTTCAGGCGCCTGCAGGAGTCGGGGTTCGTGCTTCAGGGATGGCTGTTACCACCAGAGGGCAGGAAACACCTCCAAAACCTGGGGACTGGGGGCCGGGAGGGCCGTCCTGAGGCGTCCCTGACCAAATGCCTAACCCGGCCCCGGGGCCTCCCAGGCAGCCTTCATCTTTTTTGCTCTTTTTAGCCTCAGCACAGGCAGCTCTTGTAAACTGCTGTCCTGGTTCCCAGCAGCAGCAGCAGCAGGAGCTTTTGGGATAAATTTAATCTCCATGTGCATATCCAGAACCAGACAGGGTACATTTCATTGCACAGCTCCACATTACAGACCCTGTTTAGCTTTTATAAATGACTCATCCAATAGCTCAGTCCACTGAGGCCTGATTTCTAAGAGACAGTCTGGTCTTTAAGTACATGCTTAAATGAGGGATCACAAAACCAAATTAGCAGCACATGTGGACGTGGCACTGGATTCACTCGTCATGCATGAACATCAAGATTTTGAGTCATTATTTGCAGGGGCAAGTCAGGGGTGCTGTCTTTTACGCACTCTCTCCCAAGCTTTGTTGCATCAGGAGATGCCTCTGTTCCTTCCTGGCATTGACCCATTTTGCTATTCTATTATGCAAAACAATGCTTATAAATAATGCTGTTTTTTCTCTCCCATAGCACTGGACAGATAGCAGAAATCTCTATTTGTTCAGCTCCAACACCTTGTTCAATTCAGCTTAATCACACTTACAGGATCTACTTTCCCGTGCAGAAACAGCACTGTACCTCTGATTTGAAAAGCATCTCTTTCTTGAACTTCTTACTGTGATAGAAGTATCTGAGTGCAGGAAGATGAATGAGGGCATTGCAGAAGATAGTATCTGTAAATATCTAAAAGAATGGGAGGAAAAATAATTTTTAAAATACACAGATATGCAGAGTTAGCACAACCATGCATGAGCAAGAGTGAAAGTGTTAAGAGCAGTAGGAGAAGGCTGGGAGATGGGGAGATGAGGGAGAAAGGGGAAATACCATGCCAAGGGGAAAGTTTCCATCTTGACAAGTGTGCTGCAGGGAAGTGTTTCTTTAGCTCATGAAGTGAGCTCATTTCTCTCAAGTGTTGGTGAGCGTATTCTGTAAACACTTTTACTTTTTGAAGTAGTAAACACTGAGCTGGAACTATCAGTTTTGAGTAGAAAAGAGTGGAGATGAGGGATTTAGCTTAAACATTGTCATCAATAATAAGCAAGCACTGACGATGTATGCTTACACAGGAAGAGAGGAATGGTAGACAGGGGAAAAACATCCTCATCTTTCTGCTTCTCTCTTTTTAGTTTATACATCATACAGTAGATAGCAATTAAATTGAAATATAACCTGCAGTACACGGTGATCAGTTGGAAAAGTGAGACCACAAGAGATTTCAAGTGATCACACAGTAACAGATGGGGTAATAAAACCCGGGACAATAAGGGATATTTGCGGAACAAATGAAAGATCAACTTCCCTTCTGCTGCAGGAGCAAGAAAATAGGCAAGTGTTAAAGAACAATCTAAAAGGCAAATTGATGAGGGGAGGAACATATGGCTGAGATGTAAAGTGTTAAATACACACAGAGGAAAATGTTTGTTTTTAAACCGTCATTGCAGAATGCTTGTTTCTAGCTTTTGCATGCTTTTACTTGCCATCATTTGTGAAGAAACAATTCCTTGGATGTCTGTAGTACAAAGCATGAAGGAATTAGGTCCAAAATGTAGGTTCAGCAAAAGCCTAAAGAAAAGCACAATAGGCAGAGGAGAGAGGGAAAGAGGCTTTATTACAGCTGATCTGAATAAAAAATGCAACCGAGATCTTTTCTTCCCACACACTGTTGTAAAGGGGCTAGTGCCATTTATAGAAAGTGAATGCAATTAGAAACCAGAGGGGAATTGTCTTGTCTCAGCACTGGTACTATACTTTTCAGTGGAGTCCAAACAGCGAGGTCCAATGAATTCCATGATTCATAAGAGTAGCTTAGCTAGCAAGGTCCACAGAGCTCAGTGGGATTGTCCTGCTTGTAAAAGATAGAGCTGGCAGTTATCTGCCAGCTGCAAGCATTACAGAGGGTGACAGGGCTGTGGCTTGAACATGGGCACTGCCCACCCATGAAACAGCCTAAGCAGCAGATGTATGGGCCTCAGAGCTGGATCTAGTCTTGTGCAATTCTTTGCAAGATCAAAAGTACAGTTGAACAGAATTGAGGTGAAAACTCTGAATTTAAAAGCAACAACTTCTTTTCTATATTCCTATGTCTGTTTTAAACAAGTAGTTATTTCTCTTTATGTTATATTTCCCCTTTCTTATGGTAGCATGGAAAAGACATATATATGAAAATTAAATGAAGATATATCGCTACCTACAGCCCCTTTTGAATGTATCACAGTGAATCTTGTCATTCATGGTAGTATAAGACTGACAATGTGAAGACAACAACACTGATGCTTATCACCTGGGCTAGGCTGCAAAGTGCTGTGATTCGTGTTCTTGGCAGAGCTTTTTTTCTGGGTTGTGACTCATGCAGAGCCCTACTTTTCCAGTACTCCGCAACCTACTGTGGCAAACCAGAGATTTACAGGTAAATAAATAAATAAACACCTCTTATTGTGAACCAGAATTCAACAAAGAAATTAATTTAAGGTACTAGTACATCTCTTCCATGCAGGTACATCTGGATCCTGAATCCAACATCACATCTGTGCCATGACCTGAAGCCTTGACCCCTCCTGCTCTAGTCTCAGTCAAAGTTCTCCTTTTTCAGGCCTCCTTCTCATTTATGGTTGTCTACCTCTAGTGATAGGCCAGTGAAGAATGGAGGTCTCTGGGGACTCTGCAGCCAGGGAAGAGTAGGCAGAAAGGTTAGGAGGAAGAGATGAAAAGGCCAGATGATGCATGCAGTAGGGTAATGCAGAGGCAAGTCTGGGCAGTGGGTGAGAGCTTGCTGACAGCCGCTCTATCACTGCACCCTGTTTAAGATCTTTCCAATGATATGGGAAGGGTTTAGGGTTTGTTTATAAGGGTTTCACTTTTCTCTTTTTAAAGGGTGGGCACATGTGTGTGCCTCAGCACAGTTAAAAATAACCAAATGGAAATTACAAGAGTGGGTGGAAAAGTATCTGAGATCAGGTGAGACTACTCTTCACCTTACCTGCAGCAGCAAAGCTGAGCCTGCAGAGCCTTCAGCAGCTGAAAACTTACCATCTGGTTAACTTTGACAAAGTGAATTGATATAGGAGGCATCCACACCTCCGGACAGGAGTGTGAGCCATGCACGTGTACCTGTTTTGTCTGCACTGCACACTGTTTTTTTTGTCAGCTTAATGAAGGAGCAAAATCTTGACATAATTCTAAACTCTTGACAATGAAAGTAGGGACTGCCTTTATCAGGTGCACAGAAAAAGGACCTCAGTGCCTGTTTCAGATAGCTAGGCTCAGACAGAAGTTAAACACTAATAATAACAGGGGTGTTCCTGTATGACACATTAGGATGCAACCAGTTTGACAACCAAGCGACTTAATCTTTTATGAAGATACTTTTATTTGGGAGCCCATTAAAAAGCTGCCATAAATGCATCCTTTTGTTTGAACTGATGCATTAACACCTCAAAACATAACAACATTCCATTTTCTTGAGTTTTAGAGTGTTAGGCTTTCGTGTTCATCTTTCTGAAACACTCAGTGGTTTCCTCTCCTCTAGTAATTTTTTGGTGATTTTTTTTTTTTTTGGAGGGGGAAGGTGGAGGGGGGCGTTTTTTGTGTGCTACTACTGCAACAGTGAAGCTCTTCCCTCAGGCTGGTTTTATTTTGCAGACATATGAAACGTTTGGGATCAGATTACATACTGGCAAGTAGGACAATGGCATTGCCATAATGAGCGGGAGGCTAATTTATAGGCTTTGCAGATGTGAATGCATTAGCATGCAAATCATGAGCAGCCCCTGCCTATAAATAAAAGAACTTACCTTTACCAAGAGATGGCTGTCCCAAAAATATAATGAGTACTATAAATTATAGACAGGTCAGATTTCAGCTTCCTTTGTATTCTCGTACGTGTTTCTCCAAGGGAGCTTTTAAAGACAAAATGTGTAGCACAGTGCACAGCACAGGCAGTTATAATCTTTGCTGTCCAGTGCTATTATTACCTTTTGCCAATGGCCACTCCTCCATTTGTAAGAAAGAGGGCTATTCAGACTTGTCAGCAACTTTGAATAATATGTTATTACATGGTAGTGCTCTGAAAAGGAAGGATGAACTGTGGGTGATGCACTGAACTGTGGCTCAGGAGGTTTTCTGCCTGCAGCTCTGCTTCAGACACAGCTCTTCGTCAGACTTTCTGTGTGGCTTCAGGCAAGTCATTTCAGCAGTTTATGCCATCGTTTCTTTAGGGAAGAAAAAAGCAAAATTAAAATGTGGTTAACCTGTGTTTTCTGTTTAGATCGTGTTTTGGGGCAAAGCCTGTCTTTACTGTCTATCTGTAAAGGGTTGTTTATGCTGGCACATTCTGGGCATTTCTGGTAGCAGAAATAACAAATCATCATCTCTAGGTCTTAGTTACAATTTCATAAGATAATTAGGAATTACCTCAGATCCTATGGGAGCAAAAATCTATTTTTTTCTTGGTTATTTATTTGTTTGTTTGGTGTGCTGGTTTGTTTTGGAACTTGATGAGAAGGACTTAATGAGATTACAGTTCCTTATGTCATTGGCTCTGTCAAGTCTCGAACACATGCACTTCTGATGTCTCTGTGATAGCTTCCTGCCACTCCATACTTTCAAAAACATTTTTAACAACAAAAGAGCAAAGGAAGAAAAACAGGAATTTGTACAAGTTTTGTCAGAATGCAATGCCCTGTGGAGGAGAGAATCCCAAAGTAACACCTTCCTCCCTTAAATGAGAAACTCTACAGGGAACTCAAAGAGAACTGCAGAATCATTAAGTTCTATTCATTTCTTCCTAAAGTCACAATTTTTGAAGTTCATTCCAGTCAAAGAAAAATCCCCCTGAAAGTGAAATAAACTCCTGATGGAGAGAAGGCTCACTGACAGCTTTGCTTATTTTATGGGTATATTACAGCAAGCTGAGCCTTTGCCATCTGCTCTGCCCCAATTGTAAATGCAAAAAGAAAAAAGAAAAAAAAGGGGGAAAAAAACCACACAAAAACAAATCACAAGAGCATCAAAGAGATAAACGTGATTTAACTGCCTGTATATGCTCCTCTAACAATGCAGCTTGCACTGAAGATGTTCTTCCTCATGATTTGGAAACAAATCATGAGGAAAACGGTTCACACATGACACTGTAAATTTCCTGCTGAGCTGAAGTTTTCTTGAAGCAAACCTGACTCCACAAGAGGGTTCAACTGTGCTTATATGAAATTATGTGAGCTTTATGTAAAGACCGTCCTTAAATATCTTTTATATTGGTTGCAGCTCAGGCAGTAAGACACAATGGAGTGTGAATTATTTAAGGGATAATGCCCATGTTGGAGGAATGCATGAGGCAATAAATGGCTTTTGTAGGTAACTGAACACCACAGCAAGGCTGCGAGTTATCTGAGAAGCACAGAAGGCATTTGTTGAAAATATGTCCCAGTGCCATGTTCAACAAGGAAAAAGTTAAACAAATACAATTGTGGCTTTCTGGCCTTATGAGGATTTGGGAAATTTATTCAGCTGGCTTGTTAGTGAACAACCATCAGAAAGCACTGAGCACTGAGGTGAACAGATTAATGGAGCAAATAATTAGGAGTGGAAAAAAATAACTGATGAGTTTCAGCACATGCAGATGTCAATGAAGATGTATCATCCATGGGAATCTTACATTTTGCACTCTGAGATAAATCCATATAATGACATGCAGCTTTGTCACATGGTTGTTACGGAATTAGATTTTACACAACTTTAGTGTAGCAGCAATTTAGGATTTATTTTTTACTTTTATTGTAAATAACAAGGCTAGATTGTATGATTTTTAACAGCACTTAAACAGCATTTAATCATCAGCCAATTTAACACAACAATTTTAACGGGATTTGCTACAATAGAAACAGTGATTTAGTTAAAGGTTTGAGAATGGCAAGGTTCACACGAGACTTACTGCAGGGTCTGGGGCGGGGGGGGGCACTCTAAATCCAGTTGCATTCTTCCAAAATACCCCCTAAGGTGAACAGGTGAACTACTCACCCGCCTTCCTTGTCAGCATTTGTCCACAGATAAGTTTGTTCCCCAAGGGCTCACCCCCGGGGGTGCACCTGAGGGGGTGCCGTGAGCGGCATCCCAGCTCACGGGGAGATATAAGTGACTGACTTGTAGTCAAACTCAGATTCCTTACCACGTAGTTCTTGGACTCTGGTGTGATCCATCATTTTCCCATGAGGGATTTCAATGTGTACCTGCTTTAAGGCAGTGCTTCTCTTTGTTCATGGCCATGGCTTTACCAGTCCAAGGAACAGTCACATCGAGGCATACTATGGCTCATGAGCCTAAGTAAGACTTGTGTCAAGAGCTGGAGTAGAGCGCACCTGCCACTTTGCTATTCTTCCTGCTTTGTCAAGCACAAATAAAAAGATATGAATCATCCATACAGCATAATCTGAATCACTGTAATGCCCACTTAAGGGTCAAGAAATGAAATTATGATCTAATGTGTTGCACTCATCTGTGGAATGCAGATTCCTGCAGAACTAGATGTATATTGCTTGTAATGGGGAAAGATCATTAATAAAAAGATTAACAAGCAATATATCTATTCATTGAATTTCTCTTTGAGTTAATTTTGTTAATAAAACAGAAAGCATCAAGGCATTTGATTTTCTATTTGGATTATGAAACTAGGGGCTTTAAAATGTGGTATGCATATGCTGCGGTTAAAAAAAAATGCAAGCCTACCTCTTCTGCTTGTGTAACTCTACTGGACCATCTTCTGTGACTTTGAAGGCCCTGTGTCAGCCACAGCATCCGAGGGATTGATTGCCTATGATACAGTTCTGGGATATGCATTGAATTTCTGTCTCACAGCTACATTTTGATCAATGATGAGGCACATGCAGAATACATACGGACGGTCTTGCAAATAACATACGGTGGTTAACCTCTATTTAAAGCAACAGTCTTTGAGAATGAAGGCCGAGAATATAGTAATTACTGTTGTCCTCCTCAGAAGATAGAGTGTATGTACATACACTGCAGCATCCAGCAACTGCATGAAATATGTGAGGTATGTTAACTCAGGTTATTGGGGAGGATTGTAATAACTACAGGATTCACTCCCACTACTGATGAGAGCTGCTGTAATGGTGGTTGGCCTTTGCTGCAGGAAGAGATCTTGATTCACTGGCCAACAACAGCAAATTAGTTAATAACATTTTGTACAAGGCTAAACTGAAACAAATGGAACTTGGGAAATCAATTAAAAATAAATAAGAGAGAGAGAATTATTTATATTTCATATGTATTGCCTTTATATATGCCTAAGCAACATGCCTAAATCCTCTTATTCCTCTTATTATCTGCATTGCTATTTGTTAGTGAGTCAATAATGCTCTGCTCTTCTGCACCATAAAAATTAACTCACCCTTGACATGGGCAACTATTGGACTAATCTGTTCCTGAAAGAAGAAATCATTCAACACTTGGTATTCAAGAAGATAATGTTTCCATCTTCTACACAGATCGGAAAAGCCACAGTATATGAAATGAACGATATTGCTATTCCTAACGACATGTTGTGGCTGTATGAAATAAAGATTGTATCTGTAATATATACGCATGTATGAAGTTGGCTGGCATCGTAGGTGGGACTATCTGAAGGTTACCTGGCAACTGCCAGAATACAATCTCATTTTCACTTGCTTTGCCAAACACTAACCGGGGCTGAAATCTCCCATCTGGATGGGAGCGGGAGTGACTGCTTTACACTTCGAACAGATTAGTTTCACTGTTTCCAGATGAAAGAAAGAAGATAACGTTTTGCCAGTGTTAATACAATCAGATAACATTTCTATGAGAAGATATGCTGTCGCTGTTTGCTGGCATGAAGAATTAAAATAAAATGTACAAGTGGCTTGTTTATCAGTTATGCTTTTTGCTGCATTTTTGAAAACTTGTCCAAATCTTGCCAAATTTCAGAAAATCAGTCCACACGTTTTATTGGCTGAAATCTCTGAAGAGTCTTTTCATAGTTATGTGCTAATACTCTACACTGTAAGGGACTAAACACCTATTTTCTTGTATTTGTAAATCTGCACACCTGCAGGCTATGTGTGACACAGATGAGCAAGTAAACTTGCTTATCTTGTACCATAACAGTGTCCAAGTAATGGAGCAATGCACAAGGTAGGCATAAATTGGTTGCCTTGTCCTAATAGGAGAGTACTGAAGTTATTCTAACTGAATTCAGAGTAGAACTGTTCTGCACACATGAATATGTCATCTAACTTTAAAGATCTATGAAGGTAGGTCTTTGTAGCAAAAGATAGATGAAAAAGAAAGGAGGACAGAGTCATCGTCACCTATTCTTTAACTGTCAGCAAACCATGGCGTTATTAATTCAGAACATCATTAATTCAAGCCAAACCTCAAATATTGTTATTCATGTCCAAACATTCATTGGTGTTTAAATTTTACACAGGAGAACTTCTGGGTTAAGATTGCAAAAATAAAGGGCTATGACAGGAAAACAAACAAACAAACAAACAAGAAACTCTTTTTTCATATCAAGACTTTAAATCAGACAGTTCTTCTGGCTACAATTGTAGCAATATAATATCAGGGAGAAGAGGTCCTATCTTGTACCACTGAAATCAGTGAAGCTTACATCAGTGATGATTACAACAGTTCTGGAAGCAAGGCTTCTTCTAGGTGTGTTTAAGATCAAGCCAACTAAATACATTCAGACTATATCCCTATAAACAGTCATCATGCTTTAGAGGACCATCATTCTAATAATCTCGCAAAAATTTTTGTCTGTTTTTCTTTCTGCTTAACCTTACGTGTACCATAGATAGCAAGAAATCCAGTTTGACTACTAGAAACTGGATGAATCTGTAGCCTTATTTGATCCCTATTTCCCCAATGTTTTTTTCATTACAGACTGAGTATATTTGAGATAGAAGCTTCTGAAATCCAAACACAGAAACACAGAACTCTGCAATGCCATTCTTGGAAATGGTTGTTTGTTTTTTTTTTTTTCAAATAGATGTTGGAACACGCTGTATCTTTCTGCTAGATTTTCCATTTAACCTATTAGGAATTTCCAAAAGCATTTAAAAATACACACTTGGATACTAGTGCTCTCCCTCAGTCCTAAAAGGCTGTGTGCTTGTGTGCCTATTGGTGTAATAAGAGCTTTTGTCTGTCAATAGCCACTTTGCATTGGATTTTCAGATCATGACTTCAAGGCAATTACTGTTTACTCTTAGCAAGCTGAAAGCTGAATGCTATATTGCCTCAACTACAATTCCAGAAAGGATATGCCAATAGCAATCTGAGCATTGACTTCGTATTGGTTAACAGTAGTAGTGAAATACAAAAGGGCATCACTCAATGTGCAAGTTCATTGGCCAGTTTATAGCGGATGCTTTATTGCTGCTCTTATTGAATGTTCAAGACAAACTTCCAAGCATATGGCTATACCACAGGTCTACTTACAGGTCACCTTTACTGCTAATATGCAGATTTAAGTGTCAAATTCAGGAATTCAGTTCTGTGCCCAGTCACATGGCAGAAATAGATGTTTAAGCAATTGATAGTCTGACGCATGTTGGAAATATTGAACACGCTCTGCTTTGAGATAACAAGTAGTGTCTGCAGGGGTGAGAGCATATGGGGAATAATAGATCCTCTGGAAGAGCTTTTGGAGTCCAAGGCTTACCTTCCTTGAAATAAGTTTCTACATGTTATTGTGAAGAAAAAAAATATACTAAGCTGGAGCTAAAGTATGTTCAGGAGCTAACTTGCTCATTTTCTCTTTTAAATCTTCTAAGCTGGTCTGCAAAGTTGGCCAAATAAGCACCATCGACTCCCAGAGTCAAACTACACCTGTGAGCATTCTGAGGGTAGCACAGAGAAGAAAACGGAAAATTTTCTCAAATTTAATCTTCGTATGTGAATAATATATGAATGCATAAAACAAAGACTCTGATTTGAATTTTATCACTGTCGCACTGTGAAACTGGCAACATTCCCCTGAAACCAGAAAATTCATTTTAAACTGATCTGTCTGTGGCAGAACAGAATCTGCAAATCAACACTATTAAATAAACTTCTATTTAACCTGTCTCTTTGTAATTCTGTTTACTTTTCACTATACTTAACAAATTTAGAGATCTGTCTCAGAGGAGCCATGCATTAAAATTTGAAATACTGATATGAAAATCTGCTTATCTATTAAAAAAAACAACAACATTAAGTTGAATGCTAAAACAATCTGAGCCTTTCTGGGTATATTTCTAGCACTTCAACACATTTATTTATATGCTTAACACCTAGCAGAGTATGTAAATCACAATCCATTTCCTGGCCAGTGGAGAGATGCACTTAGGTCTCGCTGACCTTTCTCAACTGTGCTTCACAAGCATCTGACAGATGTAGATGCCATGATGTCCTTGTTTCCTCATAACGAGAGTCATGCTTTCATCAAAGGCCACAACAGTATAAGGCGCCAAATATGTTTAATGCATTTGTAACTTTGAATGACCTATGTTTCATATGGCAATATGACAAATTATCAGTTCAGTCTCTTTCTAGACACAGCTTAAGACAGTTGTTTTTGAACATTTTGGATATTCTAAATACATGATGGCCAGATGGTACAATCCCTGCTTTTGCATTCAGCCCATGAATGTACTGCAGTTACACTTTTTTAGCTCTCTTTCCATAGATTAAGACTATGGGAATCCTCTGGATTAAAGTGAGAAAAATGGGAGTCCTATGAAGTTTAGCTTTTGGCCAACTTGGAACTCCTGTGATATTAACTCCATAGTTATTTCTAATTTTCTTTCCCCTTGAAGCTTTTTCAGTAGAGTCTGACCAAAGAAAGAGAGTTTTATAGTTCGAATCTTCATGCTGTTTCCTACATATTCACTCTTTCTTCCAAACTCTCTCATTTCAGGGTAGAACAGAACTGGAAATGGTACAGAGAAGAGCAATTAGTACGACCAAAGACCATACAGGAAAAAAGATTAAATAAAATAGTGCACTGTGGGTTGGAATAAAAACAGCTGAACAGCTGAGGAAATACATGCTCAGTGAATAAGGAATTGTAAGTGGTGTGGAGAAAGTGAATAGGGAATGCTTATAAAAAAAAAATGTACAAAAACAATTTCTTTTGTTTATGTGCAACTCAGCTATGCAACTTGCTGCCACGGGATGTCTGTAAAGGTCAAAAGCATGAAAAAGGTTCAAAAGGATTAGACACGTTCACAGAAGAAAAATCTGTCAGGTATTACCGAATAGATAAAGAGAAAAGCCCTGTCTCAGGAAGTGCCCAGTCTGCAAATTAATAGAAACTGAGAGAATTTATCAGAGGATACCAGAGGAAAGGGCAGCTCCTTCTACCCTCTCTAAGAATCCCCAACTAACTTCTGTCAGCAATGAGCTCCTGGGTAAAAAGGACCTTGATCTGACCCAGAATGGCTGTTTTGCGTTCTTGATACCCTCATTGATTGCCTTTGCAATTCTATGGGGAGATGAGAAGATTATGGTAGATTGAAGGTAGTTAAGGGGATTTTTGCTTTTAATTTGTCTTTGCAGAAAGTATGTCTCAGCAGAGCCAGAGAGTCTAGTCTCATATTTCTCTCCTGACATGGATCTCAAGACTTTACTTTTGCTTCAAGTGTTCTTTACAGAATAAACAATGTAAGGTTACGTTGAACAGACATTGCTGAATATATTCTAGCTTTATTCACAGCTCCCAGCCTGGAGGGGTTTTCTCCTTAACTCTGTAATCCCCGCTCTCAGCAGCTCCCTTTGCCACTGCACTTTGCAGTGTTTTGCCTTTGTTTAGCAAGGTCATGCTGCGGAGGGTGCAGAAAGCAGCACCTGACAAGGAACAACCTCACTGAGCATTCAGCTAGCCTCTGGTAACTCACTGTGTAATCAAGCAAAAAATGACAGATGCCACCCTATCATCAATGACGTGGTTAAAGTCTATATAACCAAGACTAAAAGCAAACCCCAACAAAGGTCTTGTTTGCCAAAGTCTTACTGCCTTTCAGGAGAGGGAAGGAAGGGTACCTTCCACTGTTATCAGGTGTCACAAAGGTGCGGGTGAGCCCATGTTCCAGCTACGCCCATTTTACTACAAGTTTTTGAGCAATTTGTCCAGTGTAAGTGGAGCCACATGTACAGAGCTTCCTGAGGAAAACTGAGCCAGAGATCTTTTGCAAGTCTGGTCACTCCAGTCAATGGAGGGGAGGGAGAGGCAGCACCTCTGGGAGAGGAGTAATTCTGAGAAATCTGGCTCTGTACCCTTTTTGAGCCATAGAGCTGGGTGTTGTTTTGTTTTGTTTGTTTGTTTTTGTTTTGTTTTGTTTGTTTTTTTTTGTTTGTTTGTTTTTGTGTCATTGGAGAGTATTTATTTGCATTTTCTACCTAGACTGGATTTTTTAGGAACACAGCCCACCTCTTTCATCCACACTGCCCAATGCCTGTAATGTACAATGAGATCCTGACCAAGCACATTGTTAAAATGGCTAAAGCACAGGTATTATGTGATTATCTCAGTCTAACATGCTTTTTTTCTCTGGCTTTTCAACTGTACATTTGGTCCTTTTTTAGGATCTCAAAGACTACAGTGACAGGGCAGGTTGGTGCATGGATGTTACAGCCATATGCTGTAGGGATTGAAACCAGCATCACATAGCCTTCCTTGGCTACTGGAAGCAGCAGAGCTGTAGTAGCACGGAGACAAGCATATGCTGCTCCTTAGCTCTGATTACAAGCCTATATGGAGAATTGCGCTAATACAACTCTAACACTTCAGGTATGTTGAGTAGCATCGTGTTGCTTACACACTTCCAAGCTGTATTCAGTCACAGATATATCCTGGGATATAATCTGCATTCACGTAATGCAAAAGATCGGTAGCACTGCCAAGTGAGAGTCCCGGAAACGGCCTGAATGCCTGACTCTGCGAGTCAGTGGTATACAAGCACTGCATCCTGCAGATATGAGATCTGCATAGATCCTTCTGACTTCCAGTTGGACAAGGCTTGAGCTGTGCAAGGGGCTAGAGATGAGTACTACGTAGCTTCTTCCACTGTAGAAGGTTGCTGGCTTTTGACAGCCAAGCCATGGCAAGGAGAACTTATGAGCTACAAGTGTGACCATGCTTCATTCTCCCTGCCCTGTACCTGGACTTCCAGATTTTGTGACATTCTAGGCCACTTGCCTTGGAGGGGAGCCCTAAACATATAATATGTGACCTCTCTGTGTAAAGTGAGTTCAGTGACTGGCTTCTAGCAGGACATGTTACTGTGTATTTATGTGCTTACTGTAGACAACGGAGACTGATGATCTGTTCGTGGAGATGGAAGGCCTTATATGATAAGTGTCAGCAAACAGACTCATGGTATTCTGAAATGCATTTCCTTGGGAAGATTCATCATGGCTAACTTGTTTTTCCATCTGCATTATCTTATAGGCATATCTTAAGAGGCTCTAGAGAGCCTGAACATGACCTTTGGTTCTCTCACTCTGCTGACAACATCTGGGAAAAAAGTGTTTAGCAGCACGATGGATTTTTTATTTATTTATTTATTTTTTAGCAGCATGGAATTCATTTTACATGATTGGACAGTGAGTGATGAAATAAATGCAAGCTTTGATTCAGTGACATCAGCATCTATGAAAACACTGTAGCTCTGGTAAGGATTTCTGCTGCAAAGGGTTTCCTGTAGAGACCACAATGAAATTAACTAGTGAGTTTGTTGTATGCATCTGGAAAATGATCTAAAATTCCAGACAAATTCAGTTTCATCAGTGGCTTCCTGAAAATAAGCAATTAGCTATTTATAATGAATAGACACATATTTATCTATCAGTATTCTATGGGTCTAAATGATCTGTGGTATGTCATTTCTACATTAAAAATATCTCAAACACCATCACAGTCCTTTTTGGCTTTTTTGCCCCTGAGGAAAAATATCAAAGATCTACAAAGACTCCCATGACTCCCATGCTCACTCCACTAAGCACGTCACAGGATAAAGAGGACACATAGGTGGGGAAGAATTCACCACCACTTCATCAGATCTGTGACCTAGCGCATCATGGTATGCTGATGACCCTGGCCACCGGCTATTTTCAGTAGCTATTGCCAGTTGCTCATTCCAATGAAGGTGGTGAAGCATGGTCAGATATAAGAAACTCTGCGAAGCTACTTCCAGTTGCTTAGAGGCTGATTTTACCCTGGAATCTGAAGCATAAAGGTCTTTCTGTCAGAGCATGTTTATTTTTTTTTTTAATCCTTAGTATTGTAACTCTAGACATTCCCTATCCATCCACAGACCTCTCTGGCATCATTTTAAATCCTTTTCTTCAGACACAACTTTTACACTTTGGCTTTAAAATGCAGCTATGGATTATGTGTTCATTATACTTCCAAACACAAGCAGGATCAACCCTTGTAAGACTTTGGATAAGGGACAGCCTCTGAAAGCCCGATATCCTATGGGAAATGCCACGGCTGATTCACCGGGAGCCAATATTCTGTCTGGTAATTCACAATTGGTACTCTTCCAATTAGCAGTAGGAGACATAACCGCTAATACAGCCAGCTGCTACCTGCACTGCCTTTCTTATCTGCTGTCTTTTGCTCTTCCTATCCTGTACCTTTTGAGAGATAACACATACCCTGCAACAAGACAACGGCACCAAAGCAGTAACTGAACGTTAAGTGATGTAGTCACACAAAGAGCAGGCTGTGTTTCCTAGGGATAAGGCAGGGAAACAAGAAACTGGAAAGGGAAGGAGTTCTGCCGGGTAGGAAGCATCCAGGGCCATGAGGAGGAGGAGGAAGGCTGGAGCTAGCTCGCTGGGGGCACACACTCCTCAGGGCACAGGTGAAGGCGAGCGGGTTGTGTTGACCCTGAACACACTGCAGCTGGGAAGCAAAGCACAGACCGTGCCGTTTACTCGAGCCCAGAGGCAGGAGAGCCCCATCGCGGCCGGCGCCTGGGGGAAACGGGCTCCGGGCCCTGCAAGCCCAGGCCGTGCTCGGGCGGAGCGGCGATGGAGGGGCCGCCCGGCCCTCAGCCCTGCGAGCCCGGCTTGGGGCACCGAGCCCTGCGGGCAAGGGCTGGCTGTCGCCATGGCAGCCGGCCAGGCCGCAGCCTCCCCGCCACGCTCCATCCCCCCCGGGCGGCGGCACCGTGCCCGGCTTCGCCCCCCGGCCGCTGCCGGCCTCTGCCTCCCGGAGCCGGCCCCAGGCTCGGCCCCAGCCCGGCTGCGCCACAGGGTGGAGGAGGAGGAGGAGGAGGAGGAGGAGGAGGAGGAGGAGGAGGAGGAGGGACTCCGTCGCGGCACCGACTGACGTGTCCCCGTTATGGAGCCCGCCGTGATTCATCAGCGGCGGCGGGGCGGCAGCGGGGAGCCGCGCACCGGCCCCGCGTAGGCACGGCTGCGGTGGGGGCAGCCCCAGCGCCGCACCGCCTTCATCTTCCTCCTCCTCCTCCTCCTCCTCCTCCTCCTCCTCACCGCCCGCTCCCGTGCCCCCGCGGCTAGGCGAGGAGCCCCGGGGAGGCAAGATGGAAGAAATCCTGCGAAAGCTGCAGAAGGAGGCGTCGGGGAGCAAGCACCGGGCCATCAAGGAGAGCTGCACCTGGGCCATCGGTACGGGGCGGGTGTCGTGGGGTAGGGCAGGTGTCGTGGGGCCGGGGCAGGTGCTTGCTGCGGGGCCGGGGGCAGGAGAGCTCCCCGCACAGGGTGCGGAGCCCCGGGCGGCTCCGGGCTGGGCTTTGCCGGGGGTCTGCGAGGCCGGCGGGGGCGTCGCCTGCCCAAAGCTCTCTCCTCCCCCAGCCCCCTTTCCGAAATCACCGCAGGTAAAACCCTAGGACCGACTTTTTTTTTTTTTTTTAACTGCCGGCTTGTGTTCCGGCAGCTTTTTGAAAAGCTGATTTTTTTTTTTTTTTATTTTGACTGGATTCAATGAGCTCTTCTATTCTTGCTGTGTAACGGGATTAATAATCACCGATACGAGTTCTTCCAGGGGAATACAGGCTTAGGTAAATTTCAGTGTCGGTTGCTTGTGACTTGAGGTGCTTTTGGCCCTAACTGCTTGGAGCTTTAGTCAGCAAGACCCTTAACTTACATCAGCATGACCATGATACATAACACTGCTTTAGTTTTCAAGAGATGGCAATTTTTATTTTTTATCTGTACGTGGTTATAGCAGAGTTTGTGAAAGCTCATACCTGTTGCTGTCTCATTGCTGGCCCTTCAGTTGGATGTTCTGCAGATTGCTCCACGGATTTGCGTGTTATCCTTGCACAGCAGCCATGCTAACATCCTCTGTGCTGTTCTAGTTTTAGCAGATGTGCTGCTGCTGGAGTGCTGATACGTGAAAGGGAATTCACTGAGGAAAAGATGGTACTTGGTGCCTTCTCATTGGGTGCCCGGTGTCCTCATAGTCACGTAAATCTTGCAGGCGGCTGTGACTATTGTTCTGTTGGTTACAGTAGGTATGAACCTGAGGATTATTGGTTCAGAAATCGTAGCTGGATGTACGACTATGGTTGAACTCAAAGTCTCTTTTGAAGGTCTTATTGTTTTCTTTGATTACACAGAAACCTTGGATTCTCCTGATGCTGCTGTCAAGATACCTCCATATCAGCTAAGGTAAGAACATGTAATGTTAAGAACGGTGGAGCTGTGAGTATTTGTAAAATTGAAGTCAAAATTTGAATCACAAACTAAGCAATTAGAAAAGGTCTGAATCTGCGTGTTTTCCTTAGTTTATATATACACATTTCTAGGTTAGTTGTAATGAATAATTTGTAGATGTGTCCTTGGC
Organism: Anser anser; assembly: GCF_964211835.1. NCBI lineage: Eukaryota > Metazoa > Chordata > Aves > Anseriformes > Anatidae > Anser > Anser anser. The sequence continues at coordinate 63,290,698 of NC_139722.1, forward strand.
TTCCATTCATGAATAAACTGTAAGGAAAAGTATTAAAATGGGTAGCAGTATCTATAATGCTGATACTTGGTTAGAAAGGAGGGCTGTTCTATGGTCTGATACTGTTTGCCTTCTAAATTACAGTCTTTAGTGGGACGATGCGTCTCAATCTTTTCAGCATGTATATTTTCTTTTAATTCTAGATCAATTCTTGTTTACTGAAAATAAGTATTCTAGAAAGAGAAAGGTAATATATAGCTAGGACAATGGGTAGGAACTTCAATATAGTTCCTACGACTGCTTCTTCCTCTAGCCTGCTAGGTTATCTTGAGTAAGTCTTGTCCCTTCCTCTTGTCTTCATTTGGCCACCTATAAAGTGGTGGAGGAGGCACTGCCCCCATTTGTAAAGCTACTTAAGATCTCATCTTAGCAATTGATTGCTGTGGAGAAAGTACATAGACAAAATCATTCACTGTCCCTCCCAACAGACTCAATAGGAAGCATCAACAGAAACTAGCAAGTTCAATGCTCAAAACAGGAGGATGCTACTTCACACAGTTTATAGTTAAGATGTGAAATGCTTAATCTTCTCTCGTTAGAGAATGTCGTGGATGCTAAAGGTTGCATTGGTTTGAAAAACACCTCAGCAAATCTGTGGAGGAAGTTGATTGAGGTCTGTTATATGCAAAAGTACCCCTTCCTATTCAGAAGTATCTTGGCAAGAGATAATTGAGCTTGTAAGAGAATATGTAGGAGTGTTGCTATGAATTTGCGCTGTCCTGTAGTCTTTCTGGATGATCACTACTAGCTGCTGACAAAAGTGATGCTTTTAACCACAATATTACTCTCCTGGGAGTATTTTTACCACCTCATTTCTCTCCATTGCTCTTGGTGTAGCTTTGTGCAAGGAAAATTACAGAATTGGAGAGGTAGTTATTTCCAGACCAGTCACCAAATAGGGAAGGAATAAGAGCAATTCTCTTGCAGCTCTGCATGACTGCCAGCTACAGTGTCCACAAGGGGCCTGGTGTCAATAGGGAATGGATGAAGCTCAGGTCTGACATGACCAGTCCCAGATCCGTGCATTTCTGACACAGGTTGAACAGCTGAGAGCAGTTGGATCAGTAATTCCCAGTAGCTCCATTAGAATTAGATTGTTTGCTTTGCGCTGTGATTGGAGAAAACTTAGCTCTTTATCTTTTCATTTATCAGCCTTTATACTTAATACAGGGTATGGCCTTTTTGTATATAAGTACTATTCTCATTCCGTAAGGCTTTTAACTAGCTGTTACCACATTTCTTCCTTTTTCACTACCTCTTTACAGATGCATCTTCCTTTTCTTCTTCTTCCAATGTTTTTAATGTTGTATTTGTTTAGTTGGCTTTTTTTCCACTGTAAATCCTATTTATTTTTTACATAAAGCTAATACTTCGGCAAGTGTAGCTGTGAAGTAAGTGTGTGTGTGGTGGGGGGTGGGTTTTGTTCCTTACAAAATAAAGGGTATGTTAGAAAATTTGAGTAAAAGCTTTGGTAATGGGATCTTTATGATGTAGGCACTGCCACACAACCTCAGACAGTGCCTGAGGAAATACTAACTTCCCCTGTACTCTGAGTTTATTCTTCATTGTCTAACAAACTGCTGTTAAGGTCCAAATGAGCACTCTGGGCTGCCTCTTGGGTTGGAATTTGCCTACATGATGTACCAGTGAAAATATGGTAAAAGCTCATCTTTGCTTGGTATTTGTTAAAGAACAGCGCCGTGACAGCTTGGTCTGTAACACTGCAAAAGGATAGCCTTGAAAATAGGGCAAAGACAAAGACCAGAAATACAGCCAAGATAGGTGTAGCATGGAGAGATCTCGACCATGCACCTTGCCGTATTTCATCTTGATCGGTGGCAGATTGCATCATCTGTTTAAACACACATCAGCCTTTGGCTGCTTACCCGCTTTGAATCTGCCATTCACACCTTTTCTGCTGTAACTGGGAGTAGTAGCAGAGCCTGGGATGTAGCCTGGAGTATTCTGTGGTACCAGGGTTAGAGTGAAGGTATGTATCATTTTTCCATCAAGTGACCCTAGCTTACAACTTGGGTCTGAAGTCTGTAGTTGCAACATACTGAAAGTATTGAAGTATTAAAGTTCAGGAGAAGAGTAAGTATTTGTGAGGTCTCTTCCAAGAATAGCAGCTAAATGAATGTTTTGAGTACTGTATGTGAAGAGAGACTATTCCGACTTGTTTAGTAGGAAATTTTGGTGTGTCCTTAGAATATACCAAATACAAAGAAAATATGTCAGTATTTTCCTACATTATATTTTGCCAATAATCACAATCTGGGGCACATCTTTACTGCATAAGAATGTGGGACAGAGATTCATTAGCTGTCATGTCCGGTTGAGGTGGATGCTGGCTCGCTTCCAGAAATAGCAAATCTGGTAAGTACCTCAGTCAGTTTCTCTTTCTTCACAAAGCAGCATCTGGCTTCTGCTAGCAAGTTGTGCTGGTGTTTGTGCATTTTAACGGAATCACCATGTTGTTACTTAAATCCTTTTCCTTCTAGAACTGAATAATGATGTCTGCTCACAAAAAAGAGAAGGTGCAAACTATTTTCTCTGCCTAACTCCCCCCCCCCCCCCTTTCCTCCTTAAAATATAAAAGGACATTTGTGGCTTTTGAAACCACAGTTTTAGACGAGTAGTGGTCTTTCATTGTGTTTTAAGACAGTGGTTCCAGTGTGAGAATGGGAGTACAAAGTGTTTCTGCATTTCCTCAGACTGACTAAGTGAGTTCAGGTATTTCACATGTATTAAATAAGCTACATGCTTATCTTCACTACAGTGTTGGGGTAGACTTTCTTTGTCCTGGCTTGCTCTCATCCGTAGATTCCTCTCTTGTTTTCAGCCCCTATTACTGAGCATAGGGCAGGCTATGCTCAGTTTTTTCCTGAAGTCCATGCAATTAGTTAGCAGGCTTAGCTGTAGCATTTGTATGGGAACTGTTTCCAGCATTTGTCTGGTAGTGGTTTAGACAGCACATACCTGCTATGGTTTGGAAGCGCCTGGGATACTTTTTCCCCAGGGGAATGTGGTTATTGGACATTCAGCCTGGAATGTCATTTTTTAATTAGTTTAATGGTGATCTATTGGGCATATCTTCGGAGAGCTAAATGAGAATATTTTGCTGTTCAGCTTCCTTTGATGTTAATTGGACTTGTGAATCCAAATCCCAGTTAATGACCTTGAATATTAATTCTAGTGAGAGGCATTATTTAAATGACTCACTTCCTAAAGAGTTACAAATCTCCAACAAATACAGACTTCCCCACAGAGTCCCATCAGCTCTGCCTTGAGGTACAAATGTGTGTGTGCTTCTTTAGTACTTTAACCTGTATTGAGCAAGGGTGTGAAATAGTAAAGACAATTAGAGTGGACTGGGATGAAAATGACCTTAAGTTAGTTCAAGATTTTCCCATAGATGCCCTCTGAATTTTTGAGAAGGAAGAGTCGTAACCCACCTGGGCTGTTGTTGCCTGAGCAGAATGATCTTTATGTTTCTGATGAACAGGTGTTGTGAAAATTAAATATGTACTAAGTGCTTGAGGAGACTGGATGGATAATATAAATAATGAATTAGTTAAAAGGAATTGACGTGCTGATGTTTTAATTGGTGAATTGATCAAATGGAAGATAGCTTAAGAAAGAGCTTAATGTCATCTGTCAACCAGCAATTATTTGCTACTAAGTTGGGCCACGTTCATTTCAGTATTTTTCAAATGCCAAGTTCTGTCCTAAGGCAAGCCACCTACGCTGCGGTGGTCTCTCTTCTTGGCTAATTCCTGGCGAGTTTCTCCATTGTGATTTTAGAGGCTAAAATACGTTCCATAAAAGATAACTGAACAGACACAAAAAATGAGCGTTGAAAAAGAATATTTGATCAAAGTAGATTATCATTCATGAGGAAATAATATGTATACACACACCAGAATAAAATAAGAGTCAAGAGTCTAGACGTTGCTTAACAGTCACATACCACTTTGAAAAAAAAATTACTTAAGCAAGGGTTTTTTAGAATGCTTTATATAATTGTCTGTATAAAACTTAGTGGCTTTCAGTCAGCGTGGACTTGATGCTGCAAAGAGGAGGTTGGTTGGGACTTGTGAGGGAGCCTGTGGTTTGACGGCTAGTTAAGCTGTTGTGTGTTGGTGTTACTATCCCCACTGGAACCTGGAATCTTGTATACAGAATTTGTTGCCACATCCATGTTGCTGTAGTTTGTTTGGAAAAACTTTTAGACTATCAAAAGACTGCCTCATAATTCTAGGACATTTTTGCATTTTCCAGGTCTTCCTGTTATTCTGTCATTACTGTGGTGGTTTTTTTTTTTTTTTTTTTTTGGTTCTGACCAAACCAGTGGCAAAACACACATTTTGGCCTTTAGTCAGTAGAGCAGAAACATCATTGCAGACTTGAGTTTGGTCTGTTGTCTTTTTCCTCCTGGAGAAATGTGACTGAATGCAGAAGATGCATAGGCAAGATTCTCAATAGTATATGTTGCTGTCGATGCCAGCTTAAAGTTTCCCCTATGGACTTCAAAGTAATGGCTGAGACATGTTGAGTAAAGTGTTTTGGCACAGTAACTAATGTTGTTTGCATTCCTTCTTCACAGAACCGGAAAGGCCTTCCAAATGCTTATTTATCTCTTCAGCATATCTGTACACTGAACATTTCTGTACCTAAAAGTTTCAGGAAGTAATTGAAATTAAATGGAGGAACAGGCTCAAGCCTTCAAGACCCCAGTTCTGCGTGCCTAATCAGAGAGATACAGAACCTGGACAGATCCTGGCTTTTGGAGGTGCTGAGCGTTTGTGAGTCTGTTTCTCAGAAGCAGTTCCTAATATTCACTGCTGCAAAAGCTTGCACCCCTCTGGTATTTCACATTGGCCTCTCAAAACTAGCCAGTGTTTCTGGGGATTAGAGCAGGAGAAAATCAGAATTTTGTGGTGAGCAAGGTTCTCTATCATAACCAGCTGATGTCCAGTTCTGTGTCTTGTGTTTATGTCCAAGTGCTGTTCATCTTGGTGCTAGTTTTTGAGGGCTGTTTGTGAGCTTTGGGAAACCAATGCAATGGAGAGCAGTCAGGAACAGAAGTAAACCTTAAATTTAGCTGACCTCTGAAATAGTTACACTCCTTACCTTTTTTCTGTAGTCATGAGAATTTGGGGGGGTGCAATTGGAAGTTCTACTCTGCCATTTATTTTTGTGTCTCTAGCTTTGTATCTGATAGCTTGCAAAGTAGCCTGGCTTACAAATTCTTAAATAAAACAACATATACATTTTAGTTTTCATGTGCTTAACAAATAATAAAAACTGTAAATGTGGTATAATCATGACTGAACATCGTATACCTGGGAAACTTCCATCCACTTAGCTCTGCAGATAGTGTGTCCATTTAAAGATTTTTGAGACTTGGGATGCATTTTTTGGCTTCTCCATTGTGAAGAAATATTTGTGATTTCATTTCGTTCTTTTCTCATCCAATTTATTTTGTTCATAGCTTCTTTTAGTTTCTTTCTACTGTGAGAGAGTGGTAGGGGAGCTGATTAGTCTTTATAATTATTTTTGAGTTTGATCTAAAAATTATTTTTAATACATTATAAAAGGCTATATCATCCAGCACTCCTAACTTTGTTTTCCTAACTATAGGATAAATTTTAACTAATGTGTGTGCTGTTTGAAACTTCTTACTGTAGAGTTATTAAGCAAACCTAAAATGGGTGGAGAATAGCGAACAGAGAAATTTACTACTCCTCTTGCACTTATCCATTGAGAACAATGTTGCTAAAAGATAAAAAGTTTACATGTGTTTATTATGGGAATAGAAAAATAGAGGGGGGAAATCTATAAATATACACAGACATGTCACCTCTGACTTGGTAAGTATATCATCTGTAGTCTCATGCAGTTGGTAGGGAAGTGTAATTGTCTGCTGATTCTTCTGTTCTATTATCCATTCAGTGCTGGCCGTCTAGTAGGGTCCACTGTCTTTCTGATAATGGTTTTGTGAATCAAGAAGCAGATTATATGTGTTTTATTTGTATATAAGCCAAAAGCTGAAATTTGTGATATCCTGTTAACATTTGTAGTTTAATGTCAAGAATGTGTCCACAACATCACTTGAGACTGTAACTGATTAACTTTGTGTGCCATGTGCTAACAACACAGACGTGCATCTTTCTGTGCATATTTAAAAAAACAATAGAATCTTCATTTTTTTCGAGTACTATGCTAGCACACTAGTTGATAAAACATCAAAATTCTGACTTCATTGCGTGTTTGTCTTAAAACTTGCTTGTACAAAGACAGGCTGCAGGAGTTAGGGTTGTTCAGCCTGGAGAAGAGAAGGTTCTGGGGAGACCTTACAGCGGCCTTCCAGTGCCTAAAGGGAGCCTGCAGGAAAGCTGGGGAGGAACTCTGTCAGGGGTTGCGGTGACAGGACAAGGGGAGATGGCTTTAAACTGAAAAGAGGTAGATTAGATTAGATAAAAGGAAGAAATTCTTTACTCAGAGGGTGGTGAGGCCCTGGCACAGGTTGCCCAGAGAAGCTGTGGATGCCCCATCTCTGAAGGTGCTCAAGGCCAGGCTGGATGGGGCTTTGGGCAGCCTGGTCTGGTGGGAGGTGTCCCTGCCCATGGCAGGGGGTTGGAACTGGATGGGCTTTAAGGTCCCTTCCAACCCGAACCACTCTGTGATTCTGTGATAATGACGATGGGGAGGAAAAAGTAACAGATGTTAAATGAACAACTGAACTAGTATTTGTTTACATATTTTTCTTGAAAGTGCATAACTTTTTTCATTTTTCCTACTGGTATTGCTGTGGAATCTCTTAAAATCTATAGACAGCAGTAGACTAAATCTCCTATTGCTTGGTTTGGGGGTGTTTTATGAGCGTAGCAGGTGACCTGATGAGAAGAATGGAGTGGGGAGGGAGTAATGACTTTCTGAGTTGTATTTTTTTTCGGGGGGGACGTTTTGGACAAACCTCTCTGTGCTACCCTTTCTCTTTATTAAAACACTGCTTCCTGCTCTTGGTGCCACAGCCACCTGGCATTAATTGTTCCCGGGCTTTCCTCCTGAACCTGACCGCTGGATGTGTGACTCATGCTGCTCAGCCATTGCAGAGCCACCGGCTGGCATTCAGCAAGCGGATGATGAGCTGCCTGGGAGGCATCTGGCCAAGAGGAGGTTTTAGAGGCAGTATGGTTTGCTGAGCTGTATCTCCTCTGTTGTCAGTCTACGTGCTGGATCTAGACCTCTGGGGGCATTTAAAATTTGGTGTATTTGAATGGTGTATGCGCTCTGAGCTCGATTTTAAAAGTTGTATTCGTAGTTCTAGTGTGTGTGGAGGGCGTGACTAAGTGTTGAGAAAGGCAGTGCAGTGCTGTCTGATACTGTATTTGGATCAATCTGCATGTTTATTCTGAGATAAGTAACTGGCCCAATTTCTTGTCTGATGGGCAGGTATCTTTGTCTCAACAGAACTTTGCATCTGTTCTGGGATCACAAAAGAAAACAGTGCTGGAGAAGAAGGGGGTGTACGGGGTCAGTTTCTGTTATGCTTGTCTGATTTCTTGCTGTCAAGACGAGGTTTTGGAAATGCTAGAAGGCCTCTTCATCTAGGAATCCCTAAAAACCTGTCAGCCAGGCTTATGGCTCTTGAAGGTGTCAAAGGAAGTTTAGTATTGTCATGGGGATAAAAGTGCATGGTTTTTGAAACATTGTTTCTGTTACTCTTATTTGGGGCCGGGGGGAGGTTTTAGAGGATGGTGGCTATTGTTTCATAGGATAACCTCCTGCGCTTCCTGACAGCCTTTGTTACAGTGAACCTTAATATTTACCACCGCGTCAGCTCTTTGTGCCTTTTACAGATTTTTCTGAAAGTCCGTTCTAGATTTGTGACAAAAGCATGCAGTTACTGTGTGATTTACGTAACTTGTTCAGTATAGGAATAGCACCAATAAAGGACTAGAGCAGTCAGGTTTGAACACTTGTCCGATTTCTAACAACTGGAATATTGCCCTCAGGGTCTAAGGATGATAATGGGATAGCAGTGTGTTTTAAACTTCTGATCGCTTTTAATACTTGAAAAGGCAAAGAAAGTGAGAAAATCGGGAAGCTGTTGATAATTGCCTTAGAGAATGAAGCATGGCTGGGGGTGAGGATCCAGGGGATGGAAGAAAAGTGGCTCTGAAACTGTGTGAACTGTTTTCCTTAAAAATGAGGCTCAACTCTGCTGTGGTCTTTGTTGTGCTGTGCAAGTCATGACTCTTATTTGTTTAGAAAATGAAGGGGTGAGTGGGAATAATAAAGGTCTGTTCTCACAGTTTTTATTTACCTTCCATAAAAGGCAACAAAGCAGCAGGAAACACGCTACCTTTGGTTTCTTTGAATGCTTGTTTGTTTAAGGAATTGAGCGTGCTAAGGTGCGGTGAGTATAAAATACACAATGTGTTGCAAATGTGATGGCATTTTTAACAACTATCCCTTAGGTCTGTCAAGATTTGAGATTGCACTGCTGTGAAAGTTGAATGAGATTACAGGTTGCAGCATTAACCTTCAAAACATACCTAGTAACAAACAGAAATATACTTCCTCCTATTTTTCATCAAACTTTTGAAACTAAGTCATCCAGCCGTAGTGGAGAAAATAAGGTCATTAACAGGATGTCTAAGCTGCTCTATCTCTGTTTCTTTTCTCTGTCACTCCTATCATACCCGTCCCAGCATTGTAAATTTCTGTTGGACGTTTAACTCTTATGAAATGCTTTATTTGTTGTTTTCAGGTGCTGAAATTTTGAAACAAACATTTTCAGTGGAAAACCCTCAGCTTCCCTTCCAGGCTCACCAAATGTGAGGAAGAGAGATTTCGTGGAATAGCTTGATAAGCTTTCAGAATTGCAGGCTCAGCTAGTCCAGTGTGTGCTCTGCTTAAGGCTGAGAGGTATATGCTAAGGATGGACACTGTGATCCTCACCTCATCTTTATGCTGTGCTTCACATGATAATAAATAAAATCAATGAAAGGATAAGGATTGTTCTATCATGAAGACCTTGTGGGGTTTACATGTGTCATCAAATTTCTCAAGAGCAGAATTATTAAGTGGCTGTCATACCTCATGCACAAAGGGCAAAAATCTACTGGGATGGATATTTTAGGGAGAGTGATGATAATGTATCACAGCTACAGCTTTGGAGACTGGAAGCATCCTGATTAGCATTTTAGCCTTGTCCACTTTAATATTGTGTATAATCATTTGTTGTCTCCCTTCTCTCAGGCAAAGGTACACAGCATGCTTATGTTTTCTTATGTTTTTTTTTTTTTTCTCTTGACAACAGTATCGGGCTACTATCTGGGAACTTTGTGTTGAAATGGAGATGTTATTAGTGAGTGTGGCAAGGAAGCAAACGACCTTAAAAGCACTCCAGTTGAGTGACGGTTCTGAGCTATTTAATTGTTATAGTTGGTTTGAATTCTGTTGTGTCAGCTGCCTTAGGCTAGATTGAAGATTAAATTGGTTACATTTGCCTTTCCCATGAAGTATATAGACCTATACTTCTGCTATTAAGGCGAATGCATTTCTCTTGGAAAGTAAGTAGATAATAAAAATTAACCTTTTTAATACCAAGAGGCATTAAATTACAATCTCATTCAATATTTCAATATTTATTTGAATAATTGTTAAAGTTCTAGCTATCAAACCATATGAAGTTAAATTTAGGTGTCATTCCCCTCTTCCTTTCTTGTGTGTCATAAGGTTTCCTCTGATGCACAACTCATGCTTCCCTCCGGAGACAAGTTCAGTTTTATTGTAGGGTGAAGATATTACTCTGTGCCTTGGTTTGTAAAGTAAAAACACTGAAGGGAAGAGGGAATACATGAAGTAAAAAGGAAGGAAATACTGAGCTGGAGGAAAGACCCGGCGGGAACTTTGAGAAAGCTGATGTCAGCAGTTGAGGTGAGGGAGAATCAGGGACGGATGGAAGAGGAGAGCTAAACCTCATGCCATGTGACAAGAACCCTTTTCATAAGAAGTGTGCAGAAGAGTTTTGTACTGTGTAGGCAGAAAAAGAATGGCATAAAAAAAAGAAGCTGCAAGCGGTGAGGAAGAAAAACGAGAATGCTTTCAGCAAGAAATTACAAACTTATTAGTAAAAGTGGAATCTCACCGGGTTATGTAGGGGAGTCCTCTTTGTAGGGAAAGCATGCTCACAGGTGACTCTGCTTGTCTGAGTAAGTGGAGTAAAATCCTGGCCCTGTCAAAGCAAGTCAGAATTTATATCAACTAGTGCAACAGCAGTGTCTCAACATTTTTTTTTTAGGACCTGTACATTTCAACACCACTTGTTCTTATGCATTGCTGTAATGCTGATGTCTCGCAGTGCATGTTTGTCATGAAGTTTTTTTTTTTGTTCTGCTTTCTTCCCCTTTTCCTCCCTGAAAAGGAGGGTTCTCACCAGAAGGCTTTGGTTTTAGAGCAATAGAATAAAAGACAGAGTTCTGTAAATGCTATCAAAAATCTTGTATTTGCAATGACATGTCAGTTGTAGTCATCTGGTCTGATTTGCTGCACTGAGGTTTGAGAACTTCCCTTGTGCTTGTACACTGCAAGCTCCAAACTTCTGTCTTAAGCTTGACTGTAATAGTCTTCGTAAGTGGGACATTCATATGTCTTCTGTAGATAAAATTAACCACTTATCTTGAACATGAGCAATGACTGAAAATCTGCTTTCTTCATGAAGAGTCGTTGCTTGAAAAAAGTAGTATTTATTTTCCACTTCTCTAGAGTTTAAGTGCTTCCATTTTGATCTATAAAGTTGTTTGTGAAGTCTTTTGTTTTCCTGTGATGGCTTGAAGAACGTTGACAAGAATTACGGGTGTTTCTATTTCTATATGCATACGTGTTCATATTGACCCTGCTGGAATTTGTTTCACACAAATTAAATCCATACCTTTCATGTGGGGACAATATTTGCCTGCGTTTAGTGTACTTAATGGTAACAGCTGGGAGTATGTCCAGAATTTTGAGAATTTATTTTTACCGTTTATTTTCTCGTGGTGGGCCAAATTTTCTGCTTGAGTAAGTGAGGTTAATGGAGTTGCATGCTGTGATAGTTTGTTCCTTTTAAGCAGCCAGGATTGAGGAGCCCTTCTCCACTGTCAGTGCTGCTCTGACTGAAAAATGTCAGGCTCTGGCTACGACTGTGTTGCTGCCTAACAAACAGCTTATCAGAAAAATGGCAACAACAGTGAATCAAGTCATTACCTGTTCTTTGGCTGGGCTGTGAATTATACCATGGAAAGCAAATTGCATGCTGATAACTGAGGTAATCAGCCCCGAGGTTCAGAATTTTTCTTCTCCGATACAATTTTCAGGGCAAAGATAATGCAGAGAGATGTCTTATTTTAATCTCCTTTTAATCCATTTCCCAACAACTAACGCGGTTTAAATGAAAGGAGATAACTTCTGTGGTGGTGACAAGTACTTGGTTTGTAGTGCCCCTGAGTCAGTGTGGTGGAGGTGACTGTGGGCCCTCAGGCTGCACGTCAGGTGCTAACAAGAAAGAGTTAAGTGTGTCGTTTCCTGTCATTGTTACAATTTTCATCATGAGATTGAATAAACGAGCCATTATTCTCTTCTCATTTTCCACTACAATGAGGATAGAAAGATTTTTATGATCTCTTATTTAAAATAGTTTTCTGTCTTGCTCTGCCCTTTGTGGCAGTGTGTTTTGACTGGCCTGTTGGATCATCCCTTGTGACAGACCTGCAGGGAAAGAGGCAGGCTGATGAGCCGTGGCAAACTCAGACTATTAGAAAGGTTGTTTTTACTCAGAGTGCTGAACATAAATGCTTTTTACGTTCTCATGACTCATTCTGCAGTTTATGAAGCTGACAGTGGCAGGGTGGGGTGGCTCAGGAGGGACAACCTGTGCTCCTGAAGATACTGCTCCTGGGTACGTGCTTGGTTCTGTCACTGACACTTTTGCTTGACCCTGGGCAGGCCACTTGGGATTCAGTCCACACACCATGGAGGTCTAGTGGCAAGGCTCCAGCTGGCCTCATTAGGAGCTGAGTTTTTATACGTAGTGCTCTCTACTGACTCTGTTTTGCATGAAGCAAGGTCCACACTTACCATGCTTATTTCCACACATTATTTTTTTTTAAAGTGAGCTCTTCTGAGAGCACTGCTGCATGGACATTCGCAAACAATGTTTTCCAGTATGTGGTGTAGATTTCAGCATAATATACTACTTACATCTGAGCGCACTTTTTCTTCACTGTCAGTCTTTCTTTACACAATCTAAACTTCCCTCCAGCTTCCATTTTCATTGCTTTGTTTCATGTATCTATGACTAGGGTACCATATCCTGAAGATTTTGGTGGCTTCCTCTTCTCCAAGTCAAAGGTGTCCCTTTCTGTTCATGCCCCTTCAGTGCTGTACCTGACTCGTCTCATTCAGGTTTAAGCTGGTATTTGTGCCAATATCTATCAGGGAACGTGTGAACACCTGCATGTATCAATAGGTGTTCCAGTGTGAAACTGGTTTCTCTACAGTAACTTAAACAGAAAACATACGTGTTTTAAAGTATGTCAGTGTGCACTAGCTTATTCTGAGAACTTCACATAAAATGTCGTATATGTGTAGCACCATGCAAGCTCAATGAGTTGTCACTTGATAGCATAGAACTGCATATGTGGGAGTAAGCAATGTGATCCCATGGTAGGGGACCATGGGACCACTCAGAACTGGCTGCAGTCATAAAATGGCTGCAAGACATAAGGGAAACCTCAGTCCCTTTCTTAATTGCATTTTGAGACCAAATTATGGTTGACGTTGTCACTTGTGCAACTTTATTGAACCCAGTTTTTAATGGTAGACCTTAATAAGGACCAACTATGTTAGTTTACATCATCTACTGTTCTAACTGAGGATTGTCTGCCTTGACCCTCTCTGTTCTCATACCAGCAGATGATGAGTTTAAATGGCAGGTCAAACCAAAGTGTGGAAGATGCTCAAGCTAATCAAAAGTTGTGAGGTATCTCTGCAGGTGTTTTATAGCTGTAGCATGGAAATGCTAAAGATTTAATAGGCTGAATGTATAACAAGAACAGGAAGTGACACAATGGCAATTCATTTTCTCTGAAAATACAATGTGAACAAAGGCTGCAGCAACCTTAATTAGATTTTCAGTTAAAACATTTTTAGCAAGGATGAGAAGTTCAGCTAATTGAATCTGTTCTAATTTCCATCCTCCTGTTTGTCATTTTTTGCTCTTCATTTTGGGAGGTATCTCAAGAAACAGCTCTCATTGTTCTCTGCTGATTACAGTATGTGACGACAGATGGCAGGCACCATGCTGATGTGCAGGGTAGCTACACATAAGCCATAGGAGCTCCCACCTGTCTTCATTATAATGAAACTAAACTAGATCCAGTCCAGTGATTTACGACTACCTTCCCTTTCTCCTCTACTCTGTCCGCTTTAATATGAGAATGTTGTTTATTAGTAATGCCTCAAATCTTTATATGTTGCTGCAATGAACTGTAGAAAGTCTAAAAGAACCGTGTTCTTCCCTCAAGAGGTGCAGGTCTAAATAACTATCAGTTTTTAGCATCCCTACAGTTAGTTCTATACATTATTGTGACTTTTTTTTCTTACTTTTCTTTTTTTTTTCCACGTGTTTCTGGCTGTCTGAATGCCAGTTAATGCACAGGGACATTGTTTTGGCACCTGTTGATCTACTAATTTCAAATATGAGTTCACCCACACAGAATGATATTGACAACAGGTTTTAAAAGAGATCATAAGTCAAAGTGACAATGTAAAGATAAGCACTTAAATGTGTTTTGTGTGTTAGAGATGTACTGCTGTGGCACCTCTCTAAACGAGTAAGTCTTCTCAGAGTTTACCTGCACATTACATGTGTTCCCAGGTTTTGGCAAAGCTGGGAGTAGTTGTAGCTGTGCTCAATTCTGTCCTGGCTAAAGAATTGCTGTCTGAACCATGGAGTAGATGTTTTGGCAGTTTCTGTAGATCTAGATGTTTGAACACTCTGAGGACGTATATCCCAGATATTGAATAATTTTAGGTGTTTTGGATGTGAAACTCGCAGGTTTTAAGAGTCCTTCTAGCTAAATCGATTCCAGAAGCATTCAGGAAAGGATCTTCTGAGAAAATTGGGCTTTGTGCCTGCCTATTTCTCAGAATATCCTGAGTGAAGCAAATGACGAGTTTTTTGTGGGAAGCCTATTTTGAGATATACATGTGGTCTACTGGAAGGTCTTTAGAAATCTGTGTTAATTTAAAGTTATTTAAAAAGCTGCTTTTGGTGTTAAGCCAAATGACCTTTTACAAATTCCTGTAACCTGTGAAGAAGGTACAAACGCAAAAGACCTTCAGATTCTCCAGAGATCTTTTGATCCAGAGATCAAATACAGAACCTTACTAGATTGCTTAACTGAGCCATGCCTGTGACAGTAGTCCTTAATTTATCATTAAGACCTGTGACACTAGTCTTTAATTTATCATTAACGAAGAGGAGCTGCATTTCAAAGAATAATCAGCAGTTTTGTGCCCCTTAATGAGAGCTTGTGATTTGAGTGCCTTTTTGGGACAGATGGAGGGAGAGAAAGGAACATCAACTGAACCCATAGAAAAAAAGAGTTGATTTTCGTAGTGGACATTAAGTCCCTGCTGCAAAAGGTATCTAATGAATGAGTTGCAAGGTAGGTTCCCTGAAGCTGAAAGGGCCAGTGTTTGGTAGTCCCAGCTTTAATTTTTAAAAAAAGGCAAATTCATGTTGTAGACCTTCAGTTTTGGAGGGAGGCTGGTAGGTTATGGACAGATTGTTGCAAAGCGTGATTCTAGGCAGTTTTGACAATTGCCTGAAACTGCAGCAATTACTACTGCTCTAACCTAGGGCTTCTCCTTAGCTAGTTATGAAGGGGGGATTTGCAAAAGGAACAAAAAATTATGCACCCTGGTGTAATGAATGTGTTTTCATTTGTATCAGAACCTGATCCGTAAGAATACCAAGAGAATTTTATTGTTATATACTTTTTGGCAAATAATCATCATTCGGTCAACTGAAACTAAGTGAAATCAGGTCCAAGGTGGCTCACAGTAAATAATAGAAAAAGAGGGAAAACTCTTCAGTTTGGTATTTTAGAGATTAAACATCTTTGACTCTGCTTTGAGAAGACCAATGGCTTTAGGTTTGAATGCAGTGAGACTTTAACACGAGAGAATGCTCCAAATGGAACAAATCGGAGCTTTTTAGTTTCCAGTTAAATAAAAAAAGTAACTATTTGTTGTCTTTTCCTTCTTGCCTTCCACCCACTTGTCTCCATGGGTGGGACATTCATGCAGGTGATCCCAAAGAAGGTTGGAGAGCTGAGGCTCTCAAGGGCTGACACAGAATGCTTTGCCATAAGCAGGCATGTCTATACAAATGCAAAACTGGACTCTAGGTACAGATAAGTGCCTCTTATGATACGTGACCTAATAAAGTGTTGCAAACCTTCAGGGAGACTGGTCAGACATGGGCTAAGCATCTCTGATTAGGAATGAATTTCCTGCCAACTAGCAAGATTTTCTTAAAAATGCTTGTGGCTGCTAAGGGTTCTCCAGGTGCTGCAGACCCTTTCTGATTCATAACAAGGAGTAAAGAGAGAAGTCACAGCCCCAGGCACTGTTGGTTTGGTCACCAAATAAAAAAAGTTGTGTGTGTGAGCACTGGGCCAAAAGCAGAAAGTGGAATATAAAACTATTTTTCTGTCAGTCTGAATATTAAACAGAAGTCAAGGGACTGAAGCATAATGCTTACAGCTCTGAGCTGAAGAACCACCAGTGATCTGTGAATTTCCTCTTTACGCTCTACACATTTGTGTATGCACACAGAGGGCTAACAGTTGGGAAGCATTTTGTGAAATTTCAGTTTAAAAGGCCATTTTTAACAGAACGTGAAGACATATGTCAGCTTTCTTGAGAGGGGAAAAGTGCCTCACAGAGTTGTTGTGAAACTGTCCTTGTTTACTGCATCCAAGTGTTATCTTATTGAAAGTGATACAGCCTTTCTGGAACCATAGTTCTTTTGAATACTAATTTTTAGTTCCATTGTTACCTCTCACATCTATTTATTTATTTTACTTCAGGGAGAAGTGTCTCCTTCCTCTCCAACTGGCTCTGGAATCGAAGAGTGTGAAGCTGGCCCAGCAGGCTCTAGCAGGGATGCAGGTACGGATTTGGGGGGAGAAGGGGCTAGTAGGAAAGGTAGCAGGTGCCAAGGAAATCTAGGCTTTTCTTTTGAAAAATACTACAGAAAATATGTCTGTCTCCTGGTGGATGTAACAATGATGTTCATGTTTCTGTAACGGAGTTCAGAGTTTAGGGTGCAAGTAAAGGCTGTAGATTATGTGGAAGTTAAAATGTTCTGGAGATAAGTGGGAGTTCCTGGCTTTCAACATTGAGGTAGAGGTGTAGTCTTCCTTGTGTGGCCCTGTGCTACTCTCAGTAAGCCTTACCACTGCTTAATTTCTTAAAAACTAAACTGAGTCAAGTAATGAAGAGGTCCAGGTGCTGCATTGCTTCGGAATGTTCAGTCAAGATAAAATTTATTATACTTTTACTCTGTCTTGCTGCACGTATGCTTGGGTTTTGAACTAGAATTGCAAGGTTTTGGATTTACAGCATGTTGTCTTAAGTATGTGTTAATGCCTATCTAGAAGTGTAAGAGTAATCCAGACAACAAGACAGTTCTTCATCTGCATTATGATATGTGAAGACTTATGAAGAGTTGAAAAACAACAACAAAGATAAACTTGATGCTGTGGGGTTATTAAAAGTAGGATAAAAGACAAATGAGATGAAGTACAACTTGCATTCAGCAAAAGTAGGTCACGGGATCACAGAACAGTTGAAGTTGCAAGGGACTTCTGGAGGTCACTTGGTCCTATCCTGCTGTTCATGCAAGACCACCTGGAGACAGATGCCTGGCACCATGTCCAGGTGACTTTTGAAGATCTCCAAGGAGGGAGGCTCCAGAACCTCTCTGGGCAACTTGTGCCAATACTCCATGACCCACGCAGCGAGAAAGTGTTTCATGATGTTTAGATGGAAACTTCTGTTGGTGCCCACTGCCTCTTGTCCTGCCACTGAGCACCACTGAAAAGAGCCCATCTCTGTTCTTTTTGCACCTTTTTTTCTTTTTATTCAGGTATTTGTATACTCTGATAAGATCCCTCTGAGCCTTCTCTAGGCTGAAGAGGCCCTGCTTTCTCAGCCTTTCCTTGTAGGAAAGATGCTTCTGTCCCTTAATCATCTTTGTGGCCCTTCACTGTTTTCTCTCCAGTAGCTCCATATTACTCATACCAAATTAAATGTCTTCTCCTTTGTATAGAAAAACATAATATTTTCCTTGTACACTGACTTATATCTTGTTAGGCTGGATGCTGATAAAACAGTTCATATACTACTGTGTGGAAACTCTTTTAAAGTGTTGTGGGTTAACCCCAGTAAGCAGCTAAGCCCCTCACAGCTGCTCACTTGCTGCCCCACAGCAGGATGGGATAGAGCACTGAAAGAGCAAAAGTAAGAATATCTGTGGTTGAGATAGAGACAGTTTAATAGGTAAAGCAAAGCTGCACACACGAGCAAAGCAAAATAATTCATTTACTACTTGTCATTAGCAGGCAGATGTTCAGCCATTTTTTAGTAAAGCAGGGCTCCATCACATCTAAACGTTACTTAGGAAGATAAACACCATCTCTCCCCCCCGTCCCATTACTCCTATTTTTTCCTTCCAGCTTTTATTGCTGAGCACAGTGCCATAATGGTAGGGAATATTCCTTTCTTCAGCTGGGGCCAGCTGTCCTGGCTGTGTCCCCTCCCAGCTTCTTGTGCATCCCCAGCCTATTCACTGGCAAGGCAGCATGAGAAACAGAAAAGACCTTGATGCTGTGCAGGCTGTGTTCAGCAATAGCTAAAACGTCAGTGTGTTATCAGTACTGTTTTGGTCACAAATCCAAAACACAGCACCATGTGGGCTACAGTGAATAAAATTAACTTTATCACAGCCACAACCAGTATAAGTGCAGAAAACATAAAATAGGAATGAACCAGTGAAATGTGCTAGAGACTTGAAGCTGGGAAGGAGCCTCAGGACAAAAGTGGTGCAAAACGTACAGGGTAAAGTGGACTGCTCTATGTCTGGTCTGGGACAGAGCAAGGTTTTGTTCTGGGAACTAAGTCGAGGTAGTTTTGTGCTGCAATAGAAGCTTCTAAGAAGGCTGGTTCTGGAAAAAGACTTGAGTGGGTACGTCTATTGCAGGATGCCTGCCACCAATGGGAGGTACCTGTGAGGGTGGTTCTGGGCTATATGGAAGATGTGTTTCCAGTAGAACTCTGAGGAAATAGTGCCACTGGCCATGTCCTCGTGATGTTTTACCGAATCACACAATGGCTGAGGTTGGAAGGGACCTCTGAAGATCATCTAGTCCAACCCCCTGCCGAGCAGGATCACCTAGAGCACATTGTGCAGGATGGCATGCGGGCTGGTTTTGAATATCTCCAGAGAAGAAGGCTCCACAGCCTCTCTGGGCAACCTGTCCCAGTGCTCTGTCACCCTCACAGTAAAGAATTTGCCCCCTTGTCTTGAGTCGGAACCCCCTGTGCTTCAGTTACATGGTTCTGATTTAATTCTCCCTTCTTATGAAGGTTGCACTGAAAATAGTTTGGAGACAAACTGTTAAAATATTTGAGAGAGCACCAGTGTTGCTTGAGAATTCTAACAGAGCCTGGTTTGTCCAGGTTCAGTGAACAAAAGCAGAGGTTTTAAAACAAAAAGCAAAGCACAACAAACAAAAAACAGCAACAAACAAAAACAACAAAGGAAAAAAACACAAAACAATAAAAAGAAACAAAAACACAAAAAAGAAAAAACAAAAACAAACAAAAACATAAAAAGCAAAACAAAAAACAACATCCAGTAAAAACAAAAAAAGAAACAGAAATTAAATAAAGTAGAAAAAAAAAAGTATACAAAAAACAAAAAAAATACAAAGAAAAAACAAACAAGAACAATAGCAAAAATACTTGAAAAAAAACAAACCAAGCACAAAAGAAAAAACAAAAAGTAAAACAAAAAATGAACTTTAGGGAAAGCATCAAGAGAAAATAGTGTTCCATTTTGGCAGCTGATAACTGGGGAAAGCTTATGGTCATGAACTGGCTGTGAATAAATTGAGGCTGCAATATTAGAGGAAGTCGTTTGGTGTTTTTTTAGAAACGTGTTGGTCCTTATGAGAGAAGTGTGAAATAACTGAAATCTTCTTGAAATTGGATGTGGTTAGCTCCGGGATGTGAGAACAGAACATGAAGAGCTGTTAAGCTTTAAGTCCTGCTTTCAAGCATGAAAATAGGCTTCCACAGGAACCTAGTGACAGTCTCTTAGATTGCACAAATATTTTCACGCTGATTCCTCTTGTTAACCCTCAGCCTCACATATACCCAGGTGCTGGGAGACACTGGCTCTGGTACTGGCCTTTTTGAGGCAAAGGCTATCTGATCGGTCTGAAGTTCACTCAATCTGTATTGAATCCACTCCTGGGTACCCTCCCACATACTCGTGGCCCTTGTGCTGTTTACTTGCTAGCAGTGTTCTTCCTTTTGAGGACTTGATGGCATCCACGGTTAGTCAGCTTTTGAGTAACACAAAACACATCTTTTCAGTGATCAGAAACGCCACCTCCACCATGCTTTTGTTCTGTGCCTAGCAGGATTTTAGACACCTGAATCTTTGTCTCCTGCCAGGCAGGGTATCTGCTAGCGCTAGTCTGAGGCCAGGAGACGAGCCTGAGTGTTTTGTTTAGTTTTTCTTAAATTAATTTAGAGGGGATGGGAGGCATTACTTGGAGAGGTTTGTGATCTCTTGCATCAGTTACTGATACCATTTTTCTTCTGGACACACAAGAGGTGGAGTGGGGAAAGGAAATGCTGGAATGGCAGCTGATTCGAAAGATGTTTACTCAGGGCATGGATTTCTCAGGTTTTGCTGTGCTTTCTTATTTGATGATACTGGATAACTGTTAAATTTGTACATAAAACCTAGGCACTGTAGTACCAAACGTTAATAGTTTTAGGTGTAGTAGTTTGCAGCAGAATTAAAGGCATTCTGTCTTCAACCTCTGCATTGCCATTTTCTCTCTGCAGAAGCTGCTGTCTGATGAGAGGTTTGTATCTGTGGAAACGGACTCAGATGAGAAACAGTTGCTTAATCAGATGCTGAATGCCGTCAAAGTGACTCCTTCACTCAACGAAGACCTACAGGTTGAAGTGATGAAGGTTAGTGTTTCACACACGTCAGTGCTTGCAGCAGATAAGCTGTATGACTGAATGCTGGGCTTAGCAAACAAATTAGCTGTTGCCTTGGAAATCTTCACCTTAGGACAGTATTTGATTCCTTCCTTCCTGTTGGCAGATGTCAGTTGTTTTCATTTCTACTTGGTTTATGATTCCCTGTGTAAAACAGGAGATAGATTGAGTCAGTAGCGGTCCCAGTTTTAGCAAACTGAAACAGGACAAGCAATTCACGCTATGGTATTTCACATGTAGATGACTTGCAGATATGGAAGTTGGTGTTTGGCATTGGTGCTCATGAGTTGGGCTGTACAGTCTTGTAATTTTGGATCATGTGGATAGGTGCTTCCTAGCTTGTGAGCTATGTGTTCCCTTTGTAAGATGCTAAGGAGGGTGCATGATTTGGCTAGGCACCAAAATGTTCCTGGACTAATGCATAAGACAGCTTATTGTTTTGAATGCTCAGTGAAAACTTTAATTTCTAGAAATGCTTTAGCATTCTCCTGGCTCGTGTTAGGAAGCCTACGTGCCAGGAGGTATTCTTTTGGAAAGGCGATGCTGTGAATTTTCCTTGCCATGTCATTGGGTTGGGATATGACTTGATAATATTGCCACAAAAATTTGTACTGCAGGGTTTGTTGTGCTGTAGCTGATCACTGGTGGAAACCCCTCCAGAGCAAACCTAATGGTCTTTTTTTTGGATGTTTGCTATACCTGCTATTGATTGATATGCTTGGGCCTACTTATTTGTCCGTCCTTTACTTCTGAGTGCGTAGATTAGGTGTCTTATTTCTTTTCTACATATGTCATCCTTGTCCTAATGAATTCATGTTATTCACTGTTGAATGGCTCTGTACTAGCTGTATGCTGCCAATGAGGCCAACTGCCTGATTTCTGCATGTGCATTGTGCCAGAACATGCCGAAGGTTGAGCCTAGCAATAGAGAAAAGGGATGAGCATTTTTCTGAACTGTTCCCTGTTCTATGGAAGCTGGATTTTGCCCATATACAGGCTTAACTTGAGGCACTCACGTCTGCAGCCCTGATCCAGCATGCCTTTTTCTGCCTCGTCTTTGTAGTGGGAAAGGTGAAGGGTTAAGAAGTAGCACTTGTGAACTGCCAGGCTCTCTTGGTACAGAGTATTTTTTGCAAGTCAATTTTTTTTTAAGCTTTAAGCATTGCAGATTCAGAATCTTCAGGTACACTGTTTTTTTGAAAACTGATACGTATTTGTGATGCCTTGACCCCACACTGAGAACAATATGAATGCTATGTTTTTCCACAGTTACCAGTGAATATCTTGTAAAGTTGTCTTAATACATAATAAAAAAAAAAAAGTGCATTTAAAAATAACAACAAAAATCAACATGGTTAGTTCAGGTTTACTGCAGAAGAGAAAGGGGGACATGGTCTTCATTCCACTGAGTGGAAATATTGATGTATAAATCCTTTCCTAAAGTCCTGTCTAAAAGAATGGCAAAAATAGGTGTATGGTAAAAATCAGGCCACATCTTTACAGCCTGAGAACAGCGTAAGACTTGTATTTTGATTTAGTTACTTAAAGAGTACCAGAGGGACAAAACCTGTAAGCAGGGCAGTTAAAATTCTAGAGGCATTGCATCTGAGACTTGCCTAAAAGCCAAATTAAGCCAGAGATCTTTTTACATTGTAACCCGAAGGTTACAGATGCAGTTGCAACACTTGAAAATGTTGTAGATAACCTAGGTCTGGCTGAGTGGTGGTAAAGCCTTCAGGGGGCTTCAAGCAGCTGGTCTCAGCAATGCATTTTTATCCCTAAATCTGTGCTAAATTGTGTCCTGAAGGCAGCATATGATTGCACATTAGACTGGGTTATTCCATCCAGAGGAGCTTTAAATACATTTTTATGCATTGCAGATATTAGACACTCCTGAATGTGAGGTGTGTGTGAAAGTGGGTCAGCAGTGATACTGGCCTGGTTCTTTGTGGCTTGCTGCACAGTTGCACAGGTATTGAGAATGTAAGCATCAAGGATTTCACAAAAACATTTGGTTACACAAAACAGATGCAAAAATGGAGGTGCAAAAGCGCAGCACTGTAAGTTGCTGGCACTTAAGCTCCTAAATCACTTAAATGCTTTTTTTGAAAATCCTATCTAAAAAATTCCTGTTGTTCCCAGCAAGTATCCACTAAAAATTTGCGCTTCACAGATTATCCAAAGCAAATGCTTTGAATATTTATTTTAATGTTTCTTTGAAATCCATCTGCTTTGCAGATGTGCACGTGAAGGGATTTGATTAGCTCAGGAAGCATTCTGTAAAGCTTTTCACATTCAGGTGACTGCATATTTGGATTGGTAGTAAAAGGAGGAACACAAGAGAGAGGCACAAGTGCAGTTAGCTGCCTTGATAGATATGCTTTTGGAAACTGGCAAAAGTTGCAAAGGGGCAGGATTAGACACAAATGCAGTAGAACAACTGTAACAGTTGCTGTAAATGAATGGAAAGGAGTGCTAGCTGGACATCTCCTGGCACTGAGGAAACCGAGCAGTTGGGGCCACTGTTGTAAAGGTGGAACAGCACTCACTGATTTATGGCTAGGTACCAAATCCTCCTAATTTTTAAAAGTGATTGACATAACGTGATCCACAGTTTCCCAGACTGGAGGATCACAAAACCAGCACTCTGACAGTGTTCAGGCTTGAGGGCAGGGGTTGGGGACTGTGCTGGAATACATCCTGGACAGCCAGAGATTTATACTGCCCAAATGCAGCTGTCAAGATAAACTCAAAGCCTTCATCTCTTACAAAGCCTCTCTCTCTATGAGAGGTGATGTACCTTTATCCTTTCTATAAAGTGTTTAAAAGTGGAATTTTACTTACTGTAATAAGCAAATATTAAATTAAATTCCAGGTTAGAGATTGTTGGCAGTATCATCAATTCTTCTAAATACCAGCTGTGAACTGCACCTTTCCCTTACATGTTTCATTCAGACTGATTATGTGGGGAAAATTTCCAGAGTAGAAGTGATACTCTGAAGTCCTTGCTTATTTTTCTGCAGGACACTCTTAATATTACTAAGCACTGGGTAATCCTTACATGAACAATAGTTTTGTGCCCAAAAGAAGGCAGTGGTCTTTTTTATGAGGAAGGGGAAATGGCTACAATTTCTCCTTGGTATGAGTGTTTGCACCTACAACAAACACAGATATACAAACTGCATTGGATTTCCCACATGCTAACAAAAGCCATCTATGGTGTATGAGACTTGACTGCTATTTAACTGCTGAGCCTAGTATGTCTTTAGAGTATCTCAATGATTATGCTGTCTGTGTATTCTCAGTATCTCTAATACATTTTGACAGAGATTTATAAGTATTTTCACACTGTGAAGTAAACAGGGGTTATTTAAGTGCTTTAAATCACATTAAAAGGGTGCTGAGAAATCAAGGATTCCAGAAAGTGTGACCAGAGGGAGCAATGGATCTGACACAAGGCCGCCTTAGCATTCACCTTGCTGTTGCCATGATACTTCACTATCGCACTGAAAAGTCTTCTCATATATGTAGTGCCAGTTTGTGCTTCTAATGTGCTCAGCTGGCTGGGTGAAGGGAATGGAAAATAACACAATCCTACAGTACCTTGTTGTTGATTTTCCTGAAATCCATCAATAGCTTGATTGCAGTTTAAAATGGAATAATCTGAATATTTTTACTTGCATATTTACATTGCATTATTCATGTTAGTTGGGAAGGGAGAGATATATTGATCACTAATCAAATTCTGTGTTTTATCAGTGATGCACCAAAGTGACTCACTGCTCTATTTATATATGCTTATAGGTTTATAGAAAAAAAATAAGGGCTGGGGGGAGTAACTCAGTTTTACTTTAGACCAACAATATGGCCCAGAAAAGTTGACCAAACTCAGTCAAGATCCTGCATCTGCGTTACAGGAGAGAAGTTGAAGAATTAAGAGTTAGGAAGAATTTTGTTGTGTGACACGGGGCTCCATTATAACTGCAAGAAATGCCAGGATGTATTACGTGTTGCGGATTAGGGACATTTTGTTGACCTTGGCTCTAAACAAACAAGCAAACAGATAGTCTGCAGCAGAAAGGGGTACTGGGCAAGTTCTTGACTGAAGGTAAATATCATGGGTTTAGGTTTGGTTGTGGGGTGTGGATCCTGATTTCTTTCTCGTTTAGATTTTTTTTTTTTTTTTTTAATTCTGGCTTCAGAATTTAGAATGGCTGAAGTAATTCTCCTTCATGTAATTAGACCTTTGTTTGCAAGAACATATACAGTGTTGACAAAAGTACTATCAGATGTGGCCAGATCAGCAGTGGAAAAAGAAATTAAAGTATACTTGAGCCTTTATATTTTCCCTTTGACTTCTGGTAATTTTTCAGCTGGAAGAACTGGAGTTCAGGTTTGTACATAACTCTGGTGCCAAAGCAAGCGAACCCAGTGTGAAGGAAGAGGCTAGGGTGGAAAGAATCCAAAGCCACAATGGCTTTTTTCCTCTTTCCACTAAAGTTATAGTGACTTTCATTTATAATTTGACAACCTTCTTAACAAGGCAGCACCTCCTTCTATCTATTTATCCGTCTGCGATAGCTTTTTTCTGAAGTAACAAAAAGAGGGGAAAAAACATTTAATGAATAATTGCTAATTAGTAGACGAGTCATCACCCAGAAATAAGGTCTCCAGATAAGCTGGATACACTGTAATGTGGTGGGCATTGTCAGCAAACAAGCACTTTTAAAAAAAGAAAGGCGTGATTGAGCTTTTACAATTCTGAGAAGATTAATTTATTTCTGGCTACTGTGCTTGTGATGTTTTTTGAAACAGACTTGTGGATTTTTGGAACCAAAATCTGTTCTTCCAAAGTGGCTTGAGAGAAGACTCTTCTAATCCCTATATTTACCTGTTACGGTGAACAGCAATTTCATTTAGAAAAGGTTAGTTTATTCCCAGTGACTCCAACTTTCATTTGTTAGTGGATTAGGTGTACTGTACGCTGATGAGTGTAACTTCTCTGGTTTGATTTTGTAGGCTTTCAGTGAACAGTCAGTCAAAACTCTTTTTAAGCTTTGAATGAGGTTTAATAATCCTTGCTAAATCTGCTGTGTTACGGCAATCTTTTTGCTTCTTCTTCACTGATTCATTAATACAGCATTTGGGAACTCTCCAGTCATAACACTAGACAGCTCTTTTTGTGATTTTCAGTTCTTGGTTTTGGCTATATTCAGAAATGAAATTTAAATTAGAGTTCTGTGATAAAAATTAGCTTCTATAAGGACAGGCAGAATGGAACAAATAACTCTGCCTCTGAAATGCTTTTTTTAGGTTAAGTATTTGTAGTTGTTCTTTCCAAGATTACTACCATAATGTTCTAAAAGATGATGGGTGATTATCCAAGTAAAAAGAGCTAACTCCTCATCTTTTCTTTATTTTTTTTTATCCACTAATAACTTATCTTTATTGGATGGGCTGCAATTACAGTCAAATTATTTAGGACTTAAGAAGACCCCTATTTAAGACACACTGAGAATAGCCAAAAGTTTGGGGAAGATTTTTGTTTGCACTTACTTTTTTTTAACAATCATAGCTGACCTGTTTTACATTCTTCACAACCATGTCATTATAAGTTCAGGGAGACCGTCCTGATCTAATGCAAATATTGGACTAAGCTGGGTTGTGTTGAAGCAACCAAGAAAAACTTACTGTTAACTTTTTCAGAAAAGTTGGCAGGAACTTTTTTGCTGTTGAACCAAGAAGCCTCAATTTTCTTTTTTCTTTTTATTTTTTTCTGAGACTTGGAGGGTTTGCTAGAAGGTGGGGGGGCTGTTTGATTATTGTTTTTATTTTCTTGTTGTGGCCCTCTGATAGAGAACAAATTATAGTATGTATTTGAAAAGTATGTCTAAACTGATCTGAAATGTTGAAAGAACACAACTGTAAAATCCCAGCCTCTCTGATTATATTTTACACCTTTTTCTTGGATACTGGTAAATGAGCTGATCAACATAATGAACTTTCACAAATATGCACATCTTCCCATTGTTTTAAGGTTAATGTTTATGAAATATCTTTCCACATGCAACTTGAATAAGCTTAATAGAATATTATTTGCAACTGTTTTGCTTGACCTGTAAAATCAAATGGAAAATGAAATTGGACTGAAAAAACTTGGATTTAAAAATGCATATATATATAAACTATATTCTCTGTACTGCCTCTTTGGGACATGGCATATATAATGGTTGTATGTAGGAGTAAAAAGTGTGATTCCACTGCCCATTATTTACTGGTGCAACAGTAAAGCTGTGACTTCTAAATGGAGGTGGAAGAGAGGAGCTTGGAGAGTGTCATTATCTGAATAGGAATCAGCAGCCCAATTACTTATACTTGGTGTTAATCAACATGTTTTAACATAGAATTTTGTAGTAACTGATCACTTTTTCTTCTCAGTATCTATGCACTGCATTATTGCAAACATTTTTTCAACATCACTTGCAACAAAAATTGCATTGTAGTCTTTATGAGCAGAGAAGGACCTGTTTCAAATAAAGAAAAAAAAAGAAAAAGCAACATTTAATTTTATTTGCATGCTTTAATGCAGAACTGGCTTTATGCATTTTATTAATGCATACTAATAAGAAAAAATAGTAAAGAATGTGCTGAAAATTTGTAGATGAAAGTTTCACTTGAATGTGTTCATCAGTTCTTGTAGCAATGCTGCCTGATATGAGCAATAGGCAGTAACTGATTTTTGTCCAGTCCCTAATTCAGAGGTATACTAGCAATCTGCACTGTCAAAGAGGGAAGTCTGTAAAAACTTGGATAATGTCACACAAATAAGATTCTCATTTAAGATCAGTCCTACCTAGCAAAGCTAGGATTTTTAGTGTCTCCCCTGTTCAGCCTTTTCATTGTGTTAATTGTAATGTAGACCAGTTACAAATCCAGACTCTCTTGGGTTTGCCTTTTTTTTTTTCCTGGTTCCTTTCTTAATTCACTTTATTCTTTTGCTTAATTTTACATAACCAGGTTAATTCCAGTAGATTGAGTGACCTACCTTGTGTGTTTCAAGATAAGCTCGTCCTTTCCTGAATTAATTAGGGCTGTGGTAAATGCCTTGTACTTATAATTAAGATTGTGATATGCCTATAAAATCATAAAGAACTCCCCTGGTTTTTAGGTTCCTGGTCATCATAGCAGAATCCAAAGTCTTGAATTAAATACCTGAGTTTTCTCCATAACAGGTACAAAAGAAGGAAAGTGTAACAGGGCAGGATTTCTGTCTTTGGCCTTCTATGGTGATTCCTCCTTCAGTCTCTAGCATGGGTAAGACAGGAGGGTTCTTTACTGCAGATCAGCTCAGCTGATCTTTTTCCCAAGTTACCTAACAAATGACTGGTCTGTGAGGGACAAAAAAATTAAAATAAAAAAATTAAAAAAAATCCTGTTATACACGGATCAAATGCTATATTACAGTATACATGCTCAGAAGCAGAGTTAATACTGCATAGATTTTGCTGTTCATACGAGTTTTTTTGTTATTCTGGAGTGCTTCTGACTGGCATTCTTTGTTGCAGAAGTGCTGATTTTGAAGAAAAACTGTCTCAGAAAAAGAGAAATAAAGGAACTTCAGCAGTTTTATCACAGAGCTGTTCCGTGCAGTGAAGCATATGCAAGCAATGAATCACTGAGTCATACCTGCAGATTTTCCTGTGCCACGTGGAAAATAGGCAGGTCTCTAGTTCTGCAAAGTGTTATTTAACACCTGTCCAGTGTGGAGGGGAAGTACAAGTTCTTACAGACTTTTAGTCTTTGTTTACGTCTGTATAGCAAGAACTTACCTGTTACAGAGGTAAACCACACAGGCATTGTCTGATGACAAAGCCCAATATAGAAACCCTTTAACTTTCATATACTGACATTTAATCTTTGCCCCGCAGCCAGGCTTTACTGCTTACTGAAGGTTACAGTACAAGCTGGCCACGTAACAGGGCCATGGAAGGGTCTCTTGCTGTAGCTTTGACTTGCAGTTGTCCACATACTGTAAATGCGCCACAGACCACGTGCACCCAGCTCAGGCTCCCTCTGCTCATGAGCCTACCACGGAATAGAGGCTCCTGGATGAGGGCTGCTGCCACCACAGCATGCCTGGTGCTGGGGGCAGCTGCAGAAGGAGCTCGTGTCCCTGTAAGCTGTTGTGACACTGCCA
This sequence comes from Anser anser, assembly GCF_964211835.1. NCBI lineage: Eukaryota > Metazoa > Chordata > Aves > Anseriformes > Anatidae > Anser > Anser anser. The sequence goes on from NC_139722.1 coordinate 63,319,301, forward strand.
GCCAGCTCTGGGTCATCTTCCCTATGGCTCTTCGCTCGTACAGGGACTTCGGGTGGTAGTGGCTGGTGTTGCAACCACAAAAACAGCTTACCTGGGTTTTTATTATCTTTCCTGGATGCAGGTCAGGAGATGGTCTTGGACAGGGTGAAGTGCTCTGGCAGGCTGGACAACCTGTGGAACACCACTTCTTAGGTTGTCTGCAGGCCATCTTGTCAAAAAATCTAGCGACTTGAAAACAGTAAGCTTATATGGGCTGCCCTAAAGTATGTTGCCATACGGAAGGTTCCCTTGATGTACATGTAGCTGAGAGTAAAGAAGTTCTCATCCCACTTCCCTGTCCAAAAAGATTTACTCAGTGGTAAAATCTTCTAGTCAAGGAATACACTAATTCTTGTTTCCTTCACAGCTTGGGGTTTACTTAGACCAGTATGTTGACTTCATTTCTAGTCATTTTGGTAGTGGATGCATGTAACTTCATTTTTACTTGGGATCTAAGTTCAAAGGGAAGGGATTGCAGCTGAGAGGCAGGGGCTTTAATATATTTCTTTTTGTTTTCTTTTTTTTTTTCCCGGAAACATTTAGGGCAATCAGTGTAATTTGCCAAGTGGTTGAATGAACTAACTTGATACAGAAAGAAAAGGTTCACCATGTGTGAAGAAAAAAATAGCAAAATTACTGCCATGAATGTATGCAATATGTGTTAGTTGGTGGTCACTTATTTCCTTCCTTTCTCAGCCTTTTCCCTCTCTTACAATTTCTGTTCAATTATACAGTTGTCTTTTTTATACCAACATAATTTACCAGCATAGCACAGAAACAATTTTTAAAAACGTGCACCTTACATACAGTAATTTTACATACAGTAATCTTACACTTATCTGTATGTAAAATGATCGCCTTAAAAATGTTTATTTTTATATAGTCATTGAGTAGATCAGTGCTTTGAGGGTTAGTGTGTGGTTTTGTGGTTTTTTTTTTTTTTTTTGGTTTAAGATGCCCCCCTTAATATTTCCTTTCTATAATTTTATTTCTTTTGGGTTTTGCTACTTTCCTACTTAATTGCTTTTTTCATGGTGATAGTCTTTCTCTCCCTTCCACACTTTCCCCTCTCCCCTTTTCTGTTTTTTTCTCTCTTACGTAATACTACCCATTCCTATCTAAAGGAGGTTCCTAACACCATGAGCAGACCAAAAAGCACTTATTTCATGATTGATCTACTTGAATCTCCCTTTAAAATCTCATTCTTAATGAGCGAATAAGCATTAGAATTTCCATGATTTTTAAACTTTTAAAGCTTTGTCATTTTTAATTTTTCAGTTGTATTTCTTCTTTTTCAGTTTTGTTTTGCTCAGTTTAACTATCTTCTAGTTTATAACGTAATGCGATATACCTAAATAAGTTGTAATCTGCAATTTGTAGCAGTGCTAGTCAGCCTTTTTTTTAATCTTCTTTGCTCTTAAGTGTTATAAATCTAAAGATAAAAGTCACAGAGCTGTTAAGAAAACCTGTTAACTATCTATTAAGCAATTGCTTTAAATCACTTCTTTCCCTCTTACAACTGTACTACATAAGCAGAAGTTTCACTTGGTTTCATACCACCATAAATAGTGCTCAGCAGTAGTTCTGTTTTAGTCTAGTGAACTAATGGGCATGGTCTTCTGGGAGCATTCAGAATGTCATCATTGATAATTTGTGAGGTTCTTCTGTACCAGATACAATCCTTTTGTTTGAAGCCCTGGTGCATTCATAATGCTGAGCACCATTTGCTGGTGATAGCAAGACCTTTTATGGGTTGACTGATTCATGGGAGATGCTGTCTCCTTTCTCTGCATAATTAAAATATTGCTGTGTTGTGTGTGGGGATACATGATGACACAATGTACATAAGTTCGTTAATGCTTTTACGTTCTTTGGCCTTTTAGGAAAATAAGGGCAAAAGAAATGGACATGACCAGATTACTAATTATTCTGCCAAATACGAGGACACCTCTTGCTTAAACTATTCTGCAGAAATACGGAATGACTGCCTTAAGTGTTGAATTATTAAATGAGAAGAAGACTACTCCTGCCTTGTCTTCTGTGTTTTCCCTCTTTCGAGGGCAGCTGGGAGAAGGATTTGAGAATCACTCAAGTGTACATTGCATGCAAGCTTACTAGACTGCAAGTAAAACAAGTCAGGAAATGGTTCTTTTATGAATTCTATAAAGGGATTAGAGGTGGCTGCAAAATGCAGCATTCTCAGGACTAAAGTGGCTGCATTCCTCCCAGCTAGGAGGAAAACAGATGTTTAGAGGATTTTGCTAATTGAACTTTGAATGCTGGAACAGAAGAAGGATGACAGTGGTGTATTGATGCTGGACTTGGGCACTTAAATGCAGTGAATCACTGAAGCATCCTTAGGTGATGGTAGATTATAGTTGCTTTCAAGTTTTATACCTTTTCTCTTGTTCTCCATGTTGGGGGACACTGCTTGCTTTCTTTCAGACCTTGTTGATTTCATGTGACTCCACAGTAAGCTCTTCAATATGAGAATTGCCTTTTACTACAAATAGGTACTAAGCACCTAGGGAACATGGCTGGCACCACTTAGCCCTCTTATAACCTAAAAATGTTCCCTCTTTAAAAAAAAGTCCTCTTAAAGTATGGGATAGACATTGTGATGTAAGTTTAATTCCACTGCAGTTCAAATACTGTACAGTTGTTTTTATGTCCAATGACTTTAGTATATGATCAGAAACAAGAAACACTTTTTTATTTCCTTTCTTACCTATTGTGAAAACTGCAGGGAGGCAGGGAGTTGGAACTGTATTTCTTGTTCCATGACAGGCAAAGCTTCAACAGTAATTAAAATGAATGCTTTCATTATGGATAAGCCTTTTATAGAAATCTGATCTCATCTGGGCACTTGCAAGATAATACAAGCCAATTAAAACATCCTGGAGGTTGTGTGACTTTGAAATTATCTCTACAGTTATCCGAGTTCCTTCCAAAAAAAAAAAAAAAGTATGGACTCTAAAATGCAACACACAGCACTGATTTTCAATTTTGTTTTGTACTGAAGGTGCTAAGGGAAAAAAACTACAAATCAGTTCCTTTCTACTACTAGTGACTGTGAAAACAAAATGCCATTGCACAAGAAAGTTTCTCTGTTTTTTCTATTTTTTTTTTTTAAATGCAGACTGCTTGAGGTAGTATTCTGAGTAGTTAAGCAGCCTATGGGATTGCATTGGGTTTATGTGGTTTTGGTAGTGGGGTGATGCAGGGTGGCCTCTGCGTGAAGAGACCAGAAGCTGCCCCCATGTTGGATAGGGCCAGTTCCAGCTGTGAGAGAGAGGAGTGAGAAAATGTGAGAGAAGCAGCCCTGCAGCCCCCCAGGTCAGTGGAGCAGGAGGGCAGGAGGCGCTCCAGGCAGGCAGCAGCAGCAGTTCCCCTGCGGCCTGTGGAGAGGCCCCTGGTGGAGCAGGCTGTCCCCCTGCAGCCCATGGGTCCCACACGGAGCAGATCTCCACGCTGCAGCCCGTGGAGGAGCCCCCGGTGGAGCAGGTGGATGTGGCCTGGAGGAGGCTGCGGCCCATGGAGAGGCCCCGCAGGAGCAGGCCCCGGGCCGGAGCTGCAGCCTGTGGAAGGACTGCAGGATCCGTTCAGGAAGGACGGCATCCTGTAGGAGATACCCCACGTGGAGCAGGGGCAGAGTGGAGCGGTGGAGATAAAGCATCAGGGTCTGACCGCAGCCCCCATTCCCCCTTCCCCTGCCGCCCTTGATGAGGGGGGGAAATAGAAGAGTTGAGAGTGAAGTTGAGCCTGGGAAGAAGATGAGGGTGGAAGGGAAGGTGTTTAGAGTTTTGTTTCTATTTCTCACTATCCTACTTTGTTATTAATTGGCAATAAATGAAATTAATCTTTACCAAGTTGACTCTGTTCTGTCAGTGCCAATAACCAGTGAGCAATCTCCCTGTCCTTATCCTGACCCATGAGTTTTTCATCATGTTTTCCCTCCATCTGGAGGGGGAGAGCCATGTGGGGGGCACCTGGCGGCTAGCCAACATTAACCCACCGCAGGGATTTACTGTCTGGAGAATTAGTGTCCTTAGTGGAACTGAATGACTTGGGGTTGTTTGTTTGTTTAATCCCATCTTTCATCCAGTGATCTTGAAGAGAAGACTGCTTGTCTTCCTGTTCTGTTCCACAGAAATGGGAAGACGCATGAGTTAAGTGTCTGGAACGTTGCCAAGACTATAAATGAGCCCTGCGGCAGTCCTGATGAAAATCATAGCCGAGAGCAGTCTTACGCATGGTGAAAGACCATCCTCCAGATCTTAGAAATGATTTGTAAGGGAAGATGGTAACAAGTGGAGTAAGCCCAGAGTATGCAAAAAGTCTGACTGCTAACTTCGTAAGTTTCTGTGGTTCAAGAACTGTGAAAAAACTTGGCTCAGAAACTTTGTTTTGCTCTAAAGCTAAACGCTAAATATCTAAAAATGAGATTATATCCCCAGGACTATTGTACTTCAGAAGAATAACATGTCTTTTTGCGTTCTCATTACCTCTAGTGTTTGTCCAAATTAATAGCTTCTGTCTGTGAAGGACTGGGTGAGAATCAGGGCAAGATGGCATATATAGACAATATAGAATTGCCATTACATATGGTTTTCTTGGAACCCTCCTTATACTAGTTCCATCTTCCATAAGAATAGGATCAAACTCCTGATAGGTATTTTCTTGATTAAAACGAAGCAAACAACAAAAAAATCATGACAGTGTGACAACCTGAAGTGAAATACAGCTCTGCTGAAAAAATAAAAATAAAAAAAATTAGAGATGCAGTGCATTTCAGTGCATAGAAACTTTTCATAGTGACTGTCAAAATCCAAAGGAGGTTATTTATGTCCTTCTGCAGAAAAATGACGTACTCATCCATGGACAGGTTCTTTTGTCCCTACCTGTAAGAGCAAAACTTCTCGTGTACAGAGTTCAAATTCCCCTGAAGTTATTAAATACATGTTTACTAGTAGTGGATTTTCTCCCCTGTGGTACAAAATAACTGCACAGAGGAGAATTCTCCCAAACAGATGAAGTGGGAATGATGGGGGTTCAAGGGCTGCGGCTTGCTTAAGCAGTGCTACAGTAAGGATTTGTCTGCTTTTTCTGTTGTTCTTTATGAAGGCTGTGAGACGACTGTAGAGATCCTTACTTCCTAGAGAGATGTTATAGCTTGGAAATGAGAGGTGAATCTAGTCTGCTATTTCAAGTTGTTACTTTACAGTTTTCTACTGTTCCATCATAATGTGGAAACTGTGCAATACGATGAAAGGTCAGAAAAATGATGCTCAAGGGCAATAATCTTCCCAAATTTGTCCCTTTGGTTCCTTTTTTTGTTTGTGTAATTTGTAAGATTTGATCAGATGTGCTGTGGCAAAGTTATTTGTTTTGCATGCTATGCTAAGGAGATTACCCCAGGATGTCACGTATAGCTGTCAAGGAATCGAACCATAAAATAAAAACCTAGTTCCACTGAGAAGCGTGTAATAAATGAGAGAAATGATTAAGAGTCAGCAATGCTAACTTATCTGATGCCCTGAGTTTCCTTTGAAGCAGAGAACAGTAGTACTTAGGGACTAAGGAAGTTCTAGGGACCAATATATTACTGTTAGTGTGATTGATATTTTCCTGGTACACTTATCCTAAGAAATTCTGTCTGGTTCAGCTTTTTCAAGCAAAGCATAAATTCCGACACTGAGAGAATTTTAGATGTTGAAGGAGAGAGGACGGTAGATCAGACTGTCAGGACATCACCAGACTCTGAAGGCATCACACCACAGTACCTGTCACCACATTGCCCCACTCACCCACCATACTGCTCCCTGGTAGATCACACCACATTTCCACTCCTCTTCAAGGGAAGGTGCAGGGCTTTTAGTTCTTACTCCTGCTGAGTTCAAGACAGGACAAGCTTTCCCTCATAAATCGGGGCTTATGAATTGTGTTTTAGCTGCTCATTATCAAGTGACTACGAACCATTTACTGGAAATATCCTAGGCTTGGAAATCCTTTCCATGTCAAGCAGTAATTAATGGCCATTTTCACAGAATACATGTGTATCTGTGTCACCTGGGTGATAATTTGTATTTTATGCATTTTTCCTCTCTCATTTGTCATACTAATAGAAATAAATGGAAGGGCTGGTTATAAATCATGCAAAGCTTGTGGATAAAATATAAACAGATTCTGGCAATCAACTCTGGCGTTCAAGGCCAGAGATGATCACAGAACTGTCTTACCTTCATTGGTCAGATGTAGGAAACAGTGAAAAATAATCCATTGGGTTACACCTCTGGGGCCAACAGTTGCAGCTTTTCAGAAAGAAAAAACTAAGCACCTTGGTTGTGCCAACTCATTTATCCCAGTAACATGTGATGCTAAAAGTTTCTGATATCTGCTGTGAGAATGGAAGGAATTGTGGCTAAAAGCACATAGGTGAGGAAAGGAGGCAATTGCAAATGAAATTTAAATTTTTGTTTCCCTCCTCTCTCTCTTTTGATTCAAGGTCCTGCTCTGTATAACATATACCTCCACATTTGAGCTGAATGGGAGCTCAGTGTTGAAGATTGCTGAGGTAAGTGCCTCTGTCATACCAGTGTTGGTGTCACTTAGTGTTTCCCCACTAGCTATTGTGTGTCTTCCATGTGTATCCTGAAACTGAAGTAGTCCAAATCATAATTGCCATCTTAAGGACTGATATTACCTTATGTCTGGTATGAAGAAATAGCTGCAAAATGGACATAGCTGATGGGCTTGCATGAGAAGGCACACTTTTGGAAACTGACCGACAGTTGTATACTACAGCACTGCATGTTCAGTATTCCTTATGTTTATTTTGATTTGCATTTTGCAATAGAAAAAATTTTCTTGAGTTCTCTATAACAGCACTGTGCTGGTGCAACTCTAAAACTACTGAATCTTCATCAAGAGAGGTGCATAGGCTATAAAGTGCTTTGTCAGCACAAATGCTTCAATATGCCTTGTTAGCCTTGTGTTTGTCTTTTTCCTAATGCTTCCAGGTAAAGAATTCATTACCACTCTAGATATATGGTGGTGTCCTGGTGGTACTAGTCATTCTTCTCCTTTTTTTTTTTTTCCCATTAGTTTTTAGTCTGAATTAAGTTATAAGGTAGCTTTGGTTGTAGAAAAATAAACGTGCAGATCTATTAAGTGAGCATTTCTGCATAATATATTTTTAGTACAGTGTGTAGCAAGCCACTGGACTGTTTATTCAGGTTAGAGAAAATGCACAGGAACACTTAATCCTCCTGCACAGCACACATATATGCAGAATGTGTTCTAAAATTATATTGTTAATGTGGTGTAGGGCAGAGCTAATGCCCGTGGAGCAATGTAAGGGTTATATACGTGTCCTTGTGGTCTTCATGTACCATTTCCTTACTCCCAACATATGTGTTAACTGTTCTTTTTTAAAAAAAAGCTCATCAGTCCCTAGCATTGCCATATTTCATCCTTGACTATGGCTAGGGACCCCTTATTCTTTAAAATACTTCTTTGGAAACTCCAGGTGGAATTAATGTATGTAAACACTTAGAGATGTGTTCCTCCTCTTTTTTTGGGGGGGGGGGGGGGGGGGGAGATTTTTTACTTTAAAAAGGAAAATAAAATTCTAATGTGCAACTGGATGAACTGAGCTGAACTGGTATGTAGAACCAGCTACAACTTCTTAAGTTTTACTAAACCCTCTTTTCATTAATGCACCACACCAAAAAAATACAGATAGTTTCCCCTCCTGCAGTTTTTCTCAGCAAACTTTCTAACATGCAGAGCAAAAACTGATGAATTCAGCTTAACACATCTCTGTCGTAGGTAAAGAGCTCTAGGTTAGACAAAATACATGCTGGGAAAAACATTTAATGGCTCTAAACCCTTCAGATTTCAGCCTTTAAGAGTAGTGACTGAGTTTACGGAAAAATGATCCATTAGTCATGCTCCATGTGCTATAAGCTATATCAAAAAACATATTTTCTGTTCTCTCTGTAAATTTGAATAACAATAGGCTTGCTATTCATTTAAAGTATCCTGAAAATATTTTTCCATAGATTGGAATTAAACCCTGCTGTTGTTGGTAGTTGCACTTCACTTCCCAGAAGGCTAGTCAGGCTCTTAAAAACCCTTGCTAGTATAGTGGTATAAGTTAGCACAATGGTAGTTTCTTTTTTCTTTTAAAATGAGCAGGATCCCTGATGGGGGCTGATGAGATCAGCCACTGAAACAAACAGAACTTTTATTTCCTTCAGGGAATTATAATAAACTGTAGTGCAGTCACATACGTTTTCATTCAGTGTGTTTGGAGGTACAGCTGTTTTCCCCACACTCCTTGAGAAAATACTGTCTCAGTGAATGCCTAGCTCTTTCTAATTAGCAAATCCCACCAAGCACATATATGCTTCCTTGGGTTCCTCCCAGTCAGGTTTTAGGTAAGATAAAGGCTTTAACTGTTGGACTCAATACTGCTTTCTATCTGAATTCTGCAAGGTGTAAGCAGTAGGAAACAGAAAATGATTTCAGAGTTCAGCATTTGCTTAACCTCAGTATTTATTGTTCTGGCTCGCTCTAATGGAAAGGTGGCAGAAAGGAGCTCAATGCTCCAGTGCCCCTGCTGTTTGGCATTTCTTTCCAAGTCCCTTACTTCTCCTCGCCTGCCCTCTGTAGCAAAGTGGGAGCCACTGCAGAATTGGAAAGGTGCTGCCTGCACATGGAACTGAACTCTCTCTGGGGACTCCCTGTGAAAAGCAAGTCTCAATTCATATATATAAAATATCGGCACCTCAAATCTTACTGAATACTATCAGTCTCAAATTAATGAAGCAACAAGAAGAGTACTGTGTTATGTGGCTGAAGTATTAATAGTACTGAAAACGGACTAGATCTTTCTGTGTGCAACTTCTCATGCTTGCCTGGACCCCTGCAAGAAAGTTTAGTCGTGTTCTGACTGTTGTTTGGTTTTATGTGTGTATTTGTTGCTCCCATCTACCATTTGTAAGTTTGCTTTGTTTGACTCTGTTGTTTCATTGGCTAACCCCTCTGTGTTTTGCTCGTAGTTGTGCTTTGCATGCCATAGAGCTGGAAGTCCCCGAATGCATGAAATGATCAAAATGTCCATTGCATACCTCCTTGGGGCCCTGAGCTCTCGAATTTTTACTGGTGCTTCTTCATCAATGGCTTTTCAAAAGGTACCTTGCCCAGCCGTTTTAGAACAGAGGCCTTCTGTAAGATCAGAGCTCAGCTGAACAGTACTGTTGCTCATCAGCAGGCATGGGAAGGGGAGGGAAGAAGAAGATATCAACCACGCTCTTTCCAGAAAGTCAGCCTATCGTTGAGAATGGTATTTCATCAATTAACTCAAGAACTCTTGAAAAAGAGTTAGAGCTCCAGAGAATAGTCGTGCCACTGTTGCCAGCAGCTCAGCAGCACTGCGTGGTTTGGCCTCTGCAAAGGATTCTATGGGTTTAACGGGCTTTAGGACTTTTTGACCACTGGAGTTCAGGAGATAACTGAAAACATTTGGTCCAGGTAGTAGGAAAGCCCTTCAAAGGCTTTCAGATGCAAATACACACGCTTTAGTAAATAATACTGCACACATATATGTGCGTACATATATGCTGCAGTGTTTACTAATTAATTATAGAAAAATGTGGCAAGTAGGTATATGACAATAGCCACAACTTTTAAGAATTGGAGGGTATTTATGTTATAGATACAGGCTTGCAGAGTGGTAGTTACAAATAAGTATCTAGAAACGAACAATCAAACTAGCATTTAAATAATTATTTAAAGAATTATTTACAGTACAGTGCAAGTGCCAAACTCACTTGGGTTTGACAGAAGGAGATTTTGCCAATTCTGCCCTACCATTCCTGCAGCTGTGAGACTCCCTAACTGATGAACTGCATGCTGCTTCTCAATGCTTTTTACTCAGTTATCCATATGGCTGAAAAGTTTTTGTGTGCTAATAAAGAGTAATATGGAATAATATGGAATAATAAGGAATAATAGGGAAGGCTGACTATCTGCATGCAAGAGACCTTGGTATCTTCTTAAAAAGTGTGTTACTGGTAAGTTACAGTTCATATCTATGTATTGCTGTCTTGTTTCCTCATCAGGTTTGCATTGAGACATATGTATCTAGCTGTCACCAGCGGAGCATAAACACCGCTGTGCGGGCAACCCTCAGCCAAATGTTGAGTGACTTGACTTTACAATTGCGACAAAAGCAAGAAAATATGGTGAGCCTTCTGGCATGAACAAATGGTTCCATCTCCATGACTGCGTACATTTTTGTTTCTCGGAGTGCAGTGTATTGTACTGGCTTATTGTGCCTTATGGATTTTATTTGAAACTTCCACAACTAAGCCCATTTGAAAGCTTTTCTGGGCTCTGACTCGGCACCTGCATCAGAGCAGTCTATCAGAAACGCAACTCTCGCATTGTCAGCCCTGCTTGGCTGATCTTTGTTCTCCTTCCATTAAACAAAAGAGGCTTTGTTCTGATGTCAGACTACCTTGACCTTTTTCCGTCCCATTTTTTAATTTTGTTTGCTTGTTTTCCTGAGGTTTGTTGAAATCCTTTTTGCCAGAATATTTTGTATGACAAATATTTACATAGTTCAAACCAATTCTCAACTGTTGAAAGGATAATGGAGTTTTTTATTGTTATTCTTTTTTATTGAAGATAATTCAAAGGAATACTTTGTCTGTCTGCATGGTTGTTACCAAGAAGTTCTATTTATTGGATTATTAAAATCCATGAGAGCTGTTTGAATGAAATCCTGCACATCATCAGCAAAACTGTAAATGTTCTGAGCACATGAAATGGCATCGGCTTCTTACATTTGTTCATGCGTCTTTGTGTATAATCAAAAAGGTTCTGTTTGTAAAGGCCAATTACTGTTTCACAGAATCATAGAATATCCCGAGTTGGAAGGGACCCATAAGGATCATTGAGTCCAACTCTTGGCACCACACAGGGTTTTATTGTTTATGCTTATTAGGAAACTTTAAGGACTGTATTTGTACAGATTATTTTCCTTACACCTGTTTTGGCTAAAGGTGACCACTTCTATTTTACATTGCTAGACTAGACTATTTTTATCCTAATGAGCACCTGCAGAATGGAATTCATAGATTTACTTAAATTTATCCTTTCTCTATGCTAAGTAGGTTCATTTTACTAGATGAAACTTTTAGAAAAAAAAGAAAACGGTAGTTTTGAAATTTCAGTTTGGGTTTGAAAATTGAATTTTGTTAGTTTTGTTCTTAACTTCAGAGTAAATGAAAGTATGTGATAGCTGCATTTAGTCCCTTGCAGTGTGTTGTTGATGTTTGAGAGACGAATTTGGCTTGAACCTTTTGTGCATTGATAAGAGGAGTCCTGTACCACAGCTGAACCAAATGATGTAAGAGGTTGTTTCTATTTCCGGATTGCCATTAATCGTGTTGGCACTGTAATGTCAGTGATGAAGGTGTGATAAACGCTCCAATACTTAAATTACTTTGATTTCTAAGCACTGTGTGAAATCTAGACCATACTTTCCTCTCAGTTGTTTTCAATGGTACCTAAATGTCTACTTATTGCTGTGTACTCCTAATAAATCCCTTAAGGACTTAGAGATCCTAGTTTAGCTAAATGAGATGTGAGTTTCTTAAATCTAAATGTTTAAACAGATCTTTAGGTACTTTTGAAAACACTATGCAAAAGCTTCACTTAAAAAAAACAGGTAGAGGGCATGGGTTTGTTAAGAAAGCACTGTTTTTACAGTGCTTTTTCTATTACGTGCACTGATTATATGACATTCGTCTTTCCTCAACAGACAATTGAAAACAATGATGCCCTGCAGAAATTCAAGAGTCAAGGTATCTACCACTTTTTTAGTGATTCCTTCCAATTCAGCTTTTTTAATCCTCTCTTTACTTTCATCAGAACACTGCTGTTGATATCACAGAATTTCTTCTTAAGGATTTCTTACCTTATCCATAGCTTCACGTTGTCTGTGTTACCTGGGATAAGAACTGAGACAGCCGTGTTACCTCCTGATACTTCAGTTGTGTCTTCACTTCAACCGTGTTAACATCATTGTACTCAATATAGTAATAAATGATTGCATCAAGGCACTAACTTCCATAATTAAGGTGTTTCAGTGCTCTGGAGAAAGATTTATTAAGTGGATTCCTAAATTGAAGCAGATTCTTAGAGTAGGGTGTAGAATCTGGAAATGACTGTGTTACTGTATTTCAGGCCAGAGATAGGGTTTTTGTAATGGCAGCTTCTGAAAGCGCATCACTAGCAAAGGTGTGTTCGCACTTGCCAAACAATTATTTTATAACAGAATTTTTTCTTTTACTCCCATTCTGGCTTAACATCCACCATTTTCCTTGATTGTTTAAAATATTCCCTGCTTTTCATCTTCTCTGAGGGATTTCTGTGGGAGAACTTGTGTGGATGGAGGCTAAAATCTTGGAAGTGCACAACTATCCTCTGTGTAGCAGAGACAAACTGTGTGGAGAGATGCAGATATTTTTAGCTGCCACACAGAAGTACTGGAGCAAGTCCTTTATTATTATTTATATATTATTTTTATTTTTTTTATTATTTATTATTGCTTATTTTATTATCTTAATTGGATTTCAGCTAACCTTCTGTAAATGCATGTAAGCAATCAATGCTCTCTCTGGATTTAAGACTACTGGTTTCTCATTGTACAGAGATCATTTTCCAGTCTAGGACTTTTCCTGCTGTATCTCGTCTAAATTTTGACAGCCCTGCTCATTATTTAGAAGCTCCAACCAACTTTGAAAGTCCATGCAGTGAATTGAGGTTGCAGTCCAGCTACACATATGTAATGCCTCTGATCTTTGTCCTTTTTGGAGGTACTTCAGCTGAGTCTCTTTGTGATGATGTTGTATCTGTCCTCACTGTGCTCTGTGAGAAGCTCCAGTCTGTCATAAAGTGAGTTCTTTCAGTTTATAATTTGAATTTGTTACTTGGAGAGTTTCACTGATACATGTGATTATCCTGTTGTAGTTCTGGGATTACGGAGCAAAACTGTGATTAAATGAAGTGTTTGTTAGAAGAAGTATTGTTCATCATGCATTAATTTAATCCTCACTTGAGATGAGATACTAATTTGCTTTCTTTGTGCTTTAAAGAGCCTCCAAGTAAATCTACTCTCTAAGTAACTTCTATACAGTAGTGAAATGCTTGTCAAAGGAGAAGTCTTCTTTTCTGGCTAGCTGGGTGTCATGAAAACAATCATTGTAGAGAGAACAATTAAAAGAGACGTGGAAAAACATAATAGCAGTTATTAATATGCAGAATGAATTAATATGTCCTTCTTGGAAAGGCAGCATTTATCAGATTGAAATAATTTGCATTACCAAAAGCATTCCTTACATTTAGAAATCTCATACACTCTACCTAAAAATGCATGAGCCTAACTTTTAAAATGTGATTATTATGTGCAGGAATAGGATGTTACATTGCATTAAAATACTAGAGTCTCTTGTTGGTAAATACTTACTGATGCATTAAGAATTACTTCCTGTGGCATTCTAGCATTGCTTGACTAAATGTCTGTTAAGAAATGAGCCAGAAAAAGAAAGCATTAAGTGATACAGGAGAGAGAAAAACAACCAAAAGCAATGCAACCATACGAAAACTATTTAAAGAATGTAAATATAGCAAACTAGATTTCTTTTTTTTTTTTGCAAATTTAAGGGGAAAAACAAGTTCATACTTGACAGCATTGTTTCTATGTCAGTAAAATAAAACTAACTTGCTGCTGCTGCCAGTTGCAAAGAATATTATCTGAATGCTAGTGAAAAAAGTGATCAGAAACTATTTTACATTTAGCACCACACTGTCTCCTTGGTTGGACCACCAGGCTCTGTATGTCTCTGAAAGCAGCCTGTGAGGAACTCAGGGAAAGGAGAAAAATAAAGAATAAGCATATGCTGATGCATCCTTTTATTTCTTATTTTATTTTTTACCTTTTTCAGGAGAATTTTGGCTTAGGAACTACTTGAGCTGAAGTCTGTACAAACATGTTTGTGTGCTATTCTTCTCTAGACTTTTCTCCCATAAGCAGATGTAATTACAGCATGATTTGAAAGGGACAAGTGCCTCACTTAGCACTGTTTAATTGGTATCAGCATTTAGCACTATTTAATTGGTATCAGCATTTGGGAAAGCGAAAGCATGTTTCTGAATCTTCCAAAGGAACTTTCTTTTAAGTTGTGTGCATGGTTACAGGGCAATAAAATGAAACCTTCAGAAGTGTGTAGCTAAAAATAATGGCAAAAACAGCTGAAAGATTCATCCTTTGTATCAAACTGTAATTTTGCCCATAAATTAAGCTGTAAACATCTATAATCTGGTCAGTATTGTCCACCAAATGATAATAACTTTGAATTACTGTATGTGCAATAACAAAACTAAACTGACTGACAGGATATGTCAAAATCACCAGAAGTCTTTTAAAAAGTTACCTGCAATCCCCCCTCCTCGTAAAACTGTACTAAATTAGAACTGATTTAGACATGTTGTTGGTAAAGCACAATAAGAAATGTATAGGACTTACAAAAACTCACTCATCCATGATTTACTTCATGCTTGTACCTAGACTGTTAGCATCTCTATGAGTAGAGTACAGTGAAGGATTCTGACCAAATCTGAGGGGAATAAATTTAATGAGGCTTGTTAAAGAACTAACTTCATGAATGAAAAGTCTTTATTTCTTTCAAGGCCAATTTTGGTACCTCCTTCAAAAGACCTTGCTGGCAGCAGCTAATACTCCTTTCTAACCTCCAGGTCAGTGAAGTGAGGTTTTGGTACACCATCCAGCCTGTTTTAGTTTCTTAGTCTGAAGATTATTTTAATTCTCTCTTCTAAATTTCAAGCTTATTAAAAATTTATTTTGTGGGAGGCACAGTATGAGTGATGAGAAATTGTTCAGGGAGCTGAAATTTGTCGCAGGACCACTGGTGATTGCGGTGACTCTGGAATTTGTGGCAGCAATGATGTAAACCTATTAGCTACACTGAGTTGTGCAGGAGTGCAATATTAATTTCTTACCACAACATTTTGGTAGTAAGAGGGATCAAAGCAATCAGGAATGTAGGATGCCCTGTGCATGCTCATGCAAGTATCAATTGAAAGATGTTGATAATATGCATTAAGACATATTGTAAAAAAAGCTGTCAGGAAAGAAGGCAATTGTAACTGAAAGACATGCATTTGTGCTGATAGGTATGGACTGTTGTGAAGAAAAGGCTATCACCTCAAGAAAAGATACCAGCCAGCAGTTTTAAGCCCTCCGTAGCTCAGAGTTAGAAATCTAGCTTCAACTTCAGGATTCATTATTTTTGATATGGAATGTGAAATGTACGCTGTTCTACTTGGATGAAAAATCTTCGAGGTGAACAGAAGGCGTTGAGGCAGACAGTGACAGAAAGCAGACATTTCTCATTCCTTAATTTCATTTAAGATAAATCCATTCTTTACAGCTTTCTTTACCTACTGTCGTGCATCATAAAATACATTTCTCCAGCTCTCATCTTGGACCAAAAAAGCATGGAGAGAAGCATTTCTTTTTAGAAATGGAAATCAGAATGTGAGTGCAATTGGCATGGGAAGCTACCTTCATATGGCAGACCTCAGCTTTGTTTGTCTCCTGAATCCTGCAGCTAATTCTGAGAATAGGTACAAGTACATTGCACATTGCAAGCACGTTGATTCCAAGTGACCACAGAATCTTTCACACTCTTCCTATTGAGGCTCACTTTGTGTTTAATTTATACAGAGTAACTGACAAGGCCCTGAAAGGTGGCCATGTGATCATATAACTTTCTGTCTATGGACATTGACTTGTGACCATTATTGGTTGTCATCAAGAAAACAGAAAAAATAACCAGAAGAGAGCTGCCTAAACGCCTTTCAAATTACCTGAAGAGGCTGTCTAATATTCCAACATCTTCTGGTTGTCTCCTTTTCCTCTGTTTAAGGGTTCCTTCTACCTCAAGTTTTCAGATTGAATTTGAAAAATTATTGTGATTTTTCTCATCTTCTGTCACGTAGATTTCTTGTTATTCACTCTGAAATTTGATGATTTAAATTATTTTCTTTACATTATGTACAAAAAGTAATAGATTGCTGCACATGATCAGTACAAAATAAACAGGGTGACAAAGGTGATCACACCATTCTAAGTCCATAGGAAAAAGCAAAATAAATCACTGCTATAAATTGTGGTATAATTTTCAAGTGAACTAATGTAGTTACTTTAAATTAAATAATCTTTGTTTCAATGTGACATGAATGTCATATTTTCTCTTTGCCAGTGACAACCGACAACTTCAGCTTCTGTATTTGGAGTGCATCCTCTCCATGTTAAATAGCTCTTCTCCAAGCATGCACCAGCACAAAGGATTCACTGATCTCATATGGTGAGTAGATCTGAAGAGTAATACAAATACTCAGTTTATAAGTATAAAAGGACCTTTCCCCAACACCATCCATGCAAACAAACCTGTAATAAATCACCAAATGTGAGCAGAGCTCTCTGTTGACCTACTATCAGTTCATTCTGTGCCTCATACAAGATTTCGTAGGACCTCAAGGTCAGCTAGCACATTAAATCCAGTAGTGAACCGTCACTGTCATGAAATCTAACATATTCACACAGAACAGAAAATCTCATACACTTTCTGCAATAGTTTGGGAGTCATGTGGCATTAAATGCACAATTATTCTGCTTAGTAGGATGAGGTGCTATAGAGATCCTGGTCCTGTGTGATAATAAAGGAAGGTAAGCAGAATCACTGTCAGATGGTGTGCTGGAGAACAAAAATACTAGTGACCTGTATTGTATAAGGGCTCAGGTAAAATGGTCTTTATGGTACTTCCACTTTATCAAGAAATCCTCTTTAGTATGCTTCACCAGAAAGACTTGATGTCTTTAATGTTTACTTCTACCTGTAGATTGTTTGGTGCCATCACCTCAGAGTGCCTGAAATTATCCTTGTCTTTTTGTTTGCAACAGTGCTTTTTTATAGCTTGTAGATTATTAAGTCATAACAATAAAGCCAGAATGTAAAGCCCATATCAAGTCCATGTCCATCCTCTGATCTTGCAGGTGACTGTTAGAAAAAGGTGTATGGGACTGCTAATGGCAAATGTGTTTCTTGTACTTCTACCCTGTTATTTTGAAACTGAATTGGGCTCTGGCCCAATTTTAAAGATGTAATGTATAGGAGCACTTACAGCTGTCCCAGAAAAAAAACAGATAACCTGATTCTTAGTGGCTGCAGGTCTGGGAGGTCTTCCAGGCTGATAACACTTGGCAACGTTGCATGGGGACCCTGTCCTGAAGCCTCTGGGAGCTCCAATGTAATAGCAGCATTCTCTCTTCCATGGCAAGCCCATTTCAGAAGATTCTGCTCATGAATTTCACCCAACATTTGTTTATGCTTATGTGACTGTTTGTGGGGCCATCACCAAAACAATTGCTGTTTTGTTTTAAATTTGTTATTTTACACTACGGTTTACACTACAAATCTAGAGGTATTTGTATTCGTATATGCTTATCATGAGGACAAGCCATGAGGGTCAGGACTTTTTAAGCAATCTGTTCTTATGCCTGCTCTGAGACAGGCACCTTTCTTAAGGAGTGTATTAATATATTTTGAAATGTACCTAATTGGGTACATTTTAAAGAAATGGATTAAGCAGATATTCCATAAGACATGGGATATCAGATGCCTGATTGAATACTGGTTTTCTTACTGTGACTTCAGGAGGCTAAGCTGTTTTAGCAAGCACTTTAAGAGAAGCAATGAAAGTTCTGGGCAGCATGAAAATCTTGGGAAATTAGATGTACGTACCTATGAAGATGTGTCTCTCTTTATGGTGAAGCATTACTTGTCATCGAGTGCCTGCTGTAGGTGCCAGCTGAACAACCTCTGAGGCATGTGGGGGAAAATTGGGTTTGGGATTGCATTCTCATACAGCACTTGGATTTTTAAATTAGGGCATTAAAGTAAAATGGCGAGTGCATGAGGGCAAAGCTGAAATAACAGCTAGTTGAGCAAAGTACTGAGTTGATTTTGGCTCTGGTTCCACCGTGTTGGTGAGGAGAAATGATCTGCTGGTGTGGAATCACTTGAGTGCTCCTGCAGAAAGACAATTTAAGGAAGGGTGATGTGGTTAGTGGCATGTGAGGAGTTACAGTGCACGCTTTGAGTTTCTGTAGAGGGCTTTCATTATGTTCCCAAAGGCCATCAAAACAGAGGCTCACAACTAAGGGTGCTTACTAAAATACTTGCCATGTTCAGGTCAGTTATGGAATGTAAAGCCTTCTAGTTAACAGAGGTTGTGTTTCATTTGGTCAGATTTTTTTTTTTTTAAGTTCCCAATTGGACAGAAGAAAATACACTTGGCAGCAGCAATCAAGCGTTCCTACCTTGAAGTAGGTTGCAGCCAATTAAAGAGGCAGGTATGCTATCCTGTGAAGGACAGCATGGTGCAGTTATGACCTTGCAAAATCGGTATCGTGTTTATAAAGCACCCAGAAGTATTTCCATACATACTAGTATGCTGATGCTTGGGAGATTAAAAGAGCCTGGCACAGTTTGTTATTCAGTCTAACCACTGCTGTTGACTGATCATTAAAACAAGAGTGTGTATCTCATTTAACTGTGGGTTATTTTCAGTCTGTTCCTGTGAGGTTTTTTTACAGTTACCATCTGCTGCTTTTTCTCTTTTTCTCAGGAAGCAGCTGTGTCCAGCCTTAGTAGTAATCCTGGGAAACCCGATCCACGACAAAACCATCACCTCTGCCCACAGCAGCATCTGTCTTGAGGCAGATTCGCCTTCTTCAGGGGTCTCTGATCACGGCCGGGGTTCGGGCTGTTCATCCACAGCCCCTGCCCTTAGCGGGCCTGTTGCACGGACCATCTACTACATTGCAGCCGAACTGGTTCGGCTGGTGGGGTCGGTGGAATCCATGAAGCCCGTGCTGCAGTCTCTGTATCACCGCATACTGCTTTACCCGCCGCCTCAGCACCGAGTAGAAGCCATCAAAATCATGAAAGAGGTAGGATAATCACAGGTGCAAATCCAGGCAAATAGAGCAAAATTTTTAAATGGTAAACGTTGCTGAGATGTGCATACCTGTCCATTCCATACTTTACACTAGGGATGTTGAAATTGCCCTTTCCGAGCACAGCTCTTACGTCAAAGCCACTCTGACAAATATTTTTAGTTTTACAAGTCATAATAGCTATATTTGTCTCCATAATGCAAGCTGCTATGGCAACTCTGTCAGTGTTCATGCTGTGGTACTGCATGGAGGAGGTCTTTATCACTGAGTCATGACTGCTCTTTTGGATGAGATACAGTGTAGTGATCCTCTTCTCAACTTCTTTGGCATCTTTCCCCACTCTCTGTTCCCTCTAGAAGGAGACACTCATCCTCACAGTATAGTATTCTGGACATTAAGTTGAACACATGCTTTGATTATGTGTCAGGTTTTTGAAATGCTGTTTCTTTGAGCTGTATTACAATAGCTGGAATGTCTCAAGTGGCCATGCCAAGACCAGTCCTTCCTGGCCTGTCACCCAATATCTGTGACAGCATGTGTGAGACCTCTTTGAGCAGCAGCTGAAATCCTGGGCTTTTCCATTTCACATGAGCAGCATTTTTCTCGTGCTGTGGAATGCAAAGCAGCTTACATAATTTGATGAACAGCAGTCTTTTTTAGATTTTTGCTGTAGCTGTGCATAGATAAGCTGTTATGCATCTGAAGATCTCTCCTAACACCACACAGCCACCCACTGGGTTGCTGTCTGAACTCACAGTCATTCTGGCAGTTGCTTTCCTCTAATTTTAAACAATAGCAACATGACAATCTGCATTACATTTTCAGGAAGTTTTAGGAAAATATTAGCTAATGTTTTTCTCTGCAGGATATGTTGTCTCTTTCTGCTCGTTAATGTGCTCCTTCCCTGTATGTCCTGGTTGGCATTAACAGGACTTGCCACCCAGCAGGGTTGGGTCAGAAGGAATCACTTCATGTATTTTTGCATGACTACCATTTTGTAACTGGGTGACTGAAGAGCAAGGCTCTCTTCAGTATATAATATAAAATAATGCAAGATACTTGCTCTGTATTTAGGCATAGAGAATGTCTTGTGTGCAGTTCAGTTGAAACATATTCAGTCAAAAATGTAAAGCGCTGGAGAACATTTTGTGTGTGATTCATGTTGCATATGCTGTTTATCTCTATCTGTATTTCTCCTTTTAAAAAGAGGAAGGATACCATTAATACATAGAACATTAGTGTGCTGTTTTCTTTTGCTGAGAGAATTTACTGTACTGCTACTTCAGGTTCCAGGACTTGACAGAATTATGACTCATTATATTTAAAAAATGCTTAAATCACCTTCTAGTAACTTCTGCTTTATTACCTTTCAGATACTTGGCAGTCCTCGGAGGCTTTGTGATTTGGCAGGGCCCTGCTCTTCTGAGTCAGAATCCAGGAAGAGGTCTATTTCTAAAAGGAAGTCCCATCTGGATCTTCTCAAGCTGTATGCTTTGTTTCCTCTTTTAGCCTCTTCTCTCTTAAACGTGTGCACACATGACAGTTAAACAGTTGTACCTTCTGAAGCATATCCAAAAATTAGCCAGGGTTAAATAAGCTGTGAAAATACGAGATGAGTAAAAGCTTTCACTGGTTTGAAGTGAGTCTGGGCCTGTTTGTAAAGCCATAGGCAACCACCTTGGGGAGTTTACCAGAATACCCTGTAATAAATTGCTTAACAGCTGGAAACTCTTGGTTTTGGGAACTAACCTTTCAATGCTTATTTGGAAGTACTGAGGTCAAAAAAGTTGATCCAAATTTAAATGTCAGATTGGGCAAAAAGCATTCTCAGTCCTTTTAAAAAATATATCTTGTCAATAAGATCATTTTCAAGACACAGGTGGCTTTATATTTAGCTTCAATTGGGTGGTTTTTTTTTCCAGTGTAAGGTCTTGTCTGTAAGGGAAAATACGCTGTGCATGCTGGTACAAATGTACAGTAACTATTTGTTTGGTTGTCAGTCCCTTTACAGAATGGCCATGTCCACCTGGGAGATGTAATTATTTGTGTAGTACTAGTTATCTTCCTCAAAAGTAGACTTACAGGATAATTTAAATTCTTTTTTTTTTTGAGGGATGATGTTGGATGACTGCAATGAGCTCGCTATATATGCTGCATCTCTTAGAAAATCTGGTCTCTGTTTTAATTGTAGTATCATGGATGGGATGACAGAAGCATGCATCAAGGGTGGTATTGAAGCATGTTATGCTTCAGTGTCGTGTGTATTTGCCTTGCTCGGAGCATTGGATGAGCTAAGCCAAGGCAGGGGCCTTAGTGAGGAGCAGGTCCATCTGCTCCTACGGCGCCAAGAAGAACT
Organism: Anser anser; assembly: GCF_964211835.1. NCBI lineage: Eukaryota > Metazoa > Chordata > Aves > Anseriformes > Anatidae > Anser > Anser anser. Next base: position 63,340,813 of record NC_139722.1, read on the forward strand.
GAAGGATGGGACTGAGACGAGCAGGGACTCCATGGAGATCAATGATGCTGACTTTCGGTGGCAAAGGCGCATCCTGTCCTCAGAAAATCCTGCCTGGGAATCAGGAAATGAGAAGAGTCCTGATATTAGCATTAGTGTTACCACAGACACTGGTCAGACCACTTTGGAAGGGGATATGGGACAGACAACTCCAGAGGATAATCCAGAAAGTCAAAAAAACTCGCTGTCATCTCCAGCTGGACATGAAAGCAAAGAGATTCATTATAGAGAACCAGAGTCAGAAACCATTGACCAGCCAGATGTTGTTCAGAGAAGCCACACCATAGTCTACCCAGATATAACTAACTTCTTATCAGTGGACTGCAAGACCCGGTCCTATGGATCCAGATACAGTGAAAGTAACTTCAGTGTTGATGACCAAGATCTTTCTAGGACTGAGTTTGATTCATGTGATCAGTATTCCATGGCAGCAGAGAAGGACTCTGGCCGGTCGGATGTTTCAGACATAGGCTCTGACAATTGCTCCCTGGCCGATGAGGAGCAGACACCACGGGACTGTCCAGGTCACAAGTCCTTACGCAGTGCTGCTCTCTCTCTGAAATTGCTGAAAAACCAGGAAGCAGACCAGCACAGTGCACGGCTGTTCATCCAGTCACTTGAAGCTCTTCTTCCTCGGCTTATAGCTCTCCCCAGCATAGAGGAGGTAGACGGAGCACTGCAGAGCTTCTCTTCAACTTTCTGCTCAGGTTTGCAAGCAAATATTTACTGTCTAACCAATATGCACACTGTAACATCACTGTACACAGATTCTCTTGTAGGAGTTCATCTTCAGAGAACATATTCAGAATAACGTGGTTTGTGCTCTACAAAGCACATTGCTCTACAACAGCATATTTCATTTAGGGCGAAGCAAATTGAATATGCAGATGATGATTCAAAGGGAGGTCAATCCACTCTTAGAAGACTCTGGATTATGTCCTCGGTTGAAAAATCAAATTTTCTGTAGTGAGATACCTCTTCACAGATCGTGAAGATCTTTTGACAAAATTTGCATGTGCTGTCATTAGGGAGAGGCTGGGGTTGCCCCTTGGCGTGAAAACTGGGGGTACGGGGAGGACCATCACCCATTTTGAAAGGGGTTCAAGTAGCTTAATATATTACTTTATTATTGTTAGTAAGCCCAAGCCGTGCAAAGAAGATGATAAGAATCCCACAACAGTAAGCTATTGAAAGAGTAAGAGAAGAGGAACAACTCCTCTTTTTCTCTCTTATTTTATGCTGCTATCTATGACAGAAAATCTGAAGCTCAAAGCCCAGTCCCAGTGAAAAATAGTTAAAGATCTTACCTTTCAAGAGATGAAATAATTGCTCTTCTTTCAGGGTTAGATTCTTTGGGATCTTAACTTGGTCAATCAAACAAAAAAGGGCTATGCAAAGGCAAGTTTGTTGTGTTGATAGTATATTTGAGATGTGTACAAATATACATATTTTCAGAAAGGTTTCTTTTTCCCGACAGTGGCCAAGGTGGAAATGTTCATTAAAATGTATTTCTCTGTTTCTTAATTCACCACAACTGCCTTTTCCATCACTCCTCTCCTAATCATTGCTTCATTCATTTGTGCTCTCACACACATTACTGATAGAGTCAGAAGGGATGCCTTCCATCATCATACAGCATAATTTAGATACGAAGCTGGGTGAATGTGTTGATAACACCACACAAATAAGCTGATATTCCTGATTTTCTGTTTAAGTGCTGACCAAATAAGCCCTAAGTCAGGAAGGCAGTAAATGGCATTTGTAAGAAACACAGTAGCCTTTTTATATCACAGAAAGGAGGTGTCTTAAAAGGGACTTTAATATTAATTACATTCTTAATTGAGGTGTTCAGAAGCATCCTTCCTGTCACAAAGAATTTATTTTTCCTGTAAAATAGTGAGGTTGTAGCAAAAGATGAGGACTAGAACTCTTGCTTTAACTTTTGTTTGCCTGATAGCTCCTGTATAAATGAGTATACAACTTATTTTCTCTTAACCTTTTGTCTGTCAAATCTCTTTAGAAGATTTTAAGGTGTTGGAAGAGGTAGACCTAGCAGATTTCCAGATCTTAAGGCTAAATGCAACTTCTGTTACCATTCAGTATGACTAATACAGTAAGAAAGATAGAAGTATATTACTCAATTTCTGCATTAAGTCCATAATTTCTGGTTTCTCTCTTAAAACGATACCTAGTCATGGACTTAGGCTGTTGAGTTGAGGAAAGCCCTCAGCATTCCTAAGAAAACCAGCAATGTGGCTAATCCTGTATTTAAAAATGTGCACCCCGTTTCTAGTCTGACTTGGTGAAGTAATGGACAAGGAATCACAGACAAATACAATAACAAGTTACTGCTGGTTTTACAGATATGTGATGTATCTCAGTATTTTCCCTCTGTAAGAGGGATACTTTTGAACTCTTACAAGATCTGTGCAGTTTGTGTTTCAGCCAGAAACCTGGCATAAGACCCAGTCTAGCTGAAACGGTCCTTTTAAGCAAAAGTTCATCAGTATTCCTTCAGGGAGTACTTACCTCAGGGCTTCCTCATTAGCACCAAAATTGAATATAAATGATGAATATAAAGAAACTGTTCCTACTCCTTTTATGGACAATGTCTATTCATGTATAATTCCCGAAGAACGCATTAGGAAATACGAGTAGCAGTTAAGATCCAAGTTGAGAAAAAGAGACAGGTGCAGTTCTGGGACCATATAGGACAGGAAAAAGTATTTTTATGTTTCTGAGTCCTTACTTAGCTGCTTTGATTCATTCATCAGTTTTTCTTACGCTGGAGGGGGAAATACATTAGTACACAATCTAGTAGTCTTTTCTACAAGCTAGGTGCTTAAACAGTATTGTAACGTTGTATTTTCATAGGTCGGAAACACAGTGAAAGGAGGTAGGAATTTGAGGCATTGGCACAGGAACATAAGCATGGAAGAAGTGAAGTAAGCTAAAGAGAGTTAAAAGGGAGATTTGCAAGTCAGTTGGTTAAAAGCCTTTTTCAGCTGGTTATGATCTTTCGTTAGAAAGCTCCCCCCTTACTTGTTACTAGATAAAAACCAATGCTAAAAAAAAAAAATAATCCCTTAGTTACACTGGAGTGTGATGTCTATCTAAAAACACTGAAATATCTAAAAATTCTCAATACTGTGTTGACTTGCACAAAATATTGTTTGTATTTTATGTGGACTCCCTTTGACCTTGCCAATGTAAATGAGCTGTCTCCTTTAAGACAGTGTGCTAACCTCACTGTTTGCTATGGCTGGCAGATTTTTATAATTAAACTTTATGATCAATATTACCTTAATTCAGACATAACTATTCCCATGAATTGCCGTATCAAGGAATTACTTCTAATAATTGTGTGCCATTTTGTTAATAATCATAGCAAACATTTAGCATCTTGTTTCAGTTTTGATTCCCCAGCTTTTAGTGGCAAGGTTTTTATGTTAAGCATCGATGCAAGTTTGCCCATCAGCTGATCCTCTCCCTTTGAGAGCTGAGCTTCTGTAAAATGTAACTGGTTGTTCTCCAATATTTCAGAGGGAGTTAGGGGTCTTACCTTTTACAAACGCTTCTGGGTGCTCAAAGGTATACCTAAGTGGTACTAGCCACTTTTATGTGCAACTGTACACAGGTGGGCTTTTTTAAGCGATTGGCCCACATTTTCTTATATATACCTCTCTACCTTGATTTTTTTTTTTTTTTACTGTAGCTGATTCTAGTCCTTGAGGTACTTGTTTAAGAGATATCAGACATCAAAACAGCATAGTCTACCTACATCTGTATCATGATCCTCCACCCAGCAATGTGTTAAAAAGCATCTTTAACTTGAGTGGTGGGGTCAGTGGAGCTACTCATAGGCCTCCTTTGAAGCACCAGGTCATGATTTTGGGACTAGGCAAAGATTCTCCGTTAACATTCACCACAAGAAACTTACCGCAAACGCACGGAGGTCCGTGTGGATATAGTGTGTGGCCAGCCCTCTCACCCCTCTTCCACAAAGGTTGCTCCCTTGAAAGAGTTGTTCATTTTTTGGACCCACCCTGGAACAGTTATTCTCTCTCTAAATCCGCCCTCAAACAGTTATTCACCTTATCCACGCCCCCAAAGTGACGTCAGTGGAAAGTCCGAGAAGGCAGCAGCACAGAGCTTTCAAACCCTCACGAGGCAAGAAAAACATTTGCTTCTTTTCTGTGTGTGGATTATTTTTTATTTTTTTTTCTTAATGTTAATGGTTTGTTGTATTTTGTCTAAGAACAGGCATGAGCTTTGTGGTGGGAGGAGTATGTTCACAGTAAACCACTTCAGCAGCTACCAAATGACACAGCTTTGCTTCATCATGTAACTAACCTTGGAAGCTGGTTTTTTTTGTTTGTTTTTCATTTCAAATTTTCCTCTAGGATAAAGCTTACTCCTTAATTTTCCCTAATTGATGTCATATGAATGGATTTCACAGTTGTTGTGAAAACCATGAAATACTGTGGTTCATGGAGGGAGGGAGTCAAATATTTCTGGATTTTTCATGTCTCAAACGACAGATCACAGGGATTTGATTAAGTATCTCTCATACTCCATTTATTTTTTTCTACCAGTAGGTCAGCTAACTCCGAGGAAAATGTATGTGCTGCCTGTTCCACCTGGGAAGGAGGCATTGAACCACTGGGCCTGGTTGTAGGGGTGTAGTTTCATACAAATAGTGTTTTCAGGAGTACTGAGCACTTTCAGATGGCTTTTGGGTCTGACAAAGCTGCAAGTGCTCAGCTGTCTAGAAAGCAGGTCTTGTATGAGCTAAGCAGGGCTTGGAGTTGTAACAAGTCCCAGCCAGCTTGACCCCAAATATTTGTCCACGTACCTCTAGGCCATGAAAAGGATGATGATTACAGCCTGATCCTGCAAGGTACTGAGCACTCCAGTCCCCATCCAACAACTCATTTATCTGGTACCGATTTACTGGGAAGTTAAAGGAGCTTTGTCCCTCATTAGCACCATTTGGTGCAATGGATGCTCAGTTTCCTATAAGTATACAGGCTTTGCCTCTTTCCCTTCCCAGCTCACCTTTCTGGTTAGCTTTGTAGATATATCCTGCCCTTTGCTTTGTACCTGGCAGTCATCCTGATGACTGCTCGTGTCTTTCAAATTAAGCTTGTTGCTGCTTTGCTGGACTGTGACTGGAGTGTTCAGTTTCCCTTGCAGCACTGCATTCTAGATGGACTATTTAGTTTTCTACTCCCTACTCTAGTTCGTTTAATAGAGTCACTTCTACTGATGATTCATTAACTATTCTAGCAATCTGTTGCTGCTGAAATGCTAGGGTTAGTTTCTGATTTTTTTTTTTCCAGGCAAAATCTCTGTTAAATGTGAGAGCTCACATGGTGTTTTTGTTAGGTATGATGCACTCACCAGGATTTGAGGGAAACCCAAATTTCAGCTTCCAGACTCTGATGAATGCAGACAGCCTCTACATGGTCTCACATTACACTCTGCTGCTTAACCTAAAATTGGCCAACTCGGATTACTACAGGAAGAAGCCTACCCAAGCCCCCGTGTTGCTGGTGAGTTATGGAATACAGGAAAACTGTTTTGAAAAAACTGTTTTGTTTCCTTTCACATAAAGCAGCCCACATATAAATGTTCTTCATGCTGCTTGCTAAGTGGAGAAATAATAATTGCAAATGAAGCATTCTCCAAGCTACTTATGAATCTTGCATGATAAATGTCATGCCTCTGAATTACACAGCTTCTCTGAAATTCAGGGGGAATGAATGCTGCTTACTGATGATCATTACAGTAACAGTCATTTTGATGGATAGTGCATCTGCAGAACAAATCTTCATTACCATCGTGTAATGAAGCAAGTATTGTTAGTGAACACTGTCAAGGGACATACCTTAATCTTGCAACTCCTTTTGAGCATAATGACAAATTTCTTGCTTAATACTAGCTTTGTATTTACATAGATGAAGACATGAGAAGTTTGAGTGAGATAATTAGTTTAGGTTTTAGTCATATAACTGATGATTTTTGTGACACCTGGGATTCCTCAGGTTTTGTTGTTGTTGTTTTGTTTTAAATTGTTTTGAAGGCTACAGGCATTCTAAAACTTGAATCTATGCTTCTCAACTCAGCTGTCGAAGGTGAGTCATTCCAGAGTTTTCCTAGAAATAAAAAAAAATAATGAAAATCCAAAACCAAGGAACAAGCATATATGGAACAAGCCAAAACATTCTGTCAAAAAGTACCGTTCTTGCTGAATTTCCCACGTAAGATAATTTATTTTCTAGGAAATACTAAAAACAACTGGTTTTGACCATCATCATCAGTTCTGGTATGCTTTTCAGCAGCTGCAAGAGCAAATCAGTAACTCAAAACTTCCTTTAGGGCCAGTCCTGTGCAAAACACACCTAAGTATTGTTGAAAATAGTTCAGATGTATCTAATTGGGCCCGAGTTTATCTGTGGTGAATGTTCAATGCAAAAGAGCCTGATTGCTGGACAGGCAACATTAGGTGCCACAATTTCATTTTTATTGGAGTTGAGATTCTATCCCCACCTTGTGGAAAAAGTGAAAGACCAGCACGTGCCATTGTCATGGTGCAAGAGCTGTCACTACGATTTGTATCTTGCATGAAGTGCAATAGGAGAAATCTCCTCGTGTATGTTGTTGTACAATGAGAATCATGTTCATGTCATTCTTGCCATAGAGACACATTGTGATCCTTGGTTTATTCTTATTTTTTGTATAATTTCATTTCTACTCCTGCATTATGTTATGCACAGGAATGGATCTAGAACCAGAAGTGCTCATGCTATAGGACTTACCATTGTCTTACATCTGGCTTTTATGGTTGTCTACAGAAAGAGTTCATGAAGCAGGTCCAGTCCAGTGGAGTGTTGATGGTGTTTTCCCAGGCCTGGGTTGAAGAGCTGTACCACCAGGTACTAGAAAGGAACATGCTGGGGGAAGCTGGATACTGGGGAAGCCCCAAAGAGCACAGCCTTCCACTTATCACCATGCTGACTGGTCAGTATTTTGTTTTGATATCAGGGAATAACTTCCAAACGTGTGTCTAAAGCTACAATAACACACTGCTTCACTCCATTGCATACAGAACAGTGTGTAATCATTCAACGTGTGGTGTTTCACTAAAGTACAAGTAAAGAAAGAATCAGACTCAGCTGTGGCAGATACTAAGTGCATGTTATGTATCAGGCAGAAAGCTTTTGGAGCCTGGGTTTAAAAACAAACAAAACCCCTGAAACTTAGTAGTAGTCTTGATTCTCTGTGGCCAGTGTCATCAAAAGCTGAATAGACTGGAATGTCCTGTTGTCTTGGCTTGTATGATACCATCTGTGTGACGGCAGTGTCCCGAAGTCAGTTATTATCAGGATCCAAATGAGCTCTTTATTGCCTGCGGAGGAATGTTTGCTAATTGAGATGAATAATCAAGATATAGCCAAAAAAATGGTTCTGTTATTTTCTCAGAAAGGTGGCTGCCTGATACTTCAAGAGGTACAGATAGACTTCAGGCATTTTTTCAGGAAGAAATATGCTTCTTTACATACTTTTGGATCCAGTAACCTACTGATACTGCTAAAAACCTATCTGTAAAATAATACACTTTGCTAGCATACTGTTGTTTTTTTGTTTTTTTTTTTAATGTTTTATTTTAAATAACTTGTTTGTTTGTTTGTTTGTTTAAATAACTAAAAGTATAATGGAGACAGGAAGGGTAGATTTGTTCACTGAACCAAAGTTCTTTTAATTCTTTCAGCTTTAGCTATGGTAGACTTGGTACCTGTTAATGACAAACAATAAAGATGCTGTTTTCTTGATGTCGTAGCAAAGCCATTTCAGTATGCCTGTGGTGCAATACAAATACAAGTAGTGGAGTCTGATCCTGGAAGCCTTCCAAAGATTGGGCTCCCCTTGGTTCTGATTTGTGCTATGCCAGGGGTATGCCAAATGGCAGTAGTAAGAAGCTGAAGACCCACAGCACCTCTAACAAGTGCTGAAAAACAATCCTTAGCTTCATTTGAGGAGAAAAATTAAATAGTATCTGCTGAAACACAGCAAGATGTCTGTGATACTGTACTGATATAAAATGCACTGTTTCAATGTATGTACTGTATGATTATGATGAGGTAATTAAAACATTGTATGCAGGGAGAACACTGGCTTCATTAACAAAGAGCAACGCCATCAAAGAACAATGCTCTGAAAGGTTTTTGCTTATCATTTTGAGCTCAGAGTTGCCTTTAAATATTGAGTTGAGTGATAAATAGTCAGTTGGGAAGCTGAAGAAAACACTTCAGAAAAATAATATCTGTGAATTGTGTGGAGAAGAGAGAGAGAGGGATTTCTAGAAAGCAAATCAATGTGATGCCCCTAATATTAAATTCTATGTTACAAAGATAATCTTGTTGTGTTGGAGAAAGGGTTGTGTTTCTTTTGAGATTGAGCCCACATAAGTCTACTAAAAATCCCATTTAGGATATAGGATCCCAGTGTGTCTAGGAACACAGTAAAAGGATTTAGCAAGACTTGAAATGAAATACTCTGAAATACAGAGATCTAAGGGCGAAGGAGGTTCTAAACTGTAAGAAATACCATGTAATCTTTACTAAGAGTTATGTTGACTGTGTAACTCTGGGGGGCTTTTGTTGAGTGGGTTATTTCCCTTCTCCAAGAAAAGGTGGGTTATTCTGGGCAAAGCATAATGTGCCACTGCTTATGTTTATAGCAAGGCTTCATAAGGCTGCCAGAAAAGAGGAACTAAAAGACATACCTGAGAAATCTGGAGCACTAGAACCTACTTGAACAAGGAATCAGTAAGAGATGCTTTATCTATGTCATCTGTGTGTTGCATGTTGCATAGTAATCTTTTTTTTTTTTTTAAATGTTCTGGCAGACATCGATGGCTTGGGAAGCAGTGCAATTGGTGGCCAATTGATGGCATCTGCTTCAGCTCAATCTCCTCTTTCCCAAAACCGGAAGACAGATGATTCTGTTGTTGCAGGTATTGAACCTGTACTGTAAGTACAAGTGTATCTGCCGACGGTGCATTGTTTTATACCATAAATTTATAAAAATTGGGTTTTAAAGGAGCAATTTAAGGGCTGAGGGAAGTTTGTCAGTACATCCTACACAAGAATCAGATAGACAGTCCAGTATGCAGAGAACAACTATGACTTTTTTTTAACCACTGATGCTGTTAAGTCATTTTCCAGTAGTAGTAATGCAGTAATGCATTTCTCACTCCAGGAGTTGCTTTTGCCCGATACCTCTTAATCGGCTGTTGGAAGAACATGATTGACACCTTGTCCACACCGCTAACTGGTCGCATGGCAGGCAGCTCCAAGGGGCTGGCATTCATCTTGGGAGCAGAAGGAGCCAAGGAGCAGAACCAAAAGGAGAAGGACTCCATCTGTGTGAGCCTGGATGGACTGAGGAGGGCAGCCCGGCTGAGCTGTGCTCTAGGTACTCCTGCATGTGGGTTGTCATGGCAGGCTTATCAATTGGGATGATAACTTTCCTTGAATGAATTTGGGAGAGAGAAAAGCAGCATCCTGTTCTTGTCAAGGATGATCGAGGAACCTGGACTGCAGAACTCCCCTTGGAGCCCCTCTGACCTACAGCATAGACATGTCCATCCATCTTTCCCTTGACACAAACTGTTGCTTGGATTGCATGGGGATGGGGAGAAAATGCTGGTTCAACATTGTGTTGTTGCTTTACAGGTGTTGCTGCTAACTGTGCATCTGCTCTTGCTCAAATGGCTGCTGCCTCCTGTGTCCAAGAAGAGAAAGAGGAGAAAGAAATCCAAGAGCCCAGTGATGCCATAGCTCAAGGTAACAATGTGATTAAGTGATTCACCTTATCTCATATTGCCTGCAGATGAGGTACTTTGCTATACACAGAAGCACAACGGAAAGAGATGTCAGTATTGTGCATTACTCACTTGCAAGCATGCAGGATGTAAGTCTAGAGGCTTCAATACATGTCCTGCTGTCCTGAGTTCTTAACGTTATGTCATGCTGATTGGTATATATAGAGAACTGAAATTAGTAAAACAACAGATAAGGCTAAGTGCATTTTGAAACCTGCACTTTCTAAAAATTGTGATACTGGTACAACCAGAGGGCATCAGAGAAACAGTAGTGTGATAATGTGTTGTGTGATAATAGAAGCTGAGCTTGCATCCTGCTCCCTGACTTGTCTGTACATCCTGCTTGCTTTTGTCATCATCAAATATTTAAAATTTTTCAAATCATGTTAAATGAAGCTGGAATGGAAAAAAAAAAAGTAAGATAAAACAACTAAAAAGTTCTGCATCCCTATAACAGTGGAAGTCAGTAAAGTCAATTGTTGTCTCTGATGCCTGGTGGAAAACGAGATAACATCTGATTTCTAATGGAAAAAAAAACATAACAAAACATAGTGTTGCATAAATGTCCCTTCTTGGTACTTTAATTTGGTGACTCAGTAGAGAAACCAAAACTGAATAGGCCTGAGCACAATCTGTGTTTGGATCACTCTGCTTGATATAACTGAAGCGAGTTGGCCAGGCCGCATTGAGGCAAAGAGGAGGCAGCAGTGGTGGCCAGAGGCCAACAGATCTGTTTTATGAAAGCTTAAAAAGCTTCACAATTTGTTTCAATTCCAATGCAACATGAAAATTTCAGAGATTCTCATGAAAAAGAATGAGGTCCAAATGCTTGGTAGTTCAGATCAGGATTAATTTTGCTTTGACAGAATATCTATTACCAAAAGCTCTTTGATGAGAATTTCATATGGAAATAGATGTAAAATCTGTAAACCTTTTTTTCTGTGGCAAAGAAGATTTTGGTAATAATAAATAAAAATCCAGCCAGCTCCAAACAGAAACATGTAATGTTGCTGGCAATGCTGCATCTGTTCTGTGGGCAACAAGATGTGAATTTGGGGGTGGAGGAGTGTTAATCTCAGACTGATTTTTCATGCTCATAAAATCAATCCAAATGGAATTTTCATTTTAAAACTGCCCTATGTTTATGAAGAAGAAATGGGGTGCTGTGGTTTGTTTTTTTTTTCTGAAATCCCCATTCTTTTGTAACTTTCAGACTGCATACATTTACCTCCACTGTATGTGCAAACAAATGTTTGTTGAAAAGCTGGATAAGGTAATGTTCTTTTTATTTTTCATGCTGCAGTGAAACAGAAAGTGGAGCAGAAACTGGAGCAGATGGGGAAAGTGCAGGGAGTCTGCCTACACACTGCTCATGTTTTGTGTATGGATGCAGTCCTTAACGTGGGCCTGGAGATGGGAAGCCATAATCAGGACTGCTGGCCTCATGTGTTCAGGTACTCAGCAGCTTTCCCAAAAGAAACAGAATTTATACCATGTTGCCTGAAAGTACCAGACTGAAACAAAAGACTTTACGTACTCTGGGAGTCTTCTGTATAACCAGTATCAGAGTGAATTAACTGCTGGTATCTGTAAGAGAAAAGACTTCTTTTCACTGCTGTTTAGAGATGAAATCAGTGCTTAGAAACTTCAAATCAATGTTTAGAAATTCCAGCATTACCAGAAAACTGTTGCAGACCCAGGAACCTAAAAGGCCTTTCAGGCTCCTCAGCTAAGCTGTTTGCTGTCAAGGCACATGGGAGGCCAAAGGATGTAAGAAGACAAGTTATCTATGATGTGGCTGAGAGTTTTACTTACACTGTCCTTCTGGAGTACAGATCCAGGCATTTCTTCAGCCCTCTGATTCTAGGGAGATGAGAGTTGCTATTCTAGGGTGTTTATCCATATTTTCCTTCTCCTGTTTGTTCTCAGGGTGTGTGAGTACATCAGCACGCTGGAGCACACCCACTTCAGCGATGGTGCTTCGCAGCCCTCCCTTACCATCACCCAGTCACAGCAAGCACCTGGAGGCCTGCAACCAGACTCGGAGCTGGGGGAGTCTCCCCAGGAACTGACGCCTGAGCAAGAGACCACCCTCAGCAGCAATCCTGTTATTCAGCCGGTTTCCATCCAGGAGCTCATCAAGGAGAGCAGTAAGGGCAGAGCTTTCGACTTCCGTGGAGGCAGCCTGCTATGTGGGACCAGTGCTGCCAAGGCTGTTCTCACACTCTCCACGCAAGCTGATAGGTAAAAGCACGACTAGAGTCTCTGTTCACAGAACAGGACCAAAATGGACCTTTCTGTGGTGCAGTGGGACCTGATTTTTATGGCTGCTGCAGCTACTTGCTTCAGTTGAGTTTCACAAGAGAGCTACGTGTGTGTCACTACCAGCAGTTCCTAAAATACCTGCCTTTCTGCACCTCTGCTGTACCTGCCCTGCTTTGTGGAAGCACTGGGCTGAGTATGTCTGTGCACACACAACAGTGAATATGCCAAGTAAATCACATGCGTCCTGGGAGTGGAAGATTTATTGCTTGCATGCAAATTCATCTATTGTCTTTGCTCCTTAAAGCAGACAAAAATGTAGTTGTCAAGACCAGTGTCAGTCAGAAAAGAGCTGCTGCTGTCAGGACAATGTGGACAGCTTGTCAGCCTGCCCCAAGGTGCTGGAGGAGGGAAAGCCACCATGCATGCTCACAGACTGGCTAGGTTAAATGTCCCTACAGCACAGTCTGCAGACTGATGTGTCACAGGCTTTTATTTTGCTCTTTCTGCCATTCATTTAGCAGCCAAGGATACAGTTGCAAACTTCCTGGTTTTGCATGTTTCTAATACCCTTTTTTTTCAGCTGTCTAGCTGACACTTTGTACTATTGATCTCTCCCCACAGGAGGGATTTATTTGTAAATTCAGAGTAAAAATTGATGCATACGGATATACTTGTGGGAGTTCGATTCTGTGCATGGACAGTACCTTTTATTCACTAAGCTCACGATTCCAGCCTTGTTCCAAGGATTAGATAACAGCAGTACTGTAATTTTAAGGACACAGGTTTGTTCCTTTAGTGCAGACGTCATTAGGACTTAATCCTCAGTTTCCTGGGACAATAGAAAGTTCTTCTGAAAAGCAGTAGCAGGAATTCGTAGTTGAGTCAACTTCTGGCTGTACCATGTGAATTTGTTTGTGATCTCTGTAGAAACCTACCTCCTATCTAAGCAAAATTTTACAGCTTTAAGGGTACATATTTTAAATCTTAAATCGTAAGAGCTCATTGCAGTTGAAAATAACAACTGTTTATATTCCTAAATAGCAATTCAGATACAGCCACTTTAGGTGTAATACTTAAATTAATTTATTTTCATGTAAGGGGCTTTTCAGATGGAACAAACTGCTGCAACTCTAAAGTCACTGAAGCTATGATGATGTTAACTGTGAAGACTGAGCATATTCTCAATTTTTTGAGTCACTGTTCACGAACTGCTTATGGCATTAAGATAAAGTAGTGGGGAACTGGTGATTCTTTGAAAAAGTGGCTTTTTGTTTTAGTGCTGCAGTTGAATATTGGAAAGGTTCTGGTTGGTCCTACAGCACTCTGCTTCCCACTCTCCAATTAATATTTCTGTATCAAAGTCTTTCTGTAGCACTATATAAATGAAGAAACCCTTTATAAACCAATGTTTTGCCAGAGGCAACACACTGAAGCTATTGACACATAAGGGTTTTCCTCTTATATGCACATTTAAGTCTCTGTATCATGAATTTTTCAATTGGTTTCTGTTCTTTTTGTCACAGGCTCTTTGAAGATGCTGTTGACAAGTTAAACTTGATGGCACTGGCAGGCTTTCTTTACCAGCTCAAGAAGGCTTCTCAGGCCCAGCTTTTCCATTCAGTCACAGATACAGTTGATTACTCCCTAGCAATGCCAGGTAAATTGCCTAAAGATCCCTTTCAGCATTCTGTGTTTCATGTACAACTGTACTGCTTGCAGGATTTGCTTTGTATTCTTACAGTTTTGATTTTTCCAAGTGAAATTTCAAAGTATAAATAAAACAGTATTTAATAAGATTTCTCTGTAGGAATCTTTAGGTTGAGAATTAAGAGGTTGAGAATTTTTTCTGGACAGGGACTACATCCGTACTTGCTGTGAAAGACTTCAGAGGACGTTCATTTGGTGATTGGACTTTGGGGTGTTAATTATCTACCAATATTTAATCACAGCTCCAGATCCAACCTGATCTGGTAAGGAAGGTTCTGAAGGTGAATGTAGAGTTAAGACAGTGGCTTTAGCTTAGGCATTTGACACTTGGGATAACCTCAGATGTGTTCATAAAGTAAGTGATAGCAAACAAAGCACACAACTGAAAAAAGTGATGAATTGTCTTGCTTGCTCTTCCCCAGAAAAGTGCAGCATATACCATACAGTACAAAGCCTGTAAAATGTTGTCTGTTCTGTGGCAGACATGGATTTTATCTTGTGTATGTCTCCAATTTAATTGTTTTCCCCTCTCCCTGAGGTACTATTTGTCATTATCTCAATATGAAACATAATTGTTCATTTTTTGTTCTGTCTTGTCTCCAGGCCTCAACGATGATCAGTTTCTTTAATAAACAGTGACCGTGTTATCTTATACGTAGCAGTAAATCAACAGTAGTTATTAATAATGCTATTAAAATAAGATAGAGCAATTAATTGTACATATATCTTTGTATTAAAAGTGTTGTGCCCATATTTTAATGAGACAATGAATTGTGTTTCCAAATGTTGTAAGAGGAAAGGAAAATGAATCCTTTTCAATACAAAATAAAGAGTATTAGTGGCTCATGAGCAGATGATCATTTTCTCAAATTCTCTGCTTCACATCCTTTGCTTGGTGAGAAATACAAAAGACAAGCTAAAGCTAAATAATTTGCAGTTTATGTTGTTTCCTGTAGATGTCACCAAAGGTTTTTGCAACTACTGTTTTGGTTCTCCGTATCAGTTGTTTAACTCCTTGCTAAATATGTCTGCACTTAGCTGTATTGGTTATCATGACTGAATTATAATGCAATATTAGCTTCCCATGTATTTGCGTCTTAAAAGTGCTTCCCAAAAAATCGATCACTTAAATAAAAATGAAGTGGTTTTAGTACGTTGTTCTTAAAGCTTGCGTCAATTTCTTGTTCTTTTACCTACACAGGCATAGCTAGGATTTCTTCCTAGCTGAGTACTATTAATTTCTAAACAGATTTAAAATCCTCTTTAGACATCCAGAGATAGAGGAGCAGCTGTTTGTTAGCTTCCATTTATTTGCTTTTACTTCCTTGTAGGTGAAGTAAAATCTACCCAGGACAGGAGAAGCGCACTTCACTTGTTCCGTCTTGGTGACGCCATGCTCAGAATCGTAAGGAGCAAATCCCGCCCGTTGCTCCACCTCATGCGTTGCTGGAGCCTGGTGGCACCTCACCTGGTGGAGGTAGGAGTGGGGGAGAAAACGGGAATGGGTGCAGTGGGTGCAAAGCTGAAATAGCTGGAGAAGGCTCGATAGCTCTTAACATGTAAATTAACCCTCAACATTATGCCAAGTTTGGTCTCAGTCCTGTTGCAGTATTGTATATACTGTGTCATCTCGTGTGATACTGCTGCTGAGGATTGTACTTCTAAATAAATAACTGAAATGGACAGGTCCAGGGACAATGCATTGGATTTTCGTGATGTGATACTTCTTGTTTGTCTGTGGTGAATAAAATGAAACCACTCTAAGAGGTTACAAGCAAGTTCTCCATCTATTTTCTAAGTCAAGGCCTGCATCCTAACAAGTCTGTCTATAAAAGGATGCACAAAAAGCCCACATAAAGCCAGCACAACTGAGAAGATGGCTAAATTTTTCCCTTTCCTCTTCTTCCTTGTAAACTCTGGTCAGTGGCGTGCCAGTAGCAGCCACATAATGCATTTCAGTTACAAGAAATGACCTTTCTTCAACCAAACTTTCTGTCTTATTTGGTGAAATGCTGATGTATTGACTTCTCAGAGCTCTTTGCTTTGTATCATTGATATTAATAAATGTGCAGTACTTGCTTGGTATTAGTGACGTACATGGTGTCATGTGCCTAGGTGTGTTAAGAGTTTAAGATGAGCAATTCAGTAAATTGCCATGGCACTTAATTTACCCAATAAAATGTGTGGAGTATCTTACAACAGAGTTCAGACTTTGGGGAGTCTCAGTGCAATACCTCTAAGTGAAGCAGAAATTGCAGAGAATAATTTCATTGTATGCTTTAACAGCCCTTTATCTTGAAAACTTAACACTTGTCTTTGGATGCCAGCTTGAGACCACTTTAAATGCTCTCCATGCTTTCAGCACTTTTAAGCCTTTCAAGATCCCAAGCCAGTTTAGACTCCTCAAATCATTTCCGTGTTTTTAGATGGCAGGGATGGTCAATCTTTGTGGCTGACTTCAGTGAAGATGAGGGCATTACTGGGAAGGAGCAACATCAGGGAAAGGACAGAATTCAGTATAACCTGCATGGTGGGTCAAAATAGAGCAACTTTATGTCCAGATTCACTGGTGCTTAGTTTTTTAATAGCCCTTCCAAAGTGAGCAGGTTCTCATCACTTTTAATTTTCATAAATAACCAAATAAAAAGTGGCATTTGGTCATGCATATTTCAAGTATGGTGTGTATATGCAGAAGCTACTTTTTTGAAGGGAAAAAATGGTCACGTAGTAGAAACAAAAGACAGCACTTAACATGAGTTCTGTTCTGTGGGTTTTATTGTTTATTTTTAGCCTCTGTGCTTTTTGAATTTTCATCAAACCTTCAGGCACCTGTAGGACTCCAAGCAGCTCAGATTCTCAGTCATCTGTTTCCGTAGCAGTCCTTTTTCATTGCAGTGCGGGCACCAGTTACATCAGTGGTGAAGCCATCTTCAGGGCTCAGCAACATGAAATGCTTGCCTCCCTTAAAGTTGTCTCACTAAAAGCAAATTTTTTGTTAGAGCGAAGTCTTATACTCATGTTCTCCCTGCAGGCTGCCTGTCATAAGGAGAGACACGTGTCTCGGAAGGCTGTCTCCTTCATCCATGACATCCTCACTGAAGTGCTGACAGACTGGAGTGAACCTTCTCATTTTCACTTTAACGAGTCGCTTTTCCGCCCCTTTGAGCGTATCATGCAGCTAGAGCTGTGTGATGAGGATGTTCAGGACCAGGCAAGTCAGCCCTGATTAGGGTGTCTGCATCTAACCTACTGTGCCCATAAGAAGAATGGTCTCCATAGCACACTTGGTCCATGGGATTTTTTCCCAAATTCCTTTTAAATGGTGTCCCCTAATTATCTTAAAGGAATCAGAAGGTCTCTGCTGACCTGTGCTAGCACTACGGTAGAGTACAGATATCTTTCTGTACTGGAAAAGAGCCCTGACACGTTGCTCTGGTTCTGCGTAACCTACTGTTTGTTGTTGTTGTGTTTTTTTTTGCCTTGTTTTGTTTTGTTTTCTGTAAAGCAGTTGCTGAATGGTGTATATGAGGCTCTGTTCTTCATTTTGGTCTTCCCTCAGAAACAGACCCAAAGGTGATACTCGAACCTACCAAAGTATTTCTTTTCCTGAGATTCTAGCATAACAGGTATTAGAGCAGTACCTTCAATGACTGGTTAAATACAGTTGCAGAAGCACTGTGTTTTCAGAACTCTACACCTGGTCACTTGCCTGTTTTTTTCTTAGACCAGTTCTTCAGTAGAAGTACACCTGCCTTTAAAGCAACTAAATAAGTTTTTCTATTATATACCTAAGAAAATAGCCTAGATTTTGAAATCTAGATAAAACAGAGTGAATTAGAGATGGGTTTAAAGCCATCCTTATTCCTTCTGCAGGTCCAGCTATGTATCAGTTCTGTTTTTTGGTTTTATTCTTTCAACCTTTCCCCCACTGTCTGCAGGTGGTCACCTCTATAGGCGAGTTGGTGGAAATGTGTTCTACCCAGATCCAGTCAGGATGGAGACCCCTGTTCAGTGCCCTGGAAACAGTTCACAGCGGCAATAAGTCAGAGGTTAAAGAGTACCTTGTAGGAGAATACTCTATGGGTAAGGACTTGTATGTGCTTTTATTTCACTGTTTTGTTCCTTGGGGACATAGTAAATAACTCGGTATGTATTAAATGCCCTACCAGAACAGATGTTCTAAAACAGTACAGCTCACGATGTAGCAGTGGTGCTGTAATACTCTAGGACAGTAGTGAAGTATCTGGTTTGTTAGTTGGGCTGGGAGGGAAGGCAGAGGTAATGTTGTTTTTATCTCTTAGATTCTGGCAGATGAGTAGAATGAGGAAGACATGCTTCAAACCTATTAGAATATTTTTGAGCAAAACAGTAGTGCAGGAGTACTAAGCATGGCTAGGCCCTAATTGCTCCCCTGCTTGGGCATATAGCCACCATTTCTCATGTGGGCTGTTTTTCTTACTATGACATGATGCTCTTACACATCAAGGTCAGTTAGTGTGATAGTCCAGGCAGGTGCTTGTCCAAGGATTGGACAAGGTTCTTGTCCACAGGGATTCAAATTACTTGTGTAGAAGTGTACAGCAAACTCTAGTACTATTGTGTGGTACGATTTGTCTCCTAAATTTTGTCTTTCAGATCGGTTATGATCAATGGCAAAATGCAAGTGTATATAGCTTCTGAAGATTGATAAACTACTTAGGAAAAACAAGGCTATTTTGTATCAAAATAGTCAGAATAGTTTTCCCTGTGAGTGCTGTCATCTTGACAGTTATTGAGGACTGAATCACAAACCTCCACCAAACAGAAGTGTTAGCTACTCACCTGAGTTTGAGAGCTTAAACCTTTCCTTACTATTTGTGCAGTGGTAAGCTGATGCTTTTCATGGATAAGACAAAGAAGGGAGTTTGTATTACTTTCTACATAGGGTTACACAATTTGCCTCAGGAGCAAGGGAAGAAAGCATATTAGGTTTTACTTCTAGAGCATTTCTGTCTCTGCCCAGAATAGAAGAGATTCTACAGATTCAATTAAATTGTTGAGAAACTGTTGGAACATCACCTTTATGGGGGATGGGGATAAGGTCTCATCTTGTTATTTCCACAGGGAAACACCAGGCCCCAGTGTTTGATGTCTTTGAAGCATTTCTAAACACAGACAGCATCCAGGTCTTTGCTAATGCCGCCACCAGTTATATTATGTGCCTTATGAAGTTTGTGAAAGGACTGGGTAAATATTCTTATTTTCCTTTTATTCTATTAAGCCATAGTACATCAGATTCTGCAGAAGATGAGAATCCTATTACATAATACAGAGTACGGTAGGGAAGGGAGAGGCAGTGAAGAAATTGAGTCCAGAAAGCTGCCTTGATCATTAGAATTTGACACTTTTCACTGAACTGTGGCATTGATTTTTTTCCTTATGTGAAATGCAAAACTTCTAATGAGCAGTAAACTGGAACTTTGTTTCTCTTCTTCTGTCCCTCCCAATGCTGCCTTTGCCATCCTCAGGGGAAGTAGATTGTAAGGAGATGGGTGACTGTGTGCCAGGATCAGCATCTACAGACTTGTGCCTTCCCGCGCTTGATTACCTCAGGAGATGTTCTCAGGTATGTTGAATAATGTTATACAGGAAACAGTCCTTACCTCCAGGCTTTGCATCGGTGATTAGATAATTTGCATGAACACTACAGAATTTGTTATAAATCCAGCAGTAATAGGGTGCGCTGCCAGATAGAGTGGCAATCTGAACAAGTCTCATGCATTCTAGGCCAGCTAAAAAGTGGGAAAATGGAGGAGATAACAGCACTCAGAACCAAGGAGCATGTAGGAAAATGTGAACATCCAAAAGCCAGTAGTAACACATCCAAAGCTACATTAATGCTTATTTGAACTGTTACTGTAAACAGAATTTGAAATAAAGGAGAAAAAAAAATCAATGAAAATTCTCAGATCTTAAGAACAGCGACAAGTTACACCCTCCTAACAGTAGCAGCTTATCTGTACCATGAAAATACATCTGAAGCTCTGGGCAAATTTTTAACAATTAGAATATTGGCATCTTCCCTGTAATCTCCATGCAGAGAGCACAGATTATTATCCAGGGTTATTAGGATGTTTTTGTCTGATTTTTATAATGTTGTTTGTATTTCTGTAGTACTTGCAGGTCTTTGTGTTGGACCCAGGGCATCTTTTTTCTAGGTAGAGTAAAAACACATAACAGAGGACATTGCAATAGCCGAAAGGACTTACTATCTAAATTCAGTGATAACTGGTGTATTCAGTACACTGACTGGTGGAAAAAGAAAGAACAAGGCAGCTCAGCCTAATAAACACCTCAAAAAATTAGTGAATATAGTGTGTATATCTAATGTATGTTCTACATATACATTATGTGTATCACATCACATCCTTACAAACCCCAGTCCGCTGTGAGGCAGAAACATTTCCTCCATTTTAAAAGAAAGCATTTACAGCATTTTTATCTTGCTATACATTTTAACTATCCAGTAGAAGAAAAAATGGGTTGATTAAAAAGAAAGCCTGTTTGTATATTGCAGAAAAATGTTTTACTTTACAAAGTCCCAAGAAATAAAACACTGGTAAGCATCCCAGCTTACCAGACATGTAAGTATTAACTTCATCTATACCATAGATGCAAAACAGCAAATATTATAAAATAGCAAATTTTATATTTGCTGTGTAATGGAAGCTCTGCAGTAGACCAGTACAGGTGCTTTTACCAGTATTTATGTAGCCCTTCAGAGCTCAAAGTACTCTGTGTGCAGTTAATGGAGCTTCCCAGGACATAGGTGCAATCAGTAAGTAGAAACATTTGTCTTCCGCAAATGAGGGAGGAGCGCGCTCCCTTCCCCAAACAAATGTTCTTTAAATTACTTTTCTCCTTCTCTTCCCCCCCCCCGACCCCTTTCTTGTCAATAGTCAGAAGACCTCTGAGTTCACACTGTGTTTTTAATGTACACTGTTGCTGGATGAACAGAGCAGATGTTGGTACTATGCCGCTTTCATAAATTTTATTTAATTTCATTTCATTTTATTTAATTTTATTTTATTACCTGTGCAGTATATGACAGCCTTTGCACACCTTCCTGTATATATTTTTCTCTCTTATGTATTTTTTCTCTTTTTTTTTTTTTTCCAGTTGTTAGCCAAAATCTATAAAATGCCCCTGAAACCTATCTTCCTCAGTGGCCGGCTTGTTAATTTGCCCCGCCGAGTGCAGGAACAATCAGCCAGCAGTGAGGATGGTATTGAGTGCATCCTTTCTGACTTTGATGACGACACTGGTAAGTGCACTGAAAGCAGTAAATGAGGAATGAATCAATTGCTTCTTCCACACGTCGCTGTAAATTTTGCCAGCTGCCAAAAGCAAAAAGGGAAGGGAAAAGCTTTTCATAGTTTGACTCTGTTGCCTACACACACACACAAACCCCCACACACAGAGCTTGGAACCTAAGGTCATGTCAACTCCCTTATGTTAAAAGATACAGCTCATAAATGAGAAAAATACAGCCTGTCTCTTGGGACAAGGTAATAACATTGTAATTAATTTAATAATATTTTAATTATCCTGACCTTCATTATACAAACAATATATATTCCCAAGAGCTAACATAAGAATACTTTCTGGACCACAGTTTCATTAAAGGAGTGAAACCTTTTAAGGTTGGAATCGACAGTCCTGCCTTTAAAGAAAAATTATCAATATTGAGTTAAAGTTTGGAAAGATAAAAAATACTTGCTTAAATATATTTCCAAACTTATGTCCTGTGGTCTGTTGAACCAAATGAAGGATTTCTACAATCTATAAAAAGCCCTATGACCTCCAGAAAAAACAAGCAGCATTCATCTCCTGATTATCAGTGTTGCTCATATGAGTTGTGGATTAACCAGGTATTCAATGAACCTCAGAACTAGATGTGTATAGAGCCAAGCAGTAGAGGAATGCAGGCTTTGTGCTTCTGGACCTGTGATGGCCCTTTGAAGCAGTACAGACAGTTTTGAACCTCTGTATTACTGAGCTGTTCAGATCCAAATACCTCTGTGAAGAGCCAGCTCCAACCGTTCAGAAAACCAGGCTGACTCTGATGCCTTTAATTTAAGGTGCCTCAGCAGCCATTCTTGGTACCTCCTTTTATTTAGGCTCTTTCATCACATGGATTATGCTGTTCTACTGCTGCCCTTGACAAAGGAGAGAAAAGCTGCTCTCTGAAAAAGCAAACCACAAGTCCTCATTAAAAAAACCAAACCAACAAACAAAAAAACGTGGACTTTCTTTTTTCTATGTTTTTTGAGTTTTTCTGTCTCTGGAAATTTTAGGATGTTTACTTGAGATGCGGGAGACCCAAAGCACTGAAGTCTCTGCTTTGAGTCAGGCTTGGGACTTAATCTAGGGTCTCCCCACCTCAGGTGAGCTCTACTCACCTACTGTTATGAAGTGGCTCTGCCTGTCAGTGTGTTGCTTGCTGTGATTAGAAATGCCACCCTGCAGCAAGGAAGCCTTCTGATCTGGTTATTATCAAAACAAACCACTGAAACTTTCACCCAATTTTTAATGGTATTAGAAGAACACTAGGTAAACTGACTTTACAAAGACAGAAGACAGTGCTTCACCTGGCACTCAAGTCCCAAAAGTCAGTACCAAGATGGGGCAAAATGTTTTAGCCTACTTTGCTGCATGGTAGTGCAGTGTATTTTCATAGTGTCTTTGATTCCATGACAAACTTCTCAAGAGGTTGTTTCTAAACATGGATATTTCTCAGTTCTCCCAGATCTGAAGACAGCCAGGCTTAGTGCTGAGTGAGTTGTGCTGTTTCCTTGTTTAGAAAGATCATTAAATAAATCTGTATGGTTCCAGACAATGTCACCATACCTACTGAAGGTACCCTGAGGAAGTGGTGTGAATAAATAACCGATCAATGCAGTAACCGAGGAAGGATCCCACTCTGTTTTCCTTGGTTCTCAGGAAGACTTTAGCAGTCAGCACATTCAGTGCATCTTAAACAAAGATACTTTACAGACTTCTTTATTGCTTGTGTAACATAATTAAGCAGCAAGCATCATGCAGACACAAACTAACTGCATCAGCATGGCTACGGGTGGCAGAGAAGATGGGCTTGTTAGTGAAGCAAAGTAAAATCAATTGTAACCTAATAAATCCATAGCTTTTAAGGAGACTTACATCAAGAATAACACAATACATTACAGGAGCAGTGAGTAACTGTTCAAGGTCCTTCTAATCACTGATATAATATAGGAAATGAGCAAGTACTTAAGTGATTGGTAAAAAATTAAAGGGCAGCAGTTCCTAACCATTGTCAAATTTGTATTGAAAACTAGTTGCATCCTATAACGTTTTAAGAGTTTGCTAATGTACATTCAAAGTCTCAGTACTACTTGCATCCTGATTGCTTTTCTAGCAGTTTTCTGCTGTATTCACATTTAATACTCTTCTGTCTGTGACCTCTTACACACCTAAAGATGACACTTGAGGCAGCCTGATGATACTTCATGAGGCATTATTACTCTTTAGTTCTGGGTACCAAATAAAGCCAGTTAAATTACAGGTGGTCACATTAGAACCTTTATCTAAAAGCGTGACCAAAACAGGTACAAACCATTCTGGGCAGCATTTACTCTTTATGAGATCCTTTACTGAGTTCTGCGCTTCATGTATAATTATACATGTACTGCTTGCAGGCTTTGCTTTGTATTCTTACAGTTTTGATTTTTCCCAAGTGAAATTTCAAGGTGTAAATAAAAGACAGTATTTAGTCTAATAAGATCTTTCTGTAGGGGTGATTCAAAGTCTTTGGAAAAGGTTGAGATTTTTTTTTGGACAGCAACAACATCCACAACTGCTGTGAAATGCTTCAGAGGACATTCATTTGGTTATTCGACTTTGCATTTTGTATGCTCTTTAAGGAAAAATTAAAAGATACAAATTTCACTGACTGACTTGGCTGATGCCAATACTAAGCAAGACTTTAAAATAGGTTATGGAGCGAATAAAAAAAAAAATTGGACCACTGGGAGTAGCAGATTAATAAAAAAGACCACAACAAGGTGTGTGTGGAGCAGGAAGGAAGGGACAACACATGAAACTTAATAAAAAAGGGAAGAAAAGGGGACCATCATTTCAAAAAGTGATATTGCCCACCACCATTATACAGCAGCAGTGATTGAGTAAGAACCCATGACCTTTAAGTTAATTAATTTCTTAGTCTCCATCACTTTCTGAGGGCAAATTCCACCTGTGGTCTGTGCACTCTCTCACTCATACTGATCTTTAATTTTTGCTTCCTTACTTGTAGGTCTTATCAATGTCTGGATTATTCTACTGGAAGAATTAACAACTGCCATATCCAACTGTCCCCGCCAGCACCAACCTCCGACTCTGGATCTGCTCTTCGAATTGCTGAGGGACATTGCCAAGACACCTGGTAATTAAAGGTCTTGATAAACTGTGAGCTACTAGAGCCCTGACCTGATGCTCTTAGAATCCTAAACCACCTCTGAAAACTGCATTACTCGTGCTAGAGCTGCACAGAGATGTTGTCAAATACAAAGGGATTTTCTCAATACATGATTTGTGGTTCCAGTTAGCCTGTTGGTTTATGTTGACAAAAGGCATCATGTAGGAACTGAAGTCCCATGTTGAAATTCCACATGCACAGTTAAAGGGGTGCAGTACTTTGTCAGTGTTCTAGCCATGGAGGAAGTTTTCTTGGTGTCCAGGAAACTGATAAAGTTATACAATCCTGTAGACCTGCTGGGCAGCACTGAAGATACACAGTTGGGTAAATGTTCATATACTACCTCGCTATTAAATCCAAAACTGCTTCCCCTCTCATCCTATCAAAAAAAAAAAGTTCCAGAACCGCCTTTCTTTGGCATCACCCCTGGGCTCAACCTTGGAACAACTTTGCAAATGTAGGCTGTGTAAGCAAAAATATACAATCATCATTGTGTTTATTTTAAGGCCCAGGATTTGGCATTTATGCAGTTGTACATCTTCTTCTTCCCACGATGTCCCTTTGGCTCCATCGCAGCCATGGTGACCATTCTTACTGGGATGTGGCATCTGCTAATTTCAAGCATGCCATTGGCCTTTCCTGTGAACTCGTAGTGGAGCACATTCAAAATTTCATACACTCAGGTATGTCATTACATTATCAAATCTACTGAAATCATTGGTGACATGTTAATGAACAGCTACTTGGGAAGGTGATTTCATTGCTTTTTGGTCGCTCCAGCATAAAATAAGAGGAAGAGGGTTGAGAATTTGGTTGCTTTCCTTTTTAATAGTGTTTAAAAGGGGTTGTAATTATGGAAAAATCTAACTTGTAAGGGAACTATGGAGGTTATTTGTATTACTTAGTCCATCCTCCTTCTCACAGCAGGGCTATCTTCAAAATTAAATCATCACAGTCTACATTACGCTTTCCAAAAGAGGATGGTAAGACTTTGATCTTAAAGAACTAATATTCCAGAAACAGCAGCTAACATAATTTCTCTAGTACCACTTAAGTCCAGATATTTTGTATTGTTAACATCAAAAGGACTGTTCTTATTTCAGTTTGATGCGATGCATGTTTCAAATTGAACTTTACAGATATCTGTATAAAAATAATTGTTTCTGCAATGTCTCTGAATGGCAGTAAGTATAGAAAGCCTGTCTTTAATTATAATGAAAAGCAATGATGTTAAATAAAACCAGTCCATATCTTTTCCTTACAGATATCGGTTATGAAAATATGATCAATAGTATGCTAAAAGATCTTTTCAAGTTGCTGGTAGCCTGTGTAGCAGAGCCAACAGAAATCATTTCCAGAGTTGGCTGCTCATGTATCAGGTAACAATCTATTAACTCTGTTAAAATATTCAAAAAACATGTCTTTATTATCTCTGAAGAACTTGTGGACTGAGTAAGTTGGCTAGCATCCCAAAAGAAGTCTACAATATATCTATCTCCTGTTATTTGAACAATGAATTTTAGACTTACAAGCCTTTTTTGCTGTTTTCTCTCTTCAAAACGTGTAATTTTGGGCATTGCTATGTGTATCATTCCCATGAAAAGCACTTGTACAGTATTTATCTATAGTTGGTCAATAATTGATCCTTAGAAATAATAATCCAGGAGCTTTCTTTTGGAATTCACAGGTCTTTGAATGTAGTTAATCCCTGTCACAGTCTCCAGGTTACTGCAATCATAGTCAAGATAAGCATTCCATTATGGTTCTTGTCCTGGAGAGATGTCTGCTTAAAGAGGAAAATCAAAGGAAAAAGTAGTTCAGAAGTACAGTATAATTACAAAAATAGGTCAGGATAACAACTGGTAATTCTTAATCATTATCTAGCTACTGAGTGGGCCTTTTCTTTAGTTTTCAACCTGCTTCCATTGCAAGAGAGAATTGTCTAGTTCTTTCTTACAGTAACGTTTTCCTGTGTCCCTACTCGTAGGTATGTATTAGTGACAGCAGGACCTGTTTTTACTGAGGAGATGTGGAGACTTGCATGTTGTGCCTTGCAGGATGCATTCTCTGCCACTCTGGAGCCAGTAAAGGTAAACTGCCTTTTTGCTGTCAGTCAAAACTAATTATAGACACTAACTTTTGACAGGTTGCTTTTTTTTTTTTTTTTGCCTTTTTTTTTCCCTCAGAAAAGTTTTTTGGATACTGAGCCAGGAAAAGAGGCTTAAAGATTCTGTTGTAGCTTTTGTTATATTTTGATTCACTCAGATGAAAGGTGTTGGATCAACAATGGAGACTGAAATCAGTTTTTCTAAACATGGTACATACAACAATAGTCACTAACAGTGCAGACTTATTTTAAATTGCCCTGGCAATATGAAATCAGAAGAGTTACTTAATTTTTGATCCAGTTCTTCTTCTGGATTGGCCAAAACTAGACAGAAGACAAAGTTGCTTACTTGATCCTGTTGCTGCATGCTCCATATAGATTATTTCTCAATTCACTGTCTTGTAACAAAAAATCCTGTTAAGTCATCACAGGCCAGACTACATAAGAAGTTGTAATGCGTTTGCATCAAATACACTGAATGCTAAGTAGCAGGTGATCTGCTGATGGTATTGGGAGAGATCACTGCAAATCTTGTATTACCATGAACAGACTGGACAACTCTACAGTCACTGACTTAATTTAACGCACAGTGAAAGTCTGATGTTGTGTCTCTCTATAGAACCTATTGGGCTATTTCCACAGTGGTTCTGAAAGCTTTAGTGGAGATGCCTGTGAAGTGAAGGTGGCAGCCCCTTCCCTCTCACCGAGTGCTGAAGCTGAATACTGGAGAATCAGAGCCATGGCACAACAGGTAGAGACTGACATTTCAGGGAAAGTCACAGAATCTTTTAAACTTGGGGCTTTTCCTTGGAGCACATTTTTACCACAACCTTCCCCACAAACCCTATGGGCAAATTTAAAAAGCCTTCCTTGTTACTAGACTAACACTTATTTATCTAACAGTAGTAGTGAGAAAAAGAAATAAGAGCTAGGAAAATAAATAAATAAAGCTGTTACCCTGTAAGCAGAAATGAGGAATGCTTGGGTGGGGGAAAATGCTTAGATACCTGATCAGGACTATGAGCCTATTATACAACATAGCTTTAGAATAGGCAATCTTAGCATACGTCTTTGGAAGTGTTTCTGATAGAGAAAGAGAAATAGTAGTGTCACTATGAATTCTCATCTATAATGTCATACACATTTACGGTTATTCTGTAAGGGCGATAGGTTCAAAGAGCAAAAAAATAAATTAGAACAGAGACTGTGATGTGATACTAGAAAAACTAGGTTTGTTCAACCTATCAAAGCAGAGTTTGAAGAGGCATATAGTTGTTTTTTATATCTATAAATACATGGGTAAAGTATAAATACATAGGTTGTTCATTTTGAGAATGTGGTTATAGCAGATAAGTTCCCTGAAGTACAGCAGACTGAACTTAATGACCTACAGGGTGCCTTAAAACTGTCAATACTATATGACAGTTTCAGTGTGGGAAAGCAGATGGATTAGAGAGCCAACAGATGTTTGATGTCGATTTCTGACTTGATTAATCATACCCTGATGCTGCTTGAAAATCTGAGATGTCTCAGATTTGTGATCACAAACAATGTGACAGTGGCAGGCTTTGAATAGAAAAAGTGTTTTTAAAATAAAAGTTTTAAAGAGGCAAAACTCATAAAATAGGGAATGTAGCGTTTGGACTTCTGTAGTAGACTCCCTTCAGTGGCACTGCCTGAGTCCTTCCAAGTGAGAATTTGACACAGCTACTAAGCTGTGAAACAAAGCCACAGCAACTGAAAGCAGTTTCCACACTTCCCTCCCAAACAAGCTAGGTGTCTGTTGTCTCATCGTGGGTGAAAGTGATCCTTCCATCAACCAACCTTTCTAGGTAGAACAGGTCAACTATGTAAACAGGTCCTTGTCTCTACTATACGTTATGCTTACAGGTAGTAGCACACAGCATAAAGCTTGTTTTGGCTTTTAGTGTCATACCTTATA
This sequence comes from Anser anser, assembly GCF_964211835.1. Lineage (NCBI taxonomy): Eukaryota > Metazoa > Chordata > Aves > Anseriformes > Anatidae > Anser > Anser anser. The sequence continues at coordinate 63,369,254 of NC_139722.1, forward strand.
CAAGTTCAGCAAAAAAGATGTGTGTCATTTTCCATGTGCTCTGCTGGGTGTCTGGAGGCAGCCCATGGCTTTGAGGTTGTTCATCAAAGCAGCATGTTCCACGGAAGGTCTGCCTGTGGATACCTTGCATTTCTTTAATCTCTATAAATAAGTTGTCATACCGGATCTGTTACAATCCAGGAAATCCTACTGTCAGGCTCTTGAAGGACCCAGTGCAAGTGCTAAACTGATTGTTTCTGTCATTTGTTGTTTTCCAGGTCTTCATGCTGGAGACTCAGTGCTCCCCGAAGACCCCCAGCAACAAGGAAGGGTTTGAACATGCCCAGTCGTGTGTGCTCATCATTGATCTGCCACCAGATAAAAAACCAAATGGGCATACCCAGAGAAGGTAAAATATCTTCTTAGGAAAAGACTGTCATTAAAAGCTAGATAAAAATATTGTCAGGCAGGCAGAGATGTGGACAGGGCCTTAGCAAGCTATGCCTCTCTCCAGGTCTCAACAAAAACAAGAAATACACTGATGAAATATATATACTTACTTATTTTTTGACACAGGAGACAACTGTTTACTGTTATATGTTCTTTAAATGTTCGCATCATCATTCACTAGGGCAGGCATTTGCAAGAGCTGTTACAGTTGTAGACAGGCCTGTGGCAGTTTCCGTAACGTGACTTTTAGAAAACTAGATGAGGAAAATGCTTCTAATAGGTAGTAAGAGCAGGTAGGTTGCAAATACCTGAAGGATACATAAAGTCACACAAACCCTTCAAGTAACGGAAATGTAGATGAAATTAGGAAAAGAATTCTTATAGGAAATATTGGAAAAACCTTTTTTATATTGAGATTCTTTTTTACAAAAAGTAGAGTAAAAGTACCAGTTTGAAGAAAACTTTGGAAGTGCTGTTATGTTTGCAATAATACCTAGCAAATGAAATAATATCTGCTATACTAATAGTCTTTTAAATTCAATATTGTCAGATTAAGGAGGTGGAAAAAAAACTAATGGGTAATCTGGAGCAGTATAAATCAGAGAGGCCACACCCAAAGCTGCAAAACTGTCAACATATTGATCTAGGGAACTTTCTTTTTGCTTGGCACTTTTTTCATTTTTAAGGAAATCCTTCTGTGTGTAACCACCCCAGAGACCCATGTGTTTGCATGATGCTTAGTCTTATCCCGCCAAGGAATATTTCTTTTTGCTTGCACTTGGTTGTTTGAACAACCACTATAACATCAGTAGGGCTCAGAATTAGTGTTCTGCATTCAGGGTTTGTGTTTGTATTGCAAGGTATGTAATACATGGCATATAATTGTCTTATACTAGACACACTAGTATGAGCGCTATGTACCTTACTTACACTAGCTACCACTTAAGGCATCCTCATTCTGAACTAAACTATTGAATGTAAAAAGGGGACAGAATGTGGTGGACAGGATGAAAGACCATGCAAAACATTTCCATTCTTACACAGGTGTACAGAGGTTTCCCCCAACAGCAGGTGCTCTGTTGCCTTAATGTCACAGGACACGGCCCTGCACAGAGATGAAGAAAGGTTGAAATTACAGTCTAACCCCTTCCTTCTTGGTGGGAAAACATCTTTTTTATCCTAAATGTTTGCAGATCCTCCTTCTTGTTACAAAGAATGCAAAGCAAAAGACTGGAATACTTCCCTTCATGGCACATAATGCTATGCAGTCTAACGGCGCATTTGTAAAAGCGGCATGTTTGTCTTTCAACAAAGAAATGAAGCTTGCAATTAATACAAACTCTGAATGCTTTCACACTGCTCTTTGTCTAAACAACTGCAAAAAGTGTATTCCCTGGTAGGGAAATGTTACCCCAGCAGTGTTGATTTTTCACCAAAACAGGGCTAAAAAGTTGACTGCGCCACTATTTTTCATATTACTTGCTATGGCAGTGCAGTAATATGCCAGTCTTGCATGCTAGTAACTGTGGCCTTTCAAAAGTTTTACTTTAACCTTAGTGGAATTTCTCTTCTCCCTTTTTGCTTTTGTTTCCTTAATGCTGCATCGTTTCACAGGAAGCTGGGGTAAGGGAGCTTTTCTTCTTCCTAAAAGTAATAATATATTTCCGTTCCAAACTTTGGGCAGAATAAGAAAATACTATCCTTATCCAGCTTTGGCATTGTGTGTTTTCACCACCAGTTCTGTACCAGTTTCTTTTGGAATTAAGCAGTACTTTAAGTTGGCCATGTAAATTGGCCTTTATGGCTATTGCAAGGAAAGCAGATCTCCTTCATTCTGATCCGGCATTTGGAACAGGATTAGCCTCCTGAAATCAAGCACTCATTTACCTTTATATGTGCTCTTAAGAGCTTTTCTGAGTAAGGCTTCCAAGAGTTTTTACAGCATAAAACTACTTCCCTTTAAAGAGCTCCAATGTATGTATCAATCATCAGGAGTTTTCCACTGTCAGATAATAAGACTATTAGTTTTTACTGATGTATCAGCACTGACAGCTATAGTCATGGTAAGTGCGCTGACATAGGTCAGAAATAACAGTGCTTCTAGAGTTAGCTAATCTATAACTTCTACATGGTCAAGTATATGCAAATCCCTTAAAAGTCTCAGGATTGTCTTTTTTCTTTTAAAATCAGGACCATTTGTTTGATTTTATAAATCAATTCACAAATCAATTAACATAAGGCAAAATTTTGAGATTTAAAGCATCTGTTCTTCTATTTGGTTGTTTTTTTAAGCCAACATTGCATTCTCAAAATTGACTTTTTGATACAACACCCCCCCCCCCCCAAAAAAATAATGCCGAAAAGAATTCAAACATTTTGTTCTGGTACTTTGAAAACACTTTTGAAAGTTGTTTAATGAAAGTACATTAATTTTTGCACCAAAATTTTGTAGGCCTACAACTGAACATCTCATGTTGCATGAAGGTTTACTTTGACTTAGACCTAAAACTTCAGTATTGCAAGCAAACTGAAAAACTTTTACCTCACCTGGTAGCAGTGCTACTTAAAATGTGATCCATTATAGTTCCCTAAATCAAAATAAGTATTACTATGTTTATGAGAGCATCATCTCTATTTAAAACAGATATAATCTGATAAAAAGACTTCTCTTAAAATTATTTAAGAGAAGTTTCACAGTTTATAATTTTTAATCTGTGAGATACCAATGTCATGCTTTAACAACAGTCCTATCCACCTCTTCTTCCTAACCTCCCTTGCCTGTAACCTAAAATCTTTGTCTGGCAGAGTTTGCTGTTCATAGATTCCCTGTGCAAATCAAAAATCAGTGAGATAAAGAACTCAAACATCTCTCTAACAGGAGAGAATCACCCAGTGTTACATGTGAGAAACAGGGCTAGGAATTGACATGTCCATGCTAGTATCTCTGTATTCAAGTTGAAGTCTTAAAGAGCAAACATTCAGCAGAACTTAGGCTTCTTTGCATGTCCCATTGCACTGCTGATGGTTTTACACATTTTTTTGTATTGGTTGGCTGCCTCTTTGTGTTTTATTTTTAAGAGGTACCCCTGGCATTACTGGAAATGGAAGCCAAGTGGTAAACCAGCTTAGGCCTCATTTTGTCAAAGCAAAGTTAAAATTTGCCAAAATGCCAATGGAGAAGTATTAGGAATGTTTCGACTTAACTGACATTCAGCAACAACAAAAATAGAAGATATAGTCAAGGTACAATGGCAGAAATGCTGCATAATCTGTGTGTTAACAGATTCCTCAATTATAGGAGTTTGAAATGCTCCTGCACCTGCCATGAAATCAAAATGCAGGGTATTTAATCTGTCTCAAGAAAAGGAAAAAATATGTAATAGAGCTTTGTTTCAATACTGCCTCTGCATTAAGTTCCAGTAGAGTGCTTGCTGTGAATGGTTATTTTTCTTAACACATACAAGTGCCTTCCCTTCTAGGAAAGTATCTGAAAGAATAGCTGAAAGACCATTCTAGACCACTTCACCTTCCTCCACTTTTTTGTAACAAGGTTTTGAATATTTGACCCTTCGTTTGCATCCTTCATGTTAGATTCTAACTATTAAGTACTCCTGTATTATTAGTAAAAGCATAAGATGCAATTATATATTTTTTCCTTCCCATGCTTGGTTTACCAAGTATTCCTTTCAGGACGATAGTGGTGAGCTTGCTGTCCCACCAAGTACTGCTCCAGAATTTATATGACATCTTACTGGAAGAATTTGTCAAAGGTCCTTCTAACTTGGAGGAGAAAATGACAATACAAGTACCAGAAAACAAGTTGGCTGGTTTTCTCAGGTACATCTCCATGCAAAACTTGGCTGTCATCTTTGACTTATTGCTGGACTCCTACAGAACAGCCAGAGAGTTTGACACCAGACCTGGGTTGAAGTGCTTGCTGAAAAAAGTGTCTGGCATTAGCGGAGCTGCCAACTTGTATCGCCAGTCAGCCATGAGCTTCAACATCTACTTCCATGCTTTAATTTGTGCTATCCTGACAAACCAGGAGAACATCACCGCAGAGCAAGTGAAAAAGATCCTCTTTGAAGATGACGAGAGAAGCACAGACTCATCGCAGCAGTGCTCTTCAGAAGATGAAGACATTTTTGAAGAAACTGCCCAGGTCAGCCCCCCCCGGGGGAAGGAGAAGAGGCAGTGGAGGGCTCGGATACCGTCTCTGAGCGTCCAGCCCGTCAGCAACGCAGACTGGGGGTGGCTGATCAAGCGGCTTCATAAGCTCTGCATGGAGCTGTGCAACAACTACATCCAGATGCATCTAGACCTGGAAAACAATGTAGAGGAGCCTCCAGTGTTCAAAGGCGACCCTTTCTTTATTTTACCATCCTTTCACTCAGAAACCTCCACCCCATCAACCGGAGGGCAGTCTGGGAAGGACACGCCATCAGAAGATGACCGAAGTCAAATAAGGGACCAGCTGGGAGACAGCCTGACACCCCGAAGTGGAGAAATGCTGCTGCTGCCCCCACCCCTGAGTCCTAAACCAGAGAAAAAAGAGCAAGCAAGGAAAAAAGAGTGGTGGGAGAGTGCGGGCAACAAGATATGCACCATAGCAGCTGACAAAACCATCTCCAAGTTCATGACAGAATACAAGAAAAGAAAGCAGCAACAGGCCATGACATCCTTCACCAAAGAGGTCAAAGTGGAAAAGAAAGGGGAGCTCCTGGGCTCCAGAGGGCAGGACTCACCCATACTCCAGCGGCCACAACATCTTATAGACCAAGGTCAAATGAGGCATTCATTCAGTGCTGGCCCAGAGGTCCTGAGACAAGAGAAGAGACCACGCTCAGGATCCACAGTCAGCTCCCTGAATATATCTGTTAGGGATGCCGAGGCCCAGATTCAGGTAGGACATCTGTAGAATGCTCATACTAATAACAATAATTTAAAAGATACCTATAAATATTTTTCTGTTGCTTTTATTACAGTAATTATAATCTCTTCATTAAACGTCTTCCTCACCTAAAGAAGTCATCATGATGAGGACTGAATGTTTCAGCAGCTGGCATAGACAAAAAGCTAATTTTGTCCTATCAAAAGATCAGGGTTCAGGGCAGGTGTTATCAGGCGTATACTAGCACAGCTTTCAAGAATGCTTTTGTAACTGGAGCTAAAGCTGTTCTTCTCCTAAGAGCTATCAACCTGTGTTGTCCTCATTGCTTACTGCCATGGGCTCCATGCCACCTAAGGACTTTTGAAAATGTGAGGGTACTCGCTGCAATGCTTTTCTATTTAAGAAGATTGTTGTTAATTCCAGAGCAGAAATACTGGGCTCTGTTGCTAAAAAGGAACTTGCTACTTGCAAGTCCAAGTAAGCAAATCAGGGGAAGTGTCAAATTTGGAAATCTTTGTTCACCATGGGATGAAACAATAGGTGATGAAGGGTAAGCATGATACCTGCAATACAAAGTCAAACAGTAACTTAACATTACTGAATTATGCACACACAGTGAACATTAAATTAATATGCTGGCATTACTCAATCCTCTTAGCAAGTCTGCAGCCACAAGGTAACTTACTTTCCGCCTCAGCAGATGGACTCCTCTATATAGAAAGGTCTTCTAAAGAGTCTTTTGTATCCACTTTGCTTGTAGGCATGGACCAACATGGTGCTGACCGTTCTCAACCAGATTCAGGCCCTGCCAGACCAAATGTTCACGGCCCTCCAGCCAGCAGTGTTCCCCTGCATCAGCCAGCTGACTTGCCATGTGACGGACATCCGCGTCCGCCAGGCAGTACGGGAATGGCTGGGACGAGTGGGCCGCATCTACGACATCATCGTTTAAACCTGCTTGGCTCTGTTGCGAAGGGGAGAAGACATCCAAGGTATACAGCAAAGAAGTATTAGGGGTTCATTAATTGCCTATTTGTTGGTGATAAATTAAGAAACAATGAGCTTGTTGATGTATATCCTCTATCCACTTGAGACTGCGTGTCCCTCACTCACTAGCAAAGGAGGCAAAGCATGAATGTGTCCAGGGGGCTTGGGAATGGCCCCAGAGCCCAGAAGCTGCCAGTAAATCAGGCTGGTTCCTAAAGGCGTAACACATTTCAGTAGCCTTTGTTTTCATTCAAATTTGCAACAGTGGGAGCCACATCAAACTCAGGTGAACTTCCACACTTGCAATTAGCTGTGAATGGAACTGTCATCTGGGTGTCAAACCAGGCAAGTAAGCCTACATAACTAAAACTAAATAAATAAAAGGCAGGAAAAAGGTGAGGGAAACAGGATAAGTAAAACGGTGGCACTTGTTTGGAGTAACCTTCTGAAATCAGCAAGAGAGAAGAAAGCCAAATAAAGATTATTGTAATAACTATATGCCTTGATCACTAGAGAAAGTTGAAGCTAATTTTGCTCTGAGAAGAGCCTTTGCAGTCTGGTCACATTCAGGGTAGCTAGTGAGTGACAATTAACGTATCCCAGGTTTAAAAACGGTGAACCAAGCACAGGCTATTCATCCTTTCACTAGCCTTGTGGAGTATTGCTCAAAAAAATTGCACAGTCGGGCTGCCCTCTAACACCACCACCCTGGCTACTGCAGCTGATCATTTTTTGACATGCAAGTAGTTCCCCCCAGGGGCAACAGGGAAGTTTGCTTTGCTGTTTCCTGTGATGCTACAGGGGAAGACACCACGAGCAAAGCTACAGCCAGGCTCTGTGACAGTCCCCAGCACTCAACAGAATAAAGCATTCCGGTTCAAGCAACACTGCAGCTAAGCTGGCTTATGCTTCTGCTGGAGCTCTGTAGAGCTCTTTGTAGAGCTGCTGTAGCCAGGAGGACCCTTACCGCCTCCATTAAACTTAGCCTATCACTCCACATTGAGCTTAATCAAGATGGAAAATAGTCTGAAAAGAAGGTATCTAACTTCCCTGTTTTTCTCCCTTTTCTCATCTGTTGCTGTAAACAGAAGGGGACAGAGCCTCATGTAGGTACTTCCCCACCACCACCCCATGCAGCACTTCTGTGAGGACTACTACGGTTTGCCAACATGGTTATCAGGGGGAGAAGGGGAAGGATTGACTTGTACTGTCAGATACGTACATGATGCCCTTCACACTAGACACAGTGAAGGGTTACTTTGCCGCCCAAATTATGTCACAGCCCCTGGGACATTCCATCTCGTACTCCTATACGAGTTTAATGTGATTAAACGTTTAAATAATTTTTTGAAACTAAGTTGAATTTAATCTTGGGTGACCCCCTTAATGTTGTTATCCCAAGGCTTTTTAAAACGTGCACACCAACTAAATATACAGCTTCAGTCCTTGCTACAAAGCCTCCTCAAAAATGTCATCTCTATCAGGCCTGGACTTTGCACATCTGTTTTTAGCATCTTGAACCAGAAAAAGAAAAAAAAAAAAGAGGGTCGGTCCAAGAGGATCGACTGAACAGCCATCACCCAAGCTGACATGTTACTAAGAGTCTGCCACCACCATCCTGCCTTTGCCCTCCATCACCCACTCCCCGTCCTCACCTGCTAGACTCCTGCAGGGAATACTTTGTCCTATAGCGTTCTGCAGTGTCAGTCACGCTGTTTCCCCTTCTTTCAAAATTTCCTTTTGTTAAATTGTTTCAAGAACATAAAAAAAAAAATCCTTAAAAACAACTCTCTCACCACCTACGTTGTCAATTGATAAAGGTATTAAATTACTTATTTATAAAGTCAGTTTTCCCAACAGATCGAGTCCTTCGCTGGGGACAGGTGAGATTAGCCCTTGGTATATAGGAGTGGTGGCAATGTTTGGTTTCTGTTGCCATGTCTTTCTTACACATCTTTTGGTAAAGTAAAAGGATGATTATATTTTTGTTAATCTTTTTAATTGGGCATCTATACAGAACTGCTTTTAAAGCAGTACATTAATTAGGCAGCAACCAAAATCAGAATAAACTTTATGCAAGACACCTAACTGCTATTTTTCATTATATGTGCATTTAAGGGATTCAGCTCTTCACTGTGCTTATCTAAAACAAGCAAATCCCTGAACCACATTAGAGAAGTAAAATTGGTGGCAGTACCAACAGAATCACTCAGGATTCCAGAAGCAGTCCCAGTGCCTGGGAAGCACTGTGGTTACGTTATCTGTAAATCAGAAAGAAAAGCTCTAGGAATGAAAATACCTGCCCCCACCCAGGCCTACAAACACAGCATAGCCTGGTGTTACACGATTAGCCGGCTGCTTGACCCGAAATACTGCTGTTGCCCTATTTCAAACTTCTCCTTCCACGTTACGCACTAAGTGCCCATTGTCACCCTCAGTGCCTCTGTTCATTCACACCCCTCCCTTAGGCAGCCCTAAGAGGACTTAACTGAGTGATTCCAGAAATGGGATGAGGATGAAGGAACCTTTGTAATAGCAGGCTTTAAACGAGCAAAGTTTAGCAGGTGCCACTCCTTTTCTTTCTTTGTGAAATGGTAAGCAGAGGAGCACAACGGCTCGTTGCCACTTTAGGAACCATTAATCTTATGCATAGACAAAAAGAGCATGGCATTGGTTTATGAGATTTTTTTTTTTTTTTTGCTAGTTTAGCCACAGAAATCAGCAAGCCCCAAAGAAATAAAATGCTGTGTGTGTGAAGTCACCATTTCACAGGCCTGCGCACTCTAGTTCATGCATACTTTGGGCTGCTTGTGAGCTTTTAGCCCAAAGAAGGCGCCCGTGCAGCACGGGCCCAGGAGAAGGGTACTGGCAGCAAACCCTCGTGAGCTTCAGAAGGGGACTCCCTAACTCTGACCACACTAGGCCCGGCCAGCTGCACCACCTTACAGCCACTTCTCTGCTTTCCACTGCTGACTGGAGAAGCACCTCAGCCAGTTGCATAAAGTAGCTCTTGTCTCCACACCTAAGTCTTTCTTTCTCACGTAACTCATTCAAATTCTTACCAAATTTCTTTATCTCAAACTCATAGCACCTAATGCACAGGGTAACAGCAGCATATTACCAGCTTCAGAGTTGAATCGGAACATTTACTTGAGCCTCGGGGAAAACAAAAACAACAAACCAACCCGCAGTCTGCACGTTCTCTGTTCTGGTTAATGACCACATTTTTCTCTCACACCTTCTTTTTTGACACAGACTTCTGTAGGAGCTGTTTTTTGATTTTCATCTAACTAACTGGCAAGTTAGCTATTTTTAAAACTCTTTAGCCAGTTATTTTTGTTTAGGTGACCTGCTTTCAAAAGTTACATGGCGGTTTGCAACCCTGCTCGGGTACCAGAGCCACACGCTGGCTCCGCTGCCTTGGTTCAATTCACGTCACCCCCAAGAAGGGAGAGGCAGCTCCGTCTTCTGAAAGATGTTTCAGGCAGCCACCGACAGAGAAAGTTGCTATTAGCCAGAAACAAACACACCTGCTCACAAGGAATAACTTCTCCGTGCGAATATTTAAAGCTGGAAGAAGTGGCACACCCACCAGGCGTTATTGTACGGTACAGGATCAGGGTCTGACCCCGGCTGCAGACCATGCGCATACGGTCACGTTACTCTGCAGTGCCGTTACATGCAGATAAACAACAGGAGAGGTGTGTTTATGCCTGTAGCTCCAGGCACTGTGAGCACTCTGCATGTTAGCAGAGGGATAGCTACATTACCAGGATGTTTATCGTGCACTTTGTTCATGTTTGCATCAGGCCAGCCGTGACATCTGACATCAGCAGTTAACGCAGTCCTTCTGGTAACGTCCCTACTCTTTCCTGAGCACTCAGCAGCCACAGAATTGGCAACACCATCTCCTGGTTAACGTGTTTTCATGTCTTAGGATGTTAAGATACAGATTTAATCCTCCGCTAGGAATGGACACTTTAGAATAATTTACTTAATTCAACATCTAAAAATAATTACTAGGGAAAGATTTACGTAGACCTGGGGAAAAATTTCCTTGTAAAACTCCAAACGCTGGCAACACAGCTCTTGTCTCATCACAGCTAAACAATACACATCCTCTGGAGTATAGCTGGCTCCTGGCAAGGCCAAGCAGAGTTTACACCCGTAACTTGATCTGGTAAGGTACTTTGCCTTTAATTTGAGCTTCAAGTTCTCTTTAATTTTACAGTAAAATTCACTGACAAGTCTTCATCTGCCACAGAGGTAACTGCCACCTATTAATAAGCTTGTGTTACCCTACATAATCTCCATTTGCTCTTGCTATAGTAGTGTCTCAGCGCTGTGGCGCTCAGAGCAGGACCAGTATGAAACTTGAGTGGCCAACAAGCTAACAAGTAGAGAGGTCCAGCTCTGCATGCTGCCCGCACTTGCTATCTCTTGCTACAACTTAGGCCCATACTCAAAACACCTCAGCTGTTGAAATCAGTGGAAATATTTAATACTCTGGACTCAGTCCTTGAATCCTTCAATCCCTGCATACAAGTTCACAAGTCCTCAGGAAAGGGGAAGTCTTATATGGTTTTGATGTCACTTTCTCTGCTGTGGTCCTCTACACCCTTCCGCTTGGAAATCCACAAGAGCCAGCACATCGTACCCCTCTGCATCCCAGTGCCCCCAGATACAACTTTCACATTTGCACAGATCCAGTTTTAATGTGTAAGAAGCTGACCATAGCGAGCCAAAGCAATTTATTTCTGCCTAGCTCTTGTGTACAAGCTTATTTGGAAACTCAGCATGCAGCGTAGGTGTTTTCACCTTTAGCAAACCATTCTAGAAATGCTATTACTCAGTGATAAGCTGTTTCTAATTTAAAAAGAAAAAAGAAGAACCTCCTTTCTTCCCTTCTCTTGATTTTTGTGGGGGTATGATAAGATTATGCTTATGCAAACTGTTTAATCATTCTTGTTATAATAATTTCTGCGAAGATCTGTGTATAGTGCTAATCATGGCACATGAAATGAGATAGATAGTAGTTTTTTCTTCCAATTTTTGATCATTCCACAATTCTTTGAAAAAAAAATTAGCTTATACCATCAATTATATACACCTTATCTTCTTTTTTAATATAAAAGGACCAAGTTACCATAGCTCAGAAGCACAAATACTGGATTTTATGCAATGTAGATAACATCTGGCAGCTATTGACCCCTCTTCTCTGAACCTCCCTATTTTGAGTAGAGCTTGTCTAGGGATACAACCTGGTGGTCCATCAGCAGCCCTCACTAGCAACACACCTGGCTCTCCAGGAAGTTGTACGGCTGCAAGGAAGAAGCGTTACCTCCTCTGTGTTGTTTCCACTAATTCCCCTCAACATACACTTTATATGCGATATTAACTGTATGGTTTCATTTCATACTAAACAAACCGCTTTGGACAAACACAGCAGGCTGGCTATTTAAAAGGACAATTAAAAAAAGCACCTGGCATGAGCACGCATCATTCTTTTCAGTTAACACTCAGAGGTCCAAGAACTAAAAGCAGAGGGAAGAGGAAATGCCCTAATTCTGACTGTGGATATCAGTGGAGCTACACTGTATGATCCTGGATTAATGCAATAATGAGCTTGCCTGTGGGACCAGATCTCTCAAATCCTCTTCATTTTTGGCAAATTTCACAAGCTGAGGTTTGCAGGGTCTCCCCTGCCACACTGTTTCAGGGAACTGGGTTTATGGAGGGCGTTTTTTGTTAAGAAACATGGCAAGAGGATCTATTTCAATTCCTTTACCCCAACATTGCACTTTAAAAAGTAGTTACGTATTTCCACAAATTTCATCCCAATACCATGGAGCACTAGGGCCCTATTTCCTATTCATACATTGGTTTGTCTGGGTTGCAGTGAAATGCTGGGCTTGCCCACGAAGCAAGTTGAAATGAGAGAGAGCAGTGCTAGCAGAGAAGCCCAGGTACACAGGTTCAGCAAGGGACAAATATCGCCTCCGCAACTGGGCTGTGGCTCCTGAGACCCCAGCTCTGCGGAGGAAAGCACCAAAGGGAGATACCAAAGGGGAAAGGCAGAACCCTGTGGTACCTGAGCCCCGGACCGCACAGTTTGCTGGAGCAGGTGGGAGCTAGAGATTTGAAAAGTATGCAATGACAGCAGCGAGCACCTTCTTTCAGTTCCCCCCTCTCCACCTCCTTTTTTGTCACTAGTGATGATACTGCAGATGCACTTCCATGGGCCCTTTGACCAGAACTGAAAACTGAACAAAAGCCAAAGGGAGTGGACACTCCATTTTGCCAAAGATCTAATCCTTCCTATTCCAAAATGAAAAATTTTATTTCCATGATGATGGCTGCCATATGAAGCAGTTTACTACAAAATACTATTCCCAGGACTTCATCTCTATAGCTGTATATTCAGGAGGAGCCACTAATATTTTTTGAGAAAGACCATAAATCGCCTTGTCAAGAGTTCTTACATTGGGTTTGCCTTCTACAGAGCTCATACCTAGCTGCAGTCCCCCCGTTTCATTCATGTTTCCTCCCTCTGCCTTTCTGCTCTGACTCAGAGAAACCTCCCCGTACCTGCTGCGTCCCTTCGTGCTGCTAGCTTTGTTTGGTTCCTTGGCGTCCATTGTTCAGGCAGTCGCTGTAAGCTGGCTTGCAACTTGTATTTTGTGTATATTTTGTTCAGACTGAATCCTGAACTGGAAATATTTTAAAAGAAAAATTATGAACTATTTATGTTGCTTGTGTTGTAGAATAAAGAAGCAAATGCAAAAAGCATCTGGCTCTTGTTTTGTCTAAAGATAGTTATTTCATGGTTACTGGCTAAGCACAAGGTAACAGAACTGGGGAGGCTGCTGTTGTTTTCCTTTCCCCAGTGGGAGCTGAGACCTAAGAACTGCAAGGAGCGAGCCCTACACCACTTCCAGCCGGAGTTTGGGCTGGGAAAGGGCAGGGAGGGGTGGGAAGAAGGATCAAGCTGCTGAGACAGCTGAAGGAGCAAGCAGACACGATGCAGAATTTCACAGAACAAGCAAAGGATTTCTCCCCCTCGTTAAATCCAGCCAAATATTTTTTGACTTTAATTTCTCAAAAATGCCAGCTCCAGTGAAAACGATGGCAGCAAAGACATCTGTTTCAGTCATACCAGTGTCCTAATTGCACCAGTCATACCAGTGTCCCTAAAAAGCTGTATGGACTGAACTCTAGAAAAACAGTTCCAAACCAAAGCACACCGCCTCACTGCCACCGAAATCCAGGCACTGCCTCTGCCCCGCTGTGCCCCCAGCATCAGGGCCATGCTCTGCAAACACCACAAGCAGCGAGCACGGAGATCCTTAGCGTGCGAGTTCACAGCAAAACTGCATTGGGTTTCCAAGCCGGGCACTCCCCAGCTGCATTTCCCTGCCACTCTGAGTTTAACTGGCTCTCAAAGTGTTCCCATTCCAGAAGTGCATGCCAACAGCAAGGATGGTGCAAGGTTTTGCCCCTTCTCAAGGCTTTGTAAGGGCCACCCACCACCACCTGAATCCCTCATTTTGATCAAAGTTGGATCAATAATTCCTTTTGCAGTTCAAAACCCTTTAATTTAATGGGATCACCACATGAAAATGGGAAACGCTTCCTGCACAAGCACCTCACACACTTCGAATGCGAACAAAATTTAGATGCAGAAAAAGAAAGGGTCAACCAGTACTCTAGTAGAGAGCCAGTACTCCCTACGAGCCCATGCCTAGGGTCCCTGGCATTGCCAGGCATGGTCTTGAGGAGCCAGAGTTAGGACCTGCACGGCCAGGTTTCTGCTGTTATTCCTTCTGGCTAAGTAAATTAAAGCTAGTAGGAGCATCTCTGCCCAAGCAAACATCTCACCTCTGTTCTTCTGAACAGGTATTTCCTTCAACTATCCCCACCATAATATTACTCCCTGCAGTGCTTTAAGCACCGAAGCACCACAAGGTCTGGCCATCAATGTCTGTTACACAACAGCCTCATCAGCAGGAAGGTTAAAAGAAATGTATTAGAGCAGATTACAAAGCAACTAAATGAGGTTGCGACACTTTAATAATCTTATGGCATTTCTGGCAAAACGGGAGTTTGTTAAATCCCAACAGTCTGATCTAATTCAATTCCAGGAAGCCACCTTCTGCTGCGCTACGTCTCATTTAGATCCCATTAGAAAGACTTTCTTTTCCTCCTAAACAGCACTCATTAATGTAAAACAGCTACCGGGTTAAATACAGAAAATACTACTCCACTATTTCACTAATTCTTTACGTGTACAAGGTCTGTCTGTCTTCTCACTCGACAGTGGGGGCAGATTAGCCTGGCTTCTGCTGCCACTGCGGGGAGAGGAAGATGTGCACACATGGTGGAAGTCTCTTTGTAGTTACATATAGGACACTTGTGCTTCTCCCATTCGTTGGCTTTAATTAAACACACTTGCTAAAGAAAACAGCTGTTACCAAATACATATAAAATGTACACACACACACACACACACACAAAAGAAAGGCAGTGGCCATTTAACGAGTCACTTCATAGGCAAAGACAAAAGATTGCTTTTGGTGTAGCTAATTGACCAGCGGTGAAACATTCCCATTGAATTTTTTACCAAACATATTTATCAGCAGAAAGCCATCTTGTTTCAATCTTATAAGGCTAGCTTTTAGGCCCAGGAAGGTTGGCTCGCTCAATTCCCTCTCCAGTCTAGCAAGAGAGGGTCAGGTTCAGGGGGAAAACAGCCACCAAACCTCACAAACCCCCACATTCCCTCAGGGGCTCAGGTAGAGCTCCTCCTTTCTCCGCCATTACAAGAAGTGCAGAAGATTGGTGCATGGAGATCCAATTACCCTAATCGCCCTCTATGATATATATTTATTTACGGCAAGTAGGATTTCAAAACTGATAATTTTTCACAATGTAGGTTTGCCCCTGGCTACACTGTATTAATCTGTAGTCAACTACCAGCGAAGAGCTCCCCTGATACAAGCCGGACATCTTTCCCGGTTATTTTTTGCCAGGGTGCCAAGAGAGTGCCCAGTGTCACCACTACCATCTTACAGAGGGGATGAAAAGTGAGCAAGTCAAAAATTTGTCTGCGACTTCAAAAGGCCACAAAGCATCTATGTTGTCTCCTCTGGCCTCCTGTTTATCCCACAGCTGTAGACCTGTGGGATAATATCTGGCCAGAGGGGGGATAAAAACAAAAACACACACACACAAAAAAAAATCCACTGTACAGACAGCTTATGGGAAGGATAAACAGCAAGGCAAACTAAACACTAAACCTCCTGTTGTTGACCTACCTGGAGGGAAATTCAAAGATTCCCAATTTGTTTAAAACTCTGATACTTTAAACCACAGTATTTTTCAGAGACCATTATCTTACACTGATGGGGGGACAAAGGGGAAGTTGAATTTCAACCTAAGAAAAAAAAAATGAAGACACTTTGAGCAGCTACAGCACAGCCAATGGAACAGCAGGCACAGGACAGAAGAGAAGGGAAACACTTGGCTAATGCACTATAGGGTTGTATAGGACACTGCTGGCACAACTCATAAACTCAGAAGTATGGCAATAATGGGAAAATATTTTCAGTAATCTTGCTGGAAGCATGTTCTCTCCAAGATAGATATTCACATTTTACAGATGAAGAAACCTTTCTTTTGGTCCACTGAGTACGCCTATGACAGAAGTAGAAATAAAAGGTAGAACCAGGTTCTGTCTGCTGAGCCACATGAAGCAGAGGGTGATCTCCAGTTTCTGAGCTTCTGGCAAAGAAGCTAGCATCAGGATAAACCTCTTAACATCTAATGTCACTGTAAACAAACACAAGTTGAACTCTTTATCCAAATGCCTGACACAACATCCTAGAACAGCACGCTCAGCACCTAGGGTTCAAAATCCAACAGAATCCCAAACAAATCAAAGCCAGGCTGCATGTGCAATCTTCTGACCCCTGACAGAAACCCAAGGTTTTTATTGTTTTGGCTTGGGTCATTTAAAACAAAACAAAACAAAACAAAACAAAAAAAACCTGTGAGATCTGTACCCATGAAGCAGAGACAATACTTCTGGTTTGGCAGCCCTAGGGAAACACGCTGAAGCTCTTTATTTGCTGTGGTTAATGTGACCACCTCTCAAGGGGTGTGTCTCATCATCCTCATTTGCCACCACGGTCAAACAAAAATGACTTAAGATTAAATAATTTAAAATATTTCTGCTATGTGGCATTTTCTAATGATTTTTACTACATTTTCAAGTGTTACCTTACATTCCTGGCCATTTGTTTTTACTTCAGACCAGTCTCCTTTGTGCCAGAGACTCTGGGGAGACCAACAGATCAAAATAAAACTGGGTAAGATGCTGTACTAAAATCTGTCCTATAAGTAAGCCCAGGAGGTCAGAACAGACAAACCGTCAGGCTTGGGAAATGAGAATGTCAAACATGATGAGAAAGTAAAAAATGGTTTTGTAGTGCAGTAACAAGAAGAGGAAGGTGACAAGGCTCTTGGCTCTTACCTGCAAAAACAATTAATTTTCTCTTGAGAAAACACGAGAATTGGTTCCTGGATAGAATTGCAATGGTCACGCCATAAGAGCAAGGGGAAGGTTTGTGTGCCCTGATACAAATATTCTGTTAAAGTCCCAGCTGTAGGGATGTTCATCAGAGCAGATCTTACTTCTTCCTTGCATACAATACCCTTTCTCTTGAAAATATGCTAAATAATTGAAGGTCTCAGGCTCTTGTGACCAGCTGCCAAGCCCAAGAGAGTAAAGATTATTAGATTATTAGTTTGCAAAGCCAACCATGAAGAAAAGAAGAAGGAGAAGAAAAGTAGAAGTTAAAATCTAATTTGCTAAGATTTTTTTTTTTCTTACAAGCCTCCAATCAAGATTCCTTTAGCATTTCAGGGGGACAAGAGCAGTAAGGGCCATGGAAAGGAAATGCAGTGCAACAGCCCGCCACAGAATGTTTGAGGATGACCACCATTAAGTGTTAGGATGACCACCATTAAGCGTCCCTCAGGAGCTTCAGGGGGTCTTGGGTAAGCATCTCCCAACCTCGCTCCCTGCTGTGCCACTGCAGAAAACAGGAGAGGCCTGCAGTGACGGCTGAAGAAAAATGGTACGAGAAAGAAGATACCAGGCAGGGCACAAGTGCCAAGCTGTGTCATTTGGTTCTACATCTCATGTCTCTTTAGACCTCATTGTGCCTGAGTCTGAGCCTCGGTAACAAGCTGTGCTGGCTGGGCAAGCCTCCCTTTCAAGGAGGCATCATCCCGCACCTGGCGAAAAGCAGTGCTTGGAGCCAAACACAAACGCCTCTGACCAGTCAGGTAGTCAGGTCCAGCTCCGACCCTACAACCTGCACCCATTACAAGCGCTCACCTGTGCGGGCCCTGTTACCCCCCCGCAGCTGCCTGGTTCCTCCTGCCGTGACACAGCAGGTCACCTGGAGAGACTCAGGTTTGGACATGGGGTGAGAAGATCCCCACCTTGCAGCGGAAGTCACATACCTCCCTAAGCTGCTCTGTTCACTGCTGCTCTGCTTGTACACCACTGCCCCCAGCAAAGTTTAGTTATTCTTTAAAGGAAAACTCACCTCAGCCTGGACCCAAGTCTTCCCCACTATACAACCTACTCCGTTACCTACAAGGGTAGCTACACTGAGTAGTAGATCTCAGCACCTTACACAGTCCAATTATTTCTAACTTGTAATTATTCCCTCCAATTGCCTAGACAAGATGTTTATTTTGTGATCTGCTTCTAGTGCCAAACCCAGCTGTCCAGCTAAGACACCTATCTGAAGAAGTCACAATTAAAGCCCTTGTCTTTGCACCTGTGGTTTCCTCTCCAGGACGTTGCATGGTGCCTTACCTTTTTAATATCAAGGGCCTTTTGCTTTCAGTCTTTTTCACTAGCACCTCTGTCAACCCTCATCTCCCAGCCTGAGGACACCGTGGCAGTGCCTTTACCCTGGTGTCCCAAGTGCTTTTGTCCTCATGGCCTTGCACAGCTTGATTCTGGAGCATTTTTATATCCCTTATGTCAGAAAATGTCTGCTCTCCCTGTTCTAATCATCCCTTCTCCCCCTCTGCCTCCTCACATCTTAGTTCTCAGGCTACAGCTCCATAGTGAGATCCCTTCAACACTCCCCTCACGGTTTTTCATTGGCAACTCTAACACCTGCTAGGGCAATGGCTATTTGCCTTCCCAATACACGTTACCCAGTAACACATGTGCACAAAGTCTAGCAACTGGCCAACCAGCAGGCACACGTGCACCACATCACACCTAATGCAATCGACGCTGACAGCATCACAAGCAAAAGCAACCATCAGGGAGCTTGAGCAGCTCCTGAACCAAGTGCTGCACCACGGGGACACCTCTCTGGGACTCCCTCACTTCTCCCTGCTGGCTGGTGGGAGAACTTTATTTTATTTTATTCTTCTCTCCTTCCTTTCTGCCCCTTCAGGTAGTTTTGAGGTCAATGTATGCCATCAGCCCTGCTTGTAAAGCTTCATGCACTTAAGGCTATCCCACCCGCCTGTGTGCAACAAGGGTCACATCCTTGAATTGAGGTTTGACTTAACTTTACTGAGAAGAACCATTAAAAGTGCACTTGAAAAAATAAAGCTTTTGCAATGTCTTAGGGCCTTTAAGATTTTCTACATGTATTTCATTTCAATAGCAAACTTTACGCTACAGGTTGCAGTGGGCTGTGCACCTTCTCCATAAGCTCTAAGTAGGAATCTCCAGATTCAGAACAGATTCAGCTTCAAGACGTGAACTCCAAATTGAAACAGTACGTGTGCTATTTGAAACAAAATGTGTGTTATTTCAAGCAAAGTCCTGTTCCAGTTCACCTAAATTAAAACAACACAAAATTGCCAAAAGCCTTTCAGCTGATGCTCTGTTAAATAATGCACACTTCAATTCAGAAAGTTTCACACGCATGCAGAAGTCGGCAGATTGGAGTAATTTCCTCCCTCTCCCCCAAGGAGGGCCTTTCCTTGACAGCTGAGCACAAAGCTGAACAAGTCTCTCCTGTACAGTCCCATACAGGTGCAAACTGCAGCTGCAGGAAAGCTGCCTCACCAGGCATAAAATGGGGTTAAGGAAAAGCAGGTAAGCAGTGCCTAACCTTTTACAGATCCTGAAGGCCCCCTGCTACCATGTATTTGGTCAGGTTTATCACGCAGCTCATCCTCACACGTATATGGGCAACTGCAGCCCACGCAGCTCTACAAGCTCAGGTACTACATCAGCTGTTTCAGGTTATACAGAGAATTTTCAGCTCACACTTTCTTACTGTTATTGCTAAATATGCTTTGGGAGAGGAATGTATTTCAACAGCTGCATTTCTCAAGCTCTGAAAAGTTTCGAGCATTTTAACAACAGCAAATATAGTCTTACCGATTCATTATTAATGACAGTAAAGATACCAAGACTTCTCTAATTCTGCAAGGGAGGATGTTAATACATCTAGTTGTTCTGCTCTGGAGATGTTTCTGACCTTAAAGTGATAACAGAGGAAGAATAAGTCACTCGTAACTATTTTTTCCAGTCTGGAGAAGAACTGAGTGAGTTCTGGTAGTTAGAAGAACCTACGGGGGTTCCCTTCCCAAACAGTGCTTCTAGCCATAATGTCTCTCTGCAACATTAGGAAGAACCCTATTCGTTTGGCATGGAGATTTGATAAATTTTTAGCAGCAAATTATATTAACCAGACCTGGCTATGAAAATACAATCGTGCTTTTGTACAAGACATACCGTGCTAGCGACAAACATTGACATGGAGACTGCTCTATTTAGATACAGTCTCAAGGGATTTGATGCAGGAATGCACAATATTCTATCAGAAAGTTACTAAGTTTTGAACAAAGATTTGTAAAATGGATTGAAACTCAGTCACTGCAGTCAAATATATCATCATTGACTGCACTTAGTTGGGATGAATTATTTTAGTAAGATCATAGAATAGCCAGAATTATGTACTGTTTTATCAAACACTGCCATTAGCAAACCTGACAGAATATAAAGAATTAACTAAATCCCTGCATGGTACAGAAGGATGCTGCAACCACCTCTGAACATACAAGGAGAAAAATCCAAATGCACTAAAAGGTTATTGAAATACCAGTGAAAAGAAGTGGGGTTCAATCTGGATGAATCATACATCTAGTAAAAACAAAAAACAAGCAAACAAGAAAACAGTTACCTACCGATCAAGAAACAAGTACTTAGATAATACTCATGAAAGACATTTAGAACTCCTGGACCATGGCAAAAATAAAAAAATAAATGCAAAACAGGGTGATTAACTTTTAATCAGCACCCCAAACAAGAACGTTCAGGAGAAAAGAGAAGTCTCCATTCTCTAATCTTTTTTCTGCAATGATGACAGTGAAAGAGATGGCAGGATGCTGTGGGCATTTTGGTATTTATTTATTTATCTTTCAAACATGCTGCAAGAGAGGTTGAAATCTGGGCAATCTAAGTTTTCTATTTTTTTCACTAAAATACATTATTTCATCAGTTCCTAACACACTGAATAAACACAGCCAAAGAACCTACAGACCGCTTACGAGGTCTGTAGGATTTCCAAGGAGAGCAGTGGTAACTCTGAATCACACAAAAGCAGCCTAAATCCAGCACTCAGGAACAAGCCTAGGAAACTTATGGTAAAATAGTGGAAGTGTTATTATACAAATTAAATATCTTTTTTCTATTCCTATACTTCATGCATACATACATATATATCTTAATTTATTATTCATTGCAGCTACTTTTAGGCTGTCTCCATGCTAGGAGGTTCAATTTTGATTATTGATGAAAATTGATTTTTGATTGCTGATGAAACAGAATTTTTGCAACTTAGGCTGACTCAAAGCTGTTACATACCTTGGAAAAGCAGTAGCTGCACAAGTAGTGGGTGGCAGCAGGAAAGGCGCACTCCCTCACAGAAAAGCAGAATCAGTCAAGAACGGCATTTCTTTAGGACCAAAGGCAAAGCACCTGACAAGCTGTGCCACAGACACCGCAGCACAAGGCCACACGGTCACCAGGATAAGTTAGCCCATCTAAGTGTTCAGGCACATGGAGCTCGGACACCAGTGGAAACTGAACTACCTTGGATGTGTTTGGAGTATAATCCTTATGCCAGATTAATACATTCTGAGTTACACTTTACTAAAACAAACACAACAAAGGATCTTTTCATGTGCTTTCCATTACATTGAATAGGAGCACGCAAGAAACTGGCCTGCACCCACTTCAACTCTGACAGGTTAAGATGACATACAGAGCTCGTTATCTGCCCCTTCGTGCGGAACTGATGGCAAAATTTCGACCAACTTTGATAGCAAAGAGTGTGAGCCAAAGATGGTAACAAAACTTTCACAAGCATTATCGCAGAGATGCACCTGACAACATCAGTAAGATAGAATAAATAAAACAGGCATATCTCAGGCTGAAAATATGAAAGATGCAACAGCAACAGCATTTAATCCTCAGTTCCCAAAAATACTCACAACCCAATCTCCCTTTCCCCAAAACATGAATGAGACTGAAATCAATTCGCAAACATGTAAGTCACACACGTGCACACACACACTCGCACAAACAGTTCAGGAGCGTGAGGAAAAACATGTCACACTGCTCAAGGTTAAACCTCATGGCCCCCAACAACATTCATCCTTTCCAACCTTTGCCACTCCTGGAGAAGCGAAATGTCCTCCAGATGTGCTCTCATGGGCAGCCACTCCACACTCAGGCCCAAAGAAAAGTTCAGGATTTTGCTTGCCAGATTTGCTGTGACGGGCTCCATCACTCAGATGGTGCCTGCATTACAGCTCTCTGAAGCCTCAGCACACTACCACGCAAGGGGAAGTCAGCACCTCGGCTGCTACCGATCCCCCTCAGCACCCACCTCTCTGTACCAGGCACTGGATGCTACCAGAGGCCAAAGGCAGCGGTGTGGTGCTCTTATACAGCCGTATGGTGCTCTTATACAGCAGGCTGCCTGGTGCCCCAGCACCCTGAGAGATTTACAAAGTATGGACAAGATGACCAAGAGGTTATGCAACGTAACATGAGCTGAAGCAAAAATAAAGACACATTGGCAGGCTTAAATAAGAGCAAACAGGAATATAGGGTAAGGATGACCAGCTGTGAAGGAAAGGGATCAAACATGAGAGAAACTAATGATAAAAGTTTAAAAATAAAGAAAAAAATACAAAAGCTGCACGCTGTGGAGCCCCAGGCCGCAGCCTGCAGCAGCCCGGACTGCTCCGGCCCAGAGGTGGCCGCAGCCCTGCCCTGGGGCCCTGCTCAGCTCTCCGCTGCCAACCCTGCAGCCTCGGATCAGTGCTCAGGAAAACCTCCTGCTGCTGCTTCTGTGCCAAGGCAGGCAGCACCAAGCTCTCAGGCTCGGAAGCGTTTTGTAACCGGTTCCTCCTGCCTCTTTTTGCAGGCCGCGAGTGCCCTCGGCCTGTTAATACGCTGCTCTCCAGCATACGGGTTTTCAGTGGGTTTACACCCGATTCCATCCGCCCCCCCCCAAAGTGACCGTGTTTGTAGCTTGATAGGGTGTGGGGCAGGGGAAAGGCTGCTTTCCAGAAGGTGCTTTTATTTTTCAAACTTTTTTAAAAAGAAAGGTATTGATGTCTAACTACAACAACAAAAACAACAACAACAACTCCCTCAGATCTCAATATAGTAAAGGATTTACCAGAAAAGACCACATCATTACGACCTCCTTAATTGCACGACTGAAGAGGAAGGGACAGGAGCAAACACAGGAGCAAACACCACTCCTGCCTGAAGGACACAGAGATACCCATGTTGTGGCTTAAACCTATCAGCTGGTTACAGGCAGGAGTCAGGATCTCCCTCCACTTCATCCAATAAACCTACACCTCATAACACCATACAGTTACAGCTGTAACACCTCCTTCCCTACAATTAATAGTATCGCATTATTCGGGTTGGCCCTCACACCCATCCTCAAATAGAGGGGTCATTATAGCAGAGAAGGTTTGCCACTGAAACAGAAAAAAATGTGGAAAGAAAAAAGCAAGAAAATTCAAAGGCATTTAGGGCACTGTGGACATTCTGTTCCATGCTAATATTAGTGGCAATACAGCATAGAATTACACCACTAGCTTCAAACGTCTCAGCAGATCAGAAATATGAATTATTTATGACAGATGGAGAACAGAGGAGGTGCCCATTTTCTGCACTGGCTTCTCTCCCTGCTCATTAGAAGTGATGTTAGCAACTCTAACTGATAATGACAAACATAATTTTTTCTTTGTTTTTAACCAAACTTTAATCAATTTCGTGGTACAATTCCATGCCAGCTATTTTTTCCAGATTGACAGGATCAATCAAAATGAGTCAACGAATTATTTCTAAGAACAAAAGACAGAGGGGGAAGGGACTGCTTTGATCCTGTTAAAGTCTGAAGACCTCCAAATTTCTGCCTTCCCCACATTTGGATGCAGCAAGTTGACACCTGGCCAGGAGGCTTGGATTCAAGGATGTTCCTCCTCTCAGTCTCCACGCTAAAGCACGCCCAAGCTATGGTGATATCTATGAACTCTTTGAGAAGGAGAAATAAGTCACATGTGACCCACAGAGTTGCTAGAAATCTGTGACAGATTGGACATCACAACGTAAGTCCAGAGTGGTGGTGTTTCAGCTTTGCACAAGCAGATCTTATATACAAATGCAGTATATCACATGAGCTTCAGACCACTCACTGGCAGCAGAAAGACTTTCTCTCCAATCCTCTCAGTAATTTTCCTGCTGGGTCCACTGATTATAAAGCCAAAGAGAGAACTATTATTTTATATTCCAATTACCTGCATGACGAAGGTCACTACATTTCCCCAAATTCCCATTTGGCCGCAGCTCTACTAAATTAAATCATTCTTAAAGATTTTCCAGAGGCCAAGAATTCAAACCACTTAGTATACCAGGTCAATTAGTCTTAAAAGCACACACCTTATTTTGGCTAAAATTCATCTAACTGTATTCTAAGAATGCCAAACAGGGTGTTTACACTCTAAGTACACATAATCTTTTACTTCTCCTCATTATTCATGACAGTCCCAAAGCAAATTTACAGCAAGGTTTTAAAAATAGCATTAATAATCTTAAGGGCTGTATTAAGACCCTAATTAAGATAGTATATGAAAGTTTCCTGCTTGTGAGATGACAGATTTAAACTATGCAGTCACAAAACTCCTTTAGGAATTTATTTTAACACTACAGTTCAGGAAATATAGTTGTCATTCCTGCTTCCACACAAGGTATTGAGACATCACGGCAGGTATTTGGTTATCTTGGTGTGTGCTGTTGAGTCACGTTTAGGACCCAGCTGCTCAGGGGACACTGCAGTTCACACCTTGGCCCCACAGATGCATGCGCTCACCACTTCGCAAAGTGCTTTCCAAGATGACAAGTGAGGCACCCAGGAAGGGAGGAGTCTTCAGAGAAGCATGCAAAAGCTTTGCTTAGGTGACCTTCCTCACTTCATGCAGCACCTCCTCAGCAGCAGCAAGAGCAGGATCTCATTTCTGATGAAGGGTGCAGCTGCTTTAACGCTGATAACAAACTCTCAGTCAGCATTGCTCACCGTTCACTGCTCAGCTTGCAACTTCTGTAACAACACAGGCTGAGTTTATCAACCTCATTTTTCTCCTACAGCCCAGATTTATCTGCAGGGTAAATCCACCCTGTATGCCAAAGCTGCAGGGATCAAAGCCCATCTTTGAACAGACTCTTCCAGAATCCTCTGATTAGACACATCAAGAGCTGACACTTCTTACTGACTTTTTTGGAGTTGTAAGAATTCAGCCTGCCATCAGTTAGGCCTACAGTTTTCTGGGAGCAGTGAATTAAGGAAGCCCAAGCAAGAAATAAAATGTGATAATTCTGACCCCACAATTTTGTATTATCAGTCATGAACATAAATTTTTCTTTAATGTATTGACCTTGAGAAGCCACACAAGATATATTACAGTTGAACTGAATATTAACCATAGCCTCTTCCTCTGCCCTGAGCAAAAAAGGAAAAGACAGTTCCAACTTCTCAGTAAGAGTTAAACCTTGATTCAACTTAAACATTGCTCCCTTCAGATGTTAATATACATCGCTGACATTTTCTTTTCTTAAGAAACACCACAAAGGCTTCTCACTTGAAACAATCTCCATTTAACAACACGGATCCTAGTGAGTCCAGATTTAACTACACTGACAACTCATTATTGAAAGCGTTCGTGTGCTCTCAGTGACCAAAGCTACTCTGGCAGACTTCTCTCTCTGGATTTATCATTAACATTTACATTCTCGGGCTGCTAAATAATTCAGTATAGCATTTAGCCTTATGTCCTTGCCTCTCTACCCAGAAGCTGCTCTCACTGTTTACTGTATGTGCCAGCAGCAGGGAAGAAAAACCTGTCTGGACCCTCAGTGCTTCCTCACACTCTGCAACTGAGAGGGAACTTTCACTCTTGACATAGAAGTTATTATTTTTTTGTTGGAAAAGTGCTTATTAGATACCTAAATACAGGCGGTTATTTATCCACATGGAGCCAGGACGATATGGTTTCAGCTTCCCATGCAAATTCCCCTTTTAATAATCCTAATGCGGGGAGCTCTCCAATCAGAGCGCTATCAGCCACGGCGCCCTGATACCTGATGCCAGCTTTGCTGGTAATGTAGGCCACTGAAGCAAATCCAGGGAGATTGAGTTGGAAGTGGAGAGAGAATCAGAGATCTGTTTGCATGGCTTCCTGACGGGGGGTGGGGGTCTAATTTTTTATTTATTTATTTTCTTTCCTCGGTGCTGGAAAGGAGAGATACAATTTCCAAGCGATCATTAGCTGAGAGCAGCCCAGCTGGGTTGAGGCTGGGAGGCGGGGACGTGGTGGCAAGCAGCAAAGCAAGGTGGAGGCACGAAGGCAGAAGACCAGGTAGATGAAAGCATGAGGTGGCTCCTAGGCAGCAACTGGAGGAAATTCGGACATGCTGACAGGGGGAACTACGACTGGCTAAACAATGAGACAAGTGGGCCACTGCTGGAAACAGAGCTCCAGGTCTGTACCCTCCTGCTCGTGTTTGTGGCACCTCCTTTGACTTTGCATGTGTGTGTATGTTTGTACAGTGCCTCAGTGTATGTACATAGTTAATACATGGGTATCGAGCTGTATCAAAGCAGTAATGCGCAATTACATAGCATCAAAGCATTTATTTATTGCTGTTAAGTTCTTTTCACCACAGATATGGTGAAAAAAAATAAACATCAGAAGGAAAACCTTGCTGGAGTGGCAGTTAAAGAAGTTTCTTTCTTTTAAGCATAATGCATTCTGTTATTCCTTGATTTCTTTTCTTTTAAATACGTGTTTACTCTTTGGATCTGGTCCTATGAAGCCTTTCTACAGATGTTTAGAGTCCGTAGCAGGTGGCAATGAACTCTTGTTCTCTAAGCTGTGCGCTGATTACTTCTCAGAGAGAGGATCACAGGCAGGCAAGTGGGGGGAGGGAAGTAGCCATCGGAGATGAAAACACAGCCTGCTTTTCTGTCTTTGGCTGGGATGCAGAGAAAGGGTTTCTCTGATGAGGAATAAAAATTTCAGGTTCATATATACCCCTAGTAAATGTCTGAGGCAAGTAGCACCAGCAAATAAACTGGCCATGCTACTTAGCAGTCAAGTATATTGTTGTAAAAGGAAAGGGGGTAGGAGTGGTTGGGGGCAAAAAGGGAGAGAAAAAGTAGTTTTTGAATGCCTCTATGATTTTAATAGTCTACCTTATCAGTAAGACCACCAGAGTTTGAATGGCAACATCTTCACACCCTGAAACTGGTTTTGTCTGACAGCTGGAAACAGCAGCACCAGCAGCACATTCTAATAAGTATTTGAAAATGCAGTGTAAATCTAGGATCTCTTTAAAATTGTGCTGTTATTACCGTATACAAAAGCACATCAAAATGTTTTTCTGTTCACCAAAGTTTAATGTTTTTTGCTTTTTACAAGCAATAACGAATCAGCTTTGAGAAGCAGAATGGAACTTAGAAAAGCACCTATGCATGGGCCACAGCCTACTGAGTTCAAAGGAGACTTTGCTCCAAATCCAGTTAAAACATTCAGAAGTACCTGTTCCTTGATTCAGCTTCAAACGCCATATCAAACTATTAGCATAAATATGGACTATATTTAAAAAGTCATGTAAATAATGTTCTAAGTACCCTAGCAAATCATTCACATAATAAATTCTAGCACCAATCAAACAGCCACTTCAATGGGAATTTAAGCAAGCCAAGCAAGCTCTTTTTATTTTATTTTTCCTTTTTCTTTTTTTTTCCCCCTATCCTTACACAAAAGCTTCCTTTAAACTCATGTTTTATGTTATTAGGTCATTCCCTTCTAAAGTAGGTACTAGGTTTCTTTTGTCTATACTAAAAGTTCAATTCCAAAACCATTCAATTACTCATTACAGAAATGCCACACAACTCTGCACTCTCCATTTCATTCCTTTATCAACAGGCATGAATAAAAGCTCATCTAAACTGATATGGGTCATGTAATCTGTAAGCTGGCAACTGTACATCTTCAGCATGATAAAAAAAAAAAAGATGCAGGCAGACAGATTACTAATGAAAGGCTTTACTACTTCTAAAATACTGAACACATAGAAGAAAACTGACCCTTTGCTTCTGTCCTCAAAGGTATAAATTAAAAGAATGATTATGATGGGAAATAACCCCCAATGGCCAAACCATCCTACTAAAAATCAGTTCTAGGAAAACAGAGGACTTTTTAGAAACTTAATTCCTTTTACAGCTGCACACTTTTCTGCTTTCTCCTCTTTATACAGGCTGTTTTCCCTGTGTTTGTGTGTCTGTAGCTTATCTCAGGCTGGAAGTCCGAGTCTTGTTTATGTCAATTAAAAAATCCACTGTAGTTGCTCATGGTAACACAGGCAGAGCATACAGACCTCACCTGAAGTATCAAAAGAAACCAATCAAGGAAATGCTACCAAGTAATTCCCTAAGTCACTTAATATGCTTGCTTTGGAAAATTCCAGATGTTAAAATTTTACTTTTGATATGTACAGCAGTTGGTTAATTTGCTTACATTTTTCAATGACTGAAGATTCAGTTTCATTTCTAGAACATTTATTTTCCATTTCTGGCACTTATTTTCCAATACCTATAGCCACCAGCCCATTGTTTCTTTTGTAGCTTTAAAGCTTCAGAAAAAAATGTTTTAGTTTAATTACAGTTTTTGGTATACACTGTTCTTACGGCTATAAGATTTTCCAAATCTTTATGTCAAGATCTTCATAACATTCTTCAGTAGCTCCATAACCGCTCCTCTCAGAAACAGGCACAAAAACACAGCAGAAAAACAGTGACCAACACCGCTCAGTTGTCTCCCAGTACTTTTGGTGTGTTTGGATATACCTACAAAATATTAATCAGCTGCAGTAAATACTTCTTGAGCCACATCTTGATGTAAAACCAGTTACGTACAATGCTTGGCAGAAGGTAATATCAAAACGTACAGTAAGTCACTGTGATTTATGCTTCAAGTTACGGGCATCTGCAAATTTGCATCTACTCCATCAGTCCCTCCTCTTTTTCCTGCCATCCTGTGGATTCTCAACAACCGAGCCCCTGTGTGAGGCCATGTCTCAGACCAGGAAGCACCAGGCAGCTGTAACGCTAGGCTGTGCTTCCCCCAACACGTGAAGGATATGGCAGTGGTCCTTGGCTATTATTTAAAATATAAGCTTCCTTCCAGTGAAATGCACTGGGATGGTGCACTGGTTTTAAAGGTAAGATAATCAGGGCTTCATATTCCTTTTACAGGTACACTCTTTGCTGGGTGAAAAACTGGCTGAATGGCCAGGCCCAGAGAGTGGTGGTGAACAGAGTGAAATCCAGCTGGCGACCGGTCATGAATGGTGTTCCCAGGGGTCGGTGTTGGGGCCCATCCTCTTTAATATCTTCACTGATGATTGGGATGAGGGAATTGAGTGCACCCTCAGTAAGTTTGCAGATGACACCAAGTTGGGGGAAAATGTTGATCTGCCGGACAGTAGGAAGGCCCTGCAGAGGGACCTGGACAGGATGGGTTGATGGGCAGACGCCAAAGGAATGAGGTTTAACATGGTTAAGTGCCGGGTCCTGCACTTTGGTCACAACAACCCCATGCAGCGCTACAGGCTTGGGGCAGGGTGGCTGGAAAGCTGTGCAGAGGAAAAGGATTGGGCTGGGGTGGGGGGGTGGGGGAGGGGAGGTGTTGGACAATGCTCACCTGAACATGAGCCAGCCGTGTGCCCAGGCGGCCAAGAAGGCCAACAGCATCCTGGCTTGTATCAGGAATAGTGTAGCCAGCAGGAGCAGGGAGGTGATCGTCCCCCTGTACTCTGCTCTGGTGAGGCTGCACCTCGAGTACTGTGTTCAGTTTTGGGCCCCTCACTACAAGAAGGACATTGAGGCCCTGGAGCAGGGCCTGGAGCACAAGTCCTATGAGGAGCGGCTGAGGGAGGTGGGGTTGTTCTGGAGGAGAGGAGGAGGCTCAGGGGAGACGTTATGTGCTCCCTACAACCACCTGAAAGGAAGGTGTGGGGACCTGGGGTTCAGCCTCTTTTCACAGGTAACTGGTGACAGGATGAGAGGGAATGGCCTCAAGTTGTGCCAGGGGAGGTTTAGGTTAGAAATTATGAGACAATTCTTCTCAGAAAGAGCAGTCAGGCATTGGAATGGGTTGCCCAGGGAGGTGGTGGCATCTCCATCCCTGAGGGGTGGTTAGGGAAAGGTTGGACCTGGTGCTTAGGGACATGGTTTAGTGGGTGACATTGGTAGGGTGATGGTTGGACCAGATGATCTTGGAGGTCTTTTCCAACCTTAATGATTCTATGATCCTACTAGCCTCATATATCAAACACTGGCAGTCTCACCTTCTGTCCTCACCAACAACCACAACAGTGCGCAACTCACAGATCTTAAGAACAACACTTGAATCTGATCGAAAGCTTGCTCCCCACAAATTAAACCCAAAACTTAAGCCTCAGAAATGTACTCTTCATGGATCATGAAAAGTGCTGTACAGAAGCTCAGCTCTTTTAAATATCCATTACTAAAGCACTGCTAGCGTAACTGTACGAGGGAATCTCAATATCCATAATGCACAGAACTAACACAATTCTTTCTTCATTTCTTGTGTACTGTTTTTTGTACCTTCTAAGACCAACAACAACAACAACAAAGTAGCAAACTTGATAAGAAAAAATCTCCTCATTTTATTAAATAATTTAATGTCTACATTAGAGTAATAGATGAACATTTTCTTCCAACTCTGCTGTTTCTTGTAGCTCATTTAATGGTGAGGTAAGACAACTGCTTGTACTGCCAGAAACTCTTTAATAAGAAATGATCAGTGGATATGAGACAATTCTTTAGTATGCATTTCTGTGGTTAAAAGACAGCTGATGAAAAAAAGCTTAATAGTGAATCCATGATATTTCAATGTATTTTAAAATGACTTTAATGGGTTTGGCCTCAGACCCACAATACCTCAGGGGAAAAAAAAAAAAAGAAAAAAAGGCAGAAATCTCCTCTACACTATTTGTTTTGCTGTAAAGTAAAACCTATTTACTTTTTTTTTTCTTAAACATGACCACATACTAATAATTTAATAATATGACTATGCAGTGGAGAGGTAACAAATGCATGGTAGGTAATCAGTTGAATATAGGTTAAAGTGTGGTTTTGTAGCTAACAGAATGACCATGATTTTTAATGAGCAGAGAAAGTATTACTAGACTAAAGAGGTGTATCAGTTACTACCTTTTTTTTTCCCCCCCTCCAGAAGCATGGCTGCAAACAGCCTATTTGTATTCCTGTTCCAGATAGTTTGAGGAAAGAACCACTAGAATTATCCTGGTTTGAAAGTAACTGCCTCCATTCAAAAATAAATCTGACACGTTGATCTATTTAGTCTCATCATGAAGATGTGAAAAAGCAATCTGATTACTCTTCAAGTACTTGCAAAGGGAATGATTGATCATAAATGACATTTTAGATCCCTATTCTAGACTAAACTGTGAATGAGATCTAGTTATTAGAAGCTAGATGGGAAATCAGATATATTAAAATTTGAAAATTAAACTAACACAGCTGAAGAGCTCAAATGTTATTAAAAAAAGGAAAAAAACACCACCACAACAACAACACTAGCTTGTAACTCCTATTAACACAACAGCATGGTTCAGAAGCTGTAGTACAGAGGTATTTTGTGCTGTATTATTCAGGAGATTAAGCTGACAAGCCAGTCATGGCTGCTACCAAGACTCCCAGAAGATCTTTTTCCACAGTTTTAAACAGGGAAAGTGATTCTTGGATAGCTGGCAGAACAAGTGCAAGAAAGGGCCCCAGTCCACGCTGTCCTGACACACCAAGTTTTATTTGGGGCTGGCCTTTAAGAATATAGCAACCAAAGAAAAGGTATAGTAGGCAGTAGGTCCTGATGAAAGGGGCAGTTGTCACAGTATTTGTTCATTAAAGTAAACAGTAGAGTTTTCCAAATAGAACAAAACAACACTAGACAGTGGATCATTAGCCCTACTCCTCTGCAATTCAGTGTTGTCTCAAGTTTTAAAAGTTTAACCTCTCTTTTCCAAAGAGGGCTAGTCCCAGCATAATTCAAGAGTAATAAAGACGCATACCAAAATACATAGAGTTCCCGTCTGTTGTTCCCCTTCCCAAGGAGGTGGGTTTCCCCATCTTCGTGTCTAGTTGTCACAAGATTTTGTTTTAATGAGTAAATAGAATTTGACAAATCACTAGCCTGCAAAACATATTGGTGAGTGCCACTAATACAGGCAGAAAATAACTTGGGAATGCATCAGATAGTTCACTGCAGGGGGGGATGGAGAATGTATTTTCTCTCTGATTAAGGGGTCTCCAGGAATCCAGTGCACTATCTATTTGCTTTAATTACAGAGCAGACAACAGATAAGTTCAACCAAAGAAGACATAGAGCCATTTCTGTGCATCATATTGCCTGCCACCATGATGCTCTTCCTGGCATTCCTGCTGCTCTTCCTTTACCGCCGCTGCCAGCGCCCCACCCAACAGGGGCAGATCTTCAGCATCGACCTCCCCGAGGCCCTGCCTGAGCACGAGGTGCCCAATTTCCTTTCCGTGCTGCCCTGGACCAGTGAACAGAGTTTCCACTACTCCACTCTGCTCCCTGATGCCACATTCCTCTCTGTATGTTTGCCTCCATCCTACGAGGAGGCCACCATGAAGACTACCCTGGACGATGCTCACATTGAGCTCTCTCCAGGTCCAGTGCCTCCTTATGAAGAGAGCATGGCACATCCAGCAGCACCAAA
Source organism: Anser anser (assembly GCF_964211835.1). Taxonomy (NCBI): domain Eukaryota; kingdom Metazoa; phylum Chordata; class Aves; order Anseriformes; family Anatidae; genus Anser; species Anser anser. The sequence goes on from NC_139722.1 coordinate 63,401,989, forward strand.
TAAACTTCCTACAGAAGCACCTTAGCTGAAGCATGCGGCCCCTCACGGCACAAACACGGATCTGCTATGGCCTTTAAAATTAGCAAAAAATCCAAATGAGCCAAAGTCAGTGAATTATGAAGGAAGAAACTTGGAGTAACAGGGAATGAGCCTTTTCACCTCATTCTAGGATTCTCTATCTTCCACTTGTAGCAAGGCTACATGCACAGTGTGACAGCAAATCAGTTCTAGGCTGTTAATGTTGGAATTTGAGAAAACCGAGTACGTCATACAACGATTAAACTTACAGACAGATGAGAATCTGCCCATCTGAAATCTCTCAGCTGCCAAGAAACATAACATTGATGGTTGGACTTCATGATCTTGACTGTCTTTCCCAGCCTATATGATTCTATGATAAGTTATGCTACAGATTCAGCAGTCACAAAAAGGGCTCCTGGCACGAATCTATTCCAGTTTGCTTTTTTTCTACTTCATGTGTTTATTTTTAATTGAATTTCTGACAAGCTGATTTACTTAATCAGCATGTATAAACATTGCATATCATTCTGCAGTGCTCTGTAATGAACACAGCTCTCAGGAAAGCAAATAAATCTCTAAAAAAAATTCCAGGAACTGTCCCCACAAGTTCAACTACGGACTGTTGTTAAAGGCTGTCTTTTACTACAGTTGAACAATGAGAAGGACCAGAGAAGACCTGATCATTCTGGGTGAGGAAGACTCAGGCACCATCACACAAGAGCATACCCACACTATGGCTGCAAGCCAAGGTCTGCAAGGTCCTAAAGTTCTAGATTACTGGCTTGACTTATTTTTCAATTTACAAGTCTAAAACAGTAAACCTTGTGACCTTTTGGTACAGTGTGTAAGAGAATTGGGGAAAAAATAAAATGAAATGCATGAAAAGATCTGGTTTCTATTTCAAAACAGCATTATACTCACTTCTTGACCACTAGAGCAAAGTAAGTATCATTCAGATGCATTGGTGCCAGTTCTGTTTTTCAGGAGGGCTTGCACATGGTTACTTTTAGGCAGTGGCGTATCTTTAACTCTTTCTTACAGGATAGCACTTTCACTATGCTGACAGATGCTCTTGTTCTGAGCATCTGGAAGGTGGCTATCATGAAACCTGATGATTTTATGTATTTTGACAGCTTCTTCCTTGCAGGTGTGAGCTATTCTATGATTCTACGATTATCTGTGGCTTAACAACATATATATGACCATGTGTAGTCTTGGTACAACTCCTAAAACAGGAGCTGTTTTGACTTGCACTGTGTGATTATAGCAACTTTCACAAGTTGTCAATATGAGCTAGTGTAGAAGTCATCCTGCTTTGTGAATGTACTACTTTTTTTTTTTTTCTTCTCTTAAGTGTAACAATAATGGAAGAATAAATCATCACTATTTGGTAGAAGAGAGACCAGACACTTTTAGGTAGTTAAGTTTCATGTTGCTATGTCAAGAGTGGCACAAATCATACCACCAAATAGTCCAGGTCAAAATTGATGATACTCATATGGTTCTCTTGAAATAAGAAAAAAAAAAAGAAAAAAAACCACTGTGCCCTTCATAATTCAGAAATGGCACCATTTTCTTAAACTACATTTTTGAGAACTTTTCCTTTTCTAATGCCTACTTTTGGCTACCAGACGGTGAGAACAGTGGCAGCTGTTGTTTTGGATAAATGCAAGCGCAACCAACCATTTTTCTTTTCAGACCATATATGGGATGAGTTCCTAGTATTTACTAATGCATTTGAACATACTGTATTTGAACGTAGTCTCCTTGCATTTTGTTTGCCTCCTTAATACTTGGTACATGCAGTTTTTGCCAGCTACATGGAAAGCAGAGAAAGCAGAGTACCAAACAACATATACTTGCTAATTAGCAAGGTTAAAAGGTTTAACACTCAAAGAGAATCACTTCTGCCTCTTGTGTCTCTATATTCCACTAACTCCAAAAGAATTGTACTGGTATGCTTAAAAATTCAGCCTTGATTGTATCAAATTTAGTATATTTTGCCTTAAAACATCTGCTATGTTCTGAAATTAGTTACACTGTTCTTCAGCAGGAGTTCTTGATTATTCTTACCATGATAGTGTCTGAAACCCAACCCCAGGTTCATTATTCTAAACTGCTCTCCAGTTATTTTGGTTACAATTCAGATAACTTCTTCAGTGCTATTTCTTGTGATCAGGACCAACATACTTGTAGAACTACTCAGGAATTGTGAGTGTTCGTCTCTTACATAGTATTTATCGGGAAAGTCTCAAATCCTACCTTAGACAAATAGTTTCTGTTTGTTAGCTGTACTATAGACGATTAAGAACACGTACTTGCTCAAATTCAAATTAGCAGTAATACTGCCATGTTTACAATTGCTTTTTCTAATAGACTTCCCCCCCACACCCCATCTATAATTGGTGTCCCTTACCTCATTCCAACACAGTTTTGTGTGGTCTTGCATGTTAATTTTCCCTGGTAGTTTTTAACCCAAGCAGCATCTCACTCAAATCTCCACTCCAAAGAAAAAAAAATCCAGTAAAGCAAAATATAAATTATAAAATAATAATAAAAAGAATATTTCTTATGCAAACATTGTGAAATATTGATCTCTATCGCCTAGCAGCTACCACTGATCATATCAGCCTGTGATGACATACCGGGCAGTAACCATAGAACTACTGTTGTTAGTGCTGTTGGTTGCTGACCAGTGACCGTGTCCTTTGAAGCAAACATAGCTCACAGTCTACAAAGAACTCATGTCCAGCTTGACAAACCTGAAAGGTGAAGGTTTAGAGTACACCATCTAAAAGAAAGGCATTAGAGTTTTGGCTGTACACAAGACTGAAATATTAAGTTTTCAAATACATAAAAGGTAACTGCAAACAGAATAAAATAATCCTTCATACTTTATGCCTATAGCAATCTGGACTAGTACTAGAAAGCTTAAATTGCAGCAAGACTACAAAAACGAATTTCTAAAAGCAATCCACAGTCTAAAAGGGGAGTGAAGCACGGGCATCACCATCTCTGGACATACAAAGAAGTTAGACAAACTTCTGTCAGGAGCGATAAAGAATGTTAGCTGGAGCAAGGAAGATGTAGGTGTCTTCTCTGGGACCTTCCCTGTTTCTACACCACAAAGGTATAGTTATCTACAATGATGATACCCATTTTTGCAAAGCTAAAACCACTCTGTCATTATAATGCCAATCTGCTTGTTTGGCACAAATTGTGTTCTGCACAATTCATCTCCCGGGTCCCAAAAGAAGACCGCGCAAGTGGGCCTTCCCAACACTAGGTGCCTCTCCACTATGCAGAGGCAGAGATTAAACTCCCACTTTATTGAAAACTCATTTTATTTGGCGAAAGTGGACACGACACCTAGCAGCTCTGTGGAAGGAGACTGATTTTCGTTGCGGTTGCACCTCAGGAATTCACAATAACCTTCATGACGGCCCGGGGCAGGGGCAGGGCCCGCGCCTGACAACAGAAGCCGGCAGCGATGGCAGCATGGCTGCAAGGCGAGCTCAAGATGGTGGCGTAGGGCTGCGGCCGCCATTTTCACACATCCCCCTCACTGAGTTCACCGCGTTAGTCCGCAGGCGCGGCCTCTGCCAGCTTCATCCCCGGGTTGTGTAAGCTGGCAGCAAGGCTCCCTTTCCACGGGTGCGTGCCCCAAGCAGCGAGACAACTGCTGCTGAGTAGTCATGAACACCTTGGGTTAACTCACACATGATCAAATGTCCTTAGTGGGACAAGGATCCCCCCCCCCCACACACCCTTTTAAATTTGGTTTCTAGGAGATGTTTCCCTTTGCATGTCAAGTTCCTGGAGAAGGGAACAGAAAAATCTCAAAGCCATTCAGGAACTTTAGAGATGTTGCATGGTAGTTTTGGACCAAGCAGCAGCTTCTTCCAAGAAAATCCAGCATTATATTGAACCATTAAGTGACCTTCTGGTAAATCAGTGCAGTTATAAATATTTAATACCAAAATAATAGTTTCCCTCACTGAGTACTCCCATTGCTTTTGGGCACCTGCAGAGCTTGCTCCTACATCCCCTACCCTCACGCCTTTCTCTGAAGGTGCCCATGCGGGTGGCCAGCCCTGATCCACACATACCCCAACAAGAGAATGGCAGACGTTACAAGGCATTTCAAGTAGCTAAAGAAGTAACATATATACTGATGATTGAATTTAGCTGCTACCTATGCTAACACTGTAGCTATATAGGAAATAATACAGCTGAGGAACATCACAGATAAGGGGTCATGCAACAGCTAAGTAAAATTGCTGACCAAGACAGCAGTTACTAAGGCAGCCATTTCACAGATACCACATAAAGGTATGAAGTCAGTAAATAGAGAGCAAGTAAACAGAGGCAGGCTGTTTACTTGGGAGAAGACAAGCTTGGTAAAGAAGAGCTCAGGAGGAGGAAAAAGGGAGCAGAAGGGGCAGCAAATCACGTGAAAACAAATCAGCAAAACACAACTGTGTGAGAGAGACCTGCAGGGCAGCTATGCACCTCATCACTGCATCTAAAACAAATTCTGTTGTTCTCAGCACATGTGCATCTTGTATTGCTTCTGTGTCCAAAGGACCTAGGAATGCTTTCCCTTTTCCCTTCTCTAGGTGGAGATTGGACACCATAACAGTTTTCTAGAAAGGGTCATCAAATACCTGTTGAATCATGATGTTTGCTGCACAGCCACAAGGATCGACCAGCATGATTTTGATTATCTTAATTTGCTAAACACAAAACTGTAGCAATCCAGAAGCTACAGAACAAGTTTGGTTTTGAAGAGTAGAGGGAAGCCATCTTGCAAATAGTCTAGTAATTAGCAAGGATAACACCTGCAGCCACCCAACTTTAACCCACAGCCTCCACAAGTTTTTCTAGTCAGGCTGCCTTAAATCTACCTGTTGCTAAATCAAGGGTGCAGAAGCTGATAGGTAGTATCATGTCCTTTCAGCAGTTAACTTTAAAGCAAGAACTAAATGAGAAGGCTATTCTTTAGAGCCACACCATGCTCACCATAGGAAGCACTGTAACTCATAGATCCTCTCAGTTCTCCTTTACAATTTCTTCCTCTTAAAATCTTTTAAGTATTCCATCATCTAGTTCCCATTTACACCACTCAAAGCTGTAACTTTAGAGTAAATCCAAGTACCAAAGAACAAACATTCATTGGACAATTCCAAAGCAACCCGAACCTTTGACCTGAAACTACTTCATTATAACCACTTTGAGAGCATTCCAGGGCTATTTTCCATATTGTACAAGGTTTTTAGCTTTGATATAACTCCTTGAACAACAATTTTTCCCTGACATAGTATTATGAAAGCAAGGATCATTCCAAGAGAAGGAATGAATTCTGCTGTGGGTCATACTCAATAAAACAGTAACAAATATTGCAATATTAGTAAATACTGTACACTTACCTGTAACAAATTGTGCCTGACAAGCCACAGGAAAGCAAGATTCAGCTCTGGTCCAGTATTACAGGTATTGTCAAATGCAACTGCTACCTTCAAAGCTCACAACAAAACTAACTGTAACTTTAATAAGGCTTCACCTGTGACCTGTTTTTTACAGTGGTCAAGGAGTTTTCAGGATGTAAAGCAACCCTCAAGCAATCATTATGCAGCCAAAATTTAATTTTCTTGGCCAGTCTGGCTAGTTTCAATTAGATCCCAGTGTTGGTCATGACTTTCTTGAGAATTCATTAGCTGCCACCACCTGGCTGAGCCCTTCCTTTCCCACAGGCAGCTGTGGTCTTTTCTTGTGCCCACCTGTGAGTAAATTTAACTCTTTCCAGTTCTCAGAGGGGAGATGACAACTGAAGCTAATAAGCACCTTCTAGGGACAGGAAGAATCTTTTTTTTAAGTCTTTGAAGTACTTGGCCCACAGGGAGCTGCTCCCATTCCTAACAGGCTTCCCAAAACCCAGGTAATAGTCAGGACCAGTACTGGTCCTTCAGGCATACTCCCTCCAGTCCCAGTGCTAGGAGTTTACTACATAACTGAGGAGCAAAGGTGTGTTGTTTAGTAAATTTTCCTCAAGAAACTAGTCTAATGCAAGGTGATTGCTGCATGTGATCTCAGAGTCTTTCCACCTCCTCTTACTGGCTTTTCCACCTCGCTATGACCACCCTGTGAAATCTCTATGAAATTAGCTAATTTCAAAAATACAAAGGTGGTTTTTTTTTGCGTATAATGGAGGTAGGAAAGGGACCATAATAGTGACCTCACTAAGGGAAAGCCTGCAGTATTAGGCAATCTTTTGTAAGACATTAAAAAAAGTCCACAGAGGAATGACCCCATAAATATGGGGAGCATATTATTGCAGTGTGCACTGTGTGATACAGCAGAGAATCCAACAAGACGTGAAGGTACAGAGGAACAGTCCCTTCTACTTTGTTGCCCACAGAACTATGGTAAGACAACAAATTTAAATCATATTTATTTGCTGTATTACTGCCCCCTGTACAGAATTAAAAGAGCCAGTGGAGCTTTTGAAGAAGTCACCAAGATAGGTGCTTTCTTGAACTCCTTATTCTTTAGCTGATCTGCTGGAGTTTCTATGTGCCATTGAGCTACTTATCTGGTCTTCCGTAGGGACAAAAATACAGACTTACCTAGTGAGTCTGGAGCAGGTCCACCCTGCATCCATCTTTGCAGTCTCCTGTTAGTTCCATGTGAACACCAGGCTGATAGAATTACTCTGAAGAATGAGCAGAAATGAGTGTGTCTGCCAGGTGTGGATTAAGTTGTGTGGTGCTGCCAAATTGTTTGTTTCTCTATAATCCAAAGGGACTCTACAGAGTAAGAAAGTCAGTGAACTAGTACCTACCTGCATTATGGAATGGAGTTTTCATTTTCATCAACTAAACCATGCATTGCCTAGGGCCAAAACCTGGTCTGAATTAGCTTTTAATACTGCAAAAGTCATTACCCTCTTACTAGAGGCATTTACTGGGGTGATTCTTATGCAAAAGCCAGATCTGTCTCTTTTTTTTTTAATTTTATTTTCTTTTTTCCTTTTCTTACAAAGACAACAGTTTATATAAGATCTACATCAGGTCACATATTACTTTCTGTAGTCATGTTTTCCCTCCTTGGTTGTTCAAATAGCACAATAAAAACATGTGCCAGCAGGAAACAGGGAGCAGAGGAAGAAACTTGACTACTTTGCAAACATGAAGGCAACAAACTGATTTCCAGATTCCAGTATTTTCTTAAAGTTATAGACTACTGAAAATTTTAAATGAAAACTACCAGGAAAAATTTAGATCTTTTCCATTCGTATTTTCAGTATTCCCAGTTATACTCTATTTGATGAAATTTTACTTTTCCAGAAAGCATCTCTCAGGACATCAAATTTTTGAGAAATGCAAATGAAGGTGTGCACTCATTTATCTTACCAGTTTGTTCATTGATAAGATGCTTAACAGATGCTATTCTTTGTCCCAGGACCACATCTTTTCACAGATATCATAGAAATCCAAGTGTTTGCAGATGAAGAGAGCACAGTAAAATAGACTGTAGGCAGCAGTCTTCAAAGGTGTAGGCTGAAAGGCTATATAGGAGAGGCTCCCACACTGTAGGCAGAAACCACAAGTTGATGTTGGGCACTGGCAGTGGAGACAACTCCCAGCCTGCATGGAAGTGCAGACTGTAAGTGCCTTTTCATACCATTGTATTTGAAGTGGTGTCACTGCTGTCAGTAGCTGTCTGCAATTAATTGCTCCATGGGTGTGAGGACGAGGTGGGATGAGTAAGGTCAAGAGCCAACAAGGCTGTAGGACCCCATGCTGTCACATACGCACATGAACTGGCACAGAAGCAGTCACTGATGGGATTTTCCCAGACACGTGAACTTTAGAACATGGACACACAGAGACTAGGGCATAAAGGACAATCCAGCTCAGACTACCAGTGTTGCCTCCCTTCATATTTATTATTCCTGGCAGGCCTTTCAGAAGATACAGCAGTATCACAAAGAACCAACAAAAAGTCTTGATGCTAACATGATGTTTAAAGCTGGATGAGAAAATGCCTGTTGTAACACTGCTGACTGAGGCACTCAACATACATTAATAGATGACATGAGATGTGGCTCATCCAAAGAAAGAAAAGGCCCATAAACAACAGTGACAACCAGAAGGAGTTTTGAGAAAGACAGTTTCAGTTTATTGTCAAGATACTTTCTTCCCTCTTTTCTCAGCAAACATTTTAGATAAGTTCTGGTATGTACTAACAGTTTCTCTTCTAGGATGACATGCAATTTCCCACACACTGGTGATCACTTGAGACAGAGCATGTTTGTGCCACAGATAGTACTTTTTGAGTTTCTTTGTTCCCAAAATCCAACCTGGCTCCTCAGAGGTCATCACACAAGAAATTAATCCCATTAATTCAATGACCAATTTATTGCGTTCTCAATTGTAGTTCTGAAGCCCAGGACTTCAGGACAAAAAATTCTAAGAAAAAGCTTTTATTTTTCAAGAGCTCATTTGCCTAGGGTTGTGCTTGACAGTCTAGAAACAAAGTAGTACTGGTGATTTTTTAATCTCAGAAATAACCTATCAACTGCTCTTCATGTCCCCAAGTGCCACGGTCTTCACTTCTGTCTAAAAATTTTGCCCAAAGCCGCATCAGTAAATGGAGCAAAACAATATTATCAAAGTTGCATTTGGGAACAAATGAAGGACTGCCTTCTTGAGCATTTTATTGTGGTACACGTTTTTCCTGTATATCATATCAAGACCTTTCTGCAGAATTTTAAGTTTGGTTCATCTTGGCTAACACAGACTTTTGCTGTAAAAGATAAAGTGTGCTTTGTGTGGAAATATGCCAGTCTCATCGGGGATCACCAGCAGTTAGGTACTGCCTCTTCTGTACATGGCTTACAAGCTACCCCACAGCCACACTTTGGCTTCTGTGCAACCAGGTGGCCCAGCCATATGCTCCCTGCTGCACACATTTTTGTTGTCTTAAGATCTGCTTTCTGAAACGTACTTTTGCTTTGTATTAGGCCTCTGTAAAAAGGTAAATATATGAAAATCATCCTCACTCCCTATTTTATGACTGCTGTACCGGCTATATGAATGTGGACTTTTAAAAAAACCCTTTTGACTCACTACTACTGCAGCTGCCACTTGGGACAGTAATTTACAACAATCACCATTTCTCAGGCAGTGCGTTGCTGATTAAACTGAAACATCATGATTAACGAGAGGATGGCACCATCTTCAGCCACTAGGGCAGCTTCTCAACGGGTGATGCTGCGCCATGGCACTGAGTACTCATCATTTCAATGCTCTTTCACCATGTTTAGAACGGCCTGGAAGTCAGCCTGTTTTTTCCAAATGAAATTACTCGCTATGTTTCTGACACTCCTCTTGCACTGGATTGCAGCAAAATAGACACAAAAATTCCTGCCTTCAGGATCTCTCAATGTATGTTTGACTAACTTTAAAAAGGTGTTAGTTTTCCAAGAATATGGGATTTAAACAACTTAAGTACTGCTACTATGGAAGCATTCTCATTCAGACGGCAGATATGGCATTTTGTTCCCTTGTTCATTGCCAGATTTTATCTGACTTTTGTTAATTTGTATGTCTATGGAAAAGAACATTTGATTTTTTTCCCAGATTAATTTTTACCATCCAAAAAGAAGTCAAATTTTATTTTTTCAAGACATAGTGAATATGCACAAACTTCCGCAGCCTACCTGTCCTGATGGATTTTTACTTTTTTGTTGTTGTTGTTCCTTCAGTAGCTGGAACTTCTGTTTTTATACCAGTTTGGTACAGAAATAAAGCAGTGTGCTGCAGACAGAAGGAACTCATGTACGCTGGGATTGACCTGTCTCTCTTCTGTACATACCCATGCACACACAAATACACACACTTTTGGATTCATTATTAACAGACAATTTCCTACTAAAAATCAATGACATTTTGCATTTGCATTGTTGGGAGAATTGATTGGCCCTTAAAAGGTTGTTCACTCATTATGTGAAATAACCCAACTGCAAAGAGCTGAATTTGCAACATAAAATGTACTCATTCTGCTGTCGAAGCACTATTAAGGCACTTATCCAGTCTTCCAGAACAATACATGACATGTCACTTCTTTATTAAACATCTCTGTGTTTTAATCTTTCAATGCATATTAATTCAGACCAGTACGGCCACAGTCTCAATCAGCTACTGAATACCTGCAAGATTTTTATGCACCACTGATTTAAAATTGATAATGCTACTTTAGGACCGAGAAAATGATCAGTTTTGTGTCAGAAGACTTATCTAATCTTAACCAGTGACTGCTGCTATAAATGGCTTTTCCAGAACTTTGCGGGATCTGAAGAACACCCAACAAGATATATTTGCTTGCAATATTATGAAGAAACTTATCCCTGTGCACAAATGGCCTCTCCTCACTCTAGGAAATGACTGATAAAGTTTAGCAAGTTCCTAGCATACAGGTGTCTCCAGAGAACCATAGCCAGTCGGTAGGAATCACTGGGCACAGGGGTGTTGGTAGAAGTTAGGCAGGATGAATCTGAGCTTTAGTCTCTCTGATCCCATACTCTTTCCAGTTTTCAGGCATGGCTTTTACGTACAGAACCCTTGAAGCTATTGTGCTCGAGCCTGCAGCTGCCTGTCCGGTGTTGCCTGATGTTTCCTCACTTCAGCCTGTTACCGCTTCTCTAAGCACACAGAATTTTGCCTTTTCCTTATCTGCAATGCTTTTTCCATGTTTGACTGACTTTGGCCTTCTCTACGGCATTGTGAAGAAACACGTAGGGCTAAAATTTTTCTTTCCCCTTGCTGTGACTATCCAATGGTTACTTTGCCTTCTTCTCTCTTCTGTACCTGCCTGCCCAATGTCTTACTGACATTCCTTGCAGTCCCTGTACTTCTCAGTAACCTCCTTACTGCACCTTTTCTGCCGTTATCCTATGCCTTCTTCCAGGCTGCGCCTTATGCATGAACGAGCCTCCAGTCCTGGTTCCTCAAAACCACATTTTCATCAAATCCACCTCTTCCTGAATTCTTCTCACTGATTTCCAGTAGCCTTCCAAACCTCCTCTCACCAAGCTATTGTTCCTTGCATAACCATCCTTCATTAAAGTTAATACAGTCCCCTTTTTCCACTGTATGAGCAATGAAAACCTGTAAATACCACGCAGCTTTACAGACATATTAACATGTAATAATTTAGGGGCTCTAATTCTAATGGGGGTTGGGGCTGCGTACATCGGACAGGAGTAAGACAGAACTTTGAACATAAAGGAAGCACAACATGAGTTAATACAGAGCAAAGTATAGGAAAATGTAGAAGTTAAAAACCATTCTCAATAAAAGGACAAACAGAAATTAATCTCAGATCAAGCTTCAACGATGCTAGCTTTAGAGGAAAAGTGTAAACCAACTACAGTTGGTTTCTTCTATGGAGAAGCCCTATAACAGTATGATTAATTAAGCATCAGAACGACAGCAGTCTTCGTTTTCTCTTGAACTTGGTGAAAGTTTGCATATCTTCCCTTCCCTCCGTGGGCTCTGGATGTCTTTAGCAAAGGTTTTCTAAACTTAATCCATACTTGTTGACCAATAAAGCCACAACTGCAAATCCTTCCTACGGAGGAAGCTTATAATTGAAGAAAGTAACTTTGCATTTGGATGTGTGACACAAAGTTAAGCATGTTTTCCTTACCATAATTACATACACACCAAGTTGTTGCCAGTACAGAAAACACAGCCTAAAGCTGTTGTGCTCTTAAGATCTTGTAGTGGAAACTTGGGCTGAGGAGTACACTGCTGAAAAATCCGAGCTACAAACCAATTCTGAGAGCTGCCACAGAGGGTAGATGATATGGTGACACCTCCATATGAAAGTTACGTCAATTGTCTAAATAAATACCGTTATAAGCGCTACTAAATATATTTTAGCCTACCTTTCAGTTTAATCCCACCTACCTGTGTTGCTAATGTGCTGTGTAAATAAGCCAGGACTTTCCAAAGAGTTTCCTATATAGACTATAAATTTATGGCAGCATCAAGTGGCTAGCATCAGGCAAAAAAATAAAAAAAATGGCTAGGCTCCTTCCAAGAGGTACTTTTTAAGTAAAATGCTGCAAAACTTTGCAGAAGTTGCAGACAACAGAACTATGACTCCCTCCAATACTGCAGGTTTTCACTTAGACTATTTCCCCATTTGTAAACAATAAAACAAAGCCTGAGTATTTTCCTGCCAGGATGGTGGTATGAGGACCGGTCAACACGTACGCATGGCTTTGAGAAGGAAAGTACCTGCTGTTGGAAGTGCTCCATGCACTCTGCAGTGCTCTGTGCTCAACGTGATCTGCTCTGAGAGAAACACCGAAGGAACAGTCAGTGACCTCTAGTTCAGATCGATATTAATAACACCTGAAATGTCCTATTTTACCCATTTAGCTTTTCATTTAATTCCAAAAGCCAACAGTTCTTTAAATACATGTAGCATGCACAAATGGGAGAAAGTTTGCTGTGCACCAGTTAATCCCAGCCTTGTTCTGGTGCGTGCAGCTGCATTCACTCTTCACTTCTTTCCTGTACTGCTTATAATCTGGTTCTCCAAGAATTTTAGTTTTCTGGGACAGATTGCAAGTAAGGAGTAGTAGAAACACTCATGTATGATACTGGAAAAAAAAAAAAAAGCTTATGATTATTTCAATTTTTTTAGTCTTAGCATTGACATGCCAAAGTGGGATGGATGCGTAAGTATGCTTTAGTTCTGTCTCTAAACTGAATTAGTAACATTTGCAATGAAAAGTGGGGATTAGTAGCCAGAAGCATGGTTTATGGCATTCAGCGGGTTGCCATACACTGCTGAACACATCTTTTGAAGGAGATATTAATCAACTCAAAAGACAATATGGCAACTGGCAGCCTTTTTCTTTATTGAAGCAAAGTCACAGCATTTTCATCACTATTCCCCTCTTGTGAAGGGAAGAGTTAAACAAAGGCCCCTGAAATTTACATTACTAACAAGTAAAGGATTGAAGAAAGAGATTACAAGCATATTTCTCTAAAATAAATAATCTACAAAGAGTGCTTTTTTCTTTTTAAAAGCAATCTAAAAATGTATAAATTCTACGGTAGGGAGATCAAAAGATATTTTAACAACTTTTAATATTTACAAACAATACAAAAACTGCGCACGCCATCAAATGATGTAAAAATTCTTCTTACAAATGAAAAGCTTCACTCCTACTAAGAACCCCAAACTCCAGCCAATAGTTCAGTTTTAATTAATGGTTTTCTTTACAATTGGAAAACTGTTTAATGTTTTTATTTTCTGTAAAATATACAATAAAAACGAACCTCACTAAATTATTCAGGTTAAAAAAGGAAAAGAAATACTGCAGGCAAATCAAAAAGGAAAGTAACTGTAACTTATTCTTTGGTAACCAAAAGTTAGCAAGTATTTGTATTTCAAGTGATGAAAAGTAATAGCCCTTCCATTTTGACAAATGGAAGAAAGACTTCTGGCAAAACATTACTCCCAAATTTCAATTTTGAAAGACAGGCTCCACCTACAGCTCTGTAGTGCAAGTTCTCAATTTTTATTTATTTATTTTTTTTATAATTCAGAAACTTAACCTTTCCAAACCCCAGCAGTATACAGTTTAATTTCTCTCCCACTTCTCTGTTGTCTGCTCGCAACCTCTGCACACGTGCAGTTGTTCCAGTTCTCTAAGGGAATACTCTGGTCAGGGAAGCAACTCACTTGGAAATGAGTGTTTCGCCAAGTGTACGTGTGTGGCTGCACAGCAGCTAGTACTGTGTTATAAAACTTCGCTCCCTCTTCCATGTTAACTCATGTTTCATTTTCCCTCAGGAAAAAACAAAGTACCCTGGAGCAACTCTTAACCCGGTGACCTATTTGCATTAGCAGGACACGCTTCCTCTGACACTGGGACGTACCCGAGTAAGAAGCCCTGCAGCCCCAGCACCAACTCCTCTACCCTCTCACAGGTCAACGGCACCTCGTCCTACCTCTCTGCTTAACGAATGCACTACGCTGCACCAATGCAATGCTTTTGAAGCAAACGTCCAGCTTGTACCACAGAAGCCTTCCCATTCCTCTTTTTCAGGCTTATTCCTAAATTTTGCTTGCACAATTGCAGTCTCAAGAAAAAGAAAAACTTCACACCCCTACAGGCTCTGAGAAAAATCCCTCCCCACACCCCGCAAGAGGACTTCTAAGGCTTTACACAAAAATTTCAGCTGTTACTTTCTTTAAGCCACAGACCATTCATTCAAAGCAAGTCCTCCCCACCCCAACCCAACCATGCAGAACTATCATTGCTTCGGCATTTAAACACACACATGCAGTTCATGGAATAAATGCTCCGTGAAGTAAACTTGTCCTGATCTGGGCTTTCTTCTGGAATCTAGTCCTCTGTCATTTTCTAGACAAATATCCAATGCCTTCTGTCACAGCCTCTTAACTTTCTTCAGCTGAAGGACTTAGATACTTCCCCGAAGTACCTGGCTGAGTCATTAAGTCTAGATGGGTTGGATCCAAGGTCTCCTTGCAGCCTGGCTCCTCGGCATATGGAAAGTCATTCATGTCTATTTCATCACTGTTAAACATATCGAGCTGCCTCTCTTGCTGCTCTTCCAAAGTCCTTCGGACCCTGCCCTCTGACTGCTCCACCACTTCCCCATCTCCTTCGCTAATCACAGTCATGGGGCTGCTCTGGATGCGGTTGCGGACATTGTACTTGCTGCTGGCAGCGGAGGGGGGCGTTCGCGATCGGCCGTACCTAGTGCCAGAAAAGGACATGCTCCTTGGCATCAGGCCCTCGCTCTTGGCCCACTCCTCCTGGGCCCGTTTGCTCTTGCTGGGCGAGCAGCTGGCAGGGCTGTCAGAAAGGTCAGGGGAAGCGTCTGTCTTTGCTCGGTGGAACCGCGGGTCCGTATTCTTCAACATCTCTGCTGCTGACATGCGGGAGCTGGTGTCGCAGCGGCTCCCTTTCTTCAGCAGCAGGGCTTTGAAGTTGTCGTTGCTGGTGCTGCTCTTGCGAACGCTTCTCTGAATGGATCCTGCTTGTTTAAGGGTAGACAAGGTTGGGGAAGCACCAGTGGGCGTTACGGGGGGTGATGGAGAATGGTTGCGGGTGCGCTCGTCTTCAGAATCCTTACGGCCAAGGACTTTCCTTTTGGATCTGAGTTTGGAAAACAAAAAAGAGAAAACAACAAATGAAACTTTTTACCTCACTCAGTTTAACTCAGCTTAGAGGGATGACAATGAATTAAGCTAAAGCCACGAGAGGGAGAAGGGAGAAGTAATCTAAATCTAAAGTATGAGCAAGAACACCACCAAAACTGTAAAGGCATTAATGCAAGTATTGGAGGTACATGCTAAATGCATTATTCTTTTTCTGCAAATCTGGGACAATGAAACAATAAACCTGGCAATACTGATGTCCAAAACACTTTGAGTCTGTTTAGCAAATCAAATTTTCTGGAGTCACTATTCAACTGCTAAGACTAATTCATTAAGAAGATAATTCTCAATGCCATTTTTCTGTTAGTTTGGGGATTTGATTAAAAATATGCCTCCAAATATGTGTTGTTTTTTTTTTTTTTTTCCTGTTTCATTTAATGCTTTCTGGAGAATTGGTGTATTTTAGTGCACTTCACTTAGAAAAGGATATTGCAATGCACTGCTTCTGCAGTTAAGAACAAGTTAAGTGAGGCAGACATAACCATCCCTTCAAAAACCCAAATTAAATCAATAGTGAAAACCAAGTTTTCTAGCTTCTAAATCCACAGTCCTGTTGGTGCTCTACCATTGCAACTCGTTGACTTAACGAAGGAGAGCCCAACTTTCTGAATGAAAGTTCTCTCTCCACGTGAAAGGACTCAGTGTTTTTAATTTAAATGTAAAGTGCAGTGATAAAAAAAAAAAAAGAAACAAGCATAGGACTGAGAATAAGTGGAAACTGGAGTTCTATTGCCCCATTTTTACATTATTAGAAATCTTAAAGAAAGGGATGTATAACATGCCTTGTATCTGTAGCAAAGTTGCTTTGCTTCTTTGCGGGCTAAACAAGAATGAATTCAAGAAGATTGAATAAATCCTAATTTTACATATTCTCTTTTGCCAGAAGTTTAAAACAAGTCAGCAGACTTGGTACAAATACAAGATTATCATGGTATAATTCCATATTAATGTTTATCAAGGATGTGTCCAATACACACCGTTCCCCTTGTAAAACAGGATTCTACTCAAGGCAATCTTTAGCTGTACTTTCTTAGAGGGTCTGAGAATTTGCCATGGCAAGCTCAAATGTTTTTATGCATTGCAGCCTACTGACAGAAAAAAATACAACAAAACAAAGTAGCAGGATCCATCAGCTAAGTGGGTGGCAGCAACAGATACTGCCATAAACTCTGCCAATACTTAGGAGCGATCCTGTCTCTCTAAGTAGTTAAGTTCACAAATACACCACTTGTGATACCCCCCACAGGCAACTGTAACAGCTGCTATTTTCAGCTGCTGCCGCTGCCACTTTTCTGTCTGAGAGAAGAATGTAATACCGACATCCATTCAGCCTGAGGATGAATGGGCCACAGAAGATAGCATAAGGATAAAACGATGACTTTGGTAGTGGCAAACTTGAGAAGCTTGTCTAGATTTGACTGTGTGTCAGTACCATAGGCAGCAAGTGATCCGGTGCTTGGATGGCTCTATAATGCTGCGTGCAAGCACGTGTGTGAATTGGTTACAGGGAAGAGACTTCCTTTCATTAGGATACTGACTGCCTATGGGTATCTTTAAACACTCCAGAGCTGAGGTTGTACTGCTGCCAAAAATCAAATTAAATTCCAAAGAAAAACAGCACAAAACTCAATTTCAAAGATCTGCAGGGAAAGACTTGGTTATCCTGGCTCGAAGTAACTCAGCAACACGGTGAGTGCAGGGCAGAGTGGTCAGTTTGCTGACAGCATTTAACCAGTTTTTCTCAGCATGTATAAATTATGGCAGAGACTTGGAATTAAGAACCAGATTTGGTTTTGGTGGCTTTTCAGACAGAGATAGGATATATATTCAAACAAAACTGTGACTTAAACTTAGCTTTTTCTTCCTGCCCTTGACGCACATACCACCAAATTTCTTGTCTTACTCTAAAGGACATATTCAAGAGTGCCAATCACTGAAATAATACCTTTTAGAAACGGAGGGAGGGGAACATTTTTGATTAACTAACAACCGAGGAAGATAAGTGGTTCAAGTCTAAAGCCAACAAAAGCAAGGTCTTAATAATAAATGTGTCAAGCAGTTTTAACTATGTCACATCCAGTTCCATTGTCCATTTCCCCATAAACTCATGAATTCCGTGTATGTGCATACACACAGAGAGCCACTCTCTATCCGCATACAAAATGGAAAAGGTTACTGGCCAGAATACTTCATTCTAAAAACAGACTTGTCGCAGTCCTAGTGAGTGCCATGCAGCATGAATGCAACAGACCGTTTTTAGAAAAGCTCCTATGGGCCAAATCCTAAGGGATAACAGTTATAAAAAGTCAGTGTCACATATATGTCATTTTTGTAACATCTGAAAAGAATAGTTTCACAAATGAAAGAAAAAGCATTTGCATCCCAAGTGGTCTCCCAAATCCTAGCCAACTTCTCACAAAGGGCTTTCTCTGTCCCTCAGTACTGATGTAGAAGTCATGCACATATGTGCAAACTGACCAGACACCTGGATCAACATATCTGGATGCCACTAAGCACTTTCTGTGACCAGGAGATGGCCCCTTCAGATTTTGAAGTAAAAGACAGAGCCACAAGATGGCACTACCACTACACTGATACTAGTCTAAATGCAAGCTTATAATTCAGAGAGTGGTTATGGTCTTCTGTGTGTACTGTTTAAATGGTGCACACGTTCCATTTTGTGTTTTTAAGCTTTTTTTTTTTTTTTCCTTGCAAACCTACCATGAACAGCATGGAAATGTAGTTGCCTATTTTGTTTTCAAGGGAAATGAATAATGTCATTAATAAGAGCCAGTATTGCACATTTCATTCATGAACCAGTTTGACACAAAACACCCGACCTCAGGCTGGATTATGGCAAACTATAATCCAGCGTTTGCCATATGTTTTGCCATATGACTGACATGTTGCGTTACTTGCCAGTTTCAGCCACGCTTGCCATGAAGCATTAGCGTTGAGCCTCTGTCCCAAACTGCACCATATAAGCAGCGAAGAGTAAAAAGAGATGGAGAACGAGAATGAAAACAAAAAGATACACAGAAAAAGCAACAGTAGAGTTAATATGGCAGATTGAGAACAGTACAATAAATACTAGATGTAACTTGATATTTTAAGAGGCAGGATATTTATAATATAATCTATATTGATTTAACCAAATAGCTTTTAGTTCAGAATGAATTAAATATATTGCAAAACAATAAAACACAAGCTCTTTTCCACATGTTTTCATATATAGCCTTAGTAGAAAGCTGATAAATGTGTGCTTTCAGTTAAAGCAATGACTGTTGTAACTGGGTGTTTTAGAAAAACAATGTCAATTAATTTTTGAGGGAATTAACAGACCAGGCAGTACGGACAGGGAAATTTCTACAGTACCTGTGGATGGCTGCAAAAAGATCCTCAGTAGTCCTTGGTCTCGCTGGTGTTGCCACTCCGTCCGTCTCTTCCCCATAACTACTGCTTGGCAGGAAGGAACTATTTGCTGTATCCGACTCAAACACCTCGGCTATGCAGAAATAATGAACAATGCTGTCAGTCCATCACAGGAACCCAACAGATTTATAATCCTGAAATCACCCCTCTTTGCTTCCAAGGCAAAACACCCAAGGGATTTAGCAAGTACACCAGTCGTTGTTGTGATTTCAGAATACACTCGCTTAGGAAACTGCAGTGCATGAAAAGCCTGTGCTTGTTCACACACATGCAGAGTACGATGCTGAAAGAATATTTTTATGGTTTCCATTAAAATGCAAAATCAAAATCAACAAAGCTAACCATGTTCTCATAGCATGTTTTAATCCTAGCAGTTATATAAAGCATCATTTTTAGTTCCACGTCTGCGATAACGAGATGTCAGAAAGGAATAAGAAATGTCATCAATTATTAATCTGATCCCTGCAACTTTCTTTAGGCTTTTAGCTTTAACTACTGTAAGAGCTTCTTTTCTCTACAGAAGACCATCTGACTGCTCGGATTGCTATCCTCACTCCCCACATTCTTTAACATAGCTATTGCTACATCTGAAGAGGAGGAAAAGCGAACAGACTCACCGCTTTCGTTCTCTTGAGATAGGTGCCCGTCAGTGTTACTGCCACTGTCTTGGCTGCTGCCTGAACTGCTTCCTTCGTCAAAAGCAGGCTGCTCCTCCTGCCTGGCTTCTTCTTGATCTGGTGATGCAGCAGGCTGTGCCACAAAGGCACTAGCTCCCACTGTTTCGGAGAAGGTGACTCCGGCAGCTCCTCCCTCTGGAACCAGGCTGCCAGAGTCCATCTCGCTAGAGCTGAGTCCATCTGTAAGACAATTTCTCGCCTCCTCGCAGTGTGCAAGCACAGCGTCTCTCTTAGTTGGGCTTGGTGCGCCTCTGACAGTATCACTCACTTCAGCTATTTTCTCCACTGTAAGATCTAACTGTGGAGGTGGTACAACGAGGAACAGTTTGGGTTTCTTTGAAATGGGAGGTGGTTTCTTGTTTGGCAATACGACCTGAGTCTTGTCTGGAGATGCTGGTGACCCCTGAGGTGACATGGCAGAATGGAAGTCTTTGCTCTGCACTGGAGACTCGGGCGTGTCTTCGGTAGCTGTCCCCACTGAAACAGCTTCGATAGACCTGCTTAGACCTACTGTACTTGCAGATTTTTGATCGCTGTCAAGCGCAGGTATGTTGTCAGAGGGAGTCAGAGGAGAACTCTGAGCCAGTGTTTGGGCTGAGTTTTTAAATGAAGTGCCATGAGTTTTCATCTCCTCTTCACCTAAGCTGTTACTGAGTCTTAGGGAGAGAGACGGCTTTAGGGAAGACTGCGATGATGAGCTTACAGTACCCTTTTCCTGAGAGGTGGTTTCAGAAGCAGATTCGGGTGATGGCTCACCTTCTGTTGCTTTTTTCACAGACCTCAGCTGCACCATTTGCAATGCTTTGGTAGTTACTAAGGGCATCACGGGTCTTGATGCATCTTGCTTGTTGAAGGGCTGTTTCACTGGGCTGTAGCAAGGATCTTCCTGATTACGTTTCTTAAAAGAATACTGTGGGTATATTGTTGCACCCTTTGTCAGCTTCGGATCAAGAGGTGGTGCTGGTGGCGGGACAGCTAAGGGGAAAGTAGTAGGAGGAGGAACAGGGGAAGAGAATGAAGTGACGGAAGTTTCTTGTGGTAACCACTGGACACTGTGGGCAAAGGAAGAATTTGCATCAGCTTCTGGCGGAGGAGGGGGAAATGTAGGAGAGGCTGGCGATAGTGCTAGATCCATGACTTCTGCTGGAGGAGGAGGAGGGGGATAGGGAGGAGAAAGCTCAGGGCAATGTGGAGGAGGTGTTGAGAGAGGAGGTGTTGGAGGAGGTGCACCAGAATCCAGAGGAGAGCTCGGGGTGGGGTCCATTTTCTTCACACTCATGCTCCCTT
Organism: Anser anser; assembly: GCF_964211835.1. Lineage (NCBI taxonomy): Eukaryota > Metazoa > Chordata > Aves > Anseriformes > Anatidae > Anser > Anser anser. The sequence goes on from NC_139722.1 coordinate 63,422,679, forward strand.
CAGTAGATGTATTTGAAGAAAGAGAAGTGGATGATGAAGAAATGGAGACTGAAGACAGAAGAGAGGATTTCCTTTCAGGCACTTTAGGTTTCAGCTTGGATTTCCCGTTTCCTGATGATGCAGATTTTAACAGTACAGGCACTGGAGTAAGCGCAGTGGGCGTATTGGACTGGCTAGAGTACCCACTGGATGGTGATGTGACTCGGTGGGATTTCTCCGGAGAAGTGCTCTTTGGTTTCGCCAGTCCACCGGGCACTTGTGGCACAGAAGCCCTCGAGCCATCGCTGAAGTGGCTGATGCTGTAATCACTGAGAGCAGACGACGTACTGGCAGAATGGGTCACCGGGGACTTTACCTGGTCATCCGCCACCGCAGCGTAGTCGCTGTAGTAACCCCACTGGTCGGCATACTCGGACTTGATGCTGCTCGTTTCGCTCTGGGAGGGGGTGACGGTGCAGATGGAGTACAGGTTTGGAGCGGTGGTGGACATCATGCTGCTGCTTGCACTGACCGAGCTTTGGCTGCGAGAGCGCAGCACCCAGGGATCCTCGTAATCGCTGCAGGGGCTCTGGGAAGGGGAGCTGCTGTTTTTGCACTTGAGATTCAACTGCAGAGAATGCTGGAGGGTGGCAATTAGGGTTTCATCAAGTACCTGTCCGTTGGACTGGGCTTTTTTCTTGGGTACCCTTCTGAGTGAGTCTGTTCTAGATGGTGGCAAAGGTGGCTTCTTTGCCTTCTTTAGAGAGATGTTTCTCACCAGGGATTTGTCACCTTGGCCCGACGGGTCATCCTGATGTTTCTTCTCCTTTCCTTCAAAGACGTTAACCACGCTGTCTCTGGGGTTCCCAAAACCATTAGAGCTATTGCATGGCATGTCTGACTTCAGCCCAGAGTCCACGGGCATGGAGCTGTAATAACCATCCTGCTCCACAGAATACAGAGAAGTAGAATCTTCTCTGGCCGACGTCCTCTCCAGGCTGCTGCTGCTCAGGTTGCTACCAGGAGTGGCACAGCCTGGTGTGGTACAAGCCACCTTGCGTGAAGAAGTCTCGCTATTTTCCGCAGACTTGTATAGCCAATGCTCTGTGCTGTTCACTGCTGCTTGCGTTCGCTCCCCTGAATAGCTAGATTCACTCCTACCATCGCTGTCCTGGGACTGGTTTGGTAAAGAAAGATTGTTTCTGCAGCCGTAGTTCGCACTCTGAGATCCAGCCTCTGCATTTCCAGGAGTGCTGAGAGAGACAGCAGAGTCACCAAGAGAGAGCATCATGACAGTGTTAGATGGGATGGTGTCTGAAGTCTGCGAGTGACGTGTGGAGCTACTCTCACTCCAGTTACCACTTGAAGAATGGTGATCTTCTTTCCCGCTTATTGCATTACTGGCAACAGGATTGTCTCTTGGCTTTGGGTACACAGCAGAGCCGCCCATTTTATTATCCAATGATCCAGCACTCTGGGCAGTGTGAATAACAATAACTTCTGAGGAAGATGACAGCGTTGCATTGGGAATGACGCTCGTTGAGTAGGTGGCATGAGGAGAGACCACGCATGCTGGGCTCGTGGACTTTTCACTGTCATAGCTTCTCACCTCTTGAGACTTTGGCCGCGAAACAGTCCCTGTCGTGGGATTATTCCTCAGATGCACAACACCATCATCCACTTGCAGTTTACTTATCTGGTGGGGTAAAGTGCCAGCAATGTCTTCTGTCTGCCTAGAGATGCTCTGTGTCTGTTCTAGGGACTGCAGAGACACTCTTGCACCAGCCCGAGGCAAGCTGTGAAAACCCATGTCACTATTTTGGCGAGAAGCAAATATAACTGCGGCAGAATCACTCATCACCGACATGTTTCCAGATGAGCTGGAGAACTGAGACATCTGGGCTGCAATGCCTTGTCCTTTCTGTGCTCGTATTCTTCTCATTGAAGGGGGCACAACTTTAACTTCCTCGGTCTGGCAGCTGGTGTCCTTGGTTTCAGACCGCTGCATAGCAGAGCGATAGCTGTCTAGTCTCCCTAGCGTGGAACAGTGGTCTGGGACATACATCGAATGCCCTCGGAAATCGCTTTGGCCAGTGCCAACTGCTGGAGTCAAAATAAAATAATTATTCCTTGAAGCACAAATTCACGTTTATCTTCTTACTCATTTAAAAGCAACAACAACAAAAAATCAGCAATCTGCTTGATCCCCAATCTCTTGAAGGTAATGCCTCCTGAAAAAGAATCTGTAACAATGGATTTTGCACAGGCATTCCTTATTTTCTGCATTTCTCTTCCCTTTTTCCTCATTACTAAGAACCTTCTGCTTACAGAACCGTCTGTGTTCCTGCCGCACATTCGACACATGAAATCCTCTTTTTATGACATGGTAATAATTTCCATAGTAATCAGTTATGTCAGAAACCAAGTAGCACTGTTTGACTTCCAGGAGGCAAAGCAGCGGGAACAGACAAAAGCCTGAGAAATGTGAAGTGTGTTTCCATGCTAATGCCTCGTGCAATAAAGAAAAGGGGAAGGAAATCTGGAGACTAATGTGAATAATCATGTCTGCTTTTTAAAAGCATTAGACTTCAGAAAAAATGTTCAGTAGACATGGCTAGCTGTCCAGGTCTTGCCATTCTTCTAAAAGGAGGCTAACACACTGAAACATGCATTGTTTTACTGTAAATAATACACATGCTATAACAACATTTATACAGAAATAGGATCCAACACTACAAAGAAAAACGTTAAATAACATTTCTCCACACAACTGCTTTCTATTTATCACCGAGGAATAACTCCAGGAAATGGGGAAAAGAAACAGCTAGTACTAATGATTATCTCATCGTCAGCACCACCAGAAAACCAAAAATAACTGTACTTTAAAAGATGAAATAATAATGATATATTGGCATAAGCAGACTTTGAGGACAATAGAAAAACTGTTTTAATTCAAAATACAGCATCCCTGGGTCAGTAGAAAGGACCCTAAGGTTCTTTTACATTTACATTTTTATTGGTAGCTGCCTTAAAATCAAGAATACAGCTTTAAAATTAGTCTGTGTAAGGCTCTTGCTTTTCGATTCAGTCGCACCACTTTATAAATAGCAAACACAAGAGGCAGCCATGCTGCTGGAGATGCGTGTAAGAATGCTGCACATGTCACTGCAAGGGAAAATTGGTTATTTCAAATCTCCACCTTAAAGCTGCTCTCAGGAGAGATGCGGTAGCACAGCTCAATAGGACTGTACTCTTTACATTTACTGTACGGAACCGGATCAGGAAGATAGGTATTCTTATCGTGCAGCTTTAAACACCACTTAAAGGACATTTAATTATCCTTATTCTTGGCAGCCACAAGAGGCATTTAGGATAAGGAAAAGAGGGCTCTGAAAAGACTAGAGTGAAAGCAGCACACACAAGAAGATTGTTTACTTCTTTTTCCCAGGCACATAAGTAGTCTTCTAGCAGCTTGAAGCCTATTTAGTTTGCTTTGTGTAGATTTCTCTTGCTGTCATGAAAATGTAGCCTCTTTCTGCTCCTAGTAAAGATTTAGAGCAAAGCTAGATACTCAGATGCTGGCAAACATCTTGGATAATCTAATATGAGATGCTGTCAGAGCAGATGGACTACTGCAGCCAATCAAAATAGCTATTTGCATACCCTGTATACAGTTATTAAGAACAGTACAGTAAGAATAAATATTTTTGCTTTCCACATTTTCCTTTTTATTTTTCTTTAGAGAATCAGTGTCCCCCTCTGGTTAAGAGAGAGGAAACCATCTAAGCAGACATTGTGAATGTTTCTGGAGCTGTGACATGCCTGATAACAACTGTTAGCCAATTAAAAATATCCGGTAATAAAAATTTGTGTACTAAGTTCCATAAAAAAGCAAAGAGGTGGGTTACTTTTCCTCTTTCTACCACGGTGAAATACACGCACACACGCGACACAGAGTGAGGGGGCTGGTGCAGAATGAAGCTGTAAGCACTACAGCATCTAGTACTGTAACATACTGACCTGAGGCTGAGAGAACCTCATTTCAGCATGTAATCTATTTGTTCACACAGGAAGCTAAATGCAGTCCAACTCACAAGCAGCTTAACACACATGGACAGTTTATGCTTCTTTAAAAAGTTCCTGCTAGGGAAGGCAAACGGCAAAGCAGCACAAGACTGGACTTGCTAACCTCCTCTTTCCTCTTTTCAAAACTAGGAGTTCCAGAATGTGATATTGGGACACAATGACGACTGCAAATGCAAACGATGCTTTAAAATGGGAGAAATACAAAATTAAACCATGGTGCTATCTCTGAAACCACGGTGCTGCTAAAGAAGAGGACAGGGACCCTACTCTTGTCAATCCAAGCTAGGCCCTTTTCCCGTACGGATGACTGTACCCAAGTGACTGCTGGAGCAGCTCCTGCACCATCCCCTCACACCCAAGGCCAGGCAAAGCCTGGAGCCTGCTGGCTGGCCCGTGCTAAACCTGTGCTGGAGCAGCTCACTAACGGGGGGGCAAGGCGAGTGACCGCGGGATGCCGCTGAGCATCAGCCCCTACCCTGTGCTCATTACTAGAACAGATGTATGAATAGGGATATGTTCAGGGAAGGGGCTTTCCATGGTTCGTGCTATTAACTTTGAGGTCTGAACTATTTTTTGTAGATATGCAGCATATTCTGAATCATTTCAGCTTTGTTTTCAGCTTTACATGTATGCACAACCTCATGCAAAGCTGTAAGGATTTACTTGCCCTTTTTAATAATACAATTGCTCTTCTTCCTCTGTTTCCTGTAGGGGGACAACAGAAATCTGCAGGGAAACTGGTTCAAAAACAAACAAGTAAACAAAGGACCACTGAGGAATTGTGTGCTCTTTTAAAATGTTGAGGGTTTTAAGGTTTAGGTGAAATTCAAAGTACAGCAGTAAGGATTATTTTATTTGCATTTTCTAAATATACTGAAAAGCCTTCACTTGCTTCTAGAGTAACTAAAAACATAGTGTTTGTTGTTTGTTTTTTTTTTTTCCAAAAATTCTTAAAATCAAACTGCCTTTGTTAGTACTGAAGCTGAGAGATGAACAGTCCAATTCTATGGGACAGCTCACAGTGTTATTTGAATATTAAATTAAAAATTCTATGTCTATCAAAAAAACCCCTCTTATTAAGCAACAGTCAGAAGTTACAGGAGTTCTGTAACACCAAAAATCTGGGATTAAAGAATAATATCCACAAACCCATCTAGTTACAGGGACAATGTCTGAGCAGACAGCAGCAAGAACTTATTGCAGAAACGGCCATCAGGTTACAGATGCTGAATGTTACTAAGTCAGAAGTAGCTGCAGTTTGGTAGTATGATAAATGTGGATGAAAATAATAATATTCTTGTCTGCATTTTGTATTATCCTGTGCCCAGCAGCCCTGCAGCCAGCACAAAGTCCACCAAAGGAGACCTGTATCTGGACTCCTTTCTTCTTCGTTACCCCACTTCTTGCTATGCTGAAAATGCTGAAGTGATTTTTTAAGGGCAAATGCTCTTCCTTAATGCACATGTTCAGTGTAGACCCCAACAGCAAATAAAGAACACCCCCTACCTGGAAGAAGAGGAGTATGCAATACATTTAACATCTTTTGCATGAGAACACAGAGAAGAGGCTCAAATGCATACCTGAGCTCCAAGCACTTAATTCAAGATGGGGAAAGCTGGTGTAACCTGTATATGCCTGACTCTGGTGGTTACTGGGTATGACAGAGACTAAGACTGTGCTAATTTGATGAAAAGAAAAAAAAAAAAAGGGTCTGCATGTAATCCCTAGGGCTGGGTAGCAGCTCCTAGAAAACTCACTGTCTCCCCGTGACTCTGTCTGATCTGGTGGCACCAGCAGCCTGCTGCAGCAGAAGGGTCCTCTGTGCATTGAAAGGAGGGTGGAAAACTGAGGATTTGAGAGGATAAAGTGTGTGTTGATATCACAGAGAACATGCTTGTTTCAACTGGTGTATAGAAGCAAGCTCTCTTCCCAGACTACTTCTGACTAATCATTTCTACTCTAAGCACTTGTCTCTTCTGCCATAGGCACATTCCTAGGATTTGTTCCTTTCATCTTCTTTCTTCTCATGCCACACCTAGCAATCCTCCTCCAAACCTGGTGACCTGGCCAAGTCACTGTTCAGGCACCACAACTTCCACAATGTTACAAAAAAAAAAAAAACACCAAGAAAACAGAGATCCTTCATCTGTTTTACCCTAGTGCCTGCATACCAATGATTTTTAACAGATGCTCAACAAGAAACAGACAAGTACATCAGGCTCGGGGTAATTTCAGGAATTTTCACTGTGCTCCATGCATCTGTAATCTCTCAAAGGGGAGAAAAACATTGCAGAGGATCCTGCAATACGTTTCCACGCTGCCAGATAAAAAATATCCTGAATCCTTGCATATATCCCTGCCACCCTGAGAGGGAGAATTCTGATGCAAATATAGGGAATTGAAACTAATTAGTGAAACTAGTTAGTTTCGGTAACTGAACATCCAGCCCCTGGTAAAAAATTATATCCCTGACATCCCTGTGTTTCATTCCCCTTATCAAAAAGCTGATGATACTTGCATACTTTGTAATGCTCTGCTCTGGGTGCAATGTTGAGAAACTCAGCTGAAAAAAAATAGTATTAGTTAAAAGGCAAAATAACTCTGAGAGTTTCTCTCCAAAGACTGTTTAAAGTTGCAACTTGAACCAGGATGCAGAATTCCTTGCCTTGAATAGCTGGGTTCTTGCGTGTGTTCCTGGAGGACCCCTGGTACCTGGGACCTTTACCTGCAGGACCCTTAGTTTGAATGACTGCTAGCACTGCTAGCACCCAAGGGACTGATTGGAAAAGAACATCAGTTAAGAAGAGTCTCCAAGAGAACAGCTGAGTTCCCAAGGATCAAAAGGACACAAATGCGCACATTTGTTTGAGGTGGAATGGTTTCCTATAAACCATTTCAAAGGAGTACCAAACGGGGTCCTGAGCTGTGCCACAAGAAAGCAGGCGAGGGACTGAGCGTTCAGGTGTCAGTCATATCCACTCTGACGACTGACAGAAAGCCCTGTAGATGACAACCTCTTGTGAGCTACTGAAGATGGGAGGCAGGGAAACAAGTTGAAGAAAGCATATGAGGTTGTTCTGACCCTCTGAATCCTTTTGCTTGGAAAAAAAAAAAAAAACAGTAGATGGGGAAAAAACCACACAGCCATAAAGGCCCTGAGTTGCACCTGAAAAAAAGGTCAAGAAAGGGGATGAAATCATTCAAGGAAAGTACATGCAAAGCATGAACTTGTCAGACCTTCTTTGGTAAACCAAGAGGACAGAAACTTTCCACTAGAATAAAGAAAAGCAAGATGTCTGGCAGAAGAAGAAGAAATCAAAAGGTAGAAAACTTGAAGGTGGTTTCCTCCCTGCTGCTTTGGTGAGACATGCTCACTTGGAAGATGAACTGCACTGTCTGTGGCAGAACAGATACCATGGTCTGGGACCTGCTCCTGCTGCAAGTCCAGGACAGCAGAAACTGTTCAGCAGTACCTGGGTCTGCACTGGCACAGACTTTTGGAGTAACATGTGCAATCAGGTAAGTTGTAGCTGCACAAAAAGATAGTTAGTCTGAGTCAGATCCTAGATCACTGACACAGAGAAGGGACCATAAAAACACGAAGGCATTTTGCTGCCTTTATTTCAGTCTGGAGAGCTGAGAACATGTGAGGGAAGCTGAAGATTACCAGGAGCTGAGATATGAGCAAGGCCTGTGACAGGTTCTCCCAGAGAGCTGCTCATCCGTACCAAGGAGAAGAGAATCATCTTCTTGCCTGAGGGGAGAACACCGGTTTGGATAAAAGGTACTATCTGAAAAAGAGAGCTAGAGATGACGGATATTAGCAACACAGAACAGAGAAACTGACATAGCACAAAAGTGTGAAGTAAATTAAAGCTTCTTGCCCTTTTTGAAGTTTTGATCCAACATTGACTCCACTGACATATATATAATTAAATTGAATGTATGTTCTATTGAATATATGTTTTCTACAAGACAACAAAGATAATTCAGAGGTATGCAAAACTACTTTTTTGATTCCTACGTTTGGCAGAGAAAGAATACTTCACCTTTTTTTATTTTGCTGTTGCTCTGCTAAATAGTACTGAGATGCTCCTGCTGTCAGACAGCAACTGTTGAGAGAATAACCAGCATCTCTAAACTAGCAGGCATCTAATACTCTCAGTCTGCCTCAGAACCACATCCGTCACACTGCATTTTATTTACACAACGTTTTTATGCGGAAGTTTCCAGGCCCTGCAGAGAGTGGTTCATCGCTGGAACACACCTGTGAAAACACGGCTGTGTTACAATTCTCCAAAGTAGGAATGCTTAAAGATACTTTCAGCACATGCCTCGTGGGTACCGTTAATGATTCCTTTCAGTATGTTTGGCTAAATTCTATGAGGGTACCATGGCCGCTGAGCTCATGCCAGCAATCAGCATACGATTTCTCTTCTGTTTGGCCTTTTTTGTTCCAAAGGAGCCAAAGCAGCTGGGGGAGAACCCCAGCAGCTTGGCCCGGCAGAAGCTCTTCCAGGCTCTCTAGCAAGAAAGGAAAATAGTTCAAGCTTGGTTGAAGCTTTGAGGTTCTCTCAAGTTTCTGCTTCCTTCTGAAGAATAAACAAGAGGTAACAAGAATCTGCTGTACGTGTTGGTTATTTAGCCTGTGCACAGCAACTTTGGTGTACCAAGGGATTTTAATCTTTGTGTAAATATTGTAGCCATTCACAGCAATGCTTCAGGGGAGAAACAAAGAGATTTATTCAGCTGAAACCACAGGAAGAATGTCAATAGGCACAATGCAATTGCTTGATTTGGAGTTTAGTCCGGATCCTTGTTCCGATCAAATGAACTGTGGAATGTTTTAAAACAACTCGATGTTTGTTTTGGGACAGTGTAAGAGAAATAGGGAATGGATGGCTACAGAAATATCTGGGGAGTGACAGGGGAGAAAAGGCAGAAAGTGCACTGAACAAGGGTGAGGGAGATATAATTTATTCCCAGCCTTGCCAGCAGCCTGGTGGGTGACTCCAGCAAAGTCACTTCACTGCAGCACGTCTAGTTTTTCCATCTATAAGATGAAGACACTCTTCAAACACACTTTGTTTCTAGTGATGGAAAGCAACACGCTAACAGGATGCAAACTGCCGTCAGAGAGCTTTCCTGGCATACATTTTGCTGTCTGGATGATACGCAACCAACACAGAAGCAACATGAAGCTACTCGGGACAACTTCCACTGTAGGGCAGATGGCTGAAGCACTGCGTGCCTGCCGGTTGTAGGCCAGAGAACCAGCCAGAGAGAGCTCCTACAGTGAGGTACTGTCAGCCCTAGAATTTCCGCCACTGAAAATAGGAGCCAAGGAAAACCTTCAAGCAGTGCAACATGAAATGTGCTCAGCGTGAGATGAAAGAACAAAATCAAGACCACAGAACCTATTGCCCTTAGCAAACAGACTGGCAAAAGTCACAAACTCTTAAGATATTCACTGAAGATTTCTTTTTAACGTAGATGCCAACTGCGTTCTCTGTTTATTCCACCAGGTAAACTGCCATTGATGTTTTCAAGCATTAAGCATCGGTCTGAATTGGTCACGAATGTAACCTCCAAGCTTAAGAGATGCTGTCAGCAGGAAGCATTCTCCTCACATCCACACAAGTACAGTTGCCAGTCATTTCAAAATTCACCTGCCTGAAAGAGAGTCAGGAACCCCTAAAAGTAATAAAAGGTAGATTAGAACAAAGGGCTCTGCTTTGCTCAGCTCTCTGCCCTCAAGGTAGGTCCTACCTATGTCAAGAAAATCTCTACAGAAAAGTGAAAACTATGACCTTGGTATGTATGTAATTTTCAGAATACCACACTCAAGAACACTGCAAGAATCCTGAAAATGAACAGTTTAAGTGATACCCAGTGTCAATTTTGCATTTAAGAGGCAAAAACTCTTACTAAGAATAAAAACTCTTATTAAGAATAAAAACTCTTTTATTAAGAGTAACCAAATACCATGTTTCATGTAGCTTTGTTTGATTAGAACAAATCTACTTTAACTTTTGAGCTTGCTTATAGCTGATTGCAAGGCTGATAAATGGTTGTCGTCCCAAGAAATAAATTCAAGTTCTGACCTCCAGGAGGACTCTAGGCCTGGAAAGTGTCTCTTGCCAGATAGCAAGGTCCATTGTGGACAGGAGGAAGGGAAAACACATTTTGAGGAGGAGTTCCCTATGGCAGGGACAAAACAGCATCCATCCCATAAGAAGAGATCGACAAAGACACCTCACAGCTTTGGACAAATCTCAGAGCAGCAGTTAGACATAAAATCATTATGTGAGATCCAAAGGTAATAAAACTTAAAGTTGCCACTTGAAGACTCAATGCAGGGATTGGACAAGTGAATTTGCTTTCTTGAGACAGAGGATACCTATGGCAGGGCACTGTCCCATTACAGTTGAAAGAGCATAGTTCCAGTTCCAGTCACAAACTGCTGTTCATGTACTTGCTTATTTCCTGTCTTTCTCTATGCCTAGCTCTCTAGCTTATTCAAACCCATCCAGAAAAGTTGCATATTTTTGCTTTTGTTTCTGAAAAATCTAGACAAAGAAGCAAGAAGTGAAAATATAATTAAAAAGAAAGAAATGCAAAACGCAAGGTAGTAAAACTTATCGAACAAGTCAATAAATGAGTTGATTGCACATATAAAAAAAATAAATATATATATATATTCTGCCAGATTATTTTAAGATTTAAGATTTAATTATTTTATTCTTTCTCTACTGCAAAAAAAGGAGAGAAGGGAGGCAGAAGGGCATCAGTTTATCTGTAAAGTCATCATCTGTGAAAAATTAAAACATCTTTTTAAAAAATAACTAAGTGCTATCATCAGAGTTCTGCAAAAAGTGTCTGAAAGGTTGCCAAAATTCAGACTGTTCCATCAACTTTGAATACCATCTATGCTACTAACTGTGAAAAGCTGACAGGTTGAGGTAGTGTAAATGTGACTGACTGAGCATTTTTCCTTTGGTATATATGCAATAGCTAATGATGACATGTAAATTACTTCAAATCAAATAATGTTGATACTTGAGAGGCTGTCAATTAGATCTAAGATAAGCTGGAAAATTTACAGGTTTTTCGCTGTTGATGTAACTCTCAGCAGATTCAGGAAGGCATCAGTGAATTAGTTCACTCCATTGGATAATTCTTGGCAAGCTGAAATGCCTGCCCACTTCAGGTGTGCTTCAGTGACCATCTTGGGGGAGTAGACCAAGTCTCCAGAAAGGCATTAAGAACTATGAACCTTATATCCCTGCGGATTTCCATTGTACCAGTAAACCGTTTTCAAAATACCACGTTCCCTTCAGCAGATGGAAGTCAACAGATAAAAGACCCTAATTTCCAGGTGCACAAGGTGGCAAGGAGGCACACGTGTATTTGGAACTGTAATCGGCTATCAGACTGTATTGGTTTCATGAGCACTGGTAATGTTATTAGTCGAGTAATGATAAGCAGTGACAATGAACAGTGGATGGAATACAGTTCTGATGAGCCATACCTAGCTCCTTTTGTATGTTGTCAGGGATTCCTGTTATAGTCTTTCTCCTTTTGACTTTCTTCGGCCGTCTTACCACCGTGTCTGTGTAAATTAGAGACCGCCGAATGCTGGCTTGGCGGTCGAAATTCTCCCCTAATACATGGTAGAACAAGCAAAGCAACATTACTTCCAAGCACGCTGACATCATGCACTTTCTTCCACTAGTTTTGTTGTAGAAATGAAAAAAGGCATTAATAAATGATGTTAGCTTGGTCCTACAGTGAAAGTTTACACTGGAGGAAAAGATACAGCATACTGCCACGGTAAGGCTTTAGACACACACATGCATTACACAGTACTGCAAGTTTCAAGAGGAATTTGACTTCAGGTCTTGTGAGAGCAGCTGTAATTCCACAAGTGATCAGAATCCTTGCTTGAATTTGGCCCTGTATGTTGTTTTTCTTGTGTTTGTTTGTTTTGGGGGGTGTTGGTTTTTGTTTTTTAAATAATAATCTGAGGAAAAAGCAAATCTGCTCCTGCAGATGAAAGATTACAATGGTTTATACAGGAACAGATATTGCTATTGGCAACAGCTATTGCAATTTCTTTGTAGATCTCCATCATTAAATCACACAAGACACTTCTTTTTCATACCACGTTTCTCTGAAACTGTCAGGTCTATCGTATTTCTGGTGGTGATCTTTTAACATGAATACAAACAAGTACTAGGGAGCATGCAGAGATCAAACTGATCTCCTGATCTCACAAATATTTCAGAGTGGAAGCTGCTTAGAATTGAGATTTTATAAATGATTTCACATATATACAATGGAAAGAGCTGAAAAAATGTGGAAGTGCACGTTGCTAGACAAAGCCTTATGATGACCATGTGCTGTATCATAATGGGACCCAGAAGCACCACTATCATTAAGGCTGAGCAGCTTTTCTTTAGGAATTCACTTTTGGTTAGAGGTTCATAATTTGGCCATTTTACAAGCAGCAAGATAAAACTTGCTCACTAAGTTGTGAGCTAATTCTCTACACTTCTAAAAATCTACCCACTCCCAATCTTACACATAAGTTCCCCTTTTAGAAGTTAAAGCATTTTAAAGCAGTGCTAAGCATCCTTTAGATAACCTATTTAAAACTTAAATGCAGAAAAAGCTTTATATACAAATATGTTTTTTGCCTTGTATGCTTTCTTGAAAATTGATGACCAAATTATTTACCTCTGAAAAGTGAGTAATGCACATTAACTAATGTCATAAATATTTCCCCTGGTTGACTACACATCAGCATGATGTGTGTCATGCAGATAGTGTAGAAAAACTGATTACCTGTAACACAGTTAAAGATACAGTCATATAGTAAAGCGTAGCATATGGACTTGTGAAAATACAAGGAAAAACACAGCAGTTTCATTCACCATATTGTAAATATAAAGACTCTCACTCTGTGTTAATGGATCTTGAGCTCCCACGAATCGCACTCGTGCTAGGCAGAATCCTTGCAACTACAAAGAAGTTGCTTTCATTTGAGTTTCTGACTGACTGAACTGAGGGAAGATGAAGGGAGGAGGAATCCTATGGGATCTATGAAATTTTGAGCTATGAATCCCACAGGCTTCGTAGAAGCCCTAAAATATTGAGATAGAATATCCACTGTCTGGGGCATCACTGCTATTATGATGTTAGGACCCTTATGGGGTCAGGGTCAGGACTATTAGATAATCCTACCATGCAGGATAATAACTCTGGCCACATTATAATGAACCTAAAGAATTCAAAAGAGAAAACTTTGCATCTCTGAACATGTCTTAATCCATTCGAAGGCCAGCAATTATGCCTGAGACAGTGAGCTGCAAAGAAATTAAAATGTTGCTTCGAATGCCGTAGAATAAAATAATATGTAAATGCTAAGAAGAGGGTGCAAACAAGGAGAGTCTTTTATATAGTTTCAGACAGACAAACAGGATGACCATGGGAAAAGTCACTGTGTGTCCCCTGATCCACAGTAACTTCTTCCCCTGTGCTCCTGAAGACCTAACTCCGACCAATCCATCCTCTGTGGCACTTGAAACAACTTTTTGAAAGCCACTGCGCAAATTTATAGGATTTTAAAGCAGCAGCTTCAATAAACTCTAAATCAAGAAGCAAAATCAAAACGTCTCTTCTTTTTTATTCGTTGGCATCTTGTTTTTAGAAAATATTGATGTTTACATATAATTTTGCAGATGTAAAGATACTTTTCTTCTGTCATGTTTGTAACAAATCATCTAAGCATTCCTCGTTCAGTTTACTTGGGTTTCCCTCACACAGTTTACTCATTTTTCTTGGATTCACTGAAAATATTTAAGTATGTGCTTACATCTCACTAAAGTCAGTCAAGTGGGACTCAAGCAAACGCTTAAATGTTTTGCAGGATCCAGCCTGCCCCTGATCACCTCCACCAACACCAGACTCCTCCATCTGGAAAGAAAGTTAGTTCCAGAAAACCCACTACAGCAGACACCATAATACATCTTTTAACCCACAGGCTATGTAAAAGCAAAGACTGGCCACCACTGAAAATTCAGCCCAACCCCTTCCAGGCCAGAATAAGCTCAGCCCAGCCGCTCCCGAGGATTGAAACAGCTTCCAAATCGGATGTCTAGTCAGCAGCTTGTCAGCCTGACGCAATGCCCCTGCACCTTCAGGCTGTCCAACAGATTTTGCCTGCCGCTGTATTAGTTGCAATCTGTTCACCGAAGAGCCCCTCAAGCTGAACCAGTGGAGCAGTTGCTGCACAGCCACGTGAGAGGCCGTTGTAGCAGGATCATTACTGATGCACTGTTGAAAATGCTGTCACCTCTTCCGAGGTTAACGTTTTATTTCACGCCAGGAGTAATAAACGGAAGGGTTTTGACCTCTCTTCTGGGAGAGTGAGAAAAAGAGCAAGCAAAGAAAAAGCCGAATCAAAACAAAACCCAGCTATGGTTCGTTCCACAGCACGTTTAACAAACGGCACAGAATTTTGGGGCATTTTCTTCCTGCCTCGTGTAGTAACATAAGGAACTACACAAAATAGAATTACTCGGAGTGTGGGAGGGCAGAGGAGGGGAGCAGATTGTGACTTTTTAAAGGGGAACAAGGACGGCAGCTTTTTTTATATGTGTGTGTGGGACTCAGTTTGTTATTTTCACTTGGCTTGATGCAAAATAGCAACACGATTATTTCATGGCAAAGGGAAACTGGTTCCCAGAGACCAGCTCACACACTAAAACACCAGTCTTCCTTCACTGCCCTCCCTTTCTATACCTTCCTATTACTATGTTTATAGGGGAATGAATGCTACACAACACATTCCAGGAAGGTGAATGTGCATGTGCACTATTTTTTATCAGAGAAGCTGAGAACTGCTGCATTTGTTGAGGGCAAACCAGCTAATTCAGGGGACACGGGGTTTGTCACACCACTTGAATTAATCTGGTTGAAATTACAAGTGTAATTTATCCAGATGCATTAGTGCATCCACTGACACTGAATTAAATCTGTGATGGTTATTTGATCTCTTTTACCCTGTTTTTTTTTCCACCTGTTTACTTCCCCCCTGTATTTTTCAGTACACAGGGTCATTAAATCACACTGCAGATTACCCCTTCCGTAAGTATACCGTCTTCCTGCTGTCACAGTATCTAAGCCATGCTCAAGCTTATTGATTGTGTCAGATAATCCACTGTCCCCACAACTCTGCCTTCTGTACCTGTAGCCTACATTTCCTA
Source organism: Anser anser (assembly GCF_964211835.1). NCBI lineage: Eukaryota > Metazoa > Chordata > Aves > Anseriformes > Anatidae > Anser > Anser anser. The sequence goes on from NC_139722.1 coordinate 63,438,014, forward strand.
GATAATGGCCTAGTTACATTTCAGCACTGCACTTGTTTTCCTTCTATTCATTTTCCAGAGGTGGGGTGTACATATTTTTCTGTTGCTTTCAACTATTTTCCATTTTTTATTTTAGGAAACATTTCTTACTGATTTCTCAGAGATTTCTGATGTTTGTCACTGGCCTTAAACTACATTACTTCTTAAAACTTTACCATCAGACATCTTCAGTAGGAGAATTAGTGTTTCATTTTTTACAAAACACTAATTTATAAAAAAAAAAGTGAAAAAATATTGGTAATCACATAGAAAAATAGAATAACTACTTTCAAAACAAAACCAAACACTGCAAGATATTGATTTTAAGAGTGAGTATGGAACCAGAGAATGCCATATGGCATTTGAAATAAATTGGATATTGAATATCATCCTTGTTTTGGCAGGCAAACGGTCAGTTATTTTAATTAACTAATAGTGGACAATCTTGATACTGTACAGAAAAAGAGGAATTATTAAATTGAGGTGATAATTCAATCTTTCATAGAAATTCTATTTACACACATCAACATATCTACTCAGCGTTACACTTTAATATAATTAACTTATTAAATTCTCACAGAGTGAGAATTCTGCAACAGTGAAACCAAAGAGCATTTTGAAAACAGTCAATATACAGCTTGCAACGAGAAAATGTGGGCTACTGTCATGTAAGTTGAGTGACCTACCAAGAGTCTTGCTTGAGGACACAGACTCATTAACCTTATCTATTCTTTCCCTATTCTCCCTCAACACCTAAACCTCTTATTGCTGATACAAGTAAGACCTTAGAAAACTCTTCTTGAACTCTGGAACTTTTAGTCTTCAAAATATCGAAGTCTCTGATAACCTTCCTTAAGTAAAAATCCTAGAAGAAAATCCTGAATGTCATTAGTATTGTATAAAACATGATTTTCCATTATGTATCTTCAGCAAAGCCTAAAGCAACTCAGTGATTTATCCATCTTTTTTTTAGTTCATGAATATCTAATGTCACTTCAAGCTCACAATGTGTAGACTACCTTCATTAATGATCATTTAAGGAATTTTGAGTTTTTCTCATTAAGCTCAGAGACGGACTATTAAACACAAAATACTGTATTCACAGAAAGGTGAAATAAGTGACATCAAATTCATGCACAAATATATGCCAAAATGCTATCCACCTGCATGGGTCCACGTTTATCCCTTCCCTCCCCAATTACTGTAACTTAATTATTGAAATTAAAAGCCTACCAGTCACATTAATAGGAACCACATCTGTTTGGACTGCCTGTGCTTGCTGTCGCATCTTCTCTTCTGGCGTTGGCAGTGGCAGTGACTTAGTCCAGTTGGTTTGGGTGTTGATATCTGATAACTCATTTGAAACTGGGGTTTTAGGCCTTTTGACGGTAATAAGCTTTTCTTCTTCTGGGGAAGAGACGGAACACTGCAAACAGAAATACATGCGACAGTGTAAGTTTTCTACCAAAAACACAGGGCTATGACAGTACTGCGGTACTGCCGCCGCAGTCAGCGTGACGGCTTGTGGAACAAAACATAGCCCCATGAGTATCACACTTAGACCTACAAAGAGAGACTTAAAAAAAAAAAAACCACTGGACTGTATTTATCCAAGACACCTCATCAGACTAGCGAGTGTCTTTAAATGAGAAAATTATGAGTGGTCTCGAGCAGAGCAAAGCACAGTAACTAACTACCTTACACATTTATGCTGTTCCTGCAGCGGTCAACCCCTCTCACTCCCCAAAGGAGTGCACTGGGTTTGCCTTCCCTGCCTCTCTCCCATTGCAGTGTCCTGCTATGAAGATGAGACTGAGCCCTGCTTTGACCTAGCTGTACTAGGCTATGGGGCGTGTAAGGTCTCAGCAAGATGTCTCTTAGGAAGAAACACATTTTGGGAGGGCTCAGCAAAGGACTCGAGCAATGCACCCTACATAACCATCAGCCAGGGAGCAGTCAGGAGCAGTAATTGTGCAGTGGCCTTGGAGTAACTCATGCCACAGTGGAGGTGTTTGTATTGCTCAATTTTGAGGGGTGAAGTAGTTAACAATACCAGCAGCCACAGAATGGTCATTTTTGAAGTTTTTCCTTATCAGAGCGTCAGATGTTGCATCCACGATGGGTGTTTCACCTCAAACAAACAAAATACCTTTGTGCACTGCAAAAAGAGGTTGCAACAGCTTGTACAAATCCTTCCACCAGACAAAGTTACAATGCCAAAAGAGACATTTGCTTTAAGGGAACAAATCTGTTTTCATTGCAAGGTCCTCAGCTGGGTGCCAGTAAGGGCAGAAAGTCATAATGTTGCTTTTTACTAATATGAAAGCACTGCTCCATGGCAAACCCCGAGGACAGGCAGGTTCAGGGCACACGAAAAACATCACAGGGGCTTGCAGCAGGGGGTCACAAGTTTTAGGCAAACCTAGGCTTTAGGCTTTTCTACCTGGGGCCACCAAGGCACTCCAGGGAATCCCAGAAGCAGGAGAGCAAGAAAGACCTGGAGGAGAAAGAAGATCCTCTTCCTCCCTCCCCACACACCTTTTCTTTACTCCTCCCTCCCGCTGGAGCGCAGGATGCTACCCAAGGTACAGCTGCCAGCACTGGGTCGCCACCTCTCCCTAAGTTACTCCCTAGCTGTTTGAGAAAGACATTATTGCTACTTATAACATATGGACTTTTCTATTATTATTATTTTTAAGTCTAAGCAATCTGGTTTCTCTTCAAGCTGAGCAGTACACAAAAGGCATGCCCAGACACTCTGCCACAACCACTGTTTATCATTTCTGATTTTAATTTTTTCCCTGTTACCAGGAGGAGGTTCACGCTGTTTATAAACAAATAACCACTTATTTATTGCATTGTGCTTTGACTGCGAATTCTTTAGGACAGGGCCCAGCATTTCATTAAAAACAAATATATAAATAAAAGCAGCTTCCAGGCAAAAAGAAAAAAAAAAAAAAGACAAGTGAAATCTCTTCAGGTAATAACAAAAAAATAATAATAATTGCAGGCATGATAATTATTATGAATGTCATCTTGTGGTTTGGACCTGCGCTTTGAAATGTGGGCTGTTCTTTTTTTGAGCAAATTATACATTTCCGCCAGGAGAAACCCCTGCAGGCACAGGGATGCCAGCACCCTTCTGCTCATGGTGGAGGGGCCACGCTGCTCTGCAGGCACGGGCTCAGCCCTGCAAAAGCCCCTCCAAATTCTTTCAGTACAAGTCACCTGGAGGACACCGGTATTTCTTCAGGCCTGTGTTATTTTTAAAAGGTTCTAAAACTATTTCTATACAAATATAATGTGAATGTTTATCTTTTTATGGGTGTGCGTACACACATAGTTTACACACATACACAGTGCAGACACGCGTATGTATATGTACTTACACGCAAACTAAAATGCTTTCCCATCTCAAATCACTCAAATTTATAACAACCTTCGCTAGCTTGAGCAATCTCGGGGAGAAATGCCACCGCAGAAGGGAAAGCTGCCTCCAGGATGTGCCCCCCCCAGACAGGTTTTACAACTGCATGGTGACCAACGTGGCGCGGGGGCAAAGATAGCTTTGCAGTCCAGGTGTGGTGAGGACGAGCTCCAGCCACCTACTGATGTGTCGGCATCAGTCCCTGTCACATTCGGCCCGCAGTGCTGGGCCAGGTCTCAGCTGTCAGCCAGCAGTCACCAGGGGCTACTCCAGCACGTCGGGTGACAGAGATACTGGCTACACTGCTGCCCTCCCTTCTCAGGGAAACTACCGGGCCAAAACAGAACACTTCTTCTGCTACAGTATGTAAACTGACAGAAAAAGTGGAGAACTGAAGCTCTGACTACAAGGGAATCCTAGCTATCCAAAAAAGCCTGGAACCACAATCTGAAATTTTACAGAATTAAAAGTTCAGAAAATTGAGGAAGAAAGATGGAAAGGAATGACTCCAGTGAGCACATAACGAATGAAAAGCTATCGAAATCCCAACTGTGCAGCTGTGGTCAAAGCACTGGTTCAGGAAAACTGATTTTCTACTGTTGGACAGTGGTGTGGTACTTCTACAAACGAGGTCAGCAGAATAGTTGCAGGTGGTTTAGAGTGTAGGAAGAAGTGTCGGTGTTTCATCTGTAGGTACACGTTCTGTGGTTTCTGGGTAAGCGTGACTGTCTCTATTTAGAAACTTTCTTCCAAAGCACTCACAGTGACCGTGGTATGTTTACTTGCTTTTTTGATGTAAAGATTCCTTTCAGGGGCAGGACAGTTGCAAAGCTGTACGCAGCTTTATTGTGCAGAGTGGCAAGCAGCAGCTCAACTTTCAGCTTCGTTCACACAAATTACTTATCTGATTTTCTTATAGGAATGAAATTAGGGGGAGAGAAAAAATATATTTTAAATTCCTTCGCAAGAATTACACAGTTTTAGATAACATTCCTAGATTTACAGCACAGAAGTCTGCAGGAAGATTCAACAAACTGCTGCTACATATATAGACAGGCACATCTTCTTAAGTGAGGTCTGCTATAGGATAAATAGCACTGGCCGAGGCAGTGCTTTGAGATCATGTTATCTGCTCAGCAAATCTCATCATAAACACTATGCTCATAGCAGAACAGAAAGCACTCTTCTCATTTTTACAGCGGCTCTGATTCAAAACAACTTTACTGTTTGACTTAAATGGCCAAATTTCTGTGCGGCTTCTAGATGGAATGCTACACTCACCTCCTCCAGAAAAACTGTCGGAATTTGTGCTTTTTAATGGGAAGGGGAAAATAGGGAAAGGTGGTAAGCGAAAGTGACAGCCTCGGACCTAGCCATCTTTCCACGACCACACGTTAAAGGGGAAGAAGCGTGAATTTTTGAAGGACAAGTTGAAATGAGAAAGCAGGAGACAACTGGCTCATAAACATACTGTGGACAGAGAGGAGCTATCTGGCTCAGTCGGAGCCTCTCCACCGCCTTGTTGGCTTCTTGTTCCCCTCTCTGCTCAGGCACTGAGGTACAGAATGGTTTCACAGTCTCAGCACATTCCCACTGCTTGAGCAGTCCCAGCTGACTGTATGCTGTGCATCTTACAGTACATGCTGCCTCAAGTCCCCTCTTCTTCCCTGTTTATTCTTAGTTTTGTTCTATTCTAGCGGTTTATACTATGCTGTTTGAGAAGATGGGACCTCCACAAGGAATATTCAAACCACACAAATTCTACTTTTCAGCAAAAGAACTTAAAACTTCTAGGCGTGTCGTTTACCTCATTGTCCACTGCAACCATTCCTAAAATTATCATTTTTCAGAAAAAAAAAAAAGCTGAGAAAAAATCCGTAGCACTGCAGATGACAGCCATGGCAATTCATCTGTCTATTAATGTTCCTCAGCATCCTATTTCTTCTCCAGCCTTTGATGGCTTCAAGTGCCTTTTTTTACAAATGCAAAGGGACCACACTGAACAATAAATATAATTTAAAACAAAAACAATCTTTACATTCCTGTTACTTGGCCAATCAGCACTTTTTGTGTGACTGCTTCAACCACGTGGTTTTATACTGTGTTATGGAACACTGCCCCATTATAGCTATACATTAAATTACATTTAAGTTGAATTAGTCATGTCCTGCTCGACTTGGTGTCCCTCTAAACCAAGGCCTCCAGTCTAGCCCCCCAGATTTTGGTAGAACAGTTACTTGTTATTTCTACCCTCAGATCTTCAGTTGCACTAGCCAACTTTGCCACCCTACTAGATCCTTCACTTTACAGCCTTCACTGTCTCATTAAGGAAGGGATTCTTTTTTTTTTTTTTTCCCCAGCAGAAATTACTGACCGTCAGCCAAGTTATCCCCTTAACCAGGCACTGCAGAAATATTCCCTTCTTCTTCCTCTACTCTGCTGCAATGGGATTAAAAACGTAAGAGTCATCCTACATCAGATCAGAGCTCTATAAAGCCGACCTAGCATCTGTCTTAAGATAATGTCCAACAGTTCACACACACGTGAAATCAAATCAGAGGAAGCATGCAGTGGCTGCCTTCCCTGAAGAGTCTCTCAGCATTGGAAGGACTCCCCTTCCTCCCAAGAACTGATCCAGTTGCTTTCTGAACCTACACAAACTTTCACCATTTACAACCCTTGCAGCAACTGTGCAGCACTGAGTATGTGGTGCGTGAAGAATTACCCTCTATTGTTTGTTCGGAGAGTTTCTGTACTCACTTCCTTATGCTCTGACATTTTATGCTTTGAACTGCTGCTTCAAACCAGTAAACTGAGAGGCATTTTCAAAAAAAATATAAAGCAGTATAAAATGCATGTGCTGATTACAAGAGTACCCATGTGCAACCGCAGCAGAGGGGTAGGGAGACCAGCTGAGGGCACCACTGTCTTGAAGTATCTCCAGGCCTGCTAGAGCCCACTGTCGGGGCTCTCAGGCATCCACACCTCCAACCTGGAGCAGCACCCAACATCTTCAGCCCCTCTTGACACCCGGCAAAATTTTAGATCAGACCTCCCCAAGTCCCTCAAGCCAATACAGTCAATGCATCTGTTTCCCCTTCAGATTACTGACCAGTCTCTTGCAGATATTAAAAGAGACATCCAACAGTTTGGCTGAGTGGCAAAAGTACACTTTTTTTGCCCCACAAATAAGCAAAGTAAATGTTTTGTCACTCGAAGTTTAACAGACTGTATCAAGGAAAAGTTTGTAAGCCATATAACAGGACCTAGGGAAAAATACCATGGGTTTTTGGCATGCAAACGTTTTCATAGATGGAATGAAGACATGATATAGTGCACGTCTGGGAGCAAGTACTCTCTATAGCACACATTCATCATTTAAAAACTATGCTACTCCAATTAGGAAAGTTTTTCTTTGGCTAATTAAAAAAACAACCAAGCAGCCAAATAAATAAAACACATTTTTCACTGGAGGAGGGGTTTCAAAGGAGACAAATGTTAATAGACCAAAAGTAATTACAAAATTTCAGTGAACCAACTAAATAAAGGATATTGGACTGCAGACAAAAAAAGGAATAGTGATGAAAAAGATAGGAAACAATCCTGGCATAACATTCTTCTGTTGAGCAGTATTTTTTTTTTTTATTTTTTTTATTTGTAATAGAAAACAGAAGCAGGTAACAGTAACTGAAAGCTAAGAGCAGAACAAAAAGATCGCATATGTGCTAAATGCTACAAGTAACATCAAGCTGCAAGTATGACAGCTGGATGGTCCCACTCGTGGGCAAAGTACCTTGTTGCTCCAGGGAACCAAGTTACAGCAGGCGCTAATGCAAGACTGAGAGATGCAGTCTAACAGACTAGACTGTTGAGTGAGACAAAAAGAAACAGAGATAATGAGTAATAAAAGGGGAAAGAGAGAAGAATGAGGAAAAAAAAAACCACACACACACAAAAGACAAATATACTTAAAATACACAATGTATACATATCAGAATATTAGGGAACTAGAGTTAAAGTGACATCTCAATACATCCTTGGCACTAGGAAAACAGACCAGTATGAAGGACAGGAATACTTCCCAGCTAGTGTCACCAACAGTGGCATGTAAGAGACGACAAAGGAAGACACTAGTTGCTGTACTGAGATGTAAAATCCAGATAAACCAATTTAATTGCCAACAAACTCAATTAGGATCAGCAGAAATACACTGATGTGGGGCTTGGTCTATGCTCCATCAATACCACCTACAGGAATCAACCTAAGAGTAAAAGGGTAGTTCCAAGGACTTTGTTTTATATATACTAACACTCAGAGAATTCAGATTTTCGTGTTTTCTACTTATGTTGGCTTGGTTTTGGGTCGGGTTGCTTATCCCTAGTGGTTTTGCTTCGCAACAGCAAATGTTCTGCTTCTCTTAAACATTTTCTTAGAATCACAGCAAACCATGTGTTTTGTAGTATGAATATTACCCTCTGGTGATAAACACCCACCTCCACAAAACAAGAGACTGTTTGTAGATCTAGGTCTTCTCTGTGTGATCTAAACCATGGTTTCAAATTATGTCTCCAGTGAAGACAGACAAGTGCAATATCTGGCTATGATAAACTTAAAAAAAATAATAATAATAATAATAAAGTAGATAAAAGGGAAAGACAGTTTCCTTTGTGGAACTACCACGCAGTAAAACATAGTTTTTCTGCAAGTTGGCAAATACGTCAACTTAGAAGTAAATTTACAAACAGTAAATAGCTATTCTTTATTCTGCTATTCTCAAATTTCAGCTTGCAAGTGCTGCATGCACAGAATTTAAATGTTGGCTTTCTTGCTTTGAACAGACAACAAAGCCACAAAGCTTTCATCGAGCGGTAAGGAGTTCACATTTTGAATCATGGGATTTTGGTGACCTCAGCTCCACATTGTTACTGAAGAACTCTTCTGACGCCTGAAAGATGACTGTCTCAAGGCATAAGATTTATTAGAAGCACTTGGCATTTTACCAGTGGAATTATAATTCAGCTTCAGAGATCTGTTAAATGCTCATTTATTTAAAAAAAAGTAAAATTTTACTCCCTTACATAATGTAAAGCCAATTAAAAAAAGATACTAGTCAAAGAACACCACAAAACACAGAGTTTTACAACAAAAAGGCAGTATCATGCTGCAGTTTACAAGGATCAGCATCTTCCTAAGCTGCAAATAAGAGTGACAGGGTTAAGGTTAAGGTTTTGAGATAAACAGCAACATCCAAGAATGTCAGTTTGGCCACCCTCTTTCTCTAGTGCTCTGAATCCTACTTTCAGCTAAAAATATTTCAGGGAAACTATTCTAATTTGAAATGGAAGTGCTAACCTTTCCTTGAAGCACAACTTGTTATACTAAAAAGTTTTCAGAATAAACAGAAATTGTTAGTAACATGTTTCATTAACATACCATGAAATCCTTAGCCACATAAGGATGACAGTTCTTAGTCTCGAAGAGGCCTCACCCATGCTAATATGTTCTCATGTGAATGGTTAAAAATACTGTATTTACATTATTTTTAATGTTACATTTGTTTTACACGTGCAGCTGGGCCACATGCTGCACAGCACCGGCTAAGGCAAGTTGGTTATATATGTATGCAGAGAGATATATATGCAGTACCTTAACAGCCACAAACAGTTAATACTTTTTCACCAGTGAAAATCGTAATTCCACTGGTTTCAGTAAGGTTTTGCAAATTGTTATTATAATACCTCCCACAGTACTAACATGCTTTACATTCTGTTTGCTGCTAGTAAACACTGCAAAGAGCTCAAGAGGATGCAACAATACTCCCTGCCAATACACAGATATAAAGCAATCAAAACCTGGATGAGAGAATGTACATATTCCACAACAATTTTTGTTATGTGCTTAAAAAGCATGGAGGATAGAACTGAAAACACTGTACCCTTTAAACTGAGTTCTCAGGATCTCCACACTTTACACACAGACAGAATTATTTGGTCCATACTACACAAAAGCACCTATGGCTTAGTAACAGCTCAAAAATATTATACTCTGCTACAATTAAGGATATCCTCCCACTCTTCAAGCAACATTTTGTGGCAAAGTATTCTAGAATATCTATCTTGAAAATGCCAAGAGCTTGAGCATTTCAGCTCCAGCATTGGACTTCCAGGCTCCAGAACATCTTTCTGTCTACCCCAGTACTACGATCTTAGCCCACAGCACCAAAGTTAGCCATAGCTTTTCTTTTGGACCTCATAGGCACAACAGAATAAGGTAAGGACAGGGGAGCAAAACTTCCTTTCCTCTTTAGAACATGAACACAACTTAAAAGTTTTGTAATTGAAGTATAAAATATATAAAGATATAAATTGATGTATACAAGACACTTCTGCAACCTTCTTAGGATTTTTGCTCAGCTGTCCCTTCTTCCTCTCTTTATTTGTTTATTTTCTAAACTAAGTAAGCTAAGTATACAGGGAGTTGAGAAGTGGGCATATGAACATGAAGCAAACTGAAACAGAGAAGGTAAACCCAGCTTATTGGGCCCTCCTTCATTCTTCTGGATGCCTTTACACAAGCAGTTGTTATCCAACAGGACAAAGCCTACCTGATGAAACTGCCTGTCTGTATTAGAAAAGCAATTCAAAGTGTGCATGTGCAGTTATTTCAGATTGAGTACACTGTCGGATGGTTAACAGTGCTCCCTGGTACTTGAATATAAACACATATTAGTTGCAAAACAGTTACCCTTACTGGGCTCTCCCCCCAGAACATTACCAAACTCATTCTGCCTCTCTCATCTTTATCATGCCATATGATGACTTTACACAAATGCATGAGTAGAACTGGAATTTTAAGAGACTAGGGAAGTTAGAGGACCTAACACTACTGCAATTCAAAGGAACAAGCATCTTTATGACCTTCTAGAAATCCCACCTCATTTGAATAATATTGCAGGCAATTAAACTGCAGCAGACATATTCTTTCCATTACTTTGCCCACCACCATTACCTTTTGTTCAATTTCTTCATAATCATCCTGGTAATTTCCACAGATTGCACTGGAGGATGAGGAGAAGGTGGGGCCCTGAGAGTAATACTGAGAGCTCCGGTAGCCATCCCTCCGCAGCTTGTCACACTCTGCCAAAAGACAGGGAAAGATGAAATCACTGTATTACCAGAGCCACCCCGTTTACACTTTGTGTACAATGCGCTTACATACGTACATTTTACTGACAGTATTTACCATGCATTAGCATTGCCTGTCCCAAGTAATGAAACAAAAGTTGTATTTCTCATTTTTTTATATATATTTTTACCTCTCTATATGTATTATGTATGTACGCCCACACATAGCGTGTATACACGTGGCTTTTATTTAAATCAAGAGATGGGAAGAGCTTTGGAAAGAAGAGAGAAATTGATTTATTTGTTGTTTTTTTTAAGTGAGATCTGGCTCGGTGTCTTGACAGATGGCAGCATCTTGCAGGATGGGAGACGGAAGCAAGCGTGTAACACCAGGGTCTCGTTTGCCAGGCCGGTAGACACCCATTATGCGCTTTGCACTTGAAATGATGATGTTGCTCGCTACTCAAGCACCATCTGCTAAATAACTTTGGCACTGACCACTTGTCTTGTCCTCGTGCCTGCAGAATAGACCATTTATTGTGATTTTGGAGAGGAACGTAAAGTACAGGGATCTCAAAATCTCATGTCACTGCAGAGCTCGCTTAAGTTGATAAGCAAAGAGTATTCAAAGTTCAGAAAGAATTCAGAACAACCGTGCATGCCTGCTCAACACGGCCAAAATACCAGTCAGCACCTCATCCCCCCACCAAGTTTTCCATAACCATCCTCCCGTCTCCTAATTGATATTCAGTGCGACTGTGCTAAAGAACAACAGACGCCAGAGCATAAGGAAAAAATAAATGTTCAAGATGCGGCAACCAAACTCATCAGCCCAGTCAAACTGTTAATTTTACATTTCCAGAGACAGATATCTGAATCTGTTGAAAGATGAGGAAAGCAAAAAGAAAAATAAGTATTTGTTATATTTCTATCTAAGGAACTGAAATTTCTGCACAATATATAGGCATAACACAAAGTGCTTTTGTCATCACTTGCTGGAGAAAGATTTTCTGTGACTGTATCATCTGTCTCCCTACCTTGATCTTTTTAATACCTCTTAAAATGGAAAATATGCAATGTTTATTTTGAGGGAAACATTTTAGAGTCTTCTGCTTGCCAAATGATTAACTGGAGTTACGACTTGCACCTTCAGCATATATTTTCTCTGTTACATCCATATGCTTCTGAGACCGAGGTCTGTAGGACTCCACGGTGGTGGTTTAACTGACCTCGAGCAACCACAGCTCTGTGATGATTTAATCGAGGTGGATTTCCCTGCATGTGCACATGCACAGGAGTGCAAGTATGCGATTTGATAATTAGCCATTTCCATCGGAGCCAGACATATGTCCTGGCCTATCGCATGCTCCAGCATGGGGTCAAAAAGGGCTGTATGGCATGAACCTGTCACTTGTCCCTCAGTTCAAGGACCACAGTGGTGGTGGTGGGTTCTGAGATCCCCATCAGTTACTACAGCTGGGCAGCAGAGGGTCAGTAACCCCGCTTACCTGTCTGGCATGTGTGAGCGTGTTGACAGTGCGTGCATCTGGCAAACAGCTGCCGTGCTTCAGAGGGGGGTGAGAAAAGGCTGCCAGCAACCGCAGTAAAACAAATTCTTCTACCCCCTCAAACCTGGCATTGGATCAGCAAGACCCAGCTCTTAACGCTCACAAATGTGAGCACCCTGACAGGCCGGTTTGTTGGTTTGAGCTACAAAGGAGCAGTGGTAAGTGGCCTGGGGCAGGACGAAATGGCACGAAGACTTGCATGAACTTGCAGCAGGGGCTAATGCACTGAGCTGTCAACTTCGGCACCACAAGTTTTGCCTTCAGATCAGTCACTCATCACCACAAACCAACACGAAGGAAACCTAAGAGGTACATGGGAGTGAACTTATTTTTCCTCTCACAGCTGGGATGAGGCCTCGGGTCCTTACTGACCACTTCTGTGACTCTCCAACACCAGGCATCACTGGATGGATGCCCCAAGAGCCACAGGCTTTTATGGAGCATGCTCTGGTATTAGCTGCTTAACCTTATTTATTCTCTTAACCAAGGCGATGAAGATGATGAATAGTGTACTTCATGAAGCCCAAAGAGCTTCCTGAACTCCTGAAGAAGGCAACACTGAATGTCTCAAGACCACAGCAAGTTCAATGAGTGAATTGACAATAAAACAGTTAATCAAGCTCACAACCTTTGTTAGTCCACAACACAAGATGCAAGTAACATCAGAAGCTATTGTAGGGATGTGGCTGCAGAAGCCAAGAGAATTGCTGCAAATTGCTGAAACACACCAACAGAAAGGTGACTTGTCCCAAAGGACAGCTTTTTTATTTATTCAGTGTCACAGTGCATTTCACAGCACAGCAAGAAACACATGCTCTAGACAGCACCTGAGGCCACCTCATCAGAAGTTTCAGGCAGGTATCTTTTACTTCATGTTCCAACAGCCCAGAAGCACAACATGAGGTGAATTAATCAGTGCCCCTAACTGAAGCTACTGTCACTGCCACACCAAGGGTAGTAGCTTCTATATGAAAATTGTGCTAGCTGGGGAGCACACACACCAACTGACCACTCTCATAAGGTGCACACGGTCATCTGCAAGCAATCAGCTTTCTATTTTTCAGCTAAAGGTTTGGAGTATATAAATAAATAAATGTATATATATATATATAAATCTGAAAGAAGTACTCCAAAAAAAGTTCCAGACATGGATCCTTTTTCCAAGAGCAATACCTTGTCCTCATCCCGCAGCTCCATTATGCAAACAGAGGGGAGCACTAGACACTGAGTTAGTGAAAAAGTTCCTACAAATAAGCATGCTATTTCAGAGATGTCTGAACAGGTAACAAAAGAAGAGAGTCAGTTCTGGTTATTAATAATCTTTGGTTTTAAGAATGTGACAGTATATTAGTGCTAGCTGAGCCAGGGATATGCACAGTCTTGTATCCCATGGCAGGGCTGCCATCACTCACATTATCCAATACACAGAAATGTGTACAGGCTTTCCATAATTTCTGCCTAAAAATTGACAGGGCAAAACACGTCAGACTGCATCAGGCAGGACGCAAACAGCGATTCCTGAGGATACGTCTGCCTGAGATCAACTCAGCAGCACATGCACAGCAAGCTCAAAATATGCCCTGTGTGCTGCATTATTGTGCACGGATCTGAACTGTGCAATAATACTGTTGTGCCCCAGATGAACCGGTTTTGTTACACAAACTGCGGCCATTCGCCCAGGAGGACTAGGAAAGGCCTCTGCCTTGGCAACTGCAATGGGTGGCTACAATGGGTGGTGCCATGGCATAAAGGCTGAACTACGTCCCTGTTTTTCCCCCTTTATTAGCTTCTGGGGCTAAGTGCAGAGAGGTGCTGTGCACAGACTTCTGCTGCCTTTCAAGTGTTTTTCTGATTAGGTAGAGTCTTAAGTTAGGCCTTGCGCTTTTCCTTCTATACCAGTGATATATTAAATGTCAAAACTTCTGTAGTATAAGCATTGCTTTAAAATGACTGCAGTCATATTATGTTATAATATAATTTATCCCCACTTATGTGACTAAATTAAACCTTTCCTAGAGAAGAAAATTTTGCCTGAGGTTGAGTTTTGCCGTTCACAGGGTGGTTTTAGTTAGGCATGAAGAAAGCGTGTGGGAAATGTGGTTTAAAACCTTTTAAAGACTCCCTCATCACTGTCACAGTTGCTAGAGCATGGTAGATAGGATATTCAGGGGATGCATGACAGGAGAAAATGTGTTAAAGCTGTCAGTGCCCATACCATTACATCTGAGTTGCTGCCATGTAATCAACCCCTCATATGTCTGCTCGGCGTTTCATTACTGCAGAGTTCACTAAATCCCGGTATAAGACACCAGCACGCTAGGGATGCTTCTCACCAACAATACGTGAGCTAATTGCAGTTCTCTCTCCAAAAAGGGCAATTTACAGGCAATATAGCTGAGTGCAATCCTGTGCAAGAATTTTGAACCATGAACACTGGATTCAGTGCTGTTGTGCAGCTTAGCGAGCTTTATTAATTCTTATGTTTTACTATTTTTGGCAATACTTCTGTAGGGCAAGGTCTGAAGGTCAGACTCCAGCTGAATAACTCAAACTCTCCACGTAAACCCTTGTGGCCTCTGTGGCATGCAGTCAAGCCAAGGGCACAAAATACCACCAAGGCCTCTCAATCCTGAAGATCTCTTCAATTTACACTAGGAACTCACATTTAATTCCGTTTGACCCTGAGCTGATAACACACAGTAGCAAGTCTCGCATACGTGAGCTATTTACTGCTTTTCAAACAATTTGAAACCATATTCTTACACGAGAATTTGAGTCACAAATCACCTGAGTGAACAGAAGGCACAGCTCAGACACCTCACCCATTCGTTTGACACGGTATTACTGTGGAAAACCGGGATTAACGAATACCTTGTCTGCTCAGTCAGACACACACAGCGTATTGCTCCATGATGCAAGAAAGACTGGGTTTTTTGGGAGAGGACTGGAGGTACTGGGCCTTTTCTTCTCCTTTGGTAACATTTCATACTTGCAGAAATTTTCCACGAAAACTAGTCACAGCATCTTGGAAATTTACACAAAGCAAAACTCACTGCCCTGCCAGCAACAGAACTGGACAGAGGGAGACAGCTTCTGAAAACAACCCTAATATACCTGTAAAGTTATTTCTTTTTATTGTAACTGTTCAAAGCTGAGTGTCATTTTTTCAGATGCTTCTTCAGAAAACTGCTCTTCTGGCAGCAGGGTGAAAGGCCTGGGCCCTCTCTGCGTGGCGCAGCCCCAGCCATAGCGCAGGGCCACAGCTTCCTGCCACCACAGCCGGGCCCAGTCCCTGAAGCCTCAGGCCTGAACTTGTAGCTGTCACTTACTAAATTAGTCCTAATGAGATTACGCGTGTAAATACGGCTCACGTGACTGTAGCAGGATCAGACCATAAGCTCTGTAGGTGTCTACATCCACACGAACACACATGCTGTCACAATTCAAGAGTTTAACGAAAATAAATCCACCTGTCTGTGTTTCTAAGTATTTATTAGCAACCACTGTTGTCTTGAACATTAAACTAACGTGATATTCACAATGTACATATATGGCATCGAAGTTATTCAGACATCTAAATAGCTCTGACTTGCTTGAAGCAAGTAGCTACGTAGGTAGTCATTGGTTGGGTTGAGTGATGAAGGCCTGAAAGCAAGGACAGAACAGCCCAGAAACACCTGAGCTTGCCTCATGCCCAAGGAAGAGGGCCTGGGAACCGGTTGTTAAAAGCCAAAGAGAAAACGCTGGATGGATCGGGGCAGTTTCATGGAGGAGGAGATGCACCACACACCCAGCCGCGGAAAGGGGAAGGCGGCGGTGTGGAGGGTGAAAGGGGAGCAGGCAGCATGTGCACCGTTCTGGGCTGTCCCACTGTAAGCAAGGGCGGGCAAGCGACACGCTGACAGCTGCGTCTGCATGCTTGAAAAATTATCTCCACTACATTCAGGGTGACTTCTTGGCAGAGCCCTTCATGTTGTAACTTGTGTTTTACAGTGGGTGGGTTTTTTGTTTTTTTTGTAGAGAGAGGCTACTATCTGCAAGAGTCAGCTAAACTGTCACCTACAGAAACAAATCTGCTGACTAGCGTATTAAAATACATTTATCTATTCACTGCACGTATCACAGGAAAACTACTCCCTCAGGTCAGATTTTTTTTTTTCCTTTTTTGCTTTAGGCATTGCAGCCATTCCCTTCTTCTGTAAATACACAGAAACCTCCTTCCTCTAAGTCAAACACTGTCTTATAAATACAGACAGACTACAGTACAGCATACGTTTGTCTTACATAAGTACACTTTTCCAAGAGAGTGAAAATTGTCTTGTGAAAGCAAACTTTTAAAAAACAACACATTACTTTACATATCACACTGCTCTTTAATAAACACAGTAATGTAATATATCACTGCTTTCTGATTTAGAAGAACTTTTTGTGTTAAGGTTGATAAATGATCGCATGTAAGTTTAATTTACTTCAGGCACATTTTGAATTTGTTTTTCCAGTTGAGGTGAGACAACTAAGACCTCACGGGTTTGTGAGGGACAGGACCGGGTGTCAGAAGACCTGACTTCCAGACATGGGATTTCTGCTGTCCAAGCGAATCCCCTCAGGTTAGATCCAGGCAAGAGCTGTACATCCGTAGACAGACATGACACTATCTAAATTTCACAGATGTACCTCCTAAATGCTGAGTCGTAGGGGGTATATACCCTCTGCCTGCAGCACATGGGCACATTGAGGCACCCTGGGATAAAGCCAGCTAAGGAAGAACCCGAGCTGTCTTAATTCATGTCCTTTCCACACAAGTAACAACCAGCGCCTGGTACAACACCGCAGACATCTCTCTCACAAGGAGCAGAAGAATGTAACAGGGGTTTCAACATCTCCACTTCTGAGAATTGTGTGCTTGTTATCCAATGGTTGCTTAAAGTAAAATGCCTGAAAGGATTTTTCAGTAGATAGGATTTAAAATTATTTAAGGGTGAGATGAGCACCAGCCGAACATCCAGCTTACTGGTGGCAAGCTCTATTAGGCAAAAAGGCTGCTGCCTTAAATGTAATGGGCACAGCTACCTTTTGTGGGGGACTGGTCACACCAGTGTTATACTGGAACATACTCTGCCAAACTGGGTCCCCTTTAGAGGGCGTAGCTGCCTCCCTGCCTACTTTCTAAACTGCAGGACAGGGACAAGGATTCTGGACTGCCCGTGAAGCACAGTTAATGGGAAATTCCAGGAGATAACTTTTCAAGATAAAGAGCTTGCTGAGAATGATCTGTCCTGGAACTGTAATTAAAATGAGACACCCTAGTTCAAAGGTCTTTTCTGGTTAGTAAAGCCAGCTAAAGTCCCTGGCTTTCACTCTTTACGTGTCCCTCATTTACAAACCAGGAATAAGAATGCACAACTCTCTTTGCGTGGATGAAACAGGTTGTATAAATGCAGAGCTGTACAAAAGCAATCTGGTTTTCAACAAAGATCTCGTGCTAAATATGACTTTAAAAAAACAGCTCAGTTTAATTCCAATGCAGCATCTATTTTTGTCCGTAAATCTAAATGAGGCAGACAGCTTGCCTCTACTACTTTATATTCCTCCCAAAAATTCATTCAGCTTGGATCAAATCCCATTTCTCTTAAATGTATAAATCCCCATATCATCTGCAGAACTTGAGTATCACAGGGAGTGTTTCTATATCAAAGCTTTAAAATATGCTGTAAAGCCACAGCAACGATGCACTTGTGTAACAACTGAGCTGTGACCAATTCTAACTGTAAAGCAGGTTCATGAACTTCAGCTGTGATATATCCAGTGTGCTGGTTTGTTCAGACTCCCGTTTTAATGGGTCAGGAATTTCAACAGATATATACTACCATGCCAGATCAGCTGAAAAAATTTCTGCTTAACAGTTCTATTTAGATGCTTTGGCTAATACCAGCATTTGCCAGTCCAGCTGCCTTCCCTATTATTCACATCTCTTTCCCCAAAATGTAATTTGATAGTGCTATTTCTAGATTTGTATTTTTACAGAATCACAGAATGGCTGAGGATGGCAGGGACCTATGCAGGCCATCTGGTCCAACCCTCTACTCAAGCAGGGACAGCCAGAGTGGGTTGCCCAGGAGCACACCCACGTGGCTTTTGAAGATCTCCAAGGAGCGAGACTCTACCACCTCTCTGTGCAATCTGTGCCAGTGCTCTGTCACTTGCACAGTACAGAAGTACTGCCTGATGTTTATATGGGACCTCCTGTGCTCCCGTTTGTGCTCATGGCCTCTTGTCCTGGCACTGGGCGACACTGAAAAGAGCCTGGCTCCATATATATACAAGTACATATACAAAAGCATAAAACAACCCTAGAGACAATCAACACTGGTACCCAACAGACTTCTTTCACACACAAGTATTGTATGAAGCTGCAGGCTTTAAACCTATTGCCTAAAGTTAATTATTTATTACAAGGCCTTCTTATTTGTTGAGTAAAAAGAAAGTCTACCAAGTCTACCAGACTTTTCCAAGACTCAAACACTGCTAAGTGTGTTCCCTCTTGCACGAGTGCCCAAGCCCAGCTTCACAGGTAGATTTAATGACAGATCTATGCTAAGTTCCCAGAAACAAAGATGTTTTGGGCTGCACAGGATAAAGATAACCCTAATGGAGCCTTCTCCTGCAATGGAGAAGTCTGCTGAATGGATACTTCAAATAAATCTAACTGAAAGCGATCAAATGTACTTATGTTAGGTCTATCCTCTCCAATGCACAAGTGCCCTGTTTTACACTGGGAGGGGTGTCCTGACATGACAGCAGGCCACCCAGTCAGGCTAGGAAGCCCACCCCTCCAGACCAGTCTCCCCAGGCTGCTTCAGGGCTCAGCTGTGTAAATGCACAAGGATGGTGCATGAAGTGCAACATTTAAGTAAAGGAGGCATGCAGTTTGATTTTTTTTTTTCCCAAGAGTCCAGATCAGGTGCAAGCCTTCAGTAAGGATCCAAATTAAAAGGACCTCTGAAATATGAAAATACTTCTAGAGTTTTAAGTAAATACAAACATTCTGATCATTTCTTTATTTCTTTTTCTGAAGCTTTTCAAAGACAAATAAATGTAATCCCACCCATAGCTCCCCAGGTGGTTGGTATGACTTAGCCATACAGAAAACCTATCTAAAGGCACCAAAATGCAACAGCCATTACAGATTATATTTGTTAACAAGCTGTCATTGGGGAGTGCTCAAAATAGTTATCACCGTTTGTCTTGAGTTAATTTAAATTTCTGCATGAGTGTTACACCACTACATTTACTGGTGACAAGATGTCTTAAGTTTAACAGTTTCTATTTGCTTCCTTTTGCATGTTTGATGCTGGCATTAAAAAACATTCTCTACACTTTTTCTCTGGCATTTTTATGGATATTTGTTGTTTCTTAAGACTACTGAACAGAGATGTAAAATGACAAAGGGAATTTCTGATGTTTTTTCTCCTAGGACACTTAATGTTCAGCTTAAAGCGACCTAAAATGCAGCAAACAAGCATTTATAACAACCCAATCTAAGAGAAGAAGGAGATAAAAACACAAACTGGAAATCAACTGAAAGTCTGTTATTCCTTGTGATGGAAGTTGCTTACCTACCACTGAAACAATTATACCAGACAGTAACACTTCAGATTTTTTCTCTCCACTGAAGGCACAGATTTGAAACAGGGTGAGGTTCAATAATCTTTCAATCAAATCTTCCTACTGACTCTGACTTCCATCAGAAAATACTAAGAAAACACGTTAATCTGGTTTAAGAAAATATTATCATTAGTGTTTTGAAACAAATTTTAGACTTCTTAACCCTTTTACTAGAAATGGTTTCACTTCATCATGTATGTATGACACCATGCAATCAATCTATGTATAACAACCCTGTATGTTTTTATACACTCAACACTGCACTACATAACTAAACCTAAAAATAGGGAATCTAAATCCTCCCAAGTAACTCATTTTTTTTCAGCACAAGAGCAGCATTCAAATACATGAACTGTAGACTCCCAATCAAATTCTGCTTAGTTTTCATTTGAATATTCCTTTAAAAAAAAAAAAAACTTCCCCCCTTAAATTCCCTGTTAGAAAGGGTGGCTAGAGTATGGAGCCTCGCCAAAACCATCAACAGACGTACTGTGAATTAATTCAGAAACAGTAAAAAAAAAAAAAAAAAAAAAAAAAAAAAAGACAGGGTACTTGGACAGAACCACTGGCACTAACTGCTGAAACTAAAATAATTAGGAATAAGTTGATTTCTCTTTTTTTTTTTTTAATTTTATTTTACAGCTCCAAGGCCTTTCCAGAAAATATGGTCTACCCCTAGCCTTTAATGGTCTTTTATTTCATTAAGGTTTCCATTTGCTACGGAACTCACATCTTAATATCCCTCTGAACCTGAACTAGACCAGTGGTTCCCCACTACTCTGCAGCTCTTTAATGAAACATAAGATTATTTTAAGTCCATAATCTTCTAAGCAGGATTACTGACTAGTAGGGCTGACCCTAATATTGCTCATCTGAGCAGTGATCTGGCAGATGCCCTCAGAAGACAAAGGGTAAACACGTACCTGTCTGGAGGGTCTTGCAGCAAGACATAATAGAGGCTTTATGAGTAACTACTTAAATCCGGTTTTATTTGACAATGCTAACCAGATGTCTCCTAGAAAACAAATCAAGTGTTCCAATCACTGCTGCTTAAATACATTCCTTGAATTTGGCCAACAAAGCTAAACAGAAGCCACTCTCAGCCAAATCCAGCTCTTCTGAAGATGAGATAATAAATGAATCATCACAGACATTGGAACAACAAGCCCTATACTATATACGTAGTTTGAATCAACACAATTACGCCGGGGGGCGGGGGAAAGGCACAAAATACAGACACTTGTGCAAGAATCCTCTACAGCTATAGTTTGAAAAAAATAGTATGAAAGCATATCCAACTGTTCACACTCTTTACAGGTGTAAATTTCTCAGTACAGACCTGCCATCTTAACTCCACTGGAAATGACAGCCAGCCCAGGCAATAAACAGCGGTGTGCACCAAAACATTATCCCCTACCTGCAACTTGAACTGAGCAGAAAGAGCTTCACAAGACCCTTGAGGAACAGGCCATCAGCTGAGAGTCTGATCTGTTTTCAGGACCCTACAGTGCCAGTTGCTGGAACTGGAAGATTCCTTGGCCCCTTGGAAGTCAGGCCACATATGCCCACTGCCTCCTATTACTCCAGCTGAGTTATATCCACATTTCATGGAGAGCACAGGATGGTTCAAAAAATATGCAGAGCAAAGCGAGTTCAGGTGAGCAACTGGTCTACACTTCAGTCCACGATACTTTAAGTACTAAAAAGCTTCAGAGCAACAAGACAGATCTGTCAGTGCACACTGACAGGGGCTGGTTGATGGTGCCACCATCCTGACTCTGGTGAAACACTCACTTAACCTTTGGCCTCACAGGCCAAAAAAGCTGTAGGATACACTGCAGTAAGTGTACACAGCGGACTCTCAATGCCAGTGCAACCACTCCGTAGACATCGGCAACACAAGAGTAAAAAAGTCAAGCAGTCCTTCAGCCTTGGAAGCTGAAGGCACGCAGTGCAAAGAGGTAGTTTTGGGGTCCAGACACCATGCAGAGCCTTAGCTCTTTCTCACCACCCATCTTCTTCACCCCCACTTCCCCCTAGAAGGAAAGAGTGGCACAGAGCCGCACAAAACTCCTCGAGGGCCAATATCGTGTTGTTCCCACCTGAACAGTTATATCCTGGGAACAGAAGGTGACCGTGGAAGCATGAGCAAGAGCCCACTTCAAGCAGGCTCTCAGGAAAGGCCTGTTAGAGCAGCTTGGCCCTGAGGGCAGGGGAACAGGTGCCTTGGATGGCCCACGCTTGACATCCAATGTGTCGCCCCATCTGCTCCGCTGGGCGATCCAAGGTGCTGGCTGCTTCCCCAGAGAAAGGGAGAGCCTGTTTTATCCGCTGGAAACAAAACATTTAAAATAATGGGAGCTACCACCACCAGCAAAGAACTGCATCATTTAGTAAACTGCATTTTAAATCATATTGCAATGGTACCATGCCAATGAAGTGCAGCTCAATTAGCTCTTCTGCTCTAGCAGCTCAGCCACTGAGACTTTAAAGTGACATTAAAGACGTTCATTTAAAAATAGTTTCTAGTAGTCATGCAGCCTGAGTTCAACATTTCCAAGCCACTGATTTTAGTCAGAAACAACTTTACATTTTAATAGAAAGTCTAATAAAGCCACCCCGATTCGTGAGAATAGAAACAAATAACGTGCATCACAAACTTCCCAACTTCCAGGTGCTTCATTTTCTAATTCAGATTACTAGAAAATATTGTGGGGTTTTTTTGTTTGTTTTGTTTATAAAAAAAAACTTAAGATGGCAACCAAGCACCTGCATGCCTAAATAATAAATAGCTTTACCTCAGTTGTGAAGAAATTTGAATGCAATATCTCACCATTTATACTTGAAAGTAGTTTTGTAAAGAAAGAGCTCAGCATGGTCCCTTGATTTTGAAAGAGTGAAAAAGTCTAGTTCATAGGTACAAAAATCCAACAGAATCCCTCCATGTAACATCTATGATCACAAGCTGCATGCAGTTTCACAGTGCAATAAGCAGAGGACATTTCAATATAGAGAAATATATATATTATAAAGTAATAAATTGCACAAAAAATAAAGAAAAATCTCTTCCTCCTCCTCCAAATGCAACACTGCTTCTGCTAAAGGTTTGAAGAGTACACTGAGATCACAGAGCAGAGAGCACTTGGTTGTGTTTTTTTTTTTCCTCGAAAATTAGGTTGTTTGTTTTTAGCTACACCCATGCTGGCAAAATTTGCTGATTTCTTAAAATTGTACCAGCACAAATAGGTTTGACCTTCCGTTATTTTAAAAGCTACTCAGGATTTTATCTGGTTAGTATTAGGTGGGTGAAACTAGATGAATAAGAACACCTTGACAGAAAGGAATATCTTGCCTGAATTATTTTGAAAAAAAAAATATACATTAAATATCTTTAGAGGTGGTTTAAATTAATGTTATGCTCTACAAGTGAATTACTATTGGTAACACAAGTTTTATACTTAACTTCTCTCATTCACTGGGGCAGCAATGAACGCAGTAACAAAATAATAGCCTGCAATCAACTTGCTATGGACCATTACTTTTCCTTCCAGCCTTCTGTGCTATAATCACATAGCACTAGGCAATTTACTTCCTATCCATTAAGCAGCTTTGAAAAAAATTGTCTTTTCTGAAACAGCAGGTGGAAAAATAGTTCAGTAGTAGTCACAACTACACAACAATTTCTACAACACCCCTATGCTAAATGAAACTCAACTCTGGGCAGAGAACTTTTAACCTAATCCTCCAAATGTGCTCAGAAGCACTGGTGTCCTCCTGATTTCACAGTGCTTGTTGAAGAGTAAAGCTGATAAAACTTCAGGCAATGCCTCCCTTACTGCTCGGAGCCCCTGCAGGCAGTAATGAAATTACTGAAAATGGTGTTAAATTCATGCTGTAGCTACCGAGGACAGCTACAGGCCACAGTGAGGAACTGCTTGTAAGGAAGAAACATGGCCAGGGAAAGAGCTTGAGGTAAAAAGTAATTAAATAAATAAGAGCAGAGTTTTGCTGACTATGCCAGCAGCTGGAGGTCTGCTGAAGGCATCATAGTAGTTTTGTCTCTCTCTCTCGATTACTTTCCTGAAAGCATGAAATTTCATTAACGAGGAGTCCCACATCATGCGTATATGCAAGTTTTATTTACCACAAATGTCTAATTGGTAAATTGTCGTAGTACTGAATAGTTTGTTGTTGTTGTTTTTTATAAAGAGAAGCAGCTCTAGAGAAAAGTCCCAGCAGAAAGAAATAACTTTAGGTGTGTAAGCTGGGGGAAGCAGCATATGATAATCAGTTTCACACAAATAGATTAGATATAAATTTATTGAAATAGAAGATGCAGTGGTTATTTTTCCAGTAAAACACAAGAAAATCAGAAGAGCATTTTAGCCTGTGGATTTTTCTTTGATAATGGAACCAAGCAGAGAATAGAAAAATATAAGAACAAGTAGTTAAGGCTTACAAAACGCTAAATATAGACAGTATTATTTTAATCTAAAACAGGCAAATATCTTTTTTTTTTTTTTTTTGAAAGAACTGGTAAGTGTGCCTGTAAGGGAACAGTAAACATTTCAAGGCTAAAGCACTGCACAAATGTGTTAATCCAATATAAGTACAGAGGAACACATAGGCTATCACTGAGCCATGTGTGAGCTAATAACCCTGGCTGTCAAGACTACCCTATTAAATGATAATGAAAGGCACCTAGTAAGAGATGGTGAAAATCAATTAACTGGAGAAACAGCAAGAGAAATAAAACATGACAGCCAAACACTTCTCCACTCAAGACATATAAAATGAAGTTTTCTGCATGTTTAAAAAGCAGAAATGCAGTATTAAACAAACAAAAATACATCACTCTTTTAAATCAAGTTAACTCTGTGAGGTATCAAGGGCCTGTGGTTCCTGTGAAACAAAAAAGGGACTCAAAATAAGCTGGGCCTTTGCAGGTTAACCCCCTTTGCAAAATAACCAATGTAAAGAAAACCCTGCTAACGATTTCCAGAACACGGACAATATGCTGTAATTTCAAGGTCTCCTTTTGGCCCAGCAACAGCTGTTTCACAGTCCTCTCTGCTTGGTGCCTGCCCACTGCACTAACACAACTCAGTGCATGTCACTCTGGAGTGTAGGGGTACACCCTGACTAATAAGGGCAGAAACTGGTCCTCAGAAAAACTCTGCACCCTTCTGCAAGAAAGCAGTTATACTACTGAAAGAGTCCTTGTGAGTGCTCTGTTCACCATTTCTTTTCTTTTCACTCAACACCTTTTCCGACTTTTCACAAAGAGCCACATTCCCAGAAATGAGACTGTACAGCAACAAAGAAAGTCGCTGAATGACATACCTCTGATTTGGTTCTCAAACTAATACATAAATGGAATAATTCAGGACTTACTGAAATGCAAGGCACCGTTTTTGAAGCACTCCAAAGACTAAACAGGAATGGCCAAAACCCACCAGGTTTTCTATTTTTCTACTCTAGAGTGCTCTACCAGGTAACAGACTTCCTTGTTTCTTGATAGCAAAAGTATTTTCCCTTTGTCTCTGGTGGTAAACCCTGCTCAGTGCTCCTGGTGTGCTGTAGCCAAACCAAACAAGTTTCTTCTGAAGCCTACAACTTGGATTGCAAAGACTGTTGCAAAAACCACCATCGCTTTAGGATACACTAGCGCCTGTAGCAGCATCTTACCTCTCAGTACTGACTTGAGGTTCAGCTTGGCTTGTCGGTGCAGGTCCTCCACGCAAGGTGGTCTTGAGGAAGGCAGGAACACATTTTCCTGCTGGTGCCACGGAGCAGTGTAATGGACAGTCCATCTGCTCTCTTCGTCTAAGTTGGAAACAGCTGCAGAGAGAGACAAAAAGAAGGAAACTAAATGCTGCTGTAGGTAGCTGTAGCATGTAACCCCATATGTAAGTTTGCCATGCATCCTCTTGAAACCAAAAAGATTGCTTTCATAGAATCACAGAATTGTTTTTTACTACAAATAGATTGTTTTTCACCATAGGCTTAGGTCCACTATAGTCTACAGTCCAAATGCTCTCTAGAACCTTGCTTCCATGGCAGTTTAAAAGCCCTCCTCTCATTTCTAATCGAAGTGCATTCTCCTGTGGCGTGTAGGAAACACCTTTCTCTCCTCCTGCATTTATATTTGCTGATGCATTTATTGTGAACTTGCAACTGTTTGCCCCCTCTAGCTCCCAGTCTCGGCAGATGAAATCAGTTTTCCTGTCCCCTGATCCTGCCGGGAGCTTCCCCTTGCTCAAGGGTGACCCTGAGAATGTGACAGTCGTCATGAGAGATTACGACAGGTTCATTTGTACTGTAAAATAACCTTCTCTGACCTCACACACATACAAACCAGGAACCAAAATTCAGCCCAAGCCAACAAATCAGCTACTTTACATTTCCATGAGTGGAAAGCAGGTTTGGACAGCAGTAACTCACTGGGGAAATACTACTTGGAGCAGGAGAGCACTAAAGAGGGGTTGCATTGGCCACATCTTCCCTGCCAGTATACACATGAAAGTAACATGCTGACGCTGCTCAAGTTCAAAGTTCCCTACAGACAGTCAGTAATGAATCAGCCAAAGTGCATAAGTCTAAGATTTGTTTATCATTTATGCTTCCCAAGAGACAGCCATTACCTTTCGTTTAAAGTTTATCATCAATAAAAACTTTTACAGTTGAATGGCCGTATCCCTCCGCCCCGCAATAAACAGGAAAAGGGCAGTTGGGGGTCATATTTTATGATCCCCCAGGCAGCGTTTGGCTTGCGGCCAGCAAGCTGCATATCCTTGCTCAGCTCTCCAAAGCAGGAAAAAAAAAAAGAAAGAAAAAAAAAAGAGAGAGAAGAAAAAGCCACTACAGCTGTGCTGCCTCCCAGGCACCTGCTCTGCCGGCTTGGCCCCAACGTGCTGCCCTTGCTACCAACTCTGCATCTCCCCTTGTTTCCACACCGCAGGTGGATGTGTGCGGCTCACGGCCCGCAGCATCCTTGCTGAAGTTTGTGCCGTGCCTCTGGGGTAGCAGAGGAGGTGCGTCAGGAAGCAACGCCAAGGCAACAGCCTCCTGTCACCTGAAAAAGGGCTTCTCCTCTAACACCACAGCCCATCCGCCAGGATCGGTTCAGATGGAAATAATCTGTACTCACATCAAAGAACATAAAGTTGTGAAGCTTAAGGCATACCTATGACACAGTGCTCAATGCCTGTGTTGTCTTAAAAGGACTTGAGGGTGGTGGGAGGTTCTCAGATAAACTTCCTCACTTGTTTTCAGGGACCTCAGAGAAGCTTTCTGAAGAACGCCCATCACTCTCCTCACCTTCAGGACGCCTTGGTCCTGCACCCCATCCCCTCGCACTGGCTGCAGTAAGGGACAGATGCAGCCGGTCTGTGCCTGCTCTCGCTAACCAGAGGCAAACCTGCCCCATTGCAACCTGGAGCTGGCAGGTGGATGCCACCGCATCCGCAGAAGGGCAGAGGAGGTGGCAGTGGCACAGCGGCCCGTGGCAGCCGTCCCAGGCCATTTCCCCACATCCTCAATGGAGCGGCAGCAGCGGCCGTAGGGCAGCGCGAAAGCCTGAGCTGCGCTCCCCTGCCGGGTTCCTTCCCCGAAGGACAGCAAGCATGCACGGCTACTTACTCTTTCTCTTGAAAAGTTTCACGAGAGATGTAAGCTTTTTGTTGATGAAAACCACCATTTTCAAGGCGTTCGGCTGCGATCCTGGAGTTTAAATCCCATAAAAAGTCGGAGGTGCGGAAAGGTGACCGCTTCTCAGCCTGGTCCCGCTCAGCCCCTGTGCTCCAAGTTTCTCTCCTCCAGCCTTCTCCCTTTTATTCCCCTTCAACTACAACTGTACACCTCCTATGGTGCACAAAACCACTGACAAGCCCTTCGCCCCAATTTCTCCCCCTCGGATGCAATCCAGCGGGCTGACGACCGCCAGCTTCAACACACAAAATGTGAGGGGAGAAAAAAAAAAAAAAGAAAATTAAAAAAAATAATTAACCCCCAACCCCTAATGCCATTCCCACTGGCTCGGGCCCACAGCTCCCTGGCTGACGGCGCAGTGCTTCTGCCCAACCCTGCCACCCCACCCCAGCAAGGGCCAAGCCCAGCGCTCTGCTCGCCACAGCCCCAGCGGGGCGGGGAGGGGAAGGGAAGGGAGAAAAAGGGAGGGGAAAGGAGAGGAGGGGAAGGGCAGCCGCTCCCCTCCGCCCCTCGGCCCCGCAGTGTCTCCCCCTCCAGACACGCTGCTCCCCCCCCCCCCGGCCCCAGGCAATCGCAGTGACTGCGGCAGCCCGGTCATTTCACATATTGGATTTCATTCAGCAGCGCTCCCAATTTATTCTTATTAGCGTCAACCCGGACCAGATACATGGAAAACAAAATCAAGTTATTTCTGCCTAATGGAGAACCTGTTATTCGTCAAATGAAGCTCGAGCACAGAGATATGAAACAGCCCAACTTTTTGCCGTGCATGTTATATCCCCACGCCCTAAAAAATAAATATCAAGGTCCACGGCTGTCCTTCCTAGGAAGGAACTGCAATTTTGCAGCAGTTAAAGGGAAAATGCTAAGCAGCGAGTCAATGTGCTCAGCAGGGCATGCCCTTCACACTGTTAAGACTCAAGAAGCAAGCCCTGCCTCACAAAGCAAGCTTAGGAAACTGCCTCGGGTTAACAATGCGAAGGATTTTTCCTCAGGAAAGAGAAAAATGCCAGCAGCGGGGGTCTCGGCCTGACCCCAAAGCTGCAGCAGGATCTGGCCTCTGCAGCGTAAAAAGCAAACGCTCCACAGGAACTTTGCTCCAAGCTTCACCACAACGCCGAGACTCAGTGCCAGGCAGAAAAGAGCATAAGCAAAGTGCCCCCATCAGTGTCTGAACACAGTGCTACTGGTGTTTTATCAGTATTTTCCAGTTCCACAGAACTGGCAATCACAACGTGGGTTTGACACCAAAAGTGCCAGGACTTTCCAGCAGCTGCTTGTCCGAGAGGCCTTCTGATGGGCTCACCTGTGCCAAAGGGACAGAGGACCCCCACGCCATGGCAGCGTGGTGGGGAAGGCACCTCTGCTTCTGCATTGATCCCCATCAAGCACCTCACACAAAAAATATCCCTGGCATCAAAACTCCGGCAACAAGGTGACTGCTCATTCATGTATCACCCTGTTTTCACACAGCAAAGACTTCAAATTGTCACTTTCTGACTTGTAGGCCTCATCCTAAGGAAAGCGAGTACTGCTGTTCAGGAGGAACTTGCTTTGGGCAGTGCAGCAGAAATTATAAACAAACTTTCAGGTGACAGCTTAAATCTCATCTTCTACATACAAACTCTGAGCCAGGAACTTAAGGTACCATCGTTATGTGCTATAAACTGGGCTACCCAAGTTGTTGTTAGCTGCTGTAGGCCTTGAGAGTCACCTGATTTAAGGACTTTTGTGATATTTAACATGACACATCTGACAATGCTATTTAGTATTTTAAAAAGTCACACACACAAAAGTATCCCCCTTAGCACTTTACCATTACACATTCATCATTAAAACCCTGTTAGATGCGCACTTGGTGGACACACTCTGAGGGTGAGCCCAGCATGACTCCAGCAGCACTGCCATCCAAGAGCACACACAGAAGGTGGTCACTTGGTTTTTAGTGTGGTGTTGATCTTTTTTAGGATGTAGGAAGTGCTTTTGCAAGCGGGAAGAGGAACTACTGTGCATTTGCACAGGAGAAGGTGATGCTTTCAAGTTTGGCCAGGGACACAGATTGATCCTGAGGCCTCTTTGGCATCTCACGGTGGCTCACGAGCCGCAGGCAGCAGCTGTCATCTACATTTCAAGGTCAGGTCCTGTACCTGGTGTTCTGCCATCTTCCTGGCTACTTTGGACAGCTTGGGAAACTCCTCGCTTTTTCAAACTCCCTTTTCCACCATGGGCTACAATGTGTCCCAAGTCCACGGTTGCTCTTTGTTACTGGATCCTCCCCCAGCCCGAAGCATTTCTCCTTCCTGAAAACAAGCGCTTGATGGCTGTCGTCAAGCCCTGATCTCCAGTATGTAGGCACAGTTATTCAAAACCAGTAACAAACAATCCATAAATGATGGCTGCCTTTCACCCTCCCTTCACCTTCCCTGTGGTCATGCTGATAAGGTGGCCAGGCATCAAAAATCAGTGCCATGAGGGGATGCCTCAAGGAACATGCATCTGCATTGCTCAGAGTTTGCAGCAGGTCAGCAATAACCCCAAACTCATCTTCACTGGAGACAAAGCCAGTGGCTTCCATGAAATTCAGCATGTTGTCTCAACCCGGTTTTTATAGAACACTTTGCAAGGCACAAAAACTGTCAGCACAACTGGCTCTGGTGGTAGCTCTCCTAGGGCTGAAAGCGTGAGCGAAGTGGGCTTCTCTGAAGGTTGTCTTTTCCACATTGAGAAGAAAAAGATGGGACAGTCTGAGAAAATTCATGTTGTAGTCACTACCCAAACAGACAAAGGCCTTTAGCCTCCAACTTTGCCAATCCAGCAGTCAACGCCCACACCCCCCAAAACACCACCACTACCAAACTAAAACTACCTTGGTAGAAAAACTTCTGAAAGTGTTCGAGTTGGCTAAGAGCTGCGCACGCAGCAGGTGTGTGCATGCTGCAGTATCGGTTCTTTACGAGCCTGGCTGGTAGTAGGCTGGGGAGGCCGTGCTCCGTGGCACACTTGTGAGTTCACCTTGGAGGAGTTAATATTAACCCGCTGCCTCAGCTCCCACATCCTCGGAAACAGGGATGACGCTGACTTGCCACCTCACACAGATACTGCCACAAGCAATAAAGTAAATGAGTAAATGAAATGAATAAAAGGATAAAATTAATAAAGAAATTTTTCCACTAATTTTCATGCAGGAGGGATGAGCCCAACACACATACCAACTTCATGGAATGAACGGTGCATTAAACCACTAACAGATGTATCACCGCCTTGAAAACTAAACTTTAAGCGGTAAGCCCTAGCGATTTTATTTAGACAATGGAAAAATCCTCCGTTAAGCCAGCTGCATAGCATTGCTGCTGTTTTAAGAGAGGGGAAAAAAAAGGGAAAATGTGTAACTGAACCAGGAACTGCATGGCAAGAGCTCTTCCAGTGAGCCTTGATGCAATAACCAAAAGGGAAAGTTAAAACGTTGGAAAGCAGATGTAATCAACACAATGAAATCAATGTGTTTGCTTTTTACCGATCTCAGTCACTCGCTTGAAATAAAATTTCAAAATCAAAATCAGCTCACGTGAGGCTGCAGAGGAAGAAGCCTTTGGCAAGGCCATTGTTTTTTTTTAAGCCCATGCTGCCTTAAAAACCATACCTGTACTTCTACTTGGGACTTTTGTTATTAGGAAAACTAACACAAAGCACCTGCAACAAGAAACACCGAATGTAGCTGTGTTCAGGCTTTATTCCTGCTCTGGCCACCTTCACCCATGCCTCTGAGCACTTGCTGGTGTTTAAATGGATTCAAACCCACCCCTGCGGACCACAGGAATTAATAATTTATGATTGCAAGTTTTTCCCCCCCCCCCCCTCCTTTCAGAGCCAATCACTCCTGGCCATCTCCTGGCATTTTTCAGAAGAACAAAAGTGCTCCCCCCACAAAGGCCATCGGTCCCAAGCTGCGAGGCACTCACCTGCCCTCCTCTCTCCAAGCGAGGCCATTCACAATGGCTTCTTTCAAGGCACCCTCGGCCTGGGTGAAGCACGATACTTCCCCAGCTACTAGGAAATCGCAATTCATTAGACCTGCGATCAAGATGAAGAGGAGAATGCACGGGGGAGAGGGAACAAAGGACGAGAAGTATTTTATCCCAAAGCCACCACAAAAGAAAAGGGAGACCCCCGGCCCAGTGAACTCATGGGGAAGCACCAAGCCTGTCTCCACACAGGCAATTACCGGGCAGGCATTGCCTTAAAGAAGA
Source organism: Anser anser (assembly GCF_964211835.1). Taxonomy (NCBI): domain Eukaryota; kingdom Metazoa; phylum Chordata; class Aves; order Anseriformes; family Anatidae; genus Anser; species Anser anser. The sequence goes on from NC_139722.1 coordinate 63,469,773, forward strand.
GTCCCTTCATTTATTCATCCCACGAGGGATTACAGCTCCAGGCTCTGGCCAGGGGGCTGCCTGGCGGGGGAAGAGAGGGGAAGATGAGACGGAAAAGCAGAAGCAGCACAACCTAAGCCAGAGAGGACAGAAAAGCAGCAGGCGGATTGATCTGATGATCCTATTTAGGTCACAGCACAATCAAGCTAATTCATTCCTTTTGCAATTCAAAACATCTTGCCACAGATCCTCTATCATGCAAACACATCACCAGAGAGAATAGGGAGAATTTCGAGCTGCACGCAGACAAAGCAGCAGCTTTGCTCAGGTAGAGCATCTCCTGACACACTGTACATGCAGACAGAACAGATAACGTTTAGTGAATGTGCAGTTTTGTTGAATGTCTTTGTTTTACATTGCAAGACACAAGCCTTTGGCCATTCCTGAACTAAGGCGAATTCAGCTCCCAGACGAATCCTTTGCTCTCTCCATAGGATGACCCTTTTAACATTCCACCAGGAAACATTCGGATTTTAAATTCCAAATCCACCTTAACACTCCTATGCTACGGCTTATCCTGAAGAACTGATCAAAAGCATCGGCAGCAAATCTCTGCATAATCTTACTTTTATTTGCCCTAAAAATGCACCATGGCAAAGACAGTCCTCTTCTGTCTTAGGGATGGGGGAAAACAAACAAACAAAAACCACATAATGTGAGCAAGTTTGCTTAAGTTTTCTGGTTTATTCATTCTGTGGGACTCAGCGAAACCAACAAAACCAGACTGCAAACCCACCACTGCTGGACTTCTGTCCCACACTGTCTCCTTGTTCGGTCTGTAATTCCGTCTTTGGCAGCTGTGCCCTTGTGGATCCCCACTAATATCCAACAGACATCTTAAATTAATCTCAGTCTGCATTCTCTTTAGGGGTGTCCTGAAGGGGACACACTCCCTGCTCATTTCACTTATTTAAAGGTCATAGAAAGAATTCTTGCAGCATATCTCAGCCTCCCCTCCCAACACTGCTCTTTGGGATACTTTTAGTTATATATGGATTATTCTGGTACAAGGAGTTAGCACGAAGAGCTAGCAAGTTCTTTTTTTTTTTTTTTTTCCCTAAGCTCCAAGACACTCTCTCAAAATTAGGCTGGTATGTCCCGTAGTTTGCTGAGAACTTTGCAATCTGTAAATTAAAAAAAATAAAATCCTTGAAAACTACCAGCCATCAGACAATTCTGTGCCTGTTAATGCAAAAATCAAACAAGGCTCACTGTCTCACATAGCAGGTTGAAAACAAATTTTGTTTCTTAGTTGGAAACTTTCAGTTACTTCCCCAAAGTAAGTAAAAGCTAAGGTTCACAAACAATAAATGGATTTCAGCAGTTATGACATTTGGCATTTTCCCTAAAGCCCTAAGAATTGACAAAATCTGAAAAGCTGGGCATGTTCCAATTAAATAGTGGCACAAACTACCTCGAAAGGCTATATTCTCTAGCCAAAGGCACGCGACAGTCACCTAATCATTGTGCTGTTGCAGGACTCGGTGATCTGTTTCAAGCTGCTAAGCACACAGCTGAGCCAACATCTGTACCACAGCATCTCCAGAGAACGTCTTCGGCTGCTCACGTGCGTGTTGATGTCGGACACGATCAAATACCAATGGATTTTGAAAACAAATTTCAAACTGACCTTTTTGTAGTCTGCATCGTCTTATTAGACACTGTCAATAAAGCCTTGATAATGAAAGGATAGCCTCATAAATTCATACTGCTAATTGGTTGAACTTTTGAAATTTATAATGTGGATAACTTAAATTTTTATTACCACCTGTTTGATTAAAAGAGTCAGAGATGCAAACGTCTTTGTTATTAATCATACCTAATTAAGCAAACCTCACACCGTGCTGCGTTCAGTCAATATGAACAGCTGTAGAGCTGCATTTCATTTGATCACTGGACAAATGCATCTAGTGGTTTACATGATGCTACTATGAAAAAGGTGTCTTACCACCAAGCATCTTCAAGAAGGACCTGTGAGCACACCAACTATCAAGACTTTTAATTATCAGTAAATAAAAAGGTGAGGGCATTATGCAAATACAGGCCTCGCCATCTACTTCATCAAAAGGTAACCCATGAAAACATGAAAAATGGAAATTCTCTCTTCTCCTGAATTAGTTCTGCCTTCATTTCCTGTCAGAAAGGGAAAGAAGTGCCCTACTTTTTATTTTTTTCCTCCAGGATCCCTCCTGTAGATCCCCACAGTTTTTCTTGTTTTAGAGAAACTAGATATTCCCTGCTTTGGATGGAGAATGTCAGAAAAAAAAACAAACAAACAGTAAAGCTATAACATCAAGGGCTGTAACATATACCACTCGAAAATGAAAGATACCATTTTAATTGCTAAAATGTCATTTTTGCTATCTCCGGTTTCCCTGCTTAGCACAAAATATAAATTACACAGAAGGCATTGGAGGGGAAGAGTGTAAATATAAAACTCAAGACTGCTAATGGTAGTTGTAGAAATACTTCTGCCAATGCTTTTTTTTATTTGTTCCACCATTTTGCATCACAGGTTATGGAGATGAGAAGGGAAGCATGACTTTAAACATAGCTTGGAAGAAAGAGCCAGGTGAGAAACCTTTGAGAGATGCTTCCCCCAGGCTCCAGGGCAGGTCTGACCCCTGGAGGGGAGTATTTGGTTTGAATGTAAAGGAGGAGGTGGGAGATCAATAACACAGTCAATGTGAATAAAGTTTACACCCTTGGGAAAACGAATCAATAAAACCACAGCTGTATTTTCCCAAAATTATTCTGCATTATGTATTATGCATGAGAAGCCTCTTCCTTATTCCCATCCCTCTGGATAACGATAGAACCAGTTCTAGTCTTTCATATCTTTTAAGGACACTGCAATACAGCACTAAACAAACTTCAATCCCAGTTTGATTTGACAGACGGAAGCGCTGCCTAACAAGATCTCTACTTTGCCACCATGCCAGAAATCAGCTAAGCTAATGCACACCAAAGCTCAATTTACATTTTTGTTTTTAAACCACAGCTGGTTTGCATAAAATAGTTCCAGCTACAGCTGTTAAACATCTCTGAAGCAGTCCACGGTGTCTAATATTCTCTAAAGAGCATACACCCTACTCCAGGAATGAAGACATTCAAACACTGTTCATATAAGCCCTGGAAATACTTATTTTTATGTGAGGGCAATCAGCATCCTACTCCTCTTCCGACTAAGAAAACCCTAAGAGGACAAGGCAGCATCACAAACAGGGAAACGCTTGCACTCACCTTCAGCTGCTGGACATAAGGGGGTGCCTTTTTCCCTGACGCTATAAATTATTTACCCTGACATTGCTGCCACCATCTGCCGAAGAGCAGCACGCTGCCCCTGCTCTGGCCGTGCCACCACGTTCCCGGCAACCGCTGGACAAACAAAAGGACGGCCAGGCCGACTGGAAGCTGCTGCTGCTGGAAAAAGCCACGAGGGATCGTTCAGCTGGGAGGGGTGGTAAGCTTTCTTTGGAGACACTACCCAGCTGCAAGTTTAATGAGGAGCAGATCACACAGGTGTAGAAAAATGCTTTTATGAAACTCTGTCCATGCTTTCGGGCAGTGGCAAGCGTGCTCAGGGAGGAGCATGACATTTTTTAATTTACAAGCAGGGAAGGGCCTCCGCAGCCCTTTGTGTTGAACTTCCCTGTGCCGAAAGCCCTTGTTGAAACGTCCAAGGACAGCTGACAAACAAATCAGAGCACTAAAGCCAAGGAGGAAGACAAGTTATACTGGAGTCATCGTGGCTCAGACCAGAAATCAGATGAACAGGGGACAAGACCCTCAGGATGAGCAGCGTGTGGCCACCGCAGTACCTACCGATTTTTTACCCTTTTCCATGAGTTCAGTCTCCAGCGACACGTGCTCTTATTCCTCTGAAGGGATCAGGATCTAGCGAGCAACCTAGGTTGCCGGTGTATTGAAAACCAGTTTCCAAACAAAGAGAGGAGCTGCAGCCTAAGAGCAGCGCTTTGGGGAATTCTGCCTTTAAATGAGTAATACTCAGCCCTCCGCATGCCTGCGTGTGCACAGGAGACATGCGGAGGCGGATTAAGTGCCTCTTGGCTGTGACTGCCCAAGTGGCATCATGGGGTTTCCGATTTATTCCCTGCCAGCGACTCCAGGTCAGAACCAGTCAGCTAACAAGTGAGATGCTGTGTGTGTAACTGCTGTAACCGCGGGCACACCTAAATTCAAGCTGTGTTTTTCCAATCATGCATCATCCCCACAATCCAGATCCCATTGATGTATTACAACATTGATTGAGATGTAATTGTGATGAGCCACTTAAAGCATTTTTCTGATGAAAAAATTCACCACCACAACCCCTCTGCCCCAGTTTCTGTGTAGGCATAAGAATATCACCTTTATTTTGTACCACATACTCTTAGAATAGATTTGATCCAGTCTACTTTTCAATTTGCTTGTTACTAATTTCTTAACTGTGCAATCTTTGTGCCTTCTTTTGTGTTTTCCAATAGAGTTTGAATACTGTATTTCTTTTTTATTTTTGCACAGTGTGTAAATCAAACCAACCGATGCCCCTCCCTTTTTTAAAAACGATCAAGCTCTCCGAATTCCAACTCTTCTGAAAGATTTGGGAAATGCAAGCAAAATGCCATCTGTTGGCAATGAGGTGGGACTAAGCCTTGCACGTGGGAATACTCACTTTGGGATACCCAAGCAGACACATTTAATCAGCCAATCGTCTCGAGCGTATTCCAGGTCCGGTCCTGTGCCTTCACATAATGAGATATAACAATATTTGACCTGCAATTAGCTCATAGCTTCCTTTCTGAGATAAACTGCCCTTGGTTCTTTCTCCCACCAAACAAGACGCCCCCACATCAGCTTGAAAGTACCAGAACTGGGCTTTGTGAGCCTTCCTCGAGAGGTGTGAAGAGGAAGAGAGGGCAAATACACCAAAGGCCAACCCTGGTGGGGCTTTTCTGGATTTGTTTTAGGAAGCATCCTTAGCACACACCATATCACTTCTCCATATTTGCATGTGCACGGGCCAGAAGAAGAGGACGTGCAGGTGCGGAGGCGCAGCTTGTCACTGGGGAACGCGCAGAGCAGCGGATGCCACAAATGGCAAACCTCAATTCACAGCGAAAATGTGGGCAAGTGCAGGCAGAAACCAGCCACTGGATGCAGCCCAACAGAACTTTATCGATCAACTTGACTGGGGAGTTGCCACCATTAAAAGAAAACTATACCAAAGGCAAACTGTGAGTAATCTGCAAAGGAGAAATGTATGGTTAAAAGAAAACCATCATCCTCTACAACAAAGAGCGGAATGAAACTGAAGCTGACCACCTTATGTCATTCACTATTATAAGAGCACTCTAAAATGAGCCACCACTGGAGTGACAACAACAAGGGCGCATCATCCTTCTCTATTCCACTGTACTATGCAAACTTTGCAACTGAAATAAGAAGAGTTGCCATGGTGAAAAGGGCAAGACGAAGAAGAGGCTGCGGCTGCACGCAGAGACTGCCACCTACAGTGCTGCAGCCCCGCAGGCCGCCGTGCCGGTGTCCACCAGACCGTGCTAATCACAGTCTGGGGGTGACGGCGAGAAGTCACCACTCGTGTACTCCTAAGCTACATTTCCTGCCTGACAGAACCACCAAGCATCCTCTGCGAGTGGCTGCTGGATTCACGCAGCACCGTAAAAAAGTAGAGGGCAGCTTTCTGAAGTCTCGCTTTCAGGAAGAACGACACCCAACATCCTAAAACACAATCCAGTACTGCAAACCAGCAACAACCAGCTCACTATCTGCTTTTTTTTTTGTAGGTATTTTACACAAGCTAACCCTATAGCTTCAAAGTTCCAATATTTTACTGCATCTCCTCAGGAGAGGAAATGCTGCCGTAGGAAGCCCAATTCAGCTCAAGACTTAACACGACTAGAGAAAGAGCCTACAAGTTTGCAGCAAAATTGCAAGAAGTACAAAAATCAACAAGTATTATGTTTCGTTTGGCTCCTCCAGCATTGCTCCCATGGCAAACTGCTCCCAGCAGAGAGGGTGCATCCATCGGTACAGACGCAGACAAAGGCAGACGGCCACGTGCCAGCAAGCCTGGCTTCGGCAAATTACCAAACAAATTCACCACCAACTTGCAGAGAGCGCTTTCCTGAGCACACAGGCGTCATTCAAGGCACAATCCTTTCTACTCAGATGTAAATATAATAATTTAGCAAGGGGGGAAAAATACGAATTTCTTCTAAAACTCGGATCCCAGCCGCTAACACCACGCACCCTGTCATTCTGAGGTTTGTTCTCTGAAGATACCACTCAGTTCATTTTCTCTTCTCCACCACTAAGTAGCCTTCGCTCCATTCCTCCATCTCCCATATGGTTAACATGAATGTGGCAATTAATATGCAATTAATAAAATGGTGCGATCAACTGCTTTTGTTCCCAGAAGCAGCTGGTCTGCATGTTACAGCGTAATTAGACAAATTAAGACGTACCGCTTTTGTCTGCGGATGAACTGACAGCATCGCTCATGCTTAAATGTCACTAAGCCTATTGGCATTTGGGATTATTTTAAACATTTTTTTTTTTTATTAACACTGGAAGGTATCAGTAAGCCAGATTTATACGTTGCCGGCTGCAACGACAGCAAAGTGCAAGTTTGCTTTACCTCCCAAATGTTTGCATGTGCCCACCAAGGGTTAACAGCAGAAGTGAGCTATTCCAGAGAGCAAGCGTGCTTCTCCTTGAGCAGTACGGAGCCGGTGGCTCTGCATCAGGGACAAAGGCAGGTCTGATCTGTAGCTGTGCCCAGGCAGAGGCTTGCACATCTTCAAGCCACCTACAAAGGATGAAGCAGCGTGCACGATTTTCCATTTGCCATCAGATTAGGTTAGGGAAAGGAGAGAAAAAAAAATGTCTGTGATCTACGAGACTTCACACTGCTTCCTTTGGTAGGCGTTCGTCTGGGCTCTGCAGGAGGAGAAGGCAGAGGAGAAGGAAATCTTTGACGATTTTTGCATTTAGGAACAGTTAACAAGACGAGCGACCAGGAGGATTTCTGCTGCAGGAGCACTGCAAATGAGCCCAACAGTGCAAAAGGCCCTTACCACCACAGGACACGTGCAGGCACACAGCCATCCTCGGCAGCTAGGAGTGGATGCACGGAAGGCATGATCTGCAGAGTCCTGAAAAACAGGCTCCAGAAGGGGTGATAGGAGTATCTGCCTCGTTAATCGGAGAATTTGCTACTCTGCTCCTCTGGCACAAGAAAATGCACTTCAGCTATAAAGCCTGGCTACCTTTTATCACTTCATCTCACAGTGCTGGCCTGTTGGGGAAGGCAGGGAAGAAGCACTAAGAAACAAGGCACAGTAAAATAGATTTTGATAATGCTACCATCATCCATTTCGGATTGCTAGTGTGACTCCATTAGCCAGGCCGATAAAGGCATCCCCTGAAACACCTGTGTCATTTCTGTGGCATTTAACATTGTCCTTGTCAGGTTTCAGCTTTAATCTGATTTGAGCTTAATTTTCTTAAAACACTCAAACCTAATTATTACCTACAGTGCACCAGAAAGAGCAACTTCCAGTAAGACACTGTCACTACTATCCGTGAATTTTAATCAGACGAAGCACCGAGGAGCCTTTCCATTCTATGTTTTTCATCATCCTCAACCACGAGCTTTCAAGTCTCACCTGTTTCACACCTGGGTTGGCACTTCTGCTGCTCCTCCTCCTTAATCACAGCAGATGCACACTGCTAAAATTGCTAAAGACACCACAGAAAAGCTGTCTCGGAGCTCCCCGTGTTTTTCAGATTCCTCCAGGCACGCTTGAGTGATGTTAATGAGCTCCCTATTAAAACCTCCCCGCCTCCTCCTTGCGCTCCTCAGAGCCACACACAGTTTCTTGTTTAGTCACATGCGAAGAGGAAGGCATAAAAACCATCCACTACCAGCACCATGCTGCAACGCGAACACAAATCCCGGCGTTTGAACCTAGCAGCACATGGCCAGGCTAGCAGCGTGTTTTCTTTCAGTGAGGCAACATACCAGGGCCTTCGTACTCGTGCTGCTGATTCACTTCTCATGTTTTATGGTATCCCAACACTAACCAGTGTTCAGCATTTGGGCCCCCAGCACAAGAAGGACATGGACCTATTAGAATGAGTCCAGAGGAGGGCCATGAGGATGACCAGAGGGCTGGAGCACCTCTCCTACAAAGGCAGGCTGAGAGAGTTGGGGTTGTTCAGCCTGGAGAAGAGAAGGCTCCGGGGAGGCCTTACTGCGGCCTTCCAGTGCCTAACGGGGGCCTGCAGGAAAGCTGGGGAGGGACTCTTTGTCGGGGAGTGTGGTGGCAGGGCAAGGAGAAATGGCTTTAAACTAAAAGAGGGTAGGTTTAGATTAGACATTAGGAAGAAATTCTTTGCTGTGAGGGTGGTGAGGCCCTGGCACAGGCTGCCCAGAGAAGCTGTGGATGCCCCATCCCTGGAGGTGTTCAAGGCCAGGTTTGATGAGGCCTTGGCCAACCTGGTCTGGTGGGAGGTGTCCCTGCCCATGGCAGGGAGGTGGAATTAGGTGGTCTTTAAGGTCCCTTCCAACCCAAACCATTCTGTGATTCTGTCATTTTCCAAGTTCATCCCCGCTCCTTTTCCTGCCCTCCCTCCCCACATCCACAGCACTCTCGTGCCTCTCAGAAGGGCTTATGAGCTGCATCTCAACAGCTTCATTTGGCACAGGAGACCAAGACCAGGTGCCTGGCCAGCTCATGACCACCCCGGAGGCAGGGAGGTGTGCTCTGTACGGCTCATGCAGGGAACCTACAGCAACACACAACACGCATACTGTGACACTGAGAAAGGTGGTCATTTATCCAAGACCCGAAGTACTTTTATACAAATGGACAAGTTCATTTGCTTTGTAAGGTATTGATGGCTTTTTTGGCCAAATGAGTAAAATTTCCATGAAAAAACAGGCATTGGATAATCTCGTGTTAAGAACACTGAGAGAAAAGGGGAATTATTATTTTTTTTTTTAAGACACGCAATAAAAATTATATTCATGTTGCTTTTTGTCCTGAAAACAAACCCGTCTTGTTTGTGCTGTATGTGTCAGCTGTTACGGTACAAGCTCGGTGCCCCAGCTAAAGCTGGGCGCTGGGCTGGGCAGCCCCTTGCATCGGGCTTTGTGAGCAGTCACCACGGCCATTCAGCGGCAGAGACTGAGCCCTTCTGTCACTTACACCACCGAAGGCCACAAAGGCTTGCTCAGTGCTCTGCAAGGCCCGGCTCTGGGAGGGATGCAAAGCGATGCAGTCTTTGTTTCACGCTGCTAAATGAGAGGGCAAAGAATGAAGCCTCCCAAAGCCACAAGTATTTTGGCATTTTTTTTCCTTTAATTTCACTTCCTTTAATTGGGAAATTTAAATCTCATAGCTTTGGGAACAGAAACCTGGGAAAAAAAAGACAGTGCAAATAGCGAATAATAAAATGCCCGACTCGGTTCTTTATAAATAGGTTTAGTTATTATTCTTTCAAATTCTATACGTTTTTCACAAAACACACATCATGCAGAAAGGTCTCGGCTTTGCAGTTACGACAGATCTGTTGTCCTTAGAAAGGGCAATGAATGAAAAAGAATAGAGCATTCTTTCATGAGCTACTGAGCAACAAAACATGGAGAAAAAGTCCCAATAACTGAAGCTACTGTTTAACAAACATTAGAAGTAATCCAGTACTGCAATGGGCTCCCCCCCACGTCTGCAAAAGAAGGAAAAAACCTCCAAAATCCTTACTAAAACAGCACTGTCACAAAAAGCAGACGGGTGCAACAGTTGAGCTAGGTTAGCAACAGCATACTGCATCTTTAAACTCTGATAAAATTTGATGAAAATTTGCTAAAACACGAAGCAGCGATGCTCACCGCAAGAGGCAGGCGATACTCCCGACAGGAGGAGGTGACAGTCACCAACGGCAGCAGTCACTGCCAACAGGCTCCGATGCCAACTCAGCAGGCATTTAAAACAAAACAACCCTTGGGATTTCTGCCAGGCCTGGTCAGCTTAGCACCTCAGCTTGGCTTTGCTGCAGGAAAACCAACTACCTGGCAAGTACCAGTGCTGGGGTTGGTCAGTAATCGCGAATACCCACGTGCTGGTGACCGTCCCTCTGCTGCCGTAACGCCGGTTTTCTTCCAGGTTGGAAGGCTGATACAAGGTGTTTTCCTGACCTCCGGCTCTTTTCAGTCACACATCATCTATTTGCAATGAACGTGGCAGTAAAGAGTGGCAGAGGAATGGCATCACGGACGCTGAAACAAGGCCGAGCTGGTAAGGCTCAACCTTCGCTTCGCTGTATCCCTACGTTGACGTTTTTATCAGACCATTCCTACAGCTGAAAACAAACCACCGAGCCCTAACCTGCTCACTTGATCGTCACAGCTGCAGCATCACAGCCCAAACGCATGCTCGAGTATTTTGCTGCGGGAACGCTGGAGGTGACCAGGGGCCGGGGGGCTCTGCTGCAGGATCTCGACATCCCTCAGAGAGGAAGCTGGCCCCACACGGGAGCGAGTCCAACAATTTGACTGCATTATGTTTTCAGACAGCAGCAACACTGCCGAGGGCATTTTCTACTGAGTAAATCAGCACTGTGAAACCTCTCAAAACGCAGTTCTCATGGCGCTCGATAAGGACCCCAAAGGGAGGCCTTTATCACCAGAGATAAAGCTGGGCCAATAATCACCTGCTGTGCTTGGCAGTTATCACTTGACCTGTTCCCAGAAAGCACTTCCACGCTGAAACACTTTTGTTCCTTAAAATAAACATTAACAGAGGTTAAAAGCAACACAACTCTCCCTATCTCAAAGAGAAATAGGACCTGTCCAGCAAATAACACTTGTAACGGATGGCTTAATTGCATTCCCATTCTTTTGTTTCCACAGGGTGCAAAGGGACAAGAGGGAAAGGGAGCTGACCAGACAGGGCTGGTAGTCGGCACTATGTGCTGGTACCACGGGCAGAAAAGTCAGGGCAGAAAGCAGGGCAACAGATTTTTCCACTCACCACTTAAAGGACTCAGTGTTAAATATGGAAAGTTCAATGGTTTGTAATTCAGACAGAAAAAATAAAAGCCGCAGGATCGTACCAGACATCAGTGAAACTCAACGTGAGGAAGCCAGCAACAAACTCGGTCTAAAACAAGTAGAAGTTTATCACTGGGGGTCAGAAACAGCTTTTAAAAGCATTAGTAGGTCACAAGTCCACAAATCTGCCACCAAACCGCTTATGTGTGTGCTATGCTACGAATCAACACAACCACACACGTGCACATGGTTTTTATAAGAGTCAGCAGAACGACACAGAATTCATCCCTGTTTGCTAGGGGAATACTGAAGCAACACCAAAAAGATGAATGCACCTGGGCAGGACGAGCAGATGCTCCCGCTGCATATCTGGGATCGAAATCCCACGACTGAGCTATGCGAAAACTTCCCAGGTTCTACTTCGCACAGCCACGGCATCGCTCCAGCTCTGAGGCCTGAAAGAAACTCAGCAGTGCCTTGGAGCAACCCAGCTGCTTGCACACAAAACCAAGCGTTTCAGTTTCCAAACTTCTTAAACGCAGAGATCATCAGCATATATTTGATGGCTGTTTCTAATACTGCAGTAAAATATTCTCCAGGGCACTGCTCTGTTTCCCCAGCCCTCTCTCCCTGCTCGCCTTCTGGGTTTTATACTTTAAACCTCAGGAAGGGGGGACAGGCACCTTCCCCTGCAGATGGTGTGAGCAGGAAGAATGGGCTGCGGGGAGCCACCTGCATGCTCTGCCTATGGTCCCTGCTCCCGTCTCCGTGCCCCAGAGCGTTTGGCTGCCTCTGAGGGCACCAGAACAGCTCTGAATGTCAGCTTCACACCTTCCTGCCAGGACCAAACCAAGCTGCCAGGCGGCAGGAGCTTTGAAATTGCCTCCCCCTGGCCAGCATGGCACCAAGGAGCTGTGTCTTGCCCCCTGAGGCATCACAGGAGCAGCTTCCCAACACCTCTGGGCAGCCCCAGCTCCTCTAGTGCCGAGGCCACGTGATTGCACACGAAGCGTAACGCAGCAAACAGAAGTGCGCGTGCTTTCGCTGCCAGGGCTAGCATTGTGGGCTGGACGCCGATTTATCGATCGCTGGTAATATCTAGGCATTGTCCGATCATCAGCATGAGGCTACAGAGGAAAAAAGGAAATCAACACAGTTGCAAACATAATAATGCACTTACAAAAATAAAATAAAAGGAAGACGGCCTGCTGCAAGATACCCAGCCAGCTGGTTTTTGTAGGAAAAGCTTCCTTTGTCTCATGAAATTTCTCCCCCATCACCCTCAAATACATTTTTTGGAGCAACCATTCCACAAACAGCTGGGTGCCTTTGCTTAGGTGGTCAGAAAAAAAGGAAGGCAAGCAATACGGCTAAAAACAAAGCAGCTGAGCATTACACCATTGTCTATCCTGTGCTCTCTCCTTTCCCCATCTGTATTTGCTAATGAAACTTGAAACTATACAGATCTGAAAAAGAGACAGTCATCGCAATTCAGGAATTCTTTCTGCTCACATTCAGAGGGAAAACAACCTTAGACCTAAGGTTATTCAAAAGCAGATTTCTTTAAAAACAAGTCCTCATCGGCTGCATTAAAGGTCTTTGAACGTTAGACCTTTTTCTTCCTTCTCCCGGCCTTTTCATTCACTGATTATTTCTATGGCTTTCAGTTAGAGCAACGTGTCAACAGCTCCACTCCCCTAAAACAATAATTTTGCAGAAAAGGAGCAGCACTGAACTCAAAGCAAGTGCTCGAGGCCTCTCAAACACGGACATATCACATGCACAAAGACAGTGCCACGCAGTATTAACTTCGCCTACTGGATGCAGCATTTACAGACACTCCTCTGAAGTGAAAATACATTCTCACCAAAGAAAACTCTTCCCAGTCCCTTCATCCTCCAAAACAGTAAAAGAACATGGGTGTTTTTCCCCATTTGCAAATCTGTTTCAGTTATGCCTTCCCTTAATAAACGTGGCGCTGAACGACCGTGCCAGCTACCAAAGAGGAAGCGCTCTCTCTTACTCGGCCAGAAGTTGTCGTCCTCCTTGCTCAGCACCCGTCTCTGGAGGCGCCCGGGCAGCCTGGCGTGCCCGTTGCCCATCCTGCCGGAGTGCAGCGGGATGAGTTCCTCCTCCTCCTCATCCTCGCAGCCGGGCTGCCACTTGCTCCTGCTGAGGCACCCGACCATCGGGTCGGCGGGCAGGCAGTGCACATAGGCGATCATTGTCAGCCGCTGCTCTCAAGGATGTCCCCGCTGTCCCCAGTGGCTACTTCGGAGCCGAAGGGAGTGGCCTGCTCATAACCCTTGAGCGGACGCATTCGGGACACTGCGAAGGAAAAGATTTTCTCCTCCTGTGCTCAGGCGAGCTAAACTATTCGGTTGTGCTGCGTACTGTTTCGAACGGGATTCTATTACCCCTTAAAAAAAAAAGGGAAAAACAGTAAAAATCAATCGTCTCACGGAACAGCTCGCTCTGGCTGCTGGGTTGCCAGCTGCTGCCCCCGCCTCACAGCACAGAGCCAGAAACCACCGGCTGCACGGTGCTGTGGAACGGAGGCGTCTGCCCCAGCCTTCTCCCTTCCTGCTTCTGCCCAAGCCTGCTGCTCCTCTTAAGCTTTATCCCCGATTATTCAGCACCCCCTGAACAACAGGTACCGGGGCCGTACGCAGATGGTTGCAGCCAAGGAGCTTATTTAAAGCTCACCAGCTGTAATCGCCGTGACACCGACAGCCAGCAGCAGGGGCATCTGCATTCTTCCAGGCTGCAAGAGCAGAAAAGATACACGGAATAAAGAAAAAACCCAAAGTGTTGCACTTTCCATACTTGGATTTTAGGAAGGATGCCCCCTTTCAAAGTCGGAAGCATAGCAATTGCCACCACAAGAAGAAGTAGGTGTCTTCCAGGTTAGGCTACAGCCGTATTTATGGTGAGCACAAAGAGCGAGCAGTTACCAGTTTGCACCCAATTAGTACTTCATAAATAAACACATCCCCACAACGCCTCTAGAGGATAGGCATTACTCCTATTTAAGGACAAAGACGCTCTCAAGGGGATTTAGGAACCTGCCCACGGAGAAGAAAAACCAGGATTACAATTCCTGTATTCTGGGTTCCTCCACCCACAAGCCACCAGCCCGCAGCACCTCTCCCAAACACTGCACCACCGAGGAAGTCTCCACGCTGGTTTCCACACCAACCCTAATCTCGCATGCCCTGCGCTGTTTGCCTTCAGGGCTCGGGAAGCGCGCCCTTCCTGGGCTGCTCAGCAGCACACTCAGACTGGGACAGCAAGGGAAACAGCACAGAGACATGCGCCCTGTACAGTGCGCCCTCAGCAACTTTTTAAAGTTCGGGTTGACTTGATATTATTTGACTCTTGGCCTGCCGCCTTAACTCCTCTTCATAGATGCTCTGGTCTCAACTCATACCAGTCATCAAAGCTACAGCTCTACAGTAGTATCATGTAAGTACTTATGTATTTTAGAAAAGTTTTTTTTTGCTGTCTGGTTGGTATCTAGAACAAACTTTCGGGCAGAAAAATCCCTGGTTAGGGGAAAAAAAAAAAAAAGTCAGACACAGACCTGCTGCCACCTGCATCTCCTGCCCCATCCCAGGCACAGCGTGTGCATGCAGGCCGCCTGCGGGCACCGCACCAGGGTGGCATCCGGATTCAGGCATGCAAAATGCACAGCACCACCCAGCACAGATCATCTGCAAAACTGAGTCAACAGTGCTGGCGAAGTGTAGAAAGCCAGCCAGAAACTGGCTCATTTTGGTTTGGTTTTGTTCAATGTTCTGCTACTTTGCACAGTGATCTGAACAAAGTATTTCCACTATATAATGTTTTATAGACACCTCACAGGGTTGAATCTCAGCAAACTTGCCAATTGATGAAAACAGGTCTTAGAATGACGAGTGCCAGAAAACTTTAATGAACAGGGATGAAACAAGCCCTGTCCTGGGAAGAGTCCCTGTCTAAAACATGCACAGAAGTTCTGAAAATTGACAGAAGGGAGTGTTGGTGTTTTGTATTTATTTCTGCTGCATGGCCCGCAGACAGAAACGTCTTTTATGAGGCAAGTATACAGTTGTATTTATGCTAGGTTTTTTATTTTAACAACTCAAAATCATGTTATCAAACTGTATTTCACAAGCTGATGTCATCACAACGCCACGCAACTGTCACTTGACATGAAAGCGAGGTGTAGTCATACACCCCAAACCAACGCTGCTCTGTAACACGCAATGCTAACATGGGTGCAATAAGATGGGGGAAAAAGGCAAAATTCCGTGTTCAGCAGACTGAGATGTTCCCAAGCACTTAACAAGATGACACAGGATAACATATTGGCCTGCAGACCCAATAACGTTTAACATGCACTTCTCCAGACTACAGAAATACTCCATTAGCCATGTTTTCAATGCATGCTCACGGAGGAAGGCTGACACACGATAATGGGATCAGGGCTGAAATCCAGTTTAACAAGTATATTTACCATATGGCAGGCATTAATGTCCACACAATTTTTTTTTTTATTTAAAGAATAAGTCTGTTCTTCCCTGGTGCCTGGAAGGCCTTGGTACCATACATGATACAGGTTTGATGACGGTTGTGATCTCAGCTATTAGCAAAGGAGGAACCATAACGAGTTAGGAAGAGGATGTACCATTCTCATGTGAGAAAGGCATTGTGTACCTTGCCAACTGTACCTTAACAAAAAACCTATAAAAACAATTATTTTATGCTGTAAACATATGGAGCAATAATCTGAGTCAAAGTTTCACCTGAAATCTTACCAAAAAACTTCTGACTAAACTTCACATAGTCTACTTCAGCTAAAGGGCTGTTTTATTCTATTTTCCTAAAAATCACAGAAGTGAGGCTGATCATTTTCTCAGCCTTGAGCTATTATTAATATAAAGATTTCCCCAAATAGCATTTTATTTCCTTTATTATTATTTTTCACACTGTTTAGAAATTGAACTATTAGTAATTCAAGTACAAATGTTCTGAGCAGATTGTTAGACACGCGTATGCATCCTTTTATCAGCATATTTCATGTTTGCTAAACCATCTCTTTACAGCCTCTCAGGCTCTGTTAGGGAGAGTTTGAATAATTAGAGAGCAAATTGATTACGTTATACTGGAAACAACATTTGGTCTGAAGAAAAAAAGGTGGTTAAGAGTTTGATGGACACCCAAAACTGCGACTAACTTGGTGATTACAAGAAACAAAATAAAAAGACAACCAAAGAAAACATCAGCCCTCTCATTAGACATGCCTACGTGCTCCTGACCTCCGAAACCAACAGAGATACTGATGACTTATTACATGTAGGAGTTTTAAAAGCCTACAGGATGTGCATAATGGAAACACAGGGGATTAGGAATCACAAAGTATGGGCACGGCAGTCCTACCCTGATATCAACATAATCCTCCTGAATATGCCACATGAGAAATTTGATCATTGGTCTTTATGTACAATTTGCAGATCCTCTGTGTAGAAGAAAAAATGTAATATACACAATGTAGTAAAATAACAGCGCCTCTATCAACACCATGCACAACAAAACAAAACCATCAAATCCAGTAATTTCCAACGCGAGCCCAGCAGCCACATGCGAAATTAAAGGGAGGTGGTAGAAATCCGCGGGGATGAACTCTGCCCTCATTAGACAGCGACTCTATTTATAACTGCAGAGGGTTGACGCATTCTGGGCTTTTCAGCTGATCAGCTGGGGGGTTGAATTGTAGTTACAGTTCTTTTTAAACAAACAAGCAAACAAAATAGTGCATCTGAAGCCCTGACTCACGTTCGTTAAACACACAAGAGTAGACAAAAGCTGAAGAATTTCACAAAGAAAGGAAAAACAAAAACCCCAAACCCTTGAGGTATTGTAATTCGTTTTTTAACTGAAAATGAGTATGTCAAACAGGAAGGGAGCAGGATGTACCAGCTTTACAGTTTCTGAAGCAAGTCAAACATTTGAAGAGCTCTTACAATACCGAGAGACATCAATGAGCACCGGAGATGAAGGGGCCGCGGGAGGGGCGGCCGCCCTGCAGCCAGGATGCACACCAAGCTTCACGCTGCTCAAAAAGCTCTCTCCACACAGCCACGTTCACATTCCCCGGCATTAGCACCGTCCCTGAATACTTTCATGGAATTATTTTTATCAGATGCTTGCTATTGTACAGCATACATCAATCTTTTAACTTTTTTTTTTTTTTAAGGACGTAAGTAATAAGGCACGTGCAGCTGAAAGAGCTTGAATGGCATGGCAACTAAAAGCGACACTGCCAACAAAATGCACTTTGTAAAGAGCTATGGCAAGTGATGCTGGCAACTGCGCCTGACAGACTGGATGCCAGCCCCTGAAGGCAGGCTGCTGTGGCTCCTGGTGTCAGAACTGCCAGCCGCAATTTTTGGGTGCCACCCCTGGGCAAAGCTCAGTCCTCTGCACGGCGCTGAACCTGCAAAGCCATCCACACAGCACGGACCCATACAACTCCGACACAACAGGAAGACAGAAAACAAAAAAAATGTAAAAACAAGAAATGTAAAGAATCAATGCCTTGTGAAAAGCAGAAACGTCTTTAAAAAACCCTCCTGACAGAAGTTTCTTTCTGGCGCTCTCTACCAGCTCCATCCCTATTCACAAAACAGCTCCTCTGGTTTTGTCTTCACTCTGAGCTCAAAATTAACATGCTTCCCATTAAAACCATGCAGAGATTGCTCCACATACTTTTGATATCTTTGCTTCCAACAACAGCCCTTTTCTGCCTCCTTATATACAAACCTCTTGTGCTGAGCTGTTATAATCTGGAACAGCCTTCCCGTATCTCCCTGCCTCAGCAATTCTCAGCACACCCATGACTCTCGCTTTTATACCTTAATTTCATTTTTCCTTTGCTGTTATGTAATAACGCTCTGTAATTATTTTTAATCCAATAAGTATTTTTAGATATGGCATACGTGTAAGACGCTGGAGAAGAAGAAGCACATGTATTACATTACTGGCAGTCCCTGGGCACTTAAAAATACACTTGTGTGTTGCAATTGTTCATCTTTCAATTTGAAAGCCTGATTAAGAGCAACAAACAGTGTCTTTTGTTTGATATCAACTCTTGATCATATTCAAACAAGAAAGCAAATAAAGCCAGCAGTGAAAGCAGCAGGTAGATCAGACAAATCTTACTGTTCTTTGCCGGTTTAGCTCTGCCGCCATACGGAAGCGAGCCTTTTGCTGAGCTGAAGCGTTTGGGGTGGTACCTTTTGGGAAGCGGACTGCCTCTGGGAAGGGGGGCAAGGCACCCTTGGGCGCGAGGACGGGAACATCAGACAGATGGAAGCAATTCCTGGCTTCAGGGGCCAGGTCCCACGTTTCTGAAAACACGGAGCAAGAGATGACCCGCCAAAAGCTGGGGGAGCAGGCGGCTCCCAGCCCGGAGGGCCACGCAGGCAGCACCGCAGGCCCACGCGCCGTGCAAAAGGAGGAGGCACAGCGCTGGGAGCTGATTTCACAGCCCGTGCTGATGGCAGCTCACAGTGGTGGTAGGATTGCCCAGAGCAGCTCTGCTTATTAGCCTCATTACCGTGGTAACAGAGAAGGAAAGAAGCCACCTTCTCGACCCGTTTTCTCTCACCATTCTTTCAGATTTAAAAGCCCGAAGGGGGACATGGAGCAGCAGCGACCTCCCTTCCTCCCAGCAGTTCACCGAAACATGGGACTTCACACTTGAGGAAGGGAGGGGTCAATAAAAAACAAAGCAACCTGTGCTGCTTCACAAAAGCCTCCACCAAAAGCCCTCCGTCCTTTGGCTGCAACCCCTAAGCCCACGTCCTTCTGGATGGGAGCTTCTCGGCCTGGGACTGATGATGTTGCTGACCTCCACGCACGGTGCCACCTCCCGCTGGCAGGCGCGACGAGGCCTGCCTCAGCCAGGGGCACAGCCCAGAGCTTGAACGGATCCAAAGCCCTATAGAGAGAGGTCAGTTTTTGGTGGCTGCTCCTACAACCGTCTCATTTTCTGCACGCCAGAATGCCTCGAGGAGGTCGGCGCAGAAAAACGCTCTTAGCCTTCACACTAAAGGAAGAAAGAAGCGTGGTTTTGCTAATAGCTCGGCCGCACACTCGCTCGGCTCTGGGTGTCCCTCTCAGCGCGGCCCTCGCCACCTCCCCATCCCACGGGACCTCACAGCCGCCGCTCCAGGCTACGCGCCCTCTTCCCGTGGCACTTGCTACTGCGGGCGTAGCTTTTCATAGTCGTCGCTGGCTGATTAAGATAAGGTAGTTTCATTATTTTTAAACGCACAGCCAATGAGAAAAGTAACCCCGTCGCACGCTTCTGCCCGCAGCCTAAGGAAAGCTTGCACCTCAGCAAAGAGAAGCATGTTGAAAGAGCTAAACCAATATTTTATATCAAATATCATCACATTAACCTGGAATGGGTCGGTACGAAATTTTTAATCTAAGGCATCACATTTGCTTGCAAACTGTATTTATGCGAGATAAGCCAGTTAGAATTAGCTTCTTAGGAGTTATGCCTAGATACAGCCTGCTTACTTTACAGCAGGTCACACAAAGGCTTTTTAAAAAAAGTAGGTAAACTCTCGGATTTACAGATCATGGCAGAGGAATGCATCAAATTCCATAAGAAAGAGTAATGACAAAAATATGTGGCCATTACCATGGAAAGATTAGGTTAATGAGGAGCAGTACAAAGTAGCAGTATTTCAATCCAAGACAAAGTTACACCCTAAGAATGTTCTTCTTGAGTCCAGGGATCAATACGATATCCATATACTATGTAAACTTTTAGTATCAATTATATAGTCTTGATTTTTTTTTTTTTTTTTACAAAAAAAAAAAAGCAAAGTGATTTGTCCCTTTTGTATCTTCTACAGCAGACTTTCTGGAGTGCTGTTTCATGCAGAATACACAGTTACTGGCTGAAGGCAACTGTTCTTATAATTACAGTATCTGATTTGGCAACAAAACGATTAAACACAAGTGCTATAGCTGCTCCAGCCTACCAGCGCCCTTCTTTTTTGGCACCTCAAGTTACTGCTCTGCAAAAGAATGCAAGTGAAATGGTGAGCTTCACAAAATCGTCTGGGAAGGGCAGCCATCTGTGTACCTGCCACAGTCAGCACACAAATTAATATATCCCGCTGTCTATGGGTTTCAATTTCTGTCTGTTCAGTAGCAATAATAATAATAATTCTAAAATTCCAAGCAATATCCTCAAAAATAAGACCCCCTCTAGATTACTCTCCCCACATGCAGGCATTATTGGGTCAGGGAAGAATTTTGTATTCAACATCCCTGACTGAGCAATGCAAAATGTATCTTTGCCCACATCAAAAACACAAATCATGACACTGTAAATTTATATAATTTTCCAAGTCTGTGCTTCTGGTAATTTCAGAATTACGTGTTATGGAATTACAGATTTTGACAAAATACATCTTCCTCAGACTATTGATCAAGGTAAGTCTGGAGCTGAACAAATCATTATACACTTTGCTGCTCTTCAAAAGAGTCACTCAGCTTTTACATGTATTTTGTCCCTCCCGATAGATTTAATTTTAAAGAAAAATGACCATAAAGCCCCACAAATTAGGATAATTCAAGACTAGGTTTCAAATTTTTAGTGGAAAAGTAAAATTATTTTAAACCGATTTAAAAATAATCCATTAAGAAAAGGAGCCAGAAAAAAATCAAAATATAGATGGACGTAAGATGGACATATGGACTTTTTTTCACCATATAAAACAATAAACAGCATAACAGCTCTTTATATTGTATAAGAAAGCAAGAACAGAAAGCCATGTTTCAAAATCTACAGACTTAATTACATCCCAGGTAGATTTCAAGTTGAAATCAAGAAGGAGTTTCTATTCTTTGAAACTCCAGCTAGAGGATGAGGGGAAACTTCTCTCTGCAGCCACTATTGCAAAGACAAAAAGCACCGGGGTCCCACAAAGATAGCAAGGGGCTGGCTCAAGCTGCCCACTGTTGAGTTTTTGTGGATAAAGTTTCCAGGCACTCCTGTGCATGCAGGAAAACTGGTTCTCTCACTGATACTGATCTGCAAGCCTGGGTTATCTGGGATCTTCTGATATTTCCAACGTAAAACTAAAGAGTTATTTCAGCTCCAAAATTTTAAGAAAAACAGCAGCAAAAAATTTAATCCCTTAAAAAAGATCCACAGAATTATCCAAACAACGGCTGAGCACACTGGCTGTTTACTTAGCACTTGGCAGCCATAGGAATCTCGCCTTCAAGAAACTGCATTTTCATGATACTTCCGTCACGCCTTCTACACAATCAGGTTCTCTCAGTTCCAGTGATGAAGCTGTGGTGTGTTTTATTACTTTAAATGTAAACATAAATGTAAATTTCCTAATGCAAATGGCTTTCGCAAACTTGAAGTGATTAGCCCACATATCCACATGAGCTCGTGCTTATGTAGAGTCTGACAAGCAGAGCAATCTCTCCTCAGGAAAACACCACAAGGAGCCATCAGAGACCTTGGAGCTACAAGCTGCTTGGCCCACCGGGGTTGAATATACCTCATGGCAGCAGTCCCGGGACAGCTGCGTGGCAGTGGCACTGTCCTCACCAGTCACACTGCTACAGGGCATGAGCAGGGTCACAACAATACAATTTGGACACTTGGACTAAGGAAAATAAGGCTCTGAAAAGAATCAGAAACTGTTTTCCAAATATTGTTTGAGCAGGTAAGATAGTCCAACTCCCCACCCCCACACCCCCCCGCCCCCTTCTTAAGTACATCCTTGGCCTCAATCCTGCCAAGGATTGTTGCTGCCACCTAGAAATCAGCACACAGCAGCACACAGGAACAGTTCCGTAAAATGAGACTCCATGGCATAGGAAGGTGTTGTTTTCAGACCTTCAGAAGGTAATGAAGAAACCAAGACAACTTGACAGCTTTCATTCACCTTTTCAAAATTGTTTTTCCAAAATTCTCAAAATGTAGCGGTATAACAGGAATGTGAAATATATATATATATATATATATTTCTACAATTCTAATTAAGGTACTAAGTACATAACTACTAGTCATAATTCCACAACCTTCATCACTCCATGCAGGTTCCCAGTTCTCCCTCCCTCCCTCCCTCCCAGGGTGCTGCCAGGAGGGAAGTTTAAAACCAACTTTAACCCTTCTTCCTTTGGTGTCTCCACGAGCTGCCTGTTTTCCAGCAGGCACCCGGTTTGCATGGGGAAGGACAGCTATCCACAGCGTGCTACTGCTCAAGTGATGCCTCCTGGTTGCCAGCAACTACAAAAACCTCTTGAATTCACCTGACGTATGAAAACGTGACAAAAAGCATACCGATGGATTTAAATGAGAATGGGGATGGATTAAAAAACTGGAAACGGAAAGGGCCCAGGATGCTGTGCTGGAAAGAGTTTTAACAGATCTCTGGATTAGGAGGATTCCCAGGCCAAGAAAGGCCTTGTAACAGGCGGCCTACAGAAAGACACTGCGGTGCCTCGCCACCTGTGTAACTACAGCGCGTCACGGGTAAAGGGCAAGGGAGAACTGACGGGTGTCAGCGAGGTCCGAGGTCCCTGCGAGAGCCGGCAATCTGTAAAATACAACTCCTAAGGAAGGCAGAGTGCACCCAGTGCTAGAATAAGAGAGGAGAAGCCCATCGGGTCCGACCAGCCTGAGCTGGCAGGATTTCTGCCCCAGCAGCACCTGTAGCTCCGTGTGAGGGGAGCGCCCGAACGCCTGCCAGGCAGTCCGATGCCAGCGGGGCCTGATGCCAGCAGGGCCTGTGCCGTGCCCTCCTCCCCGCCTGGCCTCCAGTGCGGCAGAACACCACAAAGACACCGCAATTAAGCGTGTGAGGAGATCGTTCTTCCTGGCCTTCACAGTCCCCAGACCTCCAGGTAGCCAAACGACCTCTGCCACAGACTCCACTTATGGGGCTCTACAAATTCTAACTTCCACTTTACCGAAAGTTATCAAGAGCCATCTTAAAAACACTTCTTTGTCCACATTATCCTGTTTGGAAGTCTGTTCCACAACTTCCCTCCTCAGATGGTTTGGGACCTTTTAATGTCTGACTTCAATTAATCCAGAAGTCGCTCATAACCATTCATCTTGTGCCAATACAGTCCTTTAACTTGAGCAGGTTTCCTCCCTCCTTGTGATATTTACCTCCCAAGCTACCAGCTAGACTAAATAAGACCTGCGTTTGTAATCCCTCTGCATAAGACCAGCAATTAAGCTTAAAATATTTTCAAATCTGAAGGTCCAGATAAGTTACACAAGAGCTTTAAGTACCAGAAACATTTTCTGAATTTTTTAAAATATAGATAGAAAAGAGTGGGATGCTCTAGAGGACTGGAAGTCAGGCAACACTGGGATAGCATTAAAATAAGATGCCTGGGGTAATTATAGACTGTTTCACCAGACAGTAACCACAGGCAAGATCACAGCTGTGGCAGGGCTTTGAATAAAAGAATTAATAAAATTTCCATCTCTTAATGCCAGGCAATGTGCTTTCCCAGGAAGCAGGTCTCCCATTTGCCAAAAGTTTATGGCATTTCCCCAGAAGCAACACCAGTCTTCTGCACAAATGCTGCTGGGGGAGAAAAAATGCCAATGTAGACGAGTGACAAGCATGGACAGTACGAATCTGGTAATGTTATACTTAAACAATGTGAAATCGTTACTAAGCTTAAACCACTGAAAAATGTGTGGAGGTATTTATAGGCTCCAAGTATGTGCATGCTCTTTTAAAGACCACTTCAACACAAAATTCTTTCAATACTTATGTATCCCATCAGCTGTGCACGCTACTTTTTGCTTATGTTTTCATATTCTTTAACCTGCACGCTTTTGCTGTGTAAAATTAACAGAGTTGGCTTCTTGCTGCAATTTGGCAGGAATTCACTGCCCTCTGCTACTGCGGTGCACAGCAATCGCCATCTGCACTGTGCTCACCAGCCCCCAGGTGACTGGGGGCGTTAACAGGTATTGCTTGAAAGCAAATGTTAGCAGGTCAAAGAAAACAGCAAGTGGTCTTTCTATGATTCATTTACTATCAGTCCCCCTTCAGGATTGATGTGTTGTGTCAGTTGTGCAAACGGTTCTTGTTGCAGCCTGCAATGAAGTAGACATGGAGAAGAAAGGCAGGGAATGCATTAAATGCTCATGTGAAAGTAAAACCAGAGGCAGAGAAAAAGCTTTGTGCTAATTATCTGTTTGTGACAGTAGACAAGTCAATTTTCAAAGAGTCTTAAAGACTGAACAACACCACCTGAATAAACCAATGGATCATGAGCATCAAGTATTCCTGTGTGTGTTTACACCAGACTGTGTTTAAAAAACACAAGCTGCAGTCACCTACCGAAAGCCAGGCACGTACAGAAACCTCTCCTGACCTCCACATTTCCAATTATCAGTTAAAGGTCTGCTGAAGGGGAGGTTCAATACTAACTGCTTTCACATCCAAATCCATGCAGCTCGCGTTGTCTCCATGCCAATTTAGGGTGAGTTTCCCCCTGTGTAGCAGGGCAAAAGACCCATGTGCCCTGGGGAGGGCTGGCATGCCTACCGGAGGAGATTTTTATCTAATGCCTGATTATATTCTGCCCAGCTTCACCCACTGCCATTAGTGCTCTTAAAAATTTAACGGAAAAAATACGTGCCCACACCCTGTTCTGTTACCAAAAAAAGAAAAAAACACAAACACACCAAACAAAAGGCATTCATTTGGTAGGGTCTGAGCCTGTGCCATTTGGTGGCCTCTGTCGGGGCAGTCAAACAAGGCAACCCAAAGGAGCGTAACAACATGCTTACACAATGTGGTGAACAAATATATTTATGGGCAATCTCCAAATAATGGAAATGAGAGCTGGGGAACACAGCTCTCCCTGATGGGTCTTCGTGGCAGGGGTGGCACTGGGCTTTCCCTTTGCTCCATCGACTGCACACAGACCCAGGAACAAGTGGCAGAGGAGGAGCGGGCACTGCCTCAGTGCTCTGCTGCCTTGGAAACTCATTTCACTTTTACATACGCTGCCCTCCTTCCAATGTGTTCCCTACCTTAAGAGAAAAAATAGAAGTACGTGGGGATCTGCAACACTTCCAAGCACCTGAGCAACTTCAGTGAGGATTTAATTATCTAAACCTATAATCTTCCTTTCGTTATGCTCAATTTCATTCTGCAGTTCCAGGCACGGTTAGAAGTACGTCCTATTCATTGCTCTCTGATATGAGGAGGACAGACCCGCGGCAGATGCTATGAACATGCTTAGCCACGCATGTATCTCTGCACCTCTACATCTCTCCTTCCTTCTGCATGGGGTAATAAAGTTCTTGTTTAACCAACAAAAACTCCAAACTTCGAGCAATCCTAAACACTCAAATCTCTTCGGTTTCAAAGCAACAATTGGTTTGTTTGCTCAGCACACGAATACGCCACGTCTGACAGACCTCTCTAGCTGTGCATTGCCATGGCAAGAATTCACACAGATGTAATTGTTAAGACCAAGCTATGTGAAGACTTCCCCTCAGTGGCAGGCCTCAGCTGCATCACAGATGCACCAGGCAGTGATCGGCTTGGATGGGGACAGGAAAAGAAGTGGCAAAGAAAACAGCTTGGAACAAGCACAGCAGGAAGAAGAACTCCGTGAAATACCGGAGAAACGAAGAACAGCAGAGCTCTTCTTTCAGAAGCAGGCTTACGAACTCAAACAGTCCCGTGCTTGAAATTTAATTCTGATTTGCCTGTACTAATTCTGCATTTCTTCAAATGGCTTTTAGATTTTGAAGAATTACTTATGAGAAGCGTCCTCAAAGTTACTTACACTATTAAAATAACACATACGACATAAAAAAAAACAACCACAAAATGAATGGGTCTGACTCACAAGCCTGATTGTGATAACACAGAACTGAGACAGGAATAAAAAAAAAAAAAAAAAGAAATGAAGCCAGAGGAACAAATACCACACAATCAATCAGCTGCTTTCTTAAGCTTAAACCAAACACTAAATTCTGCAAAGGATCTTCGCTTTGACAGATTACTCCATTTAGATTACTGCAAGTCCCCTCCCTCACTTTGACTTGCTGTTATATGAAACAATTAAAACTTTAAGCAGAAAGAAATAAAAAAAAGAAAGCAACTTGTACACATTTTGGCTTGCCCAGTTCAACTTGGAAAATGCATTTGTTTAAAAACATCAGAGAAAATCTGTTTCTGATTTCAAACATTGGATATTTTATGAGAACATTGCCAAGAAAAGAATCCAAGGAATGTCCTTACATGCACAGAACACAGGAGACAACTGGTGAGCAGCCCTGTGATCTTTAAAAAAAATAAAAATAAAAAAAAAAAATCTGCATTTCTACCATGGATCCCTTCTCCAGGGAACAAGCAGCACATGCCTGGGATTTTTCGTGGATAGCTTCTATCATAACTTCTTGCTATTATTAGTATAAAAGACTTCCCTCTCAAATCCACAGCTGTAAGACAAGCAAGGATGGAAAATACGTCCCAAGTGCAGGCAAGCAGTAAGCACACATGCTTGCTTTACAGCGTTTTCTTGGCACTCTTCGCCTTCAACAAGAACTACGAACCAAAGAGAAACTCTAGGCAAATATTACAGAAACATGATCTCATTTTTCAGCACATGCCAACGAACCGAGGCTCACGACCTTTTTAGGAATTAATTCTTTTGGGAGAAAAGTCGTTTAATTCTTCCATTCGTATGTCTCCAATTCCAAACAACCCTAGCAATCACGCCGCATCGCCTCTTCTGAGGATGCCCAGCTCTGAACAAGCCCCAAGGCGGCTCGTGCTGCACGTGGCGAGGGGGAGCCCAGGTCTGTGCCAAAGAACCAGGTGCTGCCTGCAGGAGGGTGCAGCACTGGGGCCACCCCAGCACCCAGCGTAGGAGGGCTCGGGTCACCCTCCCAGCCAGGAGGAGCCGGGGGGCTGGGTGTGTGTGGGCAGAGGGCCAGGCCCCTAAACCTACACGGGCCCCAGTTTTAGAGCAGGGATTTCATCACTGATCCTATGCATGCCGAGCACATCCACACCCACCTAATACACCTCAAACTCAGTCCCTAAACAAACTCAGTGCCCATCGTTTGTCATATCAAGGCTGCTCATCACAGACTGAGAAAACAACGTGGGAGTCAGGGTAGCACGTAAACAACCGCACCACTTCTCCCAGAGCCTTCAGAGCCTAAACAAAAACAGTATCTGAGAGACAGACCTGCTGTGCTGTTTCGAAGACAAACAAATCCTCCTCCTCAATGAAAGGACTGGGGCAAAACAACTTCTCTCCATCGCACGTTAAGGTTAACGGGAAGAAATCAGTGATAACGCCTTAGCTGATTATTTCAGGATCATGATTTTCAAAACCACGCTAATAATGTAATACACAATAACTGCTGCTTCTAAAGGTAGGGAAAAGTCTACTACAACCTCATAAAATACTGCACAGCACGGTAGCTTAGAGAAAAGAGTATGTAAGAGCATACAAATAGGAAAAAACTAAAACATGGCAATCAAAATATATTGCTATCCAACAAAACTCTCCAGTACCTGCACTGTTTTGAAGCACAGCCCTAAGATGGGCTTTTGTGCCTGGAACCTAGCAACTTATCCAGAAATGCAATCTGAAAAATTTAAAAACACTCTTTCCATACATTCAACTTGAGATTAATAAAAAGCAAGCATAGGTCAGTTTTATCATGTACCTTTCTGTACAAAGTCATCTGCTGAACATCTCTGAAAACTTTACTCATTGGTTCATTTTCTGTCAGGTGCTCTAGGTCAGAGAAGACCAAGTCTTATTAGCTGTCTAGCTGCCCAACTCACTTGAAAATATGTCATCTATTATGCTCTTTATTTAAACAATAACTTCTATTCTGCATCTCTAAGTTAATGCTCTAAAAAAGCTTCAGCTGTCACTGTTTCTAAATTCCAGTAATCCACTGAACTATGTCATGAACTGCAAACCTCTTGCTCTGCAGTTAAAATATTTAAATAAAGGTGTTCTGTTTTGTCTGTGGGTTTGTTCGCGTTTTTTGTTGTTTTTTTTTTTAAACTTTGTACACAGTAGCAATTTTATTTAAGATAAACTGATACACAGCAAAATTTTGTCATTAAATTAATGAAGGTTTCGTCTAGATTCCCTGACTGATTCACCAGCAACTGATTCATTAGTGTAAAATTTGCAGGAATTGAACTTTACTTCTGCTTTTTAATTAATGGTTGGCAAGTGTACCAAGATGCTTCCTGGGGACTTTTGACAAATCAAAGACATTGGTAGAGTGAAAATAGTCAACATTTCGAAGCAACTTAGAGAGAAGAGCAAAAGCTTCTGAGCAAGGGTTGATACGCACTCAAGTATTTAACTTAATTGCTATCCTTTCACAGGGAAAGGACTTTTTTTACCACTCCTAACCCCTTCCTTACAACAGCTCTCTGCTGTTGCCTTTCAACAACGGCTTCTTACTTTCTTCAGTAAGAAAAGGAGAGCGGCACTAACACGGATTTTGAATGAAAACAGAAGTACAGATGTTAAACAAAAATAATGAGCTTTTCTCAGTCTTTTCAGAACCACATTCTCAGGAAGTCCAATTAAAGAAAATAAGCATCTCCCTTCTGCCTTGGCCATGCAAACCCTTGTCTTTGTACTATGGCTGTGCAGCTTGTCTGACCCAGCAGAGCAGCAGGGGTTTCCATCAGGCATCCACGCCACCGCAGCAGCACCGCTCCCTGCTCCTCTCCGGGCTCTCCGCTGGGGCCCATGCGAGTGGGGCCACGGCTGGGCCGCCACAGGGCCCTCCCTGCTCCATGCAGGAGCCACCACAGAAGTTCCTGCGATGCAAAGCTCGCCCTTTTGTCTGCCGTGCACCGTCCTGCGGGATTCGCAGGGCCGCGATGTCCCGCTCCCTGCACGCAGGAACAAAAGCGGCGATAA
Organism: Anser anser; assembly: GCF_964211835.1. Taxonomy (NCBI): domain Eukaryota; kingdom Metazoa; phylum Chordata; class Aves; order Anseriformes; family Anatidae; genus Anser; species Anser anser. The sequence goes on from NC_139722.1 coordinate 63,498,880, forward strand.
ATCCGCACTAGCGCATCGCCAAACAAAACCCTCCGGCCGCGCAGCCCCTCACCTCTCGGGCAGAGCATCCCGCCGCAGTCCCTTCCCCAGGGCACGCTGCCTGCAGAGGGAAAGCGGCTTAGGACCAGCGGGGAAAAGGCTCCCGGTCCTCTTCCGTGGGGCCCAGCAGGCCCAGGCCCCAGCACGTCGTGTTGTTGCGGTGTCGCTGCTGCAGGCCCAGCGTGGTCTGCACTGGAAAAACGGCGCTTTAGCCTGATGCCGTGGAATATACGGCTGGTCTTACCTCTCCAGAAAGCGCTTCATTTTCTGTTTCAGATATAGGTATATGCCCAATTAATAATCAGAAATTAGGAGTTGGACTCGAAGATCCTCGCGGGTCCCTTCTAACTCAGGCCTGTGATAGGATTGTAAGAATATGCAGCTGTGTCCGGATGGCAGCTGGAGACAGCTCTTCTTCACCTGAGTGCTAGTTAGAGACAGGGCACTCCTCCTCCTAGCTTTCTGTGTGAAGGTATAAGTAAAATGCCAAACAGGGCTGTATCTTGACTGACTTCTCATTTTATGACGAATACATTTAGGACAGTCAGGACCAGCACAAACCCCATAAAGGTACGTTCCCTCTGCACAGAGGGGGGATTCCCACTAACATCTCAATTCTCGGGGCACTAGATTTGCACAACACAGCCCAAAAATACTGTTTATTCCCTTCTGTGTGCAGAATGTTTCCTGAGCTCAACATGAGAGATTAATTTCTTGCTAAAAAGGGCTTTTGCATACAGCTTATTTCTGCACAGGACACTTATAGGAAGACAAGCACTCAACTTCATATTTTATTTTTATAAGGGTCACAGGCAGCTGCCACCAGCTCCACTGCTTACTGGTGATATTTGTGTCCACATGCAGTGCACTAGGTTAATGTGGTGTTGACCAACTTATGTAGGGCCTGGCCCTAAACAGCAAAGAAATAGAGGAACTAGGGAGCATTTCCTAGGGTAAGGGTCAGGGTAACCTCCCTTACTAACAACTTAGAATTGTAGCTCTCTCCAAATACATTAGCTGTCCTAAAATTATTCATATACAGCCAAATTGTGATAAAGAACACATGTAAACATGTTATTTTTGGGCAGAGCTCTAGAAATAAATAAAAAAATTAAAAAATAAAAAAATGGTTCAAACACCTTGAAAGCAGTAGGTTAGACCACAGATGATGAAGCAGCACTAATGAGATGCCAAGTACCATTAGCCATGCTTAGATCTTAAATATCACATTTCAGGGATCTGTCACCATGTAAGAGAAGTTGCTTCATTTTAGAGCGAGCTAAGAGCAGACTGCTGTCGCTGAAATGTGGAGACATTACAGTGGAACAGCCCCAAATCCAGTTTTTATACAGCTTAGCCTGCCTTCTCTTTTTTTTTAAACTTCTGATTGAAAGCGTACAGACTAATTTCAAGATTTCCTTATGCTCTAAGAAGAAAAGACCCTTTCCTCTTAATTCATTTTTCTGATGTTCCAAGCATACACGCACTGTTTGCTGTTGTAATTCTTCAGAGAGCTCCAGGAATACCCTTGATATAGGCAAAATAAACAGAAACATACTGGAGCTGGAGGAAGGTTCCTTGGCTACCAGAGATTTGAAGGTCCAATCTTGTTAAATCTACTCATTAATTACCTGGAAGAGGAAGTAAGAAGCACATCAGTGGTAGTCACAGGGGACTGGGAGCAGCTGTGAACACCCCAGTGGGGACTGAGAAACAACACGGCAGATTCTAGGGGAATCACAAATACGAGCAGAAAAATACTGAAAAGAGACAAAAACAGCAATCAAGCCCACACAGACACAGTGGGAAAAACGTAAATAAAACAAGTCAGAGGATGCCATCTACAGAACAGTGCTATTGTCTGAGAAATCAGACGCAGCCCAGATGCAACATGGTAGTGAAGTGCTGGAAAGCCTGAAGTTGCTCTGGGCCATAGCACCAGTAGCACGTGCTGCTCAGAGGGGGCTTGGGCCAGCATCTCCAACCCCCAAGGGTGACCTGGCTGCAGCAGAGATGCTCTCCAGCAGCCTTTCCTGAGGCAACCTCTGTCCTGTTCAACAGCTCCCTTTCTGCCCTCATCAGGAGTGGAGTGGGGAAGCCTGAAGGGGAGCCCCACCTTCCTGATGTCTGTGGGAAAGAGGGAACTCATCCAAAAACCAAAACCAAACAAAAACAAACAAAAAACAACCCAGACAACAAAATTAAAAAAAATCAAACGACGAAAGCCCCAGCCACCAAGTGTGGGGTCTTTTGAAGCGCCTCTACTGTCCCATAGGATGTCTGTCATGGGGTCAAAGAAACAGCAAGGAAAAAAAGAGCTTGCCTTTAAAGCCACTGGCTGGGGATCAACCTAGCTTCTATCTGCTTCCATAGCTTATCCAGTGATGGTTTAAGGCAAAACACATGTGCTGCTGAGGAACTACAAAGCACCACCACCTCATTTTTGCAGCTATGCCTCTAAATGAGAGTGGCCACATGCAGAGCAGGTCCAGCTGATGTGGGTTTACACTAGTGGATGTGTAAACCATGTAAAATGTTGGTTTATGTGGGTGCTCCAAAAGCCCTCCTGGGAGAGGAGAACTCTGGAAATAGGGACACATGTTTTCTATCTCCTGAACACCCCAGGTAGTTAGACCTGCCAAGGAAGAGCCTACGCAGCCTGAGGTGTCTGGACGCTCTCTGGCACCTGTGACATTTGCAGGACCTCACACCTGGTCCCGAGCCCCATCAGAAAATTAGTTCTCTGACTGCCCACAGTGCACTGTGCTGTCTGTGACACTAAGCAACCAGGCCTCTCCTTGTACTGGGGTGCTGAACTCTTATGGAAATAATAGACAAATGTCTTCCAAGCGGCAAATTACAAAGTATAACTGACTGAATAAAGCGTTCTGTATCAAGCTGAATATGAAGAGAGAGCTGCAAGTGTGAAATGGTGCCTCCAGAAATGCTAGTGCCCACCACACCTACTGTATCAGGGCAGAAGCAGAGGAGGTGATGCCAACTGCCATGGCCACCTCTCACGAAGGCACTCCTCCTGCTAACTGGATACTAAACGCACTGGTTTGATAGAGCAGACCATGACTGACACATGGAGAATTATGCCATTCCCCATATATAAATGGCCATGTTTTATAAGGGCTGGTCATGGTCACCTGAAAAGTTTTAATCACATGCAGTCAGGAGGTTTGACAAATCAAAACTATTTTTTCTTGCTCTCAAGTCAAACTTAGGAAAAAATATGTATGGACTAGTAGCATTTGTTGCTACTAATGATTGCACCATTAAAACGAGCGTGGAAGAAAGCACAGATGTCTGCCCAACTCATGGAAAAAGGATCAGGACTTGGGCATTTTCTGTCTTGCTTCACGTGTTGCTGTACCGCAAAAGCGCATCCCAGTGTGACCGCCAGCCAGCAGGGCTGTTGGGACGTCTAATTAAACGCTGTTTCCTTTAGAACCAAAGTGGTCTGCGGAGACCTATGTTTCTGATACCCTGGACGGGCGCCAACTATTGAAAGAGATTTTCTAAAGCCTGAATCATTCTGACACATTTCCCTTTCAAACTGTGCGTAAAGCACACAAACAAAAAGCCCTGAAAAATTATCCAAAGAAAACAGCTGGAGTAAAAATACAGTTTTCGACTAGAGGACAGTCACAGTCCCACACTGCTTGTCTCCAGCCAGCCCCGGCACTAAGAAAAGCCAGACCCTGAGCCTACCAGGCGTGGTGGCCGCATGGGTGATAAGAGGGGCGAGATAAAGGAGGTCAGCACCGGGATATGCTTAAAGGGACAGCATCGACTCGGACACTGAGCACTGGATGAAAATTATTAACTATTATTTTGGTAACTAGCACCAAACATTCTCCTAACTGCAAAGTAAGAGAAAATATTTTGCTATTTTCTCTTGCGCTTGATATTATTTTATTACCAGGTCCACTTGAGGAATTTTTCACTGATTAAGGTGGAGTTTCCTCACACAGTGAGGGAGGAAAGAAATATTTTAAAAATTATTATAGAAGATGAAATTGGTTTGGAGAAGGTCACAGCAGACCTGGCAAGACAAACGGCTCGTTCAGATGATGAGGCTGGAAGTATGTCCTTTCAAGCAGAATCCACGGGGAATAATTAGAATAACTCCATCAATCCATTCAAATAACTCAAACTGATAAACATTTGCCACAGCAAGAGGTAAAAGGTGGTGTCCAGTCCCGCTAAAAATAATGCATGGAGGTGACTTCTGGTGAATGGACCTTCTCAAATTACCAGTGAAACAGCAAGCATAAAGCTATGCACATACTTACAAGCTGTAAGGTCTTGTCGTACCTCTCAAGGCTGGCACGAGAAATTGGTTTTCCAAATATTCAAAGGTAAAGAAGTTTTAAGCACTTAAAAGCAACAGGGAAAAACAGGGCCACTATAAAAATCTGTAAATGTTGCCCATAATTAAACTTATTTCTAAAACAACCTTTTTCCAATAAAACCTCTGAAACCACTTCAGATTGTTTTCTTAGAGAATTAAGCTGAAAGTGCTGTCATCTTACTTGAAGGAGGCATCTAGTTCCACTTCAGTCATATCTAAATTCAGGAGCCAAATTAAAATTCTTTATTTATCTATCTGTTTGCTTCATCAAAAGCAGCTTTTTAGAAGACAGCTTTATTTCTATTCCTACAATAGCTATAGCTAAACTGGCAGAGTTTTCAACTAGATATTACAGACAGCATTTATGAAATCATGTTATGGCTTTTGCCTATTACAAACAAAAAGTTCTTCTGTAATAAACCCAGGAATCCCTGCAGGTGCAAAGTGTTTAGCATTAAAACCAACAAAATGAATGATTTTCAGAAAGGGTTATCTTCTGCCTTAAGTGAGGAAGAAAACAAACAAAATGAAGTCATGAATTAGTTCGCCTTATCTTTTGTTTGCCTTACTCTTCAGACCAAGGGCACGGAAAGGACAAAATCTTTTTAAGAGTTGCTGCAGGTCAAGAAAGGAATCCGCAACCAACTTCTCTAAATTCATTCAGGAATTTATTTGCCACAGAAGTTGAACAAAGAAGACAAAATGTATAAAGTCTCCCTGTATGACAAGGAGAAAACTAATTGCACCGAAACTGACAGTCCTAAATTTCAAGAGAGGCAAGACGAGAAATTCTGAAGAAAAAGCCTGGAAAAACAACAGGCAATCCCATAACTTCAAAGTGCCGTTAAAGGATCTACTCCTAAATTGAAAAAAAAAAATCTTTTTTTTTTCCAGAGTTATGTGTTAAATTATCTTTGATTAATTGATGCAACAGAGCTTTGTCAATGATGTTTACTTTTAAAATGAAACAAAAAGAAAAACCCACAGGCACCTTCGTTTGCCCACTCATCTGTGCATGGCTCCAGCGATACCCCATGGGGTACCATGATTCCACGTGGGCTGCTCCTTCAGACCGACAGGGCATTTCACCAGGGCTGCTGAAGAATGCTCTGAGGTAACGGGGAATATCAAAACTAAGGGTGGCGAGAAGGGCACCTGGCATTACTGCACTATCATGCTCTTTGTAGGCCAGAAGGCAAATTGCACTTTAACAGGTCAGAGCAACAAAGACAACTGTACCCTTGTGCAGAGTCCTACAAGGAGGAGCAGAGCAGAACAGGCTGCCTCCCTAAATAGGCACAATTATGACACGAGGTAATCAAATACAGAACAATCATCCTCCCCAAGGCTGTCACACAGAGGACAAACACAAAGAAACAAACAGAAATACCAGTTTCTCTTCTGGTCTGGGGAGTACGACTGTGCAGGCAAACCATCAGTACTGGCTGGGAGCAATTTTCATTCACGTAGTCAAAAACACTCACCTAACGAACCACAAATAGTCCACCGAACTGAATTAAGCTTTATTAAACCTGCAGTACTTTAAGCCGTTCTCTTTTGGGACACCCAAGTCCTTGAATACAAACGTAGAAGTATTTGCACTTGACACTCGCTGTCCTTGGGCTGCAAAGTGGGCCAGGGCTTTCACCAGGGGCCGTGCACAGAGAGGGAGGCAGCAGCAGTTTGCAGGTTATTACAGCACTGCAATGGGAAATACTCCTGAATCTTCCCGTTCCAGCTCTTTCCAAGCTACAAACCCGAGCTATCTCCCAGGCGTTTGCTGTGGCTACCCTCAGGGTAGAAAAGCTCCTGCTTCTTCATGGAGGCGCCAGCACGCGTGTGTGTGTGAAGTGTCAGCACAGGGCAGGGAGAGCAAAATGAGCTACTTCTCGTTTGACCTGATTAATTTAATAGGTTTGCTGCCTTCCTCTCAGTCCCAGCTGAATCACAGCCTACCAGCAGCAGTGGAGGAGCTGCAGTCTGCTCGGTGTCGGGCTCAGCTCGCCGTGTCAGCCAGCTGCAGCCCTTGCAAAGGAGCAGTGCCACATGTGCACTCGTTCCTGCCAAGCGCAGGGAGCCTCTCCCTTGGCAAAAGCGAGTCGAGTTGGCCACAAGTCGAACATGGAATTTCATACCTGGTTCTGCCACCGCGCACCACAGTTACCTCACTTTTATTCTGAAACGAGCACACCGTATTGATCATATAGGGCATCACATGCATTACCCGAGGTTAGCAGAATTGAGTTAACAACCCCTGGATGGAAGTTTCTGTGTAGCGTACACTACGCTGTACCCAGGCACCCTTACTCCTCAGCTGTTCAGCACTGTTGATGACAACGGAGAAAAGCAGATTTAAAAGAATCAATGGAAATTACAAGCAAGTACAAACAGACTTCACTTTCTACAAGGCAACAGCCTTTATTATTCATTGTCTTCTTCTGTACCTGTTTCAAGCACTGAAATTAGGCATGACTGACTGAAGCCACGAGCCTGTTTTTTCTATAGCTCCCTCTTCAATTAATACAGTCATCTGGGGAGCTGCCTACGAGAGAGCGATTCGGAGTATTCAGAGTTCAGGGATTCAGCTACGTCTCTGCCTCCCCCTCTCCCTTCCGATACGCAGACACAGCAGTGCACACACACTTTCCTAACTTTGTCAGAAGCCTTCTATTCGGCTCTCACATCTTTTCATTTCGAGTGATGCACCCGCAAATGACACACCAGTTGAAACGCATTTAATTCGCAGCTCACAGCTCCCCTTGGTGCGCTGCAAGTTCCTGGAGACTCAATGTCCAGGGAAACCATCTGCTTCAGGAAGGTGCAGTGCCAAGTCGAAGCTGCCACACCATATGTAAGGGAAGCTCCAGAAGGAGCAGAGGGTGTACATATTAATTACCTTCCTTTGGGATGGAAAACATGCCACCCTCTTAGGTGTCCAACATGCACGCTCACGCTGGAAATACACCTTGAGTAGACATCACAAGCACCTAAGCCTTACATTTTAACAGCTGACTTCAGCTCTGGCTTTGGAGCAGCAAGCTACACATGAGGTTATAGTGGAGTTTCCATTTCAATTCACCAGAAATAGACAAGAGTTTTCAAGCTATAAGTGGAAAAAAGGCTAGTAAATAAATTAAACTTAAATTAAAAAGAAAATAAATTAAATGTCAGCAAAAAAAAAAAAAAAGCAGATGAATGGATGACTGGATGGAAAATCTAGAGCTTAATTATCTTTATTTTTATTGAGATTCTACAGATAAAAGACAAGTAAACATATTTCAGTTTAAATTACAAGCTGTCAAATCCCTTTTTTAGAAGTTCCAAATACTGTAAGAGAAACTAAATACACTCTTGCAAATTTCATTAGCTTCAGTCATTAAAAACATTATTAACTTTCAAATTCACTTTTTTTTTTTCATTTGTAATACAAATTGGGGAAGAAAAAAAAAAAAAAGGGAGCTATAATATTTGCAATGTCCTGCCACAACGGTGAGCTATGACCACTCCAAAGACAGACTCTCTCCATTTCAGGGGACAATTCATGAGCAGTTGGCTAACAACTGCATGGAAACAGCAATTTTCATATATGCTATTACTTTATTAGCAGGGAGTAGGAAAGCACATACAGTGCATTGTCTCATCTCAAACACGGCATACAACACCTGGAAACATCCAGCCTGCTTTATACAATACAGAGAGCTCAGAGAAAAATGTGGAGGTCAGGAGACATCAGTTTTGCCCCTCTCCCGAGAGGGAAGCATTTGCCCAAATTTTTCAGCCTAAGGATTAGTTGGATTTAAGAAAGAACTAGAGGCATTCTGGGAACAAAACAAAAGCTGCATATCAATCATGAAATACAACTTGAAACCATTCCTAAAGCTCAAAACCCATACGCTTAGAAGGAAAATCATGGTACCCTGTTCATTTCTTCATCCCTCCAAAGAAGCTAGCAAATGATACGCTCTTCTGAGAGGTGCACTGCTCTGCCTACTGTGCTAATCCAAATGTCACGTAAAGCTGAACTGCAAGATAAATTGGGTTGTGACGTCCTTTTAACTTTGGAAATGCACGGTTAAGTCAGGTGTCACTTAATTTGCTCGATTTGCATTTCCCAAGACTGTGGTCTTCTCCAGGGACCAACCAAGAAAACTCTTACTGGAGCTACTCTGCAAGTGAAATTCAGGAGATAAAAGCAGTCAGCGTCACTTAAAAGGTGAAGATACGGCTCCATAGTAACAGGTGTCAGCAAGTGAACACCTAAAGTGACACTGGCAGCGCAGAGCTGCCCAGAAGGAGCTGGGATATTACCTGGGAGCCGCAGCCAGCAGAGCTGCCAGCCTTCACCTACCAAAAGCACTCTGAGACAACAGCTCCGAAATGCTGATTCCCCACAATAACTCAGTGCAAGCATGTTCTTCCCAGCTCTTTCATCATAACAAAAAAAAAATCCACAGTCTCCTAGGAGATTAAGACCCTTTAGCAATGTAAACTTACGTTAGTAAGAGGTTACGGCTCTTGGAGGAGACGGCACACAGACAGCAAAACCAGCCACAGCTATTTGCAGAAGTCTGCTCTGAAACCTCTTCAATAGAGGCTGCAGCTCGCCACTCACCGCGTCCTGGAGAGGAACAGGTACCCGGCATCCCAGCCCGAAGAGGGAAAGATGGCAGTACATGTCTAAGGTCACGAACAATTATTTTTTCTCATTTCTATTTTCATCTGAAAGGTTTTGATCAGATGACAAAGAGCAATTATTTTTTTGGATAAAAGGTATTTGTGGAATAAAACTAGCAAGGGATTGGAATTTGGGAAGGATTTTATGAAACAAATAGCAATGACAATTGGATCCATGGTTTTTCATAAAACAAAAGTAGAGAAGTACATCTGAACAAATGATTCTGTGACACAGATCAACTTTTCTTACTTGAACTCAATCTGTTTCTGTAGCTTACAAATTTTTGTTCAGCCAACCCACTTTCAGACTCCCACGTATGGCCACGTTTACCAGAAGACACAGGAAAGAAGGAAACGTTTGGATTAAATTTGCAATTAAGTGCAAACATCCAGAAGTTGCTACTTGGAGCTGCAGTTAAGTGCAGAATTTTCAAATAGCTCCAGCTGTTCCACCAGCATGAAGAGTTTTGGTTGCCGCTGTACAGCACTAGAGCTTTAAACAACCCTCTGCTGCTCAACCATACAGACGCACGAGGACAAACAGCACGAGCCTCAGTAACTGCAGCCGTGTCTCCGCTCCCAGCTGAGAACTGCTTCCATAAATGCACAGCATCCAATGGTTTCAACCACACTGTGATACTAAGATGCAAACCTGACCACATAGTCAAATTCTCAGAACTGCTGCAAACACATATAAATATATCCAATTTTACCTTTGTAAACAGAGCTCACATGGGAAAGGAACAGGTATGACAAGACAAAAAGGGGCCTTCGTATCAAATCACTAATTTTTTCCACTTAAACCTTTAGATTTCTATAAACTTCCTCATACATGCAAAATTGTGTGTCTATAAAACATCCGTTTCTTCCCCCCCCCAAAAAAAAACAATCCTTCCACAAAAATGTACATAAAACATGCAGTATGTATTTTGGAGCTAGTCCAGTCTCTGACACAAACGCTTTTGGAGGCTTCCATAAATGATTATTTATGAACTTGCCCAAAGCTTGAAGAATCAGTTTCACAGACAGACGCCCCCCCGCTACAAACCACCACATAATCCTGCCTCTACAAATGCCAGCAGCTCCCTTAGGTTTACAGGCCTTTATCTATGCACTAACTGACACATTTTCTTCCCCTTGAACACAAGATCTTCTGCACAAAGCATACAGAAAAAAAGCCCTGTTAAATAATTTTGTATTAGAGAAGTATGGATTCAGTAGTCCTGCTTACGGAGACTTACCAGTTCTTGTTACTCTTACATCTCATCACTAAGGAAAATGTGATTTTCCATGAAATCACCGCAGCCAAACTGGAATACATAAGAACTGCGCTCATGATTTAAAAACAAAATTTTAAAATTCATGTGGACTTTAGAAAAAGACCATCCTCATGCTCTGAAAAGCAAGCTCTCTGCTGAAGTTAGATGACGTCAGAGCTGTAAATCCCGAAACTACAGGAAGCACTGAAAATATAAACTTGTCGGTGTTATAAAAATTCAGAGCCTAGAGTCCTGATTGTGCCTCTGGAATGCTAAGGAAAATGTACGCAATATTATCAAACTTATTTGATACTACCACAGGTTTAAGCCAAGCACAGATGACATAGACACAGCTATAGAACATAATTCTTACTGACATAACAAGGCAGCACCAAAACTGCTGCTGTGACAGAAGAAAGGAATTTCTGGAAATATCAATAATTTATGGAAATTTAATTCCCTGATAACTATGGCATTCCCAGGCAATACTACGCAGGGCATGGTTAGGAAGCTAACTTACAGTTTGGGTATTTCTAAGGTAAGAGCTGTCATCAGGATGTCAGAATTACCTCTATCAGACACGCTACAGTGGCACCAAGGGCTGAACACACAAGGAGTTACTCATGAATTTACAGAAATTTTAGCATTAAAAGAAAGTTTGAAGTTTAGACTGGTTTTGGAAGGGGAAAAAAAAAAAAAAAAGGGCACTCCAAACACTTTTATGTTAAGACTTGGCCAGCAGACAGCAAACTGCCAGTGGCTGCCACCTTTTGAACTCTGTTTGGATTTTCTTTAGAAAGCCCAGTTATAGGAGAAATGAGATTTCTCTGACTAACGAGTGCAAAGAGGTTTTTCAGGTAGAACAGCCTGCTGTAAAAAGCAGCCAAGTCTTTTGACTTTCTCGTGGTGCAGGAAGGCTGGAAAGCAACCAAGTGAAGCAGCGGGTGAAAAAACAGAGAAATAAGGAGAGACGGGAGCCGGGGGGAGAGGGCTGGAGAAGGCCCACATGGGTGAAAGTCTCCTTTCCACCCACTGCTGCCTGTGGCAGCCCTAACAGCTACTGGACTTCATCAACACTTGACCAGAGACAAAAATCCGAAGGAAATCACACGAGAAACAAGGTCCGAGGGTATTTTGGGCTCCAGAGAAACAGATCCCTGTGGGACTGGGGTGAGGGCAGCGCCGTTTGCAGCTGTCCTGCTCCAGCCCCCAGCCGAAGGGAGGAGGGAAGGACATCCAAACTCTGCCAAACTGGGGAAGGTGTTCTGATGCTGAAATGCGACTTGACTCATTTTCTGCCAAGCTGAGGTAAATACGTGACTCAGGTGTTATCTCTGTTTGAAGTTAACTTGCTAGGTCATACAGCAAATGGGTCCAGGGGAAAAAAACTCCACATGAATGACTTTTGTATACTTCCTAACATCAGAAACACTTCTTCGTGTACTCAAGCACCTTCTCTCCAGTTTCAAAGAACAATTCCATCAGTGTTTTCCAATAACGTATTTTTTACAGGAAAAATATATGCTGTGAGTTAGTCTGAGGTACTTGGGGGCAGGAACAGCACACTGCTGTTCCCCACGTTTACCGCTGGGCCTCTTCCAACACCTGCCTCTCCGAAGTACTAGCAGGAGGAGCCATGGCACAGGTATTTTCTGTGAGGGAAAGCAGGCCTGTATCCCTCACACGGAGAAGTTGCCGAGTGCTCACAGAAGTGGCAGCGAGCAGCTACAGCACTGAGAGGGTCGGTGTCCGCCACCCCAGAGACTCCCACCAGAGGAGGGCCACAGCCACAGGCACCTCCGTACCTCACCTCACCGACATCTCGCGTGCAGCCACGCCGCCAGAGCAGCGTGTGGGTCTGTAACCAGCCGGCTGAGTCCAAAGTGCCCCCGGCCACGCTGAATGCATTGTCCTCAGTAGGATAAATCACACTTGACTGTTATAAACAACTTACATTTCTCAATGTCATTTGCTGTTTCAACTAAAAACTAAGAAGTGTGAGGTATTTCACCTCACACCATTTCACCCCATCCACACATGCACACCCCAGCATAAATAAATATTCTGCTACTCCAAAAGGTAAGAGGTTGGACCTAAAAAATCAGGCTAAAGAAGAGAAACACAGGAGTAACAGTTTGCTCTCATTTCAGAAGTCCACTGGAGAGAAAGAGGGATCAGCGATAAACGTTTCAAACAACAAACCTTTATTTTACTACCAACTTCCACCGCCTCTTTCAGTAACTGCTTTATCAGATGTGAAGTCTAATTGCTGCTACCGGTTCCACTGCGCTATTGTGTGGGTTTCAAAAACTTAGAGTGAGGCATCAGAACCTGACTTTTCTTCCACGCAAACAGAGTTCAGCCGAGTAGGAGGTCAGGATGTGCCCTGTGTTGGTAGTTAGCATTTACTTTTTGATTCTCTCACTCGTTTTAAACTGACAAATCCAACCAATCTCGCTGCTTGCTACTGTTTGCAAGTCCCAGTTTGCAGCCAATGCAGATTAGCCATTTTGCTGGTGAAATACCAAGCAACACATGCTGCCTTGTGCTTGTCACCTAGCAGCCTCGTGGGAATGCAACATGAGACGGGAAGAGCAATGAAGCGGCAGAAGAATAAGAGGTTTAAAAAGACAGGAAGAGAAACAGCTCAGAAAGAAAAACAATTCATTTAATTCCAATTCCTATTAACGCTCCTTCCTTTACATGTACAGTTAGCCAAAGGAAAAGGTAGAAGGTGAACCCGTGATTTGTCAGGCTTCGTCAATTTACCCGAGGGAGAACTGGAAGTAAAATTATTCTGATAAATGAAATTTTAATAGTTTTTCAGCTAACTTAACATAAACAATCGGATTTTCTATACAGCACTAGTCATCCTCCCAGCCTGCTATGCATTTTGCTTCTTTCTAGTCTGCCTGAATCTTAAACCATGTAGGTTAACTCAAGCACTAAAGACAATGCTGTTTTGAGCCCTCATTTTTACAAAGGCTGGCAAGCAGTAAAGCAACGGTCCAATGGAGCACGCTAATTTGAGAACACAAGTATTCATTTATCACACATTTTTTGCCCTTGAACACAAAACCAAGATGACGACTCAGCCAGGTACTGGTACTCAAACTGTTCTGACATCTCACAAGCCTGACTTGCAGCGCACTGGGCAAAATGCTTGTAGTTTTAAGAAGTTTTTCCTGCCAGAATATAACCCAAGCTCCCTTCAGCCCTGGCGTCCCCTGCCAGTTTATCAGCTCCTTCCATGCAGAGGACCCCAGTCAGACAGAAACACACAGTTGGATTTACGATCTGGACAGATTTTACAAGCCAAGTCACATTGCACGCTATATCCCTGTGCAGGGGAAACGAACCCCACCTAATTTATACCTCCCTCCACCTTCCTTTCAAAAATGACACTGTCATCCCACCAGGAGAAGGCATGGAGGCTTTCGTAGCTCACTGCCCAATTACAGAAGGAATTTTGCCCTCCCCCTACAGCCTGCACAATGGCTTCTTTATGCAAATCACACATACAATAACGCTCTCAGAAAAATTAATACACCGTTAATCCATCAGTAAAGCTTCCTTTCCCATCTCTGCCTTGTGGTGTGAGCGCTAGTTAAGGAATGAGAAACTTTATGGGAGTTATGCAGCAGGACTGATACGCTGCTTGTCAGCTCCCAAACACACTGGGCGCAGAGCTGACGGTGCTGTACGATACTAACATGCCAACAATTAAAAGTAAAAAATCAGCAACCAGTTGCAAATAAAAGCTCGCACTGCAGGAGTTTTTTCCAGCAGTGAAAAGGGTTAAAAAGCGATCTTCAAAGCACAGATTAAAATCGTCTCCTAGCGTATTGAGAGCAAAGCACAAGTGTATACATCCTGTGTTAGTGTTCCTGCTTCCAAACCGTTTACTAAAGCCACAATCTATTCTGACTCAGAACTGAAATTCTGGTCACAAAGCTCCTAACTGCTCCCAGAAGTGAAAAGAAATAAAAACCACTTTGAAGTTCAAATGTCCTTGGAGAGCCTGCCTGCTCTCACAAAAGTGACCTTACAGCAGAATTGGGCCCGCCTCACACTTCCCATTAACAATCTAGTGCTCTGGCAGCACTAGAGAAATTATGGACAAGTTGCTTTTTATGAAGTATTTTTAAACACCCACACACGCACGCTACTGTCTGCCAGCCAGTAAATGCCCTGGTAACAATAACTCACCATCTCAGAGGAGCAAAGTTCTGAAATTTATTATGATTTATGGTAAATATGAGGCATGCTTGACAAACTCTACTCCAAAAAATCCAAACAAACATAATAGCGGCTGTTTAAAGTTCCCTGTAAGATATACTCCATGTTGTGCCTTGCGAGAGTTCCTTTGGAGCTGCCTATCTCGCATCCTAGACGTCTCTCCTCCTCTCTGTGAAGCAATTCCCATTACCAGCCCACCATCACTTTTACTTTGCATGTGGGACCTCTTCTCAATCAGCTCTCATGAAACAAAATACACTTCAAATTTTCCAGCAGGACCACAAGGCAATCATCCAAAAAGCCATCCAGTGTATTACAAGAGGAGTCTTAAACAGCTCTTGGTACCACAGAGGGAGAGGAGGGCTTCCTGCAGCACCTGCCCAAAAGATCTGCCGCTAGCCGCTACTGGCTCCAGGAAGCATAAGCCCAACTTACCCCCACACCCCACAGTCAGTATCTTTATGTCTCCCATATGGGAAATTAAAGATCTTTCCAGCTGATTACCATAAGCTTCCACAGTTTTAACCTGAGAAAAACTTGGCAAGGCAGTGCTATGTCTCGGCTCTCATGCTGCCCTCCTCATCCTCCTCCTCCCACCCCTCCTGCAGCTCCCGAGCGAGCGGCTCCGGGCTCCCGGTGGGACCTGGACACGGGCACTGACCCGGTACCGGCTGGCAGGCAGCAGCGCCCACGAGGGTGAAAGAGAAAGCGAGTCACCTTTTCTGTGCTGGCTTCTGTAGGTCCAGTTCTCGTCATCCTCGTCTACCTGCTGCACGCACATGGAGGAGAGCTCACCATCGCTGCGAAACAATCTCTTTGTCTGCCTTGACAAGGAGGAGAAATTTATCCAGCTTACGGCACGCGAGAGGGAGCCTGTGTTTTGTTTGAGTTTGAAAGATCTGGAAACACACTCCTTTTTCATTTTCTTTCAGGCCCGCTACTGGCCTCAGCTCCAACCCGATCTTTCTGAAACTGTTCCCGTCCCCTCTCCCCGTGGTTTTCGTGGGAGGCTA
This sequence comes from Anser anser, assembly GCF_964211835.1. NCBI lineage: Eukaryota > Metazoa > Chordata > Aves > Anseriformes > Anatidae > Anser > Anser anser. Next base: position 63,514,464 of record NC_139722.1, read on the forward strand.
AACAATTTCAAAGCGACTTCCGTCCAGGTTTCTCCTCGCCGCGTTGAGACCAGCACCAGTACGGAGGTAGGTCGCCGTGCCAGCGCAGCTCCCCTGAAGCTGCTTTGATACGGCTCTTCGTGAGCTGCCAAAGAAAACAAAGGGGAGAAAAGCAGCAGAAAGTGGCACCTTGCAGCGGCTCAGGCAAGCGTGTAACGGCGGAGCAGAATATAGCACCGAGGCACGTGTTTTCCCCATTCTCCACTCAACAGCGCAAACTGCAGCTCCGCTCTTCTCCCTGGCATCTCTCAGAGGACCAGGCACGATCCAGCCCCCGGCCCCGGTGCGTCAGAAACACCCCACGGGCGGGCAGGCGGGGATCCCACCGGAGCACGGCTCGGCTCGGGAGGGCTCACAGACCCACCACGCTTCCGACTCCTAATTCCGGCTGCCCCGCTCTCCCTGGAGGACAAGCCCGGCCAGGGAGCTCCGGGAAGGCTCTCCTAACAGCAGACGAGGCTGCGTGGCTATCGCTTAGGATTAGAGTGAAATACGATCGGCTCACTCTCCTAAAAGCACGACCGCAGGAGCAAAACTCCTCCTTTCCTCAGCCAGCAGTGCAAACTTCTGAACCCGGCACGCAGAAATAGAAAAGCACTTGTGCGCCTCTGTGGACTCGGAGAGAGGAAAAATAACACTCCGGGCTTGTAAACTCCACAAGCATCCTGAACGGAGTGTGTTGAAAACATTTGTGCCCCTGTTCCTAGCGGTAACACCAGGAAAAAGAAACAAAAGACAAGTGCATAGACACAAACAAAAACCGTGCATGAGGAGACGCTGTCAGAGCCCAGACTCCCACTGGTGTGATTGCTGCTCACAAAACAGGTTTCCCAGCTGTGCTCTGTTCTCCCACCTTCTCTTTAAACCAGCATCTGGCTTTAAAGTCAGACCCCACCAGCAGCTGCCGCGATGCCTCGCCCTGCCCAACACCACCGCTGCTTCCAGGAGGGAGCAAGCCTGGCAGGGGACAGGCAGTATTTTAAAGCAGACAGAAGCTGGCAAAACACAGCACACAGGCACCCCAATACCATGTGCTTTGACAGGATTTTTCACCAAGAAACCCACAAGTTTGTATCTTGTGGCAAAAGGACAGACCTGAATGTAACGGGCACCCAATAAAACCAGTTCAGTGAATCTTCCAGGAGAAGCTGGTATCCAGGAACCAGGAAAAAAAAAAAAAAAGTGTTACCTATCTGAAGAATAAACATTAATGCCTTAATTTCCTAATGGCTGGTGAAGATGTTAGCACAAAAACTAGAACCTTAAGAAGACATGGGTAGAGAGTTTCAGCTATCATGCTGTCAGCCAGGTTTTTGTTACGGCCGAACGCGCCCCGATCCCCTGGCAGATGCTCTCGTGGCCCTCTGGATTCGGCTGCACGGCCTCTTCAAAAACCCTCAAAAACAGAGACTTCGGCTTTTTCTGAAAGTTATGGCTCTCTGACTCATAATGAGCGTAAGGTTTAACCCACTGACTGGGAGGCAAAGAGCTAAGTACTGTATCAGATTTCCCTATGAATCAACCGCGCACACCAAAGTGACCTTTGGCTCCTACAGCACAATACAATGGGTTGGCCAACTGTCTTCTGTAAATAATTTAATAGGCTGCATTTAAATTGAGCTCGCCTGGCGAGGTAATGTATATGTACATACAGTGGCCTTCCAGCGCTCCCCAAAGTGGCGGTGCAGTGGGACTGTGCAGGTGGGGAAATGGGAGCACACACCGCTAACAACTGCTCTTCTCACCCTGTCATCACTGAGTACCTCTATTTTGGAGGTTTTCTTCCTAAAAAGACATCTCTTTTATGGCATTTTTGTTTTGTTTTGTTCTGTTTTTCCGGCTGAGAGAGTGACAAGAGACTTGGGCAGGGTTTGGGGGAGGGGATTGTTTTGTTTTTATTCTTTAGACCTTGTGCTTAAGAAGATTTTGAGAACTTGGGGTGACAACGCCCCAGACTTTCAACCACTGGAATATACACTTCATCACAGTCCGTGTTCAAATAGGCAGGATTTCGCGTAAAAATCGAAGATCATGTTTTAAGTCAACTTACTGTTTCTTTTGAGAAAAAGCCATCATTTGGAATTGCCGGTAACAGACAGAGAACTGTAAACCACCACAGCTATTACTGCCTAAATTATACAGACCCAGACATATAAAAACCCTGGCAGGAACTGCAGGATCACAGGCATCTCCTCTCCCCTGTGCTTCTTAGACGCAGATTAGAGAAAGCAACAAGAAGTAAAACCATGTCAGGCTAACCCAAAATGCCAGAGTAAATCCCACAGACCTGCCTAGAGTCTTGGCAGCCATTTAATTTTAAGAATTTTCCTGACCTGTCTGGAGCTCTGGCTTTTTATCATGGTGCTGAGTCACAACCCGATGATGCAAGGGAGAAAACGTTGCTTTAGGTGATTGACCATAACATTTCCACTGTTACTGTAAATACAAAGTGGTGCAACACTTGGTTCAGAGTTTGGTATTATTATATTTTGTTGCAGGAAAAGATCATTTGCGATACTGTCGTTACCACAAAATGCTTTTTATTCGTAGGTGATGAGAAGCTAAGTATTGGTGTACATTGTTGCCCAGTTGAATCAAAGTAAATTCGTGATTTACTATTTGCAAAACAATACACATAGAGGCGTTAACACAAATGGAATTACAGGTTAATCCATGCTTTAATCGGTAGCCAAATGCAAGGCCAATAAGTCGAAAATTTTAGCATCTTACACACTTTAGGGGATTCAATTTAATTTTGTAAAACACTTTGCAAAGCCCCTTAACGGAAACAAGGTACACATCTAATAAGTTTAATTGTTACCCTCCTATTTTCTCCCGTATGAAGTTGTCATACGTGTAAATAGGCTTCATATTTTCCAGGTTACGCATATAAAGATTAAGGCATTATGTTTGCTTCACTTAATACAAACTCATCTCAGTAATCTCTGTAAAGACCATGAAGTAATCACAGAAGAGGAAAACTAGAGCTTGATGTAGAAATCTAAATTGGTCCTCCTCCCAGTTGTTTGTTGTTGTTTTGTATTTTTTTTTATTACAAACAAGAGTAAATATGCGTAGCCTCAAACACCATCAGGACTTTCACCATCTATCACAAACTTGTTCTTCAAAGAATTCTCTACAAGTTAAGCAAACGCATATATGTAGCTCATAGCCACTGTGTTTCCCTAAGGCCAGCAAACAAAAAATGTTGCAAGGAAAAGGTTTCAGTTCAGTGTAAAAAAACATCAAAACAGAAAGAAAAAAAAAAAACAAACCCACAGACATGCTCTGTTTTCGGCTGGGCTGTGGTTTTTGGCACAATTCATGTGTTAATTTAATTTGTACATTTCCTAGTCTATCATTTTTGATGACTCAACCAGACAGCAACAGCAGTGATTCACCAGCACAGCTTCCTAGGGTAGCGACCGCTCCAGCAACCGACAGGACACCTCCCACTGAGGCTTCCCAGGTATTTTCCTCCAGGTGATAACAACTCATCACCAGCCGGTCATGAAGCCATTTGGATTAAGCACAGTCAAAAGCCCATTGAAAGCATCCCGCCTGTAGACTCAACTGCTCATCCCCGCAGCTCTCACTGGGGCACGTGCAGGGCGTAGGGTGCCCTGAGGCACTCTCCGTCCCCGAAAGAGCCCCCAGCACCACCAGATCATCCACGCGTGGTCATCTCCCGAGCACCCCTGATCATCTCCAGGCAGGGACACGGGGAAATTCAGTAGCTACAGGAAGCTTGTGGACCTGGCCTTCATCTGAGGTCTTCATCTAAAGCACGTCTGTTCTTACAGGGACCCTGTAACACGCTCGGATAGGAAAACCACACAGTAATCCATATTCCTAAATGATTATTTACGGCAAGGCTGAGACGGAGCACATTTTGGCATTACTACAGGGCCTGAAATGGCGTCCCTTTTTGTACGAAGCAGATAGCCAGAAACTCTTTCCCTTCCAAGCTGAATGGACCGGAGAGAAGAAAAAAATAATAATGAAGGGAAAAAAAAAGAACAAAAATGAGATCACTTGCCCCAGATTGAAGAAAGGATAAGCACTAAAGCTAAGAAAAGAAAGTAAGTCTCCTGGCGACCAGCCTCATAACCTACTTCAGCAGGCCCTGCCCTGCACAGAAAGCACTGCCTGCTAATTGTTTCTGTCACAGCCATTACAGAGCCTTTGGAGGCCAAATTACACATTAAAATTTCAATTATTTTAGTGCCAGTTTTATCCTTTTTAAAAATTATTTTAAGCTTAAAAATACACAACGCACCACAAACGAGCACCTAAAAGAGAAGGCGGTCGGGCTGCCCCGAGGATCCCAGCCTCAGCTCAGCCTTCAGCAGCCCGCGGACGGCCACAGACACCGCGGCAGGCCTCGGGCAGCTCCTCACACGGGACCTGCCACCAGCCTCCCTCCCTCCCACTTCTGGACCCCTGGAAGGGGTCACTGAGTCACGGCAGGCGATTCTTTTCCCTCTGACAAGAGGTGTACCTGCCTCAGTAAGGAAATTCCCTAAAAGCAGGGGGCGGTTTCTAGAAATCAACCTGAGCCAGGCTCTCCTACACCAGGTCCTGCTCGGCCAACCAAATCGCCCACCGGACACAAACACAGTCATGATCTTTGGGTTTTGTCCATCAGCGTAGTTCCAGGATGGATGTGCAACCAAAATTTCAGAGGAAACCCCCTGTGAATTTGGAGGGAGTCAGGCAACCACTGACTGCAGGAGACCCTCCCTGGCCCACCCTGGACTCCCTCAGGGGAAGGATGCTGGCATTCCCAGCTGCACGGAGGGAAAGGGCTCAGGCAGCTTTATGTTTCAGGCAGGTTTACGTCATGGCAGCCAGCAACAATCTTCCAAATAAAGCAGGTTGCAGCTATTAGTAAAATAACATAACACCTTTCCTCCCAGAGCACCGAGGTTTCACCTCACCGCGCAATCTAAGTCAACCGCTAACAGGATGCTGACGAGCTGGGGGCACAGCCAAACCCCTCAAAACCCCCCAAAACCCACACCCACGCCCCAAACGCACACCCACACACCCCAAAACCCCGCAGCACTACGCGGGGCAGGGCTGGAACCCGCCGCATCCCCCCGTCCCCGAGGCCGGGGAGCCGCCAGGCGGCAGCGTGCAGCAAGGCACGGCGCTGCCGCCGCCCCGCGCCCTCCCGCCGCAGCAGGGAGGAGGAGGACGGGAGCCCGGCAGAAAGAAGGCTCTTCCTCCTGAAAAACAGAAAATGCGCTTTTAATCCTCCTGAAGAAGCGCCCTGGGAAGCCCTGCGAACAAACAGGGCGCCAGGGAGCAAAGCATGAGGCGCTGGCGCAGCGTTATTAGCCTGGATTAGCGAGGGGCGGTAGGAGCCACGCGGGGAAGGTGAGACGTTGGTGACCTAGCTTTTAGCAATTTACTCGCACAAAGATGTTATGATCTCTCGGCTTAAAATGTAACGAACTATTTTAGTGGTGTTTTTTATTTTTGACTCAGGTGTGACTCCTCACTGATTAAGACTGCTCTACCAAAAGCTCCTGCTCTGCCTGCAGCCGCTGCCTCGATTTCAGCCTGGTAGTTCTGAGCTGCCTGGCGCTGGTTTCGTAATGCAAGATCTGTTTAAAAAGCAAAACGGCAAACAATCTCTCGACCACTTCTGCTCCGAAGCCAAGGCTTGGCCAGGTAAACCCTCCGCTCACAACTGTTAGCCAATAAATCTCGAGTGTTGATGGTCCATGAAGATTAGTTATCTTAAATATGGAATTTTTGAGGAGGGGGTAAGTGTGCTCCCTGACAAAGAGCTTTTATTTTTTCCCTGCCACTCATTTAGTTACAAGAGGTTATCAGCAACAGTTCAGCACGAAAAGCCACCTGCATGGGCCGGGGAAGAAACCCCAGAGGTGCTACAGCAGCCAGCCAGCGCTGGGGCGTGTGGGTGCTGCAGGACCACACCGACTGACCCGTTCCCGAGGCTGCTGACCCCACTGACACAAAGGATGCTCTGAACAAAACCACCCTCTGCTTCTTGGCAGGCTCCTCTTACCTTCTGTAAAACCCTTTCCTGCTTCACCTATATTCCTCTCCTCTTGTATTTACTTAGCCCTCCTGAACACTGCTGTGTACGCTAGTTTACTCAGCATATGCTGTTTTCATACTAAAAAGGGGCTCAAAACACTTTTAAGACCTGAATATGCACATGAAGCCTTGCAGCACACCAGTTACATGAGGAATTCAGAAATAAGAGATTTTGGTGAAGCACAAGAAACTTTTACTAGGTCATCCAAGCTTCTTGTGGAAATGCTGACAGCCTCATTAAAAACAACTGGAAGCCAGTTAAAAACAAACCGTGTAAGAAACATTTATTCACATACAATTGAGCACCTTTCTGCTAGCAGGAAAGTACCCTAGACGACTAAATAAATGTCTTTATTTCCCACTTATCTATTAAGGGGATACCAGGGAGACTGAAGATATGCCTGTTTGCTTTGAGGTAGAAAAGCCCTCTGCTGGTTAACATAAACTAATTAACACGCTAATCTGAATGTTTTTATAGATAACAGAACCACACACACACATACAAAAAGGAGAGAGTGGTTAAGGAAGAGGCAGAGAAAAATCACCGGTGATCTCAGAAATTGTCATTCTTCAGCTTATTTACTAGACCCATAAATGCAAAGGGTGGGTTTTCTTTTTTTTTTTTCTCCTGTTTGTAACTTTAAACACTCTTTGGGCTTACAAAATATGCACTTTAATAAATCTTATTAGGTATTTGCAATAATCAAATGCAAAATAGGAACTTCAGAACCCAGTGAGATGCATGGGCAGACTTGAGCACTCCAATGCTGAAAAAGCAGTTTATATACACATTATAACCAGGTCTCATGTTTGCCATGCAAAACTAAGGAAACAATTCCTTCCTATAATATGCGTGCTGTTTGCACACATCTTTTTGTCTCATGTCCTGTCTCTTTTTAAAACATATTTCAAAGTTAATTCACAGCCAAAACAGTGAAATTACTTGATCTTACTGGCATTGTACTCATTTCTTTTATAGGAAGCAAGCTAGGAATGTATTATTTCTGTAAACCATGCATTAATAATATCAGACTTCAGAAGGCAGACAGAAGGGTCACTTTTGCATGTGTGTGCCCAGGTACAGGATGGCTGTTGTGCTTTTTCAGTGCAGCTGTACGTTTGCATGCCTGCTTAGTCTGGTAAGCACTGAGGAAGTGTTGCAACTCTGGAGAGAATTTGTAAATGCAACCCAGCCCTGCCACGCCCGGAGGAATGCTGCAATCCCCTCTCTTCCCCACAACAGGCTCTAGGTTAAAAGAAACTCAATTCTAGGCGGAGGATGAGCACAAGGAATGTTGCTGACATGCAGAGAGCGAGGAGGAAAACACGGAGTTTGTGTCTCAGTTACTGCCCTACATCGCTCCATTTAATTCCAATTAAAACAGCCCTGTTAAAAGTCTGATAAAAATGCACGAGAAAAGAAAATTTCTAAAATAATATATGGCCTATGTATGTGTACATGCTCTCTCTATGTGGAGTATGTATTGTGTGTGTGTGCTCACTCCGTATGTACACGTCCATGTATTCAGCAGGAGCACCAACTGTGACAAATGAGAGAAATTCCCCCCTGCTATTTCCCCTTCTGCCGTATCCAGGCCTGCAACCAACTTGGATTCTCCTTTGCAAACCTGAAACACTTTAATATTTTTCCCTACCAAGAACAGTTTCCAGGGGGAACAAGACCCAAGAACATAAAATAACGGTTGGCAAAGCCACTCACTCTCACAGAGGTGACTCCAAGCGGGCAGTATGGAAAACACACAGGCAGGAAGGCTTCCTATTCACCAGCTGCCAAAATAAGGTGAGGACAGAAGGGAAAACGAAAACCCCAAATTATCCTGAGTAGAAGAGAACACAGGATAAATCAGGACATTCATGCTAGCAGCAGGAACAATGTTAAGCTGCCGCTCAACCACTGGCATGTGAAATAATCAGCCTCGAGAGAACAGCTGTTTAGTCAGGGTTAAAAAGCTGTGAGTGTCAATTTTGAAATTGTTGCCTGTTGCTCGGCACAGAGACAACCAAATCATGGATTTGCAATGTAGTTTGTACCATAGCATCTTATTTACATATCTGAAGAAAGCACATCTTCTGGCACAGCACTTACTTAGTGAAATATGGAGTGGGAGGGGTAGAAAGTGAAAGAGCAATCACATATTATTGAAATTACAGGTGTACAAAATGTTTGTTCATCAGATATTAATCTGTTGAGAGCACAGTAGATGTCTCCCACAATACTAACACTCCAAATCGGCTTCTCCCGGGGAAAAAAGAAACCGTCCAGAAAGCAGACTTCCTGACTTCCAGAAGCTAATTCCAACCACTGCGCAATATTTCAGGCAGTTTCATCAAGGCAAAGATACACACCTTGATACTCATTTTCAAATGAAGTCTCCCTGACATTTCAGTATTAACCAGTGGACTAAATTACAGGCTTAGGGTTCACTGAGGGCTTTTTCCTGCCCACAGTACAATCTGCTTGCAATACCCCGCTACCCTGAAAGCCACTGCAGGCTCCTCATCACACAAGTTCTTCAAAACCTTCCTCTTTAGGTGCCTTGGAAACTGAATATCAGTCCTGATGCATCATTCACCCACAAACACCTCCTTTGGCATGACTTCTCACACGGCCAATGACAAAAGACTGTTCCTACCTCTGCATTTTTTTCTGTTCTAGTAAATGAGGTAAAGCAATTAGCACAGCTGGCAGCCCACGTGCCAAATCCAGTATTTCATGAGGTATTTCACCTTTTGCTCGTCGGGAACAAGGAATGCATGCTTACACAGGAAGAGGTGCTGCAGCAGGAGGTACCCGTGAGCATGCATGAGAACCAGCCCAGGCCCCAGAGCAGTGCACCACAACAGCAATGTGTTTGTATGTCTTTCAGGGGGTGAGGAAGAGGAGGAGGACATAACGTGGAAGTCAACTCCTTCCTTACTGTACTCTGTGTGAGCAAAAGTAAAGACATTAAACTTACAAGGAAACATCGAGCTAATTTAAGTAAAGCACATCACAAAGGAAAAGATTCAACGTATGTCATAAAGGATAGATTTTTATTGTAAAGAAATCAAAATGAGGATTTAATTGGTGTATTTTTCACCTAGTTGTGACTGTAAAGTCGCGCCACCTTCATCAACATGAACCCGACTGAACTAAACTCACGGAAAACAAAGGACACTGAGAAGTAAAAGATACTTATCATTTAACTTGCAGTAAGGATTCCTTATTTACAGTCATCTGGCAAGCTACCAGTAGTAGAAACAGATGCCCATACAGATATTCCTAAAGAAATACGAGTACAGACACATGAGATTACATACAAAAGAAATGTATGCAGAAATAGTTATTATCTAATCGCGCGCTCCATCACATACCACATTCTTGTTATGCAACCAATTTTACTCATCTGGAGGAGTCCACTGACAAATGAGGAGCGTGTTTCATATGCATTTATTCATCAAATAAAAATAACAATGGGTTCTAGATGGGAACCACCACCTTCTTTTGATTCACATGCCTCCCATACTACCTGTTCTAAACCCATCAGGTTGACAAGATTATCAAGATTGCTTAAAGAGCCAATATTTCTCTGCAGTACTTTATTTCATGAAATACCGAAGTAGAAAACACACAAGCTTTCTCAGCCAGCTTTGGCACAGAGATAATACCATGGCTCTGTGGTTAATTGCTAGCTCTTCTTCCTCCAAGGCATTGTGAGTCATCCCTACTTTTCACACTGGTGTCTTCCAAACAATTCTGGGTAAAACTGTGCTAGTTCATTCTCACCAAAGACATTATATGAGAGCACAATTACACAGAAGGGATCACATATTAAACAACATTTTAAAGCATTCCATTAAAAATGTGCAAGGCAAATATTGCAGTAACTATTAATCAACTCTAAAAATAAATTAAAAGTAGCTTCATGAAAGACATCTTGGCATTTGCTGGCACTTAAAGCATTTCCTTCAAGCATGAGCACGGCCGCAGCAGGATTTGCTCCTCTCATCCAATGGCACCTTTTCCCAAGCCTAGACAAACATATGCTAGGAGACGCTTTAAATCTTCACTTGCAGACAGTATTGTTTTTTCATTACGACAAAGCGTTACTGAGCTTGGTAGGAGAAACCACCCACTTTCAGGAACTCTCAGTGTAGTTAATATTTCTCTGCTTAACAAAAGACGCCTTGGTGTAAGGCTGTTGTTCCAGCACGGCACTCAGCTGACCTTCATTTATAAGGGGCTGCTCTGTTACAGGGTCCTGAGTTACTCTGTGTAGTTTAGGGCCAGCAAAAGGTAACAGACTGACAGCTCTGAAGATCACCAAAAAATAATCAAACGAGCAAATTAAATCACATTTCGGCTACATTCAGTAATGAATGGGTAATTTTAAAATTAAAATGCAGTTTAGTTGTTCAGCTACAATTGTGCGTGCTTTTTTGAAAAAAAGTGCTACTTTCTAGGTCTATGTAAAACAACTAAGCAAACAGACTGAGCAGCTCCTTTATGGCTCCCAAATTCTGGCTGCTTTAGGGATCACTGCGAGTATCTCGAGCCCCTGGGACTGCTTGCGGCCCCCCTCCCGGGTGTTCAATGGGAGCTACCCTCAGGTGCGGCTGTTACAAGGCACCTTTTCTTTCTGTTCTCAAGAAAAGCCAGAAAATAAAGTTCCCTTCTTGACAATCCAGGGCATTGATGAGGAGAAAGTGGTGGGAGCAGAGTCTTTTCCTGGATCTCTATTCAAGTTGTACTTCAAAAAAAGCTTTGGTTTTCAAACAACCTCTTCTTCAGGGGGAAATCTGTTTGCGGGGGCGAGGTGCTGTCTTATTTTCCCCTCTCTCTCTCTCTTTGTAAATGGTGCTTTATTTTCACTGTGTGTGGGAAAAAGATGCCTGAAGTCTTTGGTAGTTTTCAACGCAGGGAAAAAAAAAAAAGCAAAAAAAAGCTCCACAGTGGGGTGAGGAGAACAGAGCAGTCGGAATATTTATCTGAATTATGTCACCAAAAAAAACTCAAAACACTTCATAACATGTGGAAAAGTCATTGCCCCAGTGCAAAAGGGATGTGGCATCCAAGATCACAGGAAGTTCATTACTATATTCAGACAAATTTCTCTCTATACATGTAGTGAAAATAAATATATATATATTAAATACATATATATATTTAAGTTTGGCAATCACTTTTGCTATGACGGAAGTTCTCTACTGTACTAAGAAAGTTTCATTATATCCAAAAGCATTACAGCAACCAGCCAAGACAGGGATCAAGAGAGGAAAACACTGTTATGTTCTCCCCAATTCAGGAGACGACCAAGCCAAGGTAAATAATTTAAGAGAGCTGTCTTCCGAAGTAAACTTTTCTTTCAGTTCATGGGTTATTTCTACATTGCCAGCCAACTAGACATTACAATTTGTTAGGGCAGCCTGTTGAAATTAAATGGAGATGTATTTCCACCCTAATTCCAGGCAACCTTATTTCCTTTACAAATTTTTAACGCTAGGCCCTCTTGGCAATGATGTTGCCTGCTGCTTGGCTTTCAACACTTCCTTTTTTTTTTCCCTCCTCTTCCACTGGAAACCTTCACCTTCAGAGCTTACTGCAGAAAGCAACTCCAAGCCAGGGCAAAAAAAAATATGTTTTGGTGATAAAGCAGCAAGGACAGAGAGAAAACGAAGCGTCCTGACGGAAAAGAGCCGTCAGTGCCTCGCGGCTGAGGTGAGGAGACACGCTCGCTCCTTCACCAACACACACCCCCTGCTCCGGATGCGGCCCCAAATGCTCTCCTCGCCGCCAGCAGCGGGTCTGCTGGCCAGACGCTCATCCTTCGGGCACCGCCAGCTAGCTTTGAGCTCACAGGGCTGTTGCCTTTGCATGTCTTCGGCAGAGGTTCCTCTGTGGCTGTCCTACAGGTTCTGCCTGTTGAGCTGGGCCTGCCGTCTCCTGGCGGGGAAGCTGGCCTCCTTCCTACCTTCTCTCCTCGTCCCACAGCCTCTCCATGACTGCTTTCTTCTCCGGCGATGGACACTGTTAGTCAGAGCCACACGCTCACCCATGAGGAAATATCTCTAACCTCATCGAACATTTTCCACAGTCTCATAGCAGCTCCAAGCACAGCTTCTCAGGGTAGTGCAAGTGGGAAACTACGGGGAGGCGAGGCAAGGTAGCATGCAGCAAGGAGGCTGGCGCTCTGCGTGCGGGGGGGGAAGCACCGTGCATGTGCATCGACTCCCTCCTGCCTTCCGCAGCGCTGCCAATTTCAGCAAAGCCCAGGGTGAATCATAGCTTTGCTGCTGCTTCCCACATCCCAGTCCTGGGAGTCACAGATCTAGGCGAGATTCTCATCTTTTAACTTCAAAGAAAAGAGAAAGTCTCTACGCTTAATTTGAGGGATGGGGGAAATTCACACAACCCAAACATCACAGAAGTTCAAACCTCAAGAGCTATAAAAAAAAAATCCTTTCTGTTTTCCTAGCTCGTGATTTTTTCAGGTAAGCTCATGATCCCGAATGCTTCGGTTAAACACACTTCCACAGGTGGGAAGACCTTGGCCAAATCGTCTGTGGTGGAGGCAGTTACGTGGCAGGAATGCAGCTGCAGCAAGACACAGGATGCTTTCCTGGGGAGGATGCCGAATGTTTGCATACAGTCATTTCAATTTGCAGTCATTTCAGTGTCACTCCTGTCAATCTGATGCCCCATCAGGGTGCAAACAAGAAAAATACAGGCTTTTCGTTATTGGATAATGGGGTGCACACCCCTATTAGGGAAAGCAGTTTCCTAAGTAATTACTGGCTACCAAGTAGCTAGAACAAGAGCACTAGCAAAAATACTGTAAGATCCAAAGCATCGGAAGAGAAGCAGCAACAGTTTTCCTGTATGGAAATAAATAAGAAAGCTTCCTTTATGGTAAAGACTTAATGGTAAAGCCAGTACAAACCAGTGACACACACTCTCCTCTCAGGAAACATACAACTAAACATGCACAAGTGATTAAAGTCATTTTGCTCAAAAAACTAAATCACTGAAACTTCAAATTCTTGTCCTACAATGCATTTTTTTTCTTTAAAAAGTAGCTAGTGAAAATCTGGTCTTGATTCTTAAAAAACTCTCATCATTGATCACAGTCAGATTTTAAACAAGCTTAGAAAAAAAAACTTTAAAAGCTATAAAAGTGAAAAGGGTGACTTTGTTCTTTTTTTTTTTTTCCAGCAAAAAGTAAACCTTGCTTGAGATGACCACTAGCACACCCATCTCCCTCCCCTTCTTTGACTAGCCCTGTGTAAAAGAAGTCTTTTCTGAATCACAAAAAGCTGGGTGTGTGCAAAGGCGAGAACATAGCTCTGGACGGGTGCGTCCACCTTACAATCTATTACTGTCACAAGATTTATACTTCAACTATCCTCCTCCTCTCCTCTGTTATTTTCCCTGCATCAGTAATGAATTTAAGCCAAAGACAAGAGACTAAAAATTCAGTCAGTGAATTGAAGCCAGTTCACCAACAAATTCGCTTACCAATTTTTATATTGGACTGTGTTAAATATTAAACCACAAATTCGAATGGACCAAACCAACATTGAACACTTTAGATCTAAAGCTTAAATATGCCTGCCAATTTTTAGCCACGTGCCCTGTATCTGTTATTGACTGACATTTTCTTCCTTCATCCTTTGTCAGAGAAAATTAAGCCAGTATATTGGGAGATGATAAAGAAGAGCCATAATTGACTGATTACATAAATCAGGGTATACTGGAAATATTTTTGTTGAAATTTAGTAAACTAATACATCAATTAATAAATCTGCCTTGAAAACAAGAGTGTTCGACCCAGATTGCTTTTTCTGTTTTTATGATCAAACAAGTAGGCAGCTGATATAAGATATGGTATGTAAAGCAGAAGAGTCAGTTACTGAAAACTGATCAGAAGACTTTGGAACTAAATAACATTTTAGAACTAGAAATAAATAATATTTCAGAACATTTACTATAAAGATTGCATGCTTCTGGCATGCAAAGGAAGACAATGGCAAGAGTGCTGGACAACATGGGAGCTTACGGCTGGTTTGAAAGAAAAAAAATAATCAGCAGAACAAGAGCTGATGTTCCCATCACAAAGATGGAAATGACCCTCTGCCCAAGGCCAGATGCTACAAACTACTTAGAATTTGGGGGCGAAAGAAGACTGCAAGTCAGTCCTCACCCACAGAAGCTCTCTGACTTAAGGCATCTTTGAAGATTTTACACGGGATTTTACAGGTTTGGGGTATTTGGACATGATTTTTTGTTTGACTTTGTTGGGATTTTTGGTTTTGTTGTCTTTGTTTTTATTTTGGGGTGGTTTTGGTGTTTTGTGGTTTGTTTTTTTGTTTTTTTTTTTGAGTTGTGCAGCCTTCTTTATATGATATTAAATGAAAAATTTCATCCGTTCTATTGATCTCTCTCACTGGTCTGAAAGACAAATCTGTGAAGAAACACAAGCTCTGCTCTACTCTAAACCACAGTTGGTCCGTCACTGAAGCAGCTTGCTACAGCTACCATCTCCACTATATTTATGTTACCTTTTAGTTGCTGTTTCTTCTTGATTTATGGCTTTTCTGAATCATCAACACAAAAGATTAAAATAAGAGTCCTGGTCATTTGACTAGGAGGTTCTCAGAAATCTTGGGGATAATATTAAAGAACAGAAACTTTGGCAAATGAAGAAAGACACACAAGGAAAAATAAACTCCATTTAGTAGGATTATATGGTCAAACTGAAAAATGATTTTTTGATTTGATCTATGGCTTGTTGGCTCTTTGTTAAAGCAGAAACACATATGTTGAATGTCTATTTAAAAGCAGAATACAGTCACCAAACCACACTAGAGCTAGAAAACTATTTGTAACTGAGACCATAAAAGGGAGAAACCTACGGCATGTGTTATGTTAATTTAGCAAAGCTGTTCTCTAGCAATCAGCAGATTCATGCAGCGTGTATCAATCCTGCTCTTAGACACAATAGAAGTCTAGTCTGGAACACAAAAGTAAACTAAGACAAACCATTAGAAAGCTCTCCAGAGACTTCATCTTTTTTAAATTTTTATTTTGTTTTTGTATCAGACATTGTCGGCAGGAAATCCTGATGGCAAGAAACGGATTCAAAGTTTACTGCTCTGACTTTCTAGCAAGAGGACAGAATCAAAACACCTCCATACATACTGCAGCTAAAAAGAAAAAAGAATGTAAAAAGAAAATGAAAATGGTCTTCATCACAGTGAAAATAATGTCTGGAAACAACTTGCAACTCAAAAAGGAGAAGGAAAAGTAATCAAAAAGAAAATAATACTTAAAAGAGTAGATATTAAAGTAGTAAGGTTTTCTGACTAGAACACCCTAGATGTTGCAGAGATGTAACTTAAAATCTGCTACCTGCTTACGCAGGATCTCCTGCAGTTCAAAATACAACCAACCTTGTTAATTACTGACGTTCTGCGGCCATAAACCTACACAGCAAGTTATCAAAGCAAAACATCTGTGCACTGTCCACACATGCAGCACATGCTTATGAAACAGCAAAGAATGATGTCATTTCAGCCTGGTTTTTATTATATTCCCTTTTCTAAATTCTCCGCAGTACGGCCCTACCTCTGCCCCTAAGAAACCAGCAGCTGGCTCCCCAAACAATCCTGTAGAAGTATTTTTTTCTTTTAAAGACAATGTGCCTCCCGTATCCAAAGAGCACCTGGTGACGTGGTAATACCGCACTGCACAGAAGACCCTCCTCCCATCCTTTCCATACCTGGAAATCTGCCCCCATTAAATGCCTTGATTTTCCACTGGTTTCACAGAAAGCATGCAAGTTCATGCAAAGGGGCTGAACGCTGAAATGGAGTTTCTTGTGGAGACAAAGCCTACTCTCCAACAGAGAGCTGTAGCAACCAGAGCTGAAGCTCTTGCACACCCCAGCCCACTCGATGCAGCTAGGAAGGAACTGGGCACTTGAAACAAAATAACCCAGGTCAGACACTGCACAGCTTCCCTAGACCTCTCACATTATGTCCGTCAACCTTCACACTTCATCTTCCCACCTCTATGAAGCTTCATTTGTGCCAGTCTCCTCACCCCTACTGCAGAAAAGCCCTGAAAACAAGTCTTCATTTTACCCCCCACCCATCTCCTTACACAGCTCCCATCCCCTGGTCGTTAAATACAAGGATCTTTTTACTCTTTGCTCAAAGCAGCATCCCTGCTACCATTTCTCCCACCCTCCCCTCACTGTTCCCCCTCATCTGTTGCTCCTCTCAGAGATGATCACTCACGTTATCAACACATTTTCTAGAGAACAAGTAAGCAGAAGTATTACTATTGCAAACTGCAGGAATTCTGGAAAACGTGGCTGTGCTAACACTGCATTACATAGCTTGCTTCTTCCCTTTTGGGGAAACTCATGGAACTAAAATGAACACAGTTCTGGTTATGAAGGCCTGGCATATTCCTGCAAACTGCACACCAGACTGACTGCTGTATTACTTTTTTGCCACGCTGAAGAGAAAGAAAGCGTTGCTGAGCAGAGCATACACTTTACTAAAACTTGGTAATTCATTTTTCATTTGTAGTTATTTGAAAAGGACTGCCACATTTCAATGAGGGCTTTGTAACCGTGGACGCTCAGTCATTTGGGAAGGTGCACAGAGAACATGTGCTTCTCTCTCTCAGACTAGTTACAGGAGACGGTGGAAAAAAGCCATACTCCTTGATTCGAATGAAGTCACTCCTGCTTCTCTTCCAAAAATTACAATAGCACTATATAAGAAACTCATCAGTAACTGGAGATTCTTGGAGTTCATTATTTAAACCTGGACTCGATGCAATATGAACTCTTTCCTAAGAACAACTTTTCACATAACTGCATTAATATAAACTCGGCCATACGTATATTTTTTTTACGCATACCAACACTTTCTTGTAATACGCTTGGACCGTGCAGTTCTGGCCTTACATACTGCATGTAAAAATAGTTTGTCCTCTTACCAAACGATGGGCTCAAGGAACTCCAGGCTTTTTAAACTTGGACGCACTAGCAGAAACAGGGGACCCGCTGATGGCCTCCAGGTGGGAAGCAAGAACCTCTCCTGGCACCGCAGAGGCCAGTCTCCCTGCAGGAAGGCCGGCCTGGCCTGAAAGTAATCAATGGGCAGATGATTTCATCAAAGGTTTTTACTGTTCTAGGGAACACACACACGCAAAAATCAATATGCAAGATTGGAGCGTATTCAGTCAGCATCTTCTCTCTGCAGGAGATTGCTTCCATCAGATAGCTGCTAAGGTCTATTTATCCATATACACAGATAGATACGCTTTCCATTCCTCTTATTTACTGCACACTATTTAAATCTACCCAGTAGGTGAAGTCCAATGCACAAAATGCTAACATAGAAGCCATCCAAAAGGAGACGCTGCCTCTGGAACGCATGAGACATTCGATCCCATTTTTAAAAACATTTGTACATACACTTCAGTTGACAAGTGTCCCTCATCTGGAGCGAGTAAGTGTGAGAACACTGAAACTAGTTTGCCTGTAATGTAACTGCATTTTGAAGACTTCTATCTAAAGGTACACTAGCGTTGTTTAAAAACCAAGGAGTTAAGAGTCTCTGCCTGGTTTTATTATTCACTTTCTTACAGCAGTTCTTCCAACCGTTTATTGAATTAAGTTTACTCAGCAGCATTCTCTGTTGTTCTTTACGCTTGGGTTAAAACCTATTACAAAATCGTAAGGACACACACTTCGGTTAGAATCTATGTGCCCGGACTCTCTCACCTGGCTTTTATACAAACACACAAAAAAGCGTCAAGTTTTCATCCGTAAACCAAAGTGCTGCTTTTATCTGCAGCATCAGAAATGCCACACTGCTGTAATAAAAAGCCCTCGGTTGCTCCTGCTATGTTTAATTGTCCCCTTCTAAATATAGAATAATTCCAGGCCTAGAGACTCCGGTCATCAGGTAAGGCTTTGCCGAGCATAAATCTGTCACTACCTTTGCTCAAAGCATCCCTTTAATCAAAATTCATTTACTGTGACAGTGAAAAGAGGCTCACTTAGACAGCGCAGCCAGATCATTTTGAACCCGTCCGTCCTGTTTTCAAAGGAAAGAGATCACACTGGAAACTCGGAAGAGTCAGCAGAAACTCCAGCAGGCTGTCAGACTGCCAAGCAACCTCTTTATCTTTTTGTTTGTTTACTTAATCTTCTTCAAAAATGCATGTTCATTGCAATCGTTACAGATTCCCAATGAAATTCACATTTAGTCAGGAAAACGTGTTTCTGTTGTGTTTCTTTGTAACCATTGTAGTTACTGGATATATCGGTAGCAAACCACTACCACAGATAAGATCGTGTATTTCCCACAGTTATAAGGGGAAACATTAAGACCGGTTCTGTTCAAATTTTCCACTTCATACAGTTACCGCTGAACTCTAATTTGGCTCATCCTTTTTAAAATTAACAGATAACAACAGGCACATTTGCAAATGGAGGGCATCTCCAGTACTGGTGTTGAAGACATAAATGCATTTGTAGTATATTTTTAAAACCAGAACAGTTCTTATGTACAGGAATGCATTCTTCCCTCTTTTCCACTCCATATTAAAAAAAAAAAAATCAGCATTGATCTACAGCTAAAAATGAAGACATTTGTTTTAAAAGAAAGACATGCACTTTTCTAAAGCTATTGTATGTTGTGAGACATACTGCACTGCCAAAACTCGCTGCCATGCTGAAGGTGGCTGAGACACTGACTCAAAGCACATCCAATTTTGCGACATCTGTGGGAAAATCTTGTTGCTACCTGGTGTCCCAAGAACGCGGATGGTGGCACTGAGCTTTAATGCAGCAATAAAGCTGTCTTCTGAAAAGATCTTTTTCAAGCATTTTAACTTATTGAAGTATTCCTACTAAAATGAACTGGAAATGAGCATTCCTTTATAACTTGAATGTATACCTCAACGCAGGCTACCGAAATGCAGAGCCACCACCACTAGCTCAGCCTCACAGATTCCTGAGATCGAGCCTGCTTCGGGAAAAATGGGCTCACCCAGCTCGAGCGGCTCCTCCGTTCCCTATTGCACTCCACGTGGTTAATGAGGGAGGAATTAGTCAAGCAATGTTATTACATTTAAGTTTTCATAACAAATGACTTTCTCTAGGGAAGCCAAAATAAATTAAACTAAGTATTAGAGCAGCGTGAGCTATATTTAAGCCATGACTCGATGTTTGGTGGCCACATGGCTTCAACAGCCACCACCACAGCCACTCCTGCCTGCGCCCTCCTCTCCAGCACACTGCACAAGGACCCTTGCTGGCCACTACCCAGCCAAACCAAGTAGACCAAACCAAACATTCATGGGCTATTTTAAAACTTTTTATTTCTTTTTAAAGAAACGATTTTTGTGGGTGTCAGCAGCGTAAAATATGCAGGTGTCACCACAGCACAGCCAGAGCAAGTAATCAAAGAGATGCAACGTTTTGCTGGTAGCCTCTGTGAGTCTCATAACTTTCACATTAATTCGCAGACATGTAGAGCAAAACCCACCGCAGCTTCCCGCAACGTGGTCCTTTTTCTAAAGCCACAGAGGAAGTCTTCAGGGCCCAGCCTCTGAAGACGCCCTCTTACCCTAATGACTGGCCGTTGAGCTGGGCCCTGCTCCCTGTGCAGGCACTGGGCAAGATGCAGGTCACAGACACACGTCTAAGCCCCAGATTTGCATGAATGAACCAGATCACCACTGCAATGCCTGCTGGACCTCTGGTCTTCTTTCCTTACGGAAAAGATGTGGTGCAATCAGGTCAGCACAGCCTGGCATTGACAACATGCAAAAGCATGTCATTTTCTACAAAGAAACATGTCATATAACATACATCAATAATATGAAGGTGGAACCATGGCTCTTGAATTTCCTGCAGTACGTGGAAAAAAACACAAAGCAGATCACCATAAGGATCATCAAGGAAGAAGATGCCACTGTCTGAAACCACCACCCAGCCACAAATAGCAGAGCAGAATTAATTGGTACCTGCTTAAATGTGCCGTCTGCTAACAAAGAAGATTTCTTTCTGCTGTGTTTCCATTACTGAGCTAGTATTTAGGGAAGAGAGAACTTTATTATTAGAGTACAACAGACTCAATAATCTATCTACATGTCCACACCATGCTTCAACCAAAACAATCTAACACTCCATTAGAGAGTATTAGTAAGTGAAGCCCCTTGAGCACCTTCTGATTTACGATATCATTTCCTCTGCATTACAAACTGAAAACTAAAGAACAGTAGTTATCTCCATTAAGTAGATTATTAAAAAACTCCATGAGGAAACCCACAATAGAAGCCAGTTAATTTCTAAAGGGCCAGAGTTTCATGTCTGTTTTTCCAACTCTATGCCTGCGCTTCAGCTTTGCAATTACTACCAAACTTAATTGAAGTAAAGCTCAAATAATTAGAGACGTACCCTACTTCCACTGAGGCCAGTGGCAAAACTCTTATTAATTTTAGGAGAACTAAGACTAGACCATTCATAAAGCAGTAGGATCACTGGAGGCACTCCCAAATTCTCAATATTATTAGCTACAAGACTATGTCCATCTAAGGGCAACTCTGTGTTTTAAAACATTCAAAAACTGCTTTCAAAAGCTACCACTTGTGCAAAGTTCTTGGTTTTTGTTTGTTGTTTTTTTGTTTTTCAAAAGTGCATCACTGAAGGAGCACTGAATGGTTATTATCCATATTGAACTTTCTATATGAATAATTTGAATGTGTTGCTAAAGTGCAAAGCAAAGGCTACTTCAGGAAGGGCCAGAGCCCCTCTGAGGATTCACACTTCCTTCATATCTGTTTTTGCCCCTGGTTATGACAGTCAGCTTTTCATTCATTTTCCAATTAAAATGGTAATGTAATGAGATTTGGAAGATTCATCCAACAACAAGTTTATTGCTGTATTCACTGGGAAAAAATAATGAAATGCCTCAAAATGGAGGAAGGAAAGCTTTTCAAAGTCTTTTAGATCAAGTTCTTAAAATGAAATTGTTTAGATTACAAAGCATACCAAACATACAGAGTTTCTTGCACCTGGCTGACCTCTCTTTCTTTTTCTTAGTGTGAATGCATCTAGACAGACTGTGTCCATAATAAAATAATTTAAACGATGAGATTCACCACATTTCCTTTCTGTTTTAAAACAAGAGTTATATCCCGAGTATAAGATATGCCTAACGCAAAGGCATACCTAAGTTCTTGCCACGCTCCAAACCTTTGGGGCAAAAAGTGAGCCAACAAGTACAGCTTCATTATACTCCAGCTATGGCCAAATCCATGCAGCTGAGGGCCCTCAACCACACGGTCCTGTCAACAGCATCAAAAGCCCTAACTTTATTAAGCATGAGCAAGAACTCCACTAACGAACATGAGCACAGGCAAGTCACTGCAGTGAGCCACAGCAGGAAGCGAGGAAGCAGTCAGCGCAGCATCTCTCTGCGCAGAAAGTGATAAACAGGCAGCTCTGCTCCACTCTGATCTTCCTGTCTGTCTCACGGAATTTTAAAGAGAAGGGTTCTTCTTTTTTTCTGTCTCTGGAAGCCAAAAAAAGCATTGCTAACAGCAACAGGATTCACAGAGGAGAAAAATGCCACAATTATTATATCAACACAGAGGACTCTCCAGGAAACAAGGGATGCAGCAGCATCCTAAAACCACGCACACCTGTATGTCAAATAAATCTCAAGTAATGGGATTTTTTTCATGCGCCTTCCTCTACTCCGCAGCACAATGTAAACATTTGGGTGACGACTGCCACGTTGGAGTAGTTGTTTAGACATATTCACCCAGATTAAAGATAATGGAAGCGAGAGCCCAGAGTGCAGCTTCTTAACAGAAATTCCAACGTTTCAAATGTTTGTACTTTTCACAAAAAAACATGCCAGGCCATAGCAAGGCAAAGCATTCAACTTCATTCCACCCTAGATGTAGCCATGGAACTGGTATTAGAGGGTCACAGAAGACTCCAAATATAACATCTTAGATGGCCCTCCAAGAAGGATATCTACAAACACTTAAAGCTTTTAATTATTATTTTAAAAGACATGAAAAAATATTTTTGCAAATCAGCCTGAAGAAAAGTGTTCATTGTTGTGCAGTGGTGGGCTTTGGTTTTGGTTGGTTGGTTGTTTTTAAGTCTTAGTCTGCAGTCTCTGTGAGTTGACCGGTATAAGGAAGTTTAAGTTTTTCATATTTTCACCTGTGCTTCCAAGATTCGTTACATCAAAGTCCCTTCCAGCTTCATTGCTTTCTACTCCCTACATTTTAACTGAAGATAAATCAGTGAATAAATATGTTAATTTAAAGCCAAGAATACTCAGGTTTCTCTGCGACAGCAGACCTTGGGTATTGTGTAGGCTTTGACAATTCTTTTTTAACTGACTTCATTTTCAGATGAAAAAGCTAGCTCAGTCAGAACAGCAAGGACAACTTGTTCTTTTAAAGCTTGAAAGCATGCTCAAGTTCTGTTTAGTCAGCTAAATGTCAAAAATATATCCCTTTATTTAAATCTACCTGTAATAAGCATGGACCAGCAATACACCCCTATTATTTCCAAACATGAAACCTAATGTACACAGATGCAAAATTAGTTCTTTCCCAACAAACGACTGCAGCCAGCAATGGCCCTACTGACACCCGTGCTAAGAAGCGTGGAAATCGGCACCTTTTTCCTGAGTCTTCCTCTGCTCCAACAAACGGGAATCCCATCAGACAAACGTCAAATTTGCTAACTCATAACACATTCACAGCAAACACTACCTGCTGCGTCCTCTGCTGAACATCTCCAAGTAGCTCAGCTTTCCATACAGGAACCTGAACCTTCTCCATCCTTCCTAACGTGGGGGCTTCACGGTGTGAGCAAGTTCTGTTGTTTAAGCTATCCGCCCCACTGGATCCCTTTATTCAAATTAATCCAACTCAATCTTATTCGTGCCTTTCCCCTCCTGCCTGTATATTTTTATCCTCACAGATAAGGGTACCTCTGTGACTCACGTCAGTCACTCACCGACTCTCCCTGCTCCTCCTGGCCCCGCTCTGAGCCTCAAGCATTACTATTTTCCTGATTTTACTGCACACTCACTCACCAGGCTTGCGTTGCACCACGACGTGCCAGGTAAGCACTGGTCTCATTTCACAGCTGAAGACACAGACAGAAAAAAAAGCTTACTGGCTTGTTCAAACTTGGGGCAAAGAAAGACTCAAGTCAACCATAAGTTAACTGTGAACAAAAGCACAGTAAAGGAGAACTATTTAAGGCACACTGGTATGACTGTGCTACTGAAATTTGAAATTGATATAAAATTATGTTTAGTAAACTAGGGTTTTGAAAGCACTCATTAAGACCAACTTTCATCACACATGCTAATAAAGCAGATTTTATATATACAAATAAGGTTGTGAAGGACTGACATTGGAGCTCCTTTTGAATATCTACCAATGTAAGAATAAAGGGAGGAAAAAAAAAGCCTCTAATTCTTCACACTACCATTCCTTCTATTTAAATTGTACTATTAAGCTGTATCACTGGAAAAAAAAAAAAAAAAGAGAAGAAATCTATTTACCAAAAGGGTAATCCCTTGCTTTATATACCCAGAAACAGATAGGGAGATTAAACTACATATTAAATTTGATATGAAAAAGAATTAAAGAAAAAAAATAGAAAGAAACTGGTAGCAGATCTAATTTCACACTCGGGGGATTACAATGTAGAGAATACGCACGCATTCTTCACTGACAAGAGCGCTGTGCAGCGCTCAGTAGATTGCCACCACTCTCAGGATTTAAAAGATTTAATGTTCTGCTTCGTTACTTCACAGCATGCAAAAGTTGGGAGCTCGCTGGAATAGCAAGCAGCTTAGCAGGGAAGAAAAATGCAAGCAAAGGGCCTCATCAGAGTTAAGGGATCCTGATAGACCTTATTTGACAGCATTTTACTGTGCTTAAATTGCGGAAAATAAAAAACAGAGTGATTCTGTTCCCTTAACTGCCTAATCAAAGTGCCATACCCATTGTTCCAAAACCAGACTGTACACATCCTATTTTTACTTAACCTAGTAAAAAGAAGCTTCAAACTACCCACTGCTTCAAAAACGACGAAGATTTGCAAAGGCAAAACCAGAAACAATTTGATAATATTTGCACCTCGAGCAGTTGCACTAGTAATGGTACTTATACCCGCACAGGGGCTGTTTCTCCACCGGGACCTCCACGAGTGTATACTTCACAAACACACGCTTTTTGTGTGCTAAGGTGGACCATGGCTTCTCCACGAAGAATAATAATTAGGGCAAAGCATCTCTGCAAGCTGCAGCAATTTCGCCCTTTTCTCCCCCGTGCAGTCAGGCAGGAGCAGCCCCGCGGGGCAGATGACAGCACCACAATAGCTGATCCCAACAGCTGACATTCTGAGCCAGGAAATGTGCTCTGAAAATGCAATATTTATTCTAAGGGGATGAGACTCCTGAGAAAACAGAAAGGCCCCGTAATTAGTCCTCAGGACGAGGAGGTAGCTCGTTCTCCTAGGAAATCAAATCTGGTGTATTGGGCTTAGCTCACACAAAACAAGCTTTTTTGTTAAGCAAATATCTAAACACCTGGAAATTTTGGAGACGCACATACAACTTCAATAAAAACCAACTTCAAACAACTGAATTTTGTGTTCAAGGTGCCCTCTAAGCCCTCTGGGTAACACTAAAAACTTCGTGGCAATTTTTACACCTTTAACAAAAAAATGATAATAATAATTGTGTTCAGGGCCTGAGGGGAATGTGGAAACCCACTCAGCTCACAGCCTTCCCTCCTTTAGAAGCAGGGGTAGAGCAAGGATCAGGCCCACAAGCACACAGCAAGCACCACAGGGACCTTGCTCCCCCTTCTTGCACACCCATGTGCAGAGATCTGCCCTGGCACACTTCTTCCCATTTTCATCCCTGAAGAAGCCGACCTGGACCGGGAAGAGCTCACCCCAAAAGGAGAGGGCACAGCTGCTCCTCACGGAACGTGCGCAGGAACAAAAGCGTGTTTGGGGTTGTGCTTCTTGAAAACATACAGCCTGTTAGCGGGGAGCTGGCAGCCAAGGGTACATTGTCCTGAGCAACCCCAAGTGCACATAAGGAATAGGTTATGCTAACTATATTTACTTTCTTTAAAGTACGTGTAAACAGTAGTAGTGTAACTACTAAGTAGTGTAACGTGTAAACTATGCACGTAAACGTTCAAACCTGCAGCAAGTCCATCACACATAACCTCAGCCCACCGCCTCACTTCGCAAAGCATCAGCAGTACGCTGGCTTGAGCAATGTCCGTATCAGCTCAGCGGCTCATGGGTATGCAGCAAGGATCTGACACTGATGAAGAAAGCCTGCCCCTTTTCCTTTTCTTTATTTCAAGCCAGATCAGTTCCCGGAGCCAGCTCAGGACAAGCTGTCACTGCTACAAGCGGCAGCAGGGCCAGCCTGCAGCAGGTGAGGCAGCAAGGGAAGGGCAGCTGACACCGCCTGACCCTTCTGCATTTTTCCAAGCACTGTGAAATTGCACAAAGATAAAAAAAGGCACTGCACGCACCTTAGCTTTCGAAGAGAAACCTAGGGAGCAAAAGGAAGGCAGAACTAAGGAAGAAACAAAACAGGATTGATTCCCTCAGCCGGTCTAGCTGATGCAAAGTTGGAAATATCTAGCCTGATTTTATGTCACATATGAAAATGTTTGTAGAAAGTATAGCAGGGTATGTAAGAACTAATTGCTTTGGAGAGAACACTGATAGGCAAGATGAGAGTAAGGACTGGAGGCCAGCAGCAAACAGGAAGAGCTAATTTGCAAAAGAAAGATATTTGAATAAAAAAGTATTTTGAATTAAGAAGTGTATTATTAAGTAAAGGAAACATCAGCACATAATACACGTGTTTTTACCAAGTATAAGGCAGGTATAAGTGAAGTTACGAAATAGCTGCTACTTGCAGGAAATTATTACAGCCATACAATACAGTGTTTCATTTTGAAGGCTTACAGGATTTAAACTGGACCAGATAGACAAAACAGAGCGTTACGCATTATTTAAGCAGCACTCATCTTAGAAGGATATTATGTTTATAGCCTGATGCTGCTTACACATAACAAAGTCTAATTACAGCCTAACAAGCACACCCACGAACTTCAATAAGACTAGTCAGGAACGAGGCAGACTCCACCGTAAGTCAGGTTTGGCAGCTTCCTGATGAAGTTCTCCAGAGGAAACAAACCATTCGGCTAGTTAATAGAGGAAACTATTTAACACGGAAACCGAGCAGAAGTGATGCAACTTGCTCACCAAAGCCGCAGTCGTTGTCAAATATGGGAGGAGGACTTGGGAGCTTCTTGGCTTCCATGTACGTGCACCAGGCCATCAGATCTCCATATGGCCAACTACCACCTTCAGGAGATCTTTAATTTTGTTGCCTTTTTATGGTTTTGAGAAAAAGTTCCTGAAGTTTCCTGGGTTTATTATACTGGTAATTGCGCAGGGACTTTAATATATAGGTCACTGTCTTCTACCGGAGGAACGTATGTTTTTGCAGCTGTAATAAAATGCAGGAAGACAATAAAGGAAAACCAACTAAACACAACTCAGGACTGGAAATGTGGCTGTTGTTTTCAAGCTCCACCTCCCACCACATGGCAAATCAGTTTTGCATATCTGCTTGGCGTACTACCACGCACACCAAAGATAGCCATCCAGCTGATATCTCTACTTCAAAAGACCGAGTAGTCACCGCCACCAACATCAGCCTAGATAGCGGCATCACCCCAAGACGTAGCGCGCAGGGCGCTCAGCTCCACTCCTCAAAACACACTCTGCATTGCCTGACCACAACCCCAACCCTGCTCAAAGCACCGTGATTAAACCAGGCCAAACAACGGAGCGGCTGGGAGCGGCCTGCTGCTGAATGTCAGCGCCGAGATCGCTGCAAGCTACCGGCCCGGCCTGTGAGGAGCTGGCTGAGAAGCTACGCTGCCAGTAGTGTGGGGTCTAGGAGGTGGTGAACCGTCATGGGAAAGCGGTGCCAAAATGACTAAATGTGGATTATTTCCTGCATAACTTCGGGGTTCCTTATTTATATGAAGTGAAATTCACGTTGTGACCGAACATGGATTTGGTTACACTGAATGAAAGACTTTAAATATTTATATCTGGACTGTAACCTTGTGATGGAGCCAGCACGTTCACATTTCACGCATCATTTCCATCCCTCCCTCTTCTGCTTCCCCCATTTCCACCTGCCCTAGAGCCACGAATGAAGCTCCCATCTAGCACGGCTGCTTCTCGCCACCGCTGCGGGCCACTGCCCTGGCCTGGTGGGCTCCCTGCTGCCAGCCCTGCCCCGCTGTGCTCCAGGCCGGTTCCAGTCAGCAGAGAGCTAATATAAGCACAATTAATACAGCCCGGTCACACAGGCTGAGTTCAGCACCCGGTTAGTCTATATGCAACATCTCTGGTGCCCGTCAGACACAGCCAGGCTTTCTGAAGCTGTGGATGGTCACAGGGGATGCCGAGCCTGCCTACACTAGAGCGATGGTGATTTACCAGGTAAAATCTGCCTCACGTTCATCACGAACCGTCTATAATTCGCTGCAACAGCTGAAGAATGGCTTGGATAAAGAGGACACACACAGTGGTTGTGTTCTTGAGTTATCGCAGCATCAGTGGTCTTAAAATAGACAGGGAGGCCAAATATCTGTATTTTTGAAAAATAACCAAAAAATACTTTGTGGGGGAAAGGTGAGAGCAGAGCCTGACACGCACCTCCACCGACAGACTACAGCTTATGGTCTCTCTGGTCAAAACTTCAAACAGACTAAATGATGTTCATTTGATCTACCAGAAAAACGCTTCTGAGACGGCTTTTGAAACGGCTTTAAAGCCCTTTTGGCAGTTCTGCAACGCTGGCTTGTTCCAAGCGTTAAGCCAAGGGGAAGTAGCAATCATGCATATTCAAAAGGCAACGAAGCCTAACATGACAAGACAATATTGGATATGTACGAACTGGTGAATCAGACATTTTTCACCTCTTCTACCAGCTGAAAAGTCAAACCAATCCCGCCGCTTTGAAACTGTGATATTCAGATCAGAGGTGTAAAAGCAGACTTGGGCTGATCTTTAATAAGAATTTCTACATATCTTTTGTATGCAAGATTTAGAAGGACATGCTAAAGGCCCTTGGGTCCTGTTTCCTTTCCTCTTGATTTTATCTTGTTTCATTCAAGTTACTATGCATGACTTTACACAATTTAGCTGTTTCAAGCATCAAAAATGCAGGAGGAATCACACCACCAGCAACTCTTAGGGTTAAGGCCACCTCTTTTATGTGGCAGTCCCAGCAATGCTGCAGGTATGGCCTTGCTGCTCCTCATTGAGTTGCAAGGAGAAGAAGGAAAAAAAAAAGAAAAGGAGAAACAGAGCAGGGTGGCCATTGTGTCACTGTGTCCATTTGTATCCCTTTTTTAGGATGCAGTCCTAAGGAAAAGCTCTCAGGTTCATACATCAGCAGGGACAACCAGTTTGGATTCCTTCCTCACTCAGGAGGAAGGACTTCAAAAAGCGCACACAACTGGTTCTCAAGCTCTTCAAAGCGCTCCAGACACAGGAAAATACCAGACTGCAATGTATTCAAAACGCAGTAATAACAGCGTCAGCTTCTGCCACCTTCTCACATTAGAAATGTATCTGCAACCTACCCCAGCAGCTAACTGAGATAAAGAACAAAACACTGCAGCCAGCCCACGGAATGGGGAAGCTGAGCAGAGGGAGGATACAGGCTCCCGAAGTATTTAAACTGAATTATTTTAGTCAGCTACTGCACAGCAGATTTTAAAGACTAACTTGGAGGGGTAAAAGGTAGAGACCGCAATGAAGTAGAAAAATGCTTATTCTTATTAGTGTTGTCAGATGCTCTCTTCGACTTGTACCAGGGTTTCCCAGATGAAGACAGAAAAAGCAAAGGAAGCTGTAGAGCGGTTGCTAAGTTTCCAAGGAGAAAAAAGGAAAGCAAAAAAGCAGGTAAGTGTCTCAAAGATACAGCTTCAAAAGGAATTGACAATGCCAGCACCAATAACCAGAGAGACGTCCTGCGTAAACCCATCCGCATTTGAATGTGTTACTTTTCCTGTAGCCTACAAATGAATCAAAGGATATTTCATACCTCAAGGAAAGGGAAGAGGTCTGAATGAAGCAGGAAAAAGAAAATCAGCATGAGTGTGCCAGAAGGACAGCCTGACTGCTGCACAGACTCGCTGTAAGCCCAGGACGTGATTTCATGCACCGGAGCCTTGCACGGCTGTGTTTGTTTAGGATGCTGCTGCCTGCCCTACAGCGATGCCCATACGACTGTTTACACAACCACACTGAGGATCAGATCTGGCTTCACCAAACGAAACAAAAACCACAAAGCATGGTTGTTGTGGTGTTTTCCTTTTTTTTTTTTCTCCCTCTTTCTCCCCCCACCTTTACATTTTTAAGTGAGATCAGTTCCCTGATCGGGGTCACAGAAGAACTGCAAGGTTGTGCTGGAACAACTGCGAGCGTGGGGCGGGAACAAGAGATATGAATTCATCTTGTAAAAACACAGTTTAAGCCAGTTCTCCCTGCCAGAGGGAGATTTATCTAGGCTTAGAGGAATTTATAAATGAGCAAGTAAAGCCCAGCCACATAAGCCTTTTTGGAGACAAAGCTACATCTTATGCAGTACTGCATCATGAATCTGACACACATTTTCGAGAGATGAATAAATAACACCACGTTTCAAAGATGCTGACTCCCTGTCACTGACAACGTATGCTGTCACGAGACTACAGAAGAGTCCCTTATAGCGTGAGCGTAAAACACGACCTGCCTGCTGAAGTCGCCGCCCATGGCTGGCACTCCCGAGCTGTAATCCAGATTTTAGGTCACGAAGGGACAAATTGTGAAATCGCATCCCAGGAGAGGTGACTGCCTGTCACCTGCGCTCAGTGAACATCAGCACGCAGGAAAACGCACGTAGGAAAGCTTCACTTGCAAAATCAAGTGGTGTAGTTTTCTAGCAAATACAACGCCTGTATTCAAATAAAGCTCTGAATTCAAGGAGAATAATCAGTTACTATAACACTTTTTGGTGTTATAACCAGGGTTCTGACTGCAGCAAAATGCCTGTTGATTTCCTTTATTCCATATCAGTTCCAAATACCTTGAACTCAATTTACTTCAACTGTTAAAAAGATAAAGTTTCTCATTTGTTTGCATTATTCACATTCTCTACATTTTGTTTCATTCATACATTCACAGCTGTTTCAATGAGAACGGATTTGAGAAAGCTATTAATTGAATTCTCACTTGGAAGGCAAACAATATGCTTGCCCACAGGAAAAAAAAATAAAAGCATCACTTTTATTAAAACATAAATTCATTTCCATCTTTTCAAATGCTGGATTTCTGTTCTCCTGGGCTCTCGCTCTTCTTCAGAGTTACCACAGCAGACTTGAACAGATCTTTTCCACCACTAGAGTGACAAAACATTCAGATGTTAACTCTTGCTCTGAAACAGACTTCTGTGGAATGTGGAATCTGAAAGAAGCCTCACGTGAAAGAAACATCACGTGTGCGACAAGTATGCAGAGAAAAGCAGCAAGAGTCACAGGTTTGATTAATTATTGTAAAGGAAGATTTTGGAGAATAAAGTAACCATATATAAAACTAATGTGCACCGAAAAAATACTTTGAAATATGTAACAGAGCTTGTTTTATTCCACACCCCCGATCAAACTTCACAATTATTTTAGAGAAGGAAAGCTAACTTGTGCCTTTTATTAGCACAGAAAAAAAAGGTACAATTCATAGACGTATCTATGCATCTTCATAATCCATATTCTACTTACTTTTATAAATCAGTTATTTGGAAAATCTGTATATGCACACCTGAAAGTTTAACCAAACAGCAACTCCAAGAAGTGGCTTAACCAAACCTACCACTAACATGTGGAAGCTTTTAGCTCACTCAAAACTTAAGTTGCGAAGCTTGATTTTTAGCTCCTTGGGTCTCTCTCAAAGCCAATTCCTGGCACTACACCATAGCACACAGATAAAAAAAAATCATTAAGAATTGGAAGCACATCCTAAGCATGTTTAAATGCTTAAGGGTGCTTAAATGTGAAAACTGGTACAAGTAGTCAAACTTGCACAAAATATATTTTATCAACCCTCCCAGCTACCTTCCCAAGGTTTACATTTATTTGTATTTCACTACTATTTTCTTATGTAAGTATTTCATGGAAAGCTGCAAAACAAGCTGATTAAATGCTTCTAATACTGTGTTTCCTTGGGCTCTGACAAAAGTGAGAGGAGCT
Organism: Anser anser; assembly: GCF_964211835.1. NCBI lineage: Eukaryota > Metazoa > Chordata > Aves > Anseriformes > Anatidae > Anser > Anser anser. The sequence goes on from NC_139722.1 coordinate 63,545,998, forward strand.
GTGGCTCTTTGGCATTACACCAGCACATAAATACACTGTGGGTGCTACAAGAAACTCGTGCTGCTTGTAAAAACTTCTGAGTGCATGGAGTGTATTATTTTCTGTACAGTTGCTGTACTTCTGCAGGAGGCTGCATTTTACCTAAACCTAACAAAACTGTTTATAGTGGTTGCAAACAAAAGGGATGTAACAGTGAGATTTTTTGCCTGCTTCTCAGAACATCATCCCTGACACAGTGCCCTGCCTATCAACCTGTCATCATTAGAAAATACCCTACTGTGAGGATGCAGACTTTATATGCTCAATCAAAAGTGACATATATAACAAACACATGCAGATAAAGCCACCATTTCCAACTTCAGAGCTGCTGGTGTTTGGACTTCTTCTGCACTATTTTTTTGCTGGTTATGTGGCCTTTTGCTGCCTTATCTTGAAATGTTGCAAACAAATTGGAATCTTGACAGGACTTTTCTACAGATGAAGAATTACACAAATAATGCCAGGGGAATGCAGACTTACTAGAAAAAAAATATTCCTCAAACTCAAATACTGCCTTCAGAAAGTTATGAAAATTTGTATGTTTTATGTATATTGCAGAGTGCAAACCCTTAGGTAAGAGGAAGAGTATTTGAGGTGTACTTTGGGAAAGTGTACCTTTCAGAGTGAAAAACATTTTTATGTTTTATAGTTTTCAACTGTCAAAGAGCTTTCTAAGAGAGCTGATGGGCTGAGACTTGTGTTATTGAGAACTGTGGCTGAAATGGCAGGAGCTGTATGGGAGGTCTGACCAAGTGCTCCCAGAGACTTTGCTCTATAAAAGCATGGTATGAAACAGACTCGGGCAGAAGAGAAAAACAGGTTACCTGAATTTTGCATCCCGATCTTAATTTGGAGCTTATGTTCATTTTGAAACTAGCCCCACCTCTTTCCTTTAATGTTGGTGCCAGAACTCCTGCCTTCCACCTGCACCACTCCCATTAAAACCTCCCTCCCCTTGTTTACAGTAAGGGACTCCAGTCTGAGCTGTACAAACACACAGGAAGAAACAACATTTTCTCCAGACATTTAAAGCCTTAAGAGAAAATAAAACAACTGGGGATAACAAAAGAAATGGTAATAGAGAAACATACGCATGCAGCTTCATAGTACTATTAAAAGCAAGGTTAGTTGGAATGGAGCCTATGGATTTGTACTGTTTATTTGAGTTACAAAATACAAATAAAATGCTGCAGCTTAAACAACTATTTCCTTACTCACTAGACTCAGGTGTGCATTAAGCCTCTATATATTTAAATGAGGAATAATTCTGCATGTACCACTCAGCAAAAGCTCATGCATGCAGTATGAAATGAAGGAAAAATACAACGCCAAGCAAGTCAGGGGAAGATGAGCAATGACAGCATTTCAATTGGCAAGGACAGTAGTAACTAAGCAGTAACTTCATGGACAAACAACATACACTACCAAGAACATGGGTCGAAGAGCTTGCGCATCAGGGGGTAGCAAAGCTTCGGAGAACAGGCTAAGAGCAAATATTCGGGAAGTCTGACGTGCCCACTGCCTCCTGCAGAAGGACAAGCAGTGGCGAGAGCGCTGCTCGGGAAGAGTCCCTGACCAGCAGCTCTGCTTTCCCTTAGGCCAGACAGAGGGAATATAAAGGCACGGAACACAGAGAACGAGAAACGTGGCTATCCAGCCAAAGCTTATTCTTTTTAAAATCCTTGACAGCCTAATATAACCAAAAGGTTCCTGGACGTTCATCTGTAAATCCCACTGCGTAATACATTAAGCACCTGCACACTGTAGTAAAGTGGTCAAAGATGTAAAAGGTTAGGCACATGCTAATTGCAAAATAGCAAAATAATAAATATGGACAGACTTAATGCTTTTAAGGAAGTCAGAAGCCTTCTGGAGAGGGCAAGTTTCCAAGAGTCACAATGATATCTGTTTTAAATTTTTACTGTCTTGCAGTTTATTGTAATTCATTGTGGTTTAGAAGAATTTGTGTAAAAATGGAAACAGGTTACAGAGAAGTGAACTATTTCTCAATTTCCAAAAAGAGCATGAAAATATTCTGCCTTATTTACATCTCTATTGCATAAAACCTCAAAGTAGATTGAGGGTGAATTTTTTAAACATTAAAATTTAAAAGTTTAATGATAAAGCACTAGACAGATAAGCTTTGGAAAATCTGGCTGCCGGGGCGCTAACCTGCAGTAGAGGGCTCGAGGCAGGACCTTGCTCAGCTCTGTGGTTGTTCCTTTCTCAGAGACACCAAAACTCACCTCAGGTTTCTGACAGATTTGTAGCAGTTGGTAAAAATCAGACAAGTGAAGTTGTTACTATCTCTAACAGCCCGCCCTGTCCCAAGGCAAAGGTAGCTAATCTGCACATGAATCGGCTCTGGCACAAATGCAATTTTCCTTCCAGAAACCAGAGTCTGTTTACCTTACTATATGCCCCGTGTAGATTCCTGCACGCGAGCGAGTGGGAGAGCTTGCCAATTGTAGCCTCCCTGTGAACCACTGTTTTCAACTTTCCTATCATTTCCCATCATGAGAGCCAGCCACCAGCGTGAGGAAACAGCTGCACCAGCCCCGCCACCGAACTCTGTGGGAACACGCGGCTCCAGCTCGGCTGTGGCAGCACGGACCTTGGCCAAATCCTCCTTGTCGCTGTGCCCCGCAGCTCAACACAACAAAATCCCTAACGACATGCCAGATGCTCTAAATTTGCGACTTGAGACCTGAAGAGCTACTTGGTAAAATCTGAACCAGAACCTTGAAGGATACTTGATTCTGTCACCAGCTTTCTCTTGCACTGCTCTCAGTGATACCCCTTCTGCTAAAACGTACTTGCACTTCCTTCTATTTTGGTAATATTCACTTTGAATCTGCTGTAATACCCACTCAATGTCTGTTTGAGTAACATTCAAACAACGTGATGTGTTAACATTTATGTTTGATTTCAACCTTACCTATGCCCACTGCAATTCACAGAAGAGAAAAAGAAATTAAAAGAAAGCCTCTAACAAGACTAGAACTTTGAACAACACAAATAAATATAACAGCAAGTTATAAACACAAGACTATAGCCAAAACCAACTTCCAAATTATTTGTTCACCCCAAAGCAACTTCCAGGGTTCTTCTGAGGCCAACCTATTTGTATAGACTACCAAGCACACAAAAACGTCAGTCTTGATTGTGGTCTTGCATTATTACCACAAGTTCAACACCACACCAAAATTTAGAATTTACCAAAACACCAGTACAATTTTCCTATATTCAGCATTACTTATAATCGAGATGTGTTACCATGATCTATGCCAAACTTGCATTGATTGCAATGGCACATAGTTCAGTGAGTGATTCAAGACAGATGATGGCATACCCGACAAACACAAATATGAAACTGTATGAAGTTCTGTATGGGAAATCTGAATATCAGCAAGCTCTCAATCTTCAATTTATTGTTTTCATCAACCCAGTTCCAGGCCTAATTTGAAAGCATTAGTTTGGTTGAAGAGCTCATCCAGTAGAACAAGTCACACTTTGTTGGTTCTTGCCCAGGGGATAGGTGTGTTTTTGAAATTATACTCTCACACACTAGGAATAAAGAGGGATAGGTTGGGAAAAGAAAATCATGATGGAGCTGGGCTCCAATTTAACTGGAGACTGTGGAAGAGAAAATACTGACAATGTATTAGCCCGCCTGGATTTTTTTCACACCATGAGGTATCAGAAAAAAACATTTCTGCAAATATAACTCTTAAAATATCTTAAATGCACTTTATTGTTGTAGAATATCCTATTTCATTACTCCTTCATCACTCTCTAACATTATGAACCCGTGCGAGTTCCTGAACAACCTTTGTATTTTGTAAGTATATTTTCTGTTTGGCTGGTATCTTCTCTAGAAAATCTGTATCTAGATAAGATTTTATGTTAAAGCTACAAAATTTAATCCTCATCAGAGGATTAAACCACCATCAGAAGTACTTAAAAACATCCTGAAAATTTCTGGATAATGCAGCTTTCAAGGAAAATCTCTGTAATTGAAGTGTCATTGTTAGTTTTGAGTAGATTAATTAGCATTCATGAGAAGGCGCCAGGTTAATATCTCTGGAGAAACTTGTCTACTTTTGTTCCATTTTGATCTGTAAAAATGTCTGAATTTTCCTATTAGAAATTCAGATCCTGTCTACGCTGGAAGATCAAGAGTTTGCAAAATCATGACACTGCAAGAGTAACAAAACCAAGACTAAAGAAACCAACACAATGGATTCCAGAAAGTTCTCCTACAAATTTCTGAGTTTCACAAAGGCTACACTAATACACTGGGTGAAGAAAAACTGTGCATCTTTCACCATTAAAACTCTAAAGTCTTACCATGTATCATTCACAGAAAGGAAGAAAGATCAGAGTTGACATTTTTGGTATTTCTAAATGTGCAGAAGGAGGTTAAGTAGAAGAAGGAAAACAACAGTGACTTTCCAATTCTACCTTTTCATTCCACAACATACGATTATTAAAAAAATAAGCAAATGACAAACTATCATTCCTTCACAGCTAACGAAGCGGATGCATCAGCTGTATCTATATGGCACTGCACTAGCTATAGACAATGCCACTGTCCATACAGTATTGTACTACAATACAGTGAAGAGTTTTGCTTGGTTGGACCAGTTGTTATATACACACTTCTCCTTTCCTCACTTCTGAGGAGGGAGAGAAAGTCATCAAGCTGCTTATGTGAGCAGGAAAATGTGTTTAAAGCTTTAATGCCTATTTTTAAAAGTCTTGACATTCGTTTGTCCTGTCAAGAGTCTGTAAATTTATGCTAACTACAGAGATGCCTTGGAAATATGAATGACGTGGCCATCTGCAAAACAACTGAGATCAATGATTTCATTTATTACCAGAAACATCACACTGCAATAACCTTAAATTCCAAGCAATATTCACTTGACAACACATAGATCTATTTCATTCGGGCTTCTCACAAGTTTTTACATAATTTTTAAAAAATAACGCAACAGAACTAATTTGCTAGTTGACAGAAAACAGAGCTTCATTCATTTTTGTCAGCAGGTAAGCAAGGCTGTTTCACATATTAATCACAGAAAGGATCAGGCCTGTCTGTGTGGCACAGACGACACAAGGCCCTCAAGGGATACTGCTTCCGATTTGCCCGCAGGCAAATTAGCAGGACCTTCAAACCATCATAAAAGTCTTAAATTTCAGCTCTGGCCTGTCTGATCCCAAACATTTTCTTTCTTGTTGTAAATGTTCAGACAGAAAGAACAGAAAAAATAAAAACCTCTGTTACATCTCCATAGTTCAGTTTACCTTTGCACTACCTTAGCTTGACACTGCTTTTCCTTTGCCTGTCCATTTTGAAATAAGGGACAAACCCATGGTAAAAGCATTCAGATTCTATATAAAAATCTGCATTATTGTATTCCCAAATATAAGACTATTAGATATTTAATTTAAAAAGAAAGTCTACTGACAAATACATAAGCAAATTGACTGTAGTTTACTTGAGCTCTCCAATCACACAAGCAGCATCTCTTCATTCAATTTTTCAGTTCTTTCAGTTCCTCTGTCACCTATTGCCTTTGAGTTAGCACCTCCAGGCAATACACAAAGTCCTGGCCTTCCCTAACCAAAAAATTAAAAAAAAAAAAAAAAAAGGCAGTCTTACTTGTGTACCTATTAGCACTAAAAAACAGTGATCTATCAAACAATGTTTTTGAGATTTCACTTCAGCCTACACGCAATGAGGAGGGGCACATTCATGCATTCACGCTCTTCCAAAATAAATACAAATCTAGAACTTCTCTCAGTGGGTGACGCCAATTTAAAAACAATCAGGAAAAGCTTTATAAACTAGCAGTGAACAAAAGATGTTTTTGATGTTGTTATTAAACTGATACTGACGCAGCAGACTTAGCAGGGCATTGTATTCCCCTTGACCAGCTACTGCCAGCTTCAGCAAATAGAAAAGCCAGCATTACGATTTAATCACAATTTTTTTCTGTTTCAGCTCAAAGTGCCAGGCTGATACGCTTCTGCCAGATAAGAAGGAGGTACACTCACTCTGCCAGAACCAAAATAATTAGGGGGAGGATGAAGGCGAAAACGAGGAGCAAATGTGATTTCTGCACTGGCTGCCTATGAAGTGCCAAGCCCTCTCCTGTGACAGCCACCTGTGCCTGTGTGCTCCTTGCTTAATTAGCTTAAAGTTAAAGACAATGCTGCAAGGACACTGTGTTTTTCCAAAGTCCCATTTATTCTGACAAGATTAAAAAGTTAACAGTGACACAAAGTAATTTTAGCGAACATATGAGATGGGGCATAGCACATACAATTACTAGGTAATAACAAAATAGCAGTTTATATAAAAACTGGGAGGAGAAAAAATGACACTAGCAATCAGATATTTAATTTTCCTGATCTGAGAGCAAAGGAGAGCCCATTTCCATCACACCATGCCCAGCCATCCCCTGCCCTCGCCACTCGCTCCTCTCCCCACCTTGTCCTTCCTGACTCCCTGCCCTGATACGTATGTCAGGATCTGGCTCCCCATTTCTGCTGTGGCCTCAAAAGCTTTCCCCACACTCAGGTGGCCAGCGACATCTAGGACTTCTCTTTCTCCCCTGCTGCCATATCTGCCTCTCTGCAGTTTTATTTTTAAGAGAGCCATACGAAAAATCAGCACGACAATGAAGCAGGGCCAAGCCACTAATCAGAAACCATTCAAAATTAATTTCCTTTAAAATGTAAAATATAAACTTGCACAGTAGTAAGAGGAACAAAAACTCTCCAACATCAAAATGATTTTTCTTTTTTTTTTTGTTGTGTTAAAAAATGTGAAGAGAGAGCACACAAAAGAGAGAGAAAAACAGAAAGAAAAAAGTAACTGTGGGCTTTCCACTGCAGAAGTTATGCAAATACATATGCCTGAGATAAAATACCAAGTACATATATGCCTTAAAAACTTTCAAAAAGCATAAAAATCTTTTAAGGATCTTATTTTTTTTACACCAGTTCAGTCTTAATCCTGCAAAGGCTTTCATATTTGACAGACCATGTGTATAGTTGTTTAAGTGATGCAAAATAAGAAAAATTATACAGATTTGTAGAATCATGCCCTAAAATTGCATTAATTCCTTAAATACAAACAAGAATTCTAAAAACACATCAGAAAGGCTTCTCTGTCCGTCCTTGTTTTCATTACTTACTATGACACTACCTGAGCAGAAAAGTCCTTTAATAAACTAAGTGTAAAGAATACGTGATGCAGTACATGTGCTTTGTATCTAGTTCATCTTTGCCTTTAGGTTTTTGCGCAATCGTCTCCCTAAACTTTGCACTCTATGTACACCCATTGTTTCAGGCTTTTCTACATTTTTTTCCTATTTCGCCAAGAAAGACATTCCAAACTCCTTTTTCTAGCTCCTTCTCAGTTCTTGCTGTTTAGCCTTGAAGGGGCAATAAAGTCAGATTTAATCAAAGACCTTTATTCACTACCAACCACTGTTATAATCCTACATATTTATCTAATTTTTATTATTTCAGAAATAGCAGAAGACAAAAATCATTCTTCCTCATCACAGCAATGTTCTACACACAGTTGTTTATGCCCATGGTTTGCTTGTTTTTTACATATTTACATCCTTGGGATTTTTGCTGGTATTCAGAGCTCCAAACAGTACCGTGACCTCTTCCACATTCGATCACAGTCATAAAACGTGCCGGGTTTAAATAAAATCAATATATCTAAAAGCAGTGACATAAGTAGAGCACTCACGTTTACCACTCGGTTCAGAACACTCTGTGTCCATCGTCAGGAGCCAGCTGTGACAATACGAAGCATCTCGGAGCTCCAGCAAATGGGCTGCTCCAACCGAACAGTTTGAATGCAGTTTTACAACGAAAATACGTTTTAAAAACAGAAAACAAACAGCCAACAGCAAGCTGAATAGCGGATGGAAAGCGCTAGCAAGTGCATTCTGCGGCACATGCTGCTGCAAATCACAATAGGCTATTCTACTGGTTCCTCAATGGATGACCACAAGTTAAAACAACCTAGAAACAATAAATATAACGTTAGGGACTCACTCAGAATCATTAACCTGGTCCACATTTATCAGAGATTTTATCTCAATTTATATGACACCATTTGGTGTCTAAAAGATCCAAAGAGCCTCTGAAACAACTTACACCAACTCATTATTAAAGCCTTTTGAGACAAAACAGGAGTCAAAGGTCTCAAAGTTTAAAACCTATTTTAAAGCTAACCAGTAAGTCAAAGGAATTGTGCTGCAAAAGATTTTGCAGTAACAAAAAGGCAGAAATCAAACACAGTTCGGAATCATCAAATAAACCCTTAGCAGAATGAAACGGCTATATTCCCAGCATTCGCACTAGGCAAAAAACCCATGCAGATGGTTTATTCAATATCACTTTTTCTCCAACAGAAGAATCAATGTTGTCCATTTACATTAGAACAGCCAGACAAAATCGCTGTGTGTGACAATTTGCTGTAGCTAAAGAGAATTTGCAATGAGGGCTTGGAAGTTTTCATAGCAACACACAGCGTCCTTGTGTGCGTGAGGGATTAAAAAGGAGGCGCTTCCATCGCTCACGGCCCCAAAACACTGTCACAGGGCACAGCCCCAATGCCACACGCCTTGAGCTTTGTCCAGGCTCAGTCCAAAGCTTTCTTCTTCATCTTTCTTCAGATTTACTTTTTTATATTCTTTCTCTTGCCTAAACGCACTACTTTTCTTCCCCCTCCCCATTTGAAGCCTCTAACTCAGGTCACTCAAATTCTTGCATGGACACAGGTTTGGGTTTGAGCTGTATTGGTTTCGATGCCATTTCTCTCTTCAATTAGATGAATTCTAAATATATAAATATTTATATTTAGAATCCATCTAATTGAAGTGCAGTTCCTACACTCTAATAAGCAATGATTATGACTAATTTTGAACATACAAACGTTACAGCTGAGTGACAAAAACTTACTTTACACTAACTTCACTGCTTTTATGCAACACAAAACTAAAAAAGAAGTTGAATAGAAAGCCTTTAACATAATAAATTGTTTCTTATATGAATATGTATCCTAATGCATTTTACAAAAACAAATGCCTACCCAGTGAAGTCAAGAGATTGCAACAGCAATGGATAGGTCCCTTGTAGGACTGCACTTCTTATGACTGCCTATATCCTCTGAATGCTATATAGATTTAAAAATGTAAACATAAAAAAGACAGTACAGCAGTTTTCTAAAATTACTGTGTCTGACTTGACAAGGGTGTATGGTCACACACAGGTGGAGTCAAAGCACAGCTACCTCTGTGCCTTCCCGCTGTTCCTTGAGGGTCTGGAGAAAGCAGATAGCACTAGGAAAAAGCAGAGTACTTCAGCTAACTGCAGTGCTTATTACCAGGCAAAGCTTCTCCACAACAGATGGAAAAACTCCACTATGTGTCTAGCTCTTGTTCAAGCTAGCATAACTCAGGAACTATAAATATGTGGTAACGATACATGCAGTGAATGGTTAATGCCAGGTATCCTTTGCTAAGAAGGGAAGCCTTTTCACAGCTGCATGACAGGGGCAAAATAAAAGGAAAACATACGAGAATTAACTGTAAAGGGAACAAAAGATGTAAGTCTGTACTGGAGGTCAGAAATCTTACTTTATTGTATGTTATGGAAGGGAAATGACTGAACGCCAGACAACGTGATGTCCCTGGAAAGAGACTGGGGGAAAAACAACTTCCCTAACATCAGGGACACAGACAGTAGCAAATTAATTAATTAATTAATTAAACTCTGAAAAAAAAAAGCCTTGCGTTTTAATTAAATAAATTAAATTTTAATAATTAAACTTGGCTAATTTATTTTGACATTAAATTTTATCCTTTAATACCATAAATAAGGCAAGTGTTACTTACAAGGCAGAACACGGCCAAAAAGCAATCTGCCTTGAAGATTCAGCAAGGATGCTTGAATGATTTAGTACTGTTAAGTATCACTATTATTTTCCATGTATGGAGTAGATTTTTAAGGATATAGAGACAATCAATACTGGCAATATCACCTTTGTCACAAACAAATAAAAAACAACCCACCAAGTTGGAAAAAGGATGTGATGCTGTAGGTTTAGAGAAGCATTCAGCATATCATCAGCTGTATCCATGTAGCCCGCTGTCCTACCACTGAGAGAAAAGAACAGGAATCAATTGCTCATCCTCTACTACGTTCCCCGTAGAAAAGTAAAATACATCTACATGTCTTGACAGTGCCTGAAATTGTGTAACTAAAATTGACTCTAATATGTAGTTATCTAGATGAAGGAGATTTCCAGCAGGAAGGTACAATACCTCCGTGCTAGGAAGTACTTAGATGATGAAAAATAAATGACCATACAAATTTCAGCCAGAAAAACCTATCCCTCGTTGCATCTCATTTATAATGGTATAACATGTACCGCATCTTTCCTTTTTTTGAATAACAGGCATCACTTACAAACCTTAATGTATTTCATTTGTAACATTGCTTCCTGTTCCTGATAGGGAAAGGAAAATTCATGAGGCAAATATTTAGCTCCAGGCAACAGGCCAGTATAGCAACAGAAAGTTTTACACTTGTGCCAAGATTTCTTGGTTTCCTTTTAAAATGAAAATCGTGACAATTATCTTGATGCTTTCTGATGAATCAGATCTGTCTATATGCAAAAAAGACTTTTTTTGTTTTCAATACACTATTTTACAAGCTTATTCACTTTCTTATTTTTTAAAAAAGCAGCTTATGTACCAACCTAAAAGCTAATGTGCCTGTGTGAAAACATTTGTAACCCATCAAGCCACAGAGTTTTTCATACAGTAAACCCAAAATGAGAATTGAAAGAAAAAGAGAATTTCACCAGGAAGATGAATTTAGAAACAATAATAATAATAAAGTTGTTGTCTGCTTTGTTTAACACTTTCCAATCCACATGATGCATCGGACTGGCTTGTAGTGTCAATCCTTGATAATGTCAGTGTTTTAAAAACCATATCACCACAAATTAAAACTTCAATTAAACTTGGAAAAAAAAAAAGTACTTCACATGCCATGCCCATGCTGTTTACTGCCACCATTCTACATTTATGATTTTGTCGTTTCTTTGCCTCATCCATGCTTGATTTTTTCCAGGGTCTTCCCAACATTGCTCTCTTAGTTACTGTTTTCCCACCAGAGGTGGGAAGTGGTAGATGATTCACTGGCAGGAACACGAACTCTGCTCAGTTTTCATCTCCTGCCTCACCTCTGTTCTCACAGTGAGCAGCAGTTTAAGAACGGCAAAGGTCATCCCAGCTTGCAAAAAGCACTAGTTCAACTCCACATGCCTTTCTGAAGCTAAAATTATTCTGTGATTCTTCAGTTCGCAAGGACTCTAGAAACTAATGTGTTTCCAACGTGCGTTGGTTCCCCTCGCTCTTGCAGCTCTTCCCCCAGACGCCTTTGCCTGGCTATCACGAATGCAGCTCTCGACCTGACTGCTCCCACTGGCCACGCTGAATCCAAGAGCTCTGCGGGTACAAAAGTTCACAGCAGAAAGCAGCCTCTACGCTCAGGCAAGACCTTCCCATTTCTTGGACTTCTGCCTCTCCCTGCTCTTCCCCTGCTGCGGGCGTGCCTTGCGCTCCCTAGTCCCGCGCTCTGCAGGCTGACAGAGCAGCAGACAGGCAGATGTGCAGATGTGTCTTGTTCAACTTAACATCGTGTACAGGGCCCAAAGCTCATAATGCACAAACCCCAGTCCCTTGGGCAGTCAAATTTCCCACTGCAGAATGACTGAAATTCATGACTGTCGGGCCGCGAGCAAAAGAAAAAAAAAAAAAAGAAAAAAAAAGGTAGGTAAATAACTGCAGACAACTTGACAGAAAGCAGGGAAACCCTCGCTGTCAAGCAGCAGCTTCTCAGCTTTCAGTCCACCTCCCCGCCGCAGACACAACACATCTCCACCACCACTCGTTGCTTACACAGTTAGCATGCAGAAACGTTACTTTCGGTATAGGAGGAGTCTCTGAAACCAGATATTCTGCAGTTCTTCAACACGTGCTTGTAAATCTTCACAGTTTGTAAGTCCATCCCCCAAGACAGAAGACAGCCCTGAAGGAGCACGTCAAGCCCTTTTCTGAGGGAACCAGGCGCTGTGCAAAGCTCCTGTTCACAGCAAGCACCAAGACTGTTGACTGCACTGTGACTACAAATTTTTGTGATCTTTATTTTTGAAGCACAGCAAAGTGCAACATTCACTGAAAAACCTGAAACAATCTTGACTGCGAAAACAAACTGTTCATATAATACAAAAAAAAAAAATCAGAATATATTTTCTTTCTTATCCAATACATTTTCCAAAATTTTCTCCCATCTACACAGGAGGACCTACCACTCTACAAATGAATAGTCAAATTTATTTAACTAGTGTCTTAAAAAAAAATTCCATGGCAGAAAGTCAGGAGATGTAAGAACTGAGTACAAAAACAGGACTCATGGCACTGGTTTCTGTAGTTCTCTCAGCCATTCACTAAGATCTCCCAGCCTGAATGTCCTGCCCTTAACAACACTGCTCATCTGTACCATACAGACACCGCTCACATGATCCCAAACTTGAGACCCTTGAAGCACTTATTGAATCAGGTTGTATTAAGTATTGACACCTGAAGCAGGTAATTTCAATAATTAGATGTTTATTCATGCATTTGCTTTATTTTTCTATGCATGCAGTATTAGTCCAGTTACTGCAAAAATATCCAGTAGCAAGCTTCCTTTTCATTGTAAAAGTTTCAATTGATTGTAAATGATGAATCTGAATTCTACAAATTGATTGCAAATCAGTTCTCTCAAGTCAGAAGCCCTGGCTGGGCAGAAGAGGAACCCTGTGTTCTTCCAAGCACACCCTGCAGAGATCTGTTGTGGTAAAAACCACTGTTCTTCCTCAGAGAACGCTTCATCTGAAGCTGTACAAGGTTGATGCCCAAAACCAATCTACCAGGAATTGTATGCAGGGACAAACATAAAAGGAAAAAAAAAAAAAAGAAAAGAAAAAAAACAGAATACAGTCTCTTATTACTACTGCAGCATTATATTATTTGTGGCTGAGTTCTATTTCTGTTGGCTTTTAAGTGGACTCATGTCATATGGTTAAGTATAATTTCTATATTTGACCTCCCCTGAGATCGCCAATTACAATTTTCTGGAGTTAGTGCATTTCACATGGCAACTGAAAGTGGAGAAAACGTCCTCCAGCAAAGACAAGCTGCATGAGACTTCCACAGACAATGTACTGGAGAGGGCAGGGACCTTTTCTTTTCTTTTTTCTCCTCTCTTCTCCTCTCAATCACATTCATTATTTTGTAGAACAGATTCAACCTATACTTTGGTAAGAAGATGCAAATTCAGAAAAAATGAATGGGTATTCCTCTCAAAACATACAGGAACAATTACTGGGAAAGGGCAATAAGCAAGGTTGAGCATGCTGAAATAATCATTATTATATTTCAGTCTTGGGAAGTTGGTCCTTCAGAAGGATCAGGAAGCAAATGTTTCAGTGTGAACAGATTATATTCTGGTTTTACACTCTGCTGCAGGAATTTATACAACCTCAGGCATGATCATGAACTGAGAGGGTGGCACAAAAATCCTCTGCTAGCAGGAGACATCCTCGGGCAGAGCAGAACATTTGCTTTTACTTAAATGCCACATTCCAAAGTCCAAACCGAAGACCTCTGACGTACTCCGCAAGTACCAGGTCTGGTACCGAGGACACCAATTCCCACCCACGCAAGCACAGCAGCTGACACCCCGGCACCATCTCAACCAGGCTCTAAGCCTCCGCCAGTCCCTCTAATTCCATCTCCTGACATTTGTTCTGCTTGTTTGTTTGAAAACAAACACACACACACATTCTCCCCTTCCTCCTCCCCCTTTTGCCACTTCCATCTGCTCCCTTTTAGGCCCCCCGCTGCTGTCCCCTTCCAGCACTCCCAGGCTGGCGCCCCAGTGCCGGACCGACCCCACTGTTACTGACGGCTATCTCTGCTCCCACCTGGACGCCTCCTTCCCTTCAGGCTTCCTGCTGCTCCACCAGGGCCTCTGCCCACACCTCTCCCATGACCCCCCAGCTCTCTGTCTTCACAGGTTACCGTCAAAGAGGAGCGCAGGATGCAAGGACCCGAGCAGGACAGAGGCCCCTGCTTTACTCCCCTTGCTTCCCGTATTTAAACCCCCTGATTTGGGGCATGGTGAGGAATGCAGTGGCAAGGGAAGCAGCCGAAGCCCCACACAGCTGAATTCAGCGTTACTGATAAAAAAAGTGTGGCCTCAGTCCCCCTCCATCTGCCCACTCCCCATGACTTAACTCTCCGGCAGCCTAAGGGAAGTGCAGGGCAGGAAACTGCCCCAGCGGAGGATGCACCAGCCTCCTCCTCCTCCTCCTCCTCCTAGCTTAGCTTTCAGCTGGATCACAAAACTCGGAGTCACAGCACAGGCTTAGAAGGGATTACTAATGGTAGCAAGGCTGAAATAGGAAATGGAGAGAGGCCTTGGTTTCAACAGGAAGAACCGAAGGAATGCACTCTTCACTGAATTGTTCGATGCTTCCTATTAGCTCACTTGAATCAGATCTCTTGGTGAATGCAGGGACACAGGAAGAGTTTATCCCTGTTTCTGTGGAGGATCATTGGTAGAGCCTAATTAAAGTTTAAGACTTGTCAATCATACTCCGGTGCTCAACCAACTAGACAAGACTGTCTGCATATGCAAGTTTAAAAGAGAGCGTATATTTTCTTCTTACAAAATGCCACCACTTGTACTTTTGATGTACCCAGAAAGATACAGAGAAGGTCAAAAGCCTGAGCCCCCAGGCCAGAGCTCTTTGCATTTTGGTTCTGCATTGTAACATGAGACTCTACTTACGGGCTAAAAGACAAAAATACTGCTGTCACTGTGAAACCTGTATCACTCTTCCTTCCATAGTAGTGGCCGTGGGCAGGGAACAAATGCATCTCACAAAAGCCAAGGGTTTTGACACAGTTTGACCAACGTCCAAATATTGGAACATTGGTTCATATCCAACACAAATCATTAAAGGTGAAAAACACTATAATGCTAGCTAGCCAGTCATCTCAGCCTTCATGGAGGCAACATTGGATCGGTTTGCTCGCTGGTACTGTGACTATCAATTACAGACTGGCTGGTTATAGTAAATTCACACTTACCCAAGAGAAGTCAAAAGATGTACTGTGCATTGATGATGCTGGTACCAAAAAAGTCCACATGATGCTAAAATCCCAGAAATCTTGACTCTGACTACATCACTGACAAACTACAACCTAAGCACTCAGGATCCATGTTACGTATGACCAAGCATTAGGGACAAGGGATAAAACCACCATGAATTTTAAACATTTCCTTTGAATGAATAGATTTCTATTGGAGACACTGAAAACGAAGGAAAAAAACATAACACGGTGTTTGGATTCTGTCTTGGGGTTGATTTTGAGAAATGCCTTCTTCATGTGGGTAGACAAAGTTCCAAAATGTGATCATAAACCAAGCATCCCAGATAGACAACCCGCGAGTGTCACCAGCTTGACAATCTTAAGGCAGTTTCCCAAACCTTTTAAGACTTGCATTAGAAATGAACACATGCATAGAGGTGGAATCAGATAAAAAACAACACTGATGAGAAGCAATTAGGCAATATCTATACACTGGGCAGTAAATAGCTACCCACCATCAATAGCAATATGCCTGCTCATTCCAGCACATCTATTAGGTATCACACAGTGCTGAGAGCTAAATTGTACATGTAGTTGTGCTTACAAACACCGTACAGAGCAAGTATGTGGAGCAATAACAAACTCCCCATCCCAAGGAGAAATTCAAAAGCAGACACCATGTGCACCTCACAGAAAAAAGAGCTCATTTTAAGGGGCATGACTGTTACAACCAGAACATTTTGAGAACACAAGAGCTTTTTAGGAAGCATCAATATGAAAGGGAAATGTATAGAACAAGGGAAAACAGGATAGAGATGTGCAAGGGAAGAAAACAGAAAGGAAAAAAACAACCATCAAGCAGGAAGAGGAAACTTCATCTTAATGCAAAAGGAGATGAGAAACCAATGAATGTAAGAAGAGCTAGGCAGGGCTGGACACGGAGAAGCAGCCCTCCCACCCCAGCTGCTGGAGAAGCAGGATTATGGGGAGTCCTAGAAGCTCTGAGTTTCCAGCAAAACAAAAGAGAACAGAGAGAAAAAAAAAAAAAAGACAAGTGCAGACCTGTCTGTTTGGACATTAGCATTAGTTTCTGGTTGCATGAAACACATCATTTATGAACAGCCTTCTAAAAAACCCTCTTCCATATCTATGAAAGCAGCTACAAAGAGGAAGGGGTATTTTTCTGTCTCCTACGTATTTAGGATCTGGGAGGCATCTGTGTTGCTGTGCTCTGAACTCAACATCAGCTGCTTTCTGCCCCTGTCATGTAAGTCAGACTCCTGTACCAGGCTGAGAAGTTCAGTGACTCAGGTTTTTCAAGACACTGGGCATTTTTAATCACTGAGTTGTAATGCAGACTAATGTTGAGCAAAACTGGTTTAATTTGCATTTTATTGTAGCAGTAGATCAAGCTACACAGGTCTGGCATCAATTTCAATAGGTAAAACTAATGAATACCCAAGGTGTGTGAAAGAAACAGGAATTTCAGCTAAGAGAAAATTCCAGTCCGTACAGACAAAGAAAAGAGACAGCAAGAGAGAGGGGATGTACAGAGAAACACGGGAAGCAAAGTTTTCCATTTTGGTATGCCAAAAATACTTGGCTATCTAGGTAAAGGAATTATATTTATAAACTACATGGAACTGAGAACCCAGAATTGGATACACAGAACTTTTTATTAGTAACAGTTGGTATTATTATTAAAGACATGAAAAACATCACTGGACTAAAGTAGAAAAAATCCTGGAGCACTGAACAAACCCCACATTAACCGAAACCAACTAAGTGCCCTAACTCCTAAGCTACAAAGCCTAGGGAAGCTTCTTCTCTAATTTCACGTTTTCTGGTGCCATGACCTCCGCTTCAACAGGAGGGATAGAAAGTGCTGCTGTTTCACACCAGCCCAATGTCTGCAGCTTGTGCATGCTAACAGGCTTCAGTCTGAAGAGACCACTAAATGAAAGCTACCTGTAGTTGTCCTTAGAGAATTAAAAAATCTAGGAGGGAGGTATCAGCTGAGCTTAGGCCTTCAGGTTTAGCTTGCAAGGTAAGTTGCTGGACATCAGGTTGAAACTGCATGTCTTAACATCCTCCCAAGGACATAGTTATGCACATACGGTTTTACAGTAAGCAATGCCAGACAAAGAGTTCCTACCAGGTTCTTTCCACAGTTATCTCAGCTTGGCTTGTTTCTCTGATCAACTACATGCTCCAGTGGCTGAAACTTGCTGGAAAGACGCAGAAGCTGTCCTGAAACATAAGTCGTCATAGATTGAAGTGTGCTGCAGTTTTATGCAGAGCACCTCTCCAACATCTAGGCACACACACTGTACTTGCCTCTGCCACTCTTGCATCGTATCAGGCAAGGAAGGCCTATTTATATATTAGTGTGTGAAATAATTATTCTGTTTGGGAACATGCAGCAATCGTATCCATCCTATTTTAGGTCAAAATAGTGAGAGCTGAAGTATGAAGCTATTTCACAATCACAGCACAGATTCTGTTTGTAACTGTTTTAAAAATCCCAACTCGACCCCATCAGCTTGCTGAAGGTAAGCTGCTGACACCAGTGCAGTGACAACTCCCAAGCTTGTCCCAGGGAGCACCTGGTGCCACCTCCCACAGCCTTGATTCAATGCAGGCTCCAACCCCTGCATTCATTGCCGGAGCCTCTCAGTGCTCACTATGCCACTTTGCCTCGGAAAACAAAGTGAAAAGCCATCCAGAGAACAGCCAGATAACAACCATGTCTTAGTGGGGGGAGATATCACAGGCTAACGGATTAAAAAAAAAAAAAAAAAAACACAAGAATTTTCAAAGCTTTCTACTGATACATGCATAAACTAAAAACAATCAAAGCACCCGCAAGCAGCAGGCACAGACTTCATTTAACAGGTGATGAAAGAAATGTATATTGTTTGTATGAAGGTACGAGGCTTCCATGTCAGCCAAGAAACCTAAACTACAGCATTTGTTATCAACTCTGTGCTCTAAACTGATACCGCACTGTTTTTCTCCCTCATATATTCTTCCTAGCGGCTTATTTTTCAAGAAGGTATAATGACTAACAGATGCCACAGCAGCACGGTCCTCAAGGAATGGTAATTAACAGGGGTGGGCTGGGTGGTTGGCCCCAGAACCAGCTGGATGAGCTGGACACCCCTCAGCAGGGAGCGGGACGTCTCTGGCCAGACTGGGAGGCACCGAGGTGGAGCACACCAGGACCATCCAGGTGCTTTCCACAAAATGGAAGAATTTCAGAATACTCACACTACTGACTTTGCTAAAAAATAATTAAAAAAAAAAAGTAACAACTATAAAAACAAGCAAACAATACATAAAGCAAGGACGGGCTTGGTTAGCCTTCATAGCTATTCAGCTGAACTTCCATTATTGCAAGAATAAGAACAAGCACCTCAGACGATTACAAAGAGTGAAGTTCCAGGCATGTAAATTAGAGTAATGCCTATGGTTGAAAAACCTCACATTCATCATAAACACATGGTGTAGAGATGACATTCGGGGTTTCATAAATAAAAAAGCATTACTGTGGGGAATTACATTACCAAGAACAGATCTCAGCTAGCAATAATATGAATGACTCCATACAGGAGATCAGGCCACACAAGCTTATAGGTAGCAGGCAGGTGAGAAGAAGGTTAGTAAATCTCATTTATTAATAAATTAATTACTTCTGAGCTAAAAATAATGTTTTAAAGTATTTTCTGTTGGGGAATTGCTGTATTTTAAGGAATGAGATGAGCAGAACTTTTTTTGTTTTGTTTTTTTGTTTGTTCGTTTAAAGAAACCCTAAAAACATCACCACTATCGATCTAATCTTAAGACAATAACGACTTTCAAACGGTATTTCAAAAAATGTATTTTAGCTTAATGCACTTATAAACAGGGAATCATTTTAAACAGTGGTCTATCAACCCATAAGCTGAACAAAAATACTGAAAACATATTCATGCCGTTAGCCACACTACAGTCAACAAAATAGTTCAGAACATTTTATTCAAAGCCATTTATTAAAGAAAATGAGGCCTTATATTTAAATATTTCAGTATTTATTATATCCTTTGGGAATGGTTACAGAAAGTTAAACTACACACCAACTTAGACCAAAACAACTAATCTCTTTTCATTTCATGCTTTGTGCTAATTCTCAGCAAATCTGCACGTGCACATTTATTTTGGAATAGGATACCTTTCCAAAATGTTGCCACTGGCTTTGAAGAGGTGGAGAAAGGTAGTGCCAACACCACGTGGTCATAAAGCGACGGAGAGCTGGCCAAGTAGGTACCAGAACTGGCTCCCATTTGATGGTTTTCTCTCAGGTGCCACTGTAACCTGGGGCTGCTCGAACTCACGCTAACTGGCAGCAGCCCCACATGGCAGCGCTTGGCCATGCTTCCTCAAGTTGTTCAGCACATTTGCTTGCCAGGAGCTGCCAGATGCCCTACACATGTGCTTCACCGCCTCTGTGCCAGCCAGTGATTTTGCCTGTCCTGTGGAGTCACCATAGCACTTTGCTTTGTCATTGCCTCGTGTTTTGGTATGCACACACACCAAGACAGAACAGCAAAAAGGAAATAGCCTTTTAAATGAATGCAAGTGTGGGGTAAAGTGTCTTTCCTCAGCATAACAAAAATAAAATAAATAAATAAATAAAGTTTAGGGCTTTATAAAATTCAGTTCTGTACATTTGCTTCCCCTTTTGGATACTGAGACACAGCCTGAAATCCACACCTCTTTTAAAGTCTTGACCTGATGTTTGAGACCACAGGAACCACCACTACTGCATGGCTTCAACTACAGTGAATTTTCCTCCTTGCTTCTTGTTACTCTTCTGCACATCTAATCAGCAGGTTCTGACATGGACCAAGTAAAACACCACAGCAAGAAGCTGCTGGTCACCAGCTGCAGCACTGCAAAAGATCCATCTTCCCCTGCAACAGAAAGGACAGCGCTGCCTTGCATGACTGTCTGCATTTTGTCTCAGCAAAACAAAGACACTGCACTGCATTCCTACATTAGCACAAGTTCTCGTCTTTTTATTCCTAATAATCATCGAAGCCCCATTAGCACAGTGTCTCGAGGTCTGTGCTGTGGCTCTGACTGGAAACAATTCCTGTCTCTCAACGAAATCTCACACTACTGCGCGAAGCGGCCTGTACCACCAGGCAGACCACAGCACCGGCAAACCAGTCAGCCACGCTCAGTACCGCTCATCTTAGATTAGGCCTGGTGTTATTTTTATTAGTAGAAATACTTACCTCTTCCCAGCATCAACGAAACAGGTCTGCAGCTGAAGCAGGAGTGGTCCCCCCAGCAGCCTACAGGACAAGTCTACCTGGGTTGTCGCTTTTCGTCAGGCAACTGAAAGTAGGGGTACTGCTGCCGGACACGGGATGTTGAGACCTGAAAGCCACCACTGCCATATAAACTGGGCAGAAATCATGGTTGCATGGTACCAGACAAGACCCACGAGTGATGGACAAACAGAAGGGGACACAACTGTGGCAGTGCAGGCAGCCTGGGGCAAAGTGAGAGCCCCGGCAGCCTCATCGTTCAAAGCTTTTTCTGAGGTAGCAGTGAGGGGGAACAACACAGGCAAGATAAGCACAGGCTGGATGCCTATCTGGATTGGAGATCTCACTCTAGCATGTGTTCAGGTATGTTTTCCTTTACCACAACAAGAGTTTTACTACATTTCCTTTCCGCCTAACTACTGAAACTGTTGATTTTGCTCCTCTCCTGCACCCCGCAGCCAAACAATGCGAGGTATCCCGAGTGAACTCCAGCCCCAGTGCTCCAGGACAAGAAGGAACCTGCTCTACCTCCAGCCACCTAGAGAAGCACACACAGCCAAAACTTCCATTTTCAGACAAAACCCCCAAAATTCCTAACTTCTATGATCTTCAGGGCCTTGTTATCAGTACAGATGCCATAAGCCTTCAAATTTCACTTGAGCTTTCTGATCATACTGAAAACTTCTCTATGGTCAGACCAGAGAAACTATTGGAAAGATTTTTTCAGTAAGTGTCTGTTCATTTCCAACTTCTGGGTTGCAAGCGAAAAGCACTGAAAGATTTAGGACTGATGTAAGTGTTAATCATCATGCTGCCAAAAAAAATCCATACTGAGGTACTCAGAAATAGCACCCTATCATACAATCTGAAGTATATTATAACATATTTTTACATGCAGCAGTTAGAATGAGCTACGCACCTTTACATTTGTTATTTTTTACTTCTCAACCTTAATCTAATTTCCTTGAATTCTTTCAACTTTTATTCTGCCAGAAGCATGAGGAACAATTTATAGCAAAGCCTCAAAGTATTAAATCAGTGGGAGTTAAACTCAAGGCCTCAAAAAATCCTGGACCCTGTCCTTACCTTAGGTGCTATGCAAAATATTTTTCCCATTAGCACTTTCCACATATAAAATTTCAAAAGCCACTGCAGACGTTGACGTCTACCATTCACAAACTTTTTACTGTGAATTCTTCAGAGATTCATATTGCATAACTCAGCTGGAGTAAGTATTTGAGAGCTATTAATCATTGGGGATATCACATATACATCTTTTGTGAAATTTACTTAACTGAAGTCAAAAAGCTTTTGACCCTTTCCACAGAAATTCTCAGACATACCGAAATTACTTCATAAGGTATGTGTACATTATAATCCTTAACCAGTTTCTGTGGTAAAAACTTCCTTCAATTTGTTTGCAAAGGGCTGCTAGAATTAATCAAAGTGGGGATTTTTGAGAAAGGCTTTTGAGGACTGTTGAAGCAGAAGGAAAGATTTCAGCGCAGGAATTAATCAACAGACTAGTGAGACGGCTTCCAGCACAAGCTGGATTTGAAGGAGCAAGCATTAATCACAGTGCTGGAGAGAGTGTCATTGGGCATATGAGCAGGTGAACAGGTAACCCGAGGCAGCTTTGGGCCGTCCTAATATCGATCATTATCGAAGTTATTGATGTGGTGAACTTCTTCAGTGCACCTAAATGAAATGTTATGATGATAATAAAGTATTAACTTCATGTAACACTGGGATGAAGAACAATGCCTTGTATTTCAAAATCTATGAAGTATTACAGGGAATAATGCTATTATTTTTATTGTTCATTAAAGCTGTCTTAATTTTCAAAATCAGTCCAAGTCAGCAAAACAGTAGGCATTCAGAGAGGTTGTGGAGACTATTTCCAAAATCATTATATTATAGAAGATCCTACAAGCTTACAGTACAAGAGAGCTGGTCATTATTAGAGGTCTCATAGGGATGCTGGCAACCCTGAGCACCCTATAAGCATCAACACTATTCACAGGATCTCACCCACAGCATTTTATCTATTAAGGATTTTTGACTTACTCTTCTTCTAAAATTCCCTCCTGCAAAACAAAACAAGTAGCACTTTTGCCCCTCCCATTCATCTGGGTTTTATAAACAAAAGCCTGTCAAAAAAACTGGCAACAGTAAAACATACACAATAATCTAACTTGGCTGCAAGGTGGCTGCAGAGGACAGACCCTCGTTAATTCAATGGGACTGATGTTTGCCTCCCATGCTAATCTTTTTTCATTTCAATCCATCCATCTCAATTTGTGCCTTCTGGTCTACCCACTTTACCTTCTCCATCTGCAGAAGAAGAAAAAAATAAATAAAAAAGCAAAGGAAACATCAAATAATTATGGCAGCACAGACAGCCACAATACCCACTTTCTGATCCCAGGACACGCCAGACCGCTGGCAGAAGTCCATAGCACCAGACCCAACATGCTACCGCTCGCCTCACCACTGCCGTCCTGCTCTTATACCATAGTCATTACAAACAGTAACAAAGCTTGATTAAAAACTCAAGACTTTGGCTTTGAGAAGTCCTGGGTGGTGGTGGCCTTAGCAAAAGAAAAAAATGTAGAAGTCATTACAAAAATCAATGGTTTCACAGCAGCATAGAAAACAGGATGTATTCCACAGGCTACGACTATTCTCCTTAGATACACAATAGGGGGAAAAAAAACATTCATTATGCTCAAGTATTTACAGCCAGACTTCTCAGTGAACCCCATTTTTGCAAGGTTTCACAGTAGAAAGCAACAGAGGTGCCAAATACCTGAAATGGCAAGCTTATCCACTGCATATTTCCCAGAGGTGCTACAACAAAAATCAATTTACATGTACAATTCAAAGAGACTGTAGGACAAGAGAATTCTGATGCAAAATGGTGATGTAGTATTTAAATCTCTTAATTTTAGGATGATCTGATAGTCTTTTGAATTGACATCTCAAATTTGAAGTTTTATTTCAAGAACTTACACATAATATCTTTCATATGGCAAAAGTCCTGCCAAGAGTTTTAAATATAGCTTTATCAAATGCCACTTTGGCTTCTTCCATGTGAATTTGGATACTTTAACTAGAGTTTATGAACTTTCCTCGGGGGAAAAAAAAAAAGTATAATAATAGTTTACCATTGTGTGTGTAAGTAATATTTTATGTAAAGTACCAGATAATCCTGGAGTCTAAGTAAAAAAAGAAACATTTTAAAATAAGTGATTTTTTTCTCCAACAGCTTTTATTTAGCCCTTAAATCACAGGTTTCATTTAAAGCACCATCATGTGTACAAAGTCCTGCCAATTAACTCAGCCTAAAAGTGCGCTTAGTTAGGGGAAGGATAGGAAAATACATTCATTAACAGCAACTCAGGCTACTAAGGGACTACTTTATTCAACCTACTGCTGCTGTGGATGATGAAAAAGATGTTTTCTGTAATTCTCAATGGAGTTCTCTTGCTTGTCCCCAGCAAAATGAAGAACAGAACTATACGGTATCCTTCCTAACCTGCTTAATAAAGCTCCTGGTGACAAGCAAAAAAAAAGGCTATTGTTTTAATGTAACCTAGATCCTAGACAGTTTCCAAAAACCTAGCCAAGAATCTTTGTCAGAATTTTGAAAAGGAAGCTGGTACTGAAATTCTTGGGCATGCATTAGGGTTGTTCAGGATGCCTCCTGCAAAAACCGAATGCTTTCCACTCTGAAAGAGACATTGCCAACAGTATCTGTAAGGTGAGACAGCGGAAGTAGCTTCCCCTATCTCCACTGGAGGTAGTTTCCATCCTTTTGATCACCAAGTTTATTATCTTGTCTTTCAACAAAAGCAGTAGGCATTTTTTTGCTGAGACTATTAAAATTATTCCACAGAAGCACTGCAAGGTCGTAAGTCCTCCTGTAACTAATTATGTGATTTTTGGCTGCCAGCTTTGCTACTTGATTAACTAATACTTTCCCTTACCCAACCATTTTCCAACAAATGTGTTAAGACATTTACCTAAGGCCGCAGAGTACTGCATCTCTCTTGTTCAGGTTGCCCATCCTGGGTGGACAAATCACCACCCCTCTTGGCCAACCTTCTAGGAAGGAAGAGTCTACAAGCACTCCTGTTTATACTACTTTGCCAAGAGGCAATTGGCACAGACTGAAACAGAAGAAATTCCACTCAAACAGAAGGAAAACTTTGTTACTGAGAGGGTGATCAAACACTGACACAGGTTGCACAGATAGGTTGTGGACACTCCACCCTTGGAGATAATCAAAACCCAACAGGACACAGCCCTCAGCATCCAGCTCAAGCTGAGCCTACTGTGTGTAGAGGGTTGGACTAGATGATCTCTGGAGGTGCCTTCCCACTTCTGGGGAAGTATTCATATTTATTTTTATAAGCCACTAATAATAATATAAATGAAAAATATTTATGTGTATAGACATAACTAGTGACAAAACCAAGCACAAACATGCCAAGCTGACATGAGTTCAAATGAAGACACGCTTTTGTCCACTGTGACCTAACTCATTTTTCTACCGGTTGTACTACATAATGTATTTAAATCATTCAAGTATTTGATGCATTAACCTGCAGTACATTATGTAGAAAGCTAAACTATGTACTCCTCGTTCTACTGTTGACAAACTGTAGCAATTTCCAGACTGCAGCAAGTTTCAAAACTTGCCAGCAAGGTTACTAACAGCAACAAAATGGTCAGTAAGGAAAAATCTACAGTATTATGTGTGCTGGGAAAAGGGAAGGGAGAGGAGGAGAACATGCTCTCTGAGAGCAACAGGGCCAGAACAACACGTCTCAAACCGCACACCCTCCCATCCCATATACCAGGCTTTCCAGAGGGGTCATCACGAGCTACAGAATTCGAGCCAGCCTCAGCAACGAGTGGGAGCAGGCCAGATAACGAGCACTGCAGACGGCTTTGGTCTTCCTTATAGTCAAATAGACATGATGTCTCTGTAGCAGATACAGAACAAACAAACACTTTTGTAACATGACAAACTAAAGAAACACCAAGAGCTCCAAGTTTTTGTGGCATTCCTTGCCTCAGGCAAACACTCAGTGGATTTCTAATTACCTGCTCTTCATCTAGACCTCAAGAAGGCCCGTAACTATTTTGAAATGTTGGTTTCTTCAGCCCAAGTCTTTTCAAACCACGCTTCACTGAATTGATATCTTCTAGCTTGCTTTGTGTGCGTTAAGACTAGGCTCTTTAGGGGCAGAGAGCCTGATGCTCACAGCTAAATCTGCGTTGTGGCTGCACTACATAAATACTTTCTCATGTTTTAAGGAAATGGGTAAGAAGGCTGACACTGCAGTTTCACCGTCCCCCAAGACAAGCACAGCGTCCCCCTGCTCCATGCGGGGGACATCCAGCTGAATGGCCCTGGCCCACCGATGGCCACCAAGACAGGGCAGGGCAGGAGACCTGCCTCACGTTCACCTCATTTCTCCAGCTTTCCTTCCTTTCCTGACTAAAGGGGATGATTATCGATTACAACCCTGCATACCATCTATTATAATTATGATATAATTATAACTGTCACTATAATTTCAAAATCAGCTGCAATAATCTGTTTACTCAAACCACCATCATTAGGATCAGCACTTGCCTCGCCACGACGAGGTCAATCCTACGTGATGCTGCGGGGGATTTTCGCGAGCATGGAGGCTGGGCTGCGGCAGCACACCTTGCACACCCAGGGCAGCCACATCTTAGTAAGTTCTTTCTCATATGTAAAATGTTAAAGTTCCCAGACTGCAGATGTTGTTCC
Organism: Anser anser; assembly: GCF_964211835.1. Lineage (NCBI taxonomy): Eukaryota > Metazoa > Chordata > Aves > Anseriformes > Anatidae > Anser > Anser anser. Next base: position 63,572,409 of record NC_139722.1, read on the forward strand.
TCTGCTGCACAACACATGGCCTCTATCCTTCCAACACTACAAATCAAAATAGTGTAAGACAGACTATAACTATACACTTCGCTGCATTATTTATCATTTATTCATTAACATACATTTCAATCTTACTGAGTGACTTTTTCCAGAAATTTGGATTCTTGGACATTTTCACTGGCTACTGCACATACTGGAAGAAAAAAAAAAAAATCAGGAAAAATTATTTTATTTGCAACAGGTCCAGAAGGGGGAGAGAGGGAGGAGGAGAGGGAGGGACGGAGGAAGGGGAAGGTAGGCAGATCTTGCTGTGTAATCAAGCAAACTTTGCATGTCCTATATTTCTTTTAAATTGAAAATCACGTGCCGCACCTAATAAAAATAAATGCTTTACTTGAACTTTGTAAGAGCTTGTTCCCATTTGCTGGTAGTTGGCCTCCTTTTTTCTAATTCAACATTTTTAAGCACCTCCAAGAAGCATGTGGCTAATATTTTGTGGTTCAATTTTTAACATTTAAAGATTCTGCATTAGTCAAACTTCACTTGTTTTTTTCAAGCCATTTTCAAGCCATTTGAACAGATTCAGTTATTTAGCCCCAACTATATATTTAATAGGCAGGGAAAGCCAACACCCTTCACTTGGGAGCTCTTTCCTCCCATACAATAGGAACAAAAGGTGCCACTAGAGATAACCTACAAAGCACTCCTCTCAGGTCCTGCTGAGCTTCCCATAAGAGAACTCCATCTGTTGCCAAAAGCCAAAACTCTCCAAAGTAGAAAACAGAAGACAGATGTCCCTTTGCTAGAAGAAAGGCTAAGCTTGCTTTCTTTCTCAACCCCAGACTGTTGGGAAAGCTTATCAATGTGACAACTGACCTAGAATAATATATGTAGTAAGCCAATGCATGGCAATATTTATCTCACCACTTAGAAGTTGATGAGAGCTCGTCTGTAGCCAGCATTTCGATTAGGAAAGGAAAAAAAAAAAAAAAAGAAAGAAAAAAAACTTGGGAGGAATGAAGAGAAAATGTTCACGTGTAGAAGCCTCTTGTATTCATTTTCCACTTGGCAATTCAACCAGGAAAAAAAATGGAAAAAAAAAAAGAAAAAAAAAAGAAACACAGTCACTATTACTCAGTATGCCTGGAATCCCTATTTATTGCTAGTAGAAAAATTAAGTGGCTCAAATTTTCAAATACAGTAAGCATCCATAGTTCCAGTTTACTTCAGGAGGCATCTGCCGGAGTCCTAATGTCTGAAATGTGGGAGCTAAGTCACTTTAAAAAATTACAATCTTAATCAAAATTTACTTAGACTAAAACCTGATTACAGTGAAAAGAACATCCAATCAACTAACTTAACAGGTCCACTCGTTGTCAAGATATTAAATTCCAGATTAAAACAGGCCTGCTGCTCACATGCAGATTAGGGAAATTAAACACACTGAAACACGAAAATGTCATTTAAACTCAAAAGTTACAAGAACTCAGCCACAGAGCTAAATTAAAGTGAATTCCTATGAGCTTTTTAGTTCAAGTAATACCTGGATGTTCCTACTTCTACCGCTGTAATGGTGTAAATGGTTTGCTCTTTATTTATACTACGATAGCAGAGCAGCAGGTGTCTCTGTGTTTGGTAGGGAAGCATTAAAAATTTAGTTCATAGGAAGTCTTCAGATTAATTTTTATGTGTAAGCAGGAACTCACTACCAACTCCTCAGGCAGCTGAAAGGAAAAAAAATGAAAAAGAAGAAAAAACAACAAAAATCACGTTGTTATTATCAAGATCTCAAGACCTTTGCACCACAGCAATGTGCTGAGGCCTGAAGCTTGCTGCCAGGAATGCACGCACAGGCTTTAGAAGAGACAGATCTTCATGGGGCTATTGCTTCCAGATATTTTATTTTTTAAACGCTTGAAAACCAGCACAATGAACTGGTTCAGTCATTGAAGGGACAGATTCAGACAGGATTAAGACGGCCACTGCGCCACAGCCCCAGCTGGGAAGGCCTTATGCTGGGGCAAACACCCAGGGGTATGAAATGGAGGGCTGAGACAGGGTTGTCATGAGAAAGCCAGAAGCTCCACCAAATCTCACCCCATTTGTCTCTGTCTCTCCTGCCCAAACCCTCCCAACTACTGGACACGCAGAGTGCTGTATGTCAGGATGGGGAGATGCCCGCGGCCTGTTTTATCAGGTACGGTACGGCCTGCAAGGGGCAGGACGGCCATCACAGAGCGCCCACACCAGGAGCAGGATGGGTGCTGGGGATGGAGTACGTGCTCCACAGAGTACATGTGGGGTCAGAAGCCTGGACTACTACGGAGAAGGATGAAGAAAAATAAAACAGGCCTTAACCTAAAAAAAAAAACCAAACCTGTAGACCAGTGTCTCTGATGGGGAAATTGCCCAGAGGAGTTATGGCAAAGTAATTACTCTGCGCTGACTCTCTGCAGGCATAACTACTCTGCCTCGAGATTGCAAGGTGACGCAAGCTAAACCACATTAAGCAGGGCCTTAAACGCTCATATTATAACTACTCTTAATTGTCAAAGGGCAAGGAAATCTCATATGGACCGTGCTGATTAAAGGACAAGAGACCAATAAATAAATAAATAAAAACGACTTAACATAAAGCGCTGTAACTCCCAGATGACAAAGGAAAAAAACACGACAGCCTGCAGCTAGAAGAAGCCCTGCCCAACTAAAACACAGTCCGATATAAATACAAACAACTTGCCAAGTCCACCCACATTAATCCGCACTTAACCCACAGGTACCAAGATATTTTTTTTTCCAGTCTCTTAAGTGGCATGTCACCCAGGCTCTCTGGTACCGCCATCCAATCAGCAGATTTCATATCAAACCTGCAGCCAAGTACAACATTTAATTACCATGTTTAATTGATCTCGTTAACTGTTAGGATGGACAGCTTTGATCTTCTCTTCTGATAACTAGTTTACGACTACAGAAGAAACTGTGACTTTGCATAATTGCCAAGCCTTCAATGTGCGTTTTTTAATTCCTCCTATTTCTCAATCGCCCTTTCTGCTTGTACTGCGCTAACACCAGCTCCTCAGGGGCGGCAGTCAAAGCAGTTTTGGAAAAATAGGATTTCAAAACGCCAAGCATAACCATACTGCTACCTCTCCCTTCCTCTTTTTCTCCCCAAGGCAAGTAATCCTCTCCCTGAGTAAGAATTATCACGGTAGACCTGGCCTTAGACACGTTAAGTGCAGCATCCCATGGCTGCCATGGCACCAAGTGCTTCAGAATCAACTCTGCACGTGTGGCATCGTCTGCTCCCCATCCCCCTTGGAAACCTCGCTTGAATCTCCACTAGTGAGAGGCTGGTTTCAACTCCAAGGCAGAGGTTTTGAGGAATTTCAGCGGCTTCCACTGTGTTGTTTTATGTTTGTTATTAGGTTCACCCAAAAAAATGCCTCTTCTGCAGGAACTTCATATTAGCAGCTTAGGAGAGAAGCCCACAAGACCAAGATTACTAGCTCTCACTGAACCAACCTGAGATTGTGCCAATGTGGATAGGAAGAGAAACTTCTGAGGACACTTTATTGTTTCCTTAAATATTTAGGAATGCTCAAAATAGATCCTAATTAAAAACAACCAAATACAAGTATGTTTAATTCATTAACTACCTCTCCCAAACACCGTTTTCCTGAATGATCAAGCCAATCATAAGATCTACAGAAACAAATCTTCATAGGTGTTGTATAATAGGTTCTGAGCAACACACAAAGCAGCTCTAAATTTCAGCCAAAGAGTGTCAACTGTTTTCAAAACAGCAAGCCAAATCCTCATCAAACTGAATTCAACTGGAGCTTTGCCACTCAGCAGGACAGCGACTTGGCCCACTGTCCCCATGGGAAATCTTTTTCTAACTCAGGCTTTCTTCCTGCTTATTTCAAGCGAAATCTCCTTTGGATCAGGTTGAATTTCCACAGATAATTAGTCTTGCACTAGCTAAATAAAAGAAGAGTTATATTGCTGCTCAGAAGCAATCTGAATAATTACAACAGGGTAAAAGAGAAAATTCCTTTTTCTTCTTCTTAGGCGAACTTAGCAATTAACTGTTTAACATGGCTTCAAGTTGCTGCTGAATCTTCATATTTCACAGCTACAGAAAGGAGAAAAGCACCACAGTGCATGGTCACCTGAAACATCTGTAGAGTATCGTAGCTGAACAGCAGCTCCCAAATACCCAAACAGTCAAATGTTCAAACAGAACTTTTCAGGTGAAAGTCAGTCCTTTCTTGCTAAAGCTTCAGCACAACATGGTTTGCGATTTTTTTTTTCTCTCCTTTCTTTCTCTCCTTCTTTTTTTTCTTTCTTTCTGGTTGGGTTTTCTAAAGAAGGTTTCTTCTTGCTCTTCCAAGATGATGGATATCTCGTACCCACTTTCCTTACACTAGAAGCTACAGAAAGCCCAGAAAGTCAGCCAGGCGGTTCATCTCCTGCCTGCTGCCGATACTGTCCTGAATAACGTTCACTTTTGGTGGCTAGGGATGGAGGAGGGGTTTCCCTAGGAATAAGCTGAATAAAGCTTCCTGTTCAGCTAAAGCAGGAAATGTGCTCCAGGACTGCCTTACACACAAAGAGTGGAAAATACTTACTAAACAAAATAGCAGGAGATGAAGTGTAAACTGGATTGTCCTTACATCATGCAGACAAATGGAAAGCCATGCTCCCCATCCCCCTCACTCTCTTTCATTAATGTGCTTAGACATGAAAAAACATATACATATGCATACACTTTCCGCATGAACATCAAATGAGTATGCTCTGTGCCTTTAAAAGCAAACACCGAAGGATTTTAAACAACAACAGTAATTAGGAGGTAGCATTTCCTCCCTCCCACAGGATCAGTTTCTTCTTGTTAGGAGAGGAGGTACAACTGGCCAAACCCTATCCTACTACTGGCGAAACTGAACCAGAAGTTGTCATTAGGTTAACCTCCTAGCATTTCTCTCAAAACATCTCTTCAGAATGACTAAAAATAAACGGCATAGAAGAGGGAAGGGACAGCCTTCCAGTCTGTCAAACCATTAGGACTCAGAGAAAAGAGCAGCAACATTAATTTGTGCATAAATATTTGCTGATGGTGAAAGACAAGTATTAATGGGAAAAACATCCTTCGGTGTTCACTATAGAAACAATGACTGTTTAAGGCCTCACAGCGTTTCCCAAGAGCAGACCCTGTAATTCACGCCAGGTTTCTCTGCTGCCATCACACACCTTTTGATGAGCTCTGATCACTTCAAAGCAGCACTTGTCCTCACCCACCCTGACATTTAAGAATGGAAAGTGATGAAAACTACATCATTTAATGCTAGGTCACAAATACAGATGCACAGTGCCTAGAAAATGAAAAGCTGTTAGGCAAGCTCTATGGTGCAAACCATGCTGCGGTGACTGTGTGCTGGAAACGTACAACAAAGCACCACGCAATGCACACAAACTTAATGAAAACCCGATGAAAGAGTGTCGAAAATCTACTGAATCTAATTAATTCTCTAGATGAGGCTACTGCACTTGAAGTCAGCTCACAAGCACTGCATGCGGCACTTCAATTTCATAAACCACCTCGAGCCATCAGTGCCTCCCACCACTATGAGTTATAAACCAGTCATCAGGCCCACAGGGACGTGTCTCAAATTTTGATGTCCCTTCTTATGGCACAACACCCTGCTCATCATGCAAAGCTCAAATAAGTGTCAGGAAAGCATTTCACCAAATGGCCTTACAAATATCCCCTAATTGCAAGAGGGAGTCAGGCACAAGTCTCTAAGCCGTGGGTCATAAACAGAGACTTCTCTGCCACCGTAGATGTAAAGGTTAAGACAGCCAAATGAAACCACAGAGAGCTGAACCTTTCCAGTGAACCCCATCACCAGTGATGGACCCTGGAAAAAGCAACCATCACTGAGATCCCATACAACTGAAAGCTACCTTCAATATCCTAAAGCCTATGTGAAACTAAACTGTCCGAGTGCATGCGGCACACCAGTATAAAACACTTGGAAAACAGGCCTCCCAGTTGACAGGCATTACAGAAATCCAGCTAGCATTGACAGATGAGGAAGTTTCCCCCTTGTAAAGGTCACAAGCATTCAGCGCCCGCTGCAACAGAGGACATTATCAGCCAGACTGTGAAATCAGAAAGTTCTCCTGCATGTGGTGGAGTGAGGGGATGTACCTCAACGCTTTCACTAAAGCGTGTCAAAGAGCTGGTAACAGAAGAGAAACAGCAGAGATCATTCAAGACATAATCAACTACTAAGAGACTCATATGTAGCAACTACTAAGAGCCTCACATGTAGTAACATACACCTGACAGGAGCACCCAGGAGCATATGGATCCTACATGCATGTAAGGACGTGATACAGCCCGACAGTCAAGTAGTGTTCTTGACTGCGAAGAACAACCCACCATAGACAGAGTTTTCTTGACCCATATTTGAAGTTTGCCTGTTCTCTGGTCCTTCCCATAAAAGATCACGCTGGGATCACCCAAGAAGCTTTGTTTCCAAGAGGAAATTATTGTCTGGGCCACACAAAGAGAACATAAAACATTTCTGCAAGTGGAAATTACCTATGATTTGAAAAGCAGGTGTACAGTGTCCTATCCCCTCATCCTGAAAGCCAGACCAGGATATTTAAATCATCTGATACAATGTTGTGTTTCGCCTGCCTGTGTGCCACAAGAGGTCCAACAGTTAATAATATTTTCCCTCCACAAGAGAACATTCACGAGCAAGCATCTGTTAAATGGGAAAGTAGCTTAATTCATTTACAACCCTTGTTCCTCTTACAGTCCCACTCCAGCAGTTTCCTCCATAAACCTTCTGTATCTTCAGAAATAGAAGAAAAAAAAAGAAAAGAAAAAAAAGAAAAAAACACCACCCTTGCCATTGTTCCCAAACAAAGCCATCCTAATTAAACAGAACCATTCTTGTTGTTTTGGAGAAATTTCCCTTTAAAGCCAGCAATGGGGTTAAATCTGCAGAGAAGCCTTGACAGCTGCCATTACAGAGGACTTCATGATGGTAACTACAACTCATCCTGCCCTGTCCCCTTGGCCCAATTACAATATGAAGAAAGCATGCACCAAGAGAACTGACATGTCTTTACGTGCAACTTCATGTCAACATGGTTAGCCTACGTATCAGTTCCTTGGGACTGATACACAAATAAAGTAATCTTGCTTTGCAAGAAGGCTGTGTTTCAAGCAATTTTAAAAAAGGTTAGAAACATCTCATTTATCAAAGTAATTGAAAATTAATGATGAATTCTTTGAAAAGTAAATATTAGCAGCAGCAACGCAACTGTTAAGTAGTGAAATGAAATTTGACAGCAGAGACTATCAAAGAATTTAAAACCACAGGGGGAAAGGCAAACGTAAGAACTGCACCCAGTTTTGGGAATTGCCATGACAAGAGGAAAGATCATTACATTAAAAACAATAACAAGCTTAGCTCAAAGAACTGAGTTATAGTAATAATAATAAAAAATAAGTAGCAAACATGTAACTTGTGCCAAATGATGACCAAGAGAGAATACAATAACCAAATGTCTGACACATGCAAAATGTCAGGGTTTGTACAGTGCAGCACTAGCCTCATTTCACTGTTCCCTTTAGATGTGTTGCATCACTTTATTGCAATAAGCTCCCTATTTTAACACAGAGATAAATAAATTCTGCTTTATATCAGGGCGTCGATGTAATACGGCACCTTACTGCAGGTTTCTCCAGCAGGAAAACATTCATATTTTAAGTCTGAACGCACCATGCTATGCCATGCCATGCTAACGTAACACTAGCAGAAAAGAATATATTTGTCTTGGTGAGGAGGAAAAGCTCCTTGAGTTTGGCAAGCACTCACACAGTACCAAGAAGTCAAACATGCTATCACAAAACTTTAGCCAAACGCTTACTAACCACAGAAATAGCCTTTTGGTAAGAGCGATGACAGTTTCCTCCTTTGGAAGCAGGGGGGAATCGACTGAAGTACACCATAAGGAATAGTATAAGGAATAATTCTGCAATGAAACAGGCAAGTTACCCATACCAGGTCCATATTCTTTGAACCCCATCTATGAAAGGCCTTTCTTCCCAAATATGCTGGCAAGTATGCCATAGGCAAAGCAGGTCATCTACTTCCATTGAAATGAAGCCTATCAGTGGTCTCGGGGCATCAAGCCTGTGTAGGCTAGGCTTACACCTTACGCACCTTCCGTGATTCGTGACTGTTTCCAGCACACTGAGACAGCTAAGCTGATGCTGAAACCCATCTTTCACTTAGTCTGCGGAGAGCTAGGACATGCACCAATGAAACTACGTGTAGCAGATCCAATTTTTGCATGATCCTTTCTCCCGAGTCAGACCAAGCTGGGGAAAGAAACTTTCTGTAGCCACGTGCAGCTGCACAGTCAGTCACTTCTGAGGGACGATTTTCAGGCCGATATGGGAACTTAAGAAAAACCTCCCCGAAGTGTCGCGATGTCAGAATGCAAGGCCACGCCGGGACCCTGCTGTCCGTGCCCCGCACGAAGTTGCAGCTACAAACTCGGGATCAGCCTGCACGCAGCAGAGCAAAGCAGGAGCTCAGGAGAGTGGAGACGCACGAGCAGCTGGGAACTCCATCCAGCCTTCACTTCACCCGGCTCTCCCCGTGCACACACAAAAGAACTAATAGGGCAGGAGGGGCTGAGCTGTCAGGAGCCCGGTTGACCCCAAATCTAGCACAAACCCATATCAGCACGGTGGGGTAAGCCGGGGGGCACCTCCCGGCGCGGGGAGCGCTGACAGCCCCCTGGACGTCCCAGGGCTGAGATTTGGGGGCTGAGATTTCAGAGCTGAGGTTTCAGGGCTGAGGTTTCGGCCGGGCAGAGGCACTGCCAGACCGCAGCGACCTCAGCCCCCGTCCCCCCCACCCCCCCACCCCGAGGCTCACTCACGGATCTTGACTTTGCGGTGGTCGAGGCGGGCGAGCAGCGCCTCGAGGGCGCCCAGGCGGCGCTGGAGCCGGGCGTTGCGGTGGCACAGCGAGTCCGCCTCGCTCAGGATCCCTCCGAAGATGTCCCCGGCGCAGCGGGAGAGGTCGGAGAGCTGCATGAGCAGCGACACCAGCGCGTAGGAGCTGACCTGCTCCAGCGCCCCGAAGAGCGGCACCGCGCCCCGGCGGCCCCGGCCGCCCCCCTCGGCAGCCCCGGGGGGGTCCCCCGGCCCCGGGCCGCCCCGCTCGGCGCCGTCGCCGCCGGCCTCCTCCAACCTGCACAGCTTCAGCGGCTCCAGGGTCCGCAGGGGGAACGGCATCGCGGCCGGGGGGGGCGGCGGGCAAAGCAGCGGGGAAGCTGGGGGGGGGGGGGGGCGGGGGGGAAGGAGAAAGAAGCGTCCCCGGCGCCGAGAGCCTCCCGAAAAAGTTCCGAAAAAGAGGAGAGGGAGGGAAGGAGGGAGGGAGGGAAGGAGGGAGGACGACAACAACAACAAATGAATCAGGGCGGGCGCGCTACGCCAGCCGGGGCCGGCGGGGAGCCGGAGCCGCCCCGGCGCAGGGGGAGCCCCGCACGGAGCCCATGTGCGGGGGCTGCCGGCACCGCACCGCCCCGGCGGCGGGGAGAGACCCCGAGCAGCCGCGCTGCCCGGCGGCAGGGAGACAGGAAAGGGCCCGGGGCTGTCCCCCCCGAAAGTGGAGATCGGGGCGGGAGGAGGAAGCGTGGGAGGGGGGGCGAAGAGCCCTGGATGCGGCCACAAAGGAGGGAAAGCGGCCGGAGAGAAAGAGAGGGAGGGGAGGAGGAAGAGGAGGAGGAGGAGGAGGAGGAGGGGAGAGAAAAGCCCGGAGCAACCCCACCTGGGGAACCCCGGCGCCGCTGCAGGCACTTTTCTGAGCGCACCAAACTCCCGACCCGGAAAGCGAGAGCTGGGGAGAGAGGAGGGGAGAGGGGGGGAGCAGCCTCCGCCAACCTGGGAAAAGCACAAGAGGCCGCCGCCTACCTGCGGCTCCCCGAACTGGAGCCTCCGCCACAGCCTCACCCTTCCCGGGCGGCCGGCGCCGAGGCTGCGGCCCGGCCCCGCTGCCCTCGGCCCCGCGGGGCTCCCCGGGGGGGCCGCGGCCGCCGCCCCCTGCCCCGAGCCCGGTGCGAGAGGGGGGAGCCGGGGCCGGGCCCTGCCCCGCCGCGGGACGGCCTGGGGAGGGCTGAAGCCAAACCCAGGCCTGGGAAGCCCCCGCGCCCTGCCCCTGGAAGAGGCGATCACAGGATGGTTTGGGTCGGAGGGGACCTTAAAGACCATCCAGTGCCGACCCCCTGCCCTGGGCAGGGACACCTCCCACCAGACCAGGTTGCCCAAAGCCCCATCCAGCCCGGCCTTGAACACCTCCAGGGATGGGGTGATGGGCTCTGCATTGGGTGGTCGCTCCCATGGGCTGCTCCCCCAGAACCAATTTAGCCTACGAGCGACTGTTGACAGCTGCTATGTCATTTTAATTGGGCACTGGGCTGCTGGCTCCACTCCTGATGTATGATAAAGAGAAGAACGTGGTCTCACGCTGTTTGCGAAAAGGGCTCTGGGGAAAAGCAGTTGTGTGGCCCTTTCGGCCCCATGGCCAACTCCATTCCCTCCGCAGCTGATGCATCAGTGTGATGAAAGAAACGGAACCAGGCGGAGAAGGGATCCTGGGACGGATCCAGTGCGCCCTTTGTTTGCATCTTGGGGCTGCATAACTGAGAACAAAATACTCTGAATGACAGTAATTCTCATACACAGTTTTAGCCTTTGTTGCCTGAGGGAAATGGGAAGTAAACAATTCCATGGGTAATTTTTCAGAAGCTCCTTGGTGCATGGAGGAGTTTGGGGGCAAGGCCGCAGACAGTTGAGTACAAAGCAAAGACTCGGTGGCATTCTACAGGAAATGCTTTTAGGGGTGATACTCATATGCAAAAACTGCAAGTCACTAATTCTTCTCATCTACGAAGCATGAAAAGGCTTTCGTCTTCAAGTTTTCCTTGAAAGAACAACAACAAAAGCAACACAATCTGGTGTTTTAAAGAACAAAAACACCTTTCTTCAGACCTCAGTCCAAACAAGTTACCAATGGACAGCTTCGGAAGACTTTTGCTGCTTTTCTGTTACGGGCAGTACAGCTGGGTGCCTGTGTGCCGTATTTGTAGAAATGATGAGAAGAACATGGTGCAAACAGGCCGAATGGTGTTTAAGCAAGGACTAAACACAAAAGGAATCCCAAGCAATAATCTTACGACAGCAAAGCTGTCGGTATTGATTAGCAAAAGATAGAAAGCAGTCATTCTCTCATATTAAATTCTTCTGGTTTTATTTTGGGACATAATGTCTTCATTAGTTCTTAGACATATTTGTTTGGAATAGTCATTTGATAAAAACCTGTTCACCAGGCTGTTTGAATTGAGACGAGTGCATCCTCGTATCTGTCTTGTTTAAACTACACAAGGATCGAGGGAAGCCAACTATCAGGTGGGCTAAATGGAAAACACAGCAGGAAGAAAACAAGCAGAGAACTCAGTTCAGGTGTCAGCTGAAGACAACCCACAGCAACATACCTGCTGGGGCTTAGCATAAAGCTGTGTTTGCTTGGCTGGAAATTACTCATTTTTATTGTGAAGATTTGGCAATAGGTAGCTTTAAAAGGTAAATTTATGACTCTGATATCCTTTCCTACAAAAGAAAATTCATATCAAGATTCTGATTCAGCAAATACTTTTGCATGTTCTATCTCTAAGCAGGAAAAATAGATCAGATTTTAACCCAATAGTGAATAATATCAATAAGCCAAAACTTTGAGCAACACCTAAATGCAGTAAAGATCCTCGGCTGCTGTGAATGAGCACAATTTCACTCTCAGGGAAGCCTGCTTTACTGACGTCAATGATGCCTATGTCTGCAGAGTGTAAAATGAACCACCGTGACATCCCAAGTGCTGGTGGTGGGATAATGTCTCAGAAAAGAAGGTCTGGTTAGGACTGACAGTTAAACCAAGTTAAGAAATAAAACCAAATTTAAAAAGCACTGGCATTTTGTAAAAAAAAAAAAAAAAAAAAAAAAAAAAAAAAAAAAAAAAAAAAAAAAAAAAGTTATACGTTTATTCCAGAATGATACTTTTTTAATTTTTTTTTTCATTAATTTGCTTGGTTATCTTTTCCTGGGATGTGATGTTACTGTACTGAAAAAATCAGAAAATAAATAAATAAATAAATAAACCACAAGTTTGAAAAAATGTAAATACTGAGTGACAGAGATATGAATACCAATTAACTGAAGCCAGTAAAAGATGCTCTCCACATGCAAAGGAAGGGATATAAGAAGGGAGAAGGAGCTTCAGAGCTTAAGCAGGTGGAGATTTAAAGTATTCATCGTGCTAGGAAGGAAGCTTTTTCAATTTCTAAGTCCAGTGGAAATACAGACCTTCATCGAGACTCCCCCAGATACCCATGAGGATTGTCTGCTTCACGCGGTTGTGGCTGGAAAGCATTCAGCACGGAGAGGATGCTTGTGCCCCTTCCCATGCTGCTGCCGCAGCGCTTCCCCTTGCTGCCGGAGCGGGGGCTGCGAGCTGCTCCCCCAGCTCTTGCACGGGCAGGTGCCCGCAGTGAGGAGTGGGAGACGTTCTGGGAAGGGGAACAGAGCTTGGAAAGGAGGAGATGCGAGGGAGGAGGGACAGCAGAAACTTGCACTAAATCTTTTTCAATTCAATATGGATTTCATTTTCAGTGCTAGCACTGGAAAGTTCATTAGATCTGAATTATAGCTGTCTACCTGCAGGACTTTAAGCCTGGAGTTAAATTACCAAATTAAGTGTTTAGTAACTTTCATGTGCTATTTCAAGAAACAGAAGGCAAGCCTTGTGGAAGTTACTCATCGCCTGCTGCGGGGGAACACCGCCCTGCCCTCTGCTCGCTTCTGCAATCCCTCTGGGCTCCCAGAAGAGCAGCAGTGCAAGAACCATGCGGCCAACCATTAAACATCGGGCAGCTCTTCCTGAAATTGTAGTTACATGGTAGTGTAGATGTGGTCATCTGGGATCACTGGGCTCATCTATTGTAGCTGAGCCCACAGATTCAAGCTACCTGCCTACGTGTGCCAGCAAAACCCAACCAAGTCAATATGAAGAAGCACACAACAGTGTAGCTTGGGAGGAGGTGGGGTGTTTCTTGGTTGCTTCCAGAGCGGTGCTAAAGTTCTGCTTTGTAATTTCAAAAGCAAGCTCAATGTTCTGGGCACATAGTCAGCTTCTGTATTTTTGAGTTACTTTGGCTGTTGTGATGTAGAGGTTTGGTGAAGGCTTAAAATAGAGGCAATTCTGCAAGAGAAGGATGTTTTCTGGTATTTTATTCTTTCCTGGTTAACCAAAAGTATGTGGATGTTCCCAGTCTTGCTGGGCACTGGACTCTTTCAATCATCATACATTTCATTGCTGTCTCCAACAGAAAACCTCCTTCAAAGAACCCCGCAAGAGATAGCAGAAAATGGGAGTAAATCTGACTCCTGAAGAAGTCAAATGGCCTCAGAATTTTACCCGTGTTTCTTTGTGATCCGTCTCTCATGACTGCATACATTTTATGCTGTATATAAATCCTACCCAATAATCAAATTAATCACCACAGAAGAATGAGAGCTGTTTTGCCGGGTTTCTGTAAACTCACATGCCACTACTTTAGGCTGAAGGCCATCTTTGGTGGACAATGCAGCAGAATTTCCAAGCACAACTTTTCTTCCAGCTTACAAGGGGCCGGAACAGGTATTTTTGCTTACTGCAATCCTTACCCAGCAGATCCCCCCAAATTCCCTCCTTGTCCCAAAGCAGAATCTTCAACTAATAATTTCTCTGGTGACAACAGGCATTTCTCTGATCGGGTTGCTTACAAAGTCCTGTCTCCCTGAGCAGGGTTTCCTGTGACCGTATCCTCGTTCATCGACAAACTTCTGTCCACCCCGAGCTTTCCTTTTCTGGCGTATCCCTGGGGCAACTCCCTGCTTGAAGCCTGGAGCTGAGCTCCCTTTTCTACTTATTTCTGTAATATTTTTGCTCATTTCTTTCACCATATTATCTTCACCATTAAACAAAGGCAGCAGTGTAACTTCAACACCTTCATTCCTGCTATTCTCACTACTTAGCAGATGTATCCACGCCTTCATAGTAGAAGAGTTTAATAATTACTGGAGTGCTATCTTAAAGGGTAGTAGTTTTGTGCACCTGTCCCTGCTCTCTTTTCTCAGCCCTAGCATTAAGCTAAGACTAATTCTCCAAGTCTGTCCAGCCTGTGGTTTAGTTGTTCTGCCAGCTGGTCCCTGAGATTTTCAGACCTACAGCGCTCCTCATATCTACACAAGTGCAAGAGTCAGCACGCTGTGTTCTGCCAGCTTAAAAACTCTCAAACCCATTCTCATTTTTCTATCTTTACACAGCTGCCTTTGGATAAAAGAAAGCCATGCTAGCAGTGGGGCAGTGGAACAATCAAAGCTAAGTGCAGTAGGAATGATACCATGGAGGAAGCAGTAGTTGTGATGGTGCAAGGATATGATTCAGCACCAGCCAGATGCAAGCTCTGCAAGCATCTGAAGACCGCAGTGTAAAACTGCTGCAGTTCAGCTGCATAAAATGAGTCTCTTGATGTGCCGTGAAGAACTTGCAGGAAAATCTGCTATCACTATCTGCTCTTCAAGCCACAACAGTATGTAGCATCATTCTCGGGGGAGCAGAATGGTGGGGAAAAATCTAGGCTGTGAATAGAAAAAACATGCAAGAAATCGCAGAGTCTATGAAAACATAAGCATAGTCTTAGAGCTACCTCAGATCTCAGAGCACATAGTGATCATCAGAGACTTCTGGTCCCTGTGTTCAAGGGACTACAGTGCAAAGAGAAGACTGCCAGCCACCCTGATTGGGTGGCACTCAGAAACAACTCTCCTCTAGGACCCCAGTTCTTGGAAAATGGAAACAGGCCCAAGCTGAGTCTTCTTCTAGAGAAACCAAGTTGCTGAGTGATTATCTCCACGGATTGGTAGTACTACTCCTAGAGTTGCCATACCAGTTTTCTTCATTTGGTTAAGGCATTTCTGTGTCTTTTAACAAAGTGCATTCCTCACTTCCACTTCCTCCGTGGCAGAAAAAAACCCTTCTGTTCTAAAGGAACTTACTTCTTTTTTAACTGATCAAGTGTGTAGGTTTCTGCTTAACAAGGACTTAAGTCATCCAAATACCGTGTATAATTACAAATTATTACCAAGTTAGTTACATAGCTGCAAACATGTGTACAGCAACTGACTGTAGGACAGGAATATGGGTATCATTATTTGTGAAAGAAAAACTTCATCTGGAAAAGCAAAGGCTGGAGGAATTATCAGCTGAAAATCAGACTCAACATATGGAGATATCATAAATGCTGAGCAAAGTCTTTTGCTGCCATCCCTAGCTTAATGAGAACAGTTTGTGTTGAAAGCTTTTGTAAATTCCATATGAAATTTTTATTTATCTTAGACACTGACCACATTTGTGTCTTCGCTAATTGTGTTACATGTGGTCTCCTTTGAAGCAATTGCACAGTTTACATTTTGATTCATTAGCTAAATATTGGAACAAAAATAATAATTAAAAAGACAAAACAACAAAAAAAAATAAAAAACAACTAAAACAGTTTCAAAAACAATTCAGTCAAATAAGTCTTGAAAGTGTATTCTTTTAACAGGGCTGATTATGTTCTCAGATGAACGCCTCAGGACTCAGAGCAAACAATGCATCTGATGGATGGGAGCCTCTTCAGTTGCTCCCCGAACGTGCAGACTGTGCTGTTCACTAAAGCAGAACTCAGCTTCTCCTTTGGTACCAGCTTCCCACAATCAGTCACTGCATTTACAGCAAAATACTTTTGACTATATTTATAATATTTCTTTAGAAATAAGCATCCTTGCTTCACTTCAGTTGACGAACACAGACCAGTGTGTGCCAGTCAGTCACAAATGATTTTTGATACATTGCAGTGGTTCCTGCCTCATTAACACTGGAAAAATGCAGAACGTGATAAACCGCCTACCAGCCGATGCAGATTTTCCCACTCTCTTCCTTGCAACTGAACACAGTTTGTCACTGTGGTCTGCAACATGGATGAAGCCGCCACCGGGGAAATTGCTGTATGCAGCAATCTGCAGCAGACTCTCCCGCTGCCTAAACTCACCCCTCCGTTTTTAAAAAGCACAGGGTACATCTTGAACCTTTCCTATAAAATAACATTAAACAAAAAAAAGAAAAGATAAAATATTTCCTGAACATAGTTAGCATATTATTCGTGTTTTGGATATTTACAGTACGTTTTCTTTGTTATATACCAGGAAATAAAAATACGTTTGACTTTGAGCTGACTTTTAAGAATATTCATTTGGGAAGAAACTACCACTGTGGTAGATCATTAAAAGATTTCTAGATGCCTTGTTTAAGTTCCTTTGCATAATTTCACCTACCTGATGATTGGTTGGGATGATATTCAGTGAGTTCATGCTACAAAGCTCAACGTTTCTGTTTATATACTCAGTGTCAGAGACTGGAATATTGCCAATAAATAAAGACTAGTAAAATATTTTTCAATTACAAAATAATAACTTGGAGGACTGACAGTAAGGGAAAAGCTCTTTTAAGGCTATCTAAATATTACACTGAGTAGCAAAGTACTGGAGTTACTGGAGTAGCATTTGAGGAGTTATATGCCTCCAAATTAGGTAACAAAGTGATACCTATGATTGCTGGCACATTTGTACTTTTTACTACCTGTGTGGTCGTTGCTCCACTGCTTTATAACAAGTATAAATTATCTGAACTTTGAGTGTTGCAGAAACATTATTATTAAAATTTCTAACTTGTACAAACAAAAACTTATATTAAATTTAAAATAAAATGAAAGTGCTATTAGAAAACGTAAAGGAAATCGGAAGTTTTAGCATATACTGGTATCTGAATATTTCCCAAAAGTTTGTGGGTACCAAATATGTGATTATGCAATCACTGTAATAAATGCAGCTGTGTTTATTTTATTGCATAGATCAGACAAACTGTACAAGCTAAGCATGAGCATGTTGTTCATAAATCAGTAAGAAATGTAGCACAGTATGCAAGATTTACTTAGACCTTCTTTCTATTCCAAGTGTTTTCAAACTTGGCAGAGTACACATTCCTTGGAGGACTATGAATATGCCAATTTTTAAGCATTTCTGGCAAAATAATTTTTTAGTTAGTTCAAGAAAAAAACATATAAACACTTTGCTTAATAATGTTGGAAACAAGTTTTAAATGCAGTGAAATGTACCTTAAGAAGTTCTGTTTGGCTTTTCTTCTCGTGGGGTGAAAGAAAGTATAAAGAATTTCAGCCCAAGGAATAGTTTGTTTAGAAGAAAAAAAAAAAAAAAAAGAAAAAGCTGATTGTATTTGAGTCTCCTTCCAGGAGCCTCCCTTATGGTCTCTTTCAGAAACGTTTGCAGATTTAATCCCTAGTTGTACATACAGAGAAAAAACTTAAAACACTCTTTCACAATGATGCCACTTTGGTTCTTTAACATGTTAATATTTTTATGCTTTATATTTAATGACAGTTATAACTACAGTTTTGAACACTAATAAACTTATTGTGATCCACAACCAAAACTTGTAAATGCATACAGTGAGTTATTTGACATTGAAGACTCTAATTTTTAAGTAACTAAGCTTTCTCTATAGTTGTTGCTTTTAACATACTTTGATAAGGAGTTTTCATTTAAACCCATTTTTCTACTAAGATTAATTGAGGAAAATCTTAAAATTCTTCTCATTAATATCAACTGTACCAAACTATAATTAACTATTAGGCTACATACAACTGCATTCACTGGAATAGTCCTACTCTCATCATGTCCATTGTATTCCAACATGTATTTAAGTCATCTTAAATGCTTTGTGACCAAGACTGTCCTTATTATAAATGAATACGGTGCACACAGTCACAGGCGTTCAGTTCGGACTTGAGACCTCTTGCTGCTATTTTCATGTAGTATTTCCGATGTAAAGGAAAATGCTTTAAATATTTAACTTCTCCTTCCCTAATTACAGTTACTGGAGCAAAATCATGTTAAAAAGAAAACTCCAGTATACTGCTTAGTGTATGCATTGCTTAGAAACAGTTTTCTATGCAAATATTTGTGTGCATTTATTCTCTTAGAAAAGAGATTTTTGCTTATTTTGAGTTCTGCATTTGTATATGCCTAAGAAAACAAAGTCTGAAATTACATACATGACTTCTGATGTCTGTCTGGTGGTCTGGAAGACTTCACGTAGTCAGTGGAACTTTTCAGCAATATTTCTTCTAGCCTGGAAAAAAAATGGTCATTTGACACTCTTAAGACATTATAGTGATTGTACTTATACTGAGCCACCAAGATCTAGAAGGGGAAGGGAATTCATTTTAAGATGTAACACAAGAAGTAACTAGAGGCCAGCTACACGTCTGACCAGAAACAATTGCAGACTGCAAATAACTCATTGTCCAACTTTGATATTAAGATAACAATCTGAGTTTGGAAGTGATCTTTCATGCTCTCAATGTGCATTCAGTGAAGGAATTCTGCTTTCTTGCCTTCAAAGTTCTTTTCAGACATAATCTTCACAAATCTCACTTAAAAATTGGACTTTATTGAGTTGAATCAAATTTTCTAAACGAGGCCTATGATTTTGCATATCAAATTTTCCATTTAAAAAAGTGTGTCTCAAGAAGAAACTGATAACTTTGCTTGGTTCTCATTTATGTCAAAAGATCTGTCAACAAATTAACCTACAAATTCTTTCCAGTAACCTACAAAGTCATCCTTGACCATGGTGCCCACAGAACCTTAGACAAAATTTACTGCTATGCTAAAACCTTGGCGGATCGTATAGATCCAGGTTGTCTATTTCCCCTTTTCCCATCTTCTTTTTTCTCTTTTGTCTTTTATCCACCTGCTGTACAACCTTTGTAACAGGAATTGCCTTTATGTGCTCCCGAGTTTGTACAGAGTTTGGTACCTTGGGATTATTGGCTATGACTGAAGATTCAGAGGTGTGTGCGGATGACAACACAGATGACAAACAATGGCTTATGTCCATAAGCCTTTTTTTGTTCACACTAGAGGTGAGGCTGAAATTGCTTTGAAAAGTTAATATTTATTTACTGGACCTTCCCTGACACCCCTAGGTTACACTGTACTAGCAATTGTGCTCAGTGGCATTTCATAGAGGGAACACGAATAGTAGTTTATCCTACTGTCATGCGGTGTAAACAATGGAAAATAAATAAAACATTTTTTGTAGGCACTTAGCCAAGCTATGAAAACAATGGAGCAAGTATTTTATTTCAATTGTTACCTTAAGACTTTTTTTTTTCTGTCTTGCTCCATTACAATCATCTTATGATAAATTACTGAACAGTACAAAAAGCAGGCTACAGAAAACAAAAGATGCACTTTGGTTCTTTGTGATATGAGCTGCGTGTTCTATCTTGTTGTGCTGAATTAATCATAAACAACATTCAATATTTAAACAATATTTCAATATTTAAAATGGGGAAAGAGCAGGTGCCTGCCAAGTACAAGTGTTATGAATTTAATGTTAAATAAAATGCAATAATCCTTTCCATGTATCATTTCCAAAACACAGCCTGCAGTATGTCCCCAGTTGTACATGAGGAAAGCCTTCCATCAAGTGTTTTCTGATCTGCTCTTGGAGAGTTCAGTTTTGCTGACCTTAATGGAATTCATGTAAATACCATGTTGCAGATCTTGGAGTGTTTGTAAACATGGTTACAGTTACAATGAGAGGTAAAATAAGCACTTGCAAAAATAAGTCAGCAGTTTGCCCAAGGATGATGGACTTGCCCTAGGTTTATTCTGATTTATTTTAAAAGTATATATAAAATCCATCCTTGTCTAATATTCAACATGCAAGCATTTCCAAGCTTTTTCTCAAGTCTATCAGTGGGTCATTTGTATCCTGTGAGAAAGACTATTTATCATAAAGTATTTTGAAAAGTGAGCAAGCAAGACAGGGACAGAGAAGGAGATTAGCGATCCTCCTGTGCAAAAAGTCTTTTCCCTACCTGCTTTCATTCCACGACATTCCCTTTAGGTGTCTCACAGCCTTATCCTTCAAAAAACCCTACTCTTCTTACAACATGCCAGTCTTCAGAGACATGGAATATGTTTAAAAATAATTCAAAATGAGAATGTATTACACACTAGTGAACCGCCAATGCATTTATCACTAATCCTAGTTTTACATCCCTCACAGAATCAAAAAAATTGCATTAAATTTGGGATTATATCTGAAGTACTGGTTGTGCTGATAGATCCGATGAGAGACTCTCCCTTTTCAGCTGGAGTACTGGGGAGCACTAGTATTGAAGAAAATAATTTACAGTCCCAAAGTGCTTTTACCTCAGAGGATCTTACTGCACGTTACACATATTTAAACCAAATACGTAGAGGAGGGCAAATGCAGCTGTACAATGGCTTTGATATCTATTCAACAAACACTTAATATGTAGAAAATTAGCATGTTTTTACATAACTAAAAATTCTGTCATGGTATATACCTAGAGGGTGATCAAATCGAAGTTGTATAAGGAAAAACATCTTCACTAGAACTGTAGAGCAGTACTGGAACACGGATCACCTGTTGAAGGTTTTGAGACAAATCCACATATGACCTGATGTGACAATAACCCTGGTCTGAAAAATATGCTGTACCACAGGATTTTTGTGCAGTCTCTGTCCTTGGAGGATTTCAGGATAGGCTGGATAAAACCCTGGGTAACCTGGTCTGAGCTCACAGCCCCTACTTCGGCTTGGAGACCTCATGAAGTTCTTTCCAACCTGAAGCATCCTATGATGCCATTTCCATGATTCTGTGAGTATTAAATCCAGACTAAGCAGGGAACATATTCATTATATTTTTTTCAACATCAATTTCCTGACATATAAAAGAAGGAAACTCCTTCTCCTCCAAAAAGATACACTACATTGCCACCTACCTGCATCGTCAGCTAGCATAAAACTGTTAGCTCTTCTACAGAGACCTCTGGCATTTGAACTAATGAAGGATCTGATATCTACACTAGCATCGTGAATGGGAAACCACTGGACAGGAATGAGATACTACCAGTGACTATCACAGATAGATTGCAGGACTTGGGAACCCAGGATTAGTTTCCAGGCTTTTTTTTTAGAGATGTTCTAACCTGGAAAACCTGGAAAGAATGTTAGTGGTCTCTTTTTCTTCCCTTCATCACCCCACCTCTGCTCTGAAGATTCCAGCAGTAGCTCCAGTTGCACCAAATATAAGATGTCACCTTCTCTTTTTATCATTATCTGTTTAAAATACAGAACTGAGAGTTATTTGCTGTTGCTGCTTCCCTTTGTGGATGCCACAGGCAAGCAAACTTCAGCAGCAATCACACTTCTGGTGTATTTTAGAACCACTTTTGGTTAACTTCAGCACTTAAAAATGACTTCTTCTAAATTCAAGGAAGAATGCTCACTATTTGAATTTGGCAACAGGCAGTTGTTCCTATTCAGTCTAAAGGGGTGTCTTGGGAAAGAAAGCTGGGAGTTTCCAGAGGCCCAGAGAACTCTTCAGAAAAATACCGAGGCCCATAAGACTTTGGGAGACAAAGTCTGGAGAGTATGAGGGAAAGGAATGTTTTCACAACTCAAAATAATGGGGGGAAAGTTCTGGTGTTTAGAAAGGAAGACAGACTTCCTTTGCCCAGGAGATTTAGCTGTGAAGTTTTGGGAGTCTCCTAAGATGGGTAGGTTAAAGCAGAAGAAATGGAACTGGAATATGAACATCTGACAATGCTTGGTTAATGACCTCTGTGTGCAGCCTTGGAACTGAACATTATGAATCCTTTTTTTTTCTTAACAGTCTAGGAGTTATGCAAGCAAAATTCCCCAAATAACTGGAAAACAGGAGCATGAAAAAAGAAGCATTAAGTTACAACGTTGCCATGTATCACTGCTAGATCCGTCTCCCAAATGATCAATTTTCAGTAAGTAAAGACCTTCCTATCTCTTGTACATCTTTCAGAATAGAATCCAGAGCTGGGTAGAAAGATTACATTTCATGACCAAGCCTATGTCTATAAAGATAACAAGTAATCAAGCACTAGTATTTGTTAGCAATTTGAAAAGGCAACTGGTGTCAGGGAGCAGTGAGGCCGGGCTGCTCCCCAGGAGAAGGGCCCTGCGTAGGTCGTGCCCTCAGCGACACGGCACCATCCCAAGGGGTCTGAGCATGGCGGGCAGAGCCAGGTGCCTGTCACAGGGCCCATCGACAGCCCCAGGCACAGCAAGCCCTGAACCAGGACCAGGGAACCCAGTGAGGAGCAGCAGGGTCAGGGCTGGAGACAAGGCCCCAGCATACACCCGAGGGGTCCATCCAGGAGCTGGAGAGAGAGCTGGAGGCTGGCACCCTTACGGCGTAGCTCAGAGAGGGACTGAAGGCCCCAGCTGACCTGAAATGGGGCTCCTGGGCCCATGGGCAGTGAGGTGGGAGGTCCAAGGTAGGGCTGGTCAGGGCCATTCAGGCCTATTGGTGTCCTGGAGTCCTTGGCAGCGTAACATTGCGATGTGCTCAGAAACTGCATCTGAATCACGAACCTGCTGAAGACTCTAAAGTGCACAGAAGCAACATCATACGTGTTTGCCAGCTTCTCATAGTTTTTGCAGGCTTTTGCAACTGGCTGCTTTGGAGTTAGGACACTGGGCTATACAGACCTTTGCTCTGACTGACACAGCTGCCATTATAGCTGGTGGCATTCAGCAAAGCCGCCAGGATGAGCAGAATCAACTTTCATTCCCAGAGAGCTCCTAGGACCTGGGGAGATCACAACAGTCTTTGAGGGACTATAAAAGCAAGGGGACAAAGCAGGGCTGGAGAGGAGAACTGAGGATATACCTAGACAAAGAGAAGGAACAAAGAGGGGCACAACTAGCACAGGTATCTCCAGAAGTGAGGAAGGCTGGAGCAAAACTGGCTAAGGAAGCCTCTGGAGAACATTACCAGGGAACTAAAGAGGTTGGTACACTGTAGGACACTGCGTCAAACTGAAAGGAAAGGAATAGCTTCGAGCCTCAGAGGCAGCTTACCTCTAACCTAAAAGACTCTGTTTTCCACGTGGTTCTGCTAGCGTCTTCTGTTCTTCCTCTTTCCTCTCGTTGTTACTGCACTGTGGCTGCCTGAATCACCTTGCTGCTGGCCCGAGGAGGTTGTTTATTCAACACATACATCCTGGCAAAATATTTTTATTTTATTTTATTTTATTTTATTTTATTTTATTTTATTTTATTTTATTTTATTTTTTTTTTAAGCAGGTCACATATTTAATGTTTTGGTAACTAACGAAGTGTTGAATTTTGTTTATTTATTTATTTATTTTCAGTAAGCTAACATTGGCTTACACACACCATATTCGTGGAGGTTTTAAACTCCTTGTTCTCTGGTGTAACAGTTTTGACTTCAGAGGGACCATTCATGTCTGAGATGCAGGAGCTGATCAGTAATAATACAGAAGTCTAAATATTTATCTACGCTAATATTAGTTCATTTAGATAGGCAGATCATAGTGTGGAGAGAGAGAGAGAGAGAGAATATAAATACACATGTTGACACTTTTTCAGTGACATTTCTTGAGGGCATATCTGTCATCATTCTGTAAAGCAGAAAAAATGCATGCCTAACCCACGATTCTACATCTGTATTATTTCCATTGTTAATTCATTTTCTTTATATATCATTTCAACTTTGCTGCACTATCAGCAGCTTAGCTGGCTGATAAATACAGACACACTTCGCTATGCTGCTCATCTTAAAAAAAGAAATAAGTACTTTACTTCACATGAACAGGTATGTCCCATACTGTGGTGTGGGCTTTTTTTCTTTCTTTCTTTTTTTTTTTTTTTTTTGGAAGGCAACACTACAGCAATGTCATGTTTCCAAGAGTACAAGGTACAACCCTGTGAAATACACCTGAGATTAATTATATCAGCCAAAGAACAAGAGGCTTTCATCACTTTCTTGGAAGCCTCTAGAACCTACTTGCCACCTCATGTTAACTGAATAGGGCTTTCAAAAAGAGGAATCTGTCTTTATTTGCATGCATATCTCAATACAAAATACATACTTATTTCTTTGAAGTTCTTCTTCAAAGCATCCTCAAAGGTGGGCCTCTAGTTTGCAAGGAGATATATATGTAAATAAAATCAGATTCGATTAACTTTTTAATTTGCTTCTTTAATATTAAAATTGTTCCTACTAAAACATTTACCCTTGGATTGCTTAAGTCAACAAGTACATGCATACGCTACCATTGCAATGTTTGCTGGTGTTGTCAGAAAGAAAAAAAAAAGAAAAAAAAGCCTTATATAGGAAGAAAAGGCATTTTCCAAACTGCGAATCATTACCACAATACAAAATTATGCAAAAGCTCAGCTAAATGGAGACAATCCAAAACATACTTTTTTTTTTTTTTTCCCCTCCTGGTGAGTGTATGATATCATTATTTGATTCCAGACAACAGTGTTATCTGCAATAGGATTTGTAGTATCAAATCATGACCACACTACCTTTGATTCTTTGCTCTTAACTTATTATTATCTTTCATAAGAAATTAATTAGTCGCTATAAAATTACTTTCACTATGAAAACATACAATAAGGTCTGATGCTTTCCCACTTATCTGCCCCTGTAGGCTCCAATAAATCAGATATAGAAGTGAGTAACAGACATTTTAATAATATTCTAATATCAGGCAGTGTGCAGTGATAACAAATGCTTTTTGTTAATATATAATATATAATACATAATTAAATGTTATAGTAAAACATTACCCGCATGCTAAAACTTATTGTAGGTCTTTCCTGGGGTGTCCTAGGGAAATCACACACTGTGCATATTCTGTTTTTATAAGAATAACTACGTATGTATTTGATCCCTCATACTGAGAGACGAAATTGCAGCAGGATTGATAGTGGAATCTAAATGCTTTCCGAATATAAAAGTAATTTTATTTTAAAAAATGTTTACATTTGTCACGGAAAGAATTTCCCTTTATTTGAAACAAACCAACAAACAAAATGTTCTATTTCAACTGCTTTGGAAGGAAGGAAGAATTCCTAGTCACCTTGCAACCTAACGGTCAAGCCTCTTTGCTTCGTTCTGCACACACAGACCACCAATAATCACAGGAAAAAAAGCCCTCTCTATACAAGCTGCAAGGAGGATACATTTACTTGCTTACACAGTGTGTGAGAAATGAGATAGATGAATACCAGCTCTTCAGAAGTTACTTAATAGAAACTTAATATAAACAGTATTTATTGTATAGAAATCTCCCAAATACCTGCAAAAATGTTTCTGCAAAACTTGCTTATTTCCAGTTTTGCAGGCCTCATATATATGTATATGGGTGAATGAGGATTCTACTCATGCAGCTCTGTGGATGAGAGTTTGTGACTGGCTTAGAGCTTACATGAATTTTGCCAGCTCTTGTCTACTTGGATATCAGAAAACTTTTGTATTAAGGAATCAAAAAGATAATAAATGGCTGTTTCTGTTTTTCTACCTTTCCCTTAAGTCTTTCACCACCACATTTTTGTTTAATGTATCTCCAGTGTTACAGAACCTTTTTTCTTTCACTTTTTTCCTCTTTCTTTTGTTTTATTTTTTCTTTTCCTTTCTCTTTTTTCTCTTTTTCTTTCACTTTTTTCCTTTCTCTTTCACGTCTTAATTTTCCTTTCTTTTTCTTTTTTCTTTCACTTTTTCCTTTCTCTTTCACATTTTACTTTTCCTTTCTCTTTTTCTTTTTTTCTTTCACTTTTTTCCTTTCTCTTTCACATTTTACTTTTCCTTTCTCTTTTTCTTTTTTCTTTCACTTTTTCCCTTTCTCTTTCACATTTTACTTTTCCTTTCTCTTTTTCTTTTTTCTTTCACTTTTTCCCTTTCTCTTTCACATTTTACTTTTCCTTTCTCTTTTTCTTTTTTCTTTCACTTTTTCCCTTTCTCTTTCACATTTTACTTTTCCTTTCTCTTTTTCTTTTTTCTTTCACTTTTTCCCTTTCTCTTTCACATTTTACTTTTCCTTTCTCTTTTTCTTTTTTCTTTCACTTTTTCCCTTTCTCTTTCACATTTTACTTTTCCTTTCTCTTTTTCTTTTTTCTTTCACTTTTTTCCTTTCTCTTTCACATTTTACTTTTCCTTTCTCTTTTTCTTTTTTCTTTCACTTTTTTCCTTTCTCTTTCACATTTTACTTTTCCTTTCTCTTTTTCTTTTTTCTTTCACTTTTTTCCTTTCTCTTTCACATTTTACTTTTCCTTTCTCTTTTTCTTCTTTCTTTCACTTTTTTCCTTTCTCTTTCACATTTTACTTTTCCTTTCTCTTTTTCTTTTTTTCTTCCACTTTTCTTTCTTTCATGTTTTACTTTTCCTTTCTCTTTTTCTTTTTTTCCTTTCACTTTTCCTTTTTTCGTTCTTTCACATTTTTCTTTTCCTTTCTTTTCTTTTTCTTTCACATTTTTCTTTCTTTTTCCTCATTTTCTTTCTCTCTTTTCCTCTTTCTCTTTCTTTCTTTCTTCTCACTTGTGCCTTTTCTTTTTTTTCCTACAAGACATATAGCTTTAGTGTAAAACCCCGTAGACTATATTCCCATATGTGAACTTTTAGTCTATTGGTGATGGTCTCTGGCACAGTTCTCTTGCAAGGAAATTGTTCAAAACCAATTGAGCACCTCAGACCCCAGCTGTATTTTGCTACCCAGAAATTACTTCCACTGCAGCTTAATGCCAGAGGGCATTTAGACACTGTCCTTCATCTGAGTGTAATTGCAAATGCAATCTCCCTTTGGCAGCACCACTTTACAGGCTCAAAGTGGCCACTGAGTCTCACAATTGAAACGCCTTATGAAAGTCCTGATGAAGCTCTGTTATGGCCCCTTAAATCTAATTCAAGATCCGGAAGAAGGCTCAGGATCAGTGTATAAACAGAGAATCATTTTTTGATATTAAAGAAGGTCCAGGCAGAGGTTGGGATACATCCTAACTGCGCACCTTTCAGGGTAATAGCACCTTTCTCGCAATAGCTTTATACTGAGACATACCATGGAAACATTCACGGAAACATACATACCATGTAAAGCTGCTGGCCGGTGCTTGCACTCTGGGTGTTGCAGCTCGTATCACCCTTCACTTGTGGTGCATAAGCTATATCTCAGTTTTCATCAGAAAACATACAGTTATGAGCGTGTTCTTAGGTGAAAACTAAAATCTCATTCCTAATAGAAGAAGTTCAAGTTGACAAGCACATAGTAGAGATAGTTGACAAGTTCATCTCTCTAGGAGAAGAACTACTCACATGGGAAAAACCAACCCCAGCTACAAGCCGTTACAATGAAGGATGGGCAAAGCATTCAAGTCATTAAAGTCATCAATGACAGGGGGCATGGAAGAGAAAGTGATTACTAGAAATGCAATTGTTTGAGTTCCTCTACAAGAGACAGAACCAGGAAATGCACTTTGGGGGACCGGAACTCGTTGGTTCCTATGGGTAGGTAGGCACGCCCCGCTGACGGTACCTGCCCTGAAACTTAAGCTCCTGCAAACCAGCTACTGGCGACTGCAACTGAGGTTGGAAAGGACAGAGATGCGTGAAGTTAACTTGGTATCAGGGTCCTCCTCAGACAGTTTAGATCAATAACTCCCCTGGGAACACCGATGGCAGGGATGAAGTTGTATGACAAAGCACGGATCTTTGCTTATCTGATCTCTTATTTACCCCTGATACTTAACAGAAAGCTGTAAAAGTGCAATTGAAAAGGTAAAAAAGTATCCAAGGGCTATGGAGGTGGAGAGCGCGAAGCGCTGCTGCCCTCTGGAGCACAGAGCCTGTCACCGACAAGGATTCGTGCAGCCCGCAGAGCTCCGGGCGTGCCGGGACGCCCCCGTTTGCAGTCCCGTATCTCCGCACGTGACAGCCCTGCGGGCAGGAGTACCGCCAAGGGGACACCGGGGGCTGTGGGACGGGCACCCCGAGCTCCCCACGGTGCCACCCGCTCCCACAGCCGGCACGGGGACCCCCCCGGCGCTGCTCCCACAGGCGGCCGCTCGGCCCAACGGCACCGCCCCAACGGCCGCCCCGCCCCGCCCCGCCCCCCCCCACCAGCCGTTAACGGCTGCGCGCCGCCATCTGCACGCGGGAGGCGGGGGGACGGGGGGACGGGGGAGCTCGCACGCATGCGCAGAGCCTCCTGCCGCGGGGGGTTCTGGGGATGGTAGTTGCTGTGCCCGCCAGGCGGAGGGGGCGGCGCCTCCCACAATGCCCCGCGCAGGGCGGGCCGGCCCCGCCTCCGGCTCCGCCCCTCCCCGCAGCCACGTGACCCGCGCGCCGGGCCCGAGCCGGCCGCTTCCGCGGGGGCGGGGTGAGGGCCGGCGGGGCCGGGGGTCCGCGCGCGCGGGGCAGGGGGCGGGGCCTGCGGCGGGGGGGCGGGGCCTGCGGCCCTATATAAGGGGCGGCGGCGGGGGGGGCGCGGCCGTTAGCGGGGATGGGGCGGCGGCGGCGGGCGGTGCCGGGGGGTGCCCGGGGGCCGGGCTCTGCCGCCCGGGGAGCCTGAAGCGGCGCCGCCGCGGCCCGGTGCGTGCCGTTATGGCCGGTGCCGGGGTGAGCGCGTGTCTCTGAGCGCGCTTTTCCCCTGTGGAGGCGGAGGCAAGCCGGAGGAGATGGAGGAGAGGAAAATCAAAAGGCGGAGCCCCAAGGCAGCCACCGCCCACCCCGCGCAGGCCGCCGGCTCCAAGAAGAGCGCGGTGCCCGTCAGCAAGAGCACGGCCTTCGGCAACCCCGCCCCGCAGCCCGCCGCGCAGAAACCCAAGCTGAAGAGGTGCGGGGGGGTGCGGGATGAGCTGCGGCAGTGTTCTCGTTTGGGGAGCGCTCGGTTCGGAGAGCGGCAGCGCCCGGGCGCGTTGCATGCGGAGGGGCAGCCAGCTCCTGGGAAAGCACCGTTTTGGAGCAGTCCGCGAGTTACTGGTGCTGCGTGGAGTTTGGATTGAGAACGTAAAACGTTTTTAGCAAGTTTAACGTTTGTTCAGGCATGGAGCGGTCCGTGCGGTATGCGTTGAGAGTACTGGCAGATTGCTTCTGATGTTGGGTTTTACAAAATTTGGAGGCTTTGAGAAGGAGCTCTAGGAAAACCCGTCTGAGGGGCAAGGGGATCTTCCTGGGTAGATGATAACGACCCATTTCCCACACATTACAGAGCATAGGCGGGTTTGACAGTGCGTGTGTATGACTTATGAGGGATTTTTCTGTCTTTTAAAGAGTTTGCTGATGGCTTTTGGGTGACTACATAGCCCGTGCCCTGTGTTCCTTTTGGGTAAGGACACACAGAGCAATCCAATACTTAGGTTATCAAGATGGCTATTACATACATGTTTTGTTTCTCACTATTAATAGGAAAGTAGATTGTTGGAATCCTTATTTTGCAATATTAAACTGTCAAGACCGTTTTTTATTCTTAAAGACAAGCTTGTGATCTATTAACTTGAAAGGAGTATTTGAAATATTTTTCATTTTATTTTCACAGCCCGGTTGTCAAATGATTCTATATCTCAGATTTTCAAAGGAAGTAATATATCGTTTTGTTTAACCATTTAATTTCTTCAGAGTAATAAAAGAGAAAGCCAAACCTCCAGGAGGCGAAGCAAAAGGGGCACAGGCAGCACCAATCCAGCACTCTTTTCTCACAGATGTATCAGATGTCCAGGAAATGGAAAGGGGACTTCTGAGCCTCCTGAATGACTTCCACTCTGGCAAACTTCAAGCATTTGGTAAATGTGTTTATCTGTACAGATGGTTGCTTTTTAAACTACCTGATGGTGACATCTGCAAACAAGTGTGCTATATTGACAGACTGCTGGTTTGTCTTATTAGTCTCTGCTGTATGAAATCAAGGTTAATAAGACTGAAAAGATCATACCATATTTTTTAAATGGTAATGCTGTTGTATGTTTGACTTTGAGATGATTCAAATGCCATTTGATTGTACCTTCCAACCAACATGACACGCCTAAGGCAGTACGAAGTCACCACACTTAAAGCCACTTTTGATACCTTCTACTAAGAAATCACTTTTTGGCACCTGATTTTACAGTGTATTAACACTTCATATGCTGTTGGTAATGACTCTTATGGAGTGAACTGTAACTCAATGCAAATTGCATTATGCTCATCATATTCTTATGTTAGCATCATATTTTATTATTCTTACTACTTCACAGTTGATGGAGCTTTCAAAAAGCCATGAGCAACTCTTCTACTTCATTTTTTTTCTGTATGCTTTTGCAAGTTTAGCATTAGGTCAGCATGTCACATTACCTCCACATTGATTTTATGTGAGAATATAGAAAACCTATAATATATAAAGAATCAGTTACGCTGAAAAAAAATCCCAAGATTAATCAAAATTAGAAGGTTTATTATGATCAGATTTAAAAAAAAATACAGGGATTGAAAGTCAAAATGAAGTCAGTAAATGTATAATCTTAAAGTATATCCAACGCTTATCAAAAAATCAGCACAACACCAACACCAGACAGAATGACTGAAATTTCAGTAGTGAAAAAGGAAGAAATCCTCTAGAAAACAAGTTAACTTTTAAACTTGATGCTTAAATTCATATTCTCTAATGTAAAAAACTATCTTCATGCTTTCAGTTGTTCCTTCCGGTTTCTTTCTCTAAAGCTGCTGTTTGTCCTTTTAGGAAATGAATGTTCCATAGAGCAAATGGAGCACGTGCGGAGTATGCAGGAGAAACTTGCTCGCCTCAATCTGGAGCTCTACGGGGAGCTGGAAGAACTCCCCGAAGATAAAAGAAAACTAGCCAGTGACTCCAACCTGGATAGGCTGCTATCAGATGTAAGTACAGGGAAGGCAGGAGACACAGTCCATGGACCTAGGCTTGTGATTAAAACACTGCTGGAGGGGTACTGATTCTGCGCAGACTGCAACCCATGACGAAACTTAGAGCTGAGGAAAACAGTTATGTAACAAGTAAAGACATCTTAGCTGCTTCATCTTGGTTTTGAGAAATACAGTACCTTGTTCTCTTCTTTTGTAGACTGCTGCTTGTTTTGGTGAGTGGAGCAGTCTAGCTGTAAACTGAGGGTGTAGGCGTTTTTAGAGACAGCCTATGGATCAGCTATGACCATTTTCCTGTGGAACTTCCTCTTTCATCTGTGGAAGATGACAAGGATTTTTGATCTATACATTCAACACTTTCAGTTTCTCCTTTCTCTAGTGTTTCCATACAAACAAATCGCTAAATTGCTAACACTTAATTTCAATTGAACAACAAAATTTAAGATTTAATTGTTAAAATTCAAGTTGTTAAAACTTCTTGATATACAGATTTAAATTTGTTGTTACAAAATTCAGTGCAGGTTTGCCTTTCTTTTTTAATCAAATCAAATGTCAGCTCAAACCACTAATGATTTGCTTTGTTGTTTTTAAAATATTTCTTGCATTTTATCAGCATAATTGTTGCCTTTAACTGAAATGCATTTCTGATACTTTCTATACTTATTTTGCAGCTGGAAGAACTGAATTCATCTATGTATCCTTTTCCTTAACTGTTTATTGTGCATTATAATTACTAACTGGAAGCATGTTACTGTGTATTTCCCTGTAACTGGTATCTTCCTAGGAGTCAGATCTGTTCAATAATGTCCCTTCTTTGAAATTAGTATTGTAATATAGCATGGATTTTAGGTCCTTCTACTTCATAAATTACTAGATCTAATTACAGGATGTTTTTCATGTTGTAATTTATTTAGCTAGAATTCAACACTTCTACAGTTTGTTGGCTGTAGATAACCAAGCCCATCAGAAGCAAAGTCTCTTCACGTGCATTTTGCCAAGAAGCTCTGAAACAAACATATATTCCTTCTATAGTATTCAGAAGTACTGTCTCATTGATAAGTGAATCCTAATTCCTTTATTTTTTTTCTCTCTAGGAATATATGCAGCTCTTTAGCACTGTTTTTTACTGTGGATATGGGGCTAGCCTTTCTTTTATTATTTCTAGAGTCAGGCTACAGGTGCATTGATTACTTCAGCTGGCCTTAGGTAACTGAACAAAATGCATGCTCTTAACCCATCAAGAAGACAAAGCTACATGGCTTGGCTTGTACATTGTGCTTTCGGTGAGCTAAGAATACAGGTGAGGAGCGTTGCATTTAGTTTATACTACAGTCTAGATATTTCTTTTTTAAAAAAAAATGTGTATTCACTGAGGAAGGTGGTACTCTAGTTTGAGAATTAAGATACAGAGAATACATACATCAGTGCACCATCTGTGAAAAGCTGTCTAAGCCCAAGACTCATGAACAATGTAAATGGAATGTAATAGTGGTAACATTCCTCTGCCATTCTCCCTTAATCTGCTAGCTAACTCTGGAGTTAAGTAATGCTTCATTCTTACTGAGAGGATTAATCCATTGGTTGAAAACAAATCTAGGTCTCTGAATTGAATCTGGACTGGTGCATACCTGATCTGTCACAGGACTAAGTGTCACATAGTTTCATATAACATTGTTATCTTGTTTATACCTCATCTATTTGTGAAAATGTTATTCCTTAATGTCTTGCTTCAGCCAAAAACTACATTTAGCAGATGCTCAAGATATTCCAAATAGTGCCACAGGCTGAAAGAACAGCTTTCTGAAGTTGGGTTCTTGCAGTTCACTGTTTTTTTTTCCTCCCTGCCACTGGAATCTAGAGTTGTTGGTGGTGTTTTAATCATCTTACACAACGAAGAATCAAAGTGCAAATCCAAGTGTTTATTCTTGCACATTCCTCTTTGAGTACTGCATTTGGTCAGTACTCAGTTTCTAGGGACTGAAGTAGGTTGTTGTGATGCTGGTATGATTTATATTATTGCCTTATTTAATGGGGGAAATGGGGGAAATGTGGAAGGAAATCTATTCTGCTCAGTGTTGCTCATATTGTTGAAAATGATATGTATATAAGTTCATTTGCATTTCTCCAAATTTTCTGGAGCTAGTAGTGTTGTTGTTTTCCTGATCAGTACATAGACAATCTGCACACTGTCCTTAGTGTGTTTTGTTTACTAGTACTGCCACTGAAATTTTAATTTATTGTCAAAAGACATTTTAAATATGAAATTTTATTTAGAAGCAGTGTTTTCTGTTCAGCTGTGTTAAGAAATGAGTTCTTACATGGTATGAATAGTTGCAATTTACTTTTTTCATTACTGAATAATTATGAAATGTCACTAAACAGAATTAGCATGCATGATAACTGTCCATATATCTTGATTAAGTTCTGTGAAATTCAAAAATTTGCAAAGTTTTATTGTTCAATAAATCCACTATATGTAATTCTGCAGTTGTTTGTTATAAATAATCTGGTAGAAACAATACCTCTGTATTCACAGGAAGAAAATCTGTATTAGTATGAAGTAAGGCTGCTTTTAGATCCAAAATTTCTATCCTGAGCCATGAAACCATGTCTTTGGTTCTAGATTTTGTTAGATGATACATGCAAATTCTGTGTTGTATATACTTATAATACAAGGAGTATCATAGACTCATAGAATGGTCTGGGTCGAAAAGGACCTTAAAGATCATCCAGTTCCAACCCCCCTCCTCTGGGCAGGGTTGCCAGCCACTAGAGCATAATCTAATCACTGGAGTATAATCGTTAACCTTCTACTTCAGAGTGAAGCTTTCATCTGTCCAAAGGAGGCATGTGTCCAGTGAGTAAACGGTGCAGAATTGGAGAATCTGCTTTAGCTGCAAGATGCAGTTGTGGATTCCATCAGCTGCAGCTCCTTTCTCAGCTGCACATAGCACCAGGTCTGCACTGTGATGATGAATATACCTGTGATGTGTTGTGAAACCTAAAGACAGGTTAGGAGAACAAAAATATAAGATGCGCCTCACACTATGAAGCTTATTGGTTAAAGAGTGGAGAAAAACAACTGATTAGGCAATCAACCCTTTTCCACGCAATAACTTTTCACTGTCAGCACTAGTGCCTCGCTTATGCAGACCTCAGCATAAAAGGCAGCATGTTTATGTTTTAGTCTCATACCTTAAGGTATGTAAAGGTGTGGTGCTAGTTATGGTGGCAAGAGTCATTATTATAGCTGCATTTATACAAGCAAAATGACATCTTCAGCAAGTTTTAGTTCAGGAGGAAAGCTAGACACTCAGTAACAGCAGTGTAGTATATTGGATTATTGTAATAGATACAGGTCTCCAAAATACACTTTTAAACAGTATTTTTCATAGCTAAAGCTATTTTACACTAAAGAAAACTTTAATTCCGTTTTGGGCTCTGTCATCTAACTCTGCTTCAGCTTATGTCTTCAACCAGGTAACTTACAGATGTGTGGTCTGTTGATGTCTTGATCTCCATTGCTGTAGCATTTAAGTACATAATGCATAGGTGTAATTCAAGATGTGGACATGAAACTGTTCCAAGTTAAACAGCGCCTTAGAACAATACAAAAATTAGTACTTCAAGCATCTTAAGCCTGAAGGCAATAGCAAGTCTTACAGAATACAGTAACCGCAAGGAAGGACAAAATTAGAATTTTTGTCTCTCTGAAACAAAGTGTCTTTTACACAACCCATTGATGGTATATGCTCCTTATCTTTTGGATTCATACAAAAAAATCTTGTAGCAAGGTCACTGAAGGACTGAGCACGATTCTTATGCAGTAATAAACTAATTGCATTTCCAAGCTTTTGAAGGAAAGGAAGATACTGTAACACATCTGTGCAGTCTTTTGCAATTATAAAATTACACGAGCCCTACGTGGCTGCAGAAACAAACTTCTTTTGTTATCTTGTTTCTTGAAGAGTTGTTTATGAAGATAAAAATGTGTTAACCTTGAATATTTCCTGCCTTAAACTTACACTAACAACAAAAAGTGTTTGAAAGGAGACACTATTTCCTGCATCACCAGTCTAGTGCTGTCTCACTCCGAGACAGCTTTAGAACCGTAATGAGCCAAAAAAGGAAAATAAAAGTGAGGAAGAAAGGCTAAAAGAAAAGCAGTGTCTCCTTCAACTCCTGTTTTCTAAGACAAGAGCCAGGGGTATTAAATTAACTGCCTCTTTATTCAAAAATAAAGGGATAGTCTTCAGACAGATCTTTCATTTAGTAGATAAAACTGAACTCTAAAAATAAGTTTTGATCTAAATAGGTAAGCGCTGTTGTGTTTTTTTCCCCAGTACATTTGTTAAAGTGATAAACGTATACAAATGCTAACATGTTCATGTGAATTGTGTTTTGAAGTGCTCAGCTGTGTGAAGAAACAGCAACAAATTTATCAAGCCCTAGTGGCCTGATTCCATCAGTATTCTGCAGATTGTAGTTCACAACTATGTAACACAAAGGTACAAGAAACAAAGGCATAAGAGCAAGGTCACCTGAGAATTAAAAAGCTTGGTTAAGAATTTAGATCATGATCTTACATAGATTTCATTAAATCCATAACAAATCAGAGATTTACTGTGGAGTTCGGGGGCATGTCAGATACTTAAAAGCCACATATAAAATACTGAGGCTTAATTATGTCATTCTCCCTATTTACAGTGGATACTGTTAATATTTATTTGGTATACCCATTAGTCCCGATTTGTTATACAGTAATTCAGAGGATTTCACACTTAACACAGTATACACAGGGATTCTGAAGTATCAGCGTGTGATGCTTAGCATTTTTCATAAGCTCCAACTCACAAACTATATATTTTAAGATGTTGAGAGTTGTTTTTTTTTTTTTTTTACTTTATTCTACTTGCTAAAGAAATTTGAAAGTGTTCCCTCAAACTCCTCACCTTCCAAAAGTGAACAGAGAATCTACTATCTCTATTTTTTGTATTTCTTGAAACACAGGTTCATTATTTTTGCACATAGGAGTTACAGTCTAACCTTTCACACAAAAAAATAAAGGAAATTACTACGTATTTCCCATGAAAGGCAATAAAACAACTCTTGCCCAGGAGAAGCCCTGGGAGAATGCTTTGTCAATATGAAGTCTCAAGCTTCTTACGGGAACTCAAACCATCTGTCTTCACAGGGATCATTTCCCCATGAATTCCCTTGTGTCCAGGCCTACAATCAAGAGAAGCACCAAATACAACCGGTGCTTTGAGGGTCCTTTTTTTTTTTCCAGGAGGGAACTGCTCAGCACCTACCTATTTACCCCAGGCATGCTGGACATGGAGCTCACGTCTGGAAAATTAAGATGACACCAGAACTGGCCTAGACCATCTCAATGCACCCCCCCCCCCCCCCAAGAAAGCCAGCAGGCTTACTGTTGGCTTACTGTTTGTTCACATTGTTTCTTCTAAATGTACTTGAGTTTCATCACTCCTCATACTATCAAATATGAGATTACATGTCTGATGTCACATGCATTGATCGGTTCTTTCCAGACGCAAACATCAGTTCTGAGTTAGCATTACTAACAGAACATTTTAGCCAGCAACACTGGAAGTTCATTCCCTTTTAATTACAAGCAATTAAATTCAGTCAGTGATTTATGCCTAATGCAATCTCACTGTCATCTTCACAGAACATGGACTTTATCACAGCTCTTCTCCCTCCCTGTAAGATAGTAAGAACATTTAATATGAACGAATACACACCAAACACTCTGTTGACTTCCCAGAAGTACCAAACAGCAGGCAGTATAAAACACTTGACAGTGGGAACAAGACATCAGAGCAGGCCCCAGAGAACAACTGCACTGTAAATGGAAGGAAGATGGTTCCGTTAGATCTGCATCAATAAGGCAGAACAATCTAAATAACAATTCTCGGCTTTTGCTAGCTCATTGCAAGGGACTGTCACAGGGTATCGGTTGTTAGAGTAAATGCAAATGAGCTGCAGCTCAGTTGGTGTCTTTTAATTTGTAGGCGCCAATCTAGAAGACTTCAGGTCATGGATAACAGGCTACTTCTTGCACGTTTGCTGCTTTGCTTTTGAGAATATGCAAATACTGCTATAAATTAATTTGAAATTTCTCATTACAAAAATAAGACTGTTCTCTATTACATGTATTGTTAAAGTATGTTATATAATTTCTTAAAAATTGTTAAAAGCTTGCAGGAGAAGAAAATACTGCTCCAAATCTCATCACTGCAGCATTGTTTTCTGAAGAAATAAAGCATGTTTCTGTTTTAATCTGGCACAGCAACCAATTGTATCAGTCTCTTTAAAAAGCAATGCTCTAGATGTTCAAAATACTGGAGATAAATTTCAACAAAATACAAATAGACTCTCAGAATGCAATGATTTGTAAGGGTAACACTATTCTGCACATAAGAAACGGTATCAAAAATGCAGATGGCTGTACTCACCTGATTCGGCTTTTGGTGCACAAGCACCTTGATGGAGGAGCTCAGCTTCTCTCTTCACCCTAATTAATTAGCACATCTTTGCCTTGTGATGCAGTAGTGATCATCATCTTCTGTGCCAGAAGTTCTTGCAGGAGACACATTGTAAAATACAATGTCTTAAATTCAATGGAAAACACAAGGGTTTTACCCAAAGAGTGTGGCTGAAATTTGAAGATGGCTGGAGACTTGGTTTCTAAGGCAGGGCAGTGGCTGGAAGTACCAGGCTTCTAAGTTTGAGGTTGGCCTGAAGCAACTGTTGTCAGAAGCACGTGAAACTACCCGAGCAGATCTAATTTAAATAGAGTTATGGATTCAGACAGGTACACACACAAGCACCAGCAGTCCCCTTGAAGTCGCCTGGCACTTGAGAAGTTGCTAGTCTGAAATGGAAAATTTGATCCTTATTCCTTACTTTTGGTTACACGCATTTCAAAGTTGTACCTTGGGAGAAGATGAAAGCGTGCTAAGTATTGGCTTACAAGGAAAACGATTGCCAGTAATTTGCACTTTATGAACATCAAAAGCATGTTTTAAAACTCCCTGGTCCTCATATGATCATAGCACTGAAAGACTGTCCCTTAGAAACCCTCTAAAACATAGCAGGAAAGTAAACAGTGGCTGCACTGTGTAAGCTTATAAACCTACAGTCCCATGTTACTAGGTAATGAATCAGATCTTCTGCCAGAAAAGTTGGGTCCTCAATAGCAAATGAAAAACATTTTATAATAGAACATGGTATTACTTCTGTAAAATTGTTTAGCCAAGTAAGTGTTGGTGAGCTGGACCATGAGTACAAGAACAACCACAAAGGCTCTCTTTGGGTAGGGTTTCAGAAACATTCTGCAAAAGTGCTTGTGCTGGAAAAACAAACAAACAAAAAGCCACCAACATCCTGGCAGGGCTACAGCCTTGCACATTAAAACACTATTCACTCTTCATTGCCTTTCCTATAATGAAAGAAGCCCAGCAAATAGTGGCAGGGTGTGATGGTGGGAGATTTTAAAGGTAATAACTGGGCACACTTCAGAAGAGTAAGGAATGGAAATAAGTTTTTCCTTATTACTATTTAACTTTTTATGATTTAGCAAGCACTGTCTTCACACAGAATTTGAGAAATATTAAAGAGATGCAAGCTTTAAAACAGCTCCCTCTTTATCAGGGAAATTACTTTTTATCTCTCATCAACAGGGATACATTTTTATTTTCCATTTAGGAAAAAGCGATTCCGAAAACATCAGGCTGAATTCAGAGAAACTGAGTATAGCTGAGCCCAAGAGAGCATGGAAGACAAACAGCACACCCCATCCACAACGGACAGACATCTTACACAAGAAACAACGCTGAAAATTTATTTTTAGTTTTTCTTTCTTAACTTCAACTTAGTTTATCCTACATAAGACATTTTTACCATTAAGAGATCCTCTAGTTAAGGTAGTAAACATCTGCAAGTAAACCGATGGGCACATGAGGTACTAAAGTATTGAGAATACCTAACTTACACCGGGTAGACTTAAAGTACTGCTTTAATAAAAGTAGCTTTTCACCTTTGCATTTTGGAAATGATCTCTGCAGACCAAAGATGGACAGTAGAGAGAAAAAGCAATTGAAAAGCAACTCTAAAGCAGGTGGAACGAAGAAATAGGCACATCAGTAGCAGAAAGAGGAAAAGCAAATCAAACATGAAAACATATGCTCATCCAATCACAAAATTCTAAGGAGAACTTTTTGCAGGTGTTTAAGAAATGCATGCCCCTATCCATCATCCTAACTGGGTACATGAATCATGCTCTATGCTACTTACTGGCCTGTATTCATTTGTGCACTACAGAGAGCATCTCTCTTGTACTGAACATATATTCCTTGCCCAGAAGAGCTTACAATCTAAGATCATAAAAAAAATAATGCATCAGGTACTTGGACCAAGATAAAACAAATAGAGCAGACAGGGAAGTGCAAGTAAATGTCGAAGTATTAAAGTTTGGTTACGTTACTAATTGAGGTAATTTCTGAACATCATTGGCAGTGATGTTCTTAAAACATACACTTTTTTCAGTTAGAAGCTCTTCTAATCAGAAAAAACTTAAGTGTACTAAGTGATGCATTAAAAATAAACCACAGAAACCCTTAAAACAGATTTGTTGGCAAGATACAAAAGCTTAAATTCTTCACTTAAAACACTACATAACTTATCACTCAACTGAAAGATATGGATGTTAAAAATTCATATGTACATGTAATCATTGAATGCTAAAGGCTTTTTACCCTTAAGCTTAAAATGCAAAATTCTGATTTAGGAATCCTGCTGCTGTAAACATAGGATTAATACTTAAATATCAATATGAAAAACATGCTACTTTTAAGGTGTATTTAACTTTAAAATAAACTGTACAGACAAGATACAGTTGGTTTGAAATCAACATCCTTTGACTACAGTGAAGTGACCTACTTTAAGCTTTTTCTTGTTTTGCATATCCCTGGTTATATCTTTTTTTTTTTCTTCAAGGCTTACACTTTAATCTACTAACTGACAAGATATAATTAAAATGTAAACTTTGTGCCCATTTAGCTACCCATTTATACATGGAAGTAGAAAATATCTTTTTATGCAACTGTGACATTCTTGTTTTTCATACCAGGGAATCTTGCTTTGGATTAACATATACGTCATCTGTAACACTTTCATGACATTTGAAAACATGTTGGAATAATTATAGTAATAAAAATTAAACAGTCTCTGTATGATAACCCAAACCAGAAATACTTCATTTTCACTGTAACAGCATATCCAGCAGAAAAATCTGACTTGAGCTGTCCTCTTATAACAGAAGCAAATATTAAGAGAATTTCATTTAAGCATAAAAGTGAGACAGTGAAGTTAAGTATTGCTAACAGGCAATCCATTTAGTTTTAATTTTGAAAAGTACTCTCAAAGAAATAAAACTGGAAATGCAGACTAAAGAACTATACAATTCTTCGACCCAAGTCAGTACCAGCATTTACTTTTTAAAAGTTACAGCTACATTTAATTTGCTCATAGGAGGATACAAAAGGAATATAGCCACAGATTACCAAGAGAATTTAATCATTTCTGACCAACAGCTAAAAAAATTTGAGGAAAGAAAATGGTCAAGGGAGTACGCAACTATTTCTTGTACATGCCACAAAATTACAAAAAATTCCCTGCACACCTGTAATAAGCCCCTCCCCTATTTGAATGAGTTTCAATTCCCAGGTAAAGATGAATCAACAAAATTAAAATATTGTGCTGTTTTATTGGTGTAAAAATCACACAATTGCTAGTTCTGATTCTGCAGAGATACATCCATGCAGTTAAACATCTATGATCCCACAGCCAGAAGAAGCCATTAAATAGAATATCTGCTGTTAGTCAGCAATTAATGCAAATTTACATATGAGATCAAAAGGTGTGTATCATACAATATACAACAAATCCTAATACAGTACATCAACCTGAATAGCAGGATACACTCGGGGAACTCTGTTAATAGTGAAGCCTGTCTATATGCCAGAGAAATAAGGCCTGGAAACAAGATGACAGAAGGTACCCCAGAATTCCTAAGAAGCAAACTGTTCTTTTTTTTTTTTTAGATTTATTTATTTTTTGCTGGGAATTAGAAGTTCACAGAGGTATTGACACATTACTTGACAATACATTTTGTTATAGTGAAGACTGGTGGCTGTGATCTGTTATTAAAAGGTAATGTGTGAAACATGCAATTACAGGTGGTGCTTAGGAAATGTGCAATTATGTTGGGGATTTACACCCAACTCTTCACAAAAAAAGAGGACTGAAAAAGGTCCATTGGAGAGACTACCAATTGTACCATAAGTCTTTATATGCATGCGGCTGAATCAGGGTCATGGGTGGGTAAATGGAACACCTGACAATCTGCGGTTACATACTCTGCAATGTATGCAACGAACACAAACCCAAATCTGTTTGATATGGTGAACAGCCTGCAAGAACTCTGTCAACCTGTGTAAGTTGGTTTATTGCAAAGGGGCAGGCTTTGTAGAATTGTGAACAACTTACAAGTTGTGAAAGGCAGTTTAGGAGGTACTATTGGCTGATGACACATTGTTAGATTTTCTCTTTTCTGGCACAATAAAATAAATGCCACAGCAAAAGAAGAGTTTACGTGCTTAAAGTCAACTGATAAGCAATCCTCTTCTGCACAGATGTTTCAACAGGGAAAAAAGGAAACCACTAAGAAGTTCCAGTTGGAAATTTTGGCGACAAACTTTGCAAACTCAAGTTCAACAAAAAGCACGGATGCCCACAGAAAACGATGTGAGAGGCAGTGTCACATTCAAGGAAAAAGTTCTTTTTTTCTGTACTGAAATTAAAATAGTTAAATACAAAAGTGGACAAATTGACAAAAGAGAACCACAACATTTAATGTAGAATAGAGTGCACTGAGCTAGATGCATGGATCTTTAAATAGGATCTTTAAACCAATACCCCTTTCAAAATTAGTTAAATTCACAGTTAACGGCAGTAGGCTTAGAGGTGAGAGAAAGGTCGAAGTTGTTCCAGTTGGACTTCCAGGGAGATTCTCTCTTCAAGAACATCCTACAAAAGAAATATTTTCTACTGACTGTCCACAGAGAATTAACATTAAAAATTTCCTCATGTGACCAAAGCTGGTAAATGTCAGCTTCAGTTTTGAGAACTAATATTCAGATCTCCTCTAAAAATGTGGAGAGCTTTTCCCATAATCTGAACAGAAGACTAGATAGTTAGTACACAAGCGAAGAATCAGTACTTTGCTCAAAAGTGTGGCCACTTAGTATTTCTCCATTCCTTTCAAGTCACCCAAAACAATGAAGTTGAAACTAGCTGCAAATCTAACATTGTCAAATAAAGTATAAAATGCTTTTATTAAAAGATGAGAAACAGACAATTTTCCCCCTCTTACCTGACTTATGCAGCTTTACTCTCTTTAAGAAACAGTAACAAACAATTACACTTGATCCTTTTTTAAAATTGCGTATCTTCCAGTCTAGACAGTACCACTTAGTTCATGTTCACATTAAGTTTGATTAACTTGGTAATTGAAATTAGACATAAGGTAAGAAAGATAGCAAATGATGTTAAGAAAAATGGTGCCTACAGACAAATTCAAAAAGTTAACAGCTGACCTAGATAAATGGATGGCTGTAGCTCTTCTTATTGAGCTGCAAGCTTTGCATCCCATATACGTATGCGTATTTGCTTAGAAAATATAATTTTAATAAGACTAAGGTTTGCCTTTTCCTTCAGAAGAAAGAAAGCCACTTCATCTGCTTTTCTCAATACTGTTTTCAAAGTATCTGATGACCACAACAGCTACTCTAGACTGTATTAACTTAAGGTTTCTGCAATTTTAGTGTAGCCAAAAGCAAATCAATGCACTGAAAAATGTATTTAGTAGTAACAAGTGTCCTTTGTAATTTCACAAACTCTATCAAAACTAGGTGTATTCTGTGCTCTATAAAAACAACTAAATATTTTATGCTGATTTCCTCTATTCCTCTACTCTCTATTAATCATTGGTTTGCAGAAATGCCAGCTACTGTGCATCACTGACATCTTGCCTTCTTGTGATTTGTTTTTCAAATAAAGATTACTGTATTACCTTTAGTTGCTGCTGAAGTTCACTATTCAATCTGGCCAAAACAGTGTTGGTTTCCTTGTTACGTCTGATTGATGCCTGAATTGCCTTCTTGTCCTTCCCCACCGATCTGAAAATATATTAGAAGTATTTTATGTCATTTCATTACTTAACTGAATACCTCATTTACACTTTTTAAAAATGAACAGAATTCTCTTTTCAGAATTTTAAACTTGTTGCACTGTTGATTTTCCCTCTTTTGCCTGGCTCAATTAATCTTGTCTGCGCAGAAGTCACATATACTTGGTTTCAAGGAAACAGCAAGAAGCATATTTTAGAAACTTCTCATAACTACTTTTCTGAAGTCCCAACATACAGTAGTATCACATTCATTCACCTCAAAGAGACTAATATAATAGTCCACTTTTGTGCTAGGGACAGAAAGACTGTAGATTTTGGACTGTTAATAGTAACCATTACTTAAAATGAAGTAATGCATCTTAATACTTCCACCACTTGTTTCCAACATACTCGCAGAAGTTAGGGGTTCACACTCCAAAATTCAAGATCTCTACAAGGTCTGTCAGTAAGCAGGGGCTTTGGGATGATCTCATAAAACCAAAAATCTTTAAGCTGTTACATAAATCTAATTCAAACACATTGAAGTTGTTTGCAGTTCCTAGAACAGAAAGTGTGTATTGCTGTTTAAATGTAAACTTCCCAATAACAGATGTATTTATACACTTCTTGGGTTACCTAGGAATAGATGGCTGTGAAGCAAGAACAGCAGCTATGACACCTGTTTTCTGTGTATGTTCCTCAGCTTCAGGTCTTAGTTCATCTTCTGATTTTAATCTTCTGCGAATAGGCTTTGGTGGTGGAGCAAGTGGGGTAGTGCCTTTACCCTGAAGGGGAAAACACAGCCTATTAATTCCCAGAAACTGCTTTTTAAATTCGATTTATGACATGCTAATTTGTGTTACATACTCCTAGAACCAGTTACTTAGCTAACTGAATTAACAATCATGTTTTCTGATGGACACGTAACTGTATCTTCCTATTGTGTAGATAAAAAATAAGAACTCTAGCTGACAATTGCAAATACACAATAAATGAGTGCACCCTTTCCTTTCCTCCTAATAATTATATTTTTATACCATAAAAAAGCTACCGTTACAAAGATTTGTATGAAAAGCTTTGTTCTATTTCAAACATTTGAACATTTGCA
This sequence comes from Anser anser, assembly GCF_964211835.1. Taxonomy (NCBI): domain Eukaryota; kingdom Metazoa; phylum Chordata; class Aves; order Anseriformes; family Anatidae; genus Anser; species Anser anser. Next base: position 63,616,758 of record NC_139722.1, read on the forward strand.
AGTATCTTAATTTTCTGCTGTCTTGAGAATAATGCTAATCATGAACACCTTATGATGCAAGAATTCATCATACATGTGCCTATTTCAAGCAAATAATGGGTCTAATAAAATTGGGTTAAGTGCATAAAGTTGGTGTAATAAATCAAAACAACCACGAAATTTCATATACATCAGACAACTGTGCTCTTCTTCCAATTTTACTTTGCATACCGCACTAGTGGGGACATTAGCAGATGCTTTCTCTTCGACTCTTCCATCTGCTTTGGCAACTCTAAGAGAACTTGCAGAATCAGAGGGCTTTTCAACCTAAAGGGATATTAAACTACATTTAGAAAATTAATGCTTAACAAACACTTGATTCAGCAACAATTGGAATAAACGGAAGTATGCTGTGTTTCTTGTATAAGAATACAGTTAACATTTAAATTAAAAGCTGAAGTCTTCTTTAGAGAAGCATTAGATTCCAGCGTAGGCTGGAATAAAGTAAAAATACATGCTTTGGAGCAAAACCATCTAAAACTGTCTTGGTCACATTGTTCTGACCTGGAAGCAGCTCACAAAAAAGGCACACAGTCAGGAAACCTCAGCTATAAAACTTACCGTTTGGTAAGTCATTTGGAAGGCTGGCAAGAATGAGCAGAAGAGAAGTTTTGCCTGTGCTAAGTGTTAAACGTACAAACACAATTATGTTTGTGCCTATATATGCTAATAAATATCAAATCTTTTGAATTACAATGAAGAATTGAGAGGAAAACAAGTTCTTCTGCCTAGGTGTTTGGTAATTAATAAAGAAGCACAGCCATCCATAATGTAAGTGCTTTCTAACAAGGGACTGAGGCACCACACAACAACAAACACACAAACCAAACCACTGGTTCAAACAGCAAAAGTAGGTTTTAACAAAATCTCCTAACTGTTGGTGGCATTAAACAATTGACATCTTCATTTCCACTCACCTGCAAGACTTCCGAGTGCGTTTCAATTTCATCTTCTTCCTCCTTGTTTACAGCTGATGCAGCAAACACCTCAAACTGACTGAAGTCTGCAAAATTTGGCTGCTCTGGTATCTGTTGAGGTGAGGTACTGGTATGAGCTATTAGGCCTTCAGCATCTACAGGGCGATGCACATGAGGACCTGCACCCTGCAATAAAGGAACAAAAATGCTTAGTAACAATGCTCTTAACAGTTACCTGATGCAAAGACTCTTGCCAAACAACAGTTTGTGACAAAATATTAAATATTTGCTTTTTTAATCAAAGATTTATATCCTGTCAGTAGAACAAAGTGCATCTTGTCTAAAACACAGACAGACTGTTCTGTGTGGTTATGAAAGCAGAAACAGATAACAGAAAAGGAAGTTCAGTCAGATGTACTATCATCCAATGGATGAGACCAAAGATGCATAGAGTAGGGCCATCTAGACTCACTGGACAGTACATATGTTTCTGCTGTTTCACAATCTGACTTGGCTCTGTTAAACATCTTAGTCTAGTTCCATAGGGAAAAACACATGATTATGTAATCATAGTCTATGGGATATGTCATTATACCCTCTTTCCTTCCTGATAATTTCTGAATCAATTGGCTCACTTCAAGAAGTTTGATGAAAACAGAAAGCCAAGCAGGAAATGGACATTACAAATATTTCAAGAAAGAAAAACACTGTAGCAATGTCTGAATTGGTGGTACATATCAGAGAAAGCATTCAGGAGATCACTATTAAATATTTCCACTGCAAAACCCAGTTTCGAACAAAACAGAAAAACAGAGCAACCACAAGGCCTTATTTCTGTTGTTTGTGACTCAAAAATAATTGCTGCTGAAAAAACAACTCGAAAGAGATTCTACCTGTCCCATGTCAGATCTGCAGAACAGCTGAAGGATTCGGCTGTCTGAGACAAAAATTTTTTGCAGGATTTGTTTTCTACCAAATCAGCTAACTGAACTGACTCAGATTGAGACTACAAAAATGACCAACTTTATAACAAGGGAAGTAGTGGAAATATGCCTTTTGGAGCAGACACGTTCTGTTAAAAACTGTTACCTGGGCCAGAGTCATGGATGTAAACACAAGCATATAAGTTGAAAAACTTTAGAAGATCTCTCTGTGGCTATACAGGCACAGGTAAAGAAATATTGAAGTGTAAAATTTCTCTCTTTATTACAACTCAGAGCTGTTAAATTCTTCTTCCTCTACTTGAATTCTTTCACATGGTTCTACCAGAAGCAATTCTTTATTCAGGAAAGGCTAACATTTGGCTATAAGTTTGACCTTTCACATCTTTCACACCCCAGCGGTTTCAAAAAATTATCAGCTATTACTGCTCATTTTAGAGGGAAGTTAAAATTCAGGGTTAAATAAAAATAGTACTAAATAGCACCATCCAGTGCACCAGGTTAGAGTATGACTTTTCAAAAGGGACATCACCTGTGAAGGCTGTGGTCTTGGAGGCACTGCAGGGGGATAGGCAACAACTCCAGCCTGTTGCTGTCCTGTAAGAGGGATCACATTTAGCTAAGGTTATTACTTTTCAAATTACACAGTATCTAATTTTTTGACTTGTCAAAAAACGAAGACATACAAATTTTGCCTACATATAAATCTGTAATTTAGGACCACTACTGTAATGTCAACTTTCAAATTTGCAAATAGACAAAACAAGGAATCAGAGCACGTATCTTGTCCTTTGCTCCCGCTCAAAATATTCAGTCACACTTTCCTGATTTGTTTTTTATTTTACTCCCACTATATACTGTTAACATTTCCCCCTACTTTTTGATCCCAAGCTGAAATGTACTGACAAATCATAAGTACAATAACTCTTAACAACAGTACCAAAAATGACCTTTAATGATTTTGCCTTGAGACACTTAACACTCATCTTTAATATATCCAATACCAAAGTAACTGCTCTTGAAAATTTACTGGCAGATGCAATCCACTGCACATGGATACACTACCAAAACATTATTTCCTGACCTCGATTCTCACATTTGTCCAAAGGGCTACAATGCCATCACTTCTATGATTCAAATTTAGTCTTAAGTTATTTAAGCAAAGCGTTGTACAGATTTCAATACAAGCTAAGAGTGGCAATATTTTCAGCTTTTTCATTCAGAAGTAGTGTTTTAAAAGCTTATTCTAAATCTCACTTCAGAGGAAAAAAGAAGAAATTGTCTGCTTCAGGAATATGTGTTGAAAAATAAAATATACTAGGAACACAGTATGTCTACCTGGGGTAACTGAAAAGGATCTGTTCATGTCTAAAGATGACGATCGAGAATGAGAAGGATGAGGCCTTGGCGGGGGTGGCGGTGGTGCGGTGTTATCTGGAGATGTTCCTGAATGTGATCTGCAAAACATAAAGCTGCCTAAAATCACTTTAGAGCCACAACAAAACTAAAATTCAAAATTTCTTCTAAATATTTAGTTAACAAGTAAAGGTTGTCAGATGAAAAAGAGCCTGATGATTGCCGTTGATTTTGAAGAGTGCAAAATCAGTTTCAAACTTCTGGTATCCTTTGATTTCACAACTGTTTTTCTATTTATACTTACTTAAATCTCCATTCTCTAGATTATTCTTACATTACTGCTAGTAATTTATCTTTAGGAAACCGATGGTTTCTCATACACAATCCAAACAATGATAGTTCAGGAGTACAGAATCTTAAATATGGTAATTTCATCCAGGTGGTAGTCACTTTGATTTTCAAAGTACATAAAATGTACTCAACATCCTAATTAAACTTAAGTTTAATGTCATTGAAGAAGAATGTGTTTCTGTTGGATCGGCCTGCAGATATATAAGGTTTAAGGAGTATCACAGTATACAAGGTAGATTGTAGTTCTCTGCTAGAGATTTTCCCAATCTCTACACTTCGTAGCATCTTCAGAAATTTTAACTTATTCTTAGGTATGATCACCATCTAGTGGACTTATGTTGCAAGTTCATCAAACACACAAAGTTTAGAAAGGCTGCAGTGGTTAGTACTGCGCTTCTCAAGGGGAACTTAAGCGGGATACTGGGATTTATTGCATACAATATTTTTGTGCAGCTTCCACTTAAAAACAGTTTGCTTAAACTTCCTAACTAGTCTGCTCTGTCTTGAGCAAGACAGATTTATTGAATCACTCATGATACTGCTACTATTTTCTTCAACTCATATGTAAGTGATAAAATCTTTTCTGAATGACTAACTTCTGTAACATTTTTCTGTAAATGAGATAAAACTAGGAGAGGAAACAGGTACTGTAGGTTTCCGTAGGTTTCACACAAAACTTGAAATTCCTGAACATATTAAGTCAGGCAGAAAATCAAGTTATCTCAATAGAAAAAAATGTTTTCTTAATACACTCTCCAGAAGCATACTTCTGTAAATTGTGTAACCTTCCAAACAATGAAGTCTGAAAACAATGAAGAATTAAGGGCACAAGTAGGATTAAAAAAAAAGGGAGAGAGGTTTTCAAACACTCCTGACACATAGTATCACATAAGTATCATTATCTGATACAGACTTGTTTTTGCTTTTTGAAAATACAAAAAGTACTCTGGACTTAGGGTAGTGTTAAGGACAATGTCATCTTTATAGATAAAGCTGCAATTGGTAGAAAAGGTATAAACGGAAGGAAGTAGAAGTGGGCGTGGACATGGCCAGATTTGTCAGTTCTAGATAGAAACTGCCTGTGCCAGAAAATGGCAGCTCGTAAGAAAGCTCCACTCATGTACACAAATCAGCAAGAGAACCCAACCCAAAATCAGAGATGAAAAGAACATGGAAAACAAACAACGAGCCGTCTTCTTGATAGTGCAAAAATACACACAAGCAAGACAGAGTCCATTTTCCCCATTAAGTAACAATGGGGCAAAAAAGTTTTCAAGCTGCCGTACTGAAAGGTAACTGCAAATCTTTCTTTGCTGTTGAAGTCACTCTATTTTTGTTTTGAAACTCACCTCTGAAACGGATTGTAAGATGGTTAATGGCATAGCTGGTTTTTATCCTATTCAGGCACAGATTTAATGGGGACAATTAGCACCAGCTGGTACAGCACATTCTCTTATGTCATACAATACAGTTGCTGGTTATATGATTGCATAACCTCACCCAGCCCCTTAATTTGTGTTGGGCCTGTTCCTGCCTTTCATTTTATAGAAGCCCATTAACAAAAGAGATCAAGTTACTGCCAGGATTTTTTAAAAAAACTCTTGCAGTACATAATCACAAGGTTCTTCTCCATTAATGCCTAATGGATATTTTTAAAGATACCAAAAATTGTTTTCAAGCAAACATTATGATCACCTGTGCTTACATTCCCTTGTATTTAAGAAGAAAGTATTTTCAAGATTACCGACTGCACCTGGCCAATCCCAAACAGCTCTTTAGATTGCACTGTTATTTTTTTGAATGTTTGCTTTCCACATTAACATGAACAGCATACATTTTAATGTCAAAATACAGACTGCCTCCACATTTCCGACTATTAAAGTAATAGTTTATCTGGCTGTCACTTCATAAGCAAGCTGTCAAAAAAACAGAAGATCAGAACAGGCTTCTTCAATCAATTCTTATTTTTTCAGTTGCTACTCTACTGACCGTTGTCGCGTTACACTGCTTCCAATTTGCTCTGGATCTGAAGTATAGGAGTCTGAACTGCTGTAACCATCTGCTGGTAGAAGGAAGTAAAAAGTTTTATATTCATTTTGCACAACCAATATACTCCAACAGATACAGATAATATATTGTATTTAAAATATTAAATGTAAATTTCCTGAGCATACCTCTAAAACACTCGGCATTCCAACACTATAACAATTTCACCAACATAAGGGACACCCATAAAAATGAACGAGTAGAATGTGTGATTGTAGAAGCACTGAAAGCCTGTCACTAACCTTAGAAGTCAGGCAAAGCAAAAGATATGTATAGTACACAGACAAACTATATAGTTTTGTTACTACTGTAATTACTGTACTGTAACTTCTGTACCTTCAAGGCTAGTAGTCAGCTCTCTTTTGGACTAAATATATATATATATATATGTGTGTGTAAAAAACTGTTCAGCTTTTGGTTAAGCCTACCTATAAAAAATGAAAGATGCTATTATAGCATCATTCAGACAGTTTTCTTAAGCACACCCTTAGCCTTAAAAGCTGTCTAAAGCCACCTATTCTCATCAGAAATTAGTCTCACCAAAATCACAAAATTGGCATGGAATGAATGTTGACAGAAAAATGGCTGCCAAAGATTAATTTGGGATGATTCCAGAACACCTGGTGAAGCACAATGTAGGGTGGGTAAGCAACAGGAAAAATGTGACTCTCACAATTAGCTACCAGTAAAGAGAAAATTCTGCTTAAGACTATAATAATTTTTCTGGATTACTTAGTCTCAAACGATTACTTTAACGTCTGAGGACAATGAAGTTTTCAAAAGTGCAAAGATGCATGGAACAGGACCCAGACATGAGAATCCTGCACAGGTAGCTTTCCTATTCATTAAGGCACCTTCTTACCTGTTCCTTTTTTTTTTTCTTGAAACTGCAGATACATTGGTCTAGTGAAATTGGCTTGACACCTTTACCATGCACAGCCAGCTGAGTAATACCCTATTTCACCTTAATTTCAGGTTAGAAGTTATTTTGCAGGTTTACAGGTATGTCTCTATTGAATGAGATCTACAGAAAATTAAAAAAAATACCTAGGTACACAGTCTTAAAAAAAAAACAAACTACAGAATTTGTGGCTATGTGATGGTATTTAAGTTTCCAAGGATCAACTGAGCAACTTAAGCTTAAAGCAGAAGTCAGCTATGCAGTTAATGAAATGATCTTTCTCCAGACATCTCTACTAGTGTATACATTTTTGGAGCCATTCAGGATGTAATATAACCTAATGAAACAAGAATGTGTGTAATCAATCCCACTTCTAAGGGGGAAAGAGCAAGATCTTCTGGACCAAGAAGTTTTACATCATTTCGGTATGAAACTACTGGGTTTCCACTGACAGTATAAGGAATATTTCTGAATTGATTTCAAAGCCATTTGGAGTAAACAATTTTAATGGTTACATAATGCAAAGGATTAGTCACTCAGCAAATGTAATTTTCATATATTGGCTAGTCCTAACCCATGAACTTGAACACAATTTTAAATAGAAGAGAATCCTTTTTGAGCATTACCAGTTACTTCAGTATGATAATCAGGTAAAGTTCCTATTAGGAATGATACAGGGACTTCTCCAATGTTATTTTTCTCAGGAGTGGTTTCTGCCATCTCATGCTAGTAGGGCACGTTAGTCTCCAGCTTTGCTGGTATTTCATTATGAAGGGAGGTAATTTATATTATCTTTCCCTTCTGACTGCAGTATTCCATGGTCTTGTTTACATCATTTAACAGGATTTTAAAATAACATTCACAAACTTGTCCTTTATGACACACTGAAGTAGTATGTTGCTTTGAAGTGAAAACAAACTGTGAAAACAGTAATTATTTTTGCTGCTTTTATTTTTACTTGCATAGCAGCAGTTTCAACACTGTGGGTGCCCAGCAATCAGATGAACTAGCTTCTCCAGTTATCAGTAAGCTTTTTTTATTCTCTTCTCCTTTGTTCCGAATCACTTCACTTGCAAAGAAAAATAACAGCGCAGTGTCTATGCCTAATGACTTTTCTCATATCATGCAATAGAGAGTTTTTCCTGGCTTCCTGGATTAGGTTTGAGGTGCTCTTTATAAATTAATCACTTCTAAGCTGAATTACTCTTGATGTAATACATGAAAAATCAAGACAAAATGGAAATTTCTCAATACCAAGCTGATGCTCATAAATCTCCATTGGTTCTCAATTCCACATACTATTTTAAAATCTTGATCTACGAACAGAAGAATAAGTGAAGTAAAATAACTAACTTGCATTTAAATTTTGATCAATAAACCACTGAAATATCTGTACTCTTCTGTACAACGCGAAAAAAAGAATGTGAACCTAGCAACCAAATATTCTTATTTAAGAATATCCATTTATGAGAAAACATTTCCAAAACAGTGATATAAAAAAACACACAGAAAAATACTTGTTTAAAATAAAAATGAGACTCATTCTTAAATGGATTCTGGCACAGATAATCGAGAATAATTAAATAAAGCAAACACTGAAAAATGAGATCAACCCAATAACTGAAGGAAATACATTACAGACTTTGTCACTGACTTAGCACAGAAGGTAGTCAGACAGCATTAATGCATGACTCTAAAGAACCTTGAAAATTTAACTATCAAGAGAGCAAATCTGCAAAACAAACTCTTGTTAGATTCTTAATTTTTTGTTGTTGTTTTAATATCAGAAATTCAGTTTCTAGAGGTAGCTTATATTAAAAGATTTGTTCAGGATTTACCCAAATGGTGTTAACCCCAACCACACAAATTACTTACAATACTGACAATAGCCATTTCTTTCAGTAAAAGAATGGGCATCCCGTAACTCAATTTGAGAAACTACAGAGTAGCCTTTGTTATGCTGAAACAAGGTTTGTTGTATTTCACCTCAGTCTTCCTCTTAGGGAAGAATCCTTCCTGGTATAACAAAAATTACAGAAGTAATTGTACAATTACAAAATTTAAACTGTACTCAGATAAGGGAGTATGAAAGGAGTCTTGGAACTTAGATCCTGCATATAGTAGTAACTTTTCTACTACAAGACTGTATTTGCTTATTCTTTCTTTTGCATGAGAGGGCTTCCTTCTGAAAATGGAACTGTGCTTTGAAAGAAAAATACAGGCCCAAGAAATTACCACAGAAGAAAAGTGTGTCATTGGAACAGTTCATGAAAAAAAGAAAACAGAGCAATTCAGAAGGTGCATTTTTGCAATTTATGTTACAAACCTAAATACTTCTGCCTTAATATGGCACAGTGAAAGATTTAAAATAATGAGTTCTTCAAACTTTATTTTTACTGAAAAATGTTCCCAGCTAAAAGAGAACAGGAAAACTATCTCCACAACAGACTCCAGAACTCATTCAGGCTACTTGTAATCTGGGACCTCTGACTAATCAAACCAAAGTAACACAAAACTTTTTGGACACAGGAGATGCTGAAAATCAAGGAGGCTATTATAAGCAAATAAACACTGGAAAAGCTGTACCTATAAACAAAATCTAAAAGTCTATTTTGTTTAGTACCTAAAACAGATAACTGTCTGAAAATTTTATTGTCAAGAGGTTTTTGCTCATCAAAAGTTACATGGTTCTGAGGAAATCAGAATCAAATGCTACTTAGTCAATTCCACTTTCCATACATTTCAATTTCTCATCCTAAAATTAAAATAGAAAACAAAGATGACAAAACTGATAAAAATGAACGTTTTTGAACACAGATGCAGGAAAATATCTACAGTGATATTAACAGAACCTTCTTAATACTATTTCTAATACATCATATCAGAAATGTCTCTCTTCTCAGGATACGTTTATCTCATTTTTGAGCATTTCATCCACTGAATATATCTACATTTTGCTTAACATAAAAACAAGATCAGAAGGTATTTGATACTTACTAACTGTATTTCCAGATGTAAATTTTACAGATGAACTCATTTTGTTTTCTTCTGGGAGATCAGGTGGTTTCACAAGTAGTGGGCTAGTAGGGTTAGTATGATCTGGACAGAAAAAAAAATATCAGTCTAAATAAACAGATATAATCAAACTAGCTTTTTACTTATGAGGTTAAAGCTTCACAGTAGCTTTCTGTGCCCTTATCTGAAGTGCTATACTGAAGACTAAAACTGTTGTACTTTAAAATAATTGAGACATCAGAAGCGTTAACTTTGAAATTTACACTTCGTGTGCATTTCTCAGGATTGAGAGTTGTTAGTCTTCATCTATTTACAAGGCTAAGGAAATGTTAAAAGCATGTTGAGAATAGTTCTCTATTCTCATATGCTGAATGCTGTATGTTACTTTAGAAAATGCTGACATATTAGTACACATCTATAAATTAGGACTGTAGATTCCACTGTTCAGGGAAAATTATCAAACAACCTTGTTTATTCTTGACCAGAGTATAAAATAGGCCTACAGATACTTTTGAATGCTATTAGGTTTCAAAAGATTAAGCAGTATTTCTGACCACAGCAGTATAAGTTGTCTCTCCAAAATTCGGTTTCATTTCCTGTTAAATACAGGATTTACCAAAGCAGGCTATGTTCCCCCATCTTCACAGCCACCTCCAGAATTTAATAAGGAAACCTATACATTCTCCTTGAGGCCCAAATCAAACATATACCATAATGCTTCTTTATTACTCCAAGCAATAATCTTCTACAGATGGTGAAATCCTCACTGTAGCAAATGGCTAATTCAAACTCTGCATCTACCTGAACAATACTCAAACTCCTAACTCAAATCTCATCAATTGTTATGCTGGTTACAACTCAAGATATTTTCAAGTAGAAAAAAATAAGTCAGGATATTTAAGGAAGCAAACCCAACTCTAAGCGTACAACACTTTCCTGGTTAACAAGGGAAAACATCATACCACTTCCAGTTCTTTTAAGCTCCATTTCCTGCATGTGGATTTTGCTTGGAGTCATCCTTATGGGAACTGGGTGCACAATTGCAGTATCCTGTGGAGGAGACAGAGTAAGTGGTGTTAACCTAGTTTTACATTGTTCCCTTAAGAGTCTGACACCATGTGAGATGATAATTTCTAAACCAAAATCCTGAAGTCTAATTTTACACAGTTCTAGGGAATTTAACATACCTATAAAACCAAAGCTGTATGAGCTGAAGTTCCTCTAACCATTTATAATGTGTAACCTAACATTCTACTTATAGCACATTCAAAATGTTTTGCTAGATAACCATGACTATTGTAAATAGGACCCCACTTTGACAGCTTTCCATAACTTTTGGCATACTGAAGTCTGTTACATCAAGTGCATCTTCAAAAAAAACCTTTAAAACCCTACTCCTAAGCTCTATTTATGATGCCTCAGAAAACTACTTCCCCTTTAAAATGGTATGACTAATTCCCAATAAAATAGGTACTTTGTAGTATTTTAAGACAAATAGTTTCATCAGTCTTCTTTAAAGTGGTAAAAACATTTGGAATTTTAGTATAATAAACCCTACAGAATGTATCTTTAGATAGATGTTGACCTTACACTTAGGCATCTTCTTTGCTATTCAGGCAAGTGACTCCATTTTAATGTAATTTATAGACAGCCCTTTCCACTTAGATAGGATACTAAACTAAGTGTAGATAGCTTTAAATATCTCAGAAATTTTGTTTTGTCCACAAGTAACTTAAAATACAGTCATACTCATGTGAGATTTTTACTGTCACCTCTGTTCAGAATATGCAAATGGAGGGAACTATGACAGCACAAGAACAAACTGGGTTATATTCTGTCCCTAAAAAAAACATCAAGTTTCAAAACTGCTGTGGTATCGGACGCTTAATCCGATTTTGACTGGTCAAGTAGATCACTTTCACCAAGAATAGTACATTTACATTATTCATTTCTAGAACTGTTTAAACTGATTTGCACTACTCTTGACACAAATATAAACTTTTAAGACCACATTTTTAGATATAGCTCAAACACTTGTCACATGAGGCTCTTAGGAATACATTAAGATATACTGCATTTTTCTCCCCCATAATGGGATTATCATGCAAAAATCACTTGCTGTAGTTACTTCAGTCCTCTGCTCTAATATGCAGCTACTACAAAAATAATTTGCCTCAATTAAATGGATTTATACATAAAGTATTAATACAGATTAATAATCTAATTTTACAGAAAACAACTTAACATGCTACCAACTTTCACTTAAAATAGGGACATTATGTTAATATATCAGGAGATGAGTGCGCTTTTAAAAACATTTTCCATTCATCTTTTTCCTCCAACTAAGCTGCTTTTCCAGTTGTAAGAAAAAATAACGGGTCTATGAACTCACTCTTTAGATCATTATTAACAAATACTCAAGAAAGCGAATTCTCTCCCTTGGGAGAGCAACAGTAGTTGAAAAAAAATCACTGCATCACTGTTGAAACTGTTAAAATAAGAAGCCTGAATGCTGTTAGTGAAAATTTGCTGTCATTTCTGCTTACTGTAAGAAGACAAAGTTACCAAGCATCAAAGATGCTTGCTGTTCTTTAAAAATCTTCTCAACTACAGGAATTGAGTACAAAGGCATTTACCAGTATAAATTTCTATTGAATTTATATTTACGTACACATGTATATACACACTCAAGTATATGGCCATATATGAGTTTTCCACACATCACAGTTCCACTTTTAAAGTTAACCACCATATGGGAAAATTTCAAACTTCAGATTTCTGTCATTTAATAATTATGTGCAGGAATATACTACTACCTTGTTGTGGAAACAAGACAGTGATTGCTCTACATTGTTAAGTAATTATATACGAAGAGAAACAACCATAAACTGATTTCAAAAACAACTTCAAAAATATAGTACATTTAACCCTAAAAAGTCTATCTTGGAGATGAAAAGGGGCTGCTTTTTAACTAAGTGACATTTTAATTTAAGTATTCCAGGCAATTCTGGACACTGGAGACGGTGCAGTTTGAATTCTAGCTTCCAGCATCTAGAAATGCTATCTGCACATAAATATCAGTGATATCTCAGAGTGGAGTACTAAGTATATATTTGTGAATATGTACTATACTTGCATATAGTTGTAATTTTTGTAAATATTATCTTTTCAGAAGGGGCATGTTCAATATTAGAAGCAGTTAAATGCATATTATGTGCACCTATTATATTTCTCTGTATAATCAAATGACAATGGACAGTAACATAGGGCTAACTGAATATGTAAGAAAAGCAGGAGGAAAAGTAGTAGCTAAATTCTCAAGTAATTTTAATGTGCTTCAGAATCACTTCAGTGTGACATGTCTTGAAGTTGAAAACCAGCAGAACATGAAACAATGTAGTAGATTTCTGGCTCCAAAGCTGGATAAGATTATTTAAGTACATCATCATTCAGAGCACTCCTCGCTAAGTAAAACATTAAAACAGCACAGGTTTTGCTGGAGAAATACTAAAAGCCCAATTAATAACCAAGTCACTGAAAACATGAGGAGTATGAAATACCACTTCCATTAAAGCCTGATAGCTTTTTCAGTTAAGTCGGCATTATCAGCTCCTAAGATTTTGTGCAAATAAAGATCTGCAGCTTCAAAAAATACTGAAGACAGAATCTGAAAAGGGGACTAATTTATCATGGGGAGTGGCCCTTGAGTTAACTCATTTTCAAAACATATTGTTTAAATGCTTTGTCTACTACAGGTTTTGATAGCAGTGTTGTATTGCATCTGTATCAAGAAAATTAGCATTCACTGCACTCAGATATTAAACGTGAGCAGTACCAGAAAATTTCTATTCCTAAAATCAGCAAAATTAATAAGCCTGCCACCATTCCCAAAAAAGCAGTTCATGGAATCATGCATAAAAGCTATATACAATGAATGGAAATTCAGTGTTAATAAAATTAATTTCAAACAAGCAAGCTAAGTGATTGACTTACAGGATCAGCTGGTGCAATGTTAGAATCAAATTGGGTCAGAGTTTGTGAGCTTGAAGAGCGTTCGCTAAATGTCTCCCACTGCTGAACAGACAGAGGAGAGAAGTCAGCATGATGAGAAAGATGGAAGTAAAAGATCACTGAGGAGGACTTAGCATAGTAGTCTGGATGTTGCACTGGGAAGTATTATATTTGCACTGGGCAGTACTTGACTTAGAAACCACACTAATACATAAAAAAATCTTTCTATTTCAGTCTGATATTGTTGTGCAACCAAGTTTATTGTCAGATATTAATCTTTTTACTTTTCGTAATGAAGATACAGGTGCACAGTCACCTTGGAAATAATGTCAGAGTTTGCCAGTGAAAGTCACACAAGTTAAAAAAATGGTTAGCCAATCAAATACTGTAGAGATTCAATCAGTGCCACCTGTTTGTAATTATAAAATCTACAGAAAGGTTCCTCAGCTTTGTAGTTGCCCAGTGTCAAATGTATCTAGTAAGCACTGATTTTCTTACGAAGTCTCCGATAAATGAATGCTGAGCAGAGTACTCCAATCACACCAGTTCAGCTTGCCAGTGCAACTCCTGAGAAGTGATTCTATTCTGTAAGAGTATTTTTACAAATCTAAATCACTGTCAAGGCAAAGAATTAAATTCAAACATACTGTTGATTGTTAAATTAAAAGCAAATAAGTCAATCTCTGAACAGTTTTACAAGATATAGGCATGCTTTATCAACACATAGTTGTCAAGAGTCCTCATGCTTAGTAAGTCAAAATACAGCCATGACTGGATCAATGAAGTACCAAAGTACACAAAATTAATGTGATCCAGAAAACTAGATAACAAATCACAATAGGAATGCTGAACTTGTTATATCTTGGTAAAATACCACATTAGCCTATTTTCAAACAAGATTTTTAGCACTCAGAAAGATAAAAATGTTAGTATAGTCATGAAAATAAATTAATACTCTTGTCCCAGCTCTAGAGGCAAAACAATGCGTATGTTTCCAGACGATACAGGACACGGTATTTGGTGTTAGTCAACCCAATCTCATGCACTCCCCTACATGAAGCTATACTAAATTAATAGCCTGTATATAAAACTAGTCCAAAACAGTATTTCAGAAATAGGTCTTTAAGGAAATTCCTAAAAAGCTGTTTTCAGTCAGCTGAAATTAATTAAATGAAATCTGGAAAAAAAACACTGAATTTATAAGAGCCTTCATGTGTGGTGCCTTGCGTCTCATTCCAGACTTGCCAACAAAGGCAAAGACCATGAGATGTCATTGTTTTTTTTTTTTTTTTTTTTAAAAATACAAAACTACAACTTTTTAGGGAGGATGTAAGTTTTCCCTTCCTAAATGCTCCATCTCACCTCTTGTAGGAATCAACTTATCTCAGTGGCACTCCACCCCTCCATGAAGAAGCACCACTGCAAGTAGTATGGAGCTACACAAATGTGTTTAGTCAATTTTTACTAAGTGAAAAATTTAACAGCCAAATTCTGCCAGCCTTTTCCCTGATTTGGCCTCTTGCCTTTACACGGCTGCTCATTTTCATGAAATGCAGTTAATTTTTATTTTAAAACTACCACTACCCTTTAAACTTTACTTGGCTAGTGGCTTCAACATTACTGGCTACACTGGCAAATAGACTATTTAATTACAGAAATCTCACTTCTCATTTTTCCAACACTTTCATAAAGGCATACAGCATATATGTTATACCTAAAATAAACGTGTATATATATATATTTTTAAATATATTTAAGAGATGGGTGCTGAATTTACATCTTATTCCAGTCCTCCAAAAGCATACTGCAGGGCATTTATTACTTGTCCTCAGGGTCCATAGCTGGGCACAGATAAACGAATATCAACACCTTCTAACTAAACCAGGGAACATGCTATTCATGCTTCATCTTGAGATAGTACCAGAAGCTAGTTACTGTTAACTCCCTGGTTAATAAGAAGTTACATACATTACACATCTACTGGACTGCATCTAACCGAGAGATTTAAGAGCGCCGACAATACAAATAACTAGCTAGGATAAATCTCCCACTAGCTGAATCTAAAACACCTGTCTTTAAGACTCATAAAAGTCTTAAAAATACTTCAAAACATTTACTAAAAGCTACAATTCAACAACCTAAATTACTACTAAAAAGATCTAAATATCTGAAGCAGTCATGGACTCAAAAGCAACTCTCCATATCTGTGTCAAAGCTAATATGACACTAGACTGCTTTCAACAAAAAATAGGCTTTTCAATTTTTTAAACTCTCAGAACTAAATGCTCAACGTTGAATCTGGATGGAAAAGTTGTCTGAAATGAGAAAAGTGGTCAGTGTATTGTAGAGATGAGAATGTGAATAGGGATGAGAATGTAAAGCATGGAGTATGCAGGTAGATTTTTACGGTGTTCCTTTATTTTGAAGTTTGAAGGTGACAACTTGGTCCATATACTTTGTGAGCTTACACTAACTGAACCTAGCAACTGGAGTCTAAAATTCAACTGCGAGCTAGAAAAAAAATAAAAGAATAACCAACGTTTTTTAAAGTAACTGGGATGCAAACTGTCTGGAATGGCAGTTGATCCAAAGCTGCATAGCTTTTTCAAACAACTCATTTGTTGATGACAACTACAAGAGTCAACAGTTAGACTGGTGCCTGCAGTAATACCAGAAATTTTTTCACAGCACTAAAACCTCGAGGACTTTGACCTAACTCAAGCTGGAAAGAAAATGCTTAGGAGCAAGCATGTACAGTGTACAGCTGAAGAATCAGAAGTTCCATTATGTTAGATCAAAAACTCAACGCTTAATAAATGTTTAACTCTTATTTTAGTATAGTTAATGTTTGGTAGTATATTTAGTCAGAGAACTTTTCCAAAGCTCTTAAAGTCTGATTTGATTTTCAGAAGAAAGTATCACAGTCTCTTGCTCGATGTATAAAGTCAGATTTGTAAAAGAAGATTTTGGCTGATAGAAAGTTATCATTAACTTTGTCCCACCAGTGTAATTATCCTATATGCAGATGATTTGAGTTGCATTGGACACTGAAAGAATTTGTTCAACTACAATGCAGCTTACCAAGTTACCTTAATAAATCTTTATCACAAGCATGTGGGAATATACCAATGCAAATTTTAATACATTTGCAAAGCATTTACAACTTTTTAGCAATAACCGAGTATCTGCTTGCCTCCCTCCTAAAACACACTTTCTACCAGCACTTTAAAAGCCACTCTGTCAAACAGAACTCAGATTCACTATTTTACACGTTTTTTATTTAAGGATACCACTGTGAGGTTTGCACTTGCCCTTGAAAGGAAGGGCAGACTCTTATCAGCTCTCTTCCCCCTAGAGATGAAGGAAATTTCCTCTGCTCTTAACCTTTAATCCTAAAAAAAAAATCATTTATTTTCCATTTCATACTGACTCTGCTTTGGTCTGTCTAAAACTCTTACCAAGAATCTTCTAGTCACTTGAAGTCTAACTAAGAAAGGAGCCACAAAAAGCTCTTTCAGTAAGAGGCAAGATAATACTCAACTACTGATAGAACTATCTTAGATGTTAAGAAGTTTTAGAATCTTCTTGAGAGTCTCATTATTAAAGTAATTTCAATACTTTCTCTTATAATGAAAAAATAAGCCTACACCATCTTTGTAGTATGGTTGCCATCAGGAAATCATTTAAGCCTCTGAAATCTCTCTCAGAATAAAACACTGGTTTATTCCGATTAAATCACACAGGCTAAATATGTTAAAACAAATCAATAAGAAACTCTAGGAGTTAAACTCTTAAGGACTTTATAAACAATGGCCATTTGTGAATACTTTTTTGTAACCTCAGCTCCAAACGCTGACAAAATACAACCTACTATATAAGCAATCTTAAACAGTAAATACAGACAGCAAACAATGATCAGGTGAATACCTGCAGCACAAAACAGCAAAAATTTAAAATTTAAAGAAATTTACCAATGACTGTCTTGAGATCCAACTTTGCTTTTGATGTAATCCCAGAGCTATAATTTCTCTATATTACTTGTGAAGCATTTTATATTCCGTGGTAAAATTACCTCCAGAGATAATATCAATGTCCAGATATGCCAGGAATTTATTCTGAAGTTTGTTTTGAAGTTTTGCAAAAGCTTTGGCTATAAAAGCCTTCAGTTATAAAATAATGAAACACCAAGAAATAAAAATTAATTAAACATCTCCAATATGTATGACACGAGATCATTTAGTGACAAATATGAAGCTTAATTAATATTATTGACAGCATTTTAAACATTAGCTCATGTCACAATAAGACAAAAATTAAGACATTTTTACAATTTAATGTGTGGAATCTGCTTCTGATTCTGTATCTATTGTTCTGCTGAAGTTTCTGTCAATGCATTCACAACTTGTGATCAACAATACACTTTTGAATTACATATGCATACAATTTAGCTATTGATGGTGGATGGCAATGAAATAACTCTTAGATAGAAATGCTAACCTCACTGCTCTGATTCAATTCTGGCCAGGTCTGGTTTAGGGATGGCATTGATGGAGACTTGCTTGGAGGTGCTTCTGCTGGAGAGCTGGAATAACCTACCTCACCGGTCTGTTCCCCAACTTCTGAAATGAAAGAAATGACTATAAACCAAAATCATGAACGGCATTCAGTTTGTTCTCAAAAAAAAAAAAAGTTGTTCATATCTCAAATGCTAAGTATCCCTTATTTCAACTTTTAAGAGAACGGTTTGGGTTGGAAGGGACCCTAAATATCATGTAGTTCCAACCCCCTTCGATGTCCTGCTAGACCAGGTTGTTCAAAGTCCCATCCAGCCTGGCCTTGAACACTTTCAGGGATGGGGCATCCACAGCTTCTCTGGGTAACCTGTGCCAGTGCCCCACCACCCTCTGAGTAAAGATATTTTTCTGAATATCTAATATAAATCTACTTTCTTTTAGTGTAAAGCCATTATTCCTTGACCTATCCCTACACCTCCTGATCAGATTATTCCAAGTAAATACCTAGCAACAGACAAAACAGAGTCAAATCACATGTACTATCAGGTGCTACCCTTCTTTAGAGGATCTTCCTGAAAAATTAGACTTTGAACGTTATTCCCAATCTTACTGGCTTCCCTGTACTTCAGGTTTTAAATAGCACTTTCAGATCTTGATTATATGTACAGGTAAATATAATTACTTACAGTATGATAAAGTAACTTTACACTTGTGTTTATTACCTAAAATCCAGCACTAACAAGTTCTTACAGAATAAAATATGCCCTTCTATGAGATAAAGCAAAAACAGTGTATCAATGCAAAAAAATAAAAATAAAAAAGAAAACAGGTAAGTAAAACACTCCCTTAAAAGACATTCTGCAAAGAGGATTTTAAGCTTTAAGCCTCTTTACTAAAAGAACGGTGTTTCCATTCATTTCATCTTGCAAACTGAACCAGTCTAGCAGCTGTCACATTGCAACTGTACATTGTTCCTGTAATTACAATTTTCCCTGGGCTTTCAGCAGGTAGAATCCCTCGCAGAAAGCCTCCTCCTCCAGAGCTGTACCAATTTTCATGATGCAGCACTCTTTTGTTCTGTTCTAACTACAGAGGAATTGGGTAACCTAAATGCAAACAGCAGATTAGACATCCTGCATGACACAATGAAATCCTGCTTAGTGTCAGCTAATTTGCCACACAGACTACAAGTAATGCCTTGAAAGCTTCCAACAACTGAAGTTCAGTTTACAAATGTATAATGTAGCAAGAATAGTTGGAAAAAGTGGCTGATAAATAGCTATACAAACTAACAATGTCTATAGACCAAAGAATTAAAACTCTGAACGAGGTAAAATACTGTAGAAGACTATTTAATTAAATTACCACTTAAGAGGACTGCTTGAAAGATATATCGAAGACGACTACCACAAGAACATGTGACACACTGTACCAGAAATTAAAATCTATAAAAAATTTCAAAAGGATTGGTTTCAGGCTTAACAACTAAACTCTGCAGCCTGCTCTTCTGCTGTAACTCTGCATTGTGTCTGCTGTCTTTCATTGTGAAGAAACTCATAAAAAATCCAACACCAGATGGTGTTGCATGGTTTGGAGGGGGTGGGGATATGTAAAATTGGTGCTCAAAGAAAATTCAAACTGGGAACGCTTGAATGAATGGTGGCCAACTGCACCTTGAAAAACCAATAGCAGCCGATATTTCTGAAGTGCTGCTGGGGACAGCAGGAGGCACAGCCTAACAACAATATCCAAAACACCTCCAGAAAGAAATAAATTGTCCCATCTTGAGTCCATACTGTCAGTAACACCTCAGTCTTTTAACAAAAAGAAAACAGAAAAACCAGTAACTTGTCAAAACTTCAAAGGTCTTGTACACTTTCAGTAAACAGCCAGGTGTGAGGTTGAGACTTGTTTCCAAAACTATGCCCAGTACCTAACATCCTGTACGACTGCCCTTCTGGATAAAATGCCTTAAATTATTCAAGATACAAGCTGCATCTAATATCTCCTTTAGAAAAAAACTGACAACAAACATTATATCAAGCTATCAAGACCTTCAGAGGCAGCATGATGTGTGCAAGTAGTCAAGATGACATTGTGGTCACTGCACACAACATTAATATACTAAATTCAACATATACCAGTAGTAATGTTTTAGAAATACGTATTTCTACTACTAATCTTAAATGCAAGGTTAAAAAATAAAGGCTGAAAACTGCTGTGGATAGGCTACGTGGCTACCTGTAATTCGAGGAGTTTACAGATACCTACATGAAAAAATAAGACATCTCTGGAAAAATTTGAGTACAGCTAATGAGACACAAAGCATGACAGATTCTCCATTAAAAATGATCGAGAAGCATCAAATTAATTCATATGCTGTACTTTGTTAAAAACTGTACTTTTAAATAAAAGACAAATGTTTCTAGTTAGGAATGATATAATTATGATACATAATACACTTTTAGCCTTAAAAGCATCCTGTAGAAATTAAGTATTCTTGCAAAAACTCAATCTGTTTTCTGTTATTGAGGAAGGCATCTGAGTGACAAAATACCAGCTACAGAAGAACTAAATTTAGTTTATTTTCCTTAAAAAGAAGTGTCATTGTTGCAACAGCCTAAACAAAAAATTTACAGACAAGAAAAACCTGCTCTGAGTTTTGTAAAGGATTGTTAGCTTTTATAAACAGATATAAAACTGAGTTCAAAGGAAAATATTGATATTAATTTTCACAGTAAATATTAGACTAGTGTTCATTTCAGCTGCAGATCATAAATTCCGTCGAGACAGATGCTATCAACAGTACTCAATTCTTAAAATAAATGTTTAATGACTTGGAGAGAAGTATCTGCACAATTTTCTGACTTCATACTCTCTTCACTGCAGTTTTCTTCTACAGGTAGTTTTTACGCTGACACATCTGACTCATTCTGAAAAGCTAACATTACCTATCTACAGGTACCACAACACAATGTTATATCTTAAGTGAAGCCATTGCAACCCAGATAGTTAAGTGTATGATCCAATTCAAAATACTAAAATCATTCAAATGCATTGCGGAATTGCCACAGTATTCTAAGAACTTAACACACCTCATTTCTCTCCCTAGTCAGCATAAAGATCACAAATCATAGAACGATTTGGGTTGGTGAGGAATTTTAAGGCCATCTAATTCCACCCCCCCTGCCATGGGCAGGGATGCCACCCACTAGACCAGGTTACTCAAAGCCCCATCCAGCCTGGCTTTCAACACTTCCAACCCAAGCCATTCTATGATCTATGAAGCATGGGTCATCCACAACTTCTCTGGGCAACCTGAGTTGTTCTAATGCCTCACCACCCTCTGAGTAAATAATTTCTTCTTTATATCTAATCTAAACATACCCTTTTTTTTAGTTTAAAGCCATTTCTCCTTGTCCTGTAACTACACTCCCTGACAAAGAGCCCCTCCCCAGCTTTTCTATAGGCCCCCTTTAGGTATTGAAAGGTCTGCTTTACAGTCTCTCCAGAGCCTTCTCTTCTCCAGGCTGAACAACCCCAACTCCCTCAGCCTGTCTTCATCGGAGAGGTGCTCCAGCCCCTTGATCATCTTTGCGGCTCTCCTCTGGACTTGTTCTAATACTTCCATGCCCTTCTTGTGCTGGGGGCCCCAGAGCTGAACGCACACTCCAGCTGGTGCCTCACAAGAGCAGAAGAGGGGGAGAGTCACCTCCCTCGCCCTGCTGGCCATGCTCCTTTTGATACAGCCCAGGGTATGGTTGGTTTTCTGGGCTGCAAGTGCACATCGCCAGCCTATGTGGAGCTTCTCATCAACCACCACCCTCAAGTCCTTCTCCTCAGGGCTGCTCTCAATCCATTCTCTGCCCAGCCTGTGTTTGCACGGGTGATTGTCCCAACCCAGGTGCAGGACATTGTGCTTGGCTTTTTTGAAACTCCTGAGGTTCACACAGGCCCACCTCTCAAGCATGTCCAGGGCCCTGTAGTTGGCATCCCTTCCCTCCAGCATGTTGACCACACCACACAGCTTGGTGTCATTGGCAAACCTGCTGAGGTGCACTCATTCCCACTGTCCATGTTGCTGACAAAGATGTTAAACGATGCCAGTTCCAGCACCGACCTCTGAAGAACACTGCTTGTTACCAATCTCCATTTAGACACTGTGCCATCGACCACAACTCTTTGCGTGCGACCACACAGCCAATTCCTTACCCACTGAGTGGTCCATCCATGAGATTCATGTCTCTCCAATTTAGAGATAAGGATATTGTGTGGGGTATCACCACCTCCTTTAAAAATAGTTTTTAAAATTCTGTAGGAGAGTAGTGCTATACCACACAAAATTAAAATGGAAAGATAGAGCAAGTTTCAGGTGCAGAGCTGAAGCTTCCACACTTCCAGCATGGAAGATGAAGGAAAAGTTTCTAACCAAAAAAAAAAGTAAATAATGGTACTGTTAACACATCAAAAAAGTTTAAAACTGATATAAAAGAAAGTAAAGAGAAAAATCAAGTAACTCACTTTCTTGAACTGTCCGGAAGTATGGTATTGTTGCTTCAGTCAGCAGAACAGGATCACTAACACAATTTATTTCTTTGGGAAAGTTGTTATCCCATGAAAAAATGCAGTCAAAAAGCTATTTCAGTACCATACTTTACAGTTCCTATTTCTAAGGCAGCTGTGGAAGTGAGCTTTTATTGAAATACAGCTTTTTATGGGAAAAATATTAAGAAATTTAACTGGTTGATCGTAATAAGCTTAATTTATAGTCCTCAGGGTGAACACATCTTAATATACACAGTAACCTACACTTATATTAGTAAATTTTAATTATAAATTAATAGATTATAGAAATATAGATTTGAACTGCTGCAACTACAAGTGAAGTTACAGCTAAGTCAGTAACTTCTAAAATATTTAACCTACAAGTTCTGGTGATAAATCCATGTCAAGTGCTAGAAAAGATTAGCTATTTCCAACACTGGTGGCCCAAATATAGAAGAAATAAACTTAACTGTATAAAACTTAAGTTTGCAAGTCTCTTTTCTTTGTTGCCATTAAAAACATCAGCAGAATCTAGTATCAGTTGGATTTTATTTATTTTTAACATAGCTTACACAGCATAGTAACCTTTCAATATTCACCAGAATAAGATAACTTCCCTTTAATATAAGAGAGGAAAAACATTTTTACTCCTTCTAAAAGAAGTTTTTCCTCAAATTTAAAGACTACTTTGTACTTCATAAAAATAAGTACAAGTTTTAACAAAGCTGCCTGTAAAATAACATACACAACTTCTTGGTTTATGTCCAATATATAAAGTTTCCAGACAACTTCAGTTATATGACAAAACTCTCAAAACTGGCTATGCCAATTAAAGTAGTGGATGACCAGGTATATATGTAGATATTTTTGTAACAATATTTTTTCGTTATTCCATATCCTACCAAGATGTTGCTTGGCAATCACCTTGACACAAAAATAGAGTGGGTAGCTTTTAGACATTTGCTAGACCTTCACCCAATTAATTGTAGATTTTTCTTACGAAAGTCTTCTCCATAGTAACATGCTTACTCATACTGAGAACACTGCATTTGCTGCTGACTGCAGCTGAGAGGCTGAGGAGCTGAGCTACTCCCACAAAACACGGTTTAATTATTAAAGCATAGGTAGCAAGAGCCACTGTATCTAGTTTAAGAACTCATCAATAATTGCCAGGTTAAAAATCTCTGAAATCTGACAAACACAATAGGAAGGGACCCCCCCCTTTTGAAATATTTAGTAAAAAGAAAGCTCTAGAAAACCGTGATACCTGTACAATACCTACAGTATAACCTGACTTTCCAAAGCAGACTGCTTAATGTGTTTTTTTCCTATCCAATAAATTTCACTTTTTAAAAAAGCAACACAAATATAGAAGTCATCAGTAGTGAATGGTACCTAAAAACACCTTTCCTCTGAATACAAGATCATAAGCAACAGTAAAGTAAAAAGGCTACAAGTTTTATTACCTATTACCTATACTCAAAGCCTCACCATCAAGAATGGTAAGAATGGAATTCTGAGGAATCATCTGAAGTTAATTTTAACACAAATTATTTCAAGTTCTACAAAGATTCAGTATTCAATGCAAGTATAGTAATTATGAAGTAGATTATAAATATTCAGCTTCATTTATCTGTTTTAAAATAAAAATGAAAGATTGCCAAAACCAGCCTGTTTTTAAATAGCACATTTACATGGGATAGTAGTTTGCTTTTCAGTGATGCTTCCACTTTGCTTTCCAAGTGTTTTAGGTAAATATTAACAAGCTGAACTCATACATACAATGGTTTATCTGGGAGCAACCAAATTTAAAGGACTATGCACAGAAAAACTAGTTGTGAGGGCAATGGAGGATAAATTCTGTTGTTTAGACAAGAGTAGAATTAAAATATCTGTGCTATTTGATCCTGTACTTTTAAACTACCTAACTGTCCTACCCCAGCACTGAATCTCAGAATATTTTTAAAGTATCTTCAAGACTTAGAAAACTCATGCCCTATTCTCAGAAATTTGGGCAAAATATATTTATTTGAAACCAAGTCTGAAGTACATTTGGATTGGGAATTTAGAATACAATGGTGACCATGAATAAATCCATACTGTGATAATCTTGTTTTCCTTAAACCACCTATAAAGAACACAGGCTGCATATCCAAATGAGACCATATGTATACTACTCTTAAATAATATCTCCATGTAGAGAAATATATATGTGCTTGGATTACTTCTGAGCACTGATAAAGATTTCTAAAAATTGCACAATGATTCACTTTTCACCAAGTACAGCAAAATGCTCACTCAACAAACCTACAGGTGTCTGCTGATATAACCTTATCTATGACATCAATTGAAAATACTAAAATTTGTGCTGAAACATGTCTTACCCGTTGAGTCTTCCAAATCAATCAGTTTGGGCATTAAACTTTCAGGTAGCTTTTCTGGCAAATCATATCCGTTCTTCCTAGCAACTACCAGATGAAATGCAGCACAGAACTCATCCAACGTCAGTGCACCGTCTTTATCAAAATCTGAGAGTTCCCTAAAAAGGAAAACTTAGTATAAACACAACAAAATTTCTTAAGTTTATTTCCAAATGACAAACTTTTGTGGTGCTACTTGGAAGATCAAAGAATGCAGCCTGTAGTTTATTTACCCTATTAAGCACTCCATATTAGTTAGTGCTACATGCTTTATTTTTCAAAGAAGGTGAGCTTTTATCAAGTGACATTTCTTAGAAGTTAAATATATTTAAACCCACTTATTTCTCTCCATTTTGGTTTGGTTTTTACTCGCTTCCCTGCATTTAAGACAGTACTACACAACATTGGTCTCAGATTTTTGTTATACTAAAGCACTTTCTTAAAGTGCCTAGAAACGATACTGCTGAGGTAACATGATTTGTTTTTCAACAGGAAAAAATGAATTATAAATCATTACACTGTTTGAAAGACTAAATCTCTCAAAGTAAGCCATTTAATGATAGAATGCAATGATGCAGTATAAATTCTAGAATACAATAAAAGACAAGATCTGCATTGAGTCAAAGATGAATTGATTATAAAGTACCACGAATTGCATTTAAAAATATTTGCATCTGTATGTTTAAATAAAACATACTGAGATTCAAAGAAATATAGGATTAAGAAATTCATTATTTGTATTTAAATACATCTTTAACAATATAAAATGTCAAAGTACTCCTTACTCTGAAGGGCTTGAAATTTCTTCACAAGCTAAAAAATGCCTTTTTAGTAGTGTCAGGCTAGATCCACTGAAGCCCATTAAAGTAATATTTGCATAAAGGTAAGACCGAACTTGCTAGAGTAATAATGAAATGTTACTTAACACCTTCTAGTAAACAGAAAATTAGGTAAATGATTGCCAGGTAGCTGTGATCTTTCAAAATAATCTCAATATGCGTTACACTTACCAAATATGAGAAAGTTCAAGAATAGGTAGTTTTGATTTAGTGAAAAATTCTTTAGCTGCAGATCCTGAAAAATTACAATAACAATTTTTAATATTTGAACCAAGTTAAATAATTAGAAGATTTGCAGATTTATGGTCAAGGAGATAAGCTACTTGGCAAAGGTTTGGGGAAAAAACATAACATATTTCTAGAATTGAAACAAAAAAGGCAAACTGGTTTAAAGTCCTTTCTTGAATTACACTGCAGTTTACCAGGAAGTTATCAGTAAAATGCAGAACTTTCTTCGAAATGGTATGCAAACCTAGAGTACCCAATGAAGTCTTTGTAACAGAACTACTGCACCCAAAATTATATTTTTTTTAAAGAGTAACTTACCTGGTATAAATCCATTTAGATCAGGTTGAATGGTTTTAAACTGATTAACATAATACTGCCTTTGTTCATCAGTTATTTTCCAGGGGTCATCATAACTACTTGATTGCCTACGAATTTCATTGGTTGTTGTAGCTGATGCTACAGTTCGTACTGTTGTCTGGTCCTGAAATGAAATATTTTTCCTCAGTATTATCTACCTAAAGTGTTCCTATGAATTCTGAACTTCTTGCCTTCAAAAAGTAAAGCATAGTTAAATCTCACAGTACTTTAAAAACTACAAGAAACTATCAACAGATTGCATCTACAGGATAGAGACAGGGTATTTTTGCACATGGATACGCATGGGTAGGAATGATTGCAGGTATGTAAGCAAAAAAAAAAGCACAGCACATTTGCAAAGAAGCTAAGCACAAATAATTCAAAGTCATAACTGCTGACATTTCTAAGATTAGTAACTTCCAGTTAAATCACTCCAAATGAGGTCAACTCAATTTAAACAAGTATCTGTTGGGTATATAGCATTGAACAGACTACAGCACAGCTACATGGTAAACATCTGCAGTGAAAAATATGAAAAAAGGACTGCAACAATCTGAATGAAGCAAATTAAATACCAATAAAGTGTCACACCTGGACAGAAGCAGGATGCATGGCTAAAAGAGCACTGGTTGGTGGGGTATCTGCAAAACTGACCCAATTTTCTTGGTGAGGTGGTGGTGAATGGCCAGACCATATGGGATCACTAGAAGTAGATGAGCCTGAAAGTAGAAGAAACATTTATTTCAGAACACAACCCTGAAAAACTGTCCAACCCTGAAAAACTGTTTAAGAACTACAGATAGGGAAAACAGTGAAAAAAGCCTGAGACACAGGCTCCTGTCAGGAAGACACACTTCAAGAATGGTGAAGAAAACTAAATCCAAATTACACCAAGGTGAAAAAGTTTATCTCCTGACAACTCTTGTAGATTTCTACATTAGGTAAACTTAAATTTGTACTAAAAATACAGAAGTGAGGAACAAGTTTATTGCACGTGTGTAAAACTTAAATTGGGTTTCATACACTTAAAAATTCTTGAATAATACTCAAAGTTTTGACTTAATTGAAATGAGCTCCTGTATGGACAGTTGTTTAAAAGTGGCAAGTGATCTCAGCATGCCACTTATCTTAAACTTTTATTTTTGAGGTTTTAGTTTGTCTTCCAAAAACACAGCCTTTGAAATTCCTCTTAATCTCACACTTTTCAGCACATAAAGCTTAGAAATTATTTTAAAAAATTAACTCAGCTACTTAAAAACAGTCCGGTTTATAAAAGGCATACTGATGACATCTGCAGTGTATTAAGTAACTGGAACACAGTAACTGTCATTCACCCAGTGCCTACTGGCTACTTCTGAAATACTGCTGTTAAAACAATGATTAAAACAATTATTATTAAAACAATGATGAAGCAAACCTTGAAAGATTTGGCCATCTACTGTTCTGCGTACAAGGAACTCAGAGAAGAGGGAAAATGAACCATCTAAAAGGCTAGAAGAATTCCAGGACTCCCTTCAACTCCTCAATTCTTAAAAGAAATGCTGAACTCCTTAAATCTAAACAGCAGTTGTGGAACTGAATATTTTACTCTTCTTGAACAAGAAAATTCTCTCTTGAAATGCTTTATTTCAAGAAGAACGTAAATAGGAAATTGTCTCCTCCGTAGAAGTAGATTCCCTCTTAAAAGGCAGGCCAACTTTTTGTGACTTTTTATAAGCACACCACACAACCCACAAACCAAAAGTATGTTAATGACACAACTGCCACTAAGATCCAAATTGAAGCAATAAAACCCCAAAATTTATTCTCAAGAAACTGACAAACTATTGCTAGAAGAAATCCATTTTCATATAGGCAATTTATTCTATGAAGCTAACAAACAGTTTCAGGTTCTTGGAGACTGAAAACACTACAGGTACACAATCTGCAGCAAGCAGCAAAGGAAATCTGAAAATCAGTGAGGCACACTTAGGGCTAACACCTAGAGTAACAGTAATGTTGCTAATATACAAAGTTGCTAATTAGTATTTGACAGTATGTAATTACTTTTTAGTTCCATAAAGGGCCTTTTTCTAAGAAAGTAATGAGAAAATTTGTTAAAAACAGTTTGTTGTTCTCCAATGTACAACAGCCATAATTGTATATAACACATTTAACCTCACATTACAAAGAGGAAAAAATTGAGACTTTTAGGAGGAGAAAGATATAAAATGATTTTTGGAAGAGATAAATCAAATATACAAAACTGAAAGGTTATGTTATTTCTGATTTTCAACAAGATAATGAAATAGAATCCATCCCCCCCCTTTTTTTAAAATTAGCTTTACTAGGACCACTGTTAACTAACTTGTCCCCTAATGTGCCTCCACTTCCGAAAGCTCCCCATTTGACCTGGAGTTTCTAATGACTAGCCCAAATTCCTGAGAATAAAGGCAATGTGTTTGAGCATTCTTTTTGCCTTCAGTGT
The DNA here is from genome assembly GCF_964211835.1 of Anser anser. Taxonomy (NCBI): domain Eukaryota; kingdom Metazoa; phylum Chordata; class Aves; order Anseriformes; family Anatidae; genus Anser; species Anser anser. The sequence goes on from NC_139722.1 coordinate 63,645,705, forward strand.
TCTTCAGTAGCTAGCCTAACTCTAAAGCTTCAGAAAGAAGCATGCAGTAAAGCTCAGTTTCTATCCACCTGCTCTCTCTTAGCATAGGGCTAAGAGACTAGATTCAGGCAAATCCATCTCTCCAGTGAAAATGCCATGCTCCAAGTTTACTTTTGATGAAACTGCTTTCCCTTTCTCTGCCCTGCAGCAACTGACATTAGTACCACTAAGCTTGTTTCTTCCTACCTTTATTTCTTCCAACAGTATTAGTACTGTTCAATCTGTATCCCGCTTTGCATTACACCTTTTCCAAAGCAGTACTGTCATAGAAACGGGGACATCAGTAGCACCAAATTGTCTTAACTTCCAAGTACTTCATACACATCATTCCTTTCTCCCCTGTTCGAATCTTCCAAGGACACTCTTACTCTGCTGTTCTGGCTACACTGATTTTTTAGGGGACAGACATCCTATGTCTTTTAGAACATTGAAAAAAAGACTGCCAGTAACTGTGGACACCTAGACACACATTCATGAAATACCACCAGCCAGTAGATCTCAATCATCAAAAACTACATCTATTTCACACTTGAATTAGAAAAAAAAAAAATCACACTCCAGTTTCTTCTCAAACTACAAATCCAGACTGGGAACACTGGTAGAAGAGAAGGTGGAACAAAACTGAGTCATAGGGAAGACTCAGAACAGTCAGTACTTATGATCTGTAAAGCAAATGAAGAAATAAAACTTTAAAACTGTGCGCTTCTATCAGAGAACGCCATCAAAAGCACTGTGAATAGAGTGTATGCCTAACTAATGATTATCAGATATCAGATTAGGACAAGATAGAGAGGTCTTAATGCAATGTTTACTATGAAGACATAGCTTGAATTCCTGTGGCTGCTCTATATTCCCCTATAGCTTGAACACCAACACATAGTTAACTTCTGGAAAGTGATCTAATTTCCTGTGGGAGAAAAGTTACCCCTTCACTTTAGACTGTTTCTTATGTTTGTAGTTTATCTGGATAAGAAGTAACATACTTTTCAATAAGATATGTCAATGTGGATTTTCTTTTGAGAACTAATTTTGCAAGTAGTTTTTCAAATTAGCCCTCCTTACCACTTATTTGTGAAGAAACAAAACCAGGTGAGTACAATAATGAAATGCTGTAGAGCTCCTCCCTCCCTGAATAACTACACCTGTAACAAGGCCAAGTATCAGTAATTACTCAAGCATTAAGTAGGAGACAAAGGACCATATACTGCCCTGCAAGCTCAGTAAATTCAAGCAATAGACATCCTCCACTTCTGTCCGTGAAGTTTCCTGATGGCTGATTTCACTAGCTGTAGCAAAATCACTCCCAACAAGGAAAACAAATGAGGATGGCTTGGGGCTGCAAATTCTCATACACATTCAAACATCGAAATAAAACTTTCAGGTAATGCTAAAGAAAGCTAGCAGAAACCCTATGACTGAACAGAAGACTTTTTTTTTTTTACTAGTTTAAAATCATTATTTGGATATTACCAACATAAATGCTCAGCTCTGTTTCCAATCCAAACTACAAGATGATCAAACTTAAAAAATAAATTCTAGTCCCATGACATGCCACTTGAATTTGGGCATGCAGAAGAGGTGCTTTCTCCCAGGTTTCTCAGAGTCAGCATCCTTCTAGGTGGTGAAGCTGGAATGCAAAATGAGCTGAAGTTAACAGAATTTTTTCCTCTTCTGTAATTCTAGAAGCAGGAGGGTCCTACCTCACATTCAATTCTGTTTCTGTATGTAGTGGGTTTGGCTGGGGTGGAATTACAGCAGCTAATACGGTTCTATGTTTTAAATTTGTGACCAGAACAATAGTGAATCAGTGTTTCAGCTATGACTGAACAGTGTTTGCAGAACGTCAAAATCTTCTGTTTCTCTCTGCCCCCCTCAGTGAATAGACTGGGGAATGCACAAGAGGCTGGGAGGGGATACAACCAGGCGATGACCCAGACTAACCAAAGAGATATTCCACACCACATAGCACCACGCTCAGCAATAAAACATGAAAAGGCTAGGGGAGTTTAGAAATCAGTCATTTTTGCTTGGGAACATTAACACAATTTTGAACAGCTTTACCTTAACAAATGTAAATCAGACACCTGGAAGACTTGATAGGCTCAGGTTTTAATAGAACTGACTAACATTTAAGGATGAGACCTAAACTAACCATAAACTTCACTTCCCACAGCTGATGAGTGTCTGTCACCAAACTTTGTTCCTGATGTTAAAGTATGTCTTTTAGGGCCCACCTTAACAAAAAGTCTTGAACAAAGATGGTAACAAACCTTAGCTTACGATTTCAGATCACTTGTGTAAACTCACTGAACTAGTCATGACAGTGCCTCAGATTCCAGCTTCTTATGAAGAATCACTATCATAACTGAACTGCTGGAAAACTAGGTGGCAAAAACTGTAAAATCCAAATTCTTTTGTTCTGTTGAGACAGGAACCAGTTCTCTTCCTCTAGAAATTAGGAAATACAGCTCTAGTGCTGCTTAACACTTCTGATACAAGACAAGGACAATTAATGACAATTGAGGCATTATCTATTAATTTATTGTACACCTGATTTGATACAGAGTACTATTCCATTTTCTTCATGGTGGGAACATGATGATGCACTGGAATGTGTTTACTATGCACAGGTCATAATATTACTTTGAACACATCTTTCTTTAAACAGAAGTTATGCTTCAATTTTTGTCCGATTAAGGGCAGTGCTATTATTAGACCCATTAGAAATATTTTCATACTTGAGGCTCCATGCTTTCAGTTGACAAGCCCACCACTACTCTCAAACAGCATTTCACAGACTATGAAACACAAGCGGAGAGACCTGGGTTCTTATTTTCTTGGATCACAAGTGAAATGGCATAGTCCTGCCTCAAGTCCTAGTGAAATAACGTAGCTGCAAATTACCTGATTTCTCAGCAACATTTTACATCAGAATCAAGATGAGCTTGCAGCACTGTTTTTAAGGAAAGCAACCAACAATCTATCTGGTTCTACACCTAAACATCAGAATTCTTCTTTTTCTACACAAACACATCTTTAAAATGCAGGTTCAAGATAAGGGGTGGAAAAAGAATGAGGAACTTTCTACAACAACTGAAATTCAAAGGAATAATCTACAGCACAAAAGAATCATCCAGTGAATGAGGATGACAATTTTTATTAAATATATGGAAATTCCCTCTATCCTTAGCACTGGCAGAACAAACAAACGTTCTTTAACAGCATCCCTGTATTACTTTAAACACACTAAGGATATGTTTCCGTATGGAATGTAAAATCAACATATGCTGAACTAATTCAGAAAGTTTTCCAAACTTCTGAAAAAATATCCAATAGACAGCACAGGGATAGCACTGGAGAACTGAAGTACTAACATGGTATTACAACTTTATTTTGAAGGGTAATATTCAAAACTTCAACAGTAGGAGTAGTTTCTGTGCTTCCTTGTAGTCCCTGACTGCCTAAGTTAGAAAGAAGCTATCAAACTTCTATTTCAAGCTTGCAAGAAAAGCAACTAAACTTTGCGAAGGAAGAGATATCAGGAAACAATACTGAAAAAAATCACAAACAGTATGCTTAAATGGCTGGACTAAAACCTGAACATACTAATAACATTTATTTTTGATTCTAAATTGAGTATTATTTACTACTAAGTGCCAGCCAAACATTGACATCAACCGGTGCATAAAACCCATTTCACTTCTAGATGTCCATGCAAGTAAGTTTCATTTCTTTATTCAACCAATTCTAACAACATAATACCTGGTCCTCTATGGATGCTTATAACCATGGAGTGAGGATAAACCGAAAGATCAATTAGAATATCAAGGCTGAAATGAACAACCAACGACAGTTCAACCTGAAGTCACAGCCTACAAAATGCAACATATTATTTATGAGTATCAAAAATGAAATCTGAATTAGAATTACTACACTGTTCCCAAATGTAAGTCTAACAGACATCAGAAAATAAAACAGAGCTTCTTCAAATTTGAGATACTAAGGGAGAAAATTTTTTCAATCAGAGCACAGAAATACAACAGTGAGGGTCTTCATGTTAAATGAAAAACACAAAAGGATGAAAACTTCAGAAAAACAAGCGATTCTACTTTGACACATCTGAGATACAGTAGCTTCAGTCATGCTTATGAGAACTTTAAAGGAAGCAAAAAGAGAATTAGTTGTTCTGACAAGTCACCTCATCTACCAGAAACATAATTCAAACTAAATACATTATCTGCCTCTTTCCTTGAGCTCCCCACATTTCTGGGTATACTGATGGTTCCTATCAATGAGCTTCATATTATAACTTTCCACTTTCATCTTCTCCCTCCCTCCAAATTCTCAGCATTTCCCACACCACACTGAGAAATGGATCTGCCATATACAAGGCCACAGATTCCACAATGCTGACACCAACATGAAGGTTTGAATCTACAACAAAGTTTCCAGAATTGGAAAAAACAAAGAATATACTTATTTCAGAATTCCACAACTTTGTGCTACAGCTGAAGCATAACAGAAGACATTTATACCTGGTTGTGCTTCACTAAATGGAGCCCAAAAAGGCCCAGGTCCAGCAAGAGGTCGTTCATTATTCCCTCCGCTGGGATGGCGGCTGTGCTTCCTCCATGTATGTGGAGAGGTTGGTGGGGACTGCTGTGGTGAAACAACTGGAGATGTGGACTCCTAATAAAACAAAGGAATCTTTTAAGTTTTGTACTATATAACTAAATGCATAAAAGCCTATCTAAAACTGTAACTTCTAGAAACAATCATCACTACAGTTAAAATATACTCAGTGAAAATATTAGTACTTATCAAAATGAGGGAACAGATGTCAGGTACTGTACAACTCACACTGGACATGTTCATTTCAAAAACACTTCATCTACCATATTCTTAATCTGCCATTCTTAAGACAATACCAATGCCATGTTAAATAACTTAGTTTCAAAGGAGACTCTCACAAGACTCACTTTCACTTGTGATAGAAGTTACATTTGAACCCAGGTCTCAAAAGAGAGACTTACTGTGCAACCTATCATCATACCTAAGTTTTATCAAATGATTCACAATCCAAATTTATTCTAAAGAAATAAATCAGAATAAAACACTGAAAAAAAATATAGTTGACAGACTATGTCCATTATTTTTAAATATGTAAAAATGTAATGTATTTTTTTCCCAGAAGAATAATGCCATTTATGATATACTTCTCTGCTATACAAGCTAAGGTAGTTGTCTTAATTTTAAGGTTCAAGCTTTTCTTTAATATCATACTGTACTATTTCCCCCCCATGAACAGACACAAAAATAGAATCACGTGTAATTTTTAACTGAGATCAGTTCTCACAAGAGATCCAGATTATGAGATAATTCAATTTTGAAGTAAAATATGATGGAAAAGTAGTTTAAATTGTACAAAGTATTTATATCATAGAATAATTTCCTTGCTAATTTTTAAATTAGTTTGCTACACCTTCCAACTCTAGCTAAACTATAGTAGTGAAAACAAGTACAAGAAGGCAAAGCTTAAGCTCCAAACTTCCTAAAAAGTAAAAACACAGCTAAGACATCTCAAAAGTTGTTTCAGCAGTGGACAAAAATATCTGTACTCTCTCACCTGAATACATTATAAGGTATAGTCTTTATTTACCTTTTCAGTTCACCCACAAGGCACAGAGACTAACACACCCTCTGTAAATAAGTTTTCAAGCATTTAATAACACACTTGAATGTGTGCTATCCCACAACTTGTGGGAGTTTCAGAGACAGCTATCCAAATAAACTGAAAGCCACAAGAATATAGCCAGAAAGGAGCTTCCTATCAACTGCTAACATACCATCAAGTACCAACAGCCAGATCAACTATAGGTTTCCACACGATTATTCCCAAAACATCGTCTACTTTGCCAAAAATGCAAAGGCCATTGTGCTTTTTAACAATATTATCTCTGTAAAAATCTAAGTCAATCAGAAAGTGCCATAAACCAGCATTCTTCAATCAAGGTACATACTACAACTACACGTATCCTAACAAAAAAAGTTTTAAGGGCCACAATGACAAGATAAGTTTCTGATGTGCTGATGCAGACTCTCTCTCACTTTTCTTTTTATCTCTGATTTCTATATTTCCTTGGATACAGGGTCAGCATGGCTGGTTCTGCAACTGAGATTTTATGAAGTCCTAACAACTGAGTCAGATTTCTTTAAACAAGTTCCTATGCCACATGACTTTCAACTTTTCATTCAAAGTATTTAAATGGACGCCCATACGTATTTGCAAAGAGTGTTACAAAGCAGCTGAGAGCAGTACTAAATCACTTAAATTTTTAATGCATAAACCATCCATTTGCACAACTATTTTCCACAGTATCTCTACCAGCCAAGATTTTTATTGTAGTTACTTACCCTTCTGAAATTTGCCTGAAGTTGCCTCTTCTTAGTGTCTTGCTTGGCAAGAAATTTATTTCAGATGGTAGTTTATTTTTGTTCTTACAGGTAACGTGGGGGAAAGATGGGAAAGAATACTCCAGTATTCTTATCTAGGTAAGTCAGATGGTCCAAACAGACACAGAAGAAACCCTGAAGTAGACAAATGTAAGATAGTCTACCTAAAGGAAAACCACTCACTACTTCTACTAACTGGATGTGAACATTAACTCTTGACACAGTCCCCATGAAGCAGCCTTGTCCTAAGGAACCTGACAACTGTTATTATTGAATAAACCTAACACTTTGACTTATGCTCAAGCTATAAACTGTAAATGATCCCCAACTTCAAATCTTCTAACACTTTCCATAAAATTTTGTGAGATTTTTTGTCAGATCATGAAAAGCACAAAGAGGCCTAACAGTTAACTTCGTTCTCACCATTCCAGTCAATGTTATATTGAAATCCTACACATTTACAGATTTCCCACAACTGATTTGGAGCTTCAGCTTACAGACTTCAAAATTATTAAACAGAAAAAACACACAATTAATTCTAATGTCAAAATGCTTCTGGAAGAAGGACTTGACACATCTTCAGCTTCTTCATTATGAGACATTCCCAAAACATTTTAAATCAACTGAGCAAGGCACAGATGTGCTCTCCTGTGCAATCTCAGTCCCTCTCAAACCACTCCTCACATTCATTGAGCTAACTTACTAGAAGCTTAAAACAGCTAAACACCTTTTATATATATTTTAATATTTATATAAAAAACGGCTCAACCAAAGTACTAATGGCTAGATGCAAGCATAAAGAAGGAAGACACAGGCCAGAAAAGACTGAGAGGCAGGACCATAGGAACATTGACTCAGATGCAAAAGCAGTCATGGAAAAGCACAACGAGTAAGGACTTACCAGAACTAACTACATACAGGTTAACTCACCCTTTATAAATAGGAAAACAACTAGGTGCCTGCCTTCGCAGTGGACAAGCAGTTGACATTTTAATATACTCATGGCTAGGAGAAAGTGAAAACTTCATACAACAGACCACATTGACTTTACACCAGACTTCTAGTTTTAGTAAACAGAGGCAAGATGTTCCTGAGGAACACCTCTGTTCCTCAATGGCCACATACATTCACTCTCAAAACGCTCTCAGTTTATGAGAGAATATGATGCAGTTGAGAAGGGATGTTCATTTTCCTCTGTCCAATCTATTAGTAAAAGAATCTAATTTTGAAAACCTGAAATATCTGGGATCAGATTTTCTGAGAGTATTACAGTACAGAACCTAAATGGAACGCTCTTCGAAATACTAACATGTAACAGCTACAATAGTTTGTGCAACTCACTGATAACTTCCTGGTTTTCAATTTTATCAATTTTAACAGAAGTTACCTACCTAATCTCTTTGGGAACTTGAACAATTTTACTCATCTGCATATGTATCATTATGTTAATGTATCATTTATTAAATCAGCTACTATTAAAATCTTATTTTGAAAAAATGTTGAAACACTTTCAAAGCAATTCTATTAAATCTTTAATAAAAATTTTATTAAAATAAGATTTTAACTTCTATCCAAACAAAACTCAATAGAAGTGATAGTAATTGCAACATTCTGGCTTCTACTATCTTAATACATTTATCTTCCCTCTACTTTATTGCAGAAAACAGATGTAAATTAAAGCATGTTGAAATAAATAATTAGCGTTTTCATGTCACATCAAACCACTGAGAACACTCTTCTCAATTACAAAAATAAACTTATAGTTAACAGGCAAAAATCAAGTGATACATCTTAATTAAAAAAAAAGTCACATTAAAAAAATCAACCTAACCTAAGTTGTTAAGAAAGCATGATTTTTGTTAACCTGGAATTACTAAACTAAGACACTATGAAGGAAATTGTACTTTTGGGGGCTGATGAGCAGTAACTAAACGTGCTAGTTAAAAAAAGGTGTTATAATATACGGCTCTAAAAAGAGATCCATAGTGAATGTAAGTCAAACAAACTGGTGTAAAGCAAAACAATACTGTGCTAAAGCAACTCTGGAGTGATCTCAACCTCAAAAGGAAATCGCAAGCATACATGAGTCAAATGGGATTATAAACCTTTTCCTGGATCTCATCACACCTCACGCCAGAAGAAAGCCTCCTAAGAAGAATTCCAGAGACAATGAAGCCAGACATGGTATCCGAAGGGTAGCTCTAAGGGTGCTGTGATCCAGGTCCTGATACCACACAGCCTGCATAAGAGTCAGGGAACAGAGCCATTATGAAGAAAGATTATGCTAGAGGTGGTAATTGCACTGCAGAACCCATGATTTGGTAATTAACTAGCATTCACATTGAAGAACAAAATAGTCCAAGGTTCAATGGGACCTTCTCTACATGAAGCGCTACACGTTTTTAGATGGGAGTGTGGCTCAGCCAACAACAAGCTTGTTTGACCTCAATACTCTGCAAGGTTTTAGACTAAGTTTTGAAGGAAATAACTAAAACCCCAGAGAAAGAGGATAAATCACAGCACCAGGAATTTTACTCAAGTTGGTTGATATTTTTGAGGTTTTCTAGACAAAGGAACCACGCTACACTTAACCTAAAGTTCAGAATACTTCAGCGTGGTGCCATGCGAGACAATTCCAACAACCCGCAGATTAATACAGGAATCTAAGTGGCTAAAGAACCCACTACAGAATGAACTGCATTAGCATGAGAACTACGACTGAAATGAAAGCTCTAAAAGACTGATTTGGAGAATGACCTAACTTGATGCTTTAGGTAATTGTTTATACACACACTAAATAGCACACTGATGAATTCTGACAACAAATGTAAAGGGGGCATCAGAATTACTTCAGGGACATAGACAACACCATACTATCAAATTTTAAAGTGCAAAATAGTTTCTTGCAGAATAGAAATGAATATCAAAGTGCATAATGAGGACCAACAAGTTGAAGACAAGACTGATGCGTAACTCAACTGTCAGACCACTAACTTGTCAATTATAGCAGCTGTGGAAAAAGCAGATCTGTCAAGATATGATGTGAGACAGATCCATCAGAAACAGGAATGTATCTTAAAAATAATTATTAATACTAGAGAGATCTCATCTGAAACAAGAAATAAAAATCTAGCCAGGTATTTCCTATGAGAACAAATTTGGATCAGGGGCAGAGAAAGATTACAAGGATTATTGTGAAATATTTTGTCAAACAAAAACTGAGATTATGGACCATTATATAGATGCCACAATGTCAGCAGAAGTGTTTTGATCTGCCTACTGTATTTTTTGGCAAGAAGAAATTACTCTAGCAGAAAAAAATATTTTCTCTCTGTGTTTTATCTCCACTAGGGTCTGCAGTCAACATACAGTTAGTAAAGGTTTGATTCATTATTTGTCTTTACTCATACAGTCAGTTTTGTAGCTTCCATGAGAGCTGGGCATGACTTCAGTCATCTACTATTCATACTAGTAATATTAAAAACCCAAACTTCTGGCTAGTGCTTCATTTACATAATACCATTATAAACTAAAAATTTCACCACAAAAATGGCGAGTAAAAAAAAAAAAAGGATGTTCTTGAATTTGCCTTATGATTACTTTAAAAGAAACCTCATTTACAACTGTTTTCAAACACAACCTGATTGCAATTTCCTGACACTCCACTGCCTCTGAATGGAGCTTATTGAGGGGAGCAGCAAGAACAATGCATTGATAAAGAAAGTTCTAGCTATGACATTCCAGTATACAATACCTTAAGTGAAATTCTTCTACATACATTACTTGTAATTATGGAACATTAACCTGTGTGTGACTAATTTCACCAATATAGAAAATGGCACATGAAAGTAACCAGGGCCAAGATATATGATTTCACCTGAAACACTCTTGCTGAAATATTATTTATGAAATCAGTGTATTTCGATGTAGTTAACATTGTCAAAGCCAGCAAGCAGTTTAAGAAAAAAAATCAAAATCCAAAGTCACTAATAGAGTATCTAACAGCCAAATGACAAGCTCTGTAAATGAAGTATATAAGCTCAGGACAAATTCCTCCCAAAAGAAAAGTGACCTCTAGAAAAAAAATTTACTTCTCAAACTCCAGCTCCTTCCATCTTCATCACTGAAAGAGGTAGCATGTAATGGCAATTCGTAGTCTAAACTTATTTCTTTAACAAATCTGAGCAATATCTCCAGGTAAAAACAACTGGATCAGAAATTTCTAGGAAAAAAACAGCTTCTATTTTGGGAAAAAAAACAGTTTATGTGGTTAAGTGAGAAACTTGGGTTCCCATTGCTTTCTCAGTTTAAGGGCACTCAAATTCTCTGCTCATTTCTAATATGGTCTAATCAATAAATATTAGATTGGGACAAGTCTGCTTGAATAGATTCATTGTACAGTCAGAAATGTAAGAATCAGCCACAGAAAATGTAGTTTTACAACTGGGTGCAGAATCAGTGAATACTTCCCTGATGTTCTGAACCATGAATACAGCTTAAAACTGCTGGACTCAGTGCAGTGTTGTCTGCTACATCTGCTCCAAGACTGTTTCCTGGGCCAGATCTCTCAAAGCACTTGTACGCACACTTTCTTTATTCTGATACTCCCATACAGATTTGTGTGAGAGAGAGAGACTGTGCTTTTTACATCAGCCAAGACAGAAAAATGAAATTTGGGTGCTTATACACCTTTCTGAGTATGTGGTTTCTTTTGACAGAATTTGTAGACTTCAAACACCAGACTTCGTTATTTTGAAGTTACAACAGGTCATATTTCTATATCAAATTACAGCCATTCACCAAAACTCAACACCCAATTGGAAGCATACAAATATTATTTCAACCAAACTAAAATCCCATCATCAGATCAAGTGGATCTGTGATCGTTGATTTCTCCATGGGCCTCTCTGGAACTGTATTTCAAACATACCTACCCAAATTTGGATAACAACAAGCTATCTTCAGACCTACTGTAAGACCTCATTTCATTAGTCTCTATTTGCAATTTGGAAGGAAGTAGCAAGCAAACAATGATTACAGGTGGCCTCTGACAATTTACCCCTCACCACTTAAAAAAAATGGATCAACCTCAGCTACTTCCAGAGAGATTAATAAACATTTGTTGATGAGTGAGTTCTTTGACTCACAGCAAGATTAAGAATAATTTCCAAGTTACTTGATTCTCTACAAACCAAGTTCAGGAAAGAGCATGCCATGGTGGAAGAAAACAGGAGAGTCAACACCTATGCACAGACACACACCCCCTGGAAAACAAAATATTTGAACTTAGTGTTCTTGCTTTTGTTAGATTTCCCCATGGAAAGAGAATGTAAATACTATAAATAAACAAAGAATTACGAGGAAGCACGAAGTTGTAAGCCCATACAGTTTTCATTCATGTATTCAGTAGCTTAAAAATGGGAACCAGTGAGCAAAAGGAAATCAGTGTCCTCATTACTACAACACAATGAAAAACTGTATGAAAATGCGTGTCTTATTTCTGGTTCTTATCTTCTGTACTTAACAATCAAAATCCTGAACAATAAAATGTAAGAAAGAGAACAGTCACTGTGAGATTTTTCTAAATAAAGTATTTCAGGTTTAAGGTTATGACAGCATATTGAAGGACTAGACGTCCAGTCTTCAATGGCATTCAGTAATGCTGTTGTGAAGATCAGGAAGCTGATGTGAACTATCTGATAAACTAGATACTAATACAATGATTACCACTTTATAGTTGCAATCATATCTTACGCATTTATTTCCCCTTCCGTCTCAGTTCTTTATCAGTTATCACCAATATTTCAAACATGTTCTAAGACTGCATTAAAAAAATGCCCCCTACAAAGATTTTAGCAGTGGATGTAGTATATAACACCTTATAATTTTTATTTTTTTAAATAAACAATATTGAAAGCAACAAAGTTCAGAAATGCTATCAGATTGATACCTACCTATGTGGCAAAGTAGTGGTTACAAGTCCTATTTAATCTTTTAAAGTTAATTTACCTGTTGATCGGTTGATGTACGTTGCTGAACAGCATCATGGCTCACAGAGCCTTTTTTGACTTGTATCCTGCCAGGTGGAGGAGGAATCACACCCGAATATGAAGCTGGGTTATCAGCATCCGAAGAATACAAGGCTGTGTGTCTTGATTCTTGTTCATTCTTTGACACTACAAATCTGGGAAGAGGGAGGTCCTTTACTGTTTAAAAAAACAGAGCAGGCCATTTACTGTACAGAACTATGAATCTTAAAAAAAAAAAAACATGCACTTGATTTTGTAGTTAAAATTTTATGTGCCTCAATTATTTAAATACTGAGAACACTGCTACAGTCAAGCCAACACCTGCAGGTTGGAAAAAAGCAAATGCCTTTTCTTCATCACACTTCATGATTCTTCTAGCCAAATTCTGGGACAGGAACTTAATGGAGCTATGTGAGGTAAGTTTTGCACTACAAATCTGCATTTAACGGAGTAGCAACCAGACAGTCCAGATTTAGCTCATTTTTATCTTAGTTTTACCACGATTTTAACTACTGAAGTGTGATTTGTGGTTAACTATTGAGATATTACCAATTCTAGCACATACATAAAATCAGAACATCTTCATACAAATGGTTCATCAGCAAAACAAATGCTGAAATACTACAATATGTTCACCATCATCTTTTAGTGAGTTGCTGTCATTTTTATTTATAGCAGACAATATAATCTAGCCTTATTGCAAAAACCACAAATAATGACTAAACACAGCTGTGTATACCTTTCTACATGAGAAGCTAAATTAGTTGTTTTAATGAGATAAACTGGGAACAATATCCAATATCACCTTACTTTGTTATGAACATCTATAAAATAAAGTTTCTACAAAAAATAGAAGGTCCTTAGCTTTACGTATCATAGTTAAGAATTATATAAATCATCTACTTCTCACTGCAAGATTTCTATCATTTTTCTGAATCCCAGGCAGTTTTCTCACTGGTCTACCGTGAATCAAAATAAACCATGAATTTGCCATACAGCTTACTTATATATTTGGCGTGTTTGAAAAACAATTTACAAGTATGGGCCAAGTTTAATTTCTCCCATTGATTGCTGTACATTGATTTTGATATTGAAAAATTGGTCAGTGGTACTATCAATTATACTAAAATTAACGAAATGGCATACAATTTATTACAAAAACTTTAAACATTAAATTGATTTGTACTTGAGTGTCATTTGAATCAACAGCATTCAACAATTACAGACAACTTTTTGTATCCGGTATTTAAGAAAAATCATTCCAGTAAGAACAAATTTCTCGATTTAAGCCTCAGTCACTAGGCACAATTCAACATGCTAAATGGTTTTCAACACAAGGAAGGAGCAGGCAATGCAACCTCTGCTAAATTTCTGGTCACTCATCAGACAAATGTTAAAACAATTTCTAATTTCTTCCTCATTCTTGGATACCCATTTCCATATCTTCACTGTACTCTGTGTTGTACTAGGAAAGTTATTTCCATGGCTGAAAAGTGAACTAAAACCAGCCCACAAAAAAAGTGAGAAAGTCATTGCATAGAACACTAGAATGTCTGACACTGGGGAAGTCAAGAGGGCTGGAGCACCTCTTCTATGAAGAGCGGTTGAGAGAGATGGGGATGTTCAGCCTAAAGAAGAGAAGGCTCCAGGGTGGCCTTATTGAAGCTTTTCAATACTTAGAGAAAGCTTAAAAAAAAAAGATTAAATTTTTGCTTGTGCAGATAATGACAGGACAAGGGGGAATGGCTTTAAGCTAAAAGAGGGGAAACAGATTAGAGGAAATTCTTCACTCAGAGGGCAGTGAGGCACTGGCACAGGTTGCCCAGAGAGGCTGTGGATGCCCCATCCCTGGAGGTGTTCAAGGCCAGGCTGGATGAGGCCCTGGGTGACCTGGTCTAGTGGGTGGCGTCCCTGCCCATGGCAGGGGGGTGGGAATTAGATGGTCTTTCAGGTCCCTTCCAACCCAAGCTGTTCTATGATTCTATGATAAGAAGTCTATTGAGTCTACACAACTGTTTGTTCCATCATGAGGTTTTGGCATGATGTACCTGGCTAGCACCATCTCACAAAATAACATCCAGGGCTTCTAAGGAACATGAAACATTGTTTAAAGACAAGACTAGATAATGATTTATTCTTACTGTACTGCTAAGTTTTTACATGGGAATTGAAATATAAGACATTTTTATTTCTGTCATTTCCCTGTAACAGCAGAAGAACTCACTTTAACACTATGACATTTGCTATAATTCAGAAATTCCTGAATTATAACTGCAACAGCTGTTATGAATGGAATTATGATCCTGAATTCAAACAAATTATAAAGTTTTCCATACTTTTCATGCCCACATCCTTGTTAACATAATCTTCCACCAAAAGTGGTATTCCATACTTAGAAAGCAAACATTACTTTAGAGAGACTGCTCATTAATGTCTCAATTTTTAGCTTCCTGGAAGGAAAATTTTCTGGGATGGCAAAAACAAACAAATTGAGAGGCTTGTAGTATAATTAAAGCCAGTATTTTTAGTAAACAACATTAGTCTACTCATAAAAGCATTTGGTTAACTGAGAATCAACTGGATACAAATTGCATTGAATGGACTTAGCACCCAAGATTTGACCGTAGTCTGGTCTCAGCAACTCGCATACAGAAAGCTTCCTGCCCACTGAAAAGAAACACAGGGACCCCCACAGCAAAACAAACAAGAAGAGAAGGGGAGAGAAAATATAAACGAGTGAAAAATATTTAAGATAGTCACAGAATAAAAAACATGCACAAAATACAGAGATATAAAGTAAATGTCCTAAAATAAAAGCTTTAACTAACTTTAAATATTTAAGCTTTGAAGAGAGAACGGACAGTTTAGTTTGGGATAGCCTCTTCAAACCCTCCAGGAGATGAACTATGGACAAAACGCAGCTGGCCAGGCTGCTGAACCCTAGTGCTCAAAGGAAGATAACCGAAGCTCAGAATCATTTTACAAGTCTTTAGCCTTTTGTATTTTAGCTGCTTAGTATCCGCAACGACATCCCCAAAATTATCCTAGAAGCCCAGATTTCATAGACAGGACTGGAACCACTGCAACCAAGGCAACAGACAACCAAAGCTAAAAACAGGGTAAACATATATGTTCTGTTAATTATACTTACTGCATTTAGTAGGCTTGGAACTGGTTACAGAAAATTATTCCTAGAAGAAACCATTACTAGTATTTCTAGTATTGTTATAAAACAATGAAAGGTATACCATCATAGAAGTTCCAATTGCCACTTTTTTGTAAGAGTTTTCATATTTTTGAATTAATTCTGTACCTTCATTTCAATTCTTTCCTTCAAATTCCTTCTCATATCACAGCTAACCTTTTTCATATTAGAAAGCCCAGTTAAGGTATCAAATATTAAAATCAAGCATATGAAAACTCTGAAACAATTACATATAGAGATTATAGACTTTCTTCAATGAGCATTTGATAAACTATGGTGGGATTATTCATCAAGCCCCAGTTCTATGAAGTGTTAGGAGCTGAAGGTTCCTTTTCCAACTTGCTGATTCTACAGCATTCTGCTACAATTTGCTGAAGCTTTAGACCACTCAGCACAAAAACAAGGGTAACAGTTTATACACTGAGGGTGGCTTATGAGCAGAAAGGAACTTGAATATTAGCAAAGTGTTGAATAAGATTATGTGCTTTTCCAAAAGGCTACAAAAAACGAAAGCAGTATAAACCATTTGTACAATTCTAGAATAAACGTAATTGTAAAGTATACTTGATGATTCCTTGCTTTTATAGGACTGAAGTATTCGATAAAGCTATCAAATGGCTTTTAATGTAGTTTCCTTACCTACTCTGCTTAATCTATATTTTTCAGAATGAAAGAAAGCTTAAGAGTTTTTATATTACCAGCATATAAAAATTGTCATAACATGTATTCTACAAACAAAATTTGCCACAGAAGTCACCCTTATACAAAGTTGCACTCCAAAAATATCTGCAAGCTGAGAGTTGTGTGCTTGCTGCAAAAGGCTGCAGTGGCTTACAATTCAGTACATCATTTTCCTAAATCTCTTTTCATCTCAGAGCAACATGGATCCACTTACAGAAGGCTACAGCAGAGCCTCATATCAAAGCTCTCTGTGCTGTTCTGAACCCTCATTCTAAAATGAGCATCTCCTATTTCTAATTAATTACCCACATCACAGCTGACCTTTGAAAAAGCAAGATAATGTGTTTTGGATGATAAAGATCTTGTACAGCTCAGGTTTTTCAATAGAAAGATCTTAAGCCATTAATCTCTGTATTTGGGCTACACAAGGGAGAAAACTGTCAAGCCAAGTGCAAAGGAATGTGTCACTGGAAAAGGTAAGTGCATTTGTTGCAATCAAGGCTCCATAAACTCATCACCTAAAAAAGTCTGCAAATGTTGCATTCCTCTTTTCCTTCATGCATTAGTCCTACTTGTACTTTATTCAGAGGATGCAGCACAGAAGTTATCACATAGTAATCTATAGAATGAAATTGTCCCCAACACTGTAGTCAGTAGTATTTGGCCACTTGGCCCATGATAGCACAGCACTCCTCATTCAGTAGGAGTAAGACATCACTCCGTAGGAGTAAGATATCTCATTTATTGCATAATAAGAACACACTTCCTCAGTCTCCCCACAGCTGGTATTAAGTTAGCAACACACATAAAAAGACATACCATATTAATTTACTCTAACAAACTCTGTGAGCCAAGTACAGTAATTCCGCTTAACAACTGAGTTCCAACCCACCCTCCATCCTCTATTTTACCTGTATTCAAGCTTTCCACTCTTAGAGGGAGACCAGACTGGGCCACAGCAACAAGTTTCAAAGCAATATAAAACTGACTTCTTCCAAAATAGCCAAGTCTTGTTGCACCGCAGAGCTCCATAATCTGCAACAAAACACATAGTTACTTCTATAAGGAAACTTAAAATACAAACTGCTCTACAGAGGCAATTTCATACATTTCAAAGCAGCCTACCTTGCATTAAATGCTCATAACTTTCTATATACAACCTTTCAGTAACAACTTCACATGGAATCCCTAAATAGTAGGTGGCAAGACTTAAAGAGAATGACATTCTTCACAACCAGAAGTTGCAAGTCTAAATCTTATGTTTTTCCCAATTATCTAACTTTTTTCACCTAGGCTCTCACAGATGATATGAGAATAAAAGACACTGCTGGGGACTTCTTTTTTTTAAATTAGACTAGAAAGCCCATAAGAATCCTACTTCACTACTAGCTATTCTATCAGCAGCTATACTGTCTTTGTTTCTTAACTATTACAGAAAAGAAAAATCTGCTTTTAAGGGTGTTAGTATTATACTGATTACCAGATGTAATCCAGAAACATGAAATGAGGGTTTTCAAGTTCAATTCTCAAAATTGAACAGGGTGTTACTAATAAAATTGGAGAAATGGTCCTGCCCCTTATTTCTCCCCGATTTCTGCCTGAAGAATTTCCATGAAGATGGTAGGATTTATAAAAAGTGAAAATTCGATACAGTTGTAAATGGTATCTTCCAGCCTATTCTGATATAGGTTTGCTACAGCTGAACTTCTAACTTGTAAAATAATCCTGTAAAGCATTCAAAGCACAAAAAAAGTATGCATATATATATATATACACATATATATCAAATCACTTCAGGATTGAAGAAGGCAGATCTTCACATTCTCTAAATGATGACAGAGATGCTCTGTTTCATTTAAGAAATACAGCACAAAAGTGATGTTATCTTATTCCCCTTTCTTCCCCCATGCGCCATATGAAAGTGATTTAGTATCTTTTTGTTATGAATTTAGAGAAGTTTTGGTCCCTTCAAGCTGTCACATTCAAACACATTGCCTGCTTTCGCCCCCCCTTTGGGAGTCTGCAAACCTGGTAGGGATACATCCCTGCTTTGGTAAGGTCACTGGCAAGACATTAAACATGACATGCCCCAAATCAGACTGAATTCAACAATCCACTTTTTCTTTTAACCCACCTAGCAGTCCCATCTAGACTGTAATATTCCAAATGAGACACAGCTATGCTGTTAGACACCACGGTGAAAGCCTTGCTGAAGTCAAGGTAGATAACATCACTGCTCTTCTCCCCTTACGCAGTTCTTATCTTTCCATCACAGCAATCTGGTTGACAAGTTTCCTTGCTAAATTCATGCTTGCTGACCCTAGTCACTAGTTTTGCCATATGCTAAGAAACGGCTTCCAGGTGGACTTGCTCTATGATTTTCTCACAGACTGAAGAGTGTCTGACCAACGTGCAGTTCTTTGCTGAAGGCGGCTACATGTCTTTCACCAGTCACCAAGATCCCTGATCTTCACAATCCAAAGATAAGAAAGAAGGCTTACAATGACGTTAGCTAGCTCTCACAACACGCTCAGAAGCATCCCATCTGATCCCGTGAACTTGGTATTTCTCAAGAGGTCCAATCTTCTCACAGTACTACTAGCTCATCTCCTTCAAACCCCTCTCCAGGCTCAAAGGCCTGTGAAACCTTGTCTATGGAGATAAATGCAGAGAAGGTACCCAATCTCAGCCTTATCTACATCCACTAATCACAAATTCCCCTCCTCACCCTTCACATCAGAGCTCAGTCATAAGCTTCCAGTTTAGCAAATCTAGTCTCGATATATCTTCTCAGTCTCCTAACTACTGGGATAAACATTTATCAGGCTTAGAGAAAGCTGTCCTGAAAGATTTCCCAGTTTTCATGAGAAGCAGTCCTGAAGGACGGAGAAGTTCACAGTTACTGGCTGCAGGCAAGTTACAACTGAGAAAGTCTGCTTTGATTTCACATAGAGACTGAACCACAAGGATCAAGGAGTTAGTCTGTATGCTGTAGCATTGTTAAAACAGGAGAGAGACGCTGGTAACTACTATCAAACACATGGCTTTATTAACTAAAGCTGAGCTAGATATAGCCCAACAAAAGCTCCTTAGGTATTTCCTTACCATGTACCAGGATTCTAGGACCTCATGAAAATAAGCTGTTGTGAAACCTGTCACAGGAAGGAGTGGGAAGCTGACAAAGACTTAGTCCCAAAGCACTCCCAGGAGGATCAGCAGGTCTACAGCTGTACATAGCGCTCATAAATCCTGCTGTACAGAAGCTAGCTGCAATAATTCACTTCGGTATGTCTGCATTACGCTTCCTACATTGTCCTACGGCACCTGTGTTATTTGGATTTTCCCAATATACTATTTATGCAGCATGGTATCTGGACAGATGCCAATGGATTTCTTTAATGTTCATTAACTAAAGAGTTCAATAATTTTGAATACAGTACATTACTGTCAATACACTAGTTGGACCACAAAGAATGCCATAAGGAAACAAGTGACAGTAAACTGTCAGGTGAAAACTCAAAAACTTTGAGGCATCAACATCTGAAATAAATTGTCCATACCCAGCCTAAGGATGAAATAATAACACTAAGTTTAAATAATTGG
This sequence comes from Anser anser, assembly GCF_964211835.1. Classification (NCBI taxonomy): domain Eukaryota; kingdom Metazoa; phylum Chordata; class Aves; order Anseriformes; family Anatidae; genus Anser; species Anser anser. Next base: position 63,665,715 of record NC_139722.1, read on the forward strand.
CAGAATTAAAGCAGTGGAGACTTGACAAGAAACAGCTAGAACAAACAAAATCAGCAGAAGAGCAATTTTACTTTTAAAATAAGCACCATATCCTGGAAGACTGCTGAGTATCCATGCACTTGACAATAATTACAGAAAAAAAACTTGTGGATCCAGTGATCTAGCATTAACAGATAAATAACCGAGAAGACTCTGGAAAAGCTTTTTATGAAAGGAAGCAGTGACATACTTATTTGAAGCCAATGCAATCATCAGGCAGCAATGGCTTTTGGCAATTTCAAAATCAGTGCCAGACTAGAAGTTGTCTTTTTTGGAGCTAGTCAATATCGCCAGGTTGAAAAAAAAACCTTTGTTGAAGACTAGATTAATAATTAAGCTACAATGGCAGGCAAGTATTAGAGAGGAAAGACAAGCATGGATTCAGAAAGTAGAGAAAAGTAAAAAAAGCCATTTAAGTATCATGAGAAGGAAAGAGCAAAGGATACAGAAAAAAATTCCTGTACACTTCTGAACAAGGAGTTGTCAAATCCATCCAGACGGATAAAGGAGTCCTCCAGTTCAAACAGACTACAACCCAGACACATGATTGACGGTTGAGCAAAATCACTAAACGCAAAGAACTAGTGGAGTCCCCCTCAGCTGACTGACAGCATGCTTGAACATACCCAAAACAGCCTACCTATAACCTCCTTGAAGGAGGATTTAAACACTCAACAGGCGAGGCAGTAAGCTATACTGACAGGATCAAAAAAATAATAAAAAAAATCAAGGGATTGCTTCTCTGAGATTTGTTTTATGTTTAGGACTTTCATCTTCTTAAGACTATTGAGGATAAGGAATAAATTCCTTAAACTGTTCAAGGAAAGCAGAGCCATCTTCAAGACAAAATGCTCTATTGCTGTTTTCACCTCCTTAGATATGAAGATCCTGACATTACAGTACTGCGATTATCCAAGTTAATACCAACAACTCTGTCCTGGTTCCAGTTAGGACAGAGTTAATTTTTCCTCATAGTAGCTGGTAGGGTGCTATGTTTTGGATTAGGATGAGAAGAGCACTGATAACATGCTGATGTTTTAATTGTTGCAGAGCAGTGCTTACACCAAGCCCAGCTTCCAGCTTCTCGCTCTGTCCTGCCAGTGAGCAGGCTAGGGGTGCAGCAGGAGCTGGGAGGGGACAGACCCAGGACAGCTGACCCAAACTGGCCAAAGGGGTATTCCATACCATCTGATGTCATGCTAAACAATATATAGGGGTGGCTGGCCGGGGTGGGGGGCTGGCTGCTCGGGGATAGGCTGGGCATCGGTCAGCGGGTGGTGAGCAATTGCATTGTGCATCACTTGTTTTGTACACATTATTATTATTAATACTATTATCATTATCACTATTGTTATTATTATATTCCTGTCTTAATAAACTGTCTTTATCTCAACTCACCGGCTTCACTTTCCCGTTTCTCTCCCCCATCCCAGAGAGGGAGGGGGGAGGGTGAGCGAACGGCTGTGTGGTGTTTAGCTGTCAGCCGGGTTAAACCACAACAAACTCTGTGAAATTCCGGAAGAGCTTGAAACTGTTGATACAAATATCAGTGCAGTAGCTGTCAATTAGAAAGTTGCATACAGTGCATTTGCATGTTGCAAAGAGGTAACAGTAGCATTAACAATATTAGGAGCTGGCACAGATCAGACGTATATAGGAAGTAGTATGTTGACAACGGGCACCTCTTCAAGCACATACTTTCTAGAACTCTTACTGGTTTCAAATAAGAGGTCCTTGGACTTGGAAATGATTGTGAACTGAAAAACATGAAAGGTTGAGAACTTCTTTAGAAATCCAGGTGAAGTGGAACAAATCACATCTATGAAAACGTACCTCTCAGACCTCAGAAAACGTCTCTGGGAAAGTTTTCCAGATTATCACAGTCCCCTGCACCCAGGCTCTTTTACAAGGCAAATCAAGCCCACAATCTGTAAACACTATTTATACAAAAGTACAAGAGTTTCTAACTTCTTCAATGGTAAGGCAATAAAGGAAATAAGATGCATGCCACCTACACAGTAAAGATAAAAATCTTTCATCTGCTTGGAGAGAGTTACTAAAGAACTAACCATTCCATAAAAGAGGGCTGTAAGAAGCAAGACTGAGGCACTTCTCAAGGCTGGCAGTGACAACACACATGGTGGATGGTGAGAGGAAGGAGTGAACAAAATCACCGGTGGACCTTCTGTAACATGTCAACGTAACTAGGATGTTAACACAAGTCTGATACCCACTAAAAGCATATAGACACAAAGTTATTTTTAATTTATAGATACGTATATACAAATCACATATGGATATTAAGAAAGAAGCAGAACTGGGATTCAGAATAAACATTTTGGTCCCAATTTTATAAACAGATTATTAATTTGAAGTATTCTAGTAGTCCTGCTGTGACTGCATTTTCTTATTGGTATAAACCTTTTTTTTTTTTTTTTTTTTAAATCATAAACACAAAGAAACAATGTACATTACAGAATGGTTGAAGGTGGAAAGGACCTCTGGAGATAATCCAGTCCAACCACCCTGGCTCAAAGCAGGCTCAGCTACTGCAGGTTGCTTGGGACCATGTCCAGTTGTGTTTGGAGTATATCCAAGGAGGGAGACTCTACAGCCTCTCTGCGCAACCTCTGCCAGTGTTCAGTCAACCTTAGAGTAAGAAAGTTTTCTCTTAGGTTTAAATGAAACAATTACCAGGAATTATATCCTATAAACTATGCACCAGAGGTGCAACACAAGTTTTCTCGTAAGTTTGTATCAGATACTGTAAAAACTAAAGTTAAACCAGACCATATGAGCACACTGGTGCTTCAGTACTCAGTACATGATATTCCAGTTTTGCTACACATATTGACCATAATTTTTTAATGAAAAACAAGCAATACATTCAAAAACAAGCTAAGGGTCTACACTTCAGACAAAAAAATAAAAAACAGAATAACCTGTACTCTGTTTTTAAGTAATTTAATAAAAATGCAACTATGATTACAGAATGATTTTGATTCACAGTTTAAAATAAAAAACGTGTCAATAGTGTTATTTCTGTCTCCCATATGCAGTCATTCTTTGATGAGAATCCTTTGATGTCTCCAATGACAAGAAGAGCTTTGCTCTTTGCGGACAAACATTAAACAGAAAATGACATGATACTGTCCAAATCAAAAGTATTGCACTACAGCCTCATATTGGGTACTAGAATATGCTGTCATACAAAGATGCTCTTCTGAAGTCACATAATCCACTCAACTCAGCTACAACAAAAATTAACCATAACTTGACAGTGTAATGTAATTTGGTATAAGGGAACTTGAAAAAATGTTTTAGTAATCTATACTGTAATCAGTGACCATCCCCGTACACAGAAGACCTAAGACCACCTATTTCCTGTGTTTTTTTCTGAATTGAATAAATCCTTCCTGACATTCGTTACCTTCTAATCTTGTTCTGCAGCCATCTTCAACAGATCAATTTCTCTGACTTCATTTAACTGGATCTATTTCACTAACTGCAGACCACTGTCTTCCAGCCTGACAGCTCTCCAGCTAGTCTCTCTCAGCTATCATCAGCTTGACAAAACAATATTGATTAGTTATTTTTAAGAATTTTGGAATTTCCTTCAGAAAAATCTCACTTGACAACAGGCAGCTTCTCAGATGCAAGACTTGTTTACAGCACCGTGTAGTAAGAACAAGACAGAGAACTGACAAGAGATCCTCCTTCCGATGAGTTATTTTTAACCAAGTCAAGTCTCTGACCCAGTTCCCTGTAGAGCTCCACAAACCTTGGCATACAGGAAGAAAAAACTGGAGACAGGACAAACAAACTGCCACTAAGGGAAACAGTCCTAGTATTATTGCTCAGGATTCTACGCTTCACCACTATTAGCAGTATCTGGCATATTTAAACAGACTTAAACCTACCTGACGATCATTGCAAAATGCATTTATGAAGAAGCAGCTATATTTAATTCAGTAACTGTGAAGTAGAAAACATTCACGTGCTGAACAGCAAATATAATATTACCTAGATCTAATACATAGTTATTTTATTAGGTACTTTCATATAGCATTAAGTACACTCAGTTGATACTAAGAATTCCCACCTGCAGGGTATATTTGGGACTGTGATGTACTTTGTTGCACAACGAACTGTAAGGTCTTCCTTTCAGGTCCCACTGACCATACCAAGAAGACGGCTCTCGGTCAAAGCCACAAATCTGGCTTCAGAACACAGGCCTTTAAAGAAACAGAACCAATAGCATTGGAGTACTTCCAAGAAGATGCACACACTCTGGCAATGAACTATTTTGTCTCCTACTGTCTCTATATATGGAGAGACATACTTATCTGTCCTTGATTTTCACACACTGCATGTAGCCATGGTGCAAGCAGACTGCTAGAGTATTGTCACGGAATATATTCTGCAACAAATAGCAATAAGAAAAACCTACTCATTAGCTCTGAGAATCAGTTCTCTATGGATAAAGCTAAACTTTCCCATTCCACAGGTCATTTCAGGTTCAAACATACGTATGATTCAGAAGTTCCAGAATTAATCACATCAGAAATAAAGAATTTAATTAGCTTTTATAAAAATGAGCCAGCATTTTAACTCTGAGGAATTACTCTGCTCCAGTATTTTGGAACTTGTAAAACAAGGGTGTCGACTCCCTGAATAAGGGTCAGCAGATTTGGAGTCATGCTTGCATTCTGTTAATAGAAAAGCAGCAGACAAAAAGCACTGAACATCTGAAATTCTGCTATGACATACGCATGAAATAAATGTATCTTTTAAGAAGTGAATGCATTGAACATTACAACTAAAAATTAATTCAGTGTTTTCACATACTGTACTAATTTTTGAACTGGTCATATTTTAGATCCTTCATTTCTAAATCAGTATTTTTTCACACATCTTTATTATTTATCATTGTTTCACACTGATGGGTAGGCTTAGCACCACCACAGTTCTCTCGCTCCCCCTTCTCAAATGGAGGGGAAAAAATATGATAAAGGTCACAGATTGAGGTAAGAACAGGGGAATCACTCACCAATTACCATCAAAGGCAGAACTGACTCAGTGTAGGGAGATTACTGAGATTTACTGCCTACTGATAACAGGCTAGACCAGCGAGAATTAAAACCAAACTAAAAACACCTTCTCCCCATCCACTCCCTTCAACCTCTTACCCTAAGCAGCGCAGGGGAATGGTGGTTGCAGCCAGTCCCAAACACTTTGTCTTTGCTGCTCCTTCATCCTCAAGGCTCTTCCCCTGCTCCAGCTTGGGTCCCTCCCATGGGATGCCATACTTCCTGAACTGGGCTTCCCACAGGCTGCAGTTCAAGAACTGCTCCAATATGGGTCCATACCATAGGGTCCATCCTTTAGGAGCAGACTGCTCCAGCAAAGATACCCCATGGGCAGCAACTCCAGCAAGATCTCCTGCTCCACCAGGGGCTCCTCCACGGGCTGCAGCGTGGAGATCTGCTCCATGTGGGACCCATGGGCTGCAGGGGGACAGCCTGCTCCACCAGGGGCCTCTCCACAGGCCGCAGGGGAACTGCTGCTGCCTGCCTGGAGCACGCGTGTTTGAAATACACAAGTTCAAAATGGTGATTTGGAGGGGGCCTTCCTCCAAAGACTACTGATCTAGAGCCACAGACTGTCCCAGAGGGCTAACTCTTTAACAAATTATTGCCAAGTATCCTCAAAAATAGGACAAGAAGCAGCATATCCTTCCTGACATGCTTAATAGGATCAAAGGAAGATCCAGACAGACAGATGAACACTCACTTAGAAAGCAACTATTGTCCTCCCAAGTAAAGGAGTACAAAGCCATAGCTGGAAGACTGGAAGAACTGAAGGTAGAGTTGCTCTCTGCTTGCCCCCAAGATGTTCTCTAACGCTGTTCCTCTGGTAGAGCAGGTGCTCATGTGAAAAAGGTACCTATGATCAGCAACAATAATAAAGCAGCAAGGAGAATTCAGAATAAAAAGAAAAATGAAGCAGCAAAACACAGCCCAGAAAAGCCACTTTCAACTCTTGACACTGAATGAGAGGCTCTTTTAAAAGGAGATGCACCACATACCTGTCTCTTCCTATGCAATTTTACATCGCTGCTTAACCTAAATAACTCTTCCCTCAGACACACCATTGTTGTGTGGCTCCTTCTCTGCTATCAGTTGAACAATTCCCCCTTCCTGAGCACTAGCTGATTCTCATATCTGATCGCAGTGTGATTACTCAGTAAGCCTGCAAAAAGTGACAGTTATCTGTTGTTTTATTAAACTGAATCCTTTTAGTTTAAAGCCAATAAACACTTCAGCAGCTACAAGACACATGGGAGCATGTGGTTGGCAGCAATGATTTGTTCATTTGCCTTTAAACTTCTTGCAAGGCTGCAGCTTTCAGAAAGTTGTGTGCTTTGCATTTAAGAGGTGCAGAAAAGGTAGAAATGAGACAACTGAACAGAATGTCACCGCAAAATCCACAAAGCACTGTATGCCTTGCCCAAATAAACCACCTATAAATATAGGAAATATATTCACACACCAGGTTACGGAGAATTCCCCTCAAAACAAGGATGTCTCTCTCCTTTCTCCTGGTGGTGCCATGAAGAATTCAAGCAATGGGAGAGGAGGAAACACACACTTCAGCACCAACTCGCAATGCTGAGCCAGTCTGTGACAATGTGAGACTTCCAGGATGACTCCATCATACTCAAGTGATTCTATTTTCTAGAACAAATGGTAACAGCCAAAGCATCAATACAAGCACTGAGAAAGCAGACAACTTCAGCAGGTAATGAAGAAGTACTGTATTTTACAGCAATATATTTAGCATTTCAAAGTATTACTACAATAATAAATCTTGCAAGTTTCTTCATGGGAGGTCACATGGATGTTCTAACTGCAGATGCTCCTGCCATGCAACTGCAAAACTTCTTCGAAATTGCTAAATGCTGAACAAAACAGCATGCATTTGATTTTGATTCCTTTCAGACCTCATATATGGTTGAAACATTCCACTGATTGATATTCCTTGTTAGTCATTTCCTTACTTTTTGGATTTTAGTATTTTCACCAAAAGTCATCTTTCATTACTACACCAGGAGAAACGTGAAACAGAAAAGCCTCAAAGACTGAATACAACCTACTTGCTTTTCACTAATGTAAAATGAAAATTAAGACATTCTCCATCCCAGAATCAGCGGTGACACAGTGGACTGGCCAAACAGGACTGCTCGGATCACTCTCGTTATACCTGAGCACTTCTACAAGTTCACATGAAGCTACTGTGCCCACGACTTCGTGCTGCTCTCCCATCTAAGTCTGTTTTCCTCAGAGTATTAACCCGACCAGACAGTACTGATCAGTTTCTTAGCTTTGCATTGCTTTCCTTCTCCCAAAAAGGTCTACAAGCCCTAACATCTACCAAAGTTGAAACAAAATGTAATTAAAATTCTAAGAACTGCACATTTATAGGGCTCTATTTGAGACTTAGAGCTACTAACAAACACTGTGTTCTTAAATGACTTAAGACATTTTATTTCTGAAAAACAAGTTGCATGCGTCACTGCTTAAGAACAGGCTTTTCTACACAATCATGACTAATTTTCTGAAGCAGGAGTAAGTCAGCACCCAATGCTAGATTTTGTACAGCCCAGTGCTGGTCACTCTCTTCTGGGGTTACTGAAGTTGAAAGAGACGCATTTAAAGCGGAGCCTTCTAGCTGCTCTGGTAATATACTTCAAGAGCATTTTAGATCTCCTAAGTTAATCATTCCAGAAATTCAGGTCAGACTGTCTTTTTTTTTTTTTTTCCAAGTCCTTTAACCTGTCAAAACACTGTTTCTATACTGAGACAGGCACGTCTAAATTTTAATGTACTTTTTGTATAACAAGTGCAAGGGATAATCTAACTCTTTGGACACCAACCCCACTTGGAAAAACACACAGGTCACAAACGCGAGAACCAGCTCCCTTAACGCTTGACTGAAAGAAAAACACTGCTGCCTTAATAATATCCCTGTGGTCTAAAGAAATGGCAAAGGTAAGAGAACAAGTGGGAAATACATCTTCCTGCTAACCATTACTGCAATTCCAGCAAAAAAAAAAAAGTGTCTGACAGACAATACGTTGCTCCCATGTGGAAAGTGCTCAAAACTTTAGTATTAAAGAATCATCTTTACAGGAAAAACATCAAGTTTACAAGTTTTGTACTTGTTAACTTGATTCTAAGACAGATGCATTTGTCACAAAAGGCTCTGATATTTGAATCATAGAATGATTTGGATTGGAAGGGACCTTAAAGATCACCTAATTCCTGATTTTTAATGGGTATTAATCACCCCTACTGTGCTCTGATGGCACATTTAAAAAACCGTCTTCAAACAAAGCTGAGCTGTGACACTCAAAATTAGCTGAATGCTGTGCTGGCACATGGAATTATGAAGGGGTCATTTACTACAGAAGTGACTATACATTATGAATTCCAGTCAATTTCAAAAGCTTAAAAACAATTACACTGAGAAACCAGCTGAAAACAAATGCAAGCCTAATAGAGCTTATCTACAGTGCTGAAGTTTTGCCATCAGCTTCCTGCCTTTGGTTTGAAAAACAATAATTATTCTCTGACTAAATGCTAAGTGAGATATGAGACTACTCGAACTAATTAACTGCAAAGGGAAACCGATTTGCAGCCCAGCACAGTCTCTATGAAGGTAACAGCATTCACGCAAAACATTTTTACCAGAATTCAACAGAAAATTCAAAGCACAATGCACAGGATACAAATCTAGGCATCGCTTCTGGCATTAGTAAAAAGTAGACTGCTTAAATACCTCATCTTTACAGAGAAAGAAATCTAACTTACTGCTCAGCTGGAAGAAAAATACTCCACCACAACAGCATTTTAGGAAAAAGATATAAAATTCACAAGTTGAATGTTCTTAGCTGTAGATCCGCACACTGCTTCTATTTACAACATTTCTAACAACTCATTTCCTAAATGAGAACTGGCATACAAAGCACATACAAACATCCCTTAAATAAATATGATATAGATTATTTACATAGATTACATGTCATTGTAATTATAAAGGGCTACAGATGCAACAGTTTTACTTGCTCAGGCTAACAAAAAAATAGTAGTTTTATTAGTAGTAATATAATCGTATATTTCTACACTAGAAGAATGCCTTAATATTCAGCTGTTACAAATATGCCTCAGAAGAAATCTAATTTTGTTTTAAAATGTAGAAAACCTGTAAGCTTTACAGTAAAAAAAAAAAAATACAACCCCAAAGTGTATCAGTTGGATGCAATTAAGCGAAAATTGGGCTTGTTTTTTAAAACTGGGCTTGTTTGCAGTTTATGCAAAGATCATTATTAGGAGGAGAACGGTTTTTACACAGCATGCATTTTTTTAGAAGATCTGAAGTGCTATAGATTTTTAAATGTATTCCAAATCCAAACAGTTGAAAGGAAGGTACAGATTTGCACTGCACAAGAAATTCTAACTTCCTAACCCCACCAGCTCTGAAAATATCATAATTCTGATTAATTTGCTGAATTTAAGTAGTCTTCTGCATGTCTCCACCACACAGGTAAACCTAAGCATGCCCTGGCTCAGCTTCCAGTTGCAGTTGGCATTTAGTAAATTCTACTGATCTGATAAACAGGTAGTCTTTGTGTAGAGAAGTTCACTGACACATTAATTGCAACAACAAAATCACCCTGAACGAAGTTTTATTTTCTTAGACTGCTGTTCTCTTTAATACCCAGCCTCGAACAAAGCAGCCAACATTTCAAACCCAAGAACCTGCCATTTCATTTTGCCATGTTCTGCCTGTGGACTGCAATTCCAACTCTAACTGCACCCTGTGCCAACAGGTGAACTCTGGCACCTATGGAAACTGCCATTCCATGCTCTCTGCTCCCTGTGTTTGCCAAAAGCTATCACCCCAAGAACAACAGAATACAGAAATTGTAGCTGATGAATTAGGCTTTACACTCGGATTCTGGACCTTACAGCGAAGCAGCTGCATCCCAGGTATGCACTTTCTTACAATTTTCCATGTGAAGGAAGCAAACTCTGACAGAGGGTAGAGGTAGGCAAGCAGTGGCAGTAATTTCTTTACCAATGACACAAGAATGATCAGAACTAATCTGTCTGTAAAGACTCCTTAGAAACATGCCTGAAATTGGCAAACAAGACAAAGACAAAAATAGGCTTAATATTATGTTTTTAATGAGTTAGTGCAACCACGGTTGTAACTGGAAAAAAAACAGCATAACTGTATAATTCATCTGTCATTTCAAAGACTTTATAACACAGAATTAGAAGTTGGGTAACTACAGTATACAATACCGACACTGAAGATTACAGTTCACTAGATTTCAAAAAAGTACATGCATTAAACATTTGTTGTTTAATGATAATGCAGTAATTTTAAAGTGAGATGCTTTGACTCACTTATTTCAGATGAGTATTACATGCAGAACGGATTGTATTCTTGTCTTGCGAAGTTTCTATAATTCATAATCAAAGAGTGAAAGTTCAGACAAACGGGACAGCTGCTATACTAATCCCACACACAAATAATGAACTTCTCTTTTTCCCCCCTTTTGTCTGACCATAGCTTTTACAAGCAACTTCACCGCTAGCACAGAGGAACCAGGAACAGACTTGAACAGCGTACCTGCATCAGTATTTTAGGTCAGATGTGAGAAGCACTTTTGAAGCAGATCTTCTGATCACCCCCACTGCTCTGGTTCACGCTCCGGAACCACCTCAGAACAGGCAACTGGATTTCTTTTGTGTGAAGTGAACCTAGAAGGCGCACTCTAGGAATGCACCTAATGAATTCCTGCTTACACTCACACTGAGACACCATGCCAGAACTTTGTCAAAGCAAAGCTTGTGAAATGCATATACAGTGTCAGTGTCAGGTCCTCAGCATCTCTTGTGTTGTGCTGTATTACTTGCTAACATAAACACCAATGCACAGGCAACTGAGCTATCAATGAGGCAGCTGAGACAAGCGAAAAATCAACAAAAAAAAGCAACAAAACTTCTGGCTAAACAAGCCCCCTGAACCAGCTCACTGTATGTTCGAAAGAATAAGGTAGTTCCGACTTCTGGTGGTTTAAGCTACCGTGAAACTCGTGCTAAGTCAAAACCGAAATACCCAGCAACTATAAATGAGGAAGGTTCCCCCCTTTTCCTTCGTCAGCGAACAGTTTTCCTGCCTCTTTCTTTTTACCAGCGCTAACATCCATTCAACCTCACCGTTAGGTGATACAGAGATAAAAAAAAAATCAAAAACTGTGATTTTCTGCTTGTGTAGCCCCTGGAACCAGTGTAGTAGAACAGCATTGGATGGGCACTGGTGTCTGTACAAGGGGAAGAAGCAGCAGGAGCACATAGCCGGGGGAAGACTGAACCACCTCCTTCGGTGGCAGCTCACCACAGGACTGGTGTAACTGCGGAGTGGAACCATGCCCTGAGAGCAATTTTAAAAGTCCTAACTGTTGTGAAGCAGCCCAACTTGTTATCTCAACACACATACTTTTATTCACCATTTTATGCAAATCTTCTACCTGAGTGCTCATTTCAAGGATGCACATAAAAAGGCAGAAATACAGGTTAATGAAAGGCCGGTGTCCTCACACGCGCAGTTAAGGTTGTAAGGCTGTCTGTGGTATTTACGCTGTGGTAACGATAAGGCTGTTCTTTCACGGATGCATACTATGTGGCAGGCACCGCTTTCCATTCCAGTTTTTTGTTGCTTTGAGAGCATATGATTTATATACACCGATCATAACTGCATCAGTCTTCCGCATGTTCATTTATTCCCATTTAATAGACAGCTGGTAGTATCCCTTGGAGCCAGAAATGAGAACGATTAAGAACAATTATTATAAGATCATGTATTAATTTTTCCTTTTGCAAGACAGAAAACTCAAACACAGCTTCTTGCAGGACAGGTTGCATGTGCAAACAGCCCCCAAACAGACTTGGGAACAAAACAAGTTACGGGTCTAAAAATGCAACTAAGTCACACATGCTCATTTTCAATAGGATCAACTCTGGATTATTCAAAGGTATCTACAGACCTATAGTACTGAAGAGAAAAAAACTGTAGTTCCTCAAGACTACCTGGCGCCTGCAAGTTTGAAGAGCAGCAATTTTGCACTCTTGTATACCTACAACATACTTAGCGTTTCACTTGACTAGTACTTCACTTGCATTCCAGGATTATATAAAAATTGGGTACCTGAATCAAGTTCCTTTCCCTCACAAACATCAGGTACTTCAAACGACCAAGTAAGAACACAGTACTGTGTGGTTAAAGTAAAATTCCACCTCCATCATGGGGTTTCATTATCTCTTAAGCTTGTATCATCCTGAGTTTTTAGTTGCACATTCACAGCTTCTGAAGGAACAAATACACTTTCCCTCAGAAGAACACCCACCGTGTGTGCATTACGCAGAGGTGCAGCCATACTTCAATGAGTACGAAGAAGAGCTAGGCAACTAGATTCTCTCCCTCAGATACAAAGTACTTCACAGGTGACCAATAGCAATTGTGCAAGACATTTTAAATGGGTCAAACTACTAAGGGCATTTTGACTTTCTTTGTATTATTTACAGTTTCATTCCTCATGCAATCTAACATCTTGTTTGCTGTTTTAATGGCAAGGTTTTCCTTGAGATCACCACAGAGATAAGCCAGGTCTGCCTCTTAAGTTCACTTATTTAGAGCCTATGGAATGATGCCTGAGTAATTTCTCTTTCCTTCATGATGCACTCCACTTGGCAAGAAAATATTTCACCTCCTTTGCGACAGATAAGGATATAATCTGTGGCCACTTCCATTCAAAATTCAAAGTGTCTCCAAGTTCTTGTACTAAATCCCTGCATAAAAATCTCCAGCACAAGCCTAGGTCACAGTGTAGAAAAAACACGCAAGCTTTATGGAAAAAGAGATTTTAAATACAACAAACATGTAAACATTCACTTTCTCGGGATGATTCTTCTGTAACGCGTTGGCCACACACAAAAAGGAGCAGTGGGTGGCCCCTGAGAAACCTCATTCCTAATACTGAACGTGCAGGCTCTAACCATTAAGTCCAGTCTAACAAGTCATCAAATAAAAGATTACTAGTTTTACCAGTAAGAAGCATTTCTTATTCACCCCACTTCTGCTACTTCATTTAAAAACACAACTGCCAACAACTATCATCTTTCATACTGAGGTGGAGTACATGATTCAGGGCACCTTAAATTCCTTTAAACTAAACAAGTTGCTTTTACGGGCCCAAAATAGATCAGTAATCCTTGTTAAGGGTAAGTTTTCTCCTGAAATCTGGTACTCAATTGCTGAATGCTGAAACTTGTGTGCTGTATTTCTGGCTACAGTAACTTCAGTGTTTTGTTAAAAGGGCAGCTTTTCTCACTAGGAACAGGACACAACTGCATAGAAGACGGAATGGACTGTGGGTAAAGCTGTATCCAAAAGAAGTTTGTAATTAATGTGTTATTCTGAGCCACCCTAAAACGTGTTGAACGCAGGGTACTCCAAATGCCACAAACTATTGAAAAGACATATTGGTATGAATGGTTCACTGGGGATACGTTCCTCAGGTGCTTACAAGAGGCGCACCAGAGCAGACTTTTCTATGTCAGTGGCTCTGTGCTACTACTACCACCTTTTAGACGTTACCTGGCCAAGGAAATAGCGTTACGAGTCTGTGTACACATACTGCAAGTGCGGACTTACGTCACTATTAGCACTCCATTTTTCATTGTTGGAAGTATTTTGATAACTACAGCTAATACCTGCCGGGAACAGAAGCTGTTCCAGAACCCAGCTGTTCTCCCGCCTTCCCCTTCACCGGCGGGCTGCGGGCCCAGCCTCCCCCCAGACCCTTTTGGGGGCAAACCAACAGGCCGAGCGCCCCCACCAGCTGCCGGACCCCCCCCCACCGGACCCCCCCTCACCCCGGGGCCTGCTGCGAGGGCTGGGCCGTCCCCTCCCGCCCGGCCTCAGGTGGCGGCGGCCGGCTGGCCCCGGACAATAGCCCCGCACCCCCCGGCCCGAGCCCGGGGAAGGGAAGGGAAAAGAAGGGAAGGGAATGGAAGGGTAGGGAAAGGAAGGGAAGGGAGTGGCCGGGGCCGTCCCCCCGCGGGCAGCAGCGGCGGGGCGGTGCCGGGCTCCGCCGCCCCGCGGGGGGCCGCCAGGTCTACCTGCATCACCACGTCGTTGGGCAGCTGCGCGGCGCGGAAGAGCTCCAGGACGCGGCCGTTGGACGCCACCTTCTTGGTGCTCTCGGTGTCGCAGTACGAGAAGAGGTCGCAGTAGTAGCGCTGCTCCGCCTCGCTCAGCGTCAGGCCCTCCATCTTACCCGCCGGCTCCGCGCACCGCCGCCGCCGCCGCCTCCCCGCATCCACCGGCTGGCGGCGAGAGGGGCGGGCGGGCGGCCGGAGGGGGGGCACCGGAGAGCGCACGGGGCCGCTCGGCTCGGCTCGGCCCGGCCCTGCCCGTCGGTGTGCCCGGCCACCACCGGCCGCCGCCGCGCGCCCCCAGCCAACCGCCGCCGCGCGCGAGCGGCCGCCCGCACCTTCCCCCCGCCAACCGCCCCCCGGCCCGCCCACACGGCGGCGCGCCTGCGCGCCCCCCTCCCCGCGCCTGCGCGCGGCCGGAGGGGCGGGGCTGGGGGCGCGTGGGCGGGGCTCGGAGGCACCGCCCCGCTTCCCCGAGGCCCGGATGAGCGGGGCCCGGCGCCGCAGCGCCCCCAGGCGGGAGGGAGGCGGGAGGCGGGCGGCAGGGGGCGGCAGCGCCGCCATTTTTTTCCTTTCCAGAGTGCTTTTGGTGTGTGGTGTGCTTCCCTTCAGCACCTCGTCCTTCCTCCCTGTCAACCGAACGTGGTTTTGTTCTCAGCTTAAAGCACGGACTCATCTTCCACTCTGTTTAAAATACGCGGTGCATCCTCCTGTTACAAACTGAAACTTCTGATAAATTAGCCTTCATTAAAATAATAAAGGATCTTCCCCAAAATGCATCGTAATCAACCTTTTGCAACCCCAAGTGATAGTAATGTTGAAACTACACAGTTTCTTAACATTTCAGATTCTCCACATTTCCCACTTACTTAAAATTCTTCAATATATGCTACGCTGAAAACATAATTAACTTTTTGATATTTTATCTGGTTATTATGATTTTATAGGCTGAGATAAGGCCAACTTAGCATCGTAGGTCACTTAATTGGAGCTACTTTGACATCAGAACCTCTGTAGTACAACAAACGTAACCTTTCTTCCACTGCCTAATTGCGCACTGCAATCCTATTAGTTCTACAGAGACATTTGTAGAAGAGATTTTTTAAGTACTTATCAGTAGACTATTGGACTCCAAGTGCCTTTGCTTCTTACAAGTTCAGTGATTGTGTGGTAGCATGGGCACTGGAACTGAAATATTAGTATATGTGTACCTGTAGCCGTAAACTTCATCATAAGCTAGGGTAAGGAGACACTGAAATAGTTGTATTTGTCAAAATAATTTTGCACGAGTTTTATGTCTAAAAATAATCTGAACACCTTATTTTAATTGTGTTGCTATTTTACTGTTTGCAATTTTTGCACTGGGGACACTCTTTTGACATTAATGGTGGTTACTTGGCTGCAACAGTACGTGCAAGACACAAAGGATAACAGAGGGAGGAGATTCCCTAGAATGGACTATTCCTACAGCTCTAAATCCAGACAATGCTGAAATAAGTTTAATAAATGTATATTTCACTAAAACCATGATATGTCACGTCAAGGTGTGTGTGGGGGGTGGGAACGTACTGGGCTTTTCACTGTGTATAGCACCACTCTAAAGCTGTTTGTTTAACTATTTTGTAGAACAGGTTGCTGGATCTCACTTCCAGTTCTCATACCATAACCTTTGTGCTAGTTCAAAGACTTAGCAGAAAGAATAAGAATGAAATGATATGTAGCAAATTATTTTCTAATTCCCGAGGAAGCATCGTTGCCTCAGAGTCCCAGTACAGTGTTTCAGTGTCTGGCTGGAGGATCTCCTTTCCCCCTGATTACATGCTTGCTAATCTCCAATCCAAGGGGAGTTTTGCTGTTCAGAACATTACCTGTTCCCATTAGGTCAGCATCTACTGATAATAAAAAATAATAATAATAATAATTTCAGTGAATTCTCAGTGAGGATTTCTGTCCTGTTTTATTTGCTGGGCAGTATGCAGTTTGCTACAGGATGGGCTGAGGAAAATACTATTAATGCATGTTTGTAAGTTAGATTAATTTCTCCATATTTGCACTTTTCAGTGCAACCAACCTAAACAATGAGACCATATGTCTATTATTAGTTCCCTTGGTTTGGGAAGATCTGTATCACAGCATTTCCCAGTGTTCATATTAGATATGCAAAGAAGGAGGTTTCTGGAAAAATCCCCACCAAAATATATAATCAGTAATACTTTGATTTTT
This sequence comes from Anser anser, assembly GCF_964211835.1. NCBI lineage: Eukaryota > Metazoa > Chordata > Aves > Anseriformes > Anatidae > Anser > Anser anser. The sequence goes on from NC_139722.1 coordinate 63,682,265, forward strand.
GATATAGTAAATTCAGTCTATCGTACATGAAAAACGTGATTAACAGCCTTGAATTATGATTTCAAGATAGCAAGAGGAGAAACTCTCTTGGCTTTTAAAGTATTGTACCTTTCATTCTCTCTTTTTAATATATCTTCTTAGAATTCAGAGTCCTGACCAGCTAAGAGTTAAGTCATTCTCCACCTGGTATTTTATTTTCTATGACAATTATTAAATGGCATATTGGTACTGAAGTACTTTTTGAAGTCCTTTTAAGGGATCAAAGTCAGAGAAAATCATCATCATCATGGGAAGGTCAAGTCTAATGATCCAATTAATGAAAGGAAGTGCAAAGTTATTTTGCTGCCCATCACAACTCTTATAATCAGAGCCAAATTATATGCATCAATAAAACTTTTTTTTTTAATTTTAGAAAAACAATACATCTTGATATGTGACCAGAAATATGTGTGACCATTGCTGCTAAAAAATGAAAAAGAAAAAATGTAAAAGCAGTATTTTACTCATTTAAGGGAAGTGCCAGTTAAAACACTGTTCAGGTTTCCATATATTTTATCACCTGTGATATTAGTACTGGTTTCTAGAAACTAGTTGCTACACATGTTGAGACTCATTTCTAAAGACAAACATAACTCAAACATACACATAAGCAGGGTCTAGTCTTCGCCAGGTACAGTGGGAATGCAATGTCTAGGATCTACCTGGTTTTGATGGGCCTCTGATCTCTGAGTTCTGACAACAGTGAATCAGAACTGCACTCGTGCACTACCCTTGCTTGCAGGAAAGTATGTTGTATGCTCAGATACTATGTTTTTAAATTAAAACAACTTTAAACAACTTCCAACCTTTTAAAATATGTATTGGGGTTCACTTTCCATCTCGCACCTGGTTCCCCAAGTTTATTAAAATGACCCTGAGGTTATTTGTCATTCTAAATTCTTTCACATACATAATGCTGTGGAGCAGGTTTTACAATCTCTGTCAATATACTTCTTTACTTACAGCTCATCAGGAGCTACAGAAACTTGTTCTATCCTGATCCTTCCGTGAAAAGATGAGTAGATTAAGGCTAGAAATGAATGTGAGGTGTTTAAAAAAAAACCTGCCGCCTCTGACTTCAGAGTTGTTTTTGTTGTTACTGTCTGCTCTTTTCAAAAATAAGGTGCTTTTGGAGGTGGCATATTTTATTTCCAGACAGAAGAATATTTTCAGAATGGCGTTAACATTTATAAATGGAAGAAGGCCTGTTCTGCTTTTCTAAAAGCCTTCTTTTTTCCTTTGGTTAGAAGCTACATTTTAATGCAAAATTTGTCACTTTACAGGTATCTGTACCTACACTTTTGTACATTTCTGGAGGTATGTTACAGTTTGTAACCTCTTTCCATCCTTGATGGAAATGCAATCCTTCCATTTGTACAATTTCAAAAAATGTCGCTTTATGGTAAGGTTACACCTGCCACTTATTTTACTTTCTATGAAATAGCATCCATATTTCAAAGAGTCTACCCTCTTTTCTACCAGTCCTGCTGCGGTTATTTCTCCATCAAAAGGGTGTTCCACATTTAAGACTATGAAATTTTCATCGGTGGATGAAAAAACTATTTCCATACAGACAGCCAGTCCCAACACGGGGGTGTTGTTTTTTCCTTCTGTACAAGGCGAGCGCCTTTGCAAGGAGTGTTCAGCAAGCAAAGAGGATCTGGAGCAATTTGGTTACTCACCACAAAGTGGTCATTCTGGTCCCTCCTGCACCTCTGTGCAAGCACATCCCGTAAGGGCAAATAATAGCTTTTTCTCAGCAGCCTCTCCAGGGTGTTGTGTCACCACTGAAATATGTACGGGATCCTGGCTGGAGACATCTACTATCTGTGGAGTATTTCATAGTATTTCTTTGTGTAAATTTCCACAATGGGGGATGAGTAATACCTTTTCTTTATCATTTGCCATTGCATCTGCTCAGTTTTCCCTGCTCTCTCCAGTAAGCTTTTAATTTGTATAAATCTATAATAGCTCCTATAAAAGTTTCACATATTTCAGAAATTAACCCCTTTTCTCCTTCATCCAAATATGTCAAGTGATTGAACGGAGTAAGCAGTCAAATGAAAGACTCTAGAGGAAAACTTATTCGATTTATAAAAACAAAACAAAACAACCAACCAACCAACCAAAAACAACAAAAAAACACACCTTGAAGTGGAAGATACTGGAAAAATGAAGCCTCTACTTCTTTATGATTTGGGCAGGTTTCTATCTGAGATTTCATACCTGCACCTCAGAAGCTGTGGGGCACTTATCCTCACCCCACCACAGCTGTGTGTTTGGTCACTTCCAGAGAGAAACTCTGACAGAGAATGAATGAAGGGAGAAGGTCTTTTCATGTCTACTTCGACCTCAAAAGCCTGAGCAGCTGGTCAAATCCCACCTCTCTTTAGATTTAAAAACTATCATTGTTATCATTGTTTCTTCCAAAAGGAGAGGATGTCTTCTGCTGGCATTAAACTACCAAATAAGTTTCTTGTTAGAGAAATTAAAACTCCTTTGAAAGCCTTTCAATATTTAACTCAAAATCCATCTGGTCTTGTTGCCGTATTTATTTACAGATTATTCATGCCAGTGTCTACATCCTCTTTTATAAATGCAGCCTCTATTTATAATTCAGTAGCATCAGGAGGAGTAAGATACTTCAATTTTTCTTTGTACTTTATGGTATTATCTAATGTACATAATTCTGTATAAAATTCTTTATATATTCGTAAAATGAAGTTTGATAAGGTTTTAATCAAATTACTTTTTCTTTCATACTTTTGGGTTACTTTTGTTGTCCCTCAATGTCTTTCTTTGTATGGAAGTCCCCCTAGCTGGGTCTTACATTACTGAAGCCCCAGCTGGTCTGAATGCATTCTTATACCCCCTTCACTATCTTATTTTCTTGGCTCTTGGCTCTCTCTGGGTTCTTAAGCAGTTTCCATTGTTCCCCTACTTTTTTCTCTTTCCTCTTCCCCCCTGAATGTGGAAGTGCACTCCAACTTGCTGATGGAAGAGGATGTTATCCCTCCCTACCTTAAGTAATTACCTCCATCAGGGAGGATTGTTAATGGCTATTTCAGGAAACTTCTGGCACATTGCTGAATTTCTCAGAAATTGGTTACTAGGTGGGAAGAAGTGCTGAAAGCTAAATTTCACCTCTTTATTTGTTTTCCATATTACACGTATACCCCTCTTTCCTTTTCCTACTCTCTGCTTTAGCTGTATGCATAATTGTAATACTCCTTTCCCATTTCATTTATGTTTCAGTTTCCATCTTACTGTTTTTCTTCCTTAACCATTTTCAGTTAAAATCAGTTACTCAGTGGTGATAGTTTCCCCCTTTCTCCTTTCCTTCTGCATTTTATTTCCTCCCACTAGCTACACAATCTTCCAAAATGCTAATGGTCTTGGGATTTGTACTCCAACTCATCTTTTCCGTGTGCTTTGGTACCTTCTCTCTTCTGGGTTCACCAGCTTGTTATTTCACAGTGGGATTCTGCCTCTTGGTCAACACTTGACTCAGCCTGTTCTTTGAGCTGTTTTCCATTAATATCAGTTTTCCAAGGATTTTAAGCCCTTCCTTCTTCTCCATAGTGATGTGGGTTGCTCTTGATATGTTAATATAAATAAAAAATGAACCTCCTGCTAAGTCTTACATTTGCTTATGATAACAATGAACTAGTCTATGTCTTTTTACTGAAGCCCTCTAGATCAAAAATGTCTCAACCTGCTTTCAAATCTGCTTCTTTTGTTAAAAACAACACAGATATTAAGGATTTTTGCCTGATCTTTGGGTTGCATATAGGAGGAATATTAAGAATTCTGTGTGCTTCATCTGTGGTGACTGTAGGAAAGAGTCTAATAATTAAATGTGTGTCTCTATTGCTTTCCTTTAATATATTTTACAGACTCATTTCTTCGCACAGCAAAGTATACAGAACATACACAGAACTGAAACTTCTCTTTGCACTGAGTTACTCAAGATGCCAGAGAAGAAAGACAAAGTTTTCCTTTATAAATAATTCCTAAAGCAAAGCTCTTACCATCATAACTTCCTGCTAAACTTGACTCAGTTAGCAAATGCTAATGACAATCCTGTATGTAATGTGAAATCAAGAAATGTTCTTTGAACTGAACCTATTATTTGATCAGAGTGGATATACACTTAATTACCACACATTTGAATGTTTTTAAAGAAATTGCATTTCTTTATTTTTGAAACATCATGTTCTGTTCCAGTCATTTTCGGAGGACTATATTTGGTAGAATGGGTGCTAAATCTACATGGTGATAAGGCTGTCTGAATCGAAGAGGAATTATTGCCAAGTACTTCATTTCTGCCTGCGCCTCCTAGGAAAAGGTTCAAATCGTACAGTTCTTGCAATTAATCATAGAAGGAGCATATCAGGAACCGACCGGATGGAATGGATATAGATGTATAAATACAGAAAAACATTTGCATCTTTTGCTATCCTCACTTTTTTTCATATAACTGCCAAGTTATGCATGTCCGCATGTGTGCTTCCCACCAAGGTCCATTGACAGGATTTGTGTCTGTGACAGAGGAGGGAGTCTGCCCTGAGCACATGAATGCATCTCCCTCTTCTGGAAGGTGAATTAAGAGGTGAAGAAAAGCAGCTCCTTGCATCATTCCTCTTCCAATGTGCCTTTTCTTTCATGCTAAGGGCAGTTTGGCTCTTTTACAAAGGAAACAATTTCATTTGGAATGGAATAAGAATGTGTTGTCGCCTCTCTGATTGAAAGGCTGTGTTCCGAATTGGCGTCTCCTATGTGCTCCACGGCAGATCAGACAACTGCGGTGCTACAGGGCAAGGCTGATTCTTTACAGGAATCCAAGCACTGCTGTTGTCTGGCTGAGATGGTAATCTAGAACATGTTAGCTTGAACAGGTGCTATGAAGTAGCACCTTCTTCTTCCCTTCCCAACACACAGGGAGATATACTAGCTCTTCCTGGCCAGCTCTGGAAAATGTCTGGATACTGCTTGTTTTTATAGGTCTCTTACAAATGCCTGGTATACCAAGAGAGGAAAAGCTGTGGGCATGATCACTGGAGTTATTTTGCGGAGGATTTTGTATAGACAGAAGAACTAACATTGGACAGCAATCAGGCCTGTGGGGAGCTGTGAGCTCATGCTTGCTTTCACAGATCTCCAGCTACAGCTCCTAGCTGGGCAAGAGCAGGAAGCTCTTCTACCATTTCCCAGCTCATTCCAACAAGAATTGTTGTGACCCTGGCCAAACAGCCCAGGTTGAGGGCAGCCAACAGTGAGCCAAATGTACTTCATAACTCAGACCTTTCCCCTCTTTATATTTGATCATCGTACTCCAGCCACTCAAACAACTGAAGAATCAGAAAAAAATACAGAGGGGAAAAAAAAAAAGCAAAGAAGCAAAGTAGTTCCTTGAGGGGCAGGATATATATTTGTGCATTTTCATCTTACTCTCTTGGAAGAGATAAAACTCATTTTGAATGAGTTGTGATTTGAAAAGCTACAATATTTTATATGAAAGCAAAACAGAGGCAGCAGCTGCCTTTGACATACAGCCTTTTTATCAAATGAAGACTCTTCTGATATTGTCTGTGTTGTACAAGAGCCATTTATGTATTATTAAATATCCGAATACCCTAAATGGAGATGATGCACTCTAAGTGGCAGAACCCTGCTTTTTCAAATGAGGCATAGTCAAAAAGGAGACAGGAAACTGTAAGAACAATAGGTCTGGTCCCACTTTCCTCTTCTCTTTATATAGGGATGTTGAAGGAAGTGAAATGGTTCTGTTTCCTCACATCTGACCTGTGAGAAAAATAGCTTTTGCGGTTAGTTTTTAGCTTGGGAACATGTACAAACTGTATTTCCCAGTAACGAAATAAAGGATGTGTATTCCTCACAAAGTAAGTGAATGAAAAAGGATCTACACTTCTGATGAGGTACTAGACTAACCACCTTCTGTTTGCCTTCCTCTGTGATCGAAACACTCTCTGCTATAGTAGCTAATTAACAGACATACCAAGTCTTTATTGATGATTATTTGCTATTTTGAGAAGCTGTTAATGCTGAGGATAACTTGTGTATTTGCTTTAGGAATCTTTGGGTAAACAAGAGAATGGGGTCAACAGTACAGCCTTGGTACTTCAGTTATTGCATTATGAGTTATATGTCTCTTAACCTACAACTCTGACCAAAGAACTGGTTTTGGTTCCATGTGCCTTTAGCTATCAAAAAGTAAGAAAACAGCTCTAAGCTCTCTCCACAGTAGTGCTCTTCAATAGGTGAGACCCTTTTCTTTCTTCTTTACTATATGACATAACTATGTATTCACAGAGTCAGGTAACTAACTTAAAATAGACATTTTACTTTCTACTATGGCTACTAATGTAGGTCTATGCACAGGTAATACAATTTAAAAGCCTGATCGAAAACTAGGGATGTTTCTATTCCTACCCCAATTCTTAGACACTGCACTTTACCTAATGATTTCTTAAACATTGGTTGACTTTTCAGGGAGGATGTTAATTGTTATGCACTGTGTTCTCTATGCAGTTCATATTACCCTGCTTTGTTAGCATCTACAGATAAAAAGTTCTCAATGGCTGACGTATATCCTAGTGCAATTTCTTCTGAAAGGTGTACTGAGGAAATGCCAGCTGAGGTCCATGGAAGTCTTCTAAAAGATTAGAGAATGAAGGGTCACAACCCACCCTTTTAAGTAAAAACAAGAGGTGAGGCTCTCGCTACATTTTTCTATCCACTCTCTTTTCTCCTTCGCTTCAATTGGCAAATGAAATAATAATTCAGTATGGAACTGAAAGAGGAAAAGTTGTACTGTTTGGCTTTGCATACCTCCCTATTTCTACATAGAATTGATCCACTGATTGACATAATGATCAGTTGACTCTGTTTTAGAGAGTCGTATTTTTCCTCCACCCATAGGATGTCTATGAACTGTCTTCTTAAAGCTCCAGCTATGTAACTGTGCAAAATAACTGAAAATAAGCCCCTGTTCCATTTTTTTTAAATTTCTGTTTTAAGAGCACACCTCTCCTGAATATGCTACTAAAGAAGATAGCTAGTATTTCCTTTGTACCTCTTCCCAAGTGTTGTACATGTGCCCACATGTACCTTTCCTCTCTGGTGTATATGCACACCATGTTTATGTAGCTAGCAAGTTCCTCATCCTACACTGACTTACTATACTTAGTCCGTGATGTATTTCATTGTGTAAAGGAAAAAATAAAGCCACCTTCCCATTTCTGTTTCATGATATAACCTTAATTGCAGTTATATATGTGTGGTTTTTTTTGTGCACAAATACTCACATATGTAGTTTCTAGTATCATCAACAGCCCTCCACCCCCATACTGTTTCTGCCAAAATCAGAGGTCATCAGAAATACACTTTCATGTCATATAACATTATTTTACAAAGCTCCCTTACATTGAAAATGGAGATGAAATTTTAAAATGGAGTAATATTCTGGGGAATACAAGGGAAATACAGTGGAAATGCTTTTCTGTGTGCAACACAGCTTGTCTGTTTTCCTTGACTAAAAATAGGGAAAGTGAGATGCATTTATCCTATTCATTTGTGTCCATTGTACATTTGTGTGACAAAGAACAGATATTTGCTTCAAAATATTACATCACAACACCCTGAGAAGCATTTATTGAGAAGCACTTACATACATGAGAAGCACTTATATACATGTAACAATTATGTAGGTTATCTATGAGCCAAACAAGAAGGTAGTTACACTTAAACTTCTTAACTATGTTTTAAAATCTATTCTTCTCAATGCATTGGAGATGCTTGGAAAAAAATTCCTCAAGGGAAACAGAAATGGTACGATTTATCCCAAAAGTTTTGGATTCACAATTACAAATAATGCAGCAGATGGAAAATTCATGCAAGATTATAAATTGTAGGTGCAGGAGAAAACTGACGCACCAGTTTGTAATCAGCCTGTATGGTGTGTTCAACAGAGTAAATTAATTTGGTGTTGTCCTAGTACTTCCCTAGTAGATAGTTGTCTACCGTTTGAAATCAGCACACAGTTCGACCTCCTGCACCTTGACAGAAATTCCTCCTAGAACATCAGCTCCATAGGTGAGACCGTCAGCATTTGGAGTCTGACCAGAGTTGTGTGTTGTAGTTTCAGCATGAGATGATTGAGGATCAAAAGACTTGCTGCCGCAGTGACAATGAAATTAATAAAGTTTGAACAGTTAAGAATTTGAACCTAATTTGAATTTCAGAGCTGCTATTGCATCTTAAAACCAGAAAACTGCATTTTAAGAACACACTTCTCCATAATCAGGAACCAATAAAGTGCTCCTTGACTTTGACTTTAAGTCAAGTGTACTTGACTTCAAAATACAGGGTAAATACAGTGAAATTGCAAAGATTATTGGAGTCAAATGATCCAGTATCTTGCACCTTAAGCAAGTTTTTGAGATGAGAAACTTGAATGTGGAATAGCAAAGTTACAGGTTTTATAATAAAAATAATGCATATAAAAGAGGATCATTGCATTAAATGATTATTAACTGTCATTTGTACACTGACATGCTTCCATGACCAGTAGGAGGTCTTGACATTTCACTGGAAAAAAAATTAACGTAGCAAATTTTGGATTGACAACATTTCATATGTTAAATAAATGTTTTCTGACAAATGTCAATTCACAGTACTATTTCAGTAAGATTTCCTTCAGGAGAAGATTTGATGTCCTTCTGTCATGAGTCATTATAAACGCTTGAGCTTTAGGAAGGAAATTTATAGGAAACTAATAAATAGAGATATTATACCTAGAGCTGTATTTGAAGGGGATGTGAATGGTAATTCTATATTGATGTAACTGTCATCTCTGCTACCATTAGTTGACAACCTTATGTAAAGCCAGTTTTGTCGGTTTTCTGAAAAAGTCCCCAAAATGTCAGTATGTGTATGTGTAGAGGAAAGGAGGGGGGGGGGTTGTTTTTTTGTTTTTATGTGATGCATACTAAACAGGAGTACAGAGGGACTAGATGATTCATCTGTTACCATTCTGTGTGGAAATTAAGAGATGTACTGCTGTTTCCTTGCTACAAGAGATATTTTGATAAAACGAATCTGAGAAAGTAATGTCTTCATGTTCCTCTCTCTCTCAAGTATTCATTTGTTATAGCAAAGAACGCCATAAAACACATGAAATACAATCAGCTTTTTATATAGTTTTTCTCTGTGTAAACTGTCTCCAAACACTCTTGGATACTCTCCAAAAAACACATTACTGCATATCCTCTTTGCTTCACAGCCTCCTATACGGAAAAGCATCACCCAAGCTCAACATGTATCCTGCACTAATTCTGACCTTGTGCGTGTTTAGAGAGGTTTTGAGTTTGGTCCTAAGGTTCTCAAGTAACTACTATCAGACATATGATTAAGGTCATCCCGTACTTCTTTTGACACTTAACGTTATGAGTGCAGTCTTTTAGGCTGTACTGATATAGCATATTTCTGTCATTACGCAGAGGTTTACTCTCGGGTTAGCTGTAGGGCAAGTCATTTCAGTCATTTACATCAAGAATTTTAAGTACTCCTCCTCTTTTCTGCTCAGCTGTAGTAAAGATTAACATGCTTAATCTAGGGAGAAGAGGCATTGCATTGTTTGAGGCATCTAGTGGATAACAAGGAGGGGATGATGCCCTGAGGCCATTTCTGAAATAAGGCCTCTATCACAGGCAGACACAGGTGAATAACAGTGTAAGTGAATCACTCCACTTAATTCCACGGAAGTGCTCGTTCAGGTGCCAAGACTGTCAGCAGTAACTGTGTCTGTATTTATAGTCTGTCTTGTTCTGAGGCTGGTCCGTCATGTTTACTTTTACACTGAAATAAATGCTTGTTTTGCTAGGTTACTTTTTCAGCTCATCTAAAGAAAAAAAAAGAGAACATTTTTGTTTTGTTTTGCTTTGGTTTTAGGAAGAGCAAAGACAAGAATCCATACAATTAATCTTTTAAAACATGGCTTTACAGGAAAATTCGTGTAAGGTTTTACAAAGCATCACTATGTTCTTTGTTTTGGAAAAATTATTTTCTCCCTTGAAACAACTGCTGACTTAAGACAGAGAATGGCCAAGTAAGACTAATGACTGGACCAAGAATGATGGAGATGCTTAGGGTACAGAGTTGATAAGAGAATACAGCGCTATTTTCCTGGTTGAATGGCTTGCCTCAAACAATATAGTTGTTCTTCTGACTGTCTCTAAAAGCAACCATACTGTGATTATTGTTTACTCCCCTCAGATTTCTATGCCAGCACTGAGCTGCTGTGATTTTATGTTTCTTATTGCAGCCAGTGACCCTATCTTGTTCAAGGAAAAGATATTTTATTTTTTTCTGTGGTGTTATATAGTCCATGGGAATTAGGAATGTAGTCAGCCCTCTGCCACTTGAAATCTTTAAATCATGTGAAAACATATTTTTAAAGACCTATTTTAGCCAGGGCTGAAGTAGCTTTACTACCTCAGGTTGAGTCACAACCCTACAGTGGGTTGCAGAGCATGGCACACCCATGTTGACAAGTGACTCATGGCCGGCCAACTGCATAGATACGTGACGGGACTGGGCTAAGACGCACACTCCTGGTTGAATCACAGCACTGAAGTTTTTGTCCAGATTTGGAGACAGTAAGAATTTCTGGCATCTTGCACTGGTGTGAGTTGCTGGTGTGACAGCAAAGGGATGTGCAGGTACGTGCAACTTGAATTCATGTGTCTACTGAATCAACAATTCAAACAAAAATCTGTTGAAAGAACAAAGTGAGACCTGGGTTACATAAGAGGGCAGTTAAGATGATCTCTTCTAGCAATAAAATCTGCAAATCACAGGGTCAGATCTAATGTTTTCTAGAGAACGTGTTTCTCTCTCAACAGAGACCTCCATGCGCGCATGTGGTGCATGTGTATGCCTATTCACAAGCACATTATATAATGCAACAAAAGCTCAAGAGAACAATATTGTACAAAACAAGAACTGCATAGGTTATTTATTATAAAGATAGTTATTTAGTTAAAATATGCTGGAAAACTGACAATATGGCCATTACCTAGCAAATGACCTTGTAACTCTTCTACACGCCTTTTTCAGGCTGAGCCTGTGCTGCCTGTCTCGTGAGAAACCTGTTAAACAACATGTTTACAACATGTTTACTGCAAACACTAAACACTTTTGCAAAACTAATTTCTCATGGGATAAGAAGATGGGCTGCATTCAGGATCACTAACTACCTCAAAGGTAGGAGGAGACAAACGTAGAGCTGGTGGCCAACTTTCCTGCGGGAGAGATGTTACGGGTACTTTTAGCAGGATCTCTGCTTGCATCTGTGTTGTTCAAATTGTCATTGATGACACAGTAAAAGACGTGACAATGTGTGTGTGATCCTATTTCAAATCACACGGTGAAACAGCCAATGGTTGTTTTACTGAAAAACACAAAGTAATATGCGGGGGTGGAGGGAATAATCCTAATTATCTGTAACAGAACGATTAATTACTACCACTTTGGAAATAGTTTTTGAAATCACCGTGGATAGTGCTCAGCAGTTTTCAGAAAGGCAAGTAAGATGTTGGAAATTGTTAGGATTGAAAACAAAATAGAATGCATCGTTATGCCATTGTATATGCTTTACCCACACACTGAATAATGCTAACAATTCTAGTAATTCAATCTCAAAAAAGAACAAGGAATGATGTGGAAAATTGTAAAGAACAACAACAAAGATCACCAACATGGGAAGGCATTCAGCTTTCAAGAATTAAAACTAAGACTCTTCAGCTTGAAAATAAGATGAGCAGTGGGAGAGCTGTCATGAACACGATGGGGAAAGGTGAAGATGAAATAATTCCTTGCTTACAACATGGGAAATTGAAGCACTTACTGAGTTTTCAGGAAGGAACGTAAAAAGAAGCAAGAAGAACTGCTTTTTCACATAGTTCCATAAATTAATTAAGCAATGATTGTCATGGGATGACATGAAATGAAAGTTTAAGTTTAAGGAATTAGACAAATTCACAGACAAATATCCATCTCTGGCTTTGAAATGTGATGATTAGGGTATAACCTTTAGCTCAGGAAATCCCTAACCTAATCCAGTAAGTGCCAGGAGCCTGGAGGGAAACCAGGGGATCAACCGATAGTTTTAATTTACTATATTCTTTTGCCAAATGCCTGCACTTGGTTGCTGCTGGAGGCAAAACACTGGGTTAAACTGACTGCTTGATCAGATCAGTGCGTCTGCTTTGGTTTTCTCAAGCTATGCTTTAAATCTTGTGTTGCATAATTCCTGGTTTGGGCTGCCTTGATGTAGAATTGTAAATCTGGGAGGACAGAAACAGTGCAATGAGATGCTAATCAAGGTCAAATTAGAATAGTCTGTGTTAAGGTGGAATCTCATGACTTTTGGGGACCACTCATGGTAAGTACAGAAAGAGGAATTTGAATCATGAATCTGATGATGACCTTAACCAATGATATGAAATATGTATGAGCAGTATCTCCATGCCTGCCCTGTGTGCTTGTAAAGGACTATTTTACATATATTTTGTTTATTTGTTTGTTTGTTTTAAGTATCATTTTGTGGGAACAGAAAAACAGAAAATCACCATCTTCATAATTTTCACATTTCCTGCTCTCTGCTGCTGCCCCTATAAGGACATACTCAGCCACTTAGTCCTTCTGCTGCCCAGATCATTTTCATACTTTGGCAGATCACTGTTGCCTTCATTGTCATGATAACAGGTGGTTTTGATTACTGATTTACCTAGAATTATTTTAACATCACATGACAAAGAAGGGCAAAAAAAAAAAAATTGTATAAGCACACTATGTTTTGATAGTCTCCTGTTATCTTCCTTAGGGCCAATACTTGGGTACATGACATTGTTTCTTTACAAAAGACAGAATTCAAATTTAAAAAAAAAAAGTGTACTTCCTCAAAAAAAAAAAAAAAAGATTAAAAGAAACTAAGGTAAAAATTTATTTATTTTTTATTTTATTCACATTTATTTATTTATTTGTCTTTTTCAGACGTGTAGTTAGTATACTTCTTATAAGTCAGGGTCTGTGATTCAAAACAGATTTAGAGAAGATTTTCTAACATAGATTTCATAATAATAATATCAACTTTGGTATGAAATGTCCCAAACTATTGCTCAATCAAACATAAATCATCCATACTAACGATTACCTTACACAGAACAAAGGCCTACATTATTTGTGCAAATGTAATGCTGTTCTGATGACTAAGGAATCTAGAGTACTTATGTGATACAACTGAAAACATGTTGTTAAAAATAAAAACATAAAATTAACACTTTTATTCTATACTACTACATAACTGGAACATTTCCCATACTTGCTGAAGTACTAATTAGATTCTATTTTAATAGGTTTATCTTATATTTTCCTTAAAGTTCTGTCCATTTTACTATAGTATTTAATATTGTGTTGGCCAACAATATGATCATAAGAAAAGCAGTATGTACATATGCCAAGTACGTGTGCCAGGATATGCATAGTTACAGTGCTCTTCAGATGCTACACTTTTCAGAGGATTCTCTCCTTTCTTTTGATTCAATTCAGACAGACTTAAATCTAATTAATTTCATTATAGACCTGGGAATGTAGCCCTTAACTTGTTTTCTCAATTATCAGGGTTTGGTTTTTTTGGAAAGAGCACCCCTTACAAGTGTTAAATATGGCTAATCTGTTTGTGATTATATATTCTGCAGCTATCACTTGCTGAATATTATAGCTCCTTGTGCAGAAAGCAGCACTTTTTTAATAATCAGAAATTCTGGTACACATAAATAATGATTTTTATTATGTAAGGTTAATATTTTATTAAAAACACTGACATTTAAAAAAAAATGAAAAAGGAAGGGATGTGATCTCTCATACTTCCCTTGAGTGATGAAAATGGATCTTCATGGTATCATTTCCACTGTATAAATCAATTCATCTAGCTGCAGGCTCTGCCAAATGAACCCCAGCTGCGCTTCTATAGTGGTTTAAAATGCCTTTAGCAATTTATTCATTCTTGTACAGCATAGCGATGGACCAGACCTAGCTGCACAGCTCACAGCCTGAGAGAGTGTCTCAGTTTTGCCTTTAGAAGATGGTGCATGAAGATGTGAACTGTGGGGACTGGAAGTAGCCTCTTACACCTGCTCTGCTCTGGGGGCAGCCGTGCCTGTTGAAGAGGTGGGAGAGGCAGCTGGGATGGTAGTGCCTGAAGCTAGTGGGCATTTTCAGAAGAGATTTTGTGCGAGTCAGGCTGCTGGCCAGGAGGCTGGTGGTGGTGGTCTCAGTGCTCTGGAGGAGTTTGTGCTGCTCTCAGTTTTAACGCCTGTGTCCCTGGGAGAAGATACATACAGAGTACATATTTCTAGGAGCTGAAGAGGATGCAAAGAATGACAACAGCAGCAGCAAATCAAACTGCATTCTATCTACAGGGTAGAGTGCAAGGACGTGGAGCTGAATGAACAATCAGATGAAAATGCAACATGACTTAATGAAAGGTAAATTATGTTAACCTTGTTCATTAGTCTTCTCAGATAAGAGAACCGTTTGGCATAGTATCACCTGGGGGAACCAGGTGCAACGGAGAGTATGGTGCAAAAACAGAAAGTGACTGAAGGGACACAACGTCCAGGCTCAAAGAGCTGTGAATGGAGTTAAATCCAGTTGGAGGCCAGTCACAAGTGGTGTTTCCAGGGCTCAGTTTTGCTTAATATTTTTATCAACAGTCTTGATGAGGGGATCGAGTGCACCCTCAGTAATTCACGGATGATATCAAGTTGGGTGGGAGTGTTGAACTGCTTGATGGTAGGAGGATTGGAATAGGCTGGATTGATGGGCTAAGGCCAACTGTATGAGGCTCAACAAGGCTAAGTGCCGAGCCCTGCACTTGGGTCATAACAACCCAGTGCAGCGATATGGGCTTGGGGAAGGGTGGCTGGAAAAGCAGCAGAAAAGGATCTGGGGGTGCTGGTTGACAGCTGCCTGAACATGAGCCAGCAGTGTGTGCAGGTGGGCAAGAAGGCCAATGGTACCTTGGCTTGTATCAGAAATAGTGTGGCCAGCAGCACTAGGGAAGTGATTGTCCCTCTGTACTTGGCTCTGCTGAGGCTGCACCTCAAGTACTGTGTTCAGTTTTGGGCCCCTCCCTACAAGAAGGCCTTTGAGTTGCTCGAGCATGTGTAGAGAAGAGCACTGAAGCTGGTGAAGGGACTACATAACAAGACTTATGAGGGGTGACTGAGGGAACCAGGGTTGTGACAAGTGACAGGTTTTGAGGTCACAGCCTCACGTTGCACCAGGGGAGGTTTAAGTTGGACATTAGGAAGAATTTCTTCACGGCGAGGGTGGTCCAACATTGGAGCTGGCTGCCCTGGGAAGTGGTGGAGTCCCCATCCGTGGAGGTATTTGAGCGATGTGTGGATGTGGCACTAAGGGACGTGGTTTAGTGGTGAATTTGGTGGTGATGGTCGGACTTGCTGATCCTAAGGGTCTTTTTCCAACGTAAACTATTCTACGTTGGGAGAAGAGTCGCTGGAGCAGGAGTTACTAGCAGGTTGGGAACCGATTTTACGTGACACTTTCATCAGCGCCTTTGTCACAGGCGGGACGCGGTGCACTGACACCAAGCCGGGGGTCACCGCCGCGGCAAGGAAGCACCGGGGCCGAGACGCGCAGCCCTAGCGCCGGCTCCTCGCAGGAGGGCGCTGGGGCGCTCGGCCGGGCGCCGTCACCGGGGCCCGGGGGGCGGGGAGGCGGCGAGGCGGGGAGGCCCCGTCCCCTCCGCCGGCCGGCCGGGCGGAGCGAGGCACCGCAGCCGCCGCCTTCACCCTGCCCCCGGCGGCGGGCGGCGCCGCGGCCTGCGCCTTCCGGGGGGAGACAGCGGCGGCGGGCGGGGAGCGGGTGAGTAGCGGAGCCTGGCGGCGGCGGGGCGGCTGTGGCCGGCCGGCACCCCACGCCCGTTCCCCTGTGCCGTGTGCCGGGCTGCCCGGCCGCGGGGAGCAGCGAGCGGAGCGCTTCGCCCCGGGGGGGGGGGTCCCGCCGGGGGGCTGCGGGCGGGCAGCGAGCGGGCTCGGCCGCCATCTTCTGGGAGCGGGGCGGCTGAGGTGGGCGAGAGCGGCGGGGTGCGGGTACGGGGGGCTTGGGGGCCGTGCGAGGTACCCCGCGGTTCAGAGAGCTGAAAGTTAAAGGGAAAAAAGTGAACTTTAAAGGTGCTGAAAGGACGTCGTTAAAAAGCTAACGATGCCATCGCGGTGACCAATATCAAATTGGCAGTTTGAGCAATTAGTAATGATAGTGTCAGCGTTTCGGTAATGGGTCATGTTTTCCCTGGTGACTTATAACAATATATTTAGTGCTCAGTGAATAAAATACAGACGTTCGTAGAATTCATCTCATGCAATTAGAATGCTGAATCCGTGTTGCCAGGTGATTTTTAGGCAGGCTTTGAAGAGGTGGTAGCAGGGCAGCCCGGTGTTGTTGTAATGTTGCGTGTTAGTTTGTTAACATCCACTTGGGTGTTTGTTCTTAGGGTGGGTTAGGGGTGAAACTAAGGGATGAGGCTGGGTCTGAAACCTCTGCTGATAGTAAGCTTGCTTAATTTTGCATGTTAAAAGATTTTTTTTAAGTGAGTTTTTAAGTGAGTCTTTTTTTAAGAGGCTGAAGATCAGCCTCTGTTAACCTTTTTGTCTCAGACAAATTGGTGAAGGGTCAGGAGGTGGAACTGTGCCACCCCTACCTCTTTTAGCTCAATAAAAAAGGAAAGAAGGGGAGCTCTTCTGTTAGGAAGGGTTTGTGATGCATCTGGATGCTAATTTTTAACTCCATTTACTTAACCAGATCTGTGCAGAAATGCTATTTCTTGAACAGTAGCGATGGTCGCTATGCTTACAGGTCTGAGACTCTTTTGGACAGCGCTGAGCTCCAGGGTCGCTCTCTGTAGCTTTTATTCCAGCCTGTGTTCCCAGCACCAGCAAAAGCTGCATTTGACACTTTGCTTTCTCTGTGGGGCACAGTTTCGTGTCCTTACTTCGATGCCCACATTTGCTGAAGGAGTTCCGCATTGTGTTGATGCTGCTTTTTGTACTGTATCACAGAACAGCTTTTTAGGTGCCTCTGGTTGTTAATGCTTTGTAGCCAAATAGTACTTTGCGTGACTGTAGTGCTGCCATCTACCAGGCTGCATGTGACTGAAGTGATGGAAGGCATTGATGCACACGGGAGGAGCTTTCACAGCAAAGAGGTGCATGAGATAAGTTTTGCTTCTTGGGATCAGTATGAATGGAGATGAGTGCTGGCTGCCTTAGGACACTTCCGTGGCTTGTCTCTGGTTGGGTTTTGCTCTCGGTAGCAGACATGTGGCAGATGCTGTCCTTTCAGGCGTGGCGTGCACAGCCCTGCTGTAGCCAGCTGGATGTCTGGGCTGTCTCATGATGAGTGGAAAGCTGTGGTGGGGTTTAAATACACATGCAAACGAAGGCCACTCACCTACCATGCATATAAGGTCCCAGAGGGAAACATAAAGGAAGATGCTCCCTTTTTATTGTGGGTGTCGACAGAAAGTTGCAAAGATCCTGAAGACCTGTGATGTTAGCAGGATGCTCTGTTTTTGTGGCTGCCTGAAATAATGATTGGCCTAAACGCTTTAAAAGCCAAACCAAGCAGAAACACATAAAACCACCTCCCCCCCATTTTGAGATGAGTTCCTTGTGTTTGTGTATAGAAGGTACCAAGGTGGTATTTTCTTCTATCCATTTCTCCACAGATGTGGGGATGTGAAGGCTCTTTATCCTTTCAAGGCTAAAATCTTAGAAGATCCTCTAATTATGTGCCTCTGGGCTACTGGGATTTACAGAATATTGTGATACACCTGATGATCTGAGAACAGGCCAAGATGAACATGTGCAAAGGATTTACGGGTCTCCTAATAACTTTGCTAAAAATTTATTTTATGTTCCAGACCACAATGAACGTGGAACATGAAATTACCCTCTTAGTTGAGGAAATTCGGCGGCTGGGAACCAGAAGTAAGTATTGTATACCTCTGAACATGCAGATGTAATCATGGTATACCAACCTGTTGTGATCCTGGCAAATTTAGTTAAGCAGGCTCAGGTAACCTGAAAATATATATTCCATATATATTTATTGCTAGGCTGCGTGGTGCTCCCAGTGTCCCATCCTTTAAAGCAGTCCTGTTGTGAAGTTAAACATTTAAGCCTTTGCAGCAGAGGAAGCAGACCTGAAATCCTGCCCCCACTAAAATCAACTGCAAAATTACCTTTTTTAGACAAAGATACTTGCTACAGTCTTCAAAGAAATGACACCTTTATATTTCATCTCCTTCCTTGGTAACTTCTGTATTTCGAAAGTCGTATGCTTCAGTTTTATTCGTCACAGTGTTGTGTAGAGGGAATTGATCTGTATGGCTGAAACTGTAATCCAGGAGTTATACTCCCAGCCTTCGCTTAAACTTCTTTAGAATGTAGATTTTTATCTTAAGATTGCTTTTCATTGTTAAAGCTCCACTTTCTTTACAAATATTTGTGCAATTTGTGATGTAGGACCTGCTCACATATTTAAATTCTGATGCAGTTTCATTTAACTGCATTTCTTTTTCAAAACCTGATACCTAAATCTTGTATTTGATATGACTGTTTAAGAATTGCTGCTTAAGAATAACCTAGATAACCTTTTAAAATTTTTTTTGTGTGATAAATTACTTCACATTATACCTTCTTCAATGGGAACCTAAAATATTAATAGGTGGAAAAAAGAAGTATTTAAACATTTTAGGTCTTCAAGACATTTTTCCTCCTTATGCTTCAAAGAAGTCTGATAGCCTGCATTGTTCATAGGCTTCAGAAAGACATCAGTCTTTCATAACATAAACGTAATAGATATGTTCCTTGGTACAAATCTCTGGGACGGGCGGGAAAGGAAAGTCTTAACGGGCAGGACCTTTGTCTACCATTAATCATCAGCATTCGTAGTATGTTTCCCATTATGAAGTCAAACCTCGTGGAAGTGAAGTCAGGTTACTGGCAGCTGGGAGACACCATGGGGCTTACCTTCAGCACACTGACTGCCTATCACTTCAGTTCCCCCAGTCATCTCCTAACTGAAAGAATATCTGCATGTGTTTTCATGTTTTGTCTTTGATTTAGATGCTGATGGACAAGTGAGCGTGAAATTTGGTGTGCTCTTCGCTGATGAAAAGTGTGCGAACCTCTTTGAAGCCCTAGTGGGAACTCTTAAGGCTGCAAAACGACGAAAGATTGTCACTTATCAAGGGGAACTGCTTTTACAAGGTGTTCATGACAATGTTGATATCATACTACTGCAGGACTGATGCAATATGCATTTCAGTTGTGTGTTAATTGGATTGTTTGAGACAATGACTTGCAACATCCTCTGTATCAGGCTGATTTTGATGTATTTTCTATGTCTTTATAGTTGAAAGGAAATGATCCTATTTTGGAAAAACATTCCCTTTTGTAATTCTTCCTAAAACAGTACTGTACATGATTAAGGTAAAAGATGCCGGTTCTTTTTTTTTTTTTTTTTTTAAATCTCAGGTAATACTCCTAAATGTACTTGATGGTTATTTTCAATATATGAAGAAATAGAACCGGTGTCTTAATGTTTACAAATCTAAATGTGCCACGAAAGTATAAAATAAAAGCACATACTTCAATTTATATAATTCTTGCAGTGGTTGATTCTCTCTTTATTTGCAATGTGAAATGAAGGCAAACTGAATTTCTATAAGCAACATAGTTAAATGACTGCACAGAAAGCATGCCAGCAAGATAGAATGTTCTTTCTTTGTTACTGCTCCCCACTCCAAAGAATGGGCAGTCTTTGACTGAATCACGTGGCAAAATTATTTCCAAGAGTTGGATGTGTAAGTAGTCTGGCTTCTTAACAGGTTTGTAAGCAAACCGAGCACGACATATTCAACAAAGCACAAACCAGTAATAATTTGCTTCTGTGTGGCAACCACAGTTTACTTCCCACACTGCTGAATTTCCTCAACAGAGTTTGCTGTAACCTCCAACCCTTCCTGCCTCTGTGATGTTCCTTCTCTTAGTGTAAGGAGGAGTGGCTAAAGCAAACCAGTGCTGCAGCAATTCCTCATTGCTTCCAGCTCCATCAAAACAGTGGCAGTGAGGAATGCAGGTTAAAGCAGTTGTAAAGCTTCAGTTTGACAAGGGAAAGAGCACATAAACACACAGTAAGCACGATCTAGTTTTCCAGCTAGAATTTCCAAACTCATTGCCTTTTAATTGTATTTTTTGGTATTGTCTTTAATTTTTCTCATGCATCTTTAAGAGACAAATGTTCACTTGCTTGCATCGGATTTTGTTCAAGGACCAGATTGTGCACAGAAATCCGTGAATGATAATGCACCTTGTTCATCTCTAGCAATGTGGCAATGTAATATGTTTTTTATTTTTTCCCTAAGTTTCTGAAAGAGGTAGGTGTGGAGCTCCCTGAATGCTTTCATGCAGTCTTCTCCAGGAGGGGTATAGAAACTCTAGGTTGTGATTATTTCCCCTCACAGAAATCTTAGGTTCTTTAGATCCCTTCAGGAGAGGAGAGGGGAAAAAAGCCATTTTGAAGGTTTTCTAGCTTACTGCTAATCCTTGGCAGGCAAAAATACCCTGTTGTGTGGGGAGAAAGAGTTGCTGCGTGGGGAAAGCAGCAGTGGGTAAGCAAGCAGTGTGCTGCTCTGTGCTGCCCATCCTTACAGCTCTTGCAGTTATCGGGTGGGTGAGTTTCATAGAACCACAGAATGGTTTGGGCTGGAAGGGACCCGAAAGGCCACCGAATTCCAACTGCCCTGCCCTGGGCAGGGATGCCACCCACTAGACCAGGTTGCCCGGGGTCTCATCCAACCTGAACGCCTCCAAGGATGGGACATTCACAACTTCTCTGGGTGACCTGTTCCAGTGCCTCACCACCCTCTGAGTAAACAACAACTTCCTCATATCTAATCTAAATCTACCTTTTTTTTTTTTTTTTTTAGTTTAAAGCCATTACTCCTTGTCCTATTGTGACACTCCCTGATGAAGAGTCCCTCCCCAGCTTTCCTGTATGCACCCTTTAGTTGATTTGTATTTTTTGCAGTCTTTTACTTGTGTTTTACAAGTGCAAAATACTTGAAAAAGTCTTACTTCCAGATGCAGGGAGTGCATGTATGATTATGGATTCTCCACAAAGCCGCGTTAAGCTCAGCTGCTGGTCCCTTTCATCTCTGTTTGCTCTGCTTGGTGCAACAGGAAAACAGCTGAAACCCTGTGTGCAAACAGATCTGGCCTGCCTCTGCCTGTGCTGGCCTCAGCATCTGGAGAACGTGGGGAAACTTGAGCCGTCTGGGTACGGGCTGGCTGTGGTCAGAAGCAGCGTGGGCTGCTGGCATGGCTTGCTGGTGTCAGCGATTCTGTTTGCTGACCTGAGTGCACGCACCGCTGTGCCCTGCTGCGGGGAAGAGGGGGGGCAGAGGCCAGGACCCCTGCATTTGGGAGGAGGTCTGGCAACTCTGTGTTACTGGATAACCACAATTGTTTTTTCCCCTGTGTTTTGTCGAAAGCCTGAGTCATTGTCTGGCTTCACAGGATCGCCTGAGCATGCAGACAAACTGAGTGCTTTGTGATGTTTTGAGAAGTGAGTTTTGGCACGGAGAGTAGCAGCTTGCCCCAGCCAGGCTGTAGTTCTCTGTTCATGGCACCTCTTGAAGCACAGGACGGGCCTCCCTCCCTCTTAAAAACTGAGGCAACTGTAGATTGAAGGCTCAGTGCTGGGCTGGAGCTGAGACAGGATTATGAAGAGACTTTTATGTCTCGTTTTAGATTTATCCTCTTAACTGTGCTGATAAATGTATTCAGTGCGTCTGCGAACACTTGGTAGCAAGAGACAGAAAAACTTGGCACTAAAACAAACCTGGGACAACCAGAGCAGCCTGTGAGTATGTGCTGCTCAGGGGAGCTGAGACTCATTGTCCCTCTGTTTCTGAAAGCAGACGAAGCAACGTGAACAAGAGTGCATCTCCAAGAACTAACTGCATTGTGCAATGTGTCTAGTGGCCACAGAAGTGTGCAGGCTTCTTTAGGCTCTATGCAAACACTCATGGCTTCATTTCTAATATATTTTTTTTCACGTGTGGGACCACACCTCTGCGAAGGAAATAATTACCACAGCTGACTGCCTGGATACAAGATGTGGTTCCTGGAGTACTTGACACAATAATAGAAAAGCTAAGTATGGGAAAGCCATTACCTATTTTTTGAGCAACAGGATGATCAGCAGTCCCCTGTGAGGCGTTCGTGACCTTACTAGCTGTGGGTCTGAGGGAGTTTTTGTAGGTTGGCCAGGAGCACCAGTGATTCCAGAATAGCAAGTGTCATCTCCTGACTGCCCTGAGCAGGAAGTCTTTGATAGGAGCATGAAAGAGTGACCAGTAGAGTGGTTGCCCGCATATGATGATGTTGGGAAATGAAAGAGTGGCTTAACTAATTTGGTTTCCTATCTGTGTAAGGCATGAGAGCGTGGTGGAATCTGTGAGCAAGGTTAGACAAGCAAATCTAGCTGTTGCAGTTTAAGATGTTACTACTGTCTGTCTTCAGCAGGGATTGTTGGAGTAATTGTGGAGTGAAGCGTGTGCAATCACCTCAGCTGTTTCCATGCAAAATCCGGTGACTGAACATAGACGTGCCTTTCAAAGCAGTTTTGGCTAAGCTGATAATTTGCTGAGGCACAGGTTTGTATAACCTCTGCCAATGGGTGGTAACAGCTTCAACTGTCACAACTATTTCTCATGTGAGCGTGTTTTTTTTTGCTGAGAACTTGAGCAAACGAAGGGTAGAGATATATGCAATAATATCTTTTTTATGTCTTTTTCAAGTTGGAACGCATTTTGAAAATGCATGTTGTTTTTGCTTGTTTCTCATCTCCCCTCCAAAGCTTTTCTGGAGGTGTTCTTTCCACTTCGGGGGATTCCTCTCAGTGACAGCCATGCCACTTTTGCCATTCATATCTGTGTAAAGCTGGTTGTCTTCACTTGGTTTGTCACAAACAACACTTGAATGAAAGAAGAAGAGTAGGAGGAGCAGGAAGTTCGTCTATGCTAAAAACTGATTATATTGCCACTCATACTTAGCAGCTTTATTTACACATAGTTGGATGTTTCAGAAACAGGCTGAGATTCTCTTCTCCTCCAGCAGCACCGAGTAGTTAGTGAGCAAGTTTAAACAGTTGCAGAGCCTTTGTTAAGCCAATGCAGCATGAACCAGTGGATGCCACAGGCCTGGCCTTATGACTCGGTATCAAAAGATTAACCAGTAATGGTATCTTCATATCAGCCCCTCCTAGTATAAAAGAACAGTCCTAAGGGTTTCGTCCATACAGCATGAGTCATGTTCACTGTTGCCTGAAAATCCTCCATCTGATATATGATGTCTGATGTATGGTGGGAATCACGGTTTCAAGGACTTAAAGCAGACCAGCCAACCAAACAACAACAAAAAAATGAATACGCTTTTCTTTCAGAAGCTGGCAAAGGCAATAATGTTATGAAAGTGTTCATGTCCTTCTCAAGCAAATATAGCACGTGTTTGCTCTGTAATGAAGGATTTTTTCTTACGGAGTATAAGAAAGCAATTAATCCCAATGTCAGCTGTGAAGGTTAGACCTAAATACGAACAATTTGAAGGAAAATGATCCTCTGGACCAAAAAATATGTTTCAGTGTCTGACAGCTGTCTGGAACAACATATGATCTGCCTTGATTAAAAATTAGTTTGGTGACCTGATGACATATTTAAGTCTGAATATATCTCAGTACAAAAGTCAGTATGGTATAGTTTGTTTCGCAACACAGAAGATGATGATATATGCCAAAATACTCTGTCTGTTTGTGCTGGCCTACAGACAAGTCTTTTTTTTTTTTTTTTTTTTTTTACTTTGGAAACCATCCTCTAAGCTTATGATAAAGACCCAGACTTACCCCTTTGGTGCATTTATTGTGTATCACAAAAAAAAAAAAAAGACAAAAACACGAGGACAAAGGAAATGCTTAGTGCTCTCAAATATGTGCAGACAGGATTGAAGTTAAAACTGTTGATGTCACAGGTGACACGAAAAAACAAAACTCTTCCTTTGCTCAAAGATGCAACCCTTGTACCAACTTAGATCTTCTGAGGTTTGATTTTCAACGAAAGGTATCTTCTGCATTTTGATCTGAAACGGCATTCTTAAATAAAATCAATAGCAGACTGAAGAGTAGCTCCAGTACAATAATTTCAGAGAATTTGTTTGGTCAATATTTCCAGGTATTCCTTTTTTAAAAAAAAAGAATGGTATGGGTTAGGTAAGGGTAAGTGCTTAACAGTGTTTCTAAAAAGCCAGTGGATTTAAGATCTAGTTACATAAACTACTCAATATGAAGTTGTTCTAATAAAGTTTTCCAGAGGGTGGCAGTTCAGTGTAGTACTCTAAGTACAGCTTTAGCCTCAGATACAATACAGATGCATATTTCAGTAGCTGAAGCTAGGCTCCTGGCAGGTATTTTGAATAAAACACCTGAAGTCCTGTTTTGTGATGCAGCATAGATATCATCTAGATGATGCTTATTTGAGCTAAAGCACCTGAATGACTCCAGAAGGTCAAGCACCAGGCTGGTACCCAGGGAGGGAGTGGTGCCACCTACAGAAGCATCCCCAGACTCTTGTCACATCAGGTCCAGATCCAACATCCTTTTGGATCAATGCTTAAAGCCAGATACGAATGTTTTCACAAATGCTGCGGATTTATTTTCATGACCTTGCTCCTTTTTGGAGCTCACTCACATACAAACACTGCATGACACTGAAAGTCTTACAGCCACCTTGCCATCCTTAATGTTCTTTCTCCAGATAGGACAATAGTATATACCATGTATTTGTATATGCATGTTATGTAAACATATTGGCACAACATGTACTCGAAAACGGACTGTTTTTTCCTGGTGGGGAACTGCTCAGTAAATGACAATTATAGAAAGAAAAAAAAAATATATATATAGTGAGCAGCATTTACTGGTCTTTTCTAAGTCTTCTAAATGTTGCAGAAGATCACTTTGGAGGAATTTAAATAATCTGGATGCAGGACTCGAAGGTAAACTAAGTAAGTCTGCAGATGACACTAAATTGGGAGGAGCTGTTGACTACCTCAAGGGTAGAGAGGCCTTGCGGAGAGACCTTGACTAGTGATAGGGCTGGGCAATCACCAACTGCATGAAGTTTAACAAGAGCAGGTGCCAGATTCTGCACCTGAGATGAGGCAACCCTCGATCACAGAGTCACAGAATCATCTAGGTTGGAAGAGACCTCCAAGGTCACTGAGTCCAACCTCTGACCTAACTCTAACAAGTCCTCCACTAAACCATATCGCTAAGCTCTACATCTAAACGTCTTAAAGACCTCCAGGGATGGTGACTGAACCACTTCCCTGGGCAGCTTATTCCAATGCCTAACAACCCTTTCAGTAAAGAAGTTCTTCCTAACATCCAGCCTAAACCTCCCCTGGCGCAACTTTAGCCCATTCCCCCTCGTCCTGTCACCAGGCACGTAGGAGAACAGACCAACCCCCACCTCGCTACAGCCTCCTTTAAGGTACCTGTAGGGTGCGATAAGGTCACCCCTGAGCCTCCTCTTCACCAGGCTGAACAATCCCAGCTCCCTCAGTCGCTCCTCGTAAGACTTGTTCTCCAGACCCCTCACCAGCTTCGTTGCCATATGTACAAACCAGGGAACGAGGCTGGAGAGCAGCCCCGCAGAAAGGGATCTGGGGGCTGTGGTTGACGTCGAGTTGAATGTGATTTGACATGGTAGCCAAAAGGGCTAACCACATCGTGGGTACATCAGGCATGGCATTGCTAGCCTGTCAAGGGAGGGGGTTGTCCTGCTCTGCTTTGCACTGCTGCAGCCTCACCTCGAGCACTGTGTGCAGGTTTGGGCACTACAATAGAAGGACATAAAACTAATACAGAGCATTCAAAGGAGGTCTACAAAGATGTCGAGGGCAAGTTGTAGGAGGAGCAGCTGAAGTCACTTGTGATTCATAATATCTACAGGGTACTCAGGCAGCTACAAGTCCATAGGCATCTAAATTCTGACTGGAAAATTTTGATGGGAACCCAAAATCGCATGAGTCTCCATATAGCCAGAGATATTGCCACCTTATTAGTGTTAGAATATCAAAGTGCTTTTCTCAGATCCACGTCTGTGAGGGATCAGCACACACTCATGCCTGAATTCCCCCAGGATCTGTGCTGGGAAGCATGGACACTCAGCCCCATACAGAAATACCTGTAATTTTCTTCCTGAGAGTCCACCAAGAGACCTTTCATTACCTGGGCAAATCTTTCTGGTTTGGAGGGGGCAGGAGCGTGCTTGGAGCAGGTGAGTGCAGGTAGTTGCTGGCCATACATGCTTACCTCCTGCATGGCACGTAGTGTGCTGGAAAACATGTCAGCAGATGGAGAGAGAGCACTTTATAAAACCTTGTGCCTCAGGCTCCTGGGGGAGTTGGTCAGGGCTTCTCTGCTATCCACGCAGAAGGAAACAACTTGCTCAAGCAAATGCATCAGGGTGAGATTCCCGAATCCCCGTCTTACTCTGCCTTGCGGAAAACAAAGCACGCTTTGTGTATTTACATTTGTATTGTATTACGTTTAAACAAGCCCAGGCAGCTGGCTAGATAGAGGGGAACTGCCATGGTGTGGCTTCTCAGAATTGTTTTCTTCTCTATAAACACATTTGGCAGCCTGCAGCCTGCATCAGCTTGGTTCCCCGTCAAATACCTTGCACAGTGAGGAAAAGAACTCCTAATTGTCCTTGGGACCCCATGCATAAATGCATGCCCTAATAAGGATCTCGACAGCTTTGCTGACATTATCGAACACATCTAGTCTCACGAGGCTAACAATATGCAGGCTAGAAAATGAAGGGTTAAAAACAATGACAAAGCCACAGTCCCATTATCATCACTGTGTTTAGGCCAAGAGCCAACATACTTCTGTTACATTTTTAAATCAGCCAAACACAGCTGGCTCTGCTTTTGGGTTTAGAAGTTACACGTTCCCCTGAGGTCTGCAGCCCCAGCACAGTCAAGATGCACTGCTGCAGGAAAGCTGGGCTGAGACGTGGTGCGCTCTGCAGTTCTGCAGAAACGAAATCGAAACCAGCTTATTTCTACAGAAGCAAGAGGAAATAAATGGTATAAACAATGCAAAGTAAACGATACTGTGAATTTTTCCTTAATACAGACTGCTAGCAATCAGACAAGCACCTTTTTTTAAGTTGTTATATTGATCATCTCCATTTTAAGTGAAAAAAGAAACATCTGAAACTGTCTACAAAAATCCTGATTTGTGCCATACCTTGCAATGTATATATGTGTGTGTGTTGCTGTCAAGCTTTATGACACTCCCCTTTAAATTTAAGAAACAAAACTAATCATCTTTGCCCATCTATGTCATTATAGGCTATAGATGATAGCAACAATCTTGGCCAGTTAATGATGTCTTGAGGATAAAATGCAGACAGCTGGTGTTTTATCTATTTATAATCATTTTTAAAATGGCAGTGCCATCCCTTCACTCCCACTCTACCTCTCCCACACACACTCAGCATTTTATGAGTCAGGCTGTGAAAATATGGAGAGGCTGATGTAAAGATGAGGTTTTAGAAAGTTCTTTTGTAAAGAATGGCTGAGTCTCTTCTTAGCTATCCTTTTTTCTGACTGTAAATGGGTCATGTCTTCGAGCCACTGTCTACAGGATGAGGGCAACGTTTTTAAAGTCTGAAACCTGAGGGTATTCTATGGTTAAGGTGAGGTCACAAGAAAAATACATTTTTTTGCATCAAATTTCCAAGAATGTTTCTGGATTTCACAGGACATTTATTTTTTTGCCAGTGTTTAGCAGTCAATGGGGCCATTCATATGATAAAAGGGTATGACCGTGGCTATAGGAGCAAGGGGACAGTCAGAGTGAAAATCACAGATATAATAACTGCATTCATTGTTTATGCATGTCCACATCCTCTGCACACGTAGTTTGTGAGACATCCAGGCATAATGTCATGACCTTGTGGCTTCATGGCCAACAACAGTTAGTGGCACCGTACTATGGATTAGTGACACCATACCGTGGATGGTACCAAGGCCACAGCTCAGATGTTAAATGATGTTCTAGATACACAGTCTTTTATTGTGATTTTAACACCTGACAGGTGAGCAGCCCAGTCCTGCCCACGGTGATGAGATGGGGAAGTGGAGCGTGGGGACACGGTGTGGGGACATCCGCCCTGCTCCTCCTCGCTCGGTGGCACGCAGCAGGAGGGTGGGCGTGCTGCTTCTCCACCACCACAGCTCTGAGATGTGGCTCGTGGGGTGACTGCCCAAAAGGGTGGCTGTCTCTTCCCTCACTGGAGAAAGTTAAAGGCAGCTGATCAAAGAGACAGCCATCTGCCTTTCCGGATAGCACCAAGGATTTTTGCTGGAAATTCTTTGAAATGAGTATTGTTTCTTTGAATAAGTCTATGCATGCAGACCTGGATGCAGCACCCCAGTTGGGCCTCACAGGCAGAGTAGAAGGGGACAAACGGCTTCATAAGACATCCATTTTAACGATGCACAACAAAGAGAGGAATATAAATAGGGAGTAATTGAGACGATGGGCACCAGTTATTTGTGCAGCATCTGGCGGGCCCCAGATGGATTTTCCCGCAGCACCCTGTGCAGATCCCCTCCATGGAGAGGTTCCTCCTGTTTGGCCCTTTGAGATACTTTCTTTACAAGAAAACAACCCTATTCCTAAACCGTGTTCTCATGAGAACTTGTTGCTGCATTCCCAGACAAAGGCAAGGCCACGCAGGTGGCCTAATCACCAGCAGTGAGTGGGAGATGCCCGCAGGCTCCTCTGCTGCAGTGAGGTGACCGGGTTTGTCTTGCGGCCAAGGGTGTGGGCAGCACAACGCAGCCCCCGAAGCCACGCTGTAGGAGCAGCACGTGTGCTGTTGGACTGCTCAGGTTCACTGATGTGGGTCACTGAGTCCTCCACGTAGAGTGGTCCCCTGGTCAGGAGCACTGCAGAGATGCTTTCATGTCTTTATCTCTTACAGAGTGCTAAAGAGCTACTTGACTCACATCTGACAGTCTTTTATCTTACAGGTGGTTATGGCAAGGAGGACTGGGGAAGCAC
Source organism: Anser anser (assembly GCF_964211835.1). Lineage (NCBI taxonomy): Eukaryota > Metazoa > Chordata > Aves > Anseriformes > Anatidae > Anser > Anser anser. The sequence continues at coordinate 63,711,617 of NC_139722.1, forward strand.
TTTCTGTTGTTGTTTTTCAAACAAAGTGACTGGTCTTTCAGAAAACTTGGGTGTTTCACATGTTACGGTGGAGCTTAGAAGATGTCCCAGGGGAATTTTTCCAACTGCAAATTTTCTATTATGGAAGAACTGTACCGTATCACATGGAGTTAGGATATTAATAGCTACACAATCCCACTTGGTGCTGTGTCCTGTTTTTGTACCTTCCTTTTCTTACAGATTCAGTCTCGCCTGTTCTTTCGTAGCTGACAGATGCTGTAATATTGGCCCATATTATACTGACTCTCCTACTTCTTTGCCCTGTCGAAAATGTAGATTCACTGCCAGTGAAACAGAGTGAGGGAGCTGTGGTTATGGTTGGGGAGGAAGTCTGCAGTAGTTGCAGGCATACAACTGAATTTTATTTTGTAATATTCACTTGCTTTATTCCAAAAGCCATGCTCTCTATTGCAATCTCCCACTTTTGGTCTTTGCAGAAGTTTCATTTCCTATACGATGGAGCAAATGAAGCAAGGAGAATCATTACTTCCCAATCTTGCTTCTATTTCTTATCACAGTTCTCACCATATGACAAGATCCCTGTGGAAAATAATAATAATAATAATAATAATAATAATAATAATAATAATAATAATAATAATTAAAGGTTATCTCCCATTGCACATTCACAAGAAACTGCATTAAGGCTGCGTGGAAGGTACCATTGATAATTCTGACATGTTTAATCTCAGTTTAGAGCATATTATGTAAGTAGTGTGTGTAAGAGCATACGTACATATCAGTATCAATAGTTACATATCGCTAAGCATATATACACGTATGCTTATGCAAACACACACACACGCAGAGGTATATTTAATACATATGCATTTCCTAAGGATATAAAATATGTGATTCCTTGTCTCTCTTTATTTCTCCCTTACAAGTTTTGAACCTATCAGCTGATTTCAACCAAACCTGATGGAGCAGTTGAGGTTCTGGAGATATTAAGTTCCTGCAAATTCTGCAAAAATTACAGTTTGGGTAAAGGAGATGATGGAGACAGGTGCTTTATCACTGACCATGCTGAGAAGCCTTTGGCATGGTGTGGAGCTCCTTCTTTTCCTACCCATCTGCAGGCTGATGGGAACACTTTCTCCTCGCGGAGTCCTCTGCAGGGGAGGTGGCCAAGCAGGGTCTTGCTCTGGATCCATGTATGAGTGTTTGCAGTGGCACTCTCCATCCTCCTTCTTTGGCACAGACGTGGGCACAGCCCTTTGGTAGGGCTCGTGCAGTTATTTTGGCAGGATCTTGGGTGTGCAAATGCCGATGGCGGAAGGACCGTGGCAACCTAGAAAATGCTGCTTGTCATCCCAGCTTGAACGGAGCTGTGTGGAAGGCAGGCAGAGCATTTGTCACCATTCCCCTCCAAACTTGCAGAGGCCTGCTGCAAGGCAGTGGTAGCGACTGAGCTCCTCCAAAAAGGTCAGACATCTTTTGCAATAGCAAATACTAACGGAGCTGAATACGCAGCTCCTCACAACCTGCACATACAAGTCCAGTTTGCTCTCATACCAGCTTTACTGCTGAACTAAGTCATGGCAAAAGGCAGGGAAACTTGTTCAGGAGAAGAATGATTTTGGTATGATTAGAAATTTGGTAAACCTAGTCTCCTCTGTGGGTAAATGATGGCTTTAAGAAGTGAGTGGAATGTTTAAAAGCATCCTGTCCGATCCACTGTCACTAATTACATCATACTGAGCATCAATAATTGACAACTATTTGTTCTTGAATCCTGTTTAGAGCTTTCTTTTCTTAAAATTTCCCATTAGCACACTAGAGCTCTCAACCAGGGCAGGTCTAGCATAAATAACACATAAAACAGTTGCAAGCTGTGCTTTCCCTGCAGTCCTCAAGACTGACTGTGAGCAAGGTTAGAGGACAAGACAGTAAAGATGATGATGTTTACCTGCTCTCCATCTGATGTTACTAGTGGGAGTGAAGCTGCTGTGCTTCCATTTTTTTCTACTTCCATTTTATGTAACTTCCACAATTTTGCAGGCACCCTTCGTTTTGCCATCTTTTTCTGCTTATTATAGCCTGGCAATCTTGTCGAAGTGAGAAAAGTGTCACTCTAACTTCTTTCTCCTTACAGAATAAAAGCACTCGTTCACCATGGCTTTGCACCTCACGAAGATGGCAAAATGATGTACAATTATTACTGGATCAAAAGATGTGTTTTCTGCTCAGTTTGCACAACAGCGGGTGATTACGCCAAGCACAAACTGCTGTACAATTAGGCCCAGTGTTTCTAAATACATGCAGAGCTAGAAAGGCTAAGTTTTACTGAAAGTTTTCCAGCAGAAAGTATTTGATCTTGCAGCTTGTGCTTTGATGTTTGTTGCACATGTCTCAATCAGAGCTGGAGGACTGGGCTCAGCATATTCAAAGCGGTTTGAATCTTTCAAGATCACGCCTTTTTTCCATTTCCAAAGCTGATGGTTTCGAATCATCACATTCCGCTGTAGCTGAAGTGATTTATATGTTTCAGCAGTGCTGCAACTGCAGTCTTCCAACCTGGAACTCTCCCCGCGAGGTATTAATGCTCCCCAATGACTTCAAATCACTTCACACGCTGTAAAAAGGGCTATGTGATTAACACTCTTAAAAACTCCTACGTTTGGCAAAGATTTACATTTAAATCCTAGGCATGAAGAAAGCCAGGCTGATACAAACTACAAGATGTATATTTTGTGCATTTGAATGTGAAAGGTATTTCCCAAGCTTTTTGCTCTATCGTTCAGCTAAATGTGTCAGAGTCTGTAAAATCGCACTCTGCCTCCTTACTTCAGCAAGTTTTAGTAAAAAAAAGCCAAGAAAACTGGTGGAAATCTTTTGGCATAAATCACAAACACTGCCTCTGCTGTAGTATGCTTACCTAAACCGTACAGTGCCTCTGATTCTCACTGCCCTTTCTTCTCTCCTTGTTCCTCTCGTGGGCAGGATAGAGTTGCCTGTTCAGCATGGGGCATTGCTCATACAGGCAAGGGGGTGGGTCAGACGCCATACAAAGCAGATCCAAAGCTACATTCAGGGATTAAAGTAAATCCCGTGGATTTCTCCCTCCTCCTCCCTTTCTATGATCTGGTAAAATGAAGGGGCATAAAGTAAGAGCACGCAGAGCTGGATCAGGAGGTGTCGGTGTGTTGGCTGGAAGCAGATGGACCTTGGAGATTTGTTGCCAGTGGATACAAAGGTATTTGCACAGGTGGGCTAAGAAGTGTCCAGTGTCGAAATTCTCCAGTTTTGCTTTTTTATTATTTTCATTTTTAATGCAGAACAGGGTGCCTTTTTACCTTCCAGAAAGAAATAGGCAGAGCAGATAGACTTCCCCAACCAGCTGCAAGCACAAGACGTGTCCTCGCTGTCCGTGTGCACACAGACACCACTGTCACTTGTGCTCGTTCAGTCTGGAGGTGGACTCCTCAGGCCAGGTTCAAATCCCTGTCTCAACCTCATATTCCCTTTGTTGTATCACATTTGTTTTCTCATGCATCCACAGAGTTTTCCCACTGAGCTACTAATATCCACAGAGACCTCCGCCTTGTTGTTAGCCCTCCCAAACATGACAATTCTCTGTACTTGCCTTATCCCATCAAACTGTGGCTAAATTCTGCTGTTGCCATATTGCTGGCTCGTTGCTACAGCCAGTCGCATCAAGGGTATCATGGAAGGGCAATATCAGCTACGTGCAGTACTTGCAATGCAAAGAGCACATATTTTTGATAAAAGGATTCCCTCCTGAGGATGTGGCTGGGGGATTTCAGCCCCAAAGCCAGGACACCAAACAAGCTGAACCAGACATTTTTTTGTAGCATGGAGAATTACTGGTGTGTTAGTAGGATAAATCAGCTTTTGTCTCCCCCAGAGTTCCAGGCTTGGCCAAGCATTTGTTTTCTCTGCTAAGTTTGATGTTTGTTTGTTTGTTTATTTATTTATAATATTTTCTTTTCTTGTTCTGTTGCAAGAGGGAAGCACTGCAAGCTGAACAACACCTGCTGGCTTATTTCAAGACAGGCAGTCTCATGGGCCTGCAGGCAGCAAGTCTGTAGGACGAACTGACTTACAAGTACAGGGGCAAGAAGTTTGCATTGGTCTGCCTCTGAAAAGGACAGGGTCGGATATGGGACCTGTGAAGCATCTTCTGTGACACATGAGTTGAAGAAAAGTCCAGGATACTGTTTGTTTGTTTGTTTGTTTGTTTATTAATGAGAAGCATTAATCTGCACCTATGTTTGCATGCACGTATGTGAAATTCTGCAAATTAAATAGAAATGAAACATTAGCTTGCCTTCGCAGCTTGTCAGTGTTATTTTTTGTGCCTGCTGCTTTGGTATTATAGATGCAACTGGAAGCCACTAGAGCTACTGCATGGGGCTGCAGGGCTAAAAGGGGGGACTTGAGTCATCAGATGTAGACTCCCATGGAGAGAGGCAGGGACCTGCTCTTTTATCCAGAATCCCTCAGAGAACATTGATGAGATGTTGCTCCTCAAGCCCCCAGCTCCCCCCAACAAATGACGAATGATCTAGGAGAAGCCAAAAGCTGGGAAGCGTGATGTGCTCCTGGCAAAGAGGGCGATTCTGCAGGGCCCTGCTGCCCAGGACAGTCCATGGGACATCAGGACAGGTTGGCTGTGGCCTTCCTCTGCTGCAGAGGAGCCAGCTGGAGTCTGACTCCATGGGAAATCAGTTTTGTTGTCTGAGAGAAGCTGGGCAACAGCCAGCAAACTTGAGACTCTGGATACCTGTTTCCCAGCCCTGGCACTGGCCCCAGCTCTTTCGGCAATAACTTGATGACTCGTTTTTCCTGTAGGTAAGATGAGGGTAATAGCATTTACTAAGGTGGCAAAGTGAAATGATGATTTTTTGGTCTTTATTTAACTGTCTGATGTGCAGAGTGTGAGAGTCACAACACATGCACACATCCCCTGGGCTGCTGGCAGTGTGAGCGTGAAAGCCAGTAACAGCGGCTGGCCTCCATCCTTCATCCTCATCCTCCTTCATCCTTCATCCTCATCCTCCTTCATCCTTCATCCTCCTTTCTGCACTGGGGAGCTGCGGGCAGGGGGCGTCTGCATCTTCCCTTCCTCAGCCCTGTGCAAAGGTCTGCGTCCGCCTTTTGTCCGAGGGATTCGCACGACGGGGGTATTCTGAAACCACCAGGTTAAACTGGCCCTATGCAGAGCGATGAAGATAGAGCGGGTGTGAGCTGGCAGCTTTCGGTGCCAAACTGTATTACAGGTTGCCCAGGAATATCATGCTTGTCTTCCAGCGAGGGCAACGTCTCTCATGAAGACAAATTTCAATCTAATTGTAACAATATTCAGTGAATATAATGAAACAATACCAAAAGATTGTGATGACAACAATATAAATCAGCACAGCAGCTAATGAGAAAATGCTACAGGCTGTTCATGCATATACTCCCATTAACTGGTCTTTGTTCTGTAACTGCCTTTTTTTTTTTTTTTTTCACTGCAGAGGATTTACAGGCCTGGACATTAAATATATTTGACTTTTGTACCAGAGCACTGAACAACACTGCAACCTAAAACTAAACTCAATACCTGACAAAAGTACTCTTGCTCATTAGAGATGAGAGAACTTGGGAAAAAAAGCTCATTTTTTCCAAGAAACTTCAGCCATTCTCTGTTTCCAAAGACTGAACGTAACTCTCACTCTCTCTGCCCTTCTGATCATGTACCTGGGTTTTCCTCCATAAAGCTCTGTGGAGTCTTATCACAATGCTGGGGACCACAGCATCCCCACGGGTTCCAACGCTGGGCTCATTTTCCCGTTGTGCCTCCACCTATATGACAGCAAAGAAGGAAGGAGTCTTAATGATCCACCCCAGAGTCACTTGGAGAAATCAAGGAGTGATGGCAAATTAGAGAATGAAAAAGGCCTCTCAATTTTCTCCTAGTTCCTCCTTTCTGACTGGTACCAGATTATTGGGGGTTCTAGAATGTATATCTATACTACATTTTCATTATTTTCATTTGTGCTGAGTTTGTGCATGCTTCCTGGTGTGGTCATCTGTGATACACGATCCACTTTTCCTTTGGGAGTTAATCAACAGGCTTCTCCTTCTTGCAGCAACACGGGAGGTTCAGGTTGCGTGAAGGTGTGCTGAGACCCAGGGGTGGCTGCTGTGTGAGGCCGAGATGCTCTGCTGATGCCTGTGGGAAGTTATCGACCACTTTTACTCAGCACGACCCTGCATGCATCATCCCGACCTGCTGCCTGCATGGTGTCCCCATGAGCCCTGCCTGAGAGCCAGGAGGGATGGCCAAGGACACGTTTTGGCATGGGAAAACCTCCCGGGGTGGGAGCTGCCCCTTCTGAGTGGCCACCTCCAGCTCGCTACAATGACGTCCACCTATCTTATCATTAATTGCTCTTCCTGACATAAAATAACTACAGAATCTGGAATTTTGGCTAAGGTTTAGGGTTAAAAAAAAATAGAAAAAAAAATAAAAAAGAGAAGAGGAACAGTAATTTAAATGCATGAGGTGCGTCTGGTTCTCTGCAGGCATCCTGCAAGATTAATTTTCTTTTCCTCCTTACCTCCTACCTGAGGCACCCATTGTCTACAGTGCATGATTCACTTGGGAATGTGATTTTTTTTTTGGAAACTGTCCGTCTTTGGTATTTCTGTGTGTTTTTTATTTTGTTTTGCTTTTGTTTTCCTTTCCTTGGAACATCCCAGTTGCAGGAAATATTAATCACTTCCGAGTTTGCTGTGATTTGGTCCAAAACCAAAAATAAAAATAAAAAGGCAAATTGTAAAAAAGACATACTGGAAATGTGTTCTTTTCAGACAGCTTTATCTAATTAGAATATTCATGAGTGAATGTGTGTGTTTTTGTCTAATTTTAGGATAGCTTTCTGAGGTTGTTAGAAATCTCTGTGTAAATGTTGGTGATTTTTCAGTGTAAGGTTTGACTTCATACATGGATTTCAAGGCATTTTACAAGGGACAGACACACGACGGTCCTTATTTTAAGGAAGGAAGAATCTTAAGCTACAGAGAGAGGTTGGTTTGCTCTACACCATGCTGCAAACCTGTGGAACTGCTGAGATTAGCATGCCGATCTCCTGCACTGAGAGCCAATGCCCACAAAAAATAGCCAGCGGTCCCGATTGCTGTGTCTCTGCGTGAACCGACAGTTTAACTGGCTGTGCGCGCACATCTGAGTCACTAACACAAGGGCTATCGAAACTGAAGCTGTTTCTGAGTGGGCTCTCAAAGCTGGTGGTTTCATTTATTCAGGGCGTTTATTACTGTCTTCAGGAGCATACTGTTAGTCTTTTTTTGTTGTTGTTTAGCCTGTAGAAGAAGGTAACGTGCTACTCTGCAGACACCTGAGTCTATACAAAGAACGACAGACTATTGGCAGATAAAACTGGAAAAATACAAAATAACTAAGCTAGCTTTGGCATCTACTGATCAAGTTAGATTAGCTGGGAGAGCAAGGTCAAAGTACTGGCAAATTCCTTCTCTCAGCTGGGGGAAGCAAGCAGAAATCTTAGGAGCAGAAATACATCCCTCGGTGGGGAAATTTGACTTAGAATAGAATCGACTGAGCTGGGAGAAGGAAGAGGGGAAGGAAAATCTCCACTGGTGTAAGTTATATTTAACTGATATAGCTATAAGGCAGTAGGTTTTGTTTCTATTTAATATTCATGCAAAAGGTTTGGAAGTAAAACTACTTGAAAAATTAAATTAAAAGCAATTAGTTGGAAGACATCTGTCAATGACATCATTGAGGTTAAGTCTATGCCTAAGAAGATTTTCCCAGTTTAATTTTTCGTTGGGTTTTTTTTTCATTGTTTTCCTGCAGCTGCAAATTATATCTCCCCTTTTGTTACAAAATGTCTTGTTCAAAGCAATTTTCTAAAATCTCACACATAATGTTTTGGTGAACAGCAGAACTTGAAACCAGAACCAGAAATTCTCTGAAAACACAGACAGTCTTATTTGATTTTTAAATGGGAAACTACAGATTTGATTCTCCTTAAAGCAAGTGACTAGAGCCTGGATCCTCAATATGGGCTTCAAAGTGCTCATGACAGTACACCTATCTTATTTTCTTTCCTTTGCCACCCATTCGCTACGAACTCCTTAACAATAGCACCGTCTCTTCTTTTTGGTTGGGGTCCACATAAGAATATGCCCAAATGGGCATTGTCCTAGGACCTTGAAGCTGCCCCCTGCAGACTGGTACCTGTGCTCATAAGCAGGTCCAAGGCAGGTCCCCTGCTGGCTAGGGGGTCTTTGTAGGGCTGGGATGTACATCCACCTGTTTTTGTCAGGTACTGGAATTGTGACTGCTGTCACTTGGGATTTAAGTCACGGTCTGAGCCATATGCTGGAGCACAGAACGTGATGGGCAGCTACGGCAGGTTAACAATCCACTACTGCTAATTATTGCATCCTACCAACCCACATCTCCCATGGGCCTGAGGGGGAAAAGAAAAAAAAAGCTCACAGACTTACAAGCTATTCTATGAGAGATTTAAAGCCTGGAATATGCATTTCTACAAAATATACTTACCCCTCGCTATACTTACACACGCTTCCAGAACAAGCAGCCTGGATGAGCTCTTAAAATAAAATTAAACTCGCAGCAGCAGCCCTAACAGGGTTCTCATCAGCAGGACCCAGACTTGGTGCATGCTGAGGGGAACAGCTGGTGCAGAGAAATTAATAGCCAGGCATTGTCCTTGCACCTGGCTGGTACCAGTTCTCGCAGCCGGAGACGATAAACAGGGTGACCACTGAGACGACTGGTGCATTTTTCTGGAGAGGCATAAATTAAACTATAATTGTGGCAGAAATATGTGATGTGTAAGAATTATGCATAAAAGAGATGTGATGAACATGATCTTTTGCCCTCCCATCAATGAAAGCTTTTTAGCGCTCTTGTCTGAGGGACAGACAGCCGTACGTGTGCGTGTGGGGTGCTGCTTTTATACAAGGGAAAAAGGGGAGCAGCCAGACCAGGGAATGCAAATGAGCCTCCCGGCACGCTGGGCCGGACTCTAATTCTCATTATTCTTTGTAGACGCGGTGGTGATTTCGATCGTTGCTTTTGATAGCTGAATGCATCCGAAACCTAACTTGTGCATACGGCCCATCTGTTTGCAGGAGTGAGGGTGCTGGGAGCATAGCGAGCGCTGCCCTGCTGCTTGAAGAGCAGCGTGCCCTTAATTACCGCAAAAGTCGGCGGTGTCTCCAGAGATGCAACATGCCATAGCTGGTGGCTGTTGCCACGCAGGGCTTTCCCCCGTGCTAGGAGGAGGTAAGCCTGCTGCCGTGGCTGTGCTCAGCAAGCCCCATGCCCGGGATGCAGCCACAGCCACCTGGTCGCAATGCCGGGAAATACAGCGGGTACCAGGCTCGGCACAGGCTGAACCTCGTGCTCCTGCTTTGCTGGAGACAGGTCCTTCAGTTCTGATTGTCAGTGCTCAAGCTCACTTGAGCACAAGGGATTACACACAACAGCACTTCTCTTAATTTCGTGTAAAGCTCCACAGTGCTTTGCAGTTTGCCTGCCACAGATGTCTAAACAATCTTCCTGTTCAAACGAGTAACAGCAATTAGCAGCAGCAGAACCCATCTCCTGAGAGCTCAGTACAAACCCCCAAACCCAGACGTTTACACATAGTTAGTTATAGCAGGAGGCTGACACCGTGTCCGTCCCCTCAGAGCCAGACGGCAGGGGTGGCAAATGCTTCCCCACTGCATGTTTTGAAACGCAACCCTATTTTTAAGAAGCAAACACCATGACAGTGATCTGAAGACTTCATTGGTTCCCCTGCAATGGTTGTTGGTGTGGCACCTTCCTACAGATGCCAAGAAGACTTGACTGTGCATTGCTTGGGGCCTTTGTGAAAAATAGAATCCATTATTCAATGAATGAATAACAGACTACATATTGTCCCATATTGTCCTTTTTTTTTTTTTTTTTGGGGGGGGGGGGGGGAGGTTGGTTTTGTTTTGTTAAGAAATGACCAGAAGAAATGCTAACAGAGACATGGAAAAACTTCCAGGTTGTGGATAATTTTGTGTGTTGCAATTTCCTACAATAAGGATATTTTTCACAGGCACACGATATTCCCTTGGAAAATCTGTGAACTGCCTGTCATCTCAGCAATAACTATGTGAAATTGATATGATTTCCTCTAACTTCATCACCTACCCTCTTCTGAATAGCAGCGGTGAAGGTTACAAATGCCACCAATTTTCCCTCAGTAGTTGCAAAAGGTTTGAATGTGCTTCTCTGGAACTGGAGCTCCTGGGACTTAAAAAAATACTCGGGGCTTCGCAAGAGGCTCCATTCAGTCAGCTGCCACAAATCATTTCTGAGCCGAGGCGCTCATATTTTCTGATTAAACCACTTTTCCCTGGCAAACTTCACTGACCAACTGCAACCAGAACAGCCTGCTCGCCATTATTCCACATTAAGGAGAAAGATGCTTTGGGAAACACAGCTCTTGTTGTCTTTAACATTGGAAGGACTCATATAACACTACTTGGGAGAAATTACAGGAGGAAAAAAAAGAGAGCAGGTCGAAGAACCAATGTCACTTCATCTCTCACATCCGCCGTTGCTTTTCTGAGTCTCAGCCAAGGCCGTGGAGGGCAGGGGAGCTGCAGCACACGCGTTCCCAGGCAGGCACCGGGCGCTTCAATAACCGAGGATGGGAGGAGATGGTGAGCCAGTGGAACCACACGTGCGGACTGCAGAGGCAGAGAATGAGGGATCTGTCTGTCTTCTGCAGGAGTTTTTTTGAAAGATTATTACCTGGAGCCCAGCAGTGACTTTTTGGCCACCTGAGTGAGCGGCATCCTGGTATCTGGATAGGGGAGAATGAAAACTAGCAGTAATACAAACAGTTCGAACTAGACTACTTAGTCTCCTGCAAAGGACCTTTTATTTTTCTGTCTTGGTTATGAGTGGTTTTATTTGATCAGCTTGAAATTTGACTTGAATGAGCATTTTAAAGTTGTATAGGAGAACTGCAGAGGTCTGAGTTTGACTTTTCACTGTTTTAACCTTAATCTAATTCTTTCTTTGCCATCCTATGCTTCCACACAAGTGCCTAAATAAAAATTTTATAATACTGTATATTTGTTTTGAGTATTTCAGGCAGGAAAATCACAAAATGATTCACAACCTCTTCCTATCATCTCCCTTACTCTTTTTGACAGCCATGGAGTAGAATATGGCTTTCTCCCTATGTCAGCAATTTAAGCAAAATGGCACTATTTTATCTACTCCCATTTCCTGTCATTTGAGTCTCTTCTCAGAGTATGACCCTGATTTCAAGCCCGTACTCTGTATCCGTTGAGAAAGTTTTGCTTCCTTCTATACCATCGTGCTGATTAGGCGCAGTCATTTATTTCTGTTATGGATACTTTCAGCTCATTTTTAACCTCAAAAGAGATTACATCAAGAATGAAATACTGGCCAATACCAGTAAAACCAAAATATACTACTTATGGGAATTTTTCTTCTCCACAGATGCAGTCTTCCTACATTTTCCCGAAGTCTCTTGATCCTTTCTATGTACATCTTTTTTGAAGTACAAAAACGTGATAGTTCTGGCTACTGCAACTGGGTGTGTAGGTGTTTTTTATTTTCTAAATAAAAAGTCAGCGTGACCAAACAATTTATGAACATCTGCAAATCAGTTAAGCCTAGGTCAGCTAGTGTTTTGTACAGGGAAAAGAATAAAACATCAAAAATTAAAACCAAATAAGAATAAAAGGCTGTGAAAAGTGGCTTTTTTTTTTTTTTTCTTACACCTTCGTTCTTTATTAAAGGAGGAAATCATATCTATTCTGATAAGGGAACTCCTGAGAAAGTATGATAAATGGAAGAGATGCAGGTGTGAACAGACATAAGGTTAAGTTTTTCAAAATTTGTGCAAATACTGTAACCAGTTACCTGGCTTTTAAATAACACATTTCAGAGTGAAATGGTCAGAACTACTCTCTGCACAACTTCTATCATCTTTAAGAAAAAGGGGTGCTTACTTCTTGATTATGAAATACAAAATGTCTGCAAAGGACTGGATTGTGGAGAGGAATTTGTACCACCGGATGATATGGACAAATGTCAGAAAGCCTTGAACCTTCTCCTGCCTGACACTCCTGCTCCTACTCACTGATCTGCTAGAAACTTGTCCTAGATCACAGTCCCAGCTGATGTGTGCCTCAGAGCCACAGGAATTGCTGAATTGCCTAGGTGTTATCTACTCAAATCACAGAATCACAGAATGACCGATAGAAGAGACCTCTGGAGGTCATCTGATCCAACCTCCTTCTCAAGCAGGGTCACCCAGAGCAGGTTGCCCAGGACCATGTCCAGGCGGCTTTTGGAGATTTCCAAGGAGGGAGATCCACAGCCTCTCTGGGCAACCTGTGTCACTGCTCTGTCACCCGCACAGTAAAGAAGTGCTGCCTGGTGTTCATACGGAACCTCCTGTGCCCTGGTTTGTGCCCACAGCCTCTTCTCCTGGCACCGGGCACTACTGAAAAGAGCCTGGCTCCATCCTCTCTGCACCCTCTCTTCAGGTATTTATACACATTGATAACATCCCTCCTGAGCCTCCTCTTTTCCAGACTGAATAGTCACAGCTCTCTCAGCCTCTCCTCACAGGAGAAGGTCTCCAGTCCCTGGACTACATTGGTAGCCCTCCACTGGACTCTTGCCAGTATGTCCATGTCTCTCTTGTATTTGGGGGCCCAGAACTGGACACTCTGGGAGTGGCCTCACCAATCCTTGAGCAGAGCAGAAGGGTCACCTCTCTTGACCTGGCGGTGATACTTTGCCTAATGTAGACGAGAATACCATTAGCCTTCTTAGCAGCAAGGGCCCGTTGCTGACTCATGTTCAACTTGGTGTCCACCAGGACCCCTAGGTCCTTTTCTGCAGTGCTGCTTTCCAGCTGGGTGGCCCCAGCATGTACTGGTGCTTGGGGCTGTTCCTCGCCAGGTGCAGGACTCCGCAATTTTCCTTGCTGAACTTCATGAGATTCTTGTCAGCCCACCTCTCTGAGACCCCTCTAGATGGCTGCATGACCCTCTGGTCAACCAGCCACTCCCCCCAGTTTCATGTTGTCTGCACATTTACTCCACCCCATCATCCAGACCCTTAATGAAGAAGTTAAACAGGGCTGGACCTCATCTTGACCCCTGGGGAAAAGGGGCACTACTCCCATTCCCACGGCACAGGTTTGCTCTTGTGGCTGGCCTCATACCTACCATTAGCAATGCCCACTTTATCTTTACACAGTCAGCTTGGAGATAGCAGACCACTGCAGAGGGGAGATTTCACCTGCTGGTATTATCTAGGAGCCCCCTTCGGCCTTCCTCCCACTGCTCACAACCCTTCTGCTCCTTGTTAACCCACATACTGCTTGGGTACATTAAGCTTTGCCACTTAGCTACAAATCTTTCCTCAGAAATTTTACCAAGAGGCCTTTCATCCATGATTTCACCCCGAAGAGGTCTCACCTACGTGTGGCATGACACGTGCAGGTACAAGGGCTGAATGGACCTCGCCTGGCAAACCAGGAAGCCAAAATTTGCACAGCTGATGCTAGAGACATTACGTGGGTACCCAGGCACAGCGTTGCAGCAGTTACTCCTCCAGTGACTCTGAGGCACAGTGAGTGGCTTCTCCCTCCACTCAAACTGGAACACTTAGTCTGAAACTCCACACTCACTCTGGGTATGAGAATAAGGCCCCAATCTCACGCCCATGGTTATTTTTTATGTTTTGGTTTTATAGGAACATGAAGACTTGGAAAGATTTCCTGATCCATGTCATGGCAGGCAGGCAAGCACGTTTACGAGACTGTGAGCACAGCAGTGGAACAGATCCATTTCTTTGTCTTGGAAACCTGAAGAACTAGGGGTGAGACCTGCTCTTGCCAAAATAAATGGAAATTCTGCTATTGAGATGACTGGGATTAGGATTTGCCCAAACTTGTAGCCTCAGAAATTGGCCACACTTTCTCTGTTCCTCTCGTTTCTAGACAGAAATGCAATTTAGAAGCTTCAAAGCTGTGTGCTAAGGTAGGCAGGACATTTAGCTACGGGAATACAAGATACTGCAAAGCAAATTACTTCAGAAGGTTTCCACCAACACAAGAAACTGCTTTAAAGTCTCTCTAAAATGTTGATGTCTGCAGGCAAAGAAACCGGGCCCTGTGACTACAAACTCTATTTGATAGCTGCTTCAAAGGGTATTTGAAAATACAGCGGCTAATTTTCTTGGTGATCTAAGGCACCAGCTGCAGGTACAAGGTGGTGCAGGAGGTACGTCCAGCTTCTAGCAGGAGCACATTTGAGAACTCTTTGACTGTAGATAAAACGTGACTTACAAAATGTGGCAACTTCGCAACGGGCAGACCTCACTTAATACAATTTTTGTCCTACCCACTTTGACTTAACCTCTGCAGCTCAGGCAGCCCGGGTAAGCTCTCTTCCCTGCAGACTGGGCCACTAGCTGTGCACGCCTCCATGAGGGCACATTCTTGCACGTCTGGGTACTTCTTCCTCAAGGAAATCATGGAAACCTAATCTGCAGGATTTGGGTCAGAAGGAAAAAAGGTTAAATTCTGTGCAAGGAAAAGCGTGCCAGGCTCAGAATAACTGTGCAGGATGGAGGTTGGTATGCTGGTCCTATGACAAGTTGTATTTTTTATTCTCAGGTTGGGTAAACTGGTAGGTACCTATATGAGCACACCCACGGGCAGGCGATGCTTGGGAGTGGGGAACCTCTTCTTGTCAAAGGCATGCCGTGAGTGCAGTGTTTTGCAGCTGACTGGCAGATCTCACCTCTCAGTGCAGGAATCTCAGGAATATTTGTTATGTTTTATACAGTGCCTCCCACTGAGCCTGGGCTCCTGCAGCCGCTGAGGCTGCCGCCCCTCCACCAAGCCCCCTTCCAGCTCTTCATGAGGCGAGCAGAGCACTTTGACAGCCTTCATCCAACTTGCTCCTGAAGGTTCACCTCTGCTGTCCCTCACCAGTAGTGAAATTAATTTTATGGTCTCAGCACTGCAAGGCTTCTTCCCTCTTCCTCCTCCTCACACACGACTGCGTTATTTTGATATATATATATATTTATTTTTATTATTCCTGCTCCCCTCCCGGGGGGTGCTGCAGTTTGCGTCCCACCCTACCTCGGCCGCCCGAGGCCTGCCCGCGGGGGCTCGGGGATCCGCCGAAGAGCGGGGCCGGGACCCCCCCCCCCCCGCCGCGCCCGGGGCCCCGTGCCCGGCCTCCCCCCGCCTCAGCGCCGCCCCTGCCGCTCCCCTCGCCGCCCGCCCGGGGAGGAAGCGCGGATCGGCGGCGGCGGCCGAGCGGGCCCCGCCTTTCGGCCTCCCCTCCCCGTCCCTCCCTCCCCCGGGCCCCGCCGCCCACCGCGGGCGCGGCGCAGCGCAGGGCGGCCGCCGCGGCCCCGCCATGAGCCGGAGGTAGCGGCGGAGCCTTCCGCAGCCGCCGCCCGCCCGCCCGCCATGCCGAACCAGAAGGGCGGCAAGGGCAAGAAGAACAAGCGCGCCAACAGCAGCGGCGACGAGCAGGAGAACGGGGCGGCGGCGGGCGGCGGCGGCGCCGCGGCGGCGGCGGGAGGCGGCGGCGGCGGCGGTGGCGGCGCCGCGGCGGGCGGCGGGGCCGGAGGAGCGGCGGCGGCCGCGGGCGGCGGCGGCGGCGGCGGCGGAGGCGGCGGCGGCGGAGGAGCGGCGGCGGGCGGCGACGCCAAGAGCGGTGAGCGGCCGGCCCGGCCCCGCGGCCTCCTCCCGCCGTGGCGCAGGCCCCGGGCGGGCGGAGGAGGAAGGGGAGGGAGGGCTCGGAGGGAGCCGGGCGGCTGGGGCAGGCGGCGAGGTGGGGTGAGGCTGCTGCGGGGGGTGCCGGGTGGGCAGCAGCGGGCGTCGGCCGCCCGTGGGCAGCGCCCGGTGCGGAAATGGCAGCGCAGCGCCCGGAGCAACAATCCCCGCTTTATGCCGCCGCGGCCGGCCCCCCGCGGGCGGTGTGCTCCGGAGCTGGGCCGGGTATTGTGCTGCCGCTTCGGTCGGGGGCTGGTTGGGGCTGGGGGGGGGGTTCGGTAAGGTTTTATCCTGCAGAAACTTGCTTTGCTGTTCGTGCTCGGAGATAGCCCTGCTGCAAAACGGTATTTAAGGCCAGAACTGGAGGTTGGCAAGCGTTTCCTTACGCCCTTTGCTAAGCAAAAAAGAGAATTCTCAGGTCCGACATTAGCTCTACAACGAGCTCCGCAGAGCTCCCCGTCTTGCCTTTTCCCCCTCCCAAATCAAAGGCTTTGGAAAAGCTGCGAGGGGTAGCTACGACTGGCTTTATATTTTCTGGCAGTAGTTTTGCCTGGCTGCTGCTAGTCGATGAAGAATCCTTTCCAAGAATCCTACTACAGTTTTCAAGATGTCCAATTCCCGCGTATCGTTTAATGGAAACTTTTCCTTAGGAATATTAGCGATTAATTACGCGTTGCTTCGGCTCATAAGGTTTTTGCCAGACTGCTTTTATGAGAATATTACTTACTCCGGAGAGTCATGGAGAATGCTTAGAATTTCTTTTTTTTTTTTTTTGGTCTATTTCTTCTGAGTGAGTGAGCAAGGGAAAAAAGAAAAAAAAAAAACACCATAGAAATTAGTAGGAGTTGGAGGAATGGGCTGCCCAGGGAAGTGGTTGAGTCACCATCCCTGGAGGTTTTTAAAAGACATTTAGATGTAGAGCTTAGTGACATGGTTTAGTGGAGGACTTGTTAGTGTTAGGTCAGAGGTTAGACTAGGTGATCTTGGAGGTCTCTTCCAACCTAGATGATTCTGTGTGAATTCTGTGATTTCTAGAGCATTTTTATCATGACTTCAGTCCAGTGACGTGTACTTTGCAGGTAATGTCTTGCACAAGACCGTGTTGGTTAGTGTGTTGGCTTGTCTTTTGAGGTGGGGAGAAATGGCATTCCCAATTTTTTTTTTCTCTAAAGCACAACAGAAAATGGTGCGTTCAGGTGTGGATGCTTTGTGGGGGGAGCACAAAGCCATGTTCCACATGCAGTGTCCGGAAAGTGCTACCAGTTCTGCAGTGAACACACGTAGCACTACGGCTTGCTGGTGGGACAGGTTTTCTGCCTTCACCTCTGAGACAGTGTCCCAGGTGCCTTGCACATCCCTACTCTAAGCTTGCCAGACTTCTATGAAGTCAGAGTTGCATTTCTAAGAGCTAACCTGAGATCATAGAATAGTTTGGGTTGGAAAGGACCTTAAAAGACCATCTAATTCCAACCCCCTGCCATGGGCAGGGACACCTCCCACCAGGCCAGGCTGCCCAAAGCCCCATCCAGCCCGGCCTTGAGCACCTTCAGGGATGGGGCATCCACAGCTGCTCTGGGCATCCTGTGCCAGTGCCTCACCACCCTCTGAGCGAAGAATTTCCTCCTAACATCTAATGTAAATCGCCCCTCTTCTAGTTTAAAACCATTTCCCCTTGTCTTATGTCTATCTGTAAAAAGTCTCTCTCCATCTTTTCTGTAGGCTCCCTTCAAGTACTGGAAGGCCACTGTAAGGTCTCCCCTGAGCCTTTTCTTCTCCAGGCTGAATATCCCCAGCTCCCTCAGTCATTCTCCATAGGAGAGGTGCTCCAGCCTTCTGATTATCCTTGTGGCCCTCCTCTGGACCCACTCTAACAGCCCCACATCCTTCTTGTGCTGGGGGCTCCAGACCTGGACGCAGCACTCCAGGTGGGGCCTCACAGGGGCAGAATAGAGGGGCACAATCACCTCCCTCCACCATCTCCCACCAAGCTCCCTCTGTTGATCCAGCCCAGGATGCAGTTGGTCTTCAGGGCTTCAAGCGCGCACTGCTGGCTCATGTTGAGCTTTTTGTCCGCCAGAACCCCAGAGTCCTCCTCTGCAGGGCTCCTCTCAATGAATTCTTCTCCCGGTCTGTGCACGTCTGGGATTGCCCCGGCCCAGGTGCAGCACCTTGCACTTGGACTGGTTGAACCTCATGCAGTTCAGATGCTTTTTATTCTCTCCCTTCCTGCTTCCTCATGACTTCAGTGGTCAGAAACATCTTTGTCTCTTTTGTTATACCTCTGCTCCTTTTTTTTTTTTTTTGTCCTCACAACAGAGGTATGAAGTTGGTTTCGGTATTTACTTGAAGCGCCTGGTGAGCGCACCTGATCTGTGACTTGTCACTGTGTCTAGCCTTATCTTTCGTTTCAGGTACTCCTAAAGGCTGGAGGAGTAGGTGTGGTTGCTAGTTTTATTTTACCTAGGCTACCGCCCATCAGATAATCCTCAGCTGGAAGCTTCGTAAATTGTATTTTTACTGAGACATCCAAAGCTTTCAACAGGTTTGGTTCAGGAAATGAAAGAAAAAGTGGCTCCTGTCATGCAGCGAGGCTGGGAATCCAGTTCTCATGTGCAGGGAAAGGACTAGATGATGATAATAGGTTCCCTCTTGTCTATAAAACTCATGAATCCGAAATGAAGCTGTGTAGTGTAGCTGGGCCTTGGAGGCAAGTATCCCGTTACCAGACTCGAGATGTTTGTAAGAGGCTGTGTGCTTACGGTTAATTGATCACTAAGCAGTTTACCAAGGACACGGCCTGCTGCAGCGAGTTGTGAGGTTAATAGAGTTCTGCTGTACACAGTCAACTCTCGATTATTCATGGGAGATTATCTGTGTTGAGGATTAAGTGTGCTGGGTGCAGGGAGGCTCTTCCCTATGCTGCTCCTTGTGGGCCAAGCGAGCCTTGGCTTTGCATCGTGATGTCAGTGTGACAGTCTAGTTACATGGTCACATCAGGACCCTGCTTCATCCGGGGAAGGGACAGTGACTCAGATTTATTTATTTATTTATTTATTTATGTAAGTCTTCATTGTTCTCTTTGTGGTCCATATATTGTTTCTGCCTCCCGTCCAAACGCCAGAATGAAACAGAAATTTTAACTTCTCCTGGGCTTCCCTCTGCAGCCGGGACTAGCGGTGCTGCGTTACGCAGAGCTGCTCTTATAGCAGCCCTTTACAGCAGAAAGGTGTTGCTCTCTTTTACATTATGGAAACTTTTGCTTTATACAATTTTCCCTCCAAGTGTCAGCCAATTTTTGGCATGATGATTGAGAAACACAGACTGATCTTCCTCTGCCCAGGAGGGCACCCGTTTGTTTTGTTTTGGTGATGTTTTAATTAGTGCATGTTTACAGCTCAGACTGTGGTGGAAGTCAGCAGAAGGGTTCAGGCTTATGAGTCTGATTTTGGATGGTGGGGGTTGAGAGGATGGGGCATAAATACTGACTGGATGTGATGACTCTTCTCCATGTTGCACTGCAACTTTTGGCAGCTATTGTGATGAAGGCCACAATGAGCATTCTCGCTCTGTAGCTGTGCCTTCCATTCCTCTGTTTCCTCTTGCTTCTTTTCCTGTGCCTTCCCATTTCTTTTCCTGGAGAATTTCAATGTGTACATCTTCCCTCAGAGCAAGGAGAAATTTTCTATATGATAGCTCAATTTTTCTTGACCAAAGTGACATCTATATTCTGTGCTGAACAAGGAGCAGGTCATGGCGGGCTAATGGACTAATTTACCAGCGTCGTAATGCACAAGGAAACTGAAATTTGGTTTAGTGGGAAGCCTCGTTAGTTAGATTCCTGTCTTCAGAAGTAGATTTTTGTCTTCAGAGCGGTTGAATTCCAAATAAAGTTGTATTTTTCTAGATAATTTTCTAGGTTAGTTTTCTTAATCAAATTGGAAAATCTCAGCTATCATATAAAATTACATCCGTAACTACCTTGGTTTATGCCTCAGTGACTTCAGCCCTGTGGGTTACAGAAATTGGCAATAGCAGTAGTTGGTAATCTTCATCTACAGGCATAAATGAATGTGGGGAGGCAAGGTGTTTTGTGGATCATTTGCTCTGAGCAGCAGCAGAGGAAGGTCCGTCCACAGGGTTTATGTCAGATCTGATATTTCTGAATGGCAAATTCCTTCTCCATTTGTGCCCTGATGAGCTTGGGCACTTTTACTTCGTTAGCTCCTGCCAGTCTAGCTTTTATCCCTTTTATCCTATAAACTTCTTGATCCAGACCCCTCATACAGTTGTTTCTGGCCCTAAAATTCTTTGCTCCATCCATTTTCTTTGCCTTGCGTTCATGTTTGGTCTCATTATCCAGTAGACCCAAGTCCTTTTCCTCCTCTTGCTGGTCCCTACCTTAGCATCTTCCTGATTTGTTCCCGTGTCCTCGTCTCTCCAGCATTGGTGCCATGAGAAGATGAGAGAAAAGGAGAATCTGGCTGTCTGCTCTCCATGTCTGTAGTTTTCCCCTTTAACATAGGGTTCATTAGAGCCAACTAAACTAAAGTTGAGAGGGGAAAAAAAAAAGTATATCTGTCTCTGAATTGCTATTTTACAGTGTGCTTAAGTTCATGCATTTTCCCCACTGGCAAAGGTGAGACCTTAAATTGCAAATTGGTAGGATGTGTGGTGGAATTGCCAGGTGCAGATTTATGCAGAATCCTTGTCATGAAAACCCTTCAGGGGAGGAAGGGCGGGGGGGAGCTGATGGAGGTGGGTGTTTTAGGTCCCATTGGGACGTCGTTGTGCTGTGCCAGCTGAAGGGTTGTGTGAGCAGTGCCCATGTTGACGGGGCTGGGCTGTCTGGGTCACTTCTGTACCTCCCAGTTGTACTTCTGCCTTGGTCTGGCTGCCTTTACCATCAGGAACCCCCTGTGGATCGCCTTGCTGAGGACCAGACCCCAGAAGGACACAGCTAAAATTATAATGTGCCTTCCTCGTAAATGACGTGTTCCTGAGAGATGTGCAGCAGGTACACTTCATGCAGTGGGCGTATTGGAGTATACATCTGCTCTGTACGATGTACTCTGTACCAGAGTGAGTTGAATATTTATAACTTCTCAAATAAGAAATTCTCCAAGAAGCTTAAAAACTGTATTTTAATATCCTCATGTTCATATGAGATCTCTAGAGAACTTTTTCCTAGGTACCTGGCTTTAAAATGGCCAGCTGGGCTTCTGCATACTCTTCGCCTGTGTTGTACAAGTTTGTAAGGCTTTGATTTACTTTCAAATAAAAATATTAACATAAGACAAGTGTATGGAGAAAGCAAATCATTCAGCACTAGGGTGACTAATATATAGAAAGCTGTGACCAGCCAACCAGTAAGATTTACAAAAAAACCCACTTATATTCTGGAGGTGGGGTAGTTAGAGGGCCAGAAGATTTGCCGGTGCAGTATTCAATTAAAAAATGTATTTTTAGAGCATGAATCACTCTAATATATAAGTGTGGATTAGTATTTGCTGATGAATATTCCCTGCTGCATATAACATCTAATTCCAGTTTGGCAGTCTAGTGATGTTGGGTGTTGGAACCTCCTTACTATTTAGCTTGAGGGAGGGAGTCCCGCTGATGTCGGTGAAGCCACCTGGAAAATGAGGTTTCTGTTTGGTTGCAGTGAGTGTCAGAATCTAATTCGTACACACTTTGTAAAGGAGAACCATTTTTCTTCCTAATTCCATTGAGTTCTAACTGCAGAAATCAGCTGAATGCAAATTCCACTGTCTCTATCAATGCAGATTGGTTTTGAAAGCACTTTATCTTAGTTTTGGAATTTTTAAAGCTGTGCAGTTACATCCTTTTGTGACAAATGCAAGGCATTTGCAAATGGGATCATGTCTATGGTGTTGCTGAATAAAATAAATATCCTTTCATACAAGCAAGCACACATTTAATTTTTTTTAAGTTGCTTGCTATCAGAATGGGTATCGGGGCCCGACTGCATTGTGCTCATGTGATCAGTCACTGGTTGAAGCATAATGCTTACATGAGTAAGGGTTATGCTTGACGTTTGTTAGGTTCCATGTGAGGAAACACAGTTTTTGAACTGATTGCTTGACTTTGTGTGTACTCATCCCGTATCTTCCTCCCAGTGATCTAACAAGCAGTGACAAACCAGCTTCTAGTCCTGGGAGACGTTTGTAAGTTTTCTTCAGCCTTGCATATTGACACATCCTTTGATATGAAAGTAGCATAAAGACTGGCAGGCATCCTTCCTTCTCTGCTTTTCTTCCTACAGCACATGCGAGGAAAAATAGAGGTAAACCTTGCGTATGGCTCAGGGAAAGGTAATCCAGCTAATCTTCAAGGTATCTGAATTACAACAGCATTAGTAGGGCATGGGCTTTCTTTAAACAGTTTGCATAGAAATCCAAATAATTTCAAACAGGCCTCTTGAAGTAGTAATCTAGTCACTGGAGTGGATAATTCCGTTTTGAAAGCTGGCAGGATTTTGAGCAGAGCACTGGCATTTCCCAGTAGACTTTAGTGACATTTATCTTGAGAGCATTCACTCTAACCTTTATCTTTCTCTCTCTCTCTTGCGATGGCAGAGTCTTTCAGTCCTCCTGCCAGGGCTTGAGTGGGATATTGCTGCTGTTCCCGTCTCGAATGCTTGCTGGGAGAGGAGATAGCTTCAGTCAGAGCCTGGCTGTTGAGTGTGCCTGGCATTCCCCGGCTGCGCTGCTGTGCTCCAGGATACCATTTTGGGAGCGGTGTGCAGCTGAGGCCCTTGCGTGCTGCGCGGGTGCCAGAGGTGGCACACAGGCCGGGCTGGGAGCCAGCACAGCATCGCGAGAGAGACGTCTATTGGAAGTGACAGCTCCAACCTCCGGAGCTGTTGTCTTGCCGAGACGCTAGATGCAGCAGCTAGGGAGGCTGCATCCCCAGCTTCCCACTGAGTTTCTACCAGCTTCTTTAGCCTTTTACATGAGAATAAAAATACTGTCATATTGAAACCTGGAAAGTATGGACCAATGAGACAAACACCCCTAGACTTAAAGCTGGAAACAATACCATTTGATTCAGCCTTCTGTCCCTTTATTGTTACCTTCCTTGTGCATTTGGGCAGGGCCTTGTGGCTAGCTGGTTCTGATTCTGGGCAAATCCAGTCCACGTCTGTGCTTGGTATTAAGACACCTACTTCTTCACTTGCCTTGCCACATTTATCCCTTTATTTCCAGCATAAGTTGGAATTTGGCACTGAAAACTTGCCAGGGTAGGTGCATTATAGTCCACTTTAGTTATTAGGATATCTGTTTCGTCAGACACGAGGGTGAGTTTACTGTAACATTTCAAGGTATTGAAGGCTGTTGTAAGGCTATAGTAAAAGAATTTATCGGTGGAAATGCTTTGCTGTGAGGATGATTCTATGATTCAGGTGTGGACAAAGCAACAGCTAAGGTTCAGAAGACATTAAAGCCCACCGCTCTTGAGGTAGTCACCAATCTCTGCATTCACCATGATAGAGGACACCATAAACATCCACCCTATATGGAGCAGTGCGAGGAGTCTTCCTGACCTTGGCACAATTGCTTGTGGTACAGAGGACTGCTCCCTACCTGGCCTGGTGATGCCAACCCAGGATTTGCATGGTAGTATCAGGAGTGCGTTGGCATTAGTTATCCTGAGGGGTCTGTTCCCCTTGGTATGGTGAACTGGTGATGTTTTTGGTTGGACTGAGGGGATACATCAAGTCAGGGCAGGATTTTTCCTGTGCAGGGAGACTCTCTACATCCTAAGCCAAAGCTGGCGACTGAGTTGTTCTGTGTTTTGATGACTAAATGGAAAAATTTGGCTAGGTTAGCTAGATGATGATAACCTTGCAGATTTTGGTAATTTCTGTAAGACCATATGAATTCTATGATGGGTTTCAGCTGTGTAGGCAGAGTTGGTCCAGCTTGGAGCGCAGATGGCTGTGCAAGCAAACTGCAAAGCTACTGTGCTGATGTAGGTGCCTCCTGTCCTTGGTTTGTACAGTGCTGCTCTTGATTTCCTGACTGACTTTGGTGATGTGATGGCTGAACTGGGAGTGGGTGGTTGAGTGAGAGCCATAGATAACACCAACCGTGTATCATGTGCTAATCGCAGATTTCATAAACAGGCATTTGTTCTGGCTGTGCTTCAAGTTAGAAGGTGTTAATGTGACAGGTACGACTTAAGCCTTCATGATTTCCGTTGCCTCTTTCCTCTGCTTTGTGGTTAGGCCTTCCTCAGATTTTCTGAGGGAAGAGAGGCCTTTGGAGGCTGAGCGTGAAGTGCACGGAGGTGGTTCTAGCCTCTGCTGCACCCTCCAGGACTCCTGTCATCTGAATTTCCAGCTGAACCAGGGTTTAGTAACTCCAGCTTACCTGAAATCTTCCCTTGAGGAAGGGAAGGTGGTTACTTCATGTGACTACTCACTTCTGACATCCTGCCCATTGGGTGAGCTGCCAGGTACAGCCAGGCTGCTTATGGCTTTTATTCTCTTTAAGACCCTTCCAAGTGTAAATATTGACCACTGCTACTATGCTGTGCCAGGTGAAACATCAGCCTGCGCTGTCCTGCTCTGCCGATCGCTGAAGATGGCCTTGTAGCGTTGGCTTTTCTTTCCAAGAATGTTATAGGGAGTCTCGTGAGACAAAAAGCCTATGTTTTGGGTGGCTGAGCAGATACTGCTGTCCTGTTTCTTCCCCTCCCTTCAAGAGAAGGTCTGGAAACTTTAATCTTAATCAGTCTGCATAGATTGCCTAAGAAGTTTTGGATAGGCATCAGTCATCGTCAGTGAGCGCTATCAATGCAAGCAGTGAGCCAAGCTGTTTTGAAAGACTTTTCTTACTGTTTTTCTGCTGTTATATGTTGTTGCTGCTGCTGCACTGAACATCCAAGCCTGCCTTTTGAATCTACTTGTGAAACATTTTTTCCCAGTGTATTCTTCCTGCTGCGTTCAGGCTTTTAGGAAGGTGACTGATCGTTTCTGAAGTGCTGTATGATTTGTGCTGCTTAGCTCTATGCATATGGCAATACCCTTTTGTCACTTCTTGGTAATCTTTTGCATGTCAGATTATATTTCAAGGTTTACCAGAGCAGACATATTGGGCAATTAATACAAGTTTTCAGCCCGTTTCATTGCTGTTGTGTCTTTACTTTTTTTTTTCTTTTTCTTTTTATAGTTGCACTACAGCATTAGCACGATAATACTGTCTGACTTCAATTAAAATAAAGCTATCCTGATGGTAGGAGAAGCTCTCAAGATTCATGCAGATGGTTGGTGGGGTGTAGCCTTCCACAGATGGGGCTCAACTCCGGTTCAGGCTGACAGAGTGAACAATTTTTGGATGTGTAGGGTTGTGAAGAGAGCCCTGTTCACGTGAAGCTGGTAATATAGGTTAAAGTGTAATGTATGTGTCCCACAGGTATCCTTTCTAGCCTAAGTAATGTGCTGGCAAAGTGTCCGTGGTGTAGATGGTGAGGTGCTAGAGTGACGGTAGACCAAAAGCAGGCTGTAGTAGGTGTCTTACAGCTGACTCAATGCCAAGACCTAAGCTTTTTTTTTTTTTTTTTGGACATATCTTTTTCCAGATCCATAAAAACCTACTGTCTCCTCACAGTTGCTTTAAAATGATAATAGGACTGCCTCTTCCAGCAGCACCACACTTCTCCTTCCTCTGCCCCAGCCTCACGTTGTTAATACCACCCTTGAGCTTTACTAGCGATCCTAAGCGTGGGAGGGGAGCTGAAACCTACGCTGGAGAGTACAGGAAATAATTATCTGTTTCTGTCCACTGACTGAAAGTCTCTGGTGCTTGCACAATGGGTAATGTGGGAACATGGGGGGAAGAGCAAAATTTGCTTCAGGCATCTGCATCTGGGATTTAGAACAAATGAGAGCAGTCACAAAACCGAGGCTATAGAGCCTGGTTGCATCTTTGGTTTTCTGATGAGTGTGTAAACAGAAGTAAACATTCTCCTCCATTTACTTCACCAGAGAAGTTCCTCAGACAGTTGTTATTCTGCTGCTTTCGTTTGTGTCATTATACGGCAAGGGTGGTCTTCATATACTGTCTTAAAGGCTTTTTTTTTTTAATGTAGAAACAGGTTGATGTGTTCCATGTTGAAGGACATTTATCTCAATCCTCTGTTTGTGTTCCTGACTTCTGCTGATGTTTAAACCTGAACGGAAAATCTGAGAAAAAGCCAAACACACAAACAAGCTCCTGCAGTCTTCCATCGTGCTCTTGTTTTTGAAAGAAAAGTTAATTTTATGGAAGTTCTGTCAAAAATATAAACTTGTTTAAGCAGTGAGCTATCTTTGCTCGGATGTATGTTTGTTTGGAATATTGTTATTTCTGTTTTAGAGAGCATGTATGTGCTGCTCCATACGCCTAGTT
Source organism: Anser anser (assembly GCF_964211835.1). Lineage (NCBI taxonomy): Eukaryota > Metazoa > Chordata > Aves > Anseriformes > Anatidae > Anser > Anser anser. The sequence goes on from NC_139722.1 coordinate 63,737,919, forward strand.
TCAGAATTACTGATCAAAATTACTACAGAGGAGTATGAGAGAACATCTATTGTGGAACTGTAACTTCTTGGAAGAGTCACTGTGCGGCTGTGATTCCAAATCAGCAGCCTTTCCGCTACAGCAGGACACTTGTTTCTAAACACCAAAGCTGTTCTGCTGCACAAAACTATGTGCTGCCGTGTTTTGTTCTCTCAGGCTGTGAAAGAGATCTTGAAACTGAAAGGTAAAATAGAGGTACTTTTATGGTCAGTTAGGCTTTCTTTCAAAAGGGTCTGCTAGGAGAATGGATGCTTCCCTGATACCTGTTAGCCTTTAATTTTTCCTGAAGTTTATTTTTTTGTAACCAGAAATCTGACAAGTGTTAGTTACTTGGAGTCTATTTATATTTAGGTGACAAACCAGCTTGGGGCTGCCATGTGTGGATGGGCAGTTTGGCTCATGTGAAATTCTGTTTACACAGAAGAGGCTTATTGTGGGTCGCTCTTGACAGTAACTGCAGTACAGTTACCATAAAACATGAGTACAGTGATCTTACCTCTGTCTTTTTGAGGAATAATCTTAAAATTCATTTCTAATTGATTGGAACTAGAAGGGCTTGATAATGAGAATGTTTAAAGTTTTGTAATTCCGTAATAAGCGCTTAGTCTCATTTATAAAATGTTGATTAAATAACGCGGAGCACTTTCGAGGGTGTGAATTGATGGGAAGAGCTCTTCACATTTGCTAGTGTGGATCCCATACCAAGTAATCTGAATGCTGGTGTTTCTGCTCCTAAGACTTATCTGTTCCTGTGAGCTGGTAAAGTTTGACAAAAAGTTGCTTTGCTTTCTGTTTCTTACTTATTTTTTTATGCAGGGACATGTTTTTCGTGAGACATGAATGGAGAGAAGTTTGCAAGGGATGTCCAGTCCTGAAGACTCTGTTTTGCACAAATAGACTTGATGAAGTTTGAAATATTAGACAGAGCTGAATGTTGGCTTGATCATTTCTGTACGGTTTCCAATTAGTGGAGTTTTCTGCCTTCTTAGATAGTTTGATGGTATAGAATTGGTAGGACCTAATGCTGAAAGCTTTAGCTGTAATGGGCACTCCAAATTCTGTTGTGGGAATACTGCAGCATTTTTATCAAGATCTTCTCAAAACTACTGGACTTTGTAATAATAAACCTGTGTCAGTGAAAGCAGGGAAAAAAAAAAACTGACTGGTTGCCTTGAGTAGATTGTCATTACTCTTGCTGCAGGAGTGTGGGCACGTGGTAGAGAGACCTGCTGGTTTTCTAGTGGTTCTTGTGCTACTGCAGGGACAGCAGTGAAATTTCAGGTATTTTCCCAGAAGATGTTAGTAAGGAACAGCTGCTTGTCTTGGTAATGATGTTTTCCAGGGTGACTTCGGTTCCACTGTTTAGCAGTTTGGTGGAGTCTTTTGTGTGGGAGAAGACTCTTTGTTTGCTCTGTTGTTGTCTTCTGGCTATCCTACGCTTGCTTCTGCTATGATGGTTGTGTGACCAGCTAATTTACATTGAGTGGGTAGAAGATGAGGTGAGGAAATGTCTGATAAAGTTGTTATCTAATTAACTTAAATGTGGAAAAAAAAAGACATTGCTGTTCAAAAATTGAATGTTTTTCTTCCTCATAGTTATGATAGGTAGCAAATTCTCAGGTAATATGACAGCTTTAAGTTCTCAAGGAAGAGCTGGAGAAGATCACATTTTACAGTCCTGGTGATGGACCAGTAAAAAGGGGAAGAATCTGTTGAAAGTCACACTTTAAAAGAGCCTCTAGACATACAGAACATTATTATAATCAAATAGTTGTGAATTCATTGTGTGGAATACACAGACTGGTTTGTTTGTTTGTTTCCCCGCGTTTCAGCTACTTTATTAATCTAATTTCTTGTCCACATGGCAAAGAGGCAGTAAACTTCTTAGAGGGTTGGAGATCAAGTATTTTTTCCATCCAAAATCAGAACCATGTTCAAAGTCTCATTAATGAAATTCTTTTATTTTCTAGTTGGTTAACTATGCTGGTATGGACGAACAAGTGTAAAGTCTTTATTCTTAACTGGAGATTCTCTAGACGTGGCTGTGTAGTAGTAACTCTCTGGGCTGTCAGCTATAATTACATGCACGACTGTTAGAACATTTACACTCTGAAACACAGGGGGAGCGTAAGTGGATTGTTGGCATGTCCTTTCTTCCTGCCTTCTGGCAGTGGTGGAAATGAATATGTACCGGAATAGATAAATGTGGGAAATGCATAGTGAGAACTGTTCGTAGTGGTACCTCTCATATCTTGCTGCACATCTGACTTTCGATGAGGAGCTTTGAATGGTTTCAATTTAACTGACTTTTCTGAGATAAACTGCATCGGATGCTACTATTGCAAACTATGCTTTCAGATCTTAAGTGTGATAAAAGAATGGCAAATAACGAAAAACTTTGCAGAGATGCTTGGTGTGGCGTAGTGTGACTTGAATCAAAGGTAACGGTCTGGGAGAATGGATGGAGAACTCTGTGAATTGGTGAAATGACAGATTTTGACTCAGAGTAGATAAATTACTCACTTTTGCATTTAGACAGTGACATTACGCTCAATAATACAGAGTAAAAACACGGAGGAAAAATTAGTCATTGGTTGCCAATAAAATTCATGCCTCTCAAATGACATCCCAAAGCCTGCCTGTTCTCAGCAGGCTTTTCAGAGACCTGAGACAAGCAGTGGGAATATCATGTCGCCTGTATAGGAGGAACTTCCAAAAAGTCCCAAGGCAATGCTTCTCTTAACTAGCACTGTTCTCTCCAGTTTGGTAATCTGTCTTCTTTTCCTTTTGAATGACTGAACGAGTCAGTATTGTGAACTGAAATAGGCTTTTTTTTTTGCTTCAGGAGAACGTTCTTGGGAACGCACCTTTGTTGCAGTTTATAGTCAGTCCCTGAAGGAAGGGTATTGCAGCAAGTTCTCCTTGCAACTGTGCTGTTTCTGGCATGTGAAGCAGAGGCAGAAAAATGAGATGAGGATGTAGCACGTTCCAGGGAACAGCTTGGGAAAATTTTCTTGTACTCCTTGTGCCTGTGTGTTCTGGGTAAATAAGTCTGAAGAACTTCCGTGGTCTTGAATTTACTGAAGGTGTTTTGTTTGCTTGCTTATAGCATTTTTGGAAAGGGGCAAAAACTCTAGCATGCCAATGACCTGTTGTCGCAAAACATACTTTGAGTTGCTGCTGTGTGCCTATTATTGAACGTCTTGAGTACCAGCAAAGGAAACAGCATAAAACCTGTTACCCCAGTGCAGATTACATTGTATTACTCACTCAAGCAGTGACAAGCTGGATTAAGAACAACACAACTGAAGTTTCTTTTTCCCCTTTATCAGGTAGAAGCTTGAAATCCTAAGGAAAAATACCCAGTCGGCAGCAGGCTCTTGCAATGAGGCTCCATGTGTCTCCCTCGCAAGTCCTGGAGCTCTAAGCAGGATTCGGGAGCTCCTGGCAGCCTTTTGCGCTGGGTGAGGCAGCACTTGACCGGGGAAAACCCTAAAGAAGTGTGTGATTGTTTGAATGCAGTAATGCAGAGGTAAAAAGGCAGCCTGCCAGTCCTATTGGAGCGGTGTCTTTTGAGGAAGTAAGACGGTAGAAATACAAAGAAATCTTGGTAATATTTGACTAAGCATCTGAGAACCTTGTTTTGGAGTGAGAATTAGACTCACTTAAGATCCAGTAAAAAGTCCCAATGAGAATTTCCTTTTTTCTTTTTTTTTTTTTTTGTGCCTTCCAACTGCGCCGATGCAGTCAGAAGTTGGAGCAGTTTGTAATCTGTGGTATTCAGGTGAGGGAGGAGAAAATGTCCTTGGTCGTAAATACAGAACATCTTTGTGTAGGTGATACTGTTACAGGGAGAGAATTGAAATAGTCTGTTCTTTGCTCAAGGATATAGCAAAGGCTGCTGTTTTGCTCATAAAAGACCACGTGGTGTTTGGTCTTTATGTTACAGAACTATCTGGTTTGTGAAGTTTAGCTATCAGGTAGGTCAGTAGTGGTGGTATATCCTGAAAACATAACGAAGGACCTCCTTCCTGTACAAGAAACATGACCTGTTTGTCTCGCTGTTCAAAGTCCCGTGGTTCCCGTTTCTCTCGCTATCTATCGTCTCTTGCTCGGTCCCAAAGAAAAGATCAATGCCTGCCTCTCCTTATGATTGCAAAGCCCAGCTGTATATCCTGCTTGTTTTTCAAACAAGCACTTCTGTGTGTTCTTCCCGTGTTGCCTCTCAGGCTTCAAAGCAACCCTCCAGAAACGTCCACAAAGCTTTCTCCTTATTTCTTAATGCTTGCCTTCGCAACAGTGTCCACAGAGCCTTGAGGAGGGTTAATGCTTCTGAGGTGCTTCGGCTTTGAGTGCTGAACAAGCTGTGTTGTCTTTTTGTTTTCTTCTTCCTTCATTGCTATAGCTCCTTTTGTGTACTTTTTTTTTTTTTGGCAAAGATTATTTGTTATTCTGACCCAGACCTGGTGCTTCTGGGCTCTTTGATAGTACGGATCATGCGTAAGAACTCGTGTTTGTATTTGGCACGGCATTTACATGAGTAGTGTCATGTGCAGGCCAGGAGCAGCCTGTTATTAATATGTCTGCTTTATGTTCCACAGAAGCCCCTTGTGCTACTCCACTGATCTGTAGCTTTGGAAGGCCAGTGGACCTTGAGAAGGATGACTACCAGAAGGTCATATGCAACAACGAGCACTGCCCTTACAGCACCTGGATGCACCTTCAGTGCTTCTACGAGTGGGAGAGCAGCATTCTTGTCCAGTTCAATTGCATCGGCAGAGCGAGGAGCTGGAACGAAAAGCAGTGTCGCCAAAACATGTGGACAAAGAAGGGATACGACCTCGCTTTCCGCTTCTGCTCCTGCCGGTGTGGGCAGGGTCATTTGAAGAAAGACACTGACTGGTACCAGGTGAAACGGATGCAGGATGACAAGAAGAAAAAGTCCGTGTTGGAGAAGAGCACAGGAAGGTCCATGGCGGAGTCAGCAGAAGAGGCCAAAAAGGGCAGGCCAGCCAACAAGCCGCAGAAAGGCTTAAGTCACGACATCCAGCGAAGGCACTCGATGGACAGGCAGAACTCCCAAGAGAAGGGTGTCATTGGCGGGAGCTATGCGGTTCGCTCCCCGTGCGTCTCTCCCGGCCAGTCCCCACCGACCGGCTACTCGATTCTTGCCCCCACCCATTTCAGTGGCCCCCGTTCCTCGCGATACTTGGGAGAATTCCTGAAGAACGCCATTCACCTGGAGCCACACAAGAAGAACATGGCCGGTGGGGGCATGTTCAGGAACGCGCACTTCGATTACGGGGCAGCCGGTTTGCAAGCACATCGATCGGGACACTTCGATGCCCCCGTGCAGTTTCTGAGGAGGCTCGACCTGTCTGAGCTTCTCACTCACATCCCCAGGCATAAATTGAATACTTTCCATGTGCGAATGGAAGATGACGCCCAAGTGGGCCAAGGGGAGGACCTGCGGAAGTTTATTCTTGCTGCTCTTAGCGCCAGCCACAGGAACGTTGTAAACTGTGCGCTGTGCCACAGGGCACTGCCAGTGTTTGAACAGTTTCCGCTGGTGGATGGAACCCTGTTCCTTAGCCCATCAAGACACGATGAAATTGAATATGATGTTCCCTGTCACCTTCAAGGTACAGGTTGTCTGTCAGTCATGCTAGGTTTCATTCTGTGATGGGACTGCTTTCTCTTACTCATCTTTCCTCACCCTCCCCCCCCATTTTAGATTTTCATCGTGATTCTGCATTTTTGAGCAGTTTTGTAAAGGCTGGAGTCATGTCCAAATTATGATGTGGGTCAGGCTGAAATGCTTAGGAATGAATTACAAAAAGCAAAAGATGTGTAGAGAGATCCATGCCTTGCTTTTGGTTTTATAACCAGCAGATATTTCATCTAGTTTCTAAGTAGACTATAGCCACCCTGTTCTGCAGTGTGTACATACTGATTTATGTGTTGTGAGTTTTGCTCCAAGACATACATCAGCCTTTTAAACAACTTTTTATGTTAAGCATGCTGTACTGCAGCATCAATGAAAGTCATATTTGTATCGCCTGTTGTGCCTCTCATCTGCTTTCAGACTAGAGAATATCGGTTTCGTTTTATTGCACATGGTGGTTAGTGTTGTGTGTTTTTTTTTAACATGGCAAGGACTATAGTTTGGCATGTGTTAGTGCAGTCTTGGCAAGGACTGTTTCTGTGGCCTGGAGAAGTTAGACATAGTGAAAGTAAGCTTTTATTATGCTGGGATGAAGTGGCATTGAGGTAGTGGGGGCTTTAGATTTGGTTCCAAATTGCCGCTGGTTTGAACAGCATCCTGACCGTGTCCCAGCTCCCTGCTGAGCTGGGAGCAAGGCATGTATCATTTTTCTCCTCCTAGAGGAAAAATAGAAACAAAACAACAACGAAACATGGGCTGGGATGAGCCTCAGCTCTTCCTGAGAGATATGTCCCAAACTAAGTGATTAAGGTGGTACATGGCAAAACACGTCTGTTCTGCAGTCTGCTGGCAGCCAGTATGGCTAACATAAGTCAGAGACACTATTCCTAGTTTGTTTTTCAAAAACATAAAATTACATGTTGAAAAGTGTAATGGGAATGCATTAGCAGGAGGTATTTTAACATTTAAGTTTCTCTCCTTTCAATAAAATGTTGTTATCTCATGCATGGTTATAATATCTATCATGTAACATTCCTTTGCTCAACAAACTTTGTATTTTTTTCCTTTACTTAAATCATAGTGCACTAAGTCACTGAACTGTATTCATGCTAACATTATTGTTTCTGTCTTACCTAATGTATTTTCAAGGGGAAAAAGTGACAGACAAACGTACAAGCTGAAAAATCTCCAGGATAAGCAGAATATACCTATGTGAGATAACAGTGCTTATTTGCTTTTGTGAGGAGACATGCACAATGTGCTTGTGATCTTATCAGTGCTAATAGATGGTTTAGTAATAGTGAAACTTGCCACTTCTTATTGTTTGCCACTAAGAATGAAACTGCTGAATTATTTTTTTTTATATTTTAGTTAATTGCTCTTTACCCATTGGATGATACACCTGAAAAACTTGCTCAGACAACGTGCTGTGAATAATTAATTGTTAAAATTTTTACCTCCTTGTCCTGGGTAAAATGGTTTATTATCAGGAATACGCTTTGAAATGAAATTACACTTGAAAGGGTGCTGTTCCAGGGTGTTATTTTCTCTTTAGTAATGAAAATCACTTCTTTTATCAGGCATGTTTAAGATATCAGGAGTCTCATTCCCTATATAGCAAGGATTGTGAAAATCAAGTGGTGGGGAAATGTAACATCTTAATATGCAGAAGCAGAGCAGAACTTCAGTTCAGGAAAATTATTTGTCTTCCTACACAACACAAAGCTTTAGCACATGGAGTTATTTGAAAGGCTCCAATCTCTTGTTGTTCGCTTTAGGAACAGCGCTTACTGTATTTGCTCTTCAGTCTCATCACATCACTTTCTCTAGAGCTGAACAGCCCAATGTGGAGTTACTGGATTTATCAGCTCACGCTGGCAACTTTATTGTTTATATATATCTTAGGTAGAATCTGATTTTCCTTCTCATTTTTTCTAAAACAATTGGCTTAAAAAAGAAAACAAGTTAAAAAACAATCCGTTATCTTTAAAGTATCTAGTTACTAGTCAGCAATTTTTAATATTTTATTCCATATAACTAGAAAAAAGGTATACGATGTGCGTGCTCCTTAAATTATGAATTGTGATGTGTGCAGGCCTTTGATGCTAAAGGGCACAAATCATAATCCAACATAAGCACAGACTATATGCAGTCCTGTTTTGTAGTTGCATTAGTAGTTTTGTTTGTAACTGCATTACTACGTAACCTTTTCTTGTATGGCAGTGCAAAATATGGTATATTACAGAATTATACTCTGTGTCAGTCCACTTAAAGCCTACTCTAAACTACTAGTCACTACAAATCAGGCCTAATCTAGATGGCAGATCTTTGTAGTTTGTGTAAGGCATTTTGTTTTGCGGGAAATTTGCATATTGGATTTCAAATTGTTGAGTTTAGTGACCTTTTTGTGGAGAAAGTATTTTGTGTTAAAGTCTGAGCCACTTGATTTTTACAGAAGGCAGTGTAACTCAGTTTTCGAAATCACTGTTCGTACAGAACCTAAGTTCGTGGGAGAGCTTGATAGATTTGTAGTTCTGTATGGCACGTTAAAGTTGTATGTGTAACATATGTTTTTAAATATAGTTACTGTAAATGAATCAACAGGAAAAAGCGCAGGAAAGAAAGTTCTTCTGGCTGTTACTTTTTTCCACGAAGAGTATTAGGTCCTTAGTTACCTGTTTGCTGAAAGATTTTGGCAAGTTGTTAAATGAGTCTGTGCCTGGCTTGTTAAAAAGCTTCAACGCTTCTCCACTTCTGTTGGGTGGGGATGAAGCTAGGGTAGTTGTCTTTGTGGAAAAATGGCAGCTGACCACATAGCTTAACCTGGCATCTGCTCATGTAGCTTAAGCAACTCCTTTTACAAAATACTTTGCTAAGGTCTACCAGCAAATAAAGGAATGGGGTTTGGGGTGGGCAGGATGATGACTGGTTCCTGAGTTTTGCGTTCATGGAAAATAGCTTCAGTTAAGTCCTATGTATTTGTGACAGAGAAACATCTTTTACTTATCGTTCACCCTTTTCAAAAAGATTTTAATAAGGTGTGATTTGTAACACTAAAGGGCAAATAACACATTGCAGGAAATGTCTGTTTTAATCTTCTGTTACAGTCTCCTTAAGAAGTGTGTTTCCTGTCCACAGGAAGGCTTATGCATCTCTATGCTGTTTGTGTAGACTGCTTAGAAGGGGTTCACAAAATTATCTGCATTAAGTGCAAGTCCCGGTGGGATGGAAGCTGGCATCAGCTGGGAACTATGTATACCTACGATATTCTGGCAGCATCTCCCTGTTGTCAGGTCAGTATCCTAGATAAGTAAGATTCCTAACGTGAAATTCCAACTAATGATAAATAAAGCAAAGGTTTGTGTTTCTCTCCTCCCTTCCCTTCCTCCATCCTTCTTTTTCAGCCTATGCGTGCAGTACAAGAAAGCTGAGTCCATGTCCCTTTATCTTAACTTATGGAGCACAAAGGCCTATAGCTAGACAAAAGCTAATGTAATGGTCAGTGGTTAAGTTTTGTTTTTTTTTTTTTAATAAAGCCCCTTTAAATGCATTCACAATTAAAGCTGGTGCTTGGGATGATCATTAAGCATTACCTTTGGCATCAGGTAAAATTCTAGTAGTATTTTAATAATATTTGCACATTTTTAGCAGATGATATGTGCATTCAAGTTCCTTCTAGTTGCTTGAGTAGAGTTCTGTCATAAGATAATCATTGCAAAAAAGCTGAGGAAATCTAAAGGTCTAAGAGTCTTTGTCCTTGGAGATTACCCATCTCTCCTTAATCTTTGCTGCAATTGACTGTGCTGATGGTACTCTGCCACAGCCTGAAGAAGCTTAGCTTTTGTTAAGTGCTCACCTCATATCTTGGGTGAGAAAGAGCCTAGGTTTACTCCAAAGTAGATACATAACACGCCTGAGGCAGCAGGACCATTGGCATCCAAAAGGTTTTTTTTCTGTTTGATGCGTCAAAGCTCAGTAGAGTTGTGTTGCGGAGGTAGGGATGACCCATGGTAGGCAGCTGTGTAAATAGCACCGGGTGCTGTTTTTGTAGGTGCAGCGCAGGGGTCCCTTTTGGCATGTCTGAAGGCAGTGGCTGGCTCCTGACACACAGGATTTGTAACTGGGTTAGAGCAAGTGCCTTGCCAAGATGTTCACATTCCAAGAATGGTCACTTCATGGTTTTGTGGATGCTTTCCATAAAGATTTGCAGTCTCCTAATTTCTTAAGATTAAAAATAAGTAAAATTTCTAAGCTCCAGCAGTCTTAGTTCTGAGTGAGGCTTAAAAGGAAGACAGTCCCTGCCCTTGAAGATGTGGCGATACAAGAGCAGTCTCTAATAGAGCTTTACCAATATGTGAGACACAGTTTAATTTTAAATTTAACATTTTTACCAAGATGTGTTGATCACAAGACAAGTGGAGTTGCTGGTACTGGATAAAATTACATTGTTAACGACTGCAACAAAAAGCAGAGATGCCTCCCTTTTTGTGCCTCTTGAGACTGCAGCTTTTTTTAAATAGGGACTTTTAAAGATAAAACACAGATGCTAACTTACTAGCTCTGTAAAATTCAGGAAATTTAAATTTGAATTGCTTCTTTTGAATGTACAAGACAGGAATTAAGGTCTCGTTATAAAAGAGTCTTAATTGTATGATTAATGGACAGTATGACAGTACATGGTAAATAATAGATCTGAATGTAAAACCACTAGCTTCAGCGACTGATCGCTGGGTAATATGCGTCATTGTTTCACTCTTATTGTTACAGATGATTCTGCATATAGAGGAATGACATTTAAATATGGTATATAATTTAACTCTGAATTGCCTTGCTAATTTTTGTTTTGAATAATTTCATACCTTATTTCAAAATATTTCATTATGCTTCAAGAATGTGCATGTAGGATAATGAACTACATCCACTGTCAGGTTGATGGCAGCTGGCTGATGGGCTGGACACCAGCGAGGGGAAAACCCACACTTTAAGAAAATTGCCATAAATCTATGCCCCATTAGACTGCATTTCTTAGAATTTCTGCTTTTCAAGCAAAGCAGATATCTATGGACTTCATAATTTGTTTCTTTTTGAGTCTTGTCTCAACAGCAGTAGTACTTTAATAATTGCTTCCTCCCCTCCTCCCAAGAAAGTCCCTTAAGTCAAGGTTGCTATAGAAAATCATTTGGTGTTCTTTTCAATGAAGAGCTGAAGCTTTCGTTAGCACGTGAGGCTGTGAGGTTAAACTATGGTACAGATCAAGCCCTCGCTGCTCATTTGCTGTTTTTACTCTTAACCTCCTTTGTGGTCTTAAATCTCCTGCTTCTCCTGAGTGTTTCGTACTCCCTGCTGAGCTTTCACACTGCCTGTTGCTTTCTGCACAGAAAATGGGCTGGATATCTCAGCTAGATGTCTCCTGAAGACACTTGTTGCTGTTGTTACTGCTGACTATGAATAGCTCTGCCTCTCATCACCCTTCACCTTTAATTATTTCTTCTACCTATCCAGTTAATGTTGGTCCTGTCTCAGCTGGATTTTGTAGAATAGTTTGTGTTAAGTTTATATAACCTGATACGTATTATAAATGTTTAAATAAATATTTAAAGTGATACAATGCCATGCTGATAAAGTAGATCAAGTTATACGTTTGTTAAACCAAAAGATTAAAATGCTGATACATCTCAAGGAGAGATCATGTTCAAACATAGACCTAAACAAATACACAGTGGGAACTCTAAGGTAAGGATTGCATGGCACAAATGTGAAGTTTCACAAATGTGAAGTTTCTCTCCTCAATTCAGGGCTTCGTTTGTGGCTTATTGAGACAGCACTTCTTACGATGAGCTCATGAATTGGTTCAGAGGTGAACTAGCACAAAACAACCTATACATATATATGTAAGGTCTGAAATTCTGTACCTCCTGCCAGAGTGGGAAATAACTTGCTCTCCAGACTTTGCTGGGCTGTAGGTGTTACTTCACGTGAAAACCATTCTGCGTGCCTGTGAGTTACTGGTCTGGGTGAAAAACATCCTTACCGGCAGGCCCCATGGTTGTCATTTTCCTGACTGAAGCTGTGGCCTTGCCAGAGGCTGGGGCTGAGTGTCTCTTTAGCTAAGGCAAGGAATGGAGGTGAATCTGGTTATTTCAAAAGTGTTTTTGTTTTCTTTTTTTTCCACAGGCTCGACTGAACTGTAAGCACTGTGGGAAGCCAGTAATAGATGTACGGATTGGCATGCAGTATTTCTCCGAATACAGCAACGTCCAGCAGTGTCCTCACTGTGGAAATCTAGACTACCACTTTGTGAAGCCATTTTCTTCATTTAAAGTTTTGGAGGCTTATTGACGAAAGCTTTGCTTTAGTAATAGCTATTTTATGGGTATTTCAACTTTATTACATATCTTTTTATAGGATTCATTCTGTGATGAAATTCCTTTCTTTTCTAACTGAAAGAGCAGCTTCTTTGTCTGTATACATATGAATATGTATATATACATGTTGTTAAACCAGAATCCTCCTGACGAGATCTCTGAAGGTTGGAGGCATGCCAATTTAATGGCCTTTGAATATATCCCAAGTGTGGGGTAAAGTTCAGCTAAAATGATTTGGTTTTATTTTTTGTATTATTGTAATACAGTTTGTAAGAAGGACATGGGTCAGAGAACTATGTCCAGTTGGAAAGTGGGTAACTGTGTAGGCTTGTTGTCCCTCTAGCTTGGTGGAAATGGGAAATCCTTGGAAAGAAATAATCCTGTAGCTGTTGAATTCATTGAGTCTTTTGCATTGGTCCCAGTGGGCACAGGAGCATGCCCCAGACTGTCGTCTTAGTGGGCTTTCTTTCAGGTTTCCCAAGATGGGATAAACTAAGATAATGTGACAAGTGAATGTAAATCTATGCTAGAAAAAGTGACCTTGAGTTATTTTTTGGCATAGCGTCTTCCTGCCGTATACGTTTGTGTGTTTCTCTCTGACGGATTGTACGGCAATAGTACTGCTTCCACCAGTGTTGTAATGTTAGCGGTCAGGTTATTTGTTTATACCAAAACAAGCTGGAGATCTTAAAATGCTTTATTTAAAGGTATTTCTTCACAGATATTTTAGGACCTTGTGATAAATGGAAGGAACAGGCTGAACTGAACGGGGATGTTTGTATGTGTCTGCTGGGACTGAGGCTTTGCTGCCTACTGCAGACTGGTGTGACTGGCTTGGAAAGAGGACCACGAAGTGGGATCTGGGCCATCAGACCAGTAAGAGCTGAGAGGTACTTAGTATGACACATGGCATCAGTTTTTAAGTCAATTAATTACTGCACCTTTGTCTTTCAAAATCATGTAAGTCCAGGATCTAAAACCTTGGAGACTTTTTAAGAAAGCAAATTTAGTGTATTTACTTTCTACATGCCTCTGTGCTGTATATAGTAGTCAATGCATTAGGCAGTGAATTTGTGTCATAGGGTTTGGCCCTGTAGAATCTGCAATTTTTGTTTCTTGCTCCCAACTTTTCCCTTACATAAATAAAAGTTTTAAAATAGGTCGTTAATCTTTTACTTGGCTTCTAAAGCCAGCTGAGATTTTTGTAAGTTTTTTTGTTGTTTATGGAGTGATCGGTCACTCGAGGTATGGGTTTTGTTTCTCTTTATGAGGTGGGTTTATTTTTTGTTTCTTCTGAAGTTTTTTTGGTTTTCCCAAATTAGAATCTCAAAGAGTGTATCCGTTGAAATCATGATCTTAAAAATGTCCCTGATAATCTGCACACTCTGGGAAGGAAAACAGAAAAGTCAGAAGCCAAGAAAGTGTTGCATATACTGGACAGAGAATTACGCTTTCTGCTAAGTTAAGAAATTAATGTGCACGTGAAATTTGAACTGAATATCCATGTTTCTCTGTGCGTAAAAAATGCCAAGTTCACAGTTTTATTTCCTGGCTGTCTTCACTGCAGAATTAGCTCCTTTAAGCATTAGCCACTCTTCAAGTAATACTCAGGCTGCATAGAGGGCTTATGTTGGCACACATCACTTACTGCTAACTTGGGTGGTAATGTCCTTAGAAGCCAGCTAAGTCAGGTTAATGATTTTCACATCTGGGTAGGACTGGGCTATCTCATAACGGTTATGTTGGTGATCCACCACCGCTGGTCTGAACAGCGACATTAACAGGCTGTGATAGTCTACATCACTGGCTCTCCCCTTGCTCTGTCCTCTCTTCTGTCCGTGTGTTTGTGTCTGGAGCACATTCTTGGGGTTTTGTGCAGTTGTTCCTTGGGGGTCTATTTGTGACAGTTTGGGGAAAACTGTTTCCTTTTTAAGACAAATTGTGGGAAGAACTTTGGGACACTTCTAACACTGTCCTGGTGTGGCTATCACAAACCAAGTTATGCCTGCTCCAGTTACAGTGGCACCAGCACTGTAACCGTTGGCCATAGAAGCAGGATCTGGCCCAGGTGTACGTGGGCTGGAAGAAGTTAGCTAGCAGATAAAACTTGGTTAGCTGTGCAGTGTAGACTTCCCTTATGGAGAACAATCAAGTTATAATTCAAATTAATTACTTGGGGAGGATGAGCCTTTCACCTTCAATGGTATATTTCCACAACCTGTTGGAGTTAGGGTTGTTTGGAGTTAAGTTGTCTGGCAGTACCATGGGTACCAGATCACATACACAAATGTTGGACTCTTGTAGCAGAAAGACAAAGCTCCTGTAATGATAAAAATTAAAGAATACATATAGCATTTGATCTTGAGTGCTAGTCACTCATGCGTTGAGCCTAAGGTATTAATCCCCACATACACTGAAAGGGTAACAAAATAGTAGCATTCTGTACCTATTTTTTTTCACCCATTTGGTGAGGGGAGGTGTCACTGCAATGCACATGGTAGGGCAGAAACAGGATATGGAGTTCTTCTAAATACTTGTTCACTTACTTTCCTTAATATAGCTTAATTTATAATTCTTTATGTTCTTAGATGCCTCTCCAGGTATGTATGTATGACAATCGAGAATGAGTAGAAGTGGAGAAAAGGAATTTGGCCACTTCTTAAAAACACAAACATGTGAAAGGTTGTACAATATATTCAAGTCAAAATTAAGAATGCAGCAGACCGAGAAAGTGAGGAGGGGAAAGCATGTTTAAAGTCTTAATAGCAACAAGAAGTTGTTTACAAATCTATCCAAGGCAACAATTTAGTTCTCAATCACCTTTTCCTTTTAATTCTGATTTTAAGTGAGTCTTAACTACCACTTGAGGAAACGCCTATTTTCTTGCAAAGCACATCTCTCAACTGGAGGCTAACAGCACATGTAGTACCGTAAAATGATTCTCGATGGAAACCAGCTGAGCTAGAGAAAGATTCCTCTGAACTTTTCCTCTAAAGTAAATTGTCCCTAATTTATAGGGAATACTTTCTCTGCTTCTTGCTGATGCTGAAAACTGGTCTTGTGTTACTGCACAATGCAAGTAAAGATATATATATATTTTTTAATAAGATGCATCAGACTCCAGTCAAGCAGACAGGCCCACCCTTTGGCCATGAAAGTTTTGGCTAGGCATTGCATAAGTACAAAGTCAGAGTGAACTTTGGGACTTAATGGCTACTTAAGAGGTTGAACTAGACAACAGTTGGTTTGCTATCTGGCATGATGAGCACTGGTAGTAGTCATTGAGCTTTTAAATGTGTCAAAAGGGAAATGGTTTGTCAGTGTAGGGAGCTGCTTGCTTTGCTTGTTTGGCTAAAGTTTACTCTTCACTACCTTTCATTTTTCTGATGCTGTGTGTTCTTTTTAGTCTGGCCTGTGGTTGGATTAAACTGTGCCTGAAGTATGTTTTGTAAACGAGAATACAGTCCTCTGGATTTGGAGGTTCATTCTACTCTTCTTAAATGCACGATACTCCTTGTGATAGTAATAGGAGTTGCATGTGCAAATGCTTTTCTTTCCAGTAGTTAACAGTGTTTTCCATAGGAGAGGCTTGCATTTAGATAGACTTAATATTTTGGATGTGTAAATGAATTCATCCATCAGTAGGGCATTTAAAAGTAAATTTTGATAACCATAACTAACACAGAAGACATCTTTTACATGCTGATACATAAGTTGACATCTACCAGCGTGAGCAGGCTGAAATTCATGTTCTGTCTAATGCTGCAGAGACATTAAAATTACAGTGCTCTATAGCCCATTGACTATTTCATAGTCTATTTGCATTCATGTGTCCAGTAGTGAGCAGTGTATTCATAATGAAATTAGTTGGGAAAATAGGGAATATTCCTACGAGGGAGGCATCTAACACAATTTCTTTTTTTTTCTTTTCTTTTTTTCCCCCCTCATGTACTCTTCATTTTGCTGTACCAGGTAACTGAGAACAAACATGCTGTTGTAAGGCCACCGGTGAGAAAACACCTCAAAAATATACTTGTCCGTAAAGGTTTCTTGTTGAGACATTTTTGGATTGCACTTTTGCAGATGGAAGAATATGTACATAGAAAATGAATGTTGATGAAATCAAAATAATTGGTTATGATATCATTCGCGTGTGTTGTTAGAGAATATTTTGTTGTGACTTCTCTGTATTAAAAAATAATAAATACCAGACACCTAATACTGTCGGTTCTTCTTTCCCTGCTCTTCTGTCAACTAGTTTCTCACACCTGCTGTTTATTGAGAGACTTAATCTATTCACCTTAAATATTAAAGGTAAACAGTTCTTGGGTGTCATTTAAAATGAAGCTTTGATGTAGTCATTTTGAAGACTGCTGCACCAAATGGGAGTGTGACGAGGCCCTTTGCACAACAGAAGTCCTGTTCGGTGTGTTGACATTTGAAATGCCCTTCCTGCAGCCTAGTGTGGTTGTGTGGGAGTTGTCTCGGGAGTGCTTGTGTGCTGCCAGGACGGATGAACGGAGCTGAGTGCTGAATCCTTTGCCTTTCGTTGCATCTGTTAATGGGAACGTGCCCTCTGTTGCCAGAGAAATCTCAGAAGGGATTCTGTGGACGGCAGTGCGGCAGAGTGGTCCTAGGCAGAAGGGCTTCCCGTGTTACGACTGAACACTTCATCTCCAAAACCTGTTGCAGGGGAGGAAGCCTCACATCCCTGCTTCCTGTGTAAGGTTCTCGGCGGTCTGACTAATCATCTAATCTAGCAAACCTTTCTCCATATGCTTACAGCAAGATTTTTCAACCTTTGCATATTACCGCAGAATTCAGGAAGGATGTAAGTGATGGAAGCAATCCAAACTTACAAAAGGTAAAGCAAATACTGCTACGGGTGAAGGAGGGCCACAGCTCAAAAGAGATGAGGTGTGATTAGGAGGTTGGAAGCGCTCTGAAGAGCTGGCTGTAGCTGTTCAGATTTAATTTTGGAAGCAAATACTGTGACTGACTTGAATAACATTCAAGTTGAATAACTGCGTGTTGTGTTAATTGTAGAAAGCACTTTGGATACCTGCCTCTTAACATATGAAGATCTATTTATGAGATGGAAATGTAAATAAGCCACAGTCAGGTAATTGCAAGTAAATGCAGTGATTCCATATTGGTATTTTGCTAAAGGGATCTTAGGTAATGGTTTAAGCCTTAAGCCTGAGTGGGAAAACAAAATGGGAAGTAATGTGAAGGGGAGACTGTTCTTCCCCTGGTTTAATTACTGCAGTCTCTGCCACTTTTTGGGAGGCATATGGTATTGAGCTTTAAATTGCAGAACTTCGGGTTTGATCTGGAATGGTAATTACTGTGTTGCTAAAAGAAACTGAATAGCATTGGGAGAATGTGGAGGAAAGAAAAAGTCAAAAAAAAAAAAAAAACAACCCTTGTCAAGCTGTTACATGATATAGTATGTAGTTAAATAGGGGTGGCACTGGCAAATTGGGTTAAAAGCAAGCCTGGGCTCATGTTCTGGCTGGAGGCATCCCTAATTGTATCAGGGGAGGGGAACAAACTATTCAGGCTGCATATGTGTGTGGGAGTGTGTACCTAAAAATAAATGTCCAGGTTTCACACAGCTATATTTGCATTTGATTTCTATCCTGACAGTATTCTGTGAAACAACTTCTGTTCATTCTGATGCTAGTAAAACCTGGCCATATAAAACAAAACCCGGTCTCCTGTTAAGGCTGCAGCTGCTGTGTTTTGTCATTGACTTGATATATTAGTATTTTTTGGCGTTAAATGCATTTATTAGTCACTGTGTTTGCTGCATATTTTCTTTTCATTCAGTGATGTCCAAGTAACATCAATGGGATACGCAGAGAAATTATGGCTGCTGGTATAGCTCATTAACCCAGAGACAGCGTGATGCTGTGCTCATGTGAGCAAAGCTTCCGGGTGTAAACCAGCTGTGGTGGCATTCATGAACGGCTCTTAAGCAATGTTTCAAGAAAAAATTTGTTACTGCCTCCTGTGAACAGAAAGGTTTCGTTTTTCTAATGGACCTGCCTGGAGTGCTATACATTCAAGAGTTTACATCTGGGTCCGTTATATAACGTAACCCTGAAGCTACTTCCTTTTGTTAAACATGCATTGCACTTGTTTTCTTGTGAGAAAAACACGTGTGCAGATCACATCCATCTTACTGCTTTCTGTGTCCCATTTTCCTGGCTACATACTCATTTAACAAGCATTTGAAGGAGGGGAAAAAAAAAAAAAGCTCCAGCAAGATCTTTTCAAAATAAAAATCTCCCTGGTTATCCAGATAGTTACAGAATAACAAATCAATGCTGCCCTTTGTGTAATGACTCTTAACTAATACAAGAGTCATGACTGTGGAATGGAGTCTTTGGAGATGGGAGGTAATCCGGCCGTAAAATCAAGGAGACTTAAATAATAATAATATAGAATTGCCAAGTGCTTCCATCTTTTTTTTTTTTCCTTTTTTTCTTTTTCTGTGCCTAAGGTTTTAAATGAGTTTGGCTCCGAACTAAGTAATACCTTGTTTGGAATGTGAATAATAGTAGGCTCGGTTTAATTGCCTGAGACTTGTTGTAAGAAACATCCCTGCTAGCCGATTACTTGTATTATGTTCACAAGCGTCTGAATCCCCGCATGACAATCTGATCCTTTGGTATTCGTATGTTTTGGAAGCATAATTCTATTAATAATTCTGTCAGCACAAGACATGAATACTAGCTGAGGATATTCGGTGGCTCTGAGCTGAGCTCTTCCTTTCCTGTGTCTCCTGCAAAACCTGCAGGCAGACAGCACCTCTGAGACCTGAGCCAGTAGGAAGATCAAGAAGCTGAATCAGAATCAAGGATCAACATTTTAATAACAAGGGATTTTTTTTTCCTTAAAGCTCTGTTTAAATGATTGCTATGGTTACAGGCCCTGTAACCAGGATACTCTAGTTACACAAATAGTAATTGAGTTTAGCCTGCTTTTAATCTCAGTTTTCTGCCAAAGAATATATTGAACCGTGTGGGAGTCTTTCCTCACCATCGGGCAGTCTTTCCATTCAGCGCAGCCCCGTGCTAGGCTGGCTGGCGGCAGGACAGGAGCAGGCCGAAGACCTTGGCGCGTGGTAGTGAAGGACATCAGAAGCTAATGGGCAGTAGCAACATATTGCCTGAGCTGTAACTCACTGCTTAAGTCAGCGCGGCAGCCAGGTTTGTTGAGAGCGCAAGTCAAGCGCTGTTCCTAATGTTTTAGTAAGCAGTCCTCACTTAAAATTTGGTAGTGTTTGTTGAATTTAACTTGCTGTTGGTAGCTCTGGGTGCATCTGGGATCTGGAAGGGTCCCTGTTCCCCTTCTGCACCTCTTCCCTTGCACCTGGCCTGGCTCATGGCCAGCGGTGGTAGGGCCAAGGTGATGGTTACGGCTGGGAAAAAGGGCCTGGCTCTTTCCAGACCCACTGTGCTGGCTCGGCACCTCCAAGGCGCTGAAGCAGGCCCTGGAGAGAGCCAGCATGGGTGTGAATTATTTTGCCTCTGTGTTCTCCCTCCTTCATCTGTAAAGTGCTTGTGACATGTTTCCGAGGACTCTTTATCTTAAAGTTTATGTAGAAAATGAAGGGAAAAAAAGAGCATTTAACTGCCCTGTGGCAACATGTTGACATCATAGTACCTGTTGTCCAGGGGAACGAAAAGCATTGTGAGCTTGCTCAAGTTCCCCGCATCACAAAGCTTTCTCATGAGGTTTCTTCCTTAGTCATGTGCTGGAAGAGGATCGGTGGGGACACGCTCCTGCGTCTGTGATTTCACTGCTTCAGCTGAGGTGCCTGGAGGCTGAGCAGCTACACAGCAGGTGCGACAGGAGCCCCCAGCCACCTTTCTACCTGGGGAGATTTTTATAGATGTAGTTTTGCCCATTTGTTCCTGAAACAAATGAAAAAGGTGTAGCTTGCAGCAGAGCCAGGAAGCCAAGCCAGGATTTTGGCAAGGTAGCTGCCCTCTGTCTTCTAAGTCTGTGGAGGTGATGGTGTGCCTCTTTAGGCCAGAAGAGAGTTTCTACTAGTGCTTCCGTTTAACTGCTGGACATCCAAAATTCAGAGTACTGGCATTGCTGAGAGTAAGCACTGTATAAATTGGGAGATTTCTTACTAACATAGAATTCTTAATAAGAATCATAATGTTCTTACTAATGAGGAATTACACTTGTAAATCCCTTTCATGGAAAGAAAAGTCTCAGAAGTCTGATTCACAAAGCAAGGTGAGGACATTTGGCTGAGGGCATGCAGATCAAAAGAGGTGATGGGAGAAATGACATTTCAGTTCCCCTTCTGGGCAATGTACAACAGAGCATGGTGAGAGGGGATGCAGCAGCCGGGGAGAAAAAGATGGAATTAGCGTTTTGGTGAAGACCGGGAGATGTTCAAACAAGGCATTGGTTGCCTAGATTAATTTACTTGCAATGAAAAATTTAGCTTTGGAGAAACCCTTTTCAAATCCAAGAGGCTTGCTTTGATCTCTCTTTCCTGTCATTACCATCATCAGAGCTGGCATGGGTTAACACTGCAGTATTTGGCACAGGCCAATGAAGAGTGCCTTGAGAAGGGGGGAGAGCCTTCGGGTTTCACTCTGATTTTGCACAGGAAGGTGGCTGCTTTCTGTCTCTCTCCTCCTCTGGGATGGCAGTGGTGTCAAAGCCTTGCTGGAAGTTTGTTATTTGTGTGGATTTTGGCACATTTGTGGATTCTGACCTTCTCTGATGAAAATGTACTGGCAAGAGAGGAGTGCGGCATAGCCCAGCCCTGCTCTGCTCCTGGGCTGAAAGCTCTGCCATTCACCACACAGGGGCCAAGTCTGTGCAAACACACACCTTTCCTTAAAGCAGCTGGACTCTCCTCTTTTCCTCCTGCACTCAGATGCTTGCTCGTGGAAACATAGCTCTGGGAGCCAAGCCAGAGAGAGCGGGCCAAACTCTGAAGTGGATGCGTATAATCTCCAGAAAAAAAAAAAAATTATAACTGCAAACTCTCATTTTCTTCTGATTGCTTTGAAAAAGGTCAGGGCACAATAAACAAGCATGCAAGAACTTGCACTGGTTTAGCTGCATCAGTTTGAAAATGGATGGGCATGAACAAGACTAAGAAACTCCTGTGTTGCACTTCTGAAAAGCTGTGGTGTGGTCAAAAGAAGCCTGACTTTCTTCCCTAGCACCATAACTCCCTCTGACTGCCATAGATGAACACTGCACTGGCACAGTGGAAGGTACTTTGACCATGTTTTGACTCCTGGGGTCAGTAGTGCAAGGGCACAACACATGTGAACTTACTCATAGTGTCTTAACCTTGCCCCTGGCTTTTGGGACCAAGTAGCAAACACCTCACAACTCTTACTAGCTAAGTATTAGTTAATTGTCATTTGCTAATCATCATCTGTGACTGAGACTTTAAACTAAGTTATTTCAGCAAAAGTTTAAAACAAAAATATGTATCCAGTGGTCTTCAAAATGGTCACCATATGCTTACTGTTTAGACTCTGCTTGTTAGAGTAGCCCTGAGAGATGCACAGCCTGGCACACCTCCTAGAATGGCTTCTCTGTGATAGGCAGGTATAACAAGACTGGCTTTTGTCTTTACAGGACTGACTTAAGCTTCTTAACCTCTGAGGTTTATAAAAGGCTTTTACTTGCTTTATCTAGTTGAATGTAACATGTATGGGTAGGCTTTACTGGAGTTCTCAGTGATGCTACAGTTTTCTTTGTGTTAATATTTGTGACATTTTGCATGGCAAGTAAGAACAGAACACGTGGGAAGTTCGTACACCTGTGTAAATATTGTTAACAATTACTACTCTGCTGAGGATTTGGAATGTTTTGTCAAAGCCTCAGAAGAACTTTATCAAGTGTAGGAACCTGAGCTGGTGGGAGGTAGAACGCAAGTAACTGGTGCTGTGCCACATGTCCTTTTGGAGCTGCAGCTGCAGGGGCTGAGAAGTTTGCATTCCCAGTGGATCTGGACAAACACACACACCTCCCAAAGGTTGCTCCCTAATCTGCCAGCACAGCTGCCCCGTAAGTCATCCCACCAAGCAAAGCCAGGTGAAAATGATCTGATTTGCTTGAGTGTTTTCATACGAAATCTAAAGCCACCTGACACAATTTTACCAAGCTGGGTTAGGAGATGATCACGTGAGCTGTTACAACAGCAAAATCAGGAGTTAGGAAGGGGAGGTGACCTCTAGAGGTCCCTATCAACATGAAGTATTCTATTATTGTAGTTGTTTATGGCTCTTTACATTGGATGAAAGCAATTAATCTTACTGAGAAGTAAAAGTTGATAAGCAAACTTGCATTCAAAATAACTGGCAACCTGGTGTGGTGTCCCAGTTTTACATCAGGAAGCTGAGGCAGAAAGATCATTCATTTGCCTGAGACATGGGACCCTGAGAGCAGGGGTTTGTATATAATGCAAAGATTGCAGGGGTTCCAGGTGTGCAGCCTGGAATGTCTCTCTCCGTGCTATCTGCCAGCACTGATGGGGCTGTGTAGGGTGCCGTGAGGATCCCAGGTCATCCCTGAGGGGAGAAGGACACCAAGTGGAGCAGCAGTGCTCCAGCTGCAGCTCCCACTACTGCTGCTGCCCAGGAAGTTGCAGTGTGCCCCTGCAGCTGTGGTATTACAAGGCTGGAGCCATTAAAATGTCTTTTACAGCTCTGCAGGTCTATAGCTGTGACAGAACACGCTACATGAATTACATATGGTATGTTACATTAGTATATAATTAAGATGCTAGTGTAGTATATTGTTAATTCACTGGTAACTGCAAATGAAGCTATATTCCATCAAGAATCTAAACTAGCGTGTGATTAATATAGACATAAAGATACGTAATGGCAGACAAAATAGACCAAAGATGTGGAGGGCCTGGTTGGGTTAATGGGAGCCACTGTTCTGCTCACACAAAGTAAATGGTGTCTTTTTTAGAAGGGGAAGTTCAATCTTCCTTCTGGTGAAGCCAACTGTTTGTAAGTTGAGGTTATTTTGATCTGTATTTTAAAGCAATGTGGGTGTATTGAATGATACTGAAAATGATAAGTGAAGAGGAATGGGTTGACCTAGGCACTTGGAGAGAAGAGCCGCTGACTAAGACATCTTTGTGGTGGCAGGTACCTCTCTTCCTGACCCTACGTCATGCGGCTATTTCTGTCAGCAAGACTTGCTGTACAGGCTTTCTAGCTGTATGGAATAGCACCAGTCACGTGTGGTTTGGTGCAAGAGTCTGGCAGTTTAGCAATGGTCTAGCAGCTCAAATTTAAAACCAACATGGTCTCCAGTTGAGGTAATTCAGATGTGACCCTGATTTCAGGAGATAACTACTGCATTACTAACACAAAAAAAGGCTGCTTCTAAGACAAATATCATTGACCACACCATTTAATTTATTTTTTTCCCTTTCCTGGGGACAAATGCCTCATCTTCTTTCCATTCCATTCAGCCTCTGATGTAATGAAAAAACAGGTCTTTGGTGTTCTGTGGTCTATAGACATTGATTTAATAACATTTAGTGGTATGATAAGCAAAGAAAGAAAAAAACTCAGCCCAGGGTGTCTGCATCAAAGCAGGATAGCTTTTATTTCCTGTACCATCAAAAGATGCAATGCACAGCTCCAAACTGTGTAGTTGCTCACTATCATAGCGAAATGTATATTGTATCTTCCCTGTCTTTTGTATAGCATAAGATTCATTTTTAAAATACAAATTTCCCTCTTCAAATTCAGTTTTCAGTCCACAAGTAGTGGAGGTTTCTGCAAAATAATCAGTGGAAATGCTAGTATTAACTCCGAGAACAACATTATGCTCCAGAGTTAACATCCAAATAATGCACAGCTGCATACATTTGCCTCCACTGCTTTGGGCGAAGGACTGATGAAGTTCAATTAGCAGTTGCTGTGACCAGAATTTAGGTCATAGCTTCACGAGATATTTTCATTTAAAAGAAAAAGAAAAAACACCCTGCTATGATCTGAGTTAAAAAATAGCTCTTCTTGATATGTGGGGGGAATTTTTAACCCAGATTTTTTGGGTGACCTAGTTGAAGTGCAGCCACACATCAGCGCACTGGGGAGGGCAGGGGGTGTAGTGTACAGGCAGGAGCAATGCCTTGAGTGGGGCAGGAAGCTGTAAGTCACGTTACTGCTAATGCCAGCGTTTCATTTTTAGTTCTGGGTAAAGGGGTGGAAACACCAGGGAGGAGGTGGTAGCTGCATAACAAGATGGCTAGCACAACTTGACTCTTCCCTTGGGACTTGCTCAAGGTTTTTCCTTTGTAAACCTTTGTACAAGGTTTTTTCCTTGTACAACTTAAGCCAGTTTTGGGAGCTACACTAAGAATTCATTCTTAATTATTTATTTATTTTTACAAAGTAGCACTGCAACCTAGTGAGTGGAGCAGGACTTCCCCCTTCATTCTCCGTTATCACCAGTGACAGGACCCGCGGGAACAGTGTTAAGCTGAGGCAGGGGAAGTTTAGGCTGGACATCAGGAAGAGGTTCTTCACTGAAAGGGTGGTTGCACACTGGAACAGGCTCCCCAGTGAAGTAGTCACTGCACCCAGCCTTTCTGAATTTAAGAAGAGATTGGACTGTGCACTTAGTCACGTGGTCTAAACTTTTGGGCAGACCTGTGCGGTGCCAGGAGTTGGACTTGATGATCCTTATGGGGCCCTTCCAACTCGGGATATTCTATGATTCTATGATTCTTCATGGTGTCAGTGAGCTGTTGCATCCGTAAGCTCAAACCATCTCGTCAGACTTGACCTAGATCTGGTGTGAAATGAAATCTAAAACTAATCATATTTTGGTCTATTTTTAACAAGGTATATCCAGCAAGCTTCAGTAAGCAGAATGGGTTTAGACTAGTCATTGGGTAGGAGAAGCGTGAGAAAGAATGAAGAGCTGCAGGAAGTGGTTATAGTGGTTCACGAAATTGTGTTCTGTCCTTGATCGTCTTTGAGGAAAGGATGTTAGCTGGAACACAGAAGCACTCGATGTTTGGATGAGCTGCAAGGCTGAGGCCATGGCCACCTGTGGTCAATAAAGATTGCGTCTTGGCACTTTTCCTAAAATAGGTTCGTTAAGTGTGACTTGTTGGCCAAATTCTAATTGAGTGAATCCATTCTGACTCTCTCAGGGCCCCTGAAATATCAGCTGGGTAAAATGTTCACTCACAGGAACAGAGAACTTGCTAATGGCTCAGTAATTCAGTAATTGGAGTATATTCTCATTTGATGTTAATGCGTGTAGCTCAACTGGCTCCAAAGGAGCTGCTCTGTCTTACACCTGCAAAGAGTTGGACCTTTGTTTTCTGCTGATAGCAGTACCAGAATTATCAGAGCAAAATACAGAAAAAAAAGGCAATTAGAGAATAAACTGATCATTGAAAATGTTTCTTTCTAATACCAGGCAGGTACTGGTAGGGTTCTGCTCTGAAGGTTTATATCTAATAAGAGCCTCTGCCCAACTCTCTCTATTTCTGCTGTGCACTGCTGCTGAATTACAGCCCAGAGCAGGTGGCTCTCCAGCCCGGACTGAAGTCATTCCTCAATACTTACAGCTTGAAAAGCATTTTAGGATCCTCTGAGATGAAAGGCACTCCATGGCATATTTTGGGAATCAGTGTATAAAATGATTCATGCAGATAAGAGGGCTTCCTGAACACCTTTTTTTTTTTTTTTTTAAATTATAAAAAGGAATATTTTACTATTTCAGAACTTATTTTCTTGTACTTACACTTGTGTTTTATTTTTCAGCAAATGTGAGATATTTTCCTCATCTTTTCCTTTTCTCATGACTCGTGGCTGCAAGGTGTGACATTTTAGTCCAACTCCAGAATCTTTTTTTTTGTGCTGAGCATATCATGTTTTGCTAAGGCTGTCCTTCTTTCAGGCTGCATTGCAAGTGTTTCATCTGCATCTCAAAGCTAAATCCTAATAACTTTGTCAGAGACAGACTTGCAGTTAAGCCTCTTCCTGATTTTTTTTTTTTTAAAAAAAAGCGTAAAAATATTTTCAATGGGATAAACTGAGAAAGTAAGCTACTTCGCTGGTGTAGAAAATTGTTCATGAATGGCACGCTTCCTGGCGTCTTTCTGGCCTTTCTCCCGGGGCTGGCTGGTGACATTTCTGGGCCTTCCTAGGGGTTTGACATAGTTGTCTTCTCCATCTTTGGAAGTGATGCACTAAGTCTTTTCTCAGTAGACAAGACAGCGTTGCACAGTGGTGAACTGTGTTAGTGCAAGCTGTTGAGGGTAAGGGGAGTGTCAAACACCTTTTCTCCATCTACCCTCTCTGCTCCCTTGTCCAGCCTCCTCCAATCCCTCTGTTTGCCCCCTTGCTAAGCAAAGGTAATGGTTGAAGGCTATTGTGAATGGCAACGCAGGGTTAGTCCGTGGGCCCAGGAGAGAAACGAGTCCTGTTGTAATTCTCTAATAGAGCAAAAAGTCTAAATGCCATACTGATGAGTGCAACGCTGCTCGTTGTGGAGTGAGAGAGGTGGCATGAACATCATCTGTGGTTGGCTGCAGTCTGATGGACTGTGAATTTAAAGATGTTGTTAACTGTGAAGCTTATGAAAACATTGCCCCATATTATATTATATGTCCCTGTTCTGCGCCGCCAATACTGTTGCTGAAGTTCAGTCATCTGGTGTATATATTTCCATGCCTGTGTCTACTTCTGTTCAGTTTCTGTGGGAAAAGTTAAGCTGAAACAGATCAGTTGTTTCGGAGACGACAGTTAAAAACTATTTTTCCTGGGTTGTAATGTTTCTTACCAATCTCTGGCCAACAAGATTTATCATTGCTGCGGTCTGCCACAGTGATCAGAAATTAGGTGAGAGGGTTGTGTTAACATCATGGATGTGATTTTAGCTGTCGTCATGAAAATCCCCTCACATTTGGATAAATTATGGGTTGTTGAAAAATGTTGTTTTACATGTTCAGCAGGGGAGCTGTTAAATTTTTGAGGTGACAAAGGTCAGGCATGCAGAATAGGGAAATATTATGCTTCTTTGTTTGCAGCTTTTGCAAATCAAAGGCCATGGCTGGTTTGGAAGCACCACAGCAATGGGTGGTTTTAGCAAGGATACAGGATACGGGAGGATAGAGCTACCATAACCCTTTCCTCCCCAGAAATCTGTGCTCAATGGTATGGGAAAAAAGTATATGAAAAAAAAAGCAAGACTGAAAAAGGCAACCACAGCCCATACCAGGATTGATGAGGCTGGCAACGTCAGTAGAAGAATGATGATAGGAATGAACAGTGGGGAAGTCATATGTGCCACTGCTACTTACTGCCTTCGAGTGACCGCATAAGGGTGCTGGGGTTTCTGGGCCTCGAGTCCAGAGGTAACTGAGGGATGTGCAGCAGAGCTGCTGTACAGACTGCAATCCCAAAGGCTTTTCATGATGACACTGCTACCATGCAGAGGCAGCTTTTATATAAGGCACCAGTACAGGAAGAGAGCAAGAGGAGGCCGGCAGTCAGTGTTGAAGAAGAATTTGAGAAAATGGATTCATGCATGGGAATCTTTGATGGTGGTGTTGGCTTAAACTTCAGTCTGATGCAACAGATAATGAACAGGTACATGGCCAAATTTTCTAGATTTTCTTTCTCTACTGAGGATGCTCCCTCCCACGGACCATAAGATGACAGACAAACCACCCCCGTGGTGTGACTGTAAATGCTCCATCCAGCCTGGATCAGCCAAAATCTCCCCTGCAACTCTTTCTGCCATCTATTGAGAACACCGGAGGCCAAGTCCTGAACTGAAAGCAGGGAGATTCCATCTCCTGTGCTTTCAGTGTTGTGTGTAAGTATTGAGAAGGAGGAGGAAACTGCTGGGATAAAGTGCAAACAGGTAGACAGCATGGAAGATCAGAAGGAACAGGTATGTGGGTAGAAGCTCATGGAGTAATAAGAATTGCAAGTATGTGAGTGTGATTTTACATGCAAATATTAAAAAAGGCCCAAATGAAGAAGGAGGGATAGAGTGGGAGTGATTTTCCCAGAAGGTTGTGTAATTATTCATGAGGGATGAGGCTGTAAGAATCAATCATGACTATGTAGGAAGGTTTTATCTGTAGGATCCTCACCTCCCTGCTTGCTGAAGTTGGAAGGTATGAGGTAACTATTATATAATTAAAGACGTGGCTGTAATGATTAATGTAAAAAGGAACCGAGTTAAAGTTATGAGGGCATGTTGATCATTATTATTATGTAATTGAATATTTGACTGTATAAGAAAACCCCAACAATTAAAGGTATTCCAAGGGCCTACTTAAAGAAAAAGAAGCTGGTTACATGCCAGCAAATACCAAAATGGCAACAGAATAAACATAACCAAGAAAGGAAAAAAAAAAAAGTTATTAAAATTACATTAATTTTAAAAGCCACCCTAAAGCCAAACAAAACTCATAACTGAAACTAGATTTCTACAGACTCAAGTCAATGGAAACTAAAGAAAGTAAATCAAGTGAGTATAGCTTTCTGTCTTAGGATGAAGACTTGTTACAAGTTAATGTTTTCACAGGCACATAAGTGGCTTGCATTTCAGAGAGGATGATTTGCTTAGGGCCTTGAAGCTGAATGTCTGGTGAGATTCCTCTTGCCTTATTTAGACACCTAATAATCATCATTTTTAATTTAAGCTAGTTGTCTTAGGCTAGCCCTAGAATCATTGAAGAGAAATGGCACCTTCAGAGAGAAAGTCACTTTCCTCTGTCTTGGATGCCAGTCTTACCGCAAGATGACTTGTCCTTAAAAGATGCCTATTCATCTCCATTACTTATTAAAGGAGCTTAAGATAACTAAGACTTGAATAATCCATTTTCAATCCACCATGATTAAAGACATGAAATAAATCCTGCCGGTCTTGGTATCGAACATAAGGCATCTACGTTTTTAAACTGTAGCCCAAATAGCTACTTTGTAAGGCCATATGAAAACAACCTACAGTTGCAAATCGTGGTCTTTGGTATCCTTCGTGGTATCCTTGAAAGGTTAGCTCTTGAAAAGGCTGGACAAGCAGTGCAGACATGTTGGCAGGAAGCAAAGATTCAAACCTTGGTTTTGGAGGGTGATGTGCAGGAAGGACTCTGTGAACTGTCTCCCATGCTTTGCCAAAAGTGGCATCTTTTCTCTTGGTTCAACTCTATTTCAACTTTGGGATTCTCTTCAGGGGCTCCTTGGGATTTGTCTCTAAACATGTGTTTGTTTGATTGCAACATTTCTCTTTCCGGCATAT
The DNA here is from genome assembly GCF_964211835.1 of Anser anser. Taxonomy (NCBI): domain Eukaryota; kingdom Metazoa; phylum Chordata; class Aves; order Anseriformes; family Anatidae; genus Anser; species Anser anser. Next base: position 63,767,283 of record NC_139722.1, read on the forward strand.
GGACATCCCATGTAATTGCCCTTTTCAGGTTCTTAAGCTGTTCAGATTGGGATCCAAAACACCTAGACTGTATTCAGAAGAAGGGGATGAGAAACAAGAAATGCTCCAGCAGGATTTTTTAACCTTTTTCTCCAAAGCCTTCTTACTCTCCTTGCTTGAGACTGTACAGCTGTCTTGGTAGGTGCACTCTCTTACCTGCTTCCTTCCTCGTCCTTGTTCTCGATGCCAGAATCAGCATTTCTGGCTTGGCAGTTCTGACAAGGTGGCAAAACTATTTGCTAATGGTGTGCTGGCAGGCAGATAGGAAGGGCTGGTTAGACGAGAGAGGGGATGGGAATACAGCTGGTCTCCCGAAGGTAAGAGGGATTCCTGCTTTCCTGGTACCTATTCTCTTATTTACTTGGACAGGACGACAGGCACTTGCATCAGTGCATCACTACATGCGGCAGGGCCAGAAGGAAGTTTCACTGAACGTGTGGCTGTGAGGAAGTTTCACTGTTCATATGGCTGTGACCGGGAGGGATCACACTCTACTGAAGCATGACCACAAGGGGATCTTCTGGAGTACCTTCTGGTACCTTCTTGTGTAGCTTCGCTCTGTTTTCTGCCCCTGGCCTAAGTTCCAGGATCTGCATCCAACTTCTGAACTTACAAACTTGTTTGCTGGCTGGAAGAAGGCACGCGTCCCTCTGTTGCAACTGTGATCTCAAATGGTAAAACAAACTGGAAAACTAGTTTCTGTTGGATGCAGGAGAGGGGTTGTTATCCCTACCTTGGGAATTGCCATTAGTTTGGAAGTTGCTGTTGTTTTCAGACATTTTATGAAGAATATAGAAAATACATTTTTCCTTCCCCCATTGTTCTCTTGGTAACAAAACCTCTTTTTGAGCAACAAGCAGAAAAAACAAATCCAGGGTAAGGCTAAGGGGTTGTGGTTGTTCCGTCCACATAGTGCTGAGCAGTAGTTTACTCTTACAAAAATTCCCCTTTTGTTTTACACCTCACCTTGGATCTGGCTGACCACATTGATGGTTTCACTATTTTACTTTATAATCACAGATTCCTTTCCCCTCATTTATTGAGATCTCTACATTTCCAAGTAGGGCATCTTTTATGCAACATCAAACCGAACAGATACAATTAATTCTGAGACTTTAAATATATGTATGAGAATTGCAATGACTTTTCAAACATGAAACTTCAACAATTTAAAATTATTTTGTTGAATGAGATGACTCATTATGCCTGGGAAAAAAAGATACTGTAATTTTGTTGTATTTTCCTGTCATTAAGAAAATATTATGCTTCAAGCAGATGAAGGACAGCAAAATATGCAGACTCAATGTTACTGGATAGTGGTAGCAAAGAGAAGCACTTTACGTTTGCTCACAAGTATGTATGAGTGTGTTTCTACTTTTTGTTTCTTTAAACAGAAAGAAAGATATCAATCTTGGGGAACAAAGTAGAGCTGTGGTTTCTAAAAGACAGGCCTGAACACATCAGTGTCTTCAATCTACCGCTTCCATGTCTGTATCCCTTGTTTGCTCTGCAAGCTGACCTTCAGCAGACTTCTCTGCTAGGTCTTCCATATGTTCTGCAGCTTTTGGTGGACTTGTTGTGGATGCTGGCATATTTCCAAGGGGAGCAGGCATGTTTAGAGTGGGTGTTGGCATGCTCTCAGGGGTTGCTGGCATGCTTTCAATGGGTTTTGCCTCATTCCCAGTGGGAACTGGCATGGTTTCGGGAGGTATTGGCACACTTTCTGTGGGTGCTGGCACCCTTTCTGGGAGTGTGGGCATGTTTTTGGTGGGCTTTGGCACATTCTTGGTGGGCGTTGTATTTTCAGTGGGTGCTGGCACATGTTCAGGAGGTGTTGATGTGCTCGTGCTGGGCTGCTCACAGACATTCCCAGCCTCTGACCATGGGGTGAGATGAGAGGGGAGCTCTGGCTCCGAGACGGCATTACATGTTTGAGCATCACGGGGCTCTGGGTTGCTGCTGTTGCTTGGGAGGGACTCATCCACCTTGTGGGACACCCTGAAAGCCTCAGCCAGCTCCTTTAGCATGCTATCATCAGTGGCACGCAACTCAATGCTTGCCTGCTCAGAGGAGGAAGGGTTTGTATCAGCATCGTCTTCTTCTTCTTCTAAGATGTCATTTCCATTCACCTCTTCAGGGAACTGTGCTTGTTTTATTTTTTTGTACAATTCATTCCTCTCTTCCTGCAGAGCTCGGCAAAGGTTCTCTAGTCTCTGGATTTTCAGCACGAAGCACTCATATTCCTTGGTCCTCATGGCTTTCTGTGGTCAAAGATATTAGACACAGGCATAGGCTAAGTTTGTGTGCATGCAAATCATTGGTGGCATTGGCAATTAGAAAATAATTTGAGATCTAGTCAGCCCTCACAGGACTCTTTGAGGTAGCTGGCTTTCACTAATTGCTCTACAATAACTATGATCTTTTGTACTGAGGCTGCAAAAGGAAATTCACCCCTGTTACTGTAGTGTATCAAAATTCTCCATACAGATTTAGATCAATTTCATCCCAAAATGTTTGAAGGAATACCTGTTGATAATCTGTGCAGATGGAAGAGCATACTATATGTTCATACAGATATGCATCCAAAAGCCTACCTGGACATATGGGGGTGGGGGGCGGGGCTGGATATGAATTTTGAGTGTGGTTGTTATGTTTTTAGTTTATTTTTCTTCTGGGTTCTGTGAGAGTAGCCTGAAAAGGAATATTTTCTTGCTTCTACACCCAGTGAGGAACCAAGAAATACAAAAAATCCATAGAAATAGAAATAGTACACAGCTTCTGGCTAACCGTCAAGACCTGGTCCAAGTTCAGTGTAAGTCTGGAGTGAAACTTCAGGCAGCTTCTTATCTTATTTGAATGAGTTCCAGCATGCTTACTAATTTCCTCTGCATCGCCTCTGTGACAGCATGTTTAAAATTACAATGAGCCACAGTGCTTGCTTTCGGCTCTTAGAGTTTGTCTACAAAAGAAGTTAACGAAAGGTATGAATGTAAAGTTCATTAGGGCACATTAATTCCCTGGGTGGATGCTCTTATGCAGAAAGAAAGTAGCATAAAGTGAACTAATGCCAATTTGCGTCTCTATTACAGCATTAAGAGTTATGCATTTTTAGAGCACTTAAAATTCACAGTTACATAATTCAATTTCTCATGGACATGATGCATATTTCTGCACAATCTAAAAGTTTTAGCAGATGTGAGTTTTGTCTTTCTCTTTAAAGAGATCTTACTATCAAGGTAGCTTGAAAAAAAAAAAGACCCTTAGATTCAAGAACAGTTTTTAATTGACTTTTGGCAATTTCAGATCATTGCATTTCCCAGTTAAAGCATTATATGGTGGAAGGGGTGCATCATGAGAAGAAAAAGAACACTCACCTCTTCAATCATGTCCAGTAATGCTCTGTTACAGTTCTCAAACCTGGATTTCCATGTAGCAGTATCCTTTTCCAATTTCTTCATTTTCTTTGTCATCTATAGAACCAGGAAGAAAAGCTGAATCTCAACAGGGATCCCACACTGCAAATGGAATTAGGGCAGACCTTTGGCTGTACTCATAACTCTGCTCTCCAAAATATGCAAAAATCTCCTCATCCCAGATGAAATTATTGCAGTGAGAAATACCAAAATTTAAAAGGAGAGAGCCAAGCACAGAGTTCAGATATGAGCAGCTACTCACTTTCTCCATCTCCTGTTTGAAAGTGGCAAACACTTCATTGCTTTTGGTCAATGTTTTCTGAAATTCTTCAAACCTTTCAGAGTAGAGAGTGATCTACATCAATGGGAAAAATAAAAACAGAGTGATTTCAGAGACACCAGAACAGTGAACTGAATGATGATACCTCACTTTGGTAGAAGATAATATAATGGGTATTGTTTTTTACCATGTAAATATTTGGAGACCAAGAAGCACCAACATAAGCGAACTAAAACTGTATCTTTTTAAGGCTGCAAATTATTATGATGCCTCTGTTGCAGAAAGAAAATCTGAGGAAGAATGGAAAGACACAAGCCAGTGATTTTGAAAAGACCTGGGAATTATGGATGCTGTATTCTTGTGAATTTTGCAGCGCTGGTGCCTCTATGCAGGTTGACCAGAAATGAAAAGCTTTCCTAGAAGTGGAGACTAGTGGAAACATTTCCCTAAGTAACTCCTTGGAGTCTTCAGGAGGACAGTAATAAATCCAGTCCCTTGCTTTCCTCACAAGCCATGTATGCAATTGTGGCTGACATCTGTCGGAGAAGACTCCTAGGATGACCTACTGAATGGAAAATAGTAATGTGGTAACTGAGCCATCTCTGTGGGTGCACTGGGCTACTGGGACGTGGGCAGGGACTATCCTGAGCTGGTCTGACCACTGATGCTGCACAGGACCAGGCAGTGGGGTTAGATCCAGGTAAGAGTCAGAGCTGTGCCTGAGCCAACATTAAACCCTGCTTATTCACCTGTTCACCCAGCATCTTGATTACCTGGCAAGCCAGGCTGGGAGCTACATGCCAGCCCAGCTACACTGCTGCTGATATCCGAGCAATCTAGGGGTGAGGCATCCCCACATCTTGTTGCAGCCACAGTTTCCCCTCTCTCATCTTTCCAGTCCCCACTTGTGGCACAAGTCATGGACAGCAGTGACATCAGGCAGCATTTGATGCTTCGCTGGACACCACCACGGAAAAGGAGTGTCTCTGCTCTCTTCCTATGTTATCTGACATGGGGGCAGCCCTGCTGCTGAGCGAAGCCCAGCCTTGGCATCATGCCACCATGATCCTGCCCTGGGTGCTGCCAACCTGCATCCTGGCACCATGACGTGAGAGAGCTGAGAGGGCACCCTGTCAGCTCTGTTTTGCAGCCTGCGTGTGTACTGCAGCTGCAGGCAAGGCCACCAAAGGTGGAGAAAATAATTTCCTGGCAACCTCTTCTGCCAGCTTCAATTCACTTCATGAAGTAGACCAGAAAAAAAAAAAAAAGGTCTTTTACAATGTACCAGCTTTTAAGACTAGCAGGGGTCTGTATTTTGCTTATCAGTTTACCTCTGGTAGCCACGTGAAAATTCATCTGTGGCTGCATTTTGTCAGAAAACCATATTTCCATGTTCTTCTATCTAATGTTTGTGGATGTTTTTGAAAAATCTGTTCTAAAGATCTGAGACTATTTTTTCAAAGTACTCTCAAAACTCCAAAACCATGCAGGGTGCTATGTAAAGTACAGCTATCAGCTCTTCTGAAAAGAAGACCACCAGCCCCAGCTCAGACACTTCATCCTGGTTCCCAGGAAAGCCCAGCAACGCTGAGGTGATCGGACAGTTCGTCTGTCCAGCCTGACAACTCTCATTAGAGAGAGTGCAATTGGCGTGGCACACACTGCCTGGGACAGGGTGGGCGCAGAGCAGGCGGGGGCTCCAAGCAGCCAGGGAGCTGCCACCTGCAGGGAGCTGATGAAAAGATTAACCAGGAGCTTTATTTCCTGTGGTGCCAGCCAGCCAACACACCTCCCCTGGCGCTACTGTTCAGGTGCTGAAGAAAAGAGGATGTAGAAAGTGTTGCTAAGTGTTGCTGGGGTAGGTTTAGTTCTGATTTTCAAACCGGATAGAGTTATGTTATGATTTATGTTCCTTCTGGTTAGCTGTTATGGCGCCCATGGGAACATGTCATTGCCATAATTGCAGTGTTGTGTGGATATGCCTGAGCTAAGCTGAAACTGGGCAGTTAGGGTCTCGGTGGCTGTGAATCCTCCCCTGGCTGCAGCCCTTCCCTGCCAAGCTGTGTAAATGCACGGGAGGTTAATCCCTGCCGAGCTCTGCGCTGCGGATAGCGGAGCTCCCTGACATACAGCATACCCCTGAATTTGTATGAGGCTGAAGCCAGAGCTGGGACATGTGCATTAACAGAAACTCAGAGACATTTACTTTAGCAGCCTGAGTGCTGCCGTGTAGGTGGGACCTGATGCCAAGCAGGCCGTTTTCGGCAGACTGGCTGTCCCTACAGAGAAATGCCTGGTGTGAGGTGATGGAGCTGGGGTGGCAGCCCAGAGACTTTGTCCTGAAAAAGCTTACCTCAGTTCTGTCTCTGCTTTTCCCTCCCAACTTTCACCTATTGTTTAATTAGATAAAAAACCTGTCAGGTTTGAACAGGGCCAGCTCTGATCTCAGCTGGGGCCGTAGGCAGTACCACGGCACAAAGAATAGCTGCTGCACTTTAAATTTGAATAATAAATGAGCGAATGTTTTTACAGTGGCTGGGAGCAGGCCGAGGGAGCTGTCTCTCACAGGAGCGTGTGCTTGCGCTCCACGGTCTGGGAGACGAGGGCCAAGCAGCAGATGAGGACCCCTCCAGCCCCGCTGTGAGGTCCTAGGGCAGAGCAGAGGGGCCGCTGCTGACAGGGACAGCTGGTGAGCGTATGGCTTCGGGAAATGGTGACGTTTGCACATTTCCATGCTCTGAGGCTGACCCTGGTGTGTTGCTACAGTGACGACTCCCCTTCATCTCCTTCATGTTCCTCTCAGCTGACATAGGCCTGTGGTTGTGTTATGCTGGCTACCAAAAATGGAAGGCCTTGGCTGACTTTTGTCTTCTTGCTTAGTTTCAAAACATGATGCTAAAGAAGTCCACATAAGCAATGTTCCTGGGGAGGGTGTGCATCCTCTGGGAGGTGCCACCACAGTTTGGGTGTATTTCTTGAGCAGGCACCAATTCCCTGCAACCATTTGGAGGGCTGGATTTGGCTGTCTCAAACACGCTGTGCTGACCAGAGACAGGACTGCATGAAGCTGTTGTCCTCAGGTTCCCTTCAGCTCAAGGAAGCACAGGGTGTTCCATCACCTCCTCCACACTGGGGTGTTATATCACTCAGTACAGTATGCAGTGAGTGCTATATTAAGGCTTCTAATTGTCTCGTTGATCAGTATCTTCTCATAATGTCCATGCAGTCATTTCTCTGTTAATATCTATTGGTCATTTTATGCTGCTGTTTGCATCAAGGAGCTCCTTATGCTTTTTCTGTTCTGCACTTGTACAGCACCTTGCACAATGGCGTCTGGTCCATGTGGGAGGCCCTTCAGTGCTACCAGGCTGTAAATAATGCTAATTATTGTTATTATTCCCAGTAATTCCAAATGGAGGCTGCTGTGCAAGTGATAGTGTGCATACGTGAACAGAACACCTAACTGCACGTTTCATTTCAGCAAGTGAACCCCTTAATTTTCATCTAAACAGTTCTGCAAGGGGCACATGTATTATCAACGCCTTTGCACACTTGTTTGACTGGATTTTTCTAAAAACAATTTTACCATTTCAAATGTATGCTTAATGTACTCTGTTTTTTATCAACATGTTCACCTTCATTAAACTGGCTACAGAGGTCTGCCTGCATACAAAACTCTTTTTAGTTGACCATAAAAGTTTAATTAAAACCACTCTGAGAAAATTGGGACTGCATTTGGGACTGACTCAGCCGGAGGCCTTTGAGGTTTGATTGCAGAACCTGTCCAACAGGTGTCAGCAGCAGTTCACCTGATATTCTTCGGTGTGCTACCTGCTTATCTTAGCCTTTGAAACACCACATAAAGGACAACATATTTCCGGGTTGTCATTTTAACACTAGCCCATCTTGACTGATCGACAGGTAGGAGTTAGATCGTCTACAAGAGCTAAACTTGAACAACTTAGCAGTATGCTGAACTGTGAGCAAGGGCTTTGAAAGTACTTGCTGATGGGTGAGGAGCTGAGTGGCTGCAGGACTGACTGCCCCAAAACTCTGCTGGGCGGGACCATCCTCACAGATATGTAGATGAAGATAAGAATCCATGACAGTTTCTGTAAGTCCAGGAAAATCTACTGGCGCTGTCTTGTTTTGCAGTGAAAGTCTGTCATATCACCTAGTTTTCTCACTTGTGTTTGAGGCTGAATTATTGTGTAGGGGGAAACCTTTTTCCACCTATTTTCTGTTTCTTGCTCTTACTGTCTTACTCCAGCCTGACTTTTAATATAATTTGGGGAAATCATGTTATTTTATTGAATGTTTCAGAATCCAAGTACCAAAAGCCCAGAGGCTTCTCTGTATAAACCCTCTGTAGGCAAAGTTCAAGCTAAAGTTAAAGAAAACTCTGCTGTCACACCCCGGTCCAGAAAAACGCATAGCACATCAGCTCGTTTGGTAGATATGTTCCATGGTATGCTTGTACCTCAGTGCTTTGCTGGGTTAGAAGCCTGCCTGAAGGATAGTTCTGGTAAATAATCAAGCCAAGGCACCCACGTTGTTGTGAGGTTTAGCACTGTAAACACTCATAAATACCACAACATGATCTGCAGTAGGGGACGTTGCCTTAGAGTTAGCTCAAAAATAACCTTTTTCCTTCACCATAGTCTGTGTGATGTCGAATGAGACTAGAAGGAATACACAGAAAACAGTTTGTATACTTTACCTGAAATGTGTCTCATGGACTAAAAGTGGGCAAACAAAGGCACACCATGCAATCACCTCTCCTACGTCACCTGTGCCTGCAGGACAGTCTCTTGTTCCTTTAACATTTTGGCTTGGAGCTTCCATTCTGCAGCTTGGTTCAGGAGCTGTGGTTTGGGCAACAGAAAGCAAATTGTTAGATCCCCATTTTTTCAGTTGGAAATCCTCAACCTCCAGCTACATGTGCTTCTGTTGCTGCTACCTTGGTAAGGAGTAACTTAACTCTCAGATGAATGTGGGAAGAGGCGTCAGGCAAGATCGAATACTTATTGCTATCCTCAGAAGAGGAATGGGGCATTTGATTAGAATAGGCATATCTGAATATTAGTTTAAAAACTGCTTGGAATGAAGTGTGTAGTACAGTATGCCCTAAGAAGTATGGTATTTAAGCATATCTTCATGTGACCTGTAGAGTGTGGTTACGACACCTTCTGGCATTGTCATTTCAGCACGGCTCAGGCTAAATTTCAGCTCTCCTGTGAATGGCAGACTCCTTTTTGCAATAATGATCAGGACTTAGCATACAGATGTGGTCACAGTCAGGCATGTCTCAAAAAATCTGCTAGCTTCCAAAAAGGGAATGCACAGTAAATGTCACGCAAAATCAAGCTCTGGTGTCTGTTATCTTAGGGCTCCATTTGCATTGACATGCCATCAGCAGAGACTCCCAGCTCGGGGTGAAAAATGCCTCACTTAGATCAAGGAGGCAGCCCAAGAAGAGTTTGATTGCAGTTTCATCCCTGGCTGCTCCTGGGAAGATGTTATCCCTACTTCAAGGCATTAGCAAAATGATATTGGGACGTGTAGACTGCACATTGGAGGATCGGCTGAGGGTGAATGAATTGTAGGAAAAGGTGTGTGGACACTTCTACAGGTTGCAGTTTGGAATCAGCACTTCCAAACTATTCTAGCAATTGGTTTGTCTGAAACTGGGGAACATTTATTGAAGTGTTAAAAAAACTTCTAGTGCCTAACCATCATGTATACAGTGTTACTTTTACTGGTTAGGCTAAATGTATTTCAGGAAAAAAAAATGCTAATGATAGCTTGAGAAATGAAATATAAACAATTTCATTTGCCACTGGATTTTCTTCTGTTGGACTAAATCGTACCATTTAAAATAACACAACTGGGCTTTGAAAATATGTTGAAAATTTCTGTATAAGTCAATAGAACCCACTCATGCTGGAAGTGAAAGATGAGTAGAACCACATGCAGAAAATATATTTGATCCTAGTAAAAACCTTGATTCTAAACATTTAGTTAGAAATAACACATGCAAACTACTTGAATTTCACCTGGCAAAAGGGCTGAGGATGTATGCTATAAATGCTGATCGAACAATATAATGACTTCTCTCCTTCTCCAGCTATTTGTGGCACAGAGACTCAATTAGACTTGTATATATATACATATTTATATATAAGCTCTAAAAGGTACATTTTCTCCATCCATTTGGCCTTTTGATTCAAACCCACTGAATTATTAGCATCTACAGTTTCCAGGATAAGAATGATTTGCAGCTTAGCCATGTATTGTATGAAGAAATACCATGTTCTGTTAGTTTTATACTTGCCTCTTAATAATTATTTTAAGAATTTAATTTGATGTCTGTTTCAATTGAGGTAAGTCAAATTCTGAGTTTAGATCTTGTGGGCTAAAATTTCAAGATTTCGAATAGGTCATGTCAGCATGTCCTAGCTATTAAAATGGTGTGATAGGAAAAGGCCTAGGTTAAAAGGGTTTCCTGGGAGAATGTATGTTCCTTGCACATGAAAATATATTTTTTAAGTTTGGATGAAATCTGGATTTTTAAATTTCAGGTTTCTGTGATATCTAGTTGGTGATTTAAAAAAAAAAAAAAATCATTTGAGTATTTATAGGGTGTCTGGGTTGAACATTTATTGGAAGTTCTTTGAAAACCTCCAGGGCTACCCAGTCTCCAGGCCAGTCATTGCTTCCAAGAACTGGGCTTTTATCTGTATTCCTTAAATCTTGGCTAGGGTTACCCTCTTATCCAGTGTTCCTGGGATAATGAAGAGGCCTTGCTTCCCCTGCCATGTCTTCTGCCACAGTATGATAGATGTGAGATGGGCAGAGAAAGCAAAGTTGCTTCTTTTGCCTAGTAATGAAATGTTTCTTCTCTACTATTGACCCACATAGCTTCTGTAGCTAGTTAAAATCCAAGAGTTAATAAATTCTTCTGTAAGGAAAGCAAGCTGCAGAGAGGTTTGCTCAAATTAATGTGCACTCTTATGCAGCTTGGGGTCATCTACAAACACCAAGCTGAGAGAAACTGCATCAGGAGAACTGACACATTTATTAATTGGCTATGAAGTGGTAACAAGGAGGCTGAAGTATAAAAAAATGATTCAATATTGCATGAGGTGTTTACAAAACAGAACTTCTGTGAAGCCTGGTGTTGTTAGACTATATAATTAGAGCTAAGATAGCTGCTGGAGACCCAGGCAGTCACATCATGCTCTGGTCTGAAAGAGCCAGTCCCCAGGAACACACATTCTCATTTAATGACATGGACCTAGGGGCTGGTTTAGTGAAAATTAGGCTTCCCCTTTTTGCTGCCAGATTTTACAAAATTCCGATTATGTAGAAATCTGATCATTACCGTCCAGTCACATGCTTGAAAGCCACAGAAGCTTTAAACTATAGTTAACTACAAATCAAAGTTTGCTTTACGAGTGCTGAAAATGCATGGTATGTCGAGGAAGTCCCAGGTAGTGCTGACCAGTAATGGGATGATAGTAAAACTGCATCTTTAGGTCAGGCTGACCCTTTGGGAAGGCCACACAGCAAAACAAACGATTGCTGCTTACTCAGGGAATCACATTCTTGTTGCATGTGAAGAATGAATTGTGTGAGAATGAGTCAATCTGCCTGTTGAGCTGTGATGTGCAGAGGCTGCAGGAGAGGACATCTCTCCTTGAATGAGGTAAAGAAATTTTGTATACGAGCAAAGATTCCTACATGGAAGAACTGCATAGAAAAACATCAAAGCGAGCCTCCAAGGAGCAATCAAATTGATAAAAGAATATAAAAAGTCTCATTTAAAGATATTTGCAAAATCCTGCAGCAAACTGATGCACAAGGATGTCAAAAAATGGTATGCGGAGAACTGGTATGTACAGGAGGCTGGAGTGCAGCAAGGCTCTGACTTTGCACATTTGAGCTGGAGAGAGAGCGAGCTAAATGAGAGGACTCAGTCAAAAACACCTTAATTTCATACATATATATACATACCCCCACACAATAGCTGGGTGGGCGGGAGTAAGAGCTCAGCAGTATGACTGAGAGGGGAGATGTGTAGGCTAGCTCTCAGTACTGGGCTACCTGTGATGAATTGTGACACACTGGTCGTGCCTTGTCTCATGGCATGGCTTTGGCCAGTCACTGAAATTTTCCAGCTAAAGCTACCTTGCTCTGAGGTGATGTTAGTAATATATCACCAAACTATCTCAAAGGCAGGGTTCTGAGCATTAGCTTGGGAAGTATGAAAAAAATCTTTGAACACGGTGCATTTAATTATACACCCACTACTTAAAGTCTGTGTGTCTTGTTTTCGAACCTGTTATTTCATAGGTGCTAGTCATACATTCAGCAAAGCCACAAAGGAAATCTCCCACTCCCAAATGTAGATGGTGGTGACTTTCATGGCTTTAAAAGAAACAAAAATAATAAAACTGTGTGCATCAACTCTGAATAAAATGCAGAGAGAAGATTTGGCTACAATCAGGGCCAGGCACTGCAGCAGACAGCACCAAAGCTCATATTCTCTGAGGCACTGCAAGAATGGTCATTGACACAAGGCTGTGTTTGTGAGTTTTCCACATGGTCAATCTGTCTTTTGGATTTTATTTTATTTTTTCAGTATCTGAAATCTGAGACTCAGTAGCAAAACTCACAGTGGCAGTAGTAAAGTAAGCCCAACTTTGCCTTGTCATTGTAAAGCATTTCTTGGAAATGTTTCCCGGGGTTTGCACCTGCTTAGGATGAACTGTCATGAGTGAAATTTTGGACTTTGGCTTTAAATAGACCTCACAGTGAAAGGGCAGACTCAGCTGGACCATACACTGTTATGCAGAGACATGTGGATATGCACCTGGAGAAGTCTCAGCTCCTCTTCCCCCTCAGTTTTTCAGCTGGCAGTAAAGCTTGAGCAGGAATGGGTGTCCCAGCCACAAGATCAGTGTAGAGAAAGAGGATAAATTCTCTTAGGAACAACTTTTGGTGAGAGGTGTTTGCTGTGTTTCCCTTGTGCTCTCTCCAGAGGGCTTAGAGCCCCACAGTTTCATCCACATTTTACGGCATTTTGGTTATGCTTGTACTAACGTATCTCTTTTCAGACAAAAAAGGGGATAAATATCCCTTCAGAGCTCTCTAGTGCAGCTCCTGAGCTAGCTACAGGACTGGTGAGGACTAAAGGTTTCCTCCAGCTGCTGAGAGCCCGATGCTCCCCTGTACATAGCCTCGGCTGCTGCCACCAAAGAGAAAAGTGTCTGGGTGCCAGTGGTGAACGCTGGTAGAATGACTGTGAAAATACCAGGCAGCATGAGGAAGCGAGTTTTGGTCTGCGTAAGTCTCAAGACATGTGAGGCCAGGGCGGGGTGTCCTCCCCCTGTTCCAGCTGTGCCTGTGGGGACATCCTGCCTGGAGCTGCTCTCTGCTGTCCCCCTACCAGAGGTGTCCCTCCACCAGGCAGGGAGGAGCAGCAAATGAATCTGTGAAATGAACCTGGGTTCTTCCTGCCTGGAAGAGACACTGGCAGAGCAATGTGGGGAGGGAGCCGCTGCAGAAGAAAAGGGAGCCTTGATGCTCCTCTGGTCTCCTCCACTGGCAAAACCAGACCCACAGGAGGACATCTGGGGAGGCTGAGTCAGGGGTGGGTACCAGCCTTCAGCTGACTTAATCATATGTTCTTGTTCTCCTTGTTCTTGCTTAAATGTGCTCATTCACCATGTGAGGAGCTGGAGCATCCAATATCAGAGCCGTTTGGAAACTAATGGCATCATCTGACACAACATCATGATGAATCAACTGTGCAGTAGCAGTGAGTTAGCTGGAGCAGACTGTGCTCTAACCTACTGCTCACAGTTTGTGTCAAAGGCTGTAAACACTGCTGAAAGCAGTCTTCAGAGGCTGTTCTTTTACATCAAGCACTGAGAGTAGCATTAAAAACTTCTCTTGTGTTTCTCTACTACTGTGTCACAGCTCTGACCTGTAGAACATTAGTGAAATATCATGCAGGGCTCATTTTGGCCTGAAGTTAGATAAAAGACAAGTTAGTGAGATAGTTACATATTCCTTTTCTTTCTGGTGTCGCTCCTCTGCTTCCTTCATCATTTCCTGAGACTGCTCCAACTTGGCATCCACCAATTTCTGTTGAAGTTCTCTGTGCTTGAATATTTTATCAAGGTGCTGTAAGAAAACAAATCCTGCTGAATGTGCAGGTTTAGTTACGTACACAGACCTTCATGCTCATGCATGTACAGCTATCTACCGGAACAAGACAAGACAAAAATATTGCAAAACAGGAAGACTCCCAACCCACTGCAGTTACAAAAAAGCTGTGGTGCTGATAAGAAAAAACTGTGCCAGAATTTGCATGGGAAGGGAAATGTGTTTACATGATCTATTTTGATTTGTAACAAAAAGAAAAATAAAAGGGGGGGGGGAGAGAAAGAGAAAGAAAAGCCTCAGCATCTTTGCCAGTTCTATGATCTAAATATAAAGTCATCAGTATATTCCAATTTGATTACAGATCAAATAATTGGCCATCAATAATAAACATGCAAGGAATGCACTTTTTTGTAGCTGCTAAGTGGCCAGTCGATCTAAGTCACTGTGTAGATAAATGTGTAGAAACACATTGCACCTGCAGTACTTGGGAGCATATGCACATCTCCTACTGCCCTCTCTGTTAACACATGCCCTGTACATCCCATTTGCTCTGTCCTCACGTGCATAATGTGGGCTCGGAGGGCTTGGGTAAAAGTACGAGTGGGGATGTGGAAGAGATCAGACCAGATGAACCATAGGTCTCCTGTGGCCTGTAAAACTTCTGGCTCCATGGTGACCTTCAGGAGGTAAGCGTTGCTGATAGCCCTCCTAACTTGTGCTGCATTTAAATAAGACTAAATATTCTGAGCACATCCCTCTGCTTTACATTGTCCTTTTATAGAAACCACAAGACAGGGATGTACATTCCCTTCGTTCAACATAAGGCTTCATACAAGATGCAACAGATTTAGAAATGAGTGTATTGTATCGGGCATTGCAGATTGTAATGACAGGTTACTTATGTTTTATTCAGCATGATAATGTTGTCTGGTTGCATTGAGACTCACAATCAACACATTTAGAAACAATAAAAAGACCCACTGTGATATTTGTTAGCATTTTCATAAAATCAAAACAAAAATAGTAGCTTGGGACTTTTCCAGAGTTGTTTTTTTTTGTGTGTCAAAATTATCTGACCTATTCTAATATTTACATTTAATGCAATTTTCCATCCCTGTGTTATCTGCTAGTTTTTATGGTAAACGTTGTTCCTGCAAAGAAGAATATATTCCAAAGCAAAGGGCCCCTCTCTCTCTTTTGTTATTAGTTTTCTGCTTCTGGGAAGAGCGGAAGCATTCACACCAGGACTCTTCTCAGCAACCTGTGTCTTGGGGGATCAGAAGTGCATCTGGCATCACCAGTGGGCCAGACTGTGCAAAAAGATGGTGCTCATTCGGGACTTTGGGGTTCCTTATGGACTTGGGGGAGCTGCGTGTGGACTGGGGTGCAGCTTAGCAGGTACCCTGCTGCTTGGGCACCTTGGTCCCTCTCCCCACCCATCATAGGCAAAGATGCTGTGGGTGCTGCAGGCAGGATGCCGGTCTGGACAACTCTTCACCCACGTTCGCCATATGGGATCCCACTGGCTCGATGCATGCATAGCTCCAACCAGTTTGCAAAGCACGGTGGAAGTCGCCCGAGATACCCAAACGATATCGTGCGGGGGGACAGGTTGGCAATGTGTTCTGCTTTCCCCTGGGAAGCTGGGTTTGCTGCCTGTCTCCGTGGGTGTTGCGCTCACCTCTTCCCGCAGCTCGTACTGGTCAATGATGCTTTTCAGCTTCTCTGCCAGCTCTGTGTTCTCCTGGCAGAGCTTCATGTTCCTCTCGCTTTGCTGCTCGATCTGAGCCTGGATTTCACTCAGCGTGCCCTGGAAATGATTAGTAATTTCTTTCCTCTTCTCATCTTCCTCCCGTGCCCGCTGAATCGTTTCCTCCTGTTATAAACAGGAGAGAAGGCAGTAATGTAAGATGCATAATAAGCAGTTCCAAAAAGATACTGTTTCAGAGTAGCATAAAGCTATTCTTTGAAGGGTTTATACATCTTTACATTCCTCTTTGGAGATTTTCTTCCTTTCATGTGCTCCAGCATTAGGCATGATTCTAAATTTACAGAGCAAATTATACAGCGGTCTTGAAAAAATTACAGAACTAAGAATTTGCATTTATAAAGATGGATGTAGAACAGAGTTTCAGATCAAAGTGATCCTGGAAAAGGGGACGTTCATGCATGTCTTAATTCATGATACTGTAGCACAGCTTTTACTTTGGAAGATATTTTGTGGAAGTAGTCAAAAGCTCTTTTATCAGAATGCTTTTTGATTGAATTATGAATTCACCCTTTAAAATGCCTCCGTTTAACTAGAAACCCTCATATCAAATTTATGGAATTTTGGATTATCATTTATTAAGAGGAATTCCCTATTTTCTGTAGAATCCCTTCCCATTCCTCACATTTCCTAGCCTTGCTTTCTAACTGTCACTAATATTGGGTTGAACTTATTAGGTGGTAGAATCAAGGAGAGCTTGTGGGCTGGTTCTTAGAGACTCAACGTAGAGAATCAGAATTTGTCTTGGAGAAAGATTGATGGATTATGTTTTAACCAACTGTTGAAATTCTGTTTTGAAATTCTTTTTATATATAAAAGAGAATGTGGAAAGAATCTAGATTCTTTGCTTTCAGTGAAGAACCGTGGACAAGTTTTATTTCCTTTTACCCATTTGCTTCCAGGGCAATCTGCCCTTCTGGGGAATGTAATCCTCATATGCAGTGGCAAGTACAATATCTACTGTCGTTACGAATCATGCCAGAACCATTTTAAGAAACCTCTCCACAGCATGCAAATGGCGTACTCTAATAAGGTTTCAACTAGTGTAGTCATTTACATAAAAATCTCTGATAACACTGCATATGAATATTTTCTGTAAATAGATCTGAATAAAGCCTTCACTGACTCTAATGAAGTATAATTTATATCATAAATGTGACATAAAGGGTGTTGGTTCAGGTCCTACTCTTAAAGTAAGTTGAATACCAAGTGACCCAATTTCTACTTAACATGCAAATCACAAGACTGATCTTGAAACACTCCCGTTCAAGGTAGAAGACGTTTGTCCTTTTGCTGCCAGGAAGCAATAAGGATGACAATGCTTTGGATGACAGGAGGAAAGCTGTTGGAGCTATGTGTGATAATATTACAGCAGTGGACAGAAATCACTGTAAAATCCTGTTGTGCGCTGAATTTTACAAAAGAACATGCGTGTGTGTTCACTAACAGTGTAAAACGAAGTGTGAGCCCAGAACTCTTAAAGGGAGGAAAGAATGACAGAGGGAGCTGGGCAAATGGCTGGGGGGGTTCCTGGTTCAATACCTGGGGTGGAAATTGGACACACAAAAAATATGGAGCAAGATGAAAGAGAAATTCTCTAATTTTTATTTTTATTTTTTGGAATTGGTAAGAATGATTTTGAGTTATCCTGAAATATTTTGCTTGATGAGAATTTGAGCTGTGTTCTGTTTGTACTTTCTTTTTTGTTTAACTCTTTTAAGGATGATTTTAGAACAGAAATACTGTTCTAAAATAGAGTTTAAAATGCTACTTAGAAAGCATTTTAAAACAATGGTTTCAGCATTCCCACAATGAAACATTTAATTTTCTTCTGAAAAGTGATATTTATATATATAAAATATATATATAAAAGTAGTCCTTTTTATTCTTGTTTGAAACTTTTATTCTTGTTTGAAACTTTGCCAAATTTAACTCGAACTCCTTGATGGGTTTAGTCAAGTCAGAATTCTGTTTTACCTTTAATACACTGTTTAAAAAACTGCTCATGGCTCTTTCTTCTCCATTGCTTAGGTGCAGCTCTGAGCAGGGAGAAGATTGACCAGGTGCCTCCACTTCAAGTAGTCAAATACAAGAGTGAGAAACTGAACATGTTTGGAGTCCTATTTCTATGGCTTCAAAACACCCTTCCTCAAAAATACTTCATTGTTTCAATGGACCAAACAGTGTTATAACACAATGTCACTGCTGTGATTTAAAGCTCACCGGAGTAATAAATCCATCTGAATATGAAATAAAAAAATGGTGTCTTGCATATAAGTCACACTGAACAGCTCTGTTACAAGGTGAAATGAGATATCCTGAGAGTAGCAATCATGCAAATATTTAAAAAAAGAAAAGTGCGTGTGTTACCCAGAGGATCTTATTTTCTGCTCATCTTTTTTTTTTTTTCCTGAGTAGAATAATTACACAGAGGACAGAGAGAATACAAAGTTTCATGGTTATAAATGCTGAGAACTAAGATGCGTTTTGTTGCAGGGCAGTGAATTTCTCTTGACCTCTTCTCCTTTGGAGAACAAGCCTATGGGGGCTGGGGTGTGCCCCAGCGAGCTCCTCAGAGTCCCTGTGCCAGGGAACAAAAGCCCTCTGTGCCTGATGCGGTGCCATACCAGGGAGCTGCCTGCGATGCTGCTGCTCCCATCTGATGCTAGACTGTTGCCTGGGCCCAAAGGTAAAAAGGGTTCAGCTTCAGAGGTTTGTCAGCAGTACTGATAATACCATGGGAATAGTGATGGGTCTGTGGAGGTGTCTACTTTAACACTGAGCCTTTACTAGCTGTAAAAGCTGATGGCTGAGGTTGCACTGGAGCCAGGGAGGGGTCTGGATGCCCATGGAGCCCTGCTCTCCTGCCAGCTCCCCTTCACCCACCTCACAGTCTGACAGACCCCCAAGTCATCAGCATCACACAGATTTTGTTATCACAAGGCCACAGCTGTTTCTTTAGACCTGGCCCCATAATGTGAGAAAATACCCTTTTTCCAGTAGGTTCCTTAGTCCCTCCCATTTCAAGACTCCATACTGCAAAGTAAAATCCTTGTAAAATTAAGGTTGTCCCCTGACTGGAAGACTGAAGACTGCCCTCCACCCTGTGTTATTGCTGCTACAGCTGCATTAGCTGCACAGAGCCTGGAACTCCTGCCCTGCTTGGTTGTAGGGAGCAGAGCTGAGAGCGTCTGGGGTGGTGACTTCTCAGCATCACCACAGTGAATTCATAATGTGTGAACCACACTCCCGCACTGTCTGTTTATTTCTTTTAACAGTTTTAAATTAAACATTCAGTTTTAGTGAGGGGAAGGAAAATAAATAAAAAACAATTGTAAATTCTTTTAAGATTTCTGGTTGTAGAAGACTAATATCCAGCCACTATTGTTTCTTTCCCTCTGTCCTTTCTTAATCTTTGTGCTCTGTATCTACCCCTGCTGCAGCACCGCTATCACTCTCATGTGTTTTGCTGCTAACAACGTAAAAATGCATTGAACAAAACCTTGTAAAATTAAGACAAGGATATTTTGCACTTTGGGATTTAGCACTGGAATGTGAAATAATTTGCAAATAGAAGGGCAATGTTATCTCTGGTCCTCATCTCTCTCTAGGGCAAATCAAGACAACTGTTAGTCTGCTGAAGCCGTATCAGCAGAGATGATGTGAGTGCAGACTCCTCATTTTCAGTGAACTGCTCTCCCCACTCCCAGGCAGCTTGGTCTGAGCCTTAGGTCTGCAGTTTGGAGCCGAGCCCATATTCAAAGCTGTTGACTGTTGTGACATTTGTATGAAAGTCACTGCTTAATGCCAGTAGCAGGAAGGACAAGGGACCTGAGATATGTTACTACAAGACACTAAGTAGCCACCAGACCTTCAGCTAATTGGCAGAACACTAACACAATGCAGAGAAATGAGATGCTATTGCTCTTAGCAGAGCTATTCTCCATTGCAGTGGCAATATGTTGTTACTTCACGAACATTTATTTTGCTTTTCTTGGAGGGAGAATTAAACATCTGTTTTCTGCTGTGAGCTGTAACTGCTAGGAAGTAATCTGAATAGCTGGACTGTAAGTAAGTGAAATTTTGAGGCCAGTATCTAATACTAACCAGAAATTCTCTTCTCTGATCTGCACTGTGGATTTTCAGTGCAGCTCCGCATTGCATATTCATCACCACTTGGCTGCACCAATCTCCAATTAATGGGAGTTCCACACACCAGATGAGTGAAGACGACATTTACATGACATGATGTGCATATAATGTACCACATGGCAAGTCAGAGGTTATTCATGATCTGGATAGGCCAGGCTTCTTTGCTCTTAAAATGACACAATCTCCAACAATTTTTATTTTCCATTCCTTTGGAACGTAATCAGAAAAGCTAATCCCAAATGTTAAAAAAATTATGAATCAGCTTCTCTGTCCTGCTAAAGCCAAAATAAAAATTACTTAAGCATGGGGTTTTAAAAATAACGCACAATAGCCCTGTTTTGAGCCCTCTCAATATAGTCATAAGCAAAAGAAAATTACACTAATTTAAATAAACAGAAGATGAGATTCTGGATACTCACAGATCTCCAGAAGCTAAAGCTTAAAGGCAAATATTCCAAGAATTGTGGTAAAATTGTTAGAGAGACAAAACCAGATAAATATATTGAATTTCTTTATTTATTAATTTATTCTGCAAATATATTTGTTATACTTTTTTTTTTTTTTTTTAATGCTGAAGACACAGGAAAGAGAGGAAAGCCAGTATTCAGTGTTTCTTAAAAGTTCTCCAGCTTCTTAGAAAGAAGAGCCCAAATTTCAAACACTTCTTCCTTAGCTGAAATATCAGCTTAGGTACCTTTCCTGACTCCCCTGGCTTAAGTACAAGGGAAAAAATCAGAACTGAATGAGGAATTGATGATTTTATTTAGGGGACTTAGTTGCAAAGTAAAACAGACCAACAAGTGGGAAGATGTTGGAAAGAGACTTTCCTAAATGTAAAGGCAAAATGCATGATGAACTATTTGTATGCAAAGAGAAAGAAAAACAGTTATTCTCTACTAGTGGGATTAATAAGCATATGATAGCTGGGAGATAGTGCAAGTCATTCAACAAAACCTGTTTCAAATACGTTTTCTGAATATAATTAGTTTTTCTCTATACCTTTTTCCACTGACTTGGGCATATGATTTGATTGCTTTAGAAGTCTCAGTTAAGTCTATACAAAGCACTGTACTCTTAAATCACTTTAAAATTGGTTTGTATTTCTGCTGAGAGATTTTGCCAAAGATGCTCTGGTAGATCAGTGTGGATCGATACTGAGATATAGCTTAATATACACCAGGTTTGGTACAAATGATAGGCAAGAATTTATTTGACACTGACAGTTTTGAGCTACTGTAACTGAGCACACAGAGATATGCTTCCTGTCTGTTAAACTGCTTTACACCTACTCATGCATAGTTTGTGTTTAGACATGGCTGTTTCCTCTCACAGATATATTCTTACGAACACACAGTAAAAGTTAAGGCTAGCCCCTGAACGCCCACTCCTGAGGTGGTAGAAATGAATGAGAATCTATACAGTTAATAGAAGTTATGTGAGGTGAGGTTGTTGCTGCTAAGAATTCATATGTGTTGTTCTACACATAACTATACCTCCATAAAGGATTTTGAATAGAGCAAGCAGAGGCTTTTTGTATAACACTACTGTCACTAACATATTCTCAAAAGTAAAAAGAAAGATCACAACAGAAATATATACCTTCAACCTAGAATTTTTTAAGAACCATAATCAGATTATAAATTTCACATTTATATGGCATGGTGCACCAAGGAATAGGCAGATCTGGTATATGGGTCCCAGCGTCTTGACACTCTTGAGGATTTCCTTTCTGAACTGGTGTTTGTAATCCAGACAACTTCCACAAACAGTGTCAGCATCCTTGCTGTTTTGAAGCCTGATGTCTTGAGGAAAATGTCCTGACTGACAGACATCACAGATCGCTTGAAAATGCCCAGGAGCTCAAATCATATGAAAACAGCTGCCAGCCTTCTGTGAGTCCTGTACAGCAAATCTGGTGTTTGTATAATTCTGGCCACACACCTGTATTCACATTTGTAGTCACAGGGATCTGAGAAGATATCTTCTGGAAGACCCAGCTGCTACAGATTAAAAAACACCCCTCCCCAGCTGCCTGCTTCACACTTGGACCCTCCATGCCAGCAGGTTGGAGCTGAGAGCTGGAGCAACATGGACACTTCTCGCAGCTAGGCCTGGTGCTGGGTGACTGACCCTGCTGGGAGGGAGAGGGTGACCTGCCACAGCAAATTTGGCATGACTTATCTGTTGGCACTACTTATTTTTCCTGTGCTGGACTACCTGGTAACACAAGAATGGCTTACAGCTAATGTAGGTGAACTCAGAATCACAAGATCAGACCGGCTGAGGTAGGAAGGGACCTCTGGAGATCACCTGGTCACATTGCCCTGCTAAAGCAGGACCACCTGGAGACAGCTGCCCAGTACCATGTACTGGGCATCTTCCTTCTCTCTGCTGGGCGCCTCGATAAGGCCAACACTCACCTTGAGGTTTTTGTTGTGCCTCTGGAGCTCCCTGCACAGGCTCTCGAGTTTGCTGCGGGCAAGGATGGCTCGGCTGTGCTCACTCTGCAGCTGGTCCTTCTCCTTGGTGATCTGGGCCTGCCTCTTCTGCAGGTACTTGAGCTGCTTCTGCTCAGCACGATGTTCTTCAAGCTGGGCAGGGAATGGGGGTTAAAACAGATGAAGAGGAAAAGGAAAGAAAAGGAAATTAATTTATTTGAAGGGCAGCTGTGAGATTTTGTTTTTGTTTTAGTGTTAAGAACAAGAGCAGTTGGTAGCTCTTAATGCAATGAGATTTCTCCAGATCATCAAGATAACTCAATAGTAGCTCATTCTATTTTGCAACTTCATGAAAGAGAAGTCCCCAGATTTCCTAGATACCCAGAAAACTGTTGAAAACAAAACAACAGTGACAACAAAAACAAAACAGCAGAAAAGGTGCTGGACACCAAGGATAGAGTCTGTGTGAGGGCTTTGCTGCTGTTGGAGGCAGAAGGCTTTTTGTGGTTTAATTCGTCAGGCAGTTAAACACAATACAGCTGTTCACTCACATTCCCCACAGTGGGATAGGGGAGAAAATTGAAAAGTGCACAAACTTGTGGATTGAGATAGGAACAGTTTCTTGAGAACCCCAGCCTCCTATCTGGCAAAGCAGCATAAGAAGCTGAAAAGTCCTTGACTTGTAAGTACTGCTCAGCAACAACTAAAAACATCGGTGTGTTATCAGCATTATTCTCATCCTAAATCCAAAACATGGCACCATACCAGCTACTAGGAAGAAAATTAACTCTATCCCAGCTGAAACCAGGACAAGGCTCTTCAGGGAAGAGCTCTCCAGAACAACCTGTGGGCATTTCCTCTTAGCCAGGCTTTTCTCACTCGCAGACACATGTGGGAGCATTTGCCATTTATGTTTCTGAAGGTCCCCCTCATGGGGGTGGGTTACAGTGAGTCAAGCCTCTTTCCAGCTCTTTGGCTCCACGTAATTGCTGAGGAAATTATGGCCAGGCCATGAAGTTCACTTAGGAACTGTTTCTGTGGATGCGTAGCTCCTGCGTTCCCCGAAGGGCTGGTGGGGAGCGTGACGCTGGAGGTGGGATGAGAGGGAGCAAGGGCCTTGCTAATGGACTGGTCATTTCTTCTGACACATGCCTATTATTGGCTGTTTGGAGAAATTTGCTGCACTACAAATTAACACCATAACAGAAATGTCAAAGAACCATTTCACTTCTAAAGCTTTTAAAGATTTCTTCTTCCATTCCAACCCACAGCAGCCCTCCTCGCTGTATTACAGGCATGAATGCATTGTGAGACATTTCTAAAGTCCAGATGTTTTCCAGTTATTCACGAGCTGTGATATGCAAACTTTAATAATAATGGCTGTTATTAGGATATATTATGTAATAATATGGTATCGCTGGTATTAATTATTAACCCCCGCATGACTGGGAAAGTTTGTGAGTGCAGAGGAGCAATGTGCAGCTCAAAGAAGGCAGACGACAGAAATAATATGTTGCACTTTCTCTGCCCAAGGATCTGTTCTCTGCAGATGTTCTGTAATTTATGCTTACAGTACAGAGCTCTGTGTATTATCAATCAAATCACAGCTAGTCATACCACAAACCAATGCAATCGCCAGCTTGAAGTATATTTACTGTTTACGCTCAACTTTCAGCATGTGTTTTGTGTATTTTTACCCCAGAAGATTAGAATAGGGGCCTCTACATCTAATCAAGCTGCACTAGCTGAAGTAATTTTTCTAGTATTGTAAGGAGAAAAAAAAACCCTCTCTGTAATTAAGGCTGAGATTTGTTTTCTTTTATAAGCTTGATTTTGGCCCCTTCCCCTTTCCTTTTTAAAAACACACACAAAATGTTCTTTTTGCTTCACATTTTGCATGTGCAGTCTGTGCTTAGCAGTTAATGCTTTGTCCAAATTTTCGATGATTCACTCAAGCTGTGCTTGAGGTAGGGGGCTTAGAATGAAACTGATCTTAATCATGATAGGAAAAGTCTTCCTAGCATTTTTTGCCTTTTTTTCCCCCCCCCCCCATAAAAATGGCTTGCTGTAGAAAATTATGTTTGAAAGTTCTCAGAAATATCTAGGATACGACATTACTTTTGCACTGAAGAAGGATACTCACTAGTAAATAAGAGTGACACAAGAGCACCAGGGATGATTTAAAAAAAATAATTGATGAAATATTAGCTAAAATTAACTTCAAATAGAAGGAATTCTGATTTTTGAAGGCTGACCTAGTTAGATAAACTCTCAATTTATGGGGAAAAAAAGTTTTATCTTAATCCTGCTGCAGACTGACAATACTTATGTCTATGTATTAGCGTATAGTTGCTGTATACAGAACTTGAGAGACACTCAGGGCTTCTGAAAATACGAGAGAGTGAGGAATCTGCTCCAGAAGTGGTGCTGAGTGAGCGCTTGCAGCATGTGGGGCCAGTGCTTGAGAAGTGGGTGTGCTGTGGTGGTGGTGGAGGTGGCTCGGGCGTTGGTTCTTTAGGCACTGGCACAGGTTGCCCAGAGAAGCTGTGGATGCCCCATGCCTGGGGGTGTTCAAGGCCAGGCTGGATGGAGCCTTGGCCAACCCGATCTAGTGGGTGGCATCCCTGTCAATGGCAGGGGGGTGGGAACTGGGTGATCTTTGAGGTCCCTTCCAACCCAAGCCATTCTATGATTCTATGAATTCTGTAACAACTGTAGCAAAAGCTAAAATAAAGCACAGTCTGCTCTACCAACCTGAACCACTTTGACTACAACAGTATCAGCAGATAAAGTGTTCTCTGGTAGTGAGTAGTGTGGTGCAGCTTGTGCCCAAGTAACTAAACTGCTTTCCTCCCTGTCCCTGGGGGCATGGCTTTATTCACTCCAGCAGGGATGCGGCCCAAGCTATTCCCTGATGCCACCCATTTTCTCTTGTACTCATTGCTATACACTGTGCCAAGGCATGTACTAACAATTAAATAACATAAATAACATAAATAATATAAATAGCTGGGTGACTGTAGGGACATGCTGGTACTACATTGGGTCCCCAGGCATGAGCAGCATCTTCAGCCAGAGCCACCAGCAGCACCACCTAATGCAGCTGAAGCCATTGCCAGCACCCAATTCATCCTGACATAGCACTGTACCATCCCCGGAGCTGTGCTGCAACAAGTGCTTCTGACACCACATGGTTCACTGGACCAGGGAGCTGATCCATCTGGAAAAGGACTGAGCAAAAGCAAAAAGTGACCTTCAGTGTGTGATGGGATTGGGAAAGAGGACAGAGTGGCAGCTACTAGTGCTGACTGCTAACAACCTGTTAACCACACTACGTTCCTTAGCTGTGCTGAACAAGCAGTGGAAGGTTTTTGTTTGTTTGTTTGTTTTTTCCAACAAGCTTTTAATTATATAAATTAAATGATTCATTTTAGTGATATTGCACAGAATGTCAAAACTGAATACACAGTATTTTTGTTTTAGCAGTTTCCTCCTGCATGGATTAGTGGCAATATGGGTCCTCTTTTATAAAGTGTTCCATCAATGTTTGAATGCAGTGGAGAGTACATCACAGAGAAAGTCCTATTTCAGTTAACCTGTTAGCATGAAGTTCCTTTAGGCAAGGGCTAAACTATGAACCGCCAGAGCCCAATTTCTGAAGTCAGAGAATTTTAGATGAAAAAAAAAAAAAGGAAAGTTGAACTTTATATTATGATAAGACTTGAACACATCCATGCATAAAACTGATTACAAAGTCAATGGCCTACTTCACATATTTTTCAGTGCTCAACAAACTGTAAAATGTTGCAGCCGTTTCATTTGTAAGATTTCCACTGCTTATGATCATAGAGCCCTTTAACTACTGAGAAGAAAATCCTTCATCTGTAAATAACGCATCTCCAGTGTGGAAAAAAAACAGAGAAGGGGAGTCAAGTAGCTGGCATCATTACAGGGGCAACATTATGGTGGCAGAGAATTTGACTGTTCATTTCACTGTTTTGGTTTCTCTGATGATTAGCTTCAGTTCTCTATTTTCTACTTTCTAACATTTTATACTAAATCTCATACTGTTTTTTCGTTGATCAAATCACTGATATGTAATGTAAAACAACATCTGCATGCAGAGATATGCAAGGCTCCTTGCAGAAGGGGAAGACGAGAGTGCCAGCCACTCTGAGCTGCTGTGGGCTGGCAAACCAGAGCCTGAAAGCAGGGCTTGTGCTCATCTGCAGCTCGTGGGTTGGTCTGGTGCTGTGAAACAGCTTCGTATCTCTATTCTTCTTAACCTTGCAAATGAATCTATCCTGTCTTTTTTAGCTATCTGGACATGTTAGCAGTGCCTGAGTGCCAGCTTGAAGGCTGTGCTGTAAGACTTGAGCCTATTGCATCCCTACTGCCTGCAGAAGAAAGGCAGTTTTGCTGTGAAGTACGATATATGTACAAGGAAAAGGAAGATTGTATTATTTTCAAAAGATGATAATAGAGAAAAGGCTTGCCTTTTTTTTTTTTTTTCTGTGTTAAAATATCTAGGGTTTCAAAATTCATTGGCCTATTCCAATACCTGTTACATAAAGATCTGGTATTATATGAATTCCAGTGAATACTCTAGGGATGCATAAAATGAATATTTAGTCTAAAATAATCACGGATAATCTCTTAACGAAAACAGTTTCTCCAACAGAAGAACCATACAGGCCTTGAATAAGGGAGAGATGTGTAGAGGATTAGAATAAAATCATCTTCTCCCTGAAAAATTGAATTATACTTACAGTATTAAAATAAATATATCAACTTATGAAAACTATATTAAGAATAATGGTGAATAAACAGATTTAACAAAGAGGTGTTTTTTTTGTTACGGCTATAATCTCTCATTTGAGTGATGAACCTATGCCTTCAGTTAATCTTCATTCTACCAGAATTGTTTACACAAATTTCCCTTTAAGTACAAATATTCTGCCTCATCAACTTTTTAGCCCCTTCCAAATTTAACCCAAAGTCCAGCTTGTTTTCCTTACTTTTTTTTTTTTTTTTCCCCCTCCTTCTCACTCATAATTGGTTATTTAACCATGAGAATTATTTTTGGATAAAATTAATAGGACAGATTCTACTATGACGTGAGGTTTGACCATGCTATGTGGCATGTGTGTTTATACCTTCCTGTATAGACAGTTATGAGAGAACCAGTGCTGTACTAACCAGCTCAGCATACTTCTTAAATAACAGGTCCAGCTTCTCCTCTGGGGTACTCAGCTTGTTCAAGCTTTGCATCAGCAGGGTAGCTTCCTTCCCTTAAAAAGAAGAAGATATTTGATGGTAGATGTAGTTTGTACCTGATGTGCTGTCATGATTTTTTATTATTAGTATTTTTTTTAGTACATGAAGCCGTAAAAACTCAGGGTGTTTTGGAAGGAAAGGAACTGTTTTTGCTGTCAATTTCTTGTTTGTTCCCCTGTACAAAAAAGCATGCTGGAATTTTCTTCCAATTTCAGACCTCAGTAATGTGCTGTCTTCTAGCAAAATCATTGGCAAGTAAAATGACTTTTTCCTGTGTAATCTGTTTTTCATTTCATATTTTAGTAACATGACTGGATCGCGTATACGGTACACTTGACTGGAATAGGATGCAAAGGGCCTGGCCCCAAAGAAGATCACTTTGCAAGAACAAACAGATAAAGGCTGGTGTACTCCTGTGCTGCTCAACCCATGGAAGATACAAGGAAGATTAAGTTAGGTACAGAGACTATGGTGCACATGGAAACAAACAGATAGCAGATATTGCTGGCCAGGTCTGGGCTATATGAGTGTGGTGTAAATTAGTTCCCTCACTTGGTGCAGAGAATATGGATACCAGAGACAATGCATTCACAGTCTAATAACTATATTGCCATACATAGCTAAATCACTGTGTAGCCACTTAGGTATTGCTTCAATGTTGATACCTCCCGGTATTCATTTCAGTCCCGAGTGTGAGCTGGAGTTTGAACACCACTTGTTCTTAGAATACAAAATGTCCCTGGCATCCCTTGGAGATGAGGATGGCTGTGGTGCAAAGGGCTTGCCCATGCTTTTCCAAATGCACCTCTTTCCTGAAAGGCTGTGAGGACAAATCACTTTCTGTCTTAGGCTGGACTTGTTCTACTTCAAGTCTGGTGCAGTTCAGAGGTACTGCCTGTGGAGAAAACCCACAATTTCAGACTAAGTTCTCTCTACAGCTCTGGTATAAATAAATTAATGTAAGCTAAAAACAATCCTGGAGTGAAAACTGTTGCAAGTGGAGCTGGAGAACTGTGCTTTGATAGCGTTTCCACTCATCTTGGAGAGGCATCACTAACTGCACCAAAGCCAAGGTCATAGAAACAGGAACTTTATTTCTCCTGGACGTTCAAGGAACTTGGAAAAAAAAAAAAAAAAGAAAAAAAAAGCCCTGTCCTACGTTTAGTCCCTTTTCTGTAAGCACATCCTGCAGTGAATTTTCTGTAGGATTAGTCTACTGTTGGGTTTGAGTTTTCAAGCATAAGAGAAGTATGAAGATCAGCAGAAGTTAAGTGTAGGAAGGTAAATAAACTACACATTTGCCAGATTGGGATGTAGCTACATTGCTCTCTAGTGGCTGTCCTGCAGAAAGGACAGATTTTACGAACACTTATTGAGACTTCTTTGTAGCTCAGCTAAGACGATCCTGCAGTGGCCAAGGGGCTCAATGACTGTGCTTAGGGAGAACAAGCACGTTGGCTTAATGCCAACATCAGTCTGCGAGAAGTCTGATGGAAGAAAAATAACCTGAGTGTGAAAGTGAATTTGTTCTGCAGATTCCCTCTTGACCACTCCATGTAGTAGCCCTATTAGCAGAGTTATGAGCAGTGAGAAGTCATATCTGAGGAAGCAGGGGAAGAAATAAATGCACAAGGGCATAAACTAGATCAGATTTATCTTTCTTTAAGAAGCAGTTTTCTGCAGTGTGTCATCAGACTCACAGCTTTGGCTACTAGTTTGGGTGGCCCAGGAGTCATGTGATAAGATCCTAAGCTTTCCTCTTTGTAGGACTAATGTATGATACAGCCTACTGTATTTTTTGGGGGTAATTGCTGAACATTATCAACTAGAAAAGAAGTTATAACAATTACTGTCATTTTCAGTGGTAGCTAGAAGTCTCTGTCAGCCACAGTAGAGGCTTAACAAGGGAAAGAACAAGGACCAGGGTGGTTTTATTTCTGTTTGCAGAAGGGTTGTGTAAGCATATAAGCACTTGCCTAGGCCTTTCAGGATTTTCTTCTCCAATTTTTGCTCCTTGCTGGGACTGGGCTCCTTTGCTCTTGAAGCATCTCCAGGAGCTGGCTTGTCTTTCTCACTTTCCTCATTTGCATCCTCATACTCTGCATCCTCCAGGCTGCCCGATTCTCCCTTCTCAGGCTTGTCAGTTCCTGCTGCAGTGCTTTCCTTCTCCATCAGACTTGCTGCAGATCCATAGGTATTAATGATATCCTCCAGCTGCCGGCTCAGCTCCTCTGAGATATCACACACGGCCACCTCGGGACAGGTGCTTGGCTGGTCCATGGGGGCCTGGGGCTGCGAGCTGGGGACAGGTTTCTCCTTGCTTTGCCCCTGGACATCCAGTCTGGGTGAGGTGGGAGCCTGTGGCTGCTGCTCGGTGGACTGGTCATTCTCCATGCTTGGTGCAATACCTAATGAAAAGCAAACGCAGAGTTAATTTAAAAGCAGAGGAATTAGTCTTCTTGATGATCACAAAGCTCAGCCAGGACATGAGTGATTTGGTGGGGAATTTGGGGAAGCAGATCATCCTCTGGCTCTGGCTCGAAGAATACATCACACTGAAATGAACCATCAAGGTGATTTACCTACAGGGACAAAAGCAAATTTTACACCTGCCAAGAAGAGAAGTCTGCCCAAAGCTAATACTGAAAAATCAAAACCTCTTGTTCTTGTTGCCAGTGATAAAGCACAAAATGGCACCAGAGCCATTCGTACTACTTCCCCCCGAACATACTGTTTGCTGCTTTTTTTTTTTCCTAGATTTTTATTATTTTTATTTTTTTTACCTGCTAGGCTGCCTACCCACATGGGCAGCTTCACTTCATATTTGCATCAGTTTCATTTCCTGTTTCTCACCCATCAGCACATCTTAAGTCAATAATCAGGAAAAAAGGATGAGTTTAAATGAAACTAGAGAACTGAAAATTGTGCTGCACTCTTGGAAGGCCCAGCATGATTCTTGATCTATGAGTGGCCTGGCCTGGGACTGCCAAAGTAACAGCAATGAACAGTTCATAATAAGATAAACAACTATAAACCACCTTTCTCTTGCACTTGTGGTGTGCTGCTGACAGCTTGTCTGATAAGGTACAAAATACAAACTAAGTGACAGGATTGTAAAAACAACCAGGTGTAACATGGGTTGATAATCTACAGCGGTTTCTGGTGTGAATTTCACATAATTAGCTCCAAATTTGCAATGGGAACTTTACATTTTCCCATCCCTTTGAACACTGCAACTAGTCCTCACTTCTGCTCAACTAAAGATTGTGATACTTACTGCCATGAGCCCTTTCCTCTCTCTTTTTCAGCCTGATTTTTTTCCTCCTTGTAATGATATGATACACAATATTGTCAGTCAGGTGGGTAGTAGAAGTCAGGTAGTGTCAGTCCCTGGTAGGGACTAAGGAGAGGAAGATTGCTTTGTTTGTTCTGTTCCAGTGTCTAGGGTGCTTACTTTCTTGTTTTTGAAAAGACAAGTTGTTTATAAAATATGGAACTGAGAAGCATTTCGTTCCCTCTTCAGTTGGCTGTAATGTATTTTTTTTATGGTGTCTGAATTTCTGCAGCTTTCAGAATGATAAACAAATTTGGCCAAAGGCAGTATATGATAAGAGAGTTGTAATTTATTGTAATATATGACATGGTGTTTGTTATTAAACTCTTCTCAGTCAAAGTGATTCTTGGTACTGCAGTGATGACCATTACTAAGGCAATATTTTTCAAGATTCAATTGGTGAGCTATTTGGTCAGGCTTATGGATATGATATCCAAATATTATGTTTCATCATCTCTAGAGCAATTGATTGTGGGACTATATTTGAAAGGTTTGATGTGTGTATATTTGAAGCTTTGTGGGGGGCTCTGGATGTGCCTGAAAGCCAGTATATAAAGAACCATGACCTGGCAGTCCTCCTACAGGTAAAATACACCAGCAGCAATGGCTTGGGAAAGCAGATGGCCCTGTTCTCATGGATCCTGTGAGTCTGATGCATCTGATACCTTCCTTCCTACTTTTGTCATGGTTGTTATACTACCACAGAGTGATTATAAAATTGTGTCTGATTTGATATCCTATTCACTTTAATTTACACTGAAAGATTAGACCCCACATGTGAAATTTGGGTAAGTAATTCCAGTTAGCAAGAATGTTAGACTAGAGTTTGTGATCTTGTTTTAACTGGAGTTAATTAACTGTCAATTAATTCCAGTTCAGTAACATTATTGTAAATGCTAAGCTAGAAGTTCCACAAAATATGTGTTTGTTTCTGACATGTTTATACTAATATTTACAATCTGTTTTCATTAATTTGAGCTAATTGGCAATTGGCAATCAAGCAGCTAGAAAAACTAGGATCATCAGCTCTTTCTTAGACAGAAAAAAGTTTCATGAAGTATATTCCCAATTTAAACCAAGTAGTTTTGTAACACGTTCAGCACAGAAGGAGAATTGGACCACTAAATCCTTCATTTCCAAATATGAATTTCTCTTCTTCCTGTCTTCCTGTCTTTGTAAGAAGGCACAGGTCGATGTTCCTGTGGTCAGGGCCCTGTGCATCCCTGGGGTCTTCTTGGTGAAGTGAAGGAGGTTGGTTGTGTCCCAGGTCAGCTCTTCTCCACTAGGAGCTCTTGTGAAGAAAGCCAAAAGACAGGACCTGCCCTTACTTTCCCTCGGGAGCTGCTTTTCAGCTGTGGCCATACCACTGCCCCTCTCCAACGCAGTCAGGTCCCAGCGACATCCATGCCCATTTTGAGCCTCCACTGGCTCCAGCCCTGACCTGGATCCAG
The DNA here is from genome assembly GCF_964211835.1 of Anser anser. Classification (NCBI taxonomy): domain Eukaryota; kingdom Metazoa; phylum Chordata; class Aves; order Anseriformes; family Anatidae; genus Anser; species Anser anser. The sequence goes on from NC_139722.1 coordinate 63,799,608, forward strand.
CACCAGAGCTTCCCAGCTGGCCCATGGACATGCCTTGTCACTGTGGACGTGCTGGTGGATTTGCAGGCTGTATCTGTCCCAGACCACCCCACAGAGCCAATCCTGACCCTGACCTGCCGCCTGACCTTCAGGCTCCTTGCGGGTGAAGTCCCAGATCCCATCAACCACGTCATCGTGCTGGCTCCAAGCCCCTCCAAGTCCTAACTCATGAAGCAGTGCTGTCTGGCTTAAGTTTTCCTCCTAAGAGAACCACTAAGTTTGCCTACAAACACAGTAGGCTCTAAATCAACAACAGTGATCAAGTTATAAACGGTGTTTCTCAGTAATAATGAAACGTGGATGAGTTGAAGAGAAACTGGATGTTTAGAACCAAGGACACAAGTTATTTAAAGGTTGGTCTCACAGGAAATCTTTCCTAATATAATCTATATCCTTCCTGACTAGAAGGGGATTCATTATAATCAGTCTCTGAAGCCACGGCAATTTACAGTTGCTGAGGTTTAGGCCACCAGCTTGGAATGTTAAGCAGACAGAAACCACAGAAATACGACGAACCACAATGACGAACCTTTAACTCAAGGGTTCCCACCTGCTGGATCATACTGGGGATCATGTTTACACAGACAAGTAAATATTTTAATGTTTTTGTCCATTCTCCTTTTGGGCAGATCAGAGATCTGATAACTACTTTCAGCACAGACGGAATGTCTGTTAAGACTTCTGCACCTTGTTTTGTGTAATGGCTTCCATAGTGTCAGAGTTTATATTTAGGAAGACGGGGCAGCTTTCATCTGCTGAGAACAGCCTTTGGTGCGGGGAAATTTTACTGCAGTTGGCCCCAGTCCTCCTCTTGCTCCAGCCTGCTTAACCTTGATATACATCAGGAATCCTTTCTTATCAGACCATTGAAAACTTACGGTGTCATTCTCAGCACAAGTGTTTACATTAAATGCTGTCTCAGACACAGTAACACCTAAAAATTAGGTGACTGAGCCAGCAGAGAAATTCCTTGGCTCCTCGGCTTCAAACAGACTGATCGAAGGGAAACACAGCCTGATTTAAATGACCCTCCTCTTGACTTTTGTGACTCCTACTACCATCACTGTTGTCTCCACACACCTGAATTTCTGACTGGGCCTTAAGCTATTTTATGGTGAGGGGGAGGACTGACCAGTCATCTGATTGAGTCTGAGCGTTGGGTCTTGTTTACTCTTTTCCTCCTGTGTTTCCAGATCCTGGACCCATTCCATGATCATGAGATCAGTACTTTCTAAGCCCTAATTTTGATACCAGACACCTGTAGTTTCTTCCTTACAGATACTTATTTTAATGGGAAAGTACAGTTAATAAAACCATACAATGGGTTTTCCCTACATCAGCCTTGGAGTTTTTAGCTCCCTGTCTGCTTGAGATAGCCAGACTGAATTTCAAGCCCAGACCCTAGGCGCGTGTTTCACCTTGATTCTCGGCCTAAGTTTAAAACCCTAAGCCTGTCCCCCTCACTAGCAAAGTTAAAGAAAGCCAAGCTGGAGTCTCTGGGGTTGCAAACTGCAAGTCATTGCTGGGAGGAAGTGTGGGCATTGCGATTAACTGCACCTCAGCCCTTGGTTGCCCCGACCATGACAAAACTCAGGGCCTGGCTCCAGAGATGGTCCTCCTCTCCACCACTGGGAAGCACCCTGAGATCCAGTGCTGACCATGGCAGAGCCTCTTCTCCATTCCCCTCCTTCCTCTGTTAAATGCTTGGCATAACTCAGGACAACAGTGGACGTCCTCAGGATGCTGCCCCAGTCTTGGGTGGGAGGTGAGAGATGCCAATCCCAGGCTGACGCCTTTCTGTAGGAGGACTCCTGGCCTGTACTGAGACTGGTGCCCAGCACAGCAGCAGTCAGCAGGTTGGCCTCAAAGACACACAAATGGGATAAGCCTGCAGCACAGCCAGAAGCAACAGAAAAAATTGTGCATATTCAGTCTGGTGTCATGTTGAGTTTCTTTGGATCTGACCATTAGCATTTCACGTTTATGGCACAATCTGTGTTCACCGTGATTTGATATCTGTCCATGTTTCAACATCAGTCTGTGCTTCCAAGGCAAAAGGCCAGTCAGCAAGAGCCCACGCATGACTTAGCAAAGACGCAGTAGCCACGCTGCTGCTGCTGCTGGACAAACAACCCCTGCTGCTGGACAAACAGCTCCCATGCAGCACTCCGTGCCAGCCCGCCTTGCCCTGCTGGCGTGGATGCTGTCACTGTGTTGGGAGACACCGTCCCAGCACAAACGGAGCACAAAATACATGTCCTGAGCTTGGGCTTGCATGGTGTTGCAATTTATTTATTTTTTTTATCGCTTTTAAACAGTATTTCTCTTTCCTTCTCATGGGAATTTTTTATCCTTCCCTTCTTGCAGCCCAAACTTCTAGAGGGTTTACTACATTGCCTATATTTAGCTCTTGCCTCCCCATGTATCCAGCAGAAAGACACATGGCACCTGCTCTGCAGCCAGAAGTTATTTTAAGCACTTCTAAAATGGGCAATGGTATTTAGCACTTTATGCTCAAAATTCACATACTCTCACACATAAATTCCCTAAAACAAAGTGTTCCATATAATTACACCAGACAGCATATGCTGATAAAGCCTAAAGCTTTACCTCGGTATAACACCAGACTGAGCTACAGTAACACCTCAAAGCAGCAAGTATTAAACCCTGGAATGGCCTTCACTGGTGTAGCTCCAATTACCCTCCAGAAATATAGAAGTGCCTTGTTATAACCTAGACGCTGTCATATATTACTTCTGAAAGCTGCGACAAAATCAGCTTTATCAACGACATGCTACACTTGGATAGCTTTATGATTTATGTACAATTTTCTAGTACAAAACCACACAAAACTTTGGGAGTGTGGTGGCACATTTTCTTACAGGCATGGAAAGAGCCCAGATCCGGAGACTTTCTGATGTCACCTGCCTCACATCTCATGTGGCATCTGAGTCTTGATCACTTAGTGTTGTATCAGACCAGCCCCTATTCTCACTCAAAAGCAACCTCTACCAAAGTTGATTTTTTTTTAAATTTATTATTATTATTATTATTATCACTCATTAGAAAAGTATTTATTAATTTCAGAAATAGCCTCACCTACTCCCCTGTTTTCCTCACACGCCACACAGTGCCCAGGTTTTTAAACCTATTCCAAGAAAATGTGGGCTGACCATCTCTAAGGGAAGTACTTAGATTAAAGTCCTTACGTCATGCCACCAAGCAGTGACAACGAGGAAGCTGTTTGTCAGACTTACCAGAGCAAAGAGAAGAGCTGAACGGAGAAAAAAGTCAGGCAGAAAGCTCAGACAAGGGCACGACAGCAACAGGACACTGGTCCTATGATCCTACCACCAAGAGAAGAGGGACAGGAAGACCAAGCGAGGAGGGAAGGACAGAATGACACAGCAGGAGCAACCGCTGCAGAGACTGAATGCACGCTCTGCAGGGGACTGGCTCTGATAGGCGAGCAGGGAGGCTGCCTGCTTGTTGGCAGCGTAACCCAGCTATGTTGGCTATTCCCTTCTCTGACAGAGATAGCATGAGAGACCAGAGACTCAAGCCCTTAGAAAGAGATAATACAGGCAGGACTCATATACAGCTGCTATCCTTGAAAGCTAAGTCTTAGTCCTTCAAAGATTTGATGTGTTGTGCTCCCTGAAATTTGTCTGTATTCACTGTGGACTTGTCAAACTCTGTGTAATTCTTCTGTCTGCACCAAAAAGACTGGGCTGGCTTTCCACTATGTGAGCTCACACCTGTGACTGCTCTTTGCAACCTGGGATTTGGACTAAATCTATTATAAACCTGACTGATTCTTAATCATAGACTCACGGGCTGGAAGGGACCACTGGAGGTCTCTCAGCCAACCTCTTGCTCAAAGCAAGCTTAGCTGTGAGTTCAGACTAGGTCTCTTAGGGCCATATATCTGTCTTTAAAATCTCCAAGGATGGAGACTTCATGAGCTCTCTGGGCAACCTGTTCTCCTGCTTGACTCTTCTCATGGTGAAAAAGTTTCTCCTTAAATCTAGTCTGAATTTCACATGGCTCAGCTTCTAGTTCTCCCACCTTACACCCTTATGAAGAGTCCATTTCTATCTTCTTGATAATCTCCTGATAGGTACTGCAGGGCTGAAGTTAGGAGTCCCCAGAGCTCTCTTTTCCAGGCTGAACATCCCACTTTTCCCAGCCTCTCCTTATGGGCAAGTAATCCAACCCTGGCCACCATAGTTTACCCATTTCTGCCATTGGGGCAACAACACTGGTGGAGATGGCTGGTGTAGTCATCCCTCTGAATCCAGCAGTTCTCAAATAAATGTTTTCATTGCTGCCAAGGTAACCTGTCTGGCCTACTTTGTGCATGTTACCGTGCCGGTTCACGTTGGCCTGAAGTTGTTTGTATAAACAGCAGAGCGCTCCGCAGGGAGTTCAGCTGCATGCTATTTGTCCAGTGACCAGCATCTCCCAATTCTGTGAGCCAAAGCTGCTCAGGCAGCATCTTGAGATGCCAGATGGCCTAGGGACCATCTGCCGCGCACTCCCCAGGGAGAGATGTAGGTCAGTTCAATGCACAAAAACGCAAACAACTGGGCAGTGATAGGCTGGTGCTGGAAGTGGCAGGCAGTGCTATGAGAAAAGAAATGTGACTTTGGTTCTGGTGGAAAATAATAAAGCTCAGAACAACAATAGGAGTAAAAATATGCGTATACTACAATGATTTGGAGTAGTTCCTTAAACTGACCCATTGTTGTGTGGCACTAGGGGATCCAGAAATGTTCCATAACCATATCTGATTTATACGGGATATAAGAGAAAACTGCACTGGGCAGCTCAGTATCAAGAAGTACTGGCACAGAAATGTTCAGTACATGAGGAGCATCCCAGTCTTTCACTACAGAGGACTAAAGGTGTGGTTATATTTGTGGAAATAGTTATCTGCTTGGAAAAGGCAGCTCATATTATCTTTGGATGTGTGGGTATTGTGGTTTAGTGAAAAAGCAGTTCTTCAAACCTTCTTCAGCCACTAGTGGTGGCTCAGTAGTGCTCTTAAAGAAGTCACAGATTTAAGGACAATCAAAAGGAGCTTGCAAGGTCAGGGACTTCTGCTGGGAATCTTTTGGAGGAGTTTGGAAGCTGGCTGGACATGTTCTGAGAGAAGATAAAACTGTGGTTTGTGATACGGCAGAGTGAGTGAACAGAATACAAGTGAAGATAAGAGTGTACAGGCTCCTTGTTTTGCTTCTGTCTTGACTGGAGAATTCTCCTGTTCCAGGCCCTTGTTCATTTTTTCTTTTGAAATAAAATCAGCTCCAGGGTTTCTGGGATCAAAATGCACAACTGATCTACCAAAGAGCTAAGCAACAGCCGAGCTGCGGAAAGTCACTCAAGCATATTCTCACTCCTTGGCAAACATAAGGCAAGACACGTTCAGCTTCACCCTCTTTCACTGTGGTTAAGGCTATTATGCGTTAGCTCGTGTTTGCAACAGACTAACAGCATGCACACAGACCGTTTTCACAGCTCAGATGACATGCAAATATTCGGTAAGCAGTGGTAACTTCGTCATGTATCTGAGCCATTAGAAAGTACTGATAATAGGAAATTAGTTGAGAACATCATTATAAAAATTAGCCACAAGAAATCCAAAGCTATGTGTTCTGAATTGTTCCTAATTATCCAATAAGGAAAACAGCTTCTGGTAGTCAGGAAATGGAACAGGCCAAACAAAATCCTTGTTCCTGAGTACGTGGGTAGCGTGTATGTGCAGGTCCTGAAGATTATAAGGGATCTGCTGGATTTTGGCCTGTGAATTGAAACAACCACCTTAAGAATGAAAAGGGGAACTCAGGCACTGAGAAATTTAGAGAGCGTGTTGAAACTGTCACGCAGTCAATGTACATGCTGAGAATGAAGGCATCCTGAATGTGCACGCTGGGATGGTTACATCTGATGAGCTGAGACTAAAGCTGAGGAGAAAGCATGCTGCAAACACTCTCTGTAAAACCTGCACTGCTTTTGAGGTTTCTGCTTTTGGAATGCCTAGGGCTTTTCATGTCCCTGTTTAGGGTAAGACAAAGAAAAGCTTTCTCTAATCCATGCGAAAGAAGAAAAATATACCTTCCTCATTTTAAAGATAGACCACTTCTTGATAATTTCCTGTAGTGAGGCTGAATTTTTTCTTCAATTGTGTTCTGCGAGACGGATTACACATCCATAACCAGCACTGTGGCATTTTTACTGATGTCATTGGTAATGATACATAGAAACTGCTCCCCTTGTAGCCTGTGTCTGGATTAAACATAATCATCAGCAGCATAAAGCTACTGAAGAAACAGGCTTCCCAGGGGGGAAAAAAAATCTAATAAGTAATTTTTACCTACATTTCTCATTTGCTTGATATGACATGCAGTGAATTCGGCCTTACCAAGTTCACCATTAAGTCACTGCTGTTGAAGATTTTTGATTTTCTTTCCATATATATATACATATATATATATGTAAATATATATATACATAAATATATATATATGTGTGTGTATATATACTTTTTTCCTTTCTTTCCACAGGCTGTTTTCCTCACCTGCAACATTCAGCTCTCACCTGCTGATGTTCCCCACTCCCACCAATGCTAAAGACGCTGGCAATGAAATGCCTACTTGGGGGGGGGCTGAGGGTGGGGTGGGGTTATTCATTTGGTGTGCCATGGGAAGCTTCAGGTTCAAGACCTAAGTTCAAATTTAGAGTCTCCCTCTCAAATGTTCAAGGGCTTTATAAAAATGCAGACTCTGTCTGCAAGCAATACTGCGTTGGTTAAAGTCACTTAAAAACCTTTGAAGGTTTTTCTTTTTCCTCCTAAATGAAAGTTTATCTACCACTTAAGCCCTAATATCCTCTAGAAGCCATATGGACTGATTTGGCCTGCAGGCCTGTCTCTTTCTAGACGGTGAAGAGGCTGGATAGGGTCTTCTGCCTTCTGCACTGGCCGGAAGAGAGCATTCGCACCCCTTTGCAAATTATAGCTGCTTGCTAGCAGCACAGGAAAATCTGGAGACAACTGTTCTTTATCAAGTCATATGGGGGGATGCAGACTGCAGAGGACTGCCATGGGCTGGCACTTCAGTGCCAAATCTGTATCAGGGAGAGTATCATTTCTGGATTTTAGCAAGGAAACCCTGCTAACAATGTGGAGGCGTTCTTCACTGCTTTCCTGCTGAACAATTTTGTATTTATTTTCGGGAAGATGCAAGTCTTTCAAATTATATTGTGCCTGGGCAGAGTCATTCTCTGTAACACTAGCACTTCACCTAATTATATTGGAAATAAAATTGATCCATTCTGTTTAAACATGTACTATAATATACTTATGCTATTATATACTGTCATAATACACTTATACCAGGATAATAAACCATAATATATAGTAACAAGCATGTATGTAAGATATATAATAAAAGTATAACATAAAGTAGTTCAGAAATATCTCTCATAAAGGTCTCGAGAGGGCATAGGGATATGTACAAAAAGCATAGTCATATGTACACAGTGGTCTAAAAGTCAGAAGCTTGCTGAATCTGGCAGTGTTCCCCTGCTGTGGGAAGGGAGTGTTGTGAGAAGAGTCCTACGAGGTCCCAATGCCAAGTCTGTCAAGACTGATCTCCACTGGGCTTAATTTATTTCTATACAAATGTTGTAAACATCTGGACTAATCAGACATTTTGCATGGTGACCTCTTGAGAATCATTTCTCTCCTGATTAGTCCTGTGTCGAAAAAAAAAAAAAAAAAAAGGACACCAAAACTAACCAACAAAAAAAACTAATAAAAAAACCCACCATATTTTCCTTTATTTGCATACACAAAGCAGGTACTCCATACTGCATCCATTTCCTACAGCTTTCCTAGCTCCAAATCAATCTCTAAAGGTTGAGAGGTTATGATTTGCCTTCTAATAAGATTTTATGTCCTGAAGGGTTTGTCATATACCTAAGATTTGCCAGGTTTTCTCTTTATACCTCAAAGATCCTGGCCACAAATTACAGTTAATAACACAGGCAAATTAGCTGACACAGAAAATCCCAATAGGAAATAGACATAACTATTTTAAGCAAATAATTTAATTCTTAATCTACATCAGAAAGAATATAATTTCTGAATTTTAGCAAGGAAAAGAATCTGGAGGAATTCCCCATGGTTTGCCTTTAAACAGTTTTTGATTTATTCTTGGAAAGATTCAAGTCTTTTGAAACCTTAAGAGCAAACAAAATCAATTATCAGGGTTTCAATTTTCTCCAGGCAATTTCCACCGCTTCAGCTTGCCCAAGAGATAGACTCTCCATAAATACATTATGCTATGCGCTATTTGAAGAATTTGGCAAAGTGGAGAATAGCTTCACTTGAAAAATCACACTTGAGGCAAAGGAATCCCTCAGGTGAGGCATGCAGTCACACCTGAATGCATCTCTGCAGTTTGGAAATAGCCCTTCTCCAATACGTACAGATAATTTATTGGGAAGGAAAAGAGCAGTATTATCTGTTTCCAGTTTTCCTGGTACTGCAGTGAACTTACTGCTGATTTACACCATTATAAGCTAATATATAATCTACTATGAAACTTCTAAAAGGTACTGAATGCTGACACTGTCTATTTTTAATCTAATCTGATTTAAAAATGATGCCCCTCCAGCTATAAATGACCTTCTATCAATAGACAGTGGGAGCAGAGTTGGGCCCAATCAATTGTCAACCCTGAACATTTTGTGATCCTGCCAGGGGAAATCTCTGGGACCAATTCAGATGCAATCATGCTGTAAATCACATATCAAATATAATTTGGAAGTCTTTTAAATGTCAATGGTACATCAGTTAAAGATGAGTTATAGAGAAGAAAATTATCTATTCCAGTAAGATAGGGTAAACTGACTTGCCTTGTATAAGATTGCTTTTTCTCTTTCTTTTTCTAGCCCCTTCCATTTGCTGGTAATGTTCACTTGCATCAGTTTTGTTATCACCATGCAACATTGTATTATTATTTTTTTTTTAGATTGCTGCTTGAACTGGCTTGTAAAAATTAGAAATGGAAAAGACTTATTAAAGGCTCGGTCCTGCAGCTGCTCCGTATGTGGAGCTCCCATTGATTTCGCAAGCAACACCTGCTGGTGAGCAGAATAGAGAATAAAGCAAATTAGAAATTGAAGGCTAGCTCTCTCAGCTGTACAGGCTGTACAAGGGTGGTAAAGCATTTCATAACTGGATCCAAACATCTTTCTCTGGAAAGGACAAGGTCCAAATTCTGCTGACAATCCTAAGCAAGCTGTGGGTGTGGTGGGCTGAGCAGCTAGCTAAGAATACAGGAGGGAAGAATGGAGACTGACACAATGGGAATGACACAGACTGAGATAATACTTTAACAAAGCTTGGAAGTGATAGGGACATTTGTGCTGAAAGATAAAGGCATGTAGAAAGAAGGGGAAAAATAATAGAGGCAGATAGTGAAATAGGTCATAATGAGACCCTTATTTTATAGGATAATGACAGAGTGGCTGATGAACTGTTATTTCAGAAGGAACCATGCAGTGACTTGCAGAGCTGGCAGTACTACTGTGTAATGACTAAAATAACCATTGTAGATGTAAATACTAATGACCTATTTTAAGACACACATGGAAAGAGAATCACTGCACGGAAAATGCGAAGGGGTGCAAAAGGTGTATTGGTATTAACAGCTAAAAACTATGAAGTGGTTTTAATTGTATATGTAGATAAGGTTTTTCTATCAGTCTTGGTAGGATCAGCCTCTTAAACACGCCATGTTTTGGGGGAATAAATAAATAAAGACAGAGGAAGACAAGAATCCCAACATCTGTTGGGAATAACATAAATAAGAAAACCTGGGAAGAAAATAAAACCCAACATCTGAAGGGATGAACAAAGAAAAGAGTGATTGAGAGTGACTTTCATATTTTTCTGAGCTGAAAGACAAATATGACAAAGGCAACAACAATGTCAACAATTTTGTTAGAATATAGCAAACCTTCATTTTGTGTAGGTAAAAAGCCTAAACAAGTCACATTTATTATGAGAGGTAAATTTGGTCTCTAACTTAGATCATAGGCTTGAATAGGAGTATACAGATACCTTCAGATATGCCTTGGATATCTTCATATGTGCCTCCAAAACTCTGCTAATACATGGATTTTAAATGTTTTTTGTTTTTTTTTAACTCCCCCTTAAAACATTTTGAAAGACATGTTTTTAGATTGCAGTGCTTCTAAATACCTTCAGAATCATAGAATATCCTGAGTTGGAAGGGACCCATAAGGATCATCAAGTCCAACTCCTTATGGAATGGTTATGGTAACTCAGACACACCCAAACCAGTTGAAGTATGTAGAATTGCTGAACAAGGGAAAAATCAACTATTCAGCACCCTCCTTGGAATCAAAGAGAACAATTCTATTTCACTCTGGTGCTCTGAAATCACCATCAGCCATCTGCAATATTGTCTATGTTCCTATAGCACCAGAAGACACATCACTAGCTACTGTTTACCCTATTATTTTTTTTCCTTTGGATATTATTTATTGTTTTCTGAGTCCAAAATGTATCTTACTACAGATCATGGTTGTCCATGGTTAAAATATTTAGAACAAACTTTTTAAATTAAAGATGTAGGAACAAACTTCTGTGGCAGTGATTTCTAGTTGTGTAGTATCTTGCATGCAAGCATCTAATATAATCTATTCAGCAAGTTCAACCTCAAGCAGTAATGAACAACAAAAAACACATTGTACTCATTATTTGAAAGGGTAAACAGTGACAAAAAGTGTTACGTGTTAATACACAATAAATAAAGACTTGCCCAAGGTCATGCAGACGGGAACAAGATGTGTTCAGATTCTTTTCTACTTAAATTGTGGTGTGCTTGCTCTCTTAGAGTGAAAGGGAGTTCCACCTCACAGAAATGGTCTTTGTGTGCTTTTACTAATTGCAAATGGTTTGCATTGGTTGTCAAATTCACAGAACCTGGCTAGTCAGCTTGAATAAAGACAGTCTGAAAACCACATTGCTTTGTACGAAGTAGGAGGGCTAAGTTAGGTAAATGATGTGACAAGTGAGTCTAAATGTTAGTCAGTATAAAGTAATATTACCTATACAAAAGAAATGTCCTTCACATGACCATAGAAAATTGATCTTCTAATTTTCATTAAATTCATATAGCATCTAGAGATCTCTGAGTCATTTTTGGGGTTACACCTATGACAACCCACCCTGGGCTGTCATATTTTCACACTATTAACTAATAAATACAACATTTTCTCATTTTTTCCCTTAACATTTGTTCTTCCACCTGCCTTTCCTGCCTTATAGGATAGCCAGTGGGCAAGTTCCCCAGTGCCAGGACCACCCTTTTGTCACATGCATGTACTGTACCTGCACCATAGGCTCCAGCTCCCTTTAGGCTCCGGAGCAGCACAAAATAACAACTGCAGCAAGCCACTTGCTCTCCTTAGTGTTATTGTCTATTTCTCAGTGAAAAGGTCCCTTAAAATTCTTATATCTTAAAGCTAGTTAAATTACGAAGAAGAAGAGGGGTTAGAATTAAAAACTGTGTTTACTAAAGAAAATAAATAAAAACCCTGCACTTATTAAACAACCAACCAACCAAACAAACAAAAAAATATTATGAACTTGTATTAGAAACTGCACTTGGATTTATGTTCATTCTATCTGCACTTCTTCCATGCTAGCTGGGCAAAATTTGTTCCTTTTAAATTGCATCATGATCAGTAACTTTTTCTACAAACCTGCCAGGCACCTTAAGCATTGCATTTGAGAACATTATTAAGATAGGAAATACATGCACGCAGAGCTGTTTTGTACAGTCTTTCTGTCAGAAAGAGGTCAGTGGTGACTATTCCTCTACCCTGATATGTTTCACTCAGATCTTGAGACCAATTTTGCGCAATACAACCAGCATGAAGCAGACTGCCAGTGTCCAGCAGTACCAAGTGGACATTTTTTCCTGGTATTAGGGATTTCATGTGGAACATGTGAATTCTCCCTGTGTCTACACAGGCTAGATATAGCAGAGAAAAATACTGGTGCTGTAATCCCTTCTCACAGTGAGATCATCCCGTAGAGTAGACAGGAAGGATAGTCACCATTTATAAGTCTGTGGACTGTTTCACCAGCCAGAGCATGGGAAAGAAAATAAGTCTTTAGTCCTACTCTTCTTTCTAACTTATTTGCTAAACAGTCACAAAAAAGAAAAAGCTATCAGAGGGCATGTTGGACAAGAAGCTCCCGAGAAAATACCAACTACCCATGTGCCAGCCAACACCAAACAAGAACATACAGCTCCTTTACATCTGGCTTGCTCTCTCTTCTCTTTCCTTATATGTCACCAACTAATGTTTGTCTAGCTGCATCCTTACAACACTTTATCAATTTCAAAGTCCTGTTCTGTCATCCTGTTCCTTCCTAGACTGTCAGGTGTCGAGGATACACACAGGTCATCAGTCTTCCAGGTAACCTTGATCAAAACGTGGAAGAAGAGGAGAATACAGCATTTCAGCATGATCACCCATCTCAGGCAACAAATAATGAGGAATCACGAAGCCAGTAACTGCTGCACAAGCAAGTATAAGCTGGCAACTTGCCTTTTCAAAGGAAAATATGAAAATCCCCTGATAACAATGAATGCTTTACTGGCAACCTGAATAGTTTGGAATACTAAATAAGACACACATCTACTTCTTCATTAATTTAGCAGAACAAGCAGAAAAAGAAAAGTATCTATACCCCTACATTGTGACATACATGAAAGTGAAGACCTCAGCATGCATATACTTAAGGTTCCTTAAAAAGTAACATGCAATTTCCTCAGAATGAAAGAGGATGGCAGACGCCACTGACCAAAAGCAGTTTGGAGCTCTCCACTTTTGTAGGAAAACAAAATGACCAGCAACAAAAAACACAAACATTTTAGGAAAAAGTTAGTCAGTCGGATTTAGCAGAAAACATCTAACAGCTCTCCATCTACCTTCCTTTCCTTTTCAGTAGTTACAGGCTACCTGCTACTAGGGTGATGCAAACAAACAAACAAAACAAACAACAGCAACAACAACAAAACTAGGAAAAAAGACATTTTCAGATAATTTCATTTTATGCAGAGGAAAAAAAAAGTCCCACTAAGTCAATAATGGTATGATTATAAAATAATTTAAAACAATAAACTAATGACAGAGGAAAATATGGATTGAAAAATATTCCAATCTATTCCTGATGCAAACGCCACACTAAGAATATACTCAAATATGTAATATTATACATGAATTCAGTTAATAAGGACCTTGGATTGGCTCCTGGTCATCATAGTAATTGTGAATCCTGACTTGATCCAATCTTAAATTTTGATCATAACACGAAGTGTTGGAGTTACAGAGGATGGTTAATATCTGTACCTGTGGTGCTGTGGTCATGCAATGTTTTGGCTTGCTCCAGTGGTACCATTCCAGAGTCTCAAGAAGGATTGACAAGACCAGAGACTGGCTTTCACCAGTACAGCGTGCCCTGGCCAAGTCATGAATAGTCCACTTAAAATGAATAATGGTTGCAGAGCACTTCCAGGCCACTGACACTGGTGGGTGGCTTAAGTGGACACTGAACAACTGTGTTAGACTCAGAATATGCAATGCAGTCTTGTCATAAAGTACTGCCTGCACTCCAAAAGGGACCCTAAAGGTATAGCTTTACTGGGTAATCTGTCAGCCAAGCCTTGATCTTTGACTTGGACACCACTGGCTAAGCAGTTATCTAGCTCAGAACCCAGAGAATCATCTATCTAGATTTTGGTGATGAAGTTTATCTGGGAAAATCACAGGGGAATAATGATCTTAATTCCTGTTAATCTTCACAATTCACAAATCAATATCACTGTCTTTTGAAAGCTAACCGTAAAAGAAAACAATAAAATAAAACAATAATATGGGGAACAAGCCTCCTGAATTTGTCTTGCACACCAGGTCTTTTCTTGCTTTGCCTTCTCTCCAGTCAGAGCAATGAGGTTACCACTCAGGGTAAAGCTGTTATGTACAGCAAGAGGTAGAGAGACCTGAAAAAGAAGCAAGGAAGCAAAATGTTATCCCTTTCTTCCTTAGGACAAAATAAAAACTGTGAGTTAGCTTAGGGTTTTAGAAGTGCTTCACTTTACTGGTTTCTCTGGAGCCAGTCTCCTCATTGAAACAGAGCCTCTGGTAATAGCGTCTGGGAAAAGACACAACCAAAAGCAAGCCTTCTAATAGCTTTCTATTGTCTTTTCTATATGTCAAAAGGACTTTTGGATTAGAAGGTTAGGAGACAGGATTCCTGTGCACATTAATCTATTTTTGTGATGATATTGCTGCATGCTTGAGATGCAATTCTTGCATTAGGTGAAGGCTCTACTCTATAAGCATTTATCACTTTTCATTCTGACTACCTTCCATTCAGTTAAAATATATACTATAAATCAAATTAAAAGGCTTCTCTTTTAGACTTTAATCAATAAGAAATGCAGAGTTTCAGCTACACCTAGTGGACAAACGCCAAGTACTGCAGCCTTTCCACAACCATTAGCTCATCTGTCTTGTTAAATTACTCCTGCTTTGTTTCAATATTTAAACTGTGAATTGAACCTAAACACCTCCAGGTAAGTATCTACAATTTAAATAGCCGCTTTAAAAAAATCCGTGTGATTATCTGCACACTGTTGTCTTTAATGTGAAGTGCTTGATTAAAAGGTCTGGCAAAGAGGACCTCGGCTCAGAAGGTGAGAGCAAAGGAAGGGGAAAACAACCCTGCCATGGGCATTGCTGGCTTCCAGCGAAGCACACCCGGTCCCCATCTGTGCACCAGGGGACAGGGCGAGATGCCCGTCGGAGGCTGCTCTTGGCCTTATTCGGCAAAGTCACACACAAGGTGACCTGTGACAGATCAGCTGTCACCCTCCCCTGCAATCCTAGGGCACAGCTGCAATGAACCACCACACAAGCTCACCGTGCATCCCAAAGGCAAACACACCGCCACCTCACAACACTTTCAATGGCTTGTTTCTGCCCTGATTTAACTGAAGCGAGGACAAGAGAAAACACAGGGCCTGTGATGCTTCCTGGCCACCAAAAACCAACCTTGCCAGATGAGACTGAAATATTGGGTTACAGGGGATTTAAAAATAGAGAAAGTGGTTTTTTTTAGAAGGATTGAGCCCTTCAAGTCCATGTTTTGGCTAAAACAGCTTTTAGCATGGTGACTGACCTGGGAACAGTACCGTTTCCCAGTCATCTTCTAGCAGCAAGGATATAGATCTCCTGCCCATCCTTGAGATCAGAGCAGCCAGGACATGTTTGCAGGCTTCATTGGCTTCATCCAATGGCAGTTTCACTCATATACCTCCATCAGAGTAAATTCAGATTTATGTTGTAAACACTGATCTGTGAGAAAGGCTAACATCACATTTTTTTGAATGATTCTCCATTTATCTGGGGTACAATTTTGTGCACTGTCAGACATGAAAAGCAAAACCAGGTTGTTCCAGTCATACCACAGACAGGCACCTTTTTTTCTTGTTGTTGGTTAGGTCTGACTGTTTTTTAGACCTAATCCCTAAAACTTTCTCTGTGGTGATTGTAACTACTTTTCTTCTGCCTACCACTTAGAAATGCTTTATACTCGTCTCCACACCTTGTCCTTCATCTCCTTGTTGGATCACATGTTAGCCTTAGAGCAGCCTGCAGATAACCAACCCAGAAGCCTGCCTATAAGCAACACAAAATATAACTATTTAGCTACTGTACAAAGCAGACATGCAGAGGCTTGATGTAATTTTCTATCTTTGGAAAATTCCAGGAATCCATTCCTGCCTTCAAAATATATATTTTATGGCATACAAAGTTGATGGAGAACATGTTTGTAGACAGATATCAATTATTGGGCTAAATAATGTAGTTTGAAGAAAACAGAAAAGATTTTGAGTAACTAGCCTTTAAATACTTATCTCAGCAAAGGGAGAGGGGAAAAAAATCTGAAATCCTCTGTGTTACTTATATTTAAGTAGCAGCAGATAAGACATTTTATAGACTTTCAAGAACTCCACCCTCTCCTGGGCAGTATGTTCATGTTGGCTAAGTAGGCTGCAGCATAAAATTCACAGAGCAATTGTTAGGAGGCTCAGTGTCAAAACTGCAGATAAGTAGGTGCAACTCCAAAATCTCATTGTGATGAGTATCTCCTAAATATGTAGCTTTTGTGTTAAGAAATGCTATGTACTCACTCTGTTATCTTCAGCCAGAGTTTTAGGTTGACAATTCTGAAAGTTTCTTTTATTTTACTTTATGACTGATAAAGTAGGGAATATATTGCCAGATGAAAACTCCAATAGACAGAAATAACAAAATGTCCCGGTGAAAGAAAAAGGTGAGAAAAGTTATCAGCATTTTATGAAGCTTGATAAGCTGGAAAATCTTTTGCTTATTTTTAATATGCTAAATATGTATCTTTCAAAATCAGTTACAGGTTTGTGATGAAATTGCCCCTCTGTAATTTTTTAAGGGGGGAAGGGCACAGCAGATGGACTGGGACTGAAATACCTGATCCATCTCTATTATAAACCTGGTAATGCAAATTTCTTTCTAAAATGAGGCAGAGCAAATAACAGAGAACCTACCATAACAGTGGCTCATCTGTTCAGTCATTTGATGTATCTCATTATTGTTGCAGCTATTGCAACAATATTGTTGCAGAGACTCTGCTTTATCTTGTAGCATGAGCACAATAGTGGCACCATATTGAAATGTGTAAATATATTTTAAGAAACTATGTAAAACACCTCCTCTGTACTGACAAAATGATGCACTTAGAATACACAAAACCCTGAGAAAATGCTACTGCCTTGAGTTTCCAATTCCTTTGATTTGTCATCTTAGTTTTATTGCATATGCAGTGTTATCTGACAAATATATTTGCCTGAATATTTTAAAAAAAAAAAAAAAAAACAAACTTTGTCATCATTTAAACAGCTCTTGTCAATGTTGCTTAGTCCTTGTTCATACTTCTATCCCTAGGAGTGATGATACAGAAATAGATCAGGTTAAGGTCAGTATGTGTAGCCCAGATCTGTAACACAGGCATTTCTTATTCTCGTCCACGGTAGCACTGCAGTGAGTATTTCAGAGGAAATGAAGGCTTCAGAAAGGATAGCCATAAGGCCATGGGCAAAAACTGCTTTTTCTGACATCACTTCTCTCCTCTCCATGCCCCTGCCCACACCCCGTTCTGCACAGGTTTTAAGCTCAAGGGGGAACTGGTCCTCTCAGTACCAGCTCCCACATTAAGCCCTGCTGGGCAGCACAGCCAGGAGGGAGCGGAGGCAGAAGGCAGAAACGGGAGCAGGACGACTGCTAAAGTAGGACGATGATGCAGAAACTATCCGTGCCATGGAGAAGTGTAACCATGTGGCACCACAGATACATGCCGTAGCCTTCGGCCAAACACCAGTGATCCGCAGTTACTTTGGCATGCAACTTCCCTTGCAGATCTGGTGTGTGGAAAACATCTCCTGGGGAAAAAAAAAGAAAAAAAAAAAAAGAATGAAAGAAAAAAATATGTAAAAAAAAAATAGAAGGAACGCTGCAAATCCAGATGTTGGAATTTTCCAATCCCCCTAGCAAGACAAGATAAGCAGGGGATAATCCTCGTTTATATAACTTTTTTTTTTTTTTTTTTAAATAAAACCTGAGACCAACAGGCATGTTTTCACAAGGTTTGTTTGCTTATTCTCTAAAAGCCACAGTGAGAAATTTCGGGAGGCCCCGCACCGCCTCCGGCAGCCGCGCCGAGCCGGGTGCCGGGGAGCGTCGCAGCCTGCGGCCACCCCTCGTCCAGCCTGCGGGCCCTCGGGGCAGGTGGTGCCGGAGACCGACGCCTCGAGGGCCCCGGCCCCCTTCTCCTTCCTCACAAGGCCGACGGCCTTGCCCCGAGCCCGGCGGCGGCTGCGCGGAGCCCGGTGCCGCGACCGCAGGCCGGCGGCCGCCCACACGGGGGCGCCATGTTGCCGCCGCGCAGCCCCGCGCAGGTGGCTGCGGCGGAGCCGGGCCGGGCCGGACCGGGCCGGGCACCCGCGGGCCCGTCGCGTAATGGCGGCCGCAGCGGGCCCCGTGGTTGAGGGGGAGCCGCTGCCGCCGACGCCGGCCCCAGCGGCCAGCCTTAAATTCGGCATTCCCGGCGAAAAAGGCAGATGACGGCGTCCATCGGCACCTATTTTTCCGCCTGGCGTGGCGGGGAGGCTTAGGGCTGATGTGCGTTCCAAATAAAGCCGCGCGTCTATTTATGGACGTGGCTTAAAGAGGAGCAGATCTCGTGTACCATGGTGGAAGTTTTTGAAAAGCAGCCAAAGTACAGAGGTCAAGTTTCCTGTACTAAAAGCAACTTAATGGGACGCGAGGCTGCAATGTCGTTTGCGAGTATCTGGCGGTAGCTGGAAAACTGGGTCATCGTGCATTTTTCACTAACCACCGGGTTCAAATAATAAATTATTTTAACTTATTTATAAACAACGTAGTGGCTAGATAGGATCAACTCAAAGGCCTGTTACTGCTTCAGCTGTGAGAGCCATTGGGAGCGTTGCCAAGGGGTTCAGCTCGGGAAGATTAGGGTCAGGCCCCCAATATTGTTTGGTAGATGGTATTATGAATAAGAGTATACAGAACCATGATATCCACTGGGATCTGACTCTTCATTAGAAATTAAGGGACAATGTAGCCAATATGATTGTTTTACAGATTTCCCCAGGGTCCACTTTTAAGAAATCGCAAAAATCCTTGACAATGCCTTGTCCAAAGCCAGTGCTTTCAGTAGCTGCTGTTGTTTGGAGGCACCGGCTCTCAGGAGTTTTACAAGCAGTTGTACATAAAATAGACTTTACCAGCATGCCCGTGAAACTGCCTGTTCTTGGAAAAGATTATATGGAAGGATTTAATGTTGACAGACGTAAGTAGTGATGTCTCAACTGTGAAGAATCTGTTGCTTAACCAACTTTATGAAGCAAAAGCACTTTATCATTAAAACAAGAATATTCCCTTTTGTTTTAGATCATGTAGGATTTAAACATCTACGCAATTTGGTATGCACAGAATTTGAGAGCCTGTTTTGTAAGAAGTTGATTAGAATCAGAATCACCCTCCCAAACTCTAGCAGAAGAAAGCAATGCGATGTGTGCAGATCAAACAGGCTTAAAATGGAAAAAGGATTTATATAGTGGCAAGATGGGCAATGGCTCTTAAAACTACACCTTTATTCTTCTAAACACTCTTTAATGTTATTGGTGAGTTGATAAATTAAGATTCACTCCCATTTGATGTTAAATTTACTGTCATAAAACATTAGCAATCACTGGCTGAAACCAGATGGTTGGTTTTTAAATTCTTGGATGCTGAGAGTTGTCTAAGAATGGGCTGTTACCAACTACAGAGATCATTTTATCACCAGATTTTCCCAGAAGTGTACACTTCACAATTTTTAATTTTGTTAATACTTTAGTACAAGTATTGTTATTATTATTATATATATATATATATTTTTTTTACAGTCATAAAACATATTAGCTCCTTCATGTCTGTGTAAGGCAAAGAAGGCCAAGTATCACTTTTCTCACCATCTGGGACAATTTTAGCAATAGTAATGAGTTTAATTTCCCAGCTTGATTCAAAACACTGCTATTTACACTCCCATTGTGTGGTGATATCCTCCCCTGTTTACGTGTGCAGGTTTAAAATTTAACTACATCCACCATGCTGTTTTTCTTTCTAATAATTTCAGAACACAAGACTGAAAAATTAAGCAAAAAGAAAGCAAGGTGGTATTGGTCCTATAATGAGCTTGGGAAGTGAGGCTAAATGGGATTAAGTGTATTATCAGGGTCCCGATCCTGCAATCCTCACTAAAGTAATAACTTATATGGGAGTTTTGCCAAAGACTAAGGGGGGGGGGGGGGCGGGCAGAAGGCTGCAACAGTTGACACTTAAGGAACAAGATGTCAGTTGCCTTATAATAACAGGCTTTTTTTTTTTTCTCCCAAATATTCAAAGTAGATATTTATAAATTTGTCTCAGTGGTGTTAGTTGGTAGCAATTTCTCAGAGAAAGGTTTTAGAGATGTCCAATGGTGGAATACTTTTAGGAAGATGTGCTAGCTACTGCCTCCTTCACCTAAGTCACTAGAAATGACACGTAGTCCTGATGCGATGCAGATCTGGATTGCACTCTTCTGTGCTAACCATCTCAGGGGAGAGAGAAAGGAGGAAGCCCACCACCCTCTTTTCCCAAGTTACAAATACTTATTATATGTTAAACACTCTTTTTCTTTAAATAGTTCTTCCAGGTGAGATAATAAATATACAAAAGAACAAAATCTACTATATAAATGAAAGCAGATTTATAAAATTACAAGTTTAATAGATAAATATAATAAATACTTTATGCATCATAACTCTGGACAACTACATTTAAAGCAAGTATGTTGGCAAGTCACAAAAAAGTTGCACCTCAGCAACTTTAAATTTCATAAAACCACACTGACAGGCATATTACAATGTTACGTATGAGGCTTTATGCTGTAAGTATGTTTAAATCCCGCTCACCTACCAAGTTCACCATGACATATACATGGGTGTAGTATACTTTATATGTTGGAATGTCTTTTTGAACACCGACATGGTAGTACAGATAGATGCTCTACTTACCAGGGACAGTGGGGAGAGTTTTGAAGAAAAATACTGGTAAATGACTTCTAGAAAAACTAAAGCATTTCTTAACTTTTTATTGACATTGGCAAATTAAAATAGAATAAATTAACAATATTTTCTCAAAAAAATGTTTTGTACAAAAATACTGTCAAAATTTCCTGAAAAGCTTTCAACACAGTAGTATCTTTTCATGTACTGAATAAACTATATTAGCACAGTGTCAAAATGCTGAAGACAGAAACAAAATAATTCTAACTAAAAAAAAAAAAAAAACCTGTGAAATGTTTGCCACTAGTCAGCATTCCATCCACACCATATTATTGTCTGTACATATGGGGGAGGGGGAATGGGTAGCAGACTTTAAATAACAGTATTACTTTTCCTGATCTGGAAAGGTTTGGCCCACATCTGTTAAGCTTCCAGTTGAGCATATTTGGGAAAAAAAAAATTATTAGTCTGCACTGCAATGCATAGTTAAAAATTAAGCAAGATGGCAGCATTTGTGCAGTAGAATCTGCCCTTCAAAGTTCATGCAACCAACTAATGTGATTTTTTTCCCTGTTCACTCAGAATTTGAATGCAGTTCAAGTCATTGGAAATCGTCGTTTACAAAATCCACAAGATTAAGCAATTTGCCAAGATTAATATCTAACAGTTCAGCACTGTGGGAATTATGGGCATGTTACTGCGAGGAAATAAAGAGAGAGGAGGGGAGGGGGCGAACAACGTAAAAAGGCAGAGTTTGCTAGAAATTATTACTACGGGAGGGGACGTGAATGTCAAAGCTACAAAAAAAAAAAGTGGCAGCAATTAAAAGAAAAACAAAACAAAAAAAAAGAATTTATACAAGCGCATAGTTTACTCTTGCTTTCCAGATTCTCACCTTTTCAAGCACTGAAAAGTGAGACACCGCGTCTAGGGGAATGTTTTCATTCACACCGATAGAAAGTCCTTTGTTTGTTTTAAATGAATCAGCAGCTCACCCTGCTGGGCTGCTGTTTGCAAACGAAGTCTGTCATGAAGTCAAACTCGTTCTGTCCCAACCACAGCTCGGGGAGCTCCTTGATGCGATCCAGCCCCATCTCGATGACTAAGGACATGAGGACCTCCTCGTCGATGAAGTCAGTGTCTATGACATTGGGCGGCAGCATCGCCGCGGGGACGTGGGGGACGGCGGGCGGCAAGCCGCTGCCGCTGCCGCCGTGCTTGGGGTTGCAGTCCCTGAAATGCTGGCTGCTGCCGTTCAGCTGGTGGCTGCCGGGGTGCAAGTCCGGCATGTAGTGGCTGTGGGGGTACGGGTGGTGGCTGAAGTACTGGTTGTTCAGCTTCTGGAGCTGCATGCTGGCGCTCAGCTGCCCTCCCGGGCTGCCCACGGCGGGGGCCAGGAACTGGGAGCCGCTGAAGCGGGCGGCGGGCGGCATGCTGCCGGCCGGGTGCCCCCCGGCCACGCTGCCCGGCCCCATGGCGTGCCGGACCCCGCCGCTCGCGTTCATATTCCCCGCTCCGTAATGTATATGGTCGCCCATCAGGGCGCTGAAGGCGTGCGGCTGCTGCTGCTGCTGCTGCTGCTGCTGGTGCTGCTGCTGCTGGTGGTGATGGGGGGTGGGAAACTGCCCCATGCCCAGCCGGTGCGCAGGGTGGTGGTGGAGCCCGCCGGAGCCGTCGGGGAATCGCCCGTGGTTCATGGCCATCATGTGCTCTGCCATCGCCCACCTGGAAAGTTAGCGAGCGAGCGGGTTAAGGAAAGCGCCCCCTCGGACATCCAGCCGCCCGCTCTTGGACCCGCTGCGGCTAGCTGGCGCTGGGAGAAGCGACCGCGCCGGTGCCGCCATCCTCGCTTTCGGGGAGGGGGGGATTGGGGGGAGAGAAAAAACCTCCTACCGCGACTCCGCCGTGGAGCACAAAGGGAGAAACGAAAAAGGAAGAGGAGCCCGCGGCACGAAAAGCCCGGTCCCCTCGGCTCATCCAGCCAGCAGCACGCCTTCCCACTTCAACTTGTGCATACCTATCAGCGGGAAGTGTTGCATACGGCAACAGCCGCCTCCTCCCGGCCACGTCCAAAACGCTGCCGAGCCCCCCGGATTTGTCAGCGAAGGCAGCGTTTTTAAAAGGCACTCTTGCTAACTTGCAGGCAACGAGCAAAGAATTAGGAAGTCCCACCTAGCCGCCGGCAGCAACTTTTGCAATTAAGTCCCGATTAAAAAATAAAAATAAAAAAGAAAAATACCAGAATGCACAGATAAGGAGACTGAGCCAGGCAGCCGAGAAACACCTTTCCTCGGGTATTTAACCGGTCCCCGTTTTCCTGTTGCACACAAAAGGGACACACAGCACCAGCTACACAACCTCCGCACTCACCTCCCGGTTTCTTTCTTCTTTTGCTTCAAAGGTGGCGGTGAAATCAGTCAGTAAAAGTCACCCAGCATAGAGAGGGCTTCCCTGGCTCCCTCCTCGGCGCTTACGTGATGGTGATATTATCGCTGCCGCTGCCGCAGCCCCAAAGCTGTTTTTCACTCCTCGGCGAGGCTCATCGGCACTTGCCAACAATGAGCTGTGTTTCTTACCCAGCTTTGGCCACAGCTAATATAGGATTTCAGAAGGGAGGAGCAAAACCCTTACAGGCAACCAGAAGTAAAACCTGGAGCAAGCGAGGGGGAAAAAAAAAAAAAAAAAAAGAAACAACACCCAGCACACACACACACACACACGCACACACACACGCACACGGGGAGGCTCAGGAAGGGGCCAGGCGGGGCTGGACGGCATCCAAAGGGCCCCGCTCCTCCTCGCCTGGGCCACACGTGTGTGCCTGCGGGTCGCCCTCGCCCCTCTCGGCGCCTCCCCCCGGGAACAAAGCGGGGCTCCGCGGTCCGGAGCGCAGCCCCGGCGCAGGGCGCTGCCCACCGGCCCCGCTCCGCTCACGGCCACCCCCCGGCCGCGGACACGCGTGGGGCCGGGCGCCCCCGCGGGGCTCCCCGCGCCCGGCGCTGCCCCCGCTCCCGGCGGCATCCCGGCCTCCAGGTGCCCGGCCCCAGCCCCGTGGGACCCCCGCGGACCCCCGTGGGCTCTCCCCGGGGCCGGCCCCTCTCCCGGCGGCGAGATCCGAGATCCACCTTTTTCCACAGCCGCGGGCGCCGCATGCGGGAGGCGAGGGGGTGCGGGCACACGCAGCCCCTCCGGCCCTCCCTGCCTCTGCTCCCGGCTTTGGGCCGCTAAATTGCGGCCGCCCCAGGTGTGCGGGCTGTGGTTGGCTTTGTGAGGTTTCTTACAGTGAATTGTTTCCTTGCGTTGGCAGGCAAAATAGGATAATACAGACCGTGGGGAAGGGCTTTGTAAACGTGATCGTCCTGCCTGGCCGTGGCCCTGCCACCTATTTGGTGCCCCGCAGTGCTGTGGTGAGACTCTCCCTGTGCTGCCCCAGCAGGGACATGCGTGTCCCAAATGCCCCCGCCATCAGCGCTCCCGCACTGTGTGCCTCTCGCCCCAAAGCCACCGGCTCTTCTCGGAAGGGTGCCTGTGCTGAAGTAGCCGAGAAGATGGGGGGAGGCCTGCTGCAGGGATGAGCTGGGTGTTGTCCTATTTTCAATAGCATCTTCATCTGGCTTTCCCTCTCTCTGCTTTCCCCCTATCCTCTGCCAAACGAGCACGGAGGGGGAAGCCGTAGGCAGGACACACTCCCCGGACACGAGGCTTGTCTTTTGAGGTCAAAGCAGCCAACATGAAGGCTGAGCTGGAGTTTCTGCCCCTCCACGTGCTGTGCAAGGACACAGCAGTGCAGGACATGCACAGAGTTTCTGGGGGGAGGCATCGGTAAGGGCAAAGGGGATCCTTGGAGATGCTGGCCACGCGGCAGCCCTCTTGCCCTCCTTTAGGCCCTTACCTGGCCACAGTGAATTATGGAGGTGAAACCAAAAGGAGGGGTAACTCCAGCTCATCTCCACTGTGGTGGAAGCAGAGCTGGGTTCCTGAGTGCAGAGAGGTGTGATGGAGGAGAGGAGAGGGACAATCCCCTGCGTGGCTGCCGCAATCCTCATGCATACAAGATACCAGAAAAACATCCCACTGAACCCCCAGCTGTGAGGCACGGCAAGGATGGAATTAGAGCCTTTGGAGGACAGGCAGCTTTGCAAGTGTCAGAGTTACCTCAAGGAAGTGACTTCATCCTGCAGCTCTGTTTCCTGCAGGGATTACATATGATGCCCACCACGATTTCATGTTTTGGTCTTCTGATGCATGTGAGTAAGTACACTTTTGGGAGGGCACTTACTGAACCAGGGCCTCCAGTCTGGCCAGGGGTGGTTGGAAGAGTGACACTACCTTTCTGGAGATTTTTCTTTCTCAATGTTCTGTAGGTTTTACAGGGCAAAACAATGAATAATAAGAAGATCCTGTTCCATTTGGCAAGTAGTCAGCTGTGTATCATGACAAGTGGTTTGTTTAATGTCACATATCCATGGTGATATTGGTATGCCTTTTTGCTCTCCCATGCTTTGAGTTTGAGATCCTTTTTAAAGCCAGGCACACATCATATCACAGCCCTGCAAATGCCATTTCCTATTTTCAGCTTTCAGATGTTGGAAGGTGGTATCAGATGCCAAAGTGAGTTATGGAGAATTGGCAAGAGACTGCCAGAAGCAATAGTATGCATGTCACAGCCTCCATGGCACCTCGCTCATATGAAACATATCTCCAGGTATTTACAGCCTGTATGCAAAGAAGCAGGCAGGATGGAGCTTTCTTCATTGGGGGTTGCAATGTGGTCCAGATAAGGCTCAGCAGCGTGGTGCAAGATGAGCCAAGTTTTTCATTGTTACAGGGTTTATGGCCATAGCAAAATGGGAACACAATCAATTGGTTGCTTTCCAGGAAATGGCTGGTGACAGCCATTCAGGAAATCACTTGGTGACAGGCAGCTAAGGGAATGCAGGACAAAGCATGAGGAGCCCATCACCACTGAGCTGGTAGCAAGCTCTGAATCTCCTCTGTTTGTCACTCCCGACCTGAGCCACAGTTATTTAAAGCAATCTTGTCACCCGTAGTCTACAGAGTCATCTGCATAACTGAGTTGATTCTTTAGGCAAACAACAAAAAAGCAGGGCAGTGAGTATCCGGAAAAAGCTGGAGGTGGCCAGGGGTGGGAATGAAAGCAGAGAGTTCACAGAGATGCTCCTCAGTGAAGACGCGGAGTACAGTTGAAAGCAAAATGCTGCTTCTATGCACATTTAGAAAGAATCCCTGAGAACTATCAAACACAGCAATGGAAAAATGAGGAAAAGATTGATCCTCAGTTGGGTGTTAACATTTTAGATGAGAAGGTCACACAGGAATTGATGGATTCCGGATGTGGCCCAGTTCACTCCTTCCAGGCTGGAACGCCTGCAGCGCGTGGTGGAACAGAAAGGAAAATCATAAAGGAGAATCCCAGATGGTGTTTTTCCAGGTATTCACTGGAAATGCTCAAGTCAACTGAATACTTGTGGTTCTAGGGATCTGTCACTGGAACTGGGAATACAGAGCAATGAGCTCTGGAAGGATTTGGATCTCTAAATCCTTGTTTGCAACTCTGAAAATATAATCTGTAACTCTGTGTGACTTGTTTCTCCCACATCATCCCTGGATGTGAGTTTCTGTGCGTTCCCTCCCACGCTGACACAAAGCAGTCAGGAAAACCTAGTTCATGACATCTGCTAGGGTTATCTGATAGGAAATTTTATATTAGAATGATATCCTGGAAGAAATGCCCCTTCTGTAGAAATGATTAAGCTATTCTATTGAGATGACAGCCATGATTTTCTGGCTGCTCTTACTTCTGACCTCGTCACAGCTTCCTTCAATCCCGCCCTTCCCCGGGGCAACTGTGGCACAGGAGGGTCCCACCGCCTTGCCCTACCAGCTCCAAGGCTGGATGCCTGCTGCGTTTCACTGCCCATCCCTAGGAAAAACAATGAACTTGACAAGTTTCTTCCAGATGGGCACCCAGGAAGCACAGAAATCTGTTTCAGTCTCTAAAAATGCATTTTTTTCTCTCCTGGAGTTCCCTTTGTCAGGAGAACAGTGGGTTTATTGTCTGTGGGGTGAAAACACAGGGTTTTTGACTAGGAGGCGGGTTCCTTTTTCTGACATGCTTTACTGAGAGACCTATTGTTCTTAAATGGTTTGGGGGGGAAGGGCAGACACGGGGTTAGCTATGGGCCTGGGCATGAGATCCTCCAAGTATCCAGGTGGGAAGGAATGACCTTGGCAAGTTCTGCTGTTTGACAAGCACCAAAGTCAAGACTATGGTAGAAGACACAGTATTAACTCAGTTAAATTCATTCAATACGAGCTTCCTAAAGCCATCGCAATTCCCCACTGCTGATTCCAGGCACCAGCCAGGCATTCTACAGAGCTCAGCATAAGCCCTCCTATTCCAGCAGCCTTTTCTTCTTGGGAAGGCTGCAGTCTGGTGAGGTAATGTACCTGTAATGACCCCACTGATGGTGACTTATGTTAGAAGGAATTACTGGAATGATGTCAAAGCAACAGAAAATTTGTGCCATGCTCCCCACAGCTGGCTAGTGTGGGAAAGTGGGTGGCAATGTGGGGAGGAACAGAGCATGCGCTCTCCATTAGTCAGCACAGGGCTCATTTTCTCTTTGCTAGGCTTCGCAAGGTAATCGATCTCTGTGCTGATTAGAAGAGGTTACTCTGCTGAGAACGGTGGTTACCAGCCTGTTTGTTAGCAACAAATCTTTATGAGAAGCAAAGAATTACACGGAGCAAGAAACTTGCTGAGCCATTTGGGAGTACATTAAAGGGTTTCATGGGCTCGCATCCCATGTTTATGTGCCAGGAACTGAAGATGCAGTCATCAAAGTGGTGTTCTAAATAAAGGAATATGGGCTATGCAAATTGTGTTGCTCTCCCTCCACTCACCATTTCCTGTTTGTTTAGATGGCTCAAGATAGTAATATGCTGGTATATTTTATACCGGTGATAGTGAATGTGGCTTTGCACCTTTTATCCAAGTTGTTTTATTCATGTGAGAAAGTCTTGGTGATAGGCTCTGTTGTTTTACTGTTATGCCCTCTCAATGCAGTGCTTCAAGACTGTGTAATCACTGCTGAGGCTCTTCCATAAGTGTAATTTTATTGCAAGGTATTTTCTTTGAAAACAAAATTCTGTAAAACATAGGAATGCTTACTAAGAACATTATTTCATGAAGAGGTCCAAGAGAATGTAATTATACAAAAAGTAAACACATAAATACATCAGTCACTGATCAAGTATCACTTCATTCTGTTCTGTCACACAGGACCCCAACATGGACTTTTTTTGCTACTCTTTACTTTTGGGTATCAGTGGGAAATAAAAAAATAATAAAATAACAAAAATAACAAAATAACAGAAATAACAAAAGGAAAACATTCATGTGCCTTTGAAAATGTGGTAGTATCTTCTGTCGTAAACAAAATGACACCAGGTTCAAACTAAGCACAGAGATGAAAAACAGTCACCAGCAAGGCTGTATGAACATAATCTTGTTCCGTTTGCTGGCTGAGCCAACTAATAATAATACTGTTTTGGGTCAACAAAGGCTTTTAAAAATGTTCAGGTAGAATGAAATATTTTATTTAATTAAAATTTATTAGAAAGCAGAGTACATACTTTTAAGTATGTATTAGACCTGGATGATTACACCTAAAGTGTTCATTGCGTACATTCTGTAATTAATTGAGCTGGTAGTTGACAAGTAATTTATTTGAAGTCCACTGAATAATTGAAGTTTATTATTAGAATGAATTGGAATTTTACAAAAAAAAAAAAAAGGAAAAAAAAAGATTTATGATTGCAAATATAGGTCCCAGTCCAGGATACATTTGTACACATTTTTTAGGCAGATCAACAGCAACATTTTTTAGGCAGATCATTTCTCACAGTTACTTTACTTTCTTGCATCTGCATAGAAATACTGTATTTAAAATCAGTGAGTCTATGCAGGAAGTAAGACACTTCTCAGTATGAGTAAAGGTGACAAAATATAACTTCTCATACCACCAGCTGACCAAATTGATGCAACTTAAAGACAGTGATGGTTTGTACTTGGGGCTGGATTTCCAGGTGGTTGCATCTTTACAGCACAACAGTATGCATGAGGCACTGACCTGTGTGAGTCTCTGGCCTGGAACTGAATACTATCCAATCTAAAATCTAATTGTATTATCCTATTGCTTTTATTCTAAGTCCACATTTTCCCTT
Organism: Anser anser; assembly: GCF_964211835.1. Classification (NCBI taxonomy): domain Eukaryota; kingdom Metazoa; phylum Chordata; class Aves; order Anseriformes; family Anatidae; genus Anser; species Anser anser. The sequence goes on from NC_139722.1 coordinate 63,828,659, forward strand.
TACACTTTCAATATTTCTGAAATGAAGAAAATGTTAGTAGAATTAACATAATGTTTATATAAGACATGTTCTGTTACTATGCTGAATATCAATTTAGATTTGGGTAAGCACATACTTTAGGAATGCTTAATGGACCTCATGGTATCATATGCAGGAGAATCTTTCTAAATCAGAGGAGAAATACCGACTCCCATGGGACTCTACAAGAGCTCAGTACACAGCAAACAAATACGTGTTAAAGCAGTATTGTAGCATGTAGCAAGTAATTCTGTAATATAATCACAGTGGTCACTAAGGCTTCTCCAGCATCCTTGCCATTTTTAATTTTATTTAAATAAATAGGGAAGTAGTTTAATCCTCCCCATGATGATAAAGGGTTACAAGCAGCTGTGGTGTTGGTCACGTGTAACACATAGTCAGCAGACAGTTGCAGTTTCAGTTACATTTTCTCCTTTGATTTGATTATGTTTTTCTCCTAAATTAAATAATTGTAATGTGTGTACTATGTGGTAATGGCAGCAGCATTCATTCCAGGCCTTTAAGAATATGCAGTGGTTCAGGAGAATTTCTAAGCAGTAAACCTTCTCATCTTATTCAGCATTTTAGGCAACTTTATTCGTGTATACCTTCTCCAGTTTCGTTTCCTTTTACAAGCATGAACTATCCATGAATCATTCCAGTACGACCCATCTTTTCAGTGGATTTACACTGCATTTCATTAGTTGAAAACCTGTAACCCAAACCTCTATTTTTAGTCTTTATATATCAACTTGGGTCTCATCTCAATCCAGTACTTCACATCGTCTTTCTCTGGAACAGTGATATCTTATCTCTGTTCTCTGTGGCAAGGGTTAATCTTGCTCAGACAGGCCATTCTCAGTGTAGAAGATGCCTATCTAGGCTTCTCCCTTCCTGAATGCTTGCTGCAGACAAGGCTCGCTGCTATTCCTCTCAAGATTAGTTACACGCTTTCTATGCGGATTACTTCCTGTTTTCCCTCAGCCTTTCATTTTGGTTGGCACCAGCCAGGGCTGTTTCCACTTGTGCAAGTGGCTGTTTCGTGGGCTGTGGGATTCAGAAGCAACAGACCCAATTTCAGTACCTTTCAAGTTTTGCTCTGAAATGTGTACAGTATAAGTCAGCTGGATGCCTGGAAAACAATGAAATACCAACAAACTAAACGTAAACATTTTTAAATAGTTTATATTTCCCCAAATTAGTTAAAATCCAAGTTTTGTAGCCGCTTATTTGGAATCTCAGAGATTAACCTTCTTTTCTTATCAGGCATATCTTCATGGGTTCTGCAAATTTATGATACACTGATTTTTTCTACTGATTAATTTTGCTTTAGGATGTTTTTAGGAAGGCACAGCAGATGTACGTGATTTTTCACACTTTGCTGTTCTTGTGCGTCAGCCTGATGATATCATACTCAAGCACTAATAATGCTACTAGTTGCCTTTTACATAAATTAGCAATTTACAGCTCCAGTGCATAATACCAACTACCTAATTACTCTAGAATTGAGCACACAGTCTTTTCCTTTTAAAGGAGAAGCTGATGGATTCAAATGCTGATATGTAATCAGAAAGGAAAACAAGACCTTTAGCAGCCTGTTTAGTGGTTTCACCAACAGACCAGGAGCCAGGGTATTTGTTCTCCTCCCCTCTCCTCCACCTTCCCAATTACAGCAGTGTAATGAAATTCAGTCTTAAGCACCCAAATTCCTTTCTCTTTGTGAAAGTCTCAAACAGACCCCATTTTATCTTTCTATAAAATGGAAAAAAATAATACTCCCCTCCTAGAAAATGCCTAGCGGATATCTTTTTGATGTGAACATGTGAATATTATTACTGTGGCCATGGATATTTGATGTCAAAAAGATTGTAAAGCTATCCTATTTTGCTGCTTTATTTTGGATTGTGAGTGGGACCCTGGCCACCTTAATGTCAGTAGAAAGTTATTATCATCATAAGATGCAGTGGAGGCAAGGTCCACCTGGGCACTTTGAATATCACACTAAAGTTCTTTTCCAAAAACCTCTTGGCTACAGTTCCTTGCAGCACTCACTCCTGCTCAAGCAGCAGGACAAAATGCTCCCCACTCTTCTTGACCTTCCCTGTGTCCTAAATACTCCATTCCTAGTGCCTCTTACTGATTACCCCTGCAAGACTCTCTGGAGGCTCTTGCTTCTTTTCTGCTCCAGGGTGAATTATCCCTGCAGACTTTCAATCCTCATAGCTCTTGCCCAGGAAGATCACAGAAATTTTCCTTCAAAATAGCCCCTTTCCTGCAGCTACATGCAACACATTCACCCCCAAAACCCTCTCACCCAGTGAGTTGCAGAAGTTCAACAACATATTATCCATGATTGTGAAGTTGTAACCTTTCATAACTTCTTTACATAACTCCGTCCACAACCTCTTTCTTCCCTCCAGACTCCGACACCCCAATAACCAATTTCCATTCATGCAGCAAATGTTAAATCCACTTTCCCTGACTATAAGACCACATACAATAAAAAAAAATCCTATAGTTTTCTCTATTATGGAAGGTGTGCTGTGATAGAATATGTGTTAGGGCTCTTACGTATGTCTGAAGTTTTCCTCAAGATCTTTGGTGAAATATTTCCTCAAAGTATGAGGCTGGCCTACCCTTCTACCTCCTGAGATTGCCTGCTCTTCGCACCTCTCCTTGCCAGTCCCATGTCAGGGCAGGAAGACTACTAACCATATACATATAGCTTATACTCCTCCAAGAGCCTGAGAAATATTCACTACTCTGCATTTTCATTTACAGATTTTCTGGAAGTCCTCATATTTGAGGATAAAACTCCTGCCAGTTTACAATGTTTTATGAATGTTTCATTCATTGTCTTCAGTGTATAAATCTCAAGGCTACTTGATTGCTTGAGAATATTTATGTCGCTTGTGGAATAAAACAAACAGCTCTGTGACTAATACTGGCTTAAATTGATTGTATAGCTCTGATTAATGCTATTTTTAACTGTAATATTAGGTTCATTGCCGCTCATGTATTATGGGTAGCTATCCCTGGCTCAATTTTTGTTAGCACAGCACAAGGGAACTTGATTTCAGAAAGAACAAATAGCTAAAAGGATATCTGAAATTCAGTCACACGTATTTTGCCTGAAGATAGGTACTCACAGCACAGAAAAAGCTGCTGGTACAGTAAGTTCAGTATCTGCCTACTAGCAGTGCCAACACTAACATCTTCTAAAGAACTCATAATGCACCAGGCACTGAACAATACTATAATTTGGGGAAGGATTCCTTTGTGGCCATAAAACTGAGAAGACAAACCTATAATACAATGCAACTAGCTAGTTATATCATCACTGATAGAGATGTAAATCTGAGGGATTTCTGTCTTAACCTTGTCGAGTTTTGAACATTGTAAGCTGAAGGCTCTTGTCATTTTTATTTTCTTTATAACAACAGATGAAATGGTACCTCCCTGGCTCGTATAATCAGTTCTGCTGATTACAGCAGTTAATGGACTGACTCAATTTACATCATCTGAAAGACTGTTTCCTGCTTTTTTTTTTTTAATGTATGTGTCTCCTTATTTCAGTGGTAAACTAAGTTATTTCCTATAGTAACAATTTATGACTAGTTTTCCACAGATTAGTTATATGTTGCATTGATAAGCTATGTCCTTTTGAATGTTTTATTACTATTGAACAAGATATATGCTATGTCTGTTCCATCCGTCATTGTATAAACTTTCTTGTACTCTTCAAAAATGATGATTCTGCTGTGTAAAGATTCTGAGAGCCTAAGATGCCCAGTAGTCAGTAACAGAGGAGATAATTTAGCACTTGTAAGGACTGATCTCTGCAAGGTCATTTGGTTTATTTTGTAGGCAAGTTTCTCTTCTTCATCCTTCTAAGGGTACTAGGGTACTTAAAAGAAACTTTCTATCAATGCTTTACATAATCACATTACAGTATTTTCTGTCTTTTTCTGTCTTTTTTTTATTTTTTTAATTATTGTTACAGCTTATTTTCTGGGTTTGACTGTTGCAGCACACTGAGCAGTTATCTTCATTAAGCTGTCCACACTGATGCCTCAATCTTTTTGTTGAAAGGTTACAATTAATTCAGAACCCATCTGTGTATACCAGTAGTTTAAATCATGCCTTCCATGGCATGTTACTCTGCGCTTATCTACACTGCATCCCATCTGCCATTGCATTCCTCAATAACTTGGCTTTGCCAAGACTTTCTCAGGTGCCTCACCATCCGCTAGCCTCATCTTGCCTGCCATGCTACATATCTAACATCCGTGGTAGGTTCTCATGAAGTGTGTTGCAAAACACCACAGTTAGTATTGATCCATGGGGCACCCCACTACTGAGGTTTTTGAAGAGAACTGAGCAATTATTCCTACTCTGCCCCTATGTGCTAGATTTGCATCCACCACTGGCAGGATGCTACCTCTTCCGCTCCTGTGAACTAGCTTTCCTTGGTAGCCCTTTGTGAAATATCTTTATTGAAAGCCTTTTGTCTAAATAACTTCCTTTGGTTACCCCTTATCTTGCATTTTGCTATCACTTCACAAAGTTGCTCCAAAATCCAAAGATCGTTGACTAAAACCTTCTTTGATTTTACAAACTCTTGGTTGACCCGGAGGTTTTTATTGCCAAGGACGTTGTTATTCCAGTGTCCTGCCAAGGCAGGTGAGCTTCAGGAACATTTTACTGCAGGGCTGCTGCGAAGGGGAGCTGCTTTGTAAACTAAATTCACCCAAAGGACTGATTGCTTCTGTGCGAGTAAGAATCTCTTCAGAAGCAATTCTCTCAGCCACTTGAGAGTATCAGGAATAAAATAAAATTGAGAAATTAGGCTTTCTCAGCAAGGACACATCCAAGTACCCACATCCCGGTTTGGGGCTGGCTGAGGGTGCACTTTTAAGGGGTCCCGTGCTTGTACAGCCAATTCTGACGCAGGCTATTCAGTAGCTATCACCAGCAGCTATCACTCCGTGTGGGGCACTCTCACCTCCAGCCCTTCGTCCTGTTTCCCTCAGCGGCCCACTGCCTGCCTGCTCGCCTCCCTCTGCCCCTCACTGTGCAGCTGTGGCCTAGAGGGCAGGGGAGGCACATCTAGGGCCTGCAGGGACCTTGTGGGGAGAGGGAAAAGGGCTGGACTGACCCCAGGCAGGGCCAGGCCGGGCCTGCAGCCCCAGGGTTATTGAAGACCCCCACCAGGCCAGGTATTCCACCAAGGGCTGTGAGGGTGAAGTGTAATGCAAAGGCAAAACCTCCTCTTGGGGCCTTGCTTTTATGATCGTGTTTCACACTGGTTTTGTTCAAAATGAATGCATGATCTTTCTTTTGCTCCCAAAGCCAGGAGTCAGGACCACCAAATTGGCAAGTTCGGCTAAGAGAAGTGGCACGATTTATGCTTTTTTTTTTTTCCCAAGCTCTTCTTCATAGGTATAGAGAATGGAAAATTAATTTTAAAAGAGGAAGGAGGGCTCAAATTATCACCCAGTGCAAAAAATAATGGCAGAAAGTATTATAGACCTGTGACAATCTGTTGGAAGTAGAAGAGCAACTGGAAAGAAAAGCTGCTCTAAAATTAGGGGACAAGCTTAATCTTCCCTAGGAGATTTTGATTTTTTACTGGTGGTAGTGTTGGATTTTGTAGTGTTTTTTTTTTTTTTTTTTTTTTTTTTTTTGGGACCTTAGCAAATTTAGCACTTCAGTGTCAGGCCATGAAGTCTCAATGGCAGTGTTTAAAATACGGGCAGCTGGGGAACTTCATCTAAAGCTGTACTCCCAAGCACTGCTAATACAAATGGGGTTAGGCTGGCCTTGTCAGTCCTGAGAGATGCTAGAAAAAACACTTGTATAGACAAGGCCACTGTGCCCCAACTGGCAGACATTGCAGTTTTGAAGGTTGTTTTGTTTACTACTTGTTGGCTTTTCCTAGCAGAAGATAAGAGGTTTAAATATGCAAGCACAGCTGTGATTCTAGTCAAGACGTGACCATTGTGCCTCCAAGTGCAGGAGGGAAATGGAAGTCTGGTGGCTTGGGTGAAGGCTGGATCACCTATTTTGCTGGCTTAAATGAAGTGGAGCAGCTGCATTACAGGATGCGGGTTCCATCAAGTAAAACATATCCTGATACCTTTTTCATTATTCCAGGTAGCATAAAGAAGAGAAGCAGCATTTCCTCATTCTGTTCCCTCAATAGGATATGCTTTGGGCATATATATATGTGCTGTGGCTGGTACTGTTGTTATCACCTTGGTTTCCCAAAGCTTTTGGTTCATGGTGTTCTAGTCAGGTCAACAAAAATCTTTAAAACTTTTTACATTTGCTTTCATGTTAACCTCAGCCAAGACCTGACAAATCCGACACGCTGAAAATAAGTGATACTCATTTGGGTTAATTTTAAGGCATTCTTATAAAGCATTAGCTTTCCCCCTTGTGATAAAAGAATTTTGCAGTTGGTTTCAATGATATATTTAAAATCTTGCTTTGCTTTCGAGGTTCATTTTGTAATCTAATTTAAATTTCTACTGTTTACAAGGCCTGCTAAGAATTCCTAATTGCTGTATGGAACAGTAAATATAAAAACAAACAGCAAAGATCAGTGAAACAGAACAAACCAGCTGGAATGGAATTTATTGCCCCTCTTCTAGCAATACAAACTTTTTTCTTTAACTGAATGCTGTAATTCAGTTCTCTTCCATAACCCTTTACCCTCTTCTTACACATATAGGATTTTTCTTTTCTGAATTATTTTTGCAATAATGGTTCTACAAAATTTGATTTCTTCTTTTCACACCTCTATGTCTCTCACAACATCCTTGAAGCCAAGAAATTAATTTCTTTCTCTAATAATTGCAATGTGGAGTGGAGATTATATCATAGACATTCAAGATGCAAATGGCAAGTTAGGTCATTCAGCAGTGTATCTGCACTGTTTATGCCTGATGATTCTCGACATTTTAACATGTTCTCTAGTGTTTTTCCAATCCATTTTCATAAATTGTGTTGATTTTGATTTAAATTGGGAAGTTGTTCTGTAATACAGTAGATATCACCAAGTGGAATGTCCTACATATGGGAGAGAGGAGGGGATTTTTTTTTTTTAATAAAGTCAAGTTTTTGTTTTATAAGATTTTAAAACTTCTTGTTAACACTATATTGAGGAATGTGCAGAATCTATCTAAGAACACTGGAATGGTGATGCAGCTTGTAATGACTTTGAAGGAAAACTGAGGATTAATCTTGTCAATAAGTGCATTATGGGGACTGCTTCTACAGCAGTTCTTCCCACACAAGCACACATTGCCCAAAATAGGGGTTGCGCAAGTGCGATAGCTGCAAAAATTATGCAGCATCCACTGAATAACAAACAAAAAGTATGTGTAGTATTAGTTTATCTACAGTCTGAAAGTCTCTCAGTTGTTTTAGCATTTGAAGTGATGAAGTACAAAATGATTATACAAACGCCTAAGCAGAGATCCATTAATCTAACCCCAGAAAATTTTAAATTATTTGCCCTACTTTGTTTGGTGGAAAAGGAAACAGGCACAAATTTATTTAGGCGTCTCACTGAGAATGAGTGATTTCCGTGTGTGCTCGCCATCTAGACAGCTGCTGGCTTCCTTAGACCTTTGTAGCTTTTGGCCTAAATATTTGGCCTCCAGTCCCAAGCTCTAAACACTTCTTTGGAACTTTCTAATTCAGTAATTTGTCATACGAGACATTAGAAAGAATGTACTAAGCTTTTCTCTCTATATATATATTAATTAATTGGCCTTTTTTATGTAGTTTAATGTTACATATTTATTTCTTAAGATAAACAGTCCGTGGGTACTGTTGGTACTTTGCTGCTTTGGAAGTCAAGATTATTTTTTTTTAGGTGCCTGAGGCTGTGTATAGTGTTCCAGGCTGGAGCAGTGATGCGGTTTTGAAGTTAATTCCCCAGTTGTCTCTGCTTACCATGCTCTGGTTTAGTTTGTAAAGTGTTTTTGGTATGTGCTAACTAAATTTTACTTCCTCTCAGAGAAACTAAACCAGATTTGCTCTGCTTGTACACCAGCAACACTTTGACAGCCAAGCCTGTGACTGGTTCTTTGAATAACATTGAATCAGCTGGGGGGGGGGGATGCACACTCAGTTTAGGGGACAGGACTAAGCCTAGTCTGAAGCAAGTCCCCCAGACTGCTTGAATTGCAGATATAGGAGGCCTAACTACCAGCAACTTTGATTGACTGATCTGCACCAATCAAATTATTGGCTAATGATAAACATAATCTAAGACTTAAAGAATATAATTTTGGCACCTCTGTCTGGCAGTCTGGCCCCTTGTTTGCATTAGGGACTCACTATATGCCTCTTCCAATTCCACTGGAAGAATAAGTCATCTTTCTCTCTGGCTTAATCACTTGGAAACTACATCATCTCAAATTAAAATTGCTTTTTCCTATTTACAAAACCAGGAATGGTTTCTAAGAGCTCTACTCCTCCCACATTGCTTTATTTTCCAGCTGGGTCCATCATGATTCCAGTGCTCAGATAACAAAGCACCATCCACGGGGTGATGCGGGTGGAGGCACATTGGGAGGGTGTAACTGCCCACCACACATTTAGATCTCTTTTCAGCGAATCAGGTGAAAAAGATAGTACTTAATGTCTTTAAGAAAGGGCTGCCTGCGTGACAAGTACAAATTATACTTCATGTTCCTGTAATTTGACCAGTCAACACCTGGTCTAAAACAAGTGATATACTGTTAAAAGAGAATTCCAAAGCCACATCTAACACACAGACCTATCATTTACACTATGAAGTAAACAGGCAGTTAAACTCCCTTTTGCACCCTAAGCCTCCAGAAAACCTCAGACCAAGTAAGATTTACAAAAATGAAGAAAACGTAAGTCATAGCACAACAATTTCTATTTACTGAACTGTTCCCTTTATTATTATTATTATTAATGTTTTTATAAATCAACGTTCAGTTTTTGAATCATCATAAAGATAGAAACATTTTAGGATAAAACTAGGAAAATAAACATTCACAAGATAGAGTCTCCATCAAAATAAATGTGTTTTATCTTAGCTAGTAAATTTAAGTACTACTTTAGTTTTGTGTATATAAATAAGAAAACTGGAGTGCTCAGATGACATTGGTTTAATAACTTCTGCTGAGAATTATTCTTTAAATTCTGTTCACTGCCAGAACCGAATGTAGGTGCCCAGCAGACTAAAAACAAAAACAAAACAGTAAATAATTGTTCAAGAAAGTACTTTTGATTGTGGCACTTGGAGTAATAACAGTTTGGCTCTCTATAATACAATATGTAATTGAACCAGGTTTGAAAACAAAACAAAACAAACTTGCTGACGAACCAGTTTGTCTCCATGCCTCAGAAACATGTGGGAAGAAAGAACTGGAGAGAACAAGAACATAAAACCAGGGCAGAGAAGGAAGGATTATGGAAGATTCAGTGGCTACGTAGGAATAAATGAGTTTGGAGGTTCGTAGTGAGGAAAATGCTCCCTCAGTCTGCTTTAGGCAGTCAGCTGAGTGAGCTCACCTCCCTCCCCCTTTCTTTGCTCTCTGAGCAAAATCATCAAAGCTTGAACAGGCTTGGAACTGAGTCATTTGAGCCCTCCAGTTCTTTGAGGGCATGGATGTACATCAGAAGAGAGCAATTAGAGAACATTCACACACTTGTCTCCAAATTGAGCATCTGCTCACAGCATTATGTTAAAGGCAACTGCCATCAGCTTTAAGAAAAGTAGCTGGGACTGTGCTTCACATTGGGTTAGGTATATGTTCTGAGGCTGTTTCGTGGCTGGAGCCAGGGACTGAGGACCGTGTTACGTTATGTTACATTAGAAGTATCTGCCTCAAGAGGTGCCAGGCATGGGCCATTCCTGCTGATCTTGTTAGGACTTAGTGTGAATAAAGGCTTGTCTACACATAAAGCTATTTCTGATTAATGCCAAATGTGAATGCTCTGGCCACACATGACATTAATCAAGAACAATTAATCAGGAACAACTCCATGTGTAGACAAGCCCAAATTTAATGTGAGGGTGGTCACAGAATGGTGCTCTACACAAGAGAGACCTTAGAGCAGATGAGTAATTGCCTGTCGTTTCCATGTGGATAATAATACTCTCTTGGCAGGGAATGAATAGATATTTGAGAATGACTTCATTTTTCATTGCCAGGTACACACACCCACACCCACCCACCCACCCTCCATCGTCAACAATACCCAGTCCCATGAACATGAGTGTGGATCACTAAAATGGGCATCTCTCACTGTTGCTGCCTGGTATGTTCAGCATTAGGCTTTGTATTAGGCATTTTACTAGACACTTGCAGGTATAGCTGTGTTGGCTAGAGGTGTGAGGAAGTGCATTTATTCCTTTATCTTGGGAAAGGATAAGCTAACAGAGCCTAACCCTTTGTCACTAAATGGCTTATTTTGCTCAGGGCAAGCTTGGGTTAAATTTTCTTGATTTAAAGCAAAGTATTTCTAGTCTGAGGCTGCTGACAAATGCTTATCTAGACAGCTTTTAAAGATTGGGATGGTTCAAAGTACCACAGGATAACCTCTTCTTGTTACCATCATGAGAGTCTCTTGAGCTGGGACTGATAGGAAGCAGAATAAATCTGGAGGTGGGTTGGTGTACTAAAGGAATATTTTTCAATACCTGAACTGGCTCCCAAGCTGGCTATCGCAATTCTTTTTATTCAAGCTCTTCTGTGTACCATTTTGTGGAGAGCTGATTGCCCATGCTTAGCTCACTCTGGGTGTGCCCAATACTAATTTGTCCCCTTCTCCCTGCCTTTTGGTGCTTAGACCAAGAAATCACTGCCCTGCTTCTGTGTCTGGTTGGGTTGGTAGGGTCCAGGTTGCACACTGCTGGAATGATTTGCTTTTTCTAGTCAAAATTTTGACTGGAGTTCATTCCAGTATACAATTTCTTATGAAGCAATATGAAATGCCTTGAAAGATAGTGCATCACAGGCTTATATTGTTTATATTATTATTTAATTTTAATTTTAATTTAATTTAATTTTAAATTTTGTTTTATTTTGTGATGGAGGACACAAAATAACAGGCCAATATTCAGATTTGTATTTGGTCTGATTTGGAGTAACACATGAACACTGATTTCCAATATCTGAGGCTGTGGTATATTTTTGGGCAAGTATCTTCTACTGAAGCTGTTCTTCATTGGGAAAGGGAGCCTGTGAGACTAACCTGCTGGTTAAAGTGGTCATATGGGAGACCAAGATTCACATGTGTTCCAATAACTGTACAAATGTTTATACAAAGTGGAACGGCTATAGCAGGACAGATTGAGACAGATTCTCTCAAAACACTGAATAGCTTTGACATTTGGCCATTTCGCAGAGAAGCAGGAGAATGGGTTCAAGTTCATTCAATGAATCAGGCAGAAAGGAGCTTCGGAGTATATTTCCCAATATATACTCTACTCAAGTGCTCTAATCCTGACAGATGTGTGCCCTGACCCTGCTGCTCCCTCTTAGCTTCCCCCAAAATGTTGAAAGTGAGTTTTCCAGCAGGGATTAAGCATGAGGTAGGGCTTTGAGCAGTTTCACAATCTGGCCTGTGGATACCTGTTGATATCCTACTCCCCCCTCAAATTTAAGCAGCAATTGAAAGGGATTTGTGGATTGAGGTAATGCTGAAATGTTAACGTGAGGTACCTAAAGATAGAGTTAGGCATCCAAGTCGTTTGTAGGTTTAGTTCATAAAATCTAAAGCGTGATATAGCTTAATAATTGGTTTCTATAATAAGCACTTCATTTTAGTAATAAAAATGTGTTTCATGTATGTATAAATTGGCATTTTTAATTACCCATTTTTCTAATACTCCTGTGAGGATATAATTTATTTTGTAATGTCACAGCACTCCAATGTAATTCTAGGAATAGCATTTTTGGTATGAACATTTTTTTTTCATGTTACATTTTAGTGAACCATTTAAAATTATAGTCAGCTGAGGGAGAGTGTGCTGCTTTTATTACAGATCCTTTCTTAAGCTGATTCTAGATGTCCAAAAAGCTGAAAAATAGCGACTTGGCATTCGTAACCTTTCCTTTCAGTAGATTTATGCTTTTAAAACCTCATCATTAGCTCATAGCAAAATGCTCTTCATGGTGCCACACCTTAGAGGCCGTCTAGAGCTCCCGCTGGAACAAAATGTGCATGTTCTCCTGTTTCCTATACAGAACAGTGCAAAGCTCTTGTTCTCTGATCTGTGCTGCCTTTTGATATGTTTAGGGTGGTGAGATAAAGAATTAGCTTTAAATCCCAAAGCCATAAATATATTTTCCCTAGTTAACAAAAAGAACGGCTCCTCTCCATCTGTGATAATACTGCATTAGAGATATCTGAGAAGCTTGAGCTAATGGTCAGATGAGGGGCTGAATGCAGGGCACATATAAGTTGGAAATCTATTACCATGGAATCTGCTTCCTCCGTTTATTGCCAGAGCATGAATCTGTTGACCTTTGGGTCGTGCTTCCTCTTCTACGACATCTTCCTTGGGGAGGAAAAATGAGAGGATTAAAGGCATGTTCTTGAAGACTTTTTTTTTTTATTATTATTATTTTTTATTTTGGGTGGTTTAAAGTAGGAAGGTCTAAGTGTTTGGAGATGAGTTCTGTTTATTAGAACTTAGTTTAAAATGGATGGAACACTGATATTTTGACTACATTTAAATAAATAAACAATATCATAAAGGGACACAGCCTTTAAAAATGTCAGCTGTCCAAAGTTACTTTAATTTTGGTCACTTTAACTCATGGAACTGCCATTCGGATGACAGATACTCAAGGTTTTGCTGACCTTGGGAACATTTCTCAGTAATCAGTCATTAAGTAAGCATGAAGTGTTCTTGAACAATTTAGTCAATGTCCTATGCACTTAACATACTTTCCCTTGAAAGCACGCATCTTCTTCTTCCATTTTCTATTTTGGGATACAAATTTGTTCTAATTTAAAAGGAACACCGTTCTTAATTTTTTCTTGTTTGCTTTCTCCTGTCAGGTCTCTGCTTAATAGGAGTAACAGCCTTCTGTTCAAATTTTGATTTTGCATATGTTTCTTAATAAAATTATAATAAAACTTGAGTTTTACATCTTCAGAGAGCAACATAATCTTGAATGTAGAAGGACTGAGTTCTGCATTCAGATGAAATAAGGCATAACTCCCATTTAAATAAATGAAACTCAAGCATGTGTATATCTGAGAAAAGAATATGGATGTCAGCCTGTCTCTCACAAATTCTGTGGAGAAGGCAAGCAAAGCATTATTATACATTATTGCAGATAATCTGAGACAAAGAGGATTAATGAATTGTCGGGATCCATTGAGAGAATCATTAGTTAAAGCTATTTCTTTCACTTAGGATTTTCTGGGTTCCCAGTCCTATGTGCAATCCACTTGGTCATATTGCTGAAACTAAGGCACCCTAGGGTGGTGAATAGTTGTTTACCTTCTCCAATTTAGTATATGAACAACCAAATTAGTACTTGAACCTACACAGTTCTTTGCAGTGTATGGAAGCAAATCAGCAGTGCCTAAAAGGCTCTGAAGGCCATGGATAGAGGATGTGATATACTGTTTAGGGTACTGCTGTGGCACTACTTATACTCAACACACACAAGTTGGAATAAGGTGAACAGGGGACATAGGGAGGGAACATCATGAGGAGAGAGAGTAGGATAGGATGGGATGGGAGTGGGAGGAAAAGGAAATGGGAGGAGTATGAGAGAAAAAGCAGAACGTGTTGGAAAGAGATCATGGTGCTAAATTAAACAAAATGTGTACTAATTTATGTCACATCTTGTGGTTTAAAAAGTGTCCATTATATATTTCCATCTGCTTATTTTTATGCATCATGACAATGGCACTTTTAAATAGGTATTCCAGGAATTATCAATTTCTTCTGCAATACAGAGAAATAAGTGTTTCAGACATTGTCACTTTGATTTTTCCGAGTTTAATAAAGTTAGTGCTGCAGTTTGTGATAGATTGTAACTAGCTGCTTTATGGCAGGCTTTTTCCTCTGGTTTATACTTTTTAGTGATCATCTCTGACGTTCTTACATGCTGTAACCACTGTTACACTGCTGTTACTGTACTTTAGGTGAGTCATGCCTCAGTTAACAGGGCTTGCCAGATACTGTAATATGACTTTTGTAAAAGGCAGTCGTGATAATCTGAAGGGAGAAATTAAGGCAAATCATGGGGACCTCCCATTTTCTTCTGGTATATAAATATTTATAACTGGGAATTATCTCCCAGGCATTTGATTACCAGTCTAGGTGTCAGAATTGCTAGCTGAAGTACAATGAATTAAACCAATTCCTGAAAAAAATAAATGTTTGCACTTACTCCCACTGATATTAATATCAGATTTCAAATTGTCTTTAATTAAAGCAGGGTTGTGCCCTTACAGAAAAGCCATGATTTCCTAAGTATTACATCTTCTATTAAATGCAATGGACATCCCTTTCATGGATGGGAATGGAATTTATATGCCTGCATTTTATCACCAATACTTCTGTGTTAAAGCTACCCAGGACCACCAGACTGAATGTTATTTTATTCAGGACAACTGAAAGGGACCTTCCTGGAATTTTAAACTTCCTTGTGAGAAATACGCACTTTCTGGTGAAGTGCACTTAAGTAATATACTCTGAATTTATTATTAAAAAAAAAAAAAAAGTTTTTAATTCCCTGATGAAATGCATAAGACTTTTGAATAAGGAAGAAATGAGAGCTTGAACATGGAAAACATGCCTATACCAGCTTATTTAAGACGGACACATAATCAGATGTCAAAGAGAGGGTATATATTTCTCTGTTGTTTCTTTCAGTTACAGTAGCCTTAAGTGTTATTTTTACTGTTGTGGATACCACATTTGATAGGCGTAACAAAAATGTGGTTATCAAGCTGACCCTTTTAAGGCAGAATAGCCTGAAGGAAATGCACCCATTCTGCTTCAAAGAAGATCTGTCAGTAGGAAGGAGGAATAATATACATGCATAAGTAATTAATAATGATCTGAAGCTTTGATATTTTGTAAGACCCAGAAAATTACATTTTTACAGGATGTAATATATTGTTGGGTTAAAAACGCATGGCTTAATTCCGTATCCTGGAACAAAATTTCTGTTGAGATAAATAGAAACTGAGCTTGAATAAAGACAGAAGCATCAAGAGGACTGGTTTGAGTGCTGCTTATGTCCTTTTATTACACTGGTGAATACAGTTTTGGGTATCACTGCAATCCTTAATAGGATAATATGGATGAGAAAGATCTTCAATACAGAGTATAATGAGGTGCTCAAATAGCCTGACTTTTCACGTAAATTGAAGAATTCATTCCCTTGAAAAGCTCAATTTTTACATACCTAATAGTACAACGTGAAATTCAGAGGCCAAATCTCATTGACTAGATTTTGTTTGAATATGTTTTAAAACAGCTGCTTTGACTTCATTAGATGTCTTTAATGTAGTCATTTGTAAAGTCCTTTTCTTGTATAATAGATTAACTTGCAGAGAGGAACCAGCTGATACAGCAGTGTCTTTTGACAGTCCTATTTTTAGAAGCAGAGAGAGGTACAGTCAGATAAACCATGCTGCAATTGATAAGGTAGATCTCAAGCATCGATCATTATGGGGAAACTCCCTTTGTATTTGAGCAGTTTTCTGGGGCTTCCTGCCCCTTTTATAACCACAGAGAATCCTACAGGTGATTTTCAAATGGTGAGAAATTATCTCTATACTTATCCACTCCTGAATGTAATAGGTGTATATTAATATTTTTTTTCAGGGACAAAAGATGTAAACCTGACTATCAACTTTCAATATTCATTTATCTCACCTCTCATATGTTGTTTCAGCTGGACATGAGGATACTGAACTAACGGATAAACACCGTATTATTTACCACATCTCCATCAATACCGCTCTGGTACATTACACAGACCACAGTTTGAAAGCCTGGAGTGCTTAAACTACTTAGCGCCCAAACGGTCAGTTACATAGAAACCAAAAAAAAAAAAAATACAGCAGATTCAATACTAAGCCCCAATAGTTCTAGTCAAAGGAAAATTGCAAGTCTACCTTTTGTATGCAATTTGGGTACTGGTTGATTTGGTTAGCCAGAATATGGTTATTGCCATAGAACAACTTTTCATTGAATGTGTCTGCCCATTAATGTTATCAGGAAAGAAAACATTAAAACATAAGGCTTTCTTGACTGAAAGCTTGGGTTGGCCAGATCTTTAAAGGTCCCTTCCAACCCAAGCCATTCTGTCATTCTGTGGTTTAGGAATACATCTCCTTTGGTGCACTGATAGTTGTCTGGTGAGAAAGGCTGAAGATCAAATCTGCAAATACAACTTCCATGCAGGCCAGCTACACTCAAGTGCCTCTGTTCTTCCAGTGACTTATACAATCCCTATACCTTTTCCCACAGATGCTTAGGTAAATTGGCTCCCACAGATGTTTAGATAAATTGTTTGTGCATTCCCACCAAGCACAAGAGAAGAATGTGCAAAGCAGCTCAGATTAATACAAGCTAATGGTGCAGGGGATGTGCTCCCAGAAGTCCTTCTAATGCATTGCATGATGGCATTACCTTTCTCAGTGCAGGCACTTGAATGCTGTTTTGTAGTATGTCTCCTCTAACTTAAATGTGGATAACTGAAACGTTCTCTAAGTATATGAGACATACATGATATTTCCAGTTATCACATATTTTTGGCCACGTTCAGACTGCACCATTCAAGGTCATTAGTAAACAACAGAGAGCTAGACAGGCATCCCCTAGGAACTCAACTTGTTACTTCTGTCTTCTGCAATCCATTGTCAGCACATTGACTTTTTGTTTATGCCTACTGGAACAGTTTGGTATCTAATTCTGTATACTTACATCCTGCAAACAAGTTATCTATTCTAATGCTCTGTCTAGACAAAGACTTAAAGGTGTGATGTTAGCACATGCAACTAACTTTAATCCATACTAACCTGGTAGATCCTAGGCTCCTTGTGAGGCTTTAAAACAGTCAGTTTAGTGTGTGTTAAAGGTAATGTGTCTTGTCTAAAGTTTAAGGAAAATATATTTTGTCAAAAGCTTTAGGAAGACAGCAGTGTACATCGCTAGTCTCTTTCTGTTGCAGTTTGATTTCATCTCCTTTAAATTGGCATTGTATATTTTTTTGTAAAACAATGTGTCTTTGTTTTATTTTTAAACCTGCCTATCACTTTTGCCTTTGTGGAAGACTCCACAGTTTTATCTAGGACTGACTGAAGCTCTTTTTTTTTTTACAATGAGTTTTGAACTGATGTATTTGCAGTCACGTTTAATCTGCAGAAAGGACTTCTAACTGCACTGAGCTAGACAGTTAATGCTCTGAGTAAACCGCAGTCATAACACTTGTGTATTTTTCCACCAAGTTAGTATATCTGCATTGGGTAGTGTTGGCACAGTTGTCCTGTATAATGCAGGTTGTGATGAATTGTGTGGTCAAACTCAAATCGCCTATGAAATATATGTTGAATTAAATTTTTCCCAGAGCAGCTGTCACAACAGGTATCCTTAAAAGCAGATTTTCTGAATATAGAAATTACTTGTATATAGTTTGTCTGATTCTTCATTCATTAGCTTAGTTGTTTGATGTACAGAGTAACTTTAGTCTGAATCAGATAAAATGTGCATAACTTCTCTCTCTAGGACTATGTTGGACATATTTAAAATATGGAAGTATTTAAAATCTGACAGTTGAAACATGAGGGATTTTATCAGTGTGAAATCACCATACAGCTACAGTAATGTCAAAAACAAACAAACAAACAACAATAATAAACCAACCCCAAACCATGAATAAATAAATAATAATAATCCATAAATCCACCTTTCTTTAAAGTCTTCTGACAACAGCTAAAGATTTGCCTCAGCTATGTTGTCTTGATGTTTCACATTTTCAGTTTCATTGTTTTCATTTTTACAGGTAAGACTAAAATGGAAGTAATTTTATAATGCTATGATACACACTTTATAATAGCATGCATTTCTTATTTGTTATTCAACAAATTGTTTTTCGTAATCATTGAATCTTGTCAGGCATTAGCCAATAAGGACCAACAGTATTCCAAGCTCTTATCCATGCAGATTCACTTATGTCTTTATTGTTTGAGCCTGGTGGTGGCAGATGCTATACCACCATCTTTATCTCTTATTCCCTGATATGCTTAAACCATATTTTAGGACATATTCATTATCTACTTATTTTAATGCCAGTCTGTGTGAAGACCTAATTCAGCTCCCCAGGCATTCTTATGTCCTCTGTCAAGGTCTCTGCTAGTTCAGTTTTCAGTATTCCTACATCACAGTATTTTGCAATGCCATGCCCCTTCACATTTTTGTCTCAGAGATTCTTCTTATACTTGCCCTACATAACTAACTGAGACCAGTCTCAGTTTCATTCTTTCACCTCTCCGTCAGTACCCTTCCACTTTTTATAGAGATTTTTCCTTTTTGATAACATTATTTTCATCTCTGTTGTAAGCCAAGATAGCTGGTTTGTGTTTCTTACGTTCTTGAAAACCAGGATAAACCTGCTCTGAGTCATAAGTAGAACCAATTTCATTATGTCCCATGATATCTTTATTCCCTTACTGTTAAAATACTGCACTGTAGTTCCAGTTAAGTGTCTTTATTTTATTTTATTTTATTTTATTTTATTTTATTTTATTTTATTTTATTTTATTTTATTTTATTTTATTTTATTTTATTTTATTTTATTTTATTTTATTTTGTGTGTGTGTATGTGTGTATGTAGAGAAATATAATTGTTTTATTTCATATTTGAAGAGTTTCATCTGGCCTGTCCAACCATTAGAGAGCCACATCATGATGACCAGTGCTGATGCTGCCAGCAGGTCCTCCCAATTCAGTATCCACAGCAGTTTCACAGGACCAATTAAGGAGCCTCAGGATACCTGCAGACCTGTGAGGTAGAGGTCTTTTCTCACAAATCAGTGAAATGAAAACACTATCTTTTAATAACCCATACTCCGATAAATCCAGTGCTAATGAAGAATACTATTTATTCTTCTGATTTCATTAGGCAGCAAGACAATAAGCACTCATTCTGATTCTTAAGCGTGACTTGCCCTAGCCCAGTGTCATAGTCTGGTGTGAGTTACATGATTATTCCTCACACATACTTTCTTGGGAGAGGAGATTGCATTTCAGAAATGGACAAAAGAAATTTGACACCATTTAGACTTGATGAGAGAAGCATGCAAATGTCCTGCAACAGACAGGATGCTATACTTCATTTATTAGCAAAGAGATACTATGTCATCCATAATGCACACAAGCTTTTTAGGCAGCGATAAGGCAGAACAACGGACTTGCTACGGGATAATCTGCTTTTGCCAAGGTGGACATGAGACTCCTTCTTCAAGATTGTTTATCATTCCTCTGTCAACAGTTCAGCAATGAGGAAAGGAAAACACTCCAGATTTTCATATTATAAGTTGCAGAAATTAAAGTGGTAACTGTGTGAACATTTAAGAACTGATTTCTTTCTTTTGCAGCAGAAGTTTTTTTATGAGGTTGGAGGTGAGTGTGAGCCCAAGTACCAGTTCTGTAGTTCTCGTCCCTTGCCCCGTAGACCCTAGTATTCCTACGGAACAGTGGGAGTACAGAGTGATCTGAGGACCAAAGACTTATTTTTCATGATGCTGCTTCCCTAAGCAATGTAACAGTGAAGAATAGCACTTTTTTTCAGAAGAACAGATCCATACAAAAAAAAAAAAAATCACCTTTTTGCACAAAATGTTGTGGTGCGATGAGTCCAAGGTTATAGGTGCTGATGGTGCCTAATTACTCTTGCTTTCTGTAAAGTTCCAAGAACAGCTTTACATTCTTTCATTATCTTGAGACAGGTGGAAATACTGTTCATTAAAAATTTAGCACTCTTCTCATTTATTCAGAATAGATTAATAAAGTGGTGCTCTATGAGAGGTAGTTGCATATGAAACCGGGGATGCTGTTACGCTTGAGCCAGACATGCTGCTCTTTCTTAAAAGGATGCAGTAAATGCACACAGTTCTCTATCAGTCATGGTAAAGGCAAAGGATTTTTCAGAAGTGTCTATTAGTTTCAGGTGCTTCACTTCTGTGGTGCTTATCTTCACACAACTTAAGAGGAGCCTGATTTTTCAAAGAGCAGGTGTCCATCATTTTGTAAAAATCCAGTTATATTAAACTGTCACTCAGACCCTGAGCTATCCAGATGTACTAAGCCATTTTTGAAGTCTTGTTCAAACCAATGTCTTCTGGAAGACTTTGTAGTCTAATTCAACCAAATACAATGTATAGAATAAAAACAAGATGAGGCTTGAGAAGAGAGAGGGACATCAAAGGGAACAGAGTGAAAACACAGAATTTGTCATATCAGAGCAGACCATTGATCTGAGGACGACTGTGTTCTGCTTCCAGCTGTGGCCAGTATCCTGTGATGTAAAAGAAGGGCCAAAAACCCATGATTCATAATGTGCCATACAAAAATCCCTAAAAAGGTTCTTGCTTATGTTGTTCACTGTAAATAGATTGGTTAAATAAGAGTGAAGTGGAACAAGAAGCTATGCATTCCAGTTGATAGTTGATGAAGGGAGGGTACTTGTGTTTAGCATACCGGCAAAATGCTACAAGAATAGTTCATCCTTAGGAAAATATTACCCCTGTAATGCTGCCAAATTGTCTATATGGGTTATGTCTGCCTTGAACAGAAACTGCTAGGATTGCAAGGTGAATTTCTTTGGAATTTTTATTTTATTTTTTTTTCCTTCTGATTTCTCAGAAAACTGTCATGATATTTCACTCATTTCTCTTTTGTACAGAAACCGTTGCTCAAGTTGGAAAACACAGTTCACCAACTAAAGCATTACTTCCTGAAAATGCGGATGTAGAGTTGAGCACTGAAGGTCAACCTGTGTGTCATATCCTTACTCTTGTATCAGTTCAAACTTGCATCTTCTTTATTTTCAGGCTACAAGAAGGTTTAAGCAGAATCACAGAATGGGCTAAGTTAGAGGGGATCTTTGAAAGTCATCTGCTCAATACCTCACTGCTCAAAGCAGGACTAACTTTTGGTCAAATTGCTCATGGCCTTGTTCAGGCAAACTTTGAATATTTTCAAGGACAGAGATTGCATGACCTGTCTGTGAGCCTGTTCCTTTACTTGACCACACTTCTTACAATTCTTTCCCCTCCCTTCCCCTCCCCCCCCCCCCAATATCTGGAATCTCCTGTGTAGTGATTTTTGATCATTACCTCTTGTCTTGCTGTGCACTACTGAGAAGAAGATGCTCTATGTTCTCTCTAGCTTTTCTCCCCACTTTAGGAAGTTGAAGATAGAAACTAGATTCTGACCTTAGTCTTTTCTCTGTGTTGAATGACTTCAGTTCTCGCAACTCCTCGTCATATTTCATGTGCTCCACCAACTTTATTTGACGTAGTTTGTAAATGTATGTTGTTCTTGGGAGTCCTAAACTACACGCAGTGCTCCAGATGGGGTCTCTTGTGTGAGGGGAATGATTGCTTATTTCTAAAGTGGATCATGACTGGTTTCTACCTCATCCCTCTACAGTGATACAAAATAAAAACCAAAGAAAACAGATTCCAGGACTACAAGAAGGGAGGACAAGAGATGCTGTGATGCTGTGCTTAATTTTTTTTTCTTCAATTTTGCTTTTCTTTCTGCATAGTCACACAATTTCAAAAGAAGGGGCAGATGGTGTTGCTACTGATCCCAGATATCAAAGAAAGGCCCTCCTGGGACAGAGGCAAGGCATAAGGCTTTCAGACAGATCCACCTTAGTCCTGTCAGTTGTTTGGGATGGATACACCATCCATTCAGGGATGATTGAATATTAACTTCAATATTCCCATATATGTCTTTTTTTTTTTTCAGAGCAAAAATGTTATTGTTTTGGATTTGAGGCTTTTCTGTATTTGCCCATATTGCAGACACTTTGTTGCTTCTATACTGTATAAAATGTGTGTGCAATATCTTACGCTGGATTTTTATACCTTTGGAAATATTGCATGTATTAATTTGGGAAATTCATTGCTAGGGTGATTTTGATGTAGCAATTGCCTTTCTAGTTTTTAGTTTTCATCACAGCTGAAGCTGGGGGAAATTTCTGTGCCTGAGAAACATGACAAAATGACATCTGACTCTGTCAATAGTCAGGTGACTTTATTTCCTAACTAGCTACGTAACGTCTGCCCAAGTCTCATTTTAGTCTTCAGAGTCCTCTTTGTGTGTGTGTGTGTGTCTAACCTTAAACGTAAAATTTTAGAAGTACTTAGGCAACTAACTGAGCAGATAAGAAAGAACATGAAGAGATTTAAGGAATTTTCTGCCCTGCTGTGCCTCTGTTTCCCGTTCATGATATGGGCATATTCTCTTCTTGGAAGGGTGTTGGGAAGATAAAGTTACATATTCAAGTCTTCAGGGTACTCAGACACTATGCTGTATGCAGGCCATAAAGTTATTGCACCAGGTGTTACGGTACAGGGGCTTAATGTTCCTCCTATCTCAATCCAGTCAATCTTATTCTTTCCTTCTCCTTGTTTGCCTTTTCTCTCCAGCTTTATTGTGATATACTTCTGTTCTTAGAAAAACTCACATTGATGATTATTGATGGCTGAATACTGTTGGCTGAGTGAGTGTTGTGGAAGAGGTACATACTAGTGGAATTCTTTTTTTCCATGACACTTCCACAAAAAATAACTGCAAAGCTATTCATGAATAAAACCCAGGCACTCAGTATCACTGTACAGAGCATAAATCAACAAAGAGGCAGTCTCACGTTTGACTTTATAATATGGAGCAGAAGTGCCTTCACGTCGTCAGATGTTGATGCTATGGCTGCCATTCCTAAGTTGTTCCCTCCCCCCCACAAGCTGCTGCTAATAAATTACAAACACATTTGCTCTCATTAATCATTCTTTGAAATGGCAGAATAGTCTTTGCTGATTGAAAATAATTATTAGCTTCTCAAAAGGATTAAACAGCCTGTTTAGATTTTCATTTATATCACAATTCTGATGGAGTGATGTTGGGGTATGTACACAGCCTTTGTTTTAAGAGTAATAATAATAATTAATGCTGTATAACAAAGAGTTTCAGAAGGACATCAGACAAAGAGAGAAAGAAAAGGCAGGCAAGGTGAGCAGTGGAACAAATGCAGGACAGAATGGAACATAAGCTTGTGTTGGGCAGGAGGCCTCCTACTGTAGCAGAGCAGTGATAAACACAAAGGGAAATACAGCATTCTCAACATAGCAGTGGAGAGACTTGAAATTTCTGGCTAACGTTACAATCTGAGCAGTGTAATTAATCTGGAATAGAAAGAATACCACAGATGTTTAAAATTATTTTTTCTACTGACTCAGTATCCTGCACATTTACAAATTGTAGGTTGTGGATTAATCGCCCCTGAGGTTCATTACCCTATGGGCCTCACTCCAAGCTTTGAATTTGTACTCGGCAAAGTGTATTTGGATTCAGATTTCCTAGATTCAGGCCCCAATATTATAAAATAAAGTGTGTTTGCTCTTGAAGCATTGTGTGGACACTGGTGTGGGAATGCTTGCTGGAGTGCCAGAGGTATTAAAATAAACAAAACAAAAAAGGAAAAAAAAAGGTAAGTGTCAGCATATCTACATTTCAGAAGAGGATGAGATGCAGGAGTGCCCAAATAATATAATCTTATAATCTTATAGCGAAAATTGTGTAAAATTACTGATATGATATTATATATGTGATATCTGCCCTGATGAAGGGCAGGACTAATTAACTAGAACCATGCTCGATATTTATCTGATTGTGTGGTCTTGGGACCTGAACTGACGTATCTGCATAGTGCAATCCAGCTTGGTACAAGCAGTTTGGATTCATTACATGATACAGACACACCTTGTAAGATGCTGCAAGGTACAGGAAGACTATGGGTCATATTCAGATAGTGTGAATTTCATTGAAGTTCCCAAGCTTGATATTTCCTTTTGTCTGTCTCTAGGCAGCTCTCTGCCTTGTGCCTCACTTAGGTCCTTTAAGTCATCCTTGACAGCCTGTCAGATGCCCAGTTCTCTAGACATGGGACTTAGATGACAATGGGGCTGTTAAAATACATCTGTCTGTTACCTGTCTTGTTTCATTCATCCTCAGTGGTATGCTTGAAGTGACAGCCCAAACAGTACATTAATTAAGGGGAGCCCAGTAATGGATTTGCTTCACCTGGGGAGATGGGATGTAGTTTCTACTCAGAGAAATATTTACATTGTTTTATGAAATGGAAGAGCACCAGCAAGAGGAATGGAGATGTGGTCTCCTTGGTTTGGAAGTTATGATGGCCATGTGACAGATTAATTTAAATCTCTGAAGCAGAGAAGATTTCCATATCTGTTAAGCAGAGGAGCAATAAGAATCATTCTTTGTATGGTACCATTTACTGACTTGGGCTCCTGAGGGGGACAGATGAAAGTACAGCACTTCTGTGAATTGTTTTTGAGACCAAGTCATGGTTGTTCATGATTTAGTTAGTTACATTTGCATCTACTTAACAACATGTTGTTGACTTTACCAGTAGAAGTATTGAATGTTCAAATGGTGCCTTAATTGTTGGGTTCAAAAACCTAAAACTGCATGTAGGTATCTGGGGAACCTCACTCTGGCTAGCCCCAGCATTCATTTCCTGGTACTAATTTTTGAGTATTACTTCTTTTCAGCTAAACCAGAAATCTTATACAGGTGCATTAAAGTAATGTATCTTTTGTTTCCCATCACAATTTGTCTTGAGAATCACAATGCAAGAGCTTATCTGGATTGGTGGTTGGATAAAGAGTTTTGTGACAAGGGTCAAGGAACCCTTGACTGAATTATTTAACTAGTCTCTGGAGCATTAGTTCTCTGACAGTACAATGAAAATCTTAATTTCTCTTGCACTTTGATACGCTTAATTAGCATGCAAGGTCTTTTGACAGTTCTAATTTTGTAAGATATATGTAAACATTTTTGGGACCTATACACCAGGATCCCAATTTCCACTGAGTGCTGCAGTGAAACAGATAACAAGATGGGCCATGTGACAAGGTGCATGATACAGGGTGCTCAACAAACATAAAGACAGTGTCTGCTTCAGAGAGCTTGCAATCTAAATACCGGTGATTTATTTTAGCAGCTGTTTACATCACTCTTTTATCAGTGTGAAAATTGTCTGTGAAAATATTTGGAAGTAAATGTAATTTTTTCTTCCAAAGTTCAATATCCATTTCCTAAAACTAGAGCTCCAGATGGAGGTTTATTTGCTCTAAGTGTGTCTGTTACTTTATGTGTGGCAGTATATGTTCTTCCTTCCCTTTTACAGTGTGTTCACTTTTCTACATGCAGGTTCCATTCTGAACATACTCAGTACCAAACAGTTTATTTTTCATTTACTTTTTTTACTCTTCAGTCTACATTTCTGAGAACTGTACATGCTGAAACAGGGTCATGACTTTCCCAGTTTCCTCATGGACCACCTTGATAAATATTGCATCATTTCTTTATTATATTACTTGCCACCATTATGTCCTTAATTTAGATTTTCCAATGCACAGGTCTTGTTTAAATGTACAGACATTGACAGGGTAGAGTAGGTTAGAACTGCTTGTATCTTGCAAGCATAGATCTTCTAATTTTACCAGAGGAAGGAACAGATCTAGCCTTATAACTGGTAGTTGCAGGTTGATTTCTAGGAAGAGTTGATGGCAAAGCTTTCCTTGTCAACAATGAAAAGCAATATTGGATTCAAATTAACAAAGTTGTAGAGAACAATAAATCAATATACAGATCCTGGGAATTAAGACAACAAAATGTGTCTGTCTTCCACATGTTAGTCTCCTACATCCTCCTACAAACATACATCCTCTGGATTCAGATCTTCTTTGCAAGTCACTTTAGGCAGCCAGATGTGCATTTTCCTCACCCCCCAGTCTGTGTGCAGGGAAGATCCTTACTCCAGTTAAAAGCCATGAGCCATCTGATGGGTAAGAAAGCAGAATGGGAAGACACCATGATGTATCTTCCGACATTATTAGCATCATGTGGAATGGGAAGGAGGGTGTAGGAGGCATTCATTCACTGCTTCAAAGTTCCACTAGAGGTCAAGAACTTTCTGAGCTTTACAACACAAAACTTTTTGTAAGCTGAATTTGTTTGCATGTTAGTTCCCCTTGGTACATTCTTGGATGTTCTATACACAGGTCTTAAAATTAGATAGTGCATAGTAAATAAATTTAACCACTGGGCTTTTAGATCATTAATAATTCTACAGATATGAAAAAAAAACCACAAAGGATGAAGAAAGTAAGAGAATCAAAAGCCATAACTCAGAAGGGTCCGTTTTGTTTTTTAATGTAAACCTGAACAATATTTGTTAAAATATGGAATTTTATAGAACAAAACACATTTGCATCTGCTAAAGGCATTGAAAAACTGGGCATAGGTAGCATTGAACATTCACTCATTTTTTATGAACTTTTTCGTTATTAAATTCTGTCATCATATCTGTTTTATTATCAGCTCTATTTTTATTTTTGTAAGGTTTGAGGCTAATCCGGTATTTTCTTACAAGGAAACAATATTATTTGAATAGGAAAAAATACGATTTTGTCCTTTTGTTTGCTGATTTTGTCTGCTCATTAGAGTTCAGTTTTGTTTGAGCTGTTAACAATCTGTCACTATATCTTGATAGTTTCTCTGGATTATTCATTGATTCCATTGTGAGACTGTATTTTACAAGAAATTATCAAAAAAAAAGAAAAGAAAGAGAAGAAAAGATGTAGGATATAACAGAAGGTTATTCCATAATTTGTTGTAATTGTTACTTTGACTCAATTGTCTATTTTAAACAAATTTTACTGTGTTATTGCAGTTACTTTATATCAGAGAAAAACAAAAGAAAAAAATCCTACAGACTTACATTTCAAGGTAGTTATTAATAGGAGAATGTGAAAATAACTGCAGCGTTAATAAACAATATTTAGTTCTGTCTTTTTAAATCCAAAAAATGTCAAAAAAAATGTGCGGATGAAACTGAAGTGTGTTTAGACTGTTTTATTTTGCTTGGTGCTAGGATAGAATGTGAAACTAAATATGTTCATCCAAAGATAACTGAAGTTCCTTCTCCTGTTTAGATTTCATCGTCTGTTAGAAATCTCCTAGGTGATTAAACTAATGCACTGTAAAAGAATGAATCAGTCCTGCAGAGCTCTTCTCTGTACAGAGAATAACTTGCTCAGTTAAGTACTATTGGGGTTTTATTGAATTAAAACCCTAGGAATTTTTGTACATATTTTATCTGTGAAAACTAAGTGAAATTTTGTATCGACTCTCAGACAAATTCCTATGGTAATTAATAAAGAAGACTTGAATACATTTCTGGTAGAGTCATCTTTGACCAATTTAATAACTTGATTTTCTTA
This sequence comes from Anser anser, assembly GCF_964211835.1. Lineage (NCBI taxonomy): Eukaryota > Metazoa > Chordata > Aves > Anseriformes > Anatidae > Anser > Anser anser. The sequence continues at coordinate 63,856,250 of NC_139722.1, forward strand.
ACAGAGGAAAATCCTTATCTCTCTAGACTTGTGGTAACATAGGGATGCACCATGAAATTGTTGAGAGAATTAGAGGGTCTGTTCTTCTCTGTTGAGAGAAGATGAATTCAGATGGGAAACTTATCTTTTACTGATTCAGGTGGAACACATTTTTAGTAATTATTTTATATTTGTATTTCAGTTCTGTGCATATTCCAGTAGATCCCTGAAACTTATCAGAAAGATCAAGTCTCCATTGTGTACCAGCACATGAAAATATGACCCTCCCCCCAAACTTATCTCATTGGACTCTGACAAGGTTGCTTACATATGCAAAGCTGGCTCTTGTTAACAATTCAGATGTTTACACATAAACATGAATATATTTTTTTTCGAGCTTGGCCAAGATAGACAAAAAATACAGTCAGATGTACATTCTTCTAACATATATATATACACACTTGCCTTTTTAAAATATATATATTAAATAGTAATTATCCCAAACCTTTCTTTTTTTTTTTTTATTTTTTTTTGACTGGTATGGCAAGAGGGAATGACAGAAGCTAAAAGGAGATAAGGAAGTGATCGTATCAGTCAGCTTGGAGATGGCATTTCATGAGTGGCATTTTCTGATTGTTACATGGAATAAAAGTGACGATACTTCTTTTTTGTTTTGTATATTTGTTTGTTTGTTGTATTTAACTCATGATCTCCAGCTGCAACTTACTCTTGACCACTTCACTCAGAGTAGTTGTGGATAAAGACTATATGGAATTCACTGTAATCCAACAGTATATTTTTATTATATAACACAGATTTGATCTGTGTATTCACTGTCTAATTCTGATACAATGTTTGATTTTTTATTGTAGTGAACAGAATTCAGTTTAGCTGTTTTCATATGGTAAGTGCTTTTCGAGTTTTTAAAGTTTTCTTTTAATGCTCAGTTTAAATGTCTTACTGTACTGCAACCAGTCAGTACCTGCATAATATAATAAACATTTCTGTAGGTTGCTGCATCAATGTCAAATCTGACTACAGTTGGCTAAATAGTGAAAAAAATGGTATGCAGTCATTTAAATTCAATTGCAAATTTTAGTTTGACCATGTCTACTGTCCATTTATACTTGCTTTTTGTGAACAGCCGAGCACTTGATTCCTCCTGCTGAGAATATTCCAGGTATATTTAAGACTGAAGATTTTGTGAGAATAAATCATTCATATAGCACTAGTAGAGTGGGATTCCTTTGGTTCTTTTGTAGTAAAGCTTGCAATGGCATTAGGGAATAATGCTTATCTTTAAATGTTTGATGTGGAACTCTGTTTGGAAGAGGGCCTTTCTTGATTAACTTCGGTAGACTTAGGCCAGTTGGGGAAGGCTACAGTACTTGGTAATTGAAACCCATGGTTCTCCATAAGAATGTTACAAAGTGACATAATGTTCTATTTCCAATTACCAGTATTTTCAGGAAACAATTTCTTGTGCAATAGCACTTGGCAGATTGGAAAGGAGGGTTGCGCAGTCTGGAAGAAGCTGATAGGAACTCAGCAGCCAATGCTTTTCTTAGTTACTTTGGAACAGGACGGTTAGTTGGCTTTTGACCCGATGTCCTCCTAAATCAACAGTAAAGGCTCGACAGCTATATAAGAGAAATCTGATGCACTGATAATTAAGATATCCTGATTCAGGGCAGTAACTTAAGGGAAATGAAGAATGCAAATGGGCAGATGCAAATAGGCAGAAGAGCCATCTCTGGGCTACTCCAATAACACTTGAGCTCTGTTTCTCTAAATTACAGTACTTTACCCACTGTGGAGGGAAGGCTGATTTAGTTCTCAGTTCAGCCTTGTTTTCAGTGTAGACTCACTTCAGTAGTGTCTGTTCAAAAAATAAAATCAAATGTTAGGGACTTGGAAGAAGTTACTGCAATTGAGAAAGATGCCCACATGATTTCTGTATATGGTTATTATTTCCATGACGAACATTGCCCCAGAAAGAGAGAGCAGCAGTAGTTGAGAGACTATGTCAAGGCAGATCCTTGAGAAAATAGCTCCTTTCAAAAGACGGGATTTTGACTACTAAGGTCAAGGAATTTCATCTTTAATGGAATAGAGACTTTTTTGGTTGGTTCAGCCAGGAAGGTGACAGTCTGAATTGCTGAAGAGTCCAAAGGTTGCAAAGAAAGGAACTAAAGATAACAACAAGCTGGACAAAGCATAGTGGACATGTTAAAGAACTTAAGAGTAAAATGGCTGCTAATTAAATTACACATTTTGTTATTAAAGTCAGCAACTATATTGGAAGATAGCAAATCTTGTACTTATATTCATAAAAAGCCTTAATAGTATCCTGGAGAATTACAGACCAGTAAGCCTTACTTCAGCTCTTGGCAACTTAACTGATAGGATAATTTAAAATAGAGTTATAAAAAAGTCCAGAAACACAGTGCTTAATGGTAGGCAAAACTCAGCACATTCTTCAAAGGAATATTGCACCTCCCTAATTCTTTAAATGTGTAAATGAAATAGAAGATATATGAAAAAAAGTTGCTAAAGTGTATTTGCATATATAATCACTGATACTTTTTAGAAGTGATGACTAAGAAAATAGAAGCATGTAGATTTCTCTAAAAAGATGTCTAGAGGAGGCAGAAGTCTGAGATTCAGGTCTTCCTTTTGAATCAGTGCAAAAGACAGATTTGATCTTATATTCTCTGTATTCAAAATAACAGTTCAAATTGGTAGATTTCCAAGATTCCAAGAAGCAAATTTTTAATTCCCTTTGTTCTGATAGGATTTTACAGTCCCTGGCAGAATGCCTGTCTCATCTGCATTGATGCCTAAACCCCACCCATTTCCTCTGTTTCACTGCGGACTTGCTTAGCAGTGTCACATTCAGCCAGCTTTGGGAATCTCTTTAGCTGCATATTAATTGCATGCAAGTATGCCATTAGGCGTCAGGGCATGTCTGAGTTGCGCATAGTAACACGTTAGGATCTTTGATGTTCTAAGCAAAGTAATATTGTAAGAAAGTAGTGTCATGTGTTGACAAAAGAGAACAAAATAGAACAGAAAAAATACTTCATTTTCCTCGGTGGGGGGAAGTAATATTCAGGGTATCTCAGGATTCCATATACAGGTGAAAGCTTGTCCATTCATTAATAATTTGGAAAATGGAAGATGAGTGAAGTATTAAATTATACCCCAAACTCATTTAATCAAGGTCAAAGAAATGAGGATGAGCTCCAGCAGGAACTAAAGCTGGCAGCAAAGTTGCCACAATGGCAGACTAAAATGAGTGTTGCCTTACAGTGGTGATCCTGATTTTTTTTTCTTCCGAAGGACATTGTCACACCTTTAATTTTGTCATGGGTGGCTTTAAAAAAGGTAAGTGCAATGAAGTGAACATCTCAAATGGATAATGAGCTGCAGATGATATAATCTGAAGTGTTCAGAATAAATTTTAGAATGCAATGACTACTATTAAAAGCATGCATTTTCCTCTCATCAGACTTTTAATGGATGAATTATAGTACTGTTTGATATGCTCCTGCAGACTGGCCACAATCTACTTTTCATGGCTTAGCAGAACTTCATGGAAACCACAAGAATTTGGTTTGGGGTCTCTTGGCCTAAGAAAAGCACTATATAGTGAAAGGTACAATTTTAAGTATTTTTACATCTTAAAGGTTTTAAAAGCATGAGTATCACTGCAAAGTGTCTGAACTAGTTCTTGGAACAGAACTAAGGGTGCCTGACTGCCCACCCAATAGCTCACACAGCTAGCTGTGCCAAAGGTCTGCCTTATGGTTTTCAACGTTTATTATTATTATTTTTTTTTTGTATGTTGTAGTACCTTGAAATTTTCCTAGTAGAGGTGCAGACTCCTGTGTAATATGCAAGTTTTCTGATATTAGGTTTGCTTTCAAAAATTACTACTTGCAGATCCCTTAGTAGGCTGTGGAGATCCAGGAATCCATAGAATCCATGGAGATCTTACAAATCCTAAGTAGATTCTAGAGTGTCTTTTGCTTTTCATGCCATAGCTATTTTTAGCACCCCTACTTTATGTTTTGCAATTTGAACACAGGCCCTTTGTTTTCAAGGAAATTGAAAAGAAAGACATTTTGGAGTAATTAGAACATTACTGCTCTCTTCATTTGGTCTTAGTGCTCCCTTTATTCTTACAGTTTTAAAAAAATCAAACTAATGGACTTCAGAGACTTGGTGGGTGCACAGGCTTGGAGAAGCAGCAGGGAAGCAATATACTTAATGTGGCGAAAGGTGAGATAGCAAACTTTTATGTACCCTGGGTACCAGGTATTAATCTCTTGATAACTGCTTTCACATTTGAACCTTCTGTCTCATATGTGAGATCCAGCAATCTTTGCTTTTTTCTGTTCTGGGAGCAATTTTCCAAATCATTAATTTTCAGTGGCCAGGCTTCAATTAGCTTAATCAGGCATTGATTAGATTTCTCAAGTCCCTGGCATTTATTTTCCACCTTGCCTATATGGTTCCTTGACTCCATTACCTGATTGTTCACTTACTGCATATAAGGTTGATTCCTCTCCATTAACATTCCCCGATGAGAGGTCTCGTTAGCCATTCAGCTAGCCACTTTCATTAGTGATGGTGGCAATTCATGGCTAAGGCCAGTTTCTACTGCCCTTGCAAAGAAAGAAAATTTCTTCCAAGCATGGTTGCTGAGTCAGCAATTTACTCTTAAGTGAAGATGGTACTTACAGACAATTCTGACCAAAAGAGAACACACTTGGAATATGCTTTATACGTTGAAAATGCATGAGATTGCAGAAAATTGAGTAAGCCATTCTTTTTTTTTTTTTAAGTATAATTTATACAATTTTTTTTCCTTCTCTTTTTCTTAGCGTCTAGCCTGAAGTATTAAAATGTGTTTTCATAGCCAGTACTTATCATTTCTGAAGGAATTTGATGTGTTGTAATAAGGGTGGTGTAAGGCACATGTAGACTTGATGTCCCTGTAGACCCTAGGCCTCACAGACTCATGGCCTGTTCCTAGATATCAGTTCCTTGGAAGTGGGATAAATTTAGATCAGACGTTAGGAAAAAAATCTTTACTATGAGGTTGGTGAGACACTGGAACAGGTTGCCCGGAGAAGCTGTGGATGCCCCATCCCTGGAAGTGTTCAAGGCCAGGTTGGATGGGGCTTTGAGCAACCTGGTCTAGAGTGAGGTATCCCCCCATAGCAGGGGTTGGGAACTAGATGATCTTTAGGGTCCCTTTCAACCCAAAGGATTCTGTGGTTCTATGATTTTATCTGCAGACTCCTTCCATGGTACATTTTTGGGTAGATAAGAGCAAGCAGCAAGTCAGGTTAATCATGAGTCTCAAAGTGAGGGATTGGACAAAGACAGAGAATGTGACTTTAGATTCAGGAATTTTTTTCTGGCATGAAGAGCAATTTTGGGGCCTGGGTCTCTAAATCCTACTCAGGGTCTCACATTGTCTGGGGTCAGATCTGTTCATTATGCTTTAGTTTTGCAAAAAATGCCTTTTGAAATCACAGACCTCTGTTTGAAATTCTCTTTTTAAGTAATGTCTCTACACTATCCTGGCCCAGACAGACCTGTTTAAATTGGTTAGTAGCAAAATTGACAGAAGGGAAGTTCTGATAGTACAGAGTATTTTGTATTTTTGTATTACAAAATACACTTTTTACAATACAATATTTTGTATTTACAGTACAATATTTTGTATTTCAAAATACACTTTTGTAACATATGATAATTAAAATTTCTAATAAAATAAATATAATAATATATATAATGTTAATAATAAAATGTTATTTTAACAATAAAATACAGTTTGCAAATAAACATATGGGATCAGATGTTCAAGCACATTTTTTTGCAACTTTTTTTGATTTGGGAGAATTGCCGACATTTCCCTTCTTTGTAACCAAACCAAAATTGTTTAACTTTGGTTTTGATGAGTCGACACTTCTGAAGAAACTGATGTTTTGCCAGGAATCGCCTAACCCACTCTAATTTTCTCACACTTGCATAATTAAATACACGATTTGTTATATAATATTTAGTCCTCTCCTAGTCCTGGACATATACATTCCTTCTAATTTAAATGATAAAAGATAAAAAGGGATCCTCTCAAGGTTTAGCATATCTATTTTATTTTCATATCGTTCTCAGAAGTATTTTGAGCATCAGCTCCAGATTTTGCTAAATAACACTTTCAAAAAAAAAAAGTACTTTTCAAAATTCCTTTTCAGTCTGAGACTATTCTGATGTTCATTTCCACTTTCTGTATTCTTTGTTATAAAGATTTATTGTGATTTGTTGGATTTTTGAACAGAGAGATCTCTTATTTTTCTTATTCACTTAATTGACTGTGCTTCATGACATTATCATACCCCCAAAAAACTGTAGCCATTCATGAGAGAAATATAATTTTTTTTTTTTAACAAGTTTTCTATCTTGACATTCTTCTAAAATGATCTTTCAGGGGATTATGATTGCACATATATGTGAAACATTCTTTGGCTTTCTTAAAACACCCCCATCCCTGTTTTGAATCTTCTCCTCCCTTTTGAATCAGATGTTCCCTTCAGCAAAGAAATTTTCATGTGTCTAAAGCTGTCTTCCTGTAGAAACCATGGTCTTCTGTGATGAAAAAAAAACGTTGAAAATACCTGACAGTTCATCTTTGCAATTAGTAATTTTCAATTACTACATTCAGAGTGACAAGGAGCATTAACATATAACTGTCTCTGAAGTCACATCCAGTGTCTTCACTCCTTCAGATTTGATCATTAGCAGTCACTGAAGTTCTGGGATTATTGGGACCATTTTGGGGGTGATGTATGTTTGAACCTTTGTCTTTTCTGACTAGTGAAAGCCACTGCTGGTTGATCACATTACTCAGGCAGTTAACACTCTCTGAAGAACTGCTGGGAAGAGGTATTTTGTCAACTGCAATGGCAATGATGTAAGGCTCACGTTTCTCCAGAATCAATGGCACAACTCCCATAATCTTGCCAACTTTTCAAGCACTATTCATTTTCAGTTTTGGAGTTAGAGGTTATTGATCAAATACAAGTACTTTTGGGCATAATTTTACCTGGTTCACACAGATGAACCACCCTGGCACATACCAGATGTGAAAACAGTTGCTCTGAGGTGCTTTTCTTCCTTCATGGGAGATCCCAAAGGGCACTCTTGGGTGTTAGACTTACAGTACTCTTATTATGGGGGTAAAAACTAATCTGCTTAGAAATTTCTCAACTCCAACATATGCATAAAATACGGTGCTTGGTCTAGGGAGAAGTTATAGTCCTCAGCAAAGGGTACTCACTAGACCTTGCATTGTTATGACTACTCAGGAAGCTGCTGTAGCATGTCTTCTCATTTGTGTTTTCCCTGTTAAAGAAAATATATGTATGTTTCATGTCTTCACCTTAAAACACTTTGTGTGTCCTTTTTACTTTCTGAATGGTCCAAGGAAATGTACATCCATGAAGCAGTATCTTCAGATCTCAAAATTGAGCCTAGCAAGGTTTCCTGAATTATTGAAGTGGGTTTCTTTGAGAAGTCCTGTGACATCTTGGCAGCTCAGAGCTTCAGACTAAAGATGGAGATACTGGTTTTATTTGGAGGTGGTCTGATGAAAAAGAAAATGTTTCAAGAAAAATCTTGTAAAAGTTCATTTCCATTTTTCAACAAAACTTTCTTTCCACCTAAGTTTTCTTAGAGGCAGAGATTAGATCTAACTAAGTTGTCAGAGATCAGAGCCTAAATTTTCTAGATTTCCTCTTCTGTCAAGAGAGGAGATGGGCAAATTTAGGAGGATTGTAACTCAGGTTTCTGTGGGCTGAATTGCACACTGCGGAAGTTTCTCTTTGTCAACTATAGAGAATAGATACAACTGCCATGTAATTTTGAAACTTGTGAAAATAAGGTTATATGAAGTGCAGATATGTAGAGGGAAGAATCTGAACCTGAGAGTCTTCATTGCAATGTGAATGAGGTGGCTAGACCTACAGTGGTCCCATATGGCCTACTTCAGGAAATGGACCTGGCTTAGGGTAGGGAGATAGAGATGAGATCAGAAGGGCAAAGTGAGCCATCTCTTCCCCAAATGCTGAATAAAGACCCATGAAATATTTATGACCATTAAGCAAAACTACATCTGCTAGAGAGGCTTAGCTGCAGTGGAAAGGCTCCATCTCATTCTGAAGGGTCAAAACAGTCATGTCTATATGGAGAATTTTATTCCTTAATACTTTTTTCTTTCAAGAGGCAAAGTAAGAATAAGAGCCAAGACCTGGTCAAAACCCTACTACTCCTATATCCCTAAACATTTTGTAGCTTGAACACAAAGTTTATGGCTGAAATTCAGCTTTGTACAAAAAAAAGAACTTTACAGCATTATTTATTCATACACAATAGTTCTCGTCTTTCTGAAAAATAATTCATTTCAGTGTTGTAACTATGACCATTAATGTTCTGAATTAGAAATAAGTGCATACCTTATTAACTGCTTCAACTTATGTGATGATTAAAAATAACAAGATACATTTTATTGCTAAAAGGGAAAATAAATATGGTACATTTTTTGCAGGATCTAAATGGAAAGAATAATTTCTTGATTTCAGGTGGTGAACAGCAGAGTTGTATATTTATTATATATATACATAGACAAAATACTTTATACCATATATTATTCAGTGTGAACTTGGGACAGGCATGTTATTAATAATTAAAATACAGTGGGGCATCTCATTCTGGTATCAATAGTACCATTATATTACAGCACTTGGTATACTACATGTGATGCATGTATTGTGCCAACAGAAGAAATAGTTTCAAAGTAGTCAACTTAAAAACTGTATTGAAAAAAAATTACTTCTTTCTGCTTGTAAACTCTGTAGTAGTTTCCACATGTATATCTATCCAAGGAGCCATAAATATCCTTGAAAATAATTGTAAAATATTGGGAATTTGAAATTTGATATTTTAAGAAGTTTTAAGAGCTGGATGCAAACACAAGGACTTGTTGAGAAAGTAGGGGTTTCTCCTTTCACTTACTTTTTCTGCTTCACAAGGTTGGAGAATTCCAGGCATTATGTTATAATTTTTATTAATATGAAATCTCTCTAGGATAGATTTTGTCTATGTTGGTCCTCAGAAGAAATTTGGGGAGGGATTTCTGGAACTTTTTATGACCCTGAAATATTAAACTAAGTCCCGGAGAGCAGGATTAATATGCAGAGGTCAAAGATGGTTGATAAAGTTAGTTAATTTCTCACATGACTCTTACTGAATGTGCTGTTTTGCCATGTCACTCCACAATGATGTCTGGGTAAATTTACTGGATGGTGAGCATAGGAATTTCTGCAAACAGAGGAAACATTTTTTGTGGCTGATAGATTTAAAAAGAAAATGGTTTGTCAGCATGCAAAGGCATCTGGAGGAACAAGGGTAAAGGAATGAATTAGAGGTCAGTCAGTATAATCATAACTGATTCATATAAATGTGTATATGTACTCAGACCTGACTGAGTATTCATTGTTCTCATGAATATTATGCTGGCCTGGAACTTTTTTTGAACAGTATTGGAAAATGTTGATTCAGTGAAACCAAATATTTTATAGACACATACTTAGTTTCACGTGTATTTGGCTGGGAATGTTTTCAGATATTAAGAGAGATTTTGGGGGGCAGAAGAACACCAGGCTTTCCCTGCAATAATTCACTGACTGAGGCACCCAGCATGGATGTGAGAGAGGTGCTCTGAGCCACATGGCCAGTTGCACTGCCTCACTGCTGGAGGTGAACCTGTCTTCTGTGTCCAGAATAGTGAGTGCCCATTCCCATGCTGCTGTCACTACAAAACTACAAAAGAAGAGAGCTTTCAGTATAACTTTTATAAAACAGGCCATTCTTAACAGGTAGAACTTTATTATTTTTTTCTAATATATTGGGAAAAAAATAAATTCTGAGATTCTGATATTTCAAAGAGAGAAAATTTAATTTTTCTGCAAGTTATTTTTGTATTCCCATATTTGCTTTTGGTCCCATTGCATATTTTAGCTCCTTCACTTAAAAGAGTCTTATTTAGTGAGTCTCAACATATATTCTGGGTGTGCTTCTTCTCTGATTTCTCCTTTTGTTTTTCTCAAACTTCTGGCTTCTGACATAGAGCCTCTAGACCTGAGGTAGCCTCCTTTTCTAATATCCCTATTTGCCCTACAACTCCTGATCTGAACCACTCCTTCATGCACTTTCCTTCCTTTTTCTTTCACATCACTTGCAGTTGTCACTGCATGCTGTTCCCCAGTGCTGTAAAGATGAGAGTTCCAGTTTTGTAGTCTTATCACCTGCATTATTCTTTTAAAGGTGTTCTTTCAAGAAATCCATAAAGTTTTAAAGGTCTAAAGGCCAAACTTGAGAGGAAGATCTGGTAAGGGTGCAAGAGGCTTTGCTATTCTCTCCTTTACTCCACTTTTTTCTTCTTACAATATTTTTTCCATTTGCAGCTTTGCTCCATTAATAGCAGTGAGAACCCCCTGGGACCTGTTTATCTGATCACCCTTATTCTCAAACATTTGGGGTGGAATGAAAGATACCAGATACCATGAACCAGAATCCAGATACCATGAACTCCTGCTGTTGGGCAAAAATCTGACTAACATTATTTTGATAAAAAACAAAAAGACACCCCCCCCCCCAACCCCCGAGGAATTCTGGATTTATTGTACGCTTTTAAATTTAGAAGAAATAAGACATTGAGCATCCCCTTCTTCTAGCTGTTTTTTGGAAGACTTTAAATGGTGGGCTGTGCTGCTGGAGCACTCCTTGTTTCTCACCACCAATTCCCCATGCTGTTTCTCCTCCCCAAGCACACACATGGACACAGGCAAACAACAGTCTAACTGCAACCCTGTTAGCACTGTGAGCAGCTACAGCTTTTTGTTTAACTGTATAATTGCTCTCTGGGTGTTTTTTTTTTTTTTTCTTTCTGTCTCAATTTGTTTCCTTAATAACTAAGACCAGTACATTTAAATTGCCTTTTTTTTTTTTTTTTAACAAGCATACTGGATGTAACAAGATATGAGGCTCAAAACATTAATCATATTAAAACTAATTAAAAACTGCAAAGTTTCTGTGCATTCCAAACACTGGGGGTGGGAGGGGGCGGGGAGGTCTCGGGCTCAGCACTGGCGTTTCCTGAGTGCAAGCAAATGCCTGACACATGGACTTAGCTGAATTCCAAAATGTAGCAAAACAGTGCCTGCATATTTGGCAGAAATCACAACCAGTTCAGGTCAGTGTCTGTTTCAGCAAAAGACGAAGCCCTGCATATAACAGAGGAAAAATAATTTGGAGGAAAATGGGAGGAACAACATGTGACATTCTGTAATTGCAGCACTTCTGTTACCCAAGGAACACCACTCTGCTGCCTCTCTGTAAACACTTCCTCCTATGCAACTGTGTTTGAACAAATTTTTTCATGGGGGGAGGCAGAGGAAGGGGTGAGTAGGAGGTCAGGGCTTTCAAGCTGTTAGGATATGAATGAGCAAGGCTTTTTTTTTCCTTTTCTTTTCCTTTTTTAAAATTTCTTTTTAAACTACTTCTTTTTAAATGTCGAGTGCTATAAATGTTTTAAGGAGACACCAGTGAGTCCGTGGCAAGGGCAATGTGCAAGCACTGTGGCGAGGCACCAGCCCCTAGGTGGGCGGCCGCAGACCCCGGGAGGCACCTGAAAAAGGGGCAGGGGTGAAGGATGGGTGTGAGTGACCCAGCTCTGCAGAACCATCCCCAAATGCCGGGCACAGGGAGGGCCTGCTGGGAGGGTGGGTGACCCCCTTTAGCCCCATCATCTCACCTGGCTTCCACCTTGCTACCATCAGCATCGGCTGTGGCTCTCGACCACTAGTCCTCCATGCTGGCGTGGGACAGCTCCCGGATGTCTGGGAGCAAGGTGTAACCCAGAAATAATTTAGGAGCAAGCCAGCATTTTCAGCCTTTCCCAGGAAAAGCAAGAGTAGGTCATCTTGATTTAAAATATTGTTTTGGCCATCGTCTTTTCACTCCTTTCTCGAATTTCAGGACATTGTACTGCCTTTGTTGTTGAGGAACTTGATATTTCTTCAGAGATAGGGCTGCATCACTTGTTATTGTAACACTTATTGGTGATAAAGTTCAGTCTAAAAATTAAGCAGCTGCAATGTTGCAGCACAAATTAGTTTAATGTAAGCAGTCAGGAGCAGCTGTTTGGCTCGGGACTCCGGTTCAGCAGTGGGGGAAGGGCCCTGTGATGCTGACAGTGTTTTTTTCTCTACATAAACATTTTCGGCTGTTGCAGCTTTTGTGCCGATCATGTGACAGTGTCCCTAGGCAGATAATTTATTTCTGTAGCTTTCATGAGCAATCATTAACCTTCAGACACCGAGCTTGCTTTCTGCTTTGTGGCATTTGTTATTTTTTTTGGTATCCTAACTAGTTTAATTCACAGAGTGTCAGGAGAAAATTACAACCAATTTATAATAGGCTGTAATGCATAATACTTATGTTTCTATTAAAACAGACCTTGCTTACAAGACCATTCTTACAGCTTAGCTTGTGTTCACGGATCAGAATAATTATTTTCAGTGATGTAAGTGCAGCTGTCATCATGATACTCCCATAGTGTCTTATTCTGAATGCAAAGCCCTTCAGAGCCCTGTTTTGGGACCACCCTTTTGAATTCTCCCTTTGCCAGAGACACTGCAGAGTTTATTGAGATGCAACAGGCTCGGGAGAAAGGGCACAGCATTTATTCTGGCGATTGCTATTCTCCCACCATGACTGGCTGCTGAACAGGTATTGACCGCTGCAGAAAGTGTGTCTAGAGGAGAGGCGAGGCATTACTGATAACAATTATGGCTTGCATCTGTGCTAACTTAGTCTAGGGTTTCAAAGCAGGCTTACCAGATAGGGCTGAATCACAGAGCAGTCACGAATGTTAGAAAAAGACTTAATTTTCATTGCTGTTCATTTTGTTACAGCAAGGGAAACAATAAATTAAGCGACTTTGTCAAGGTCACTGAAGAAATAAATGTCAGGATAGGAATTTCCCCTTCCCTGAGCCTTTTCCACAAGTCTTCTGTGTCTGCCTGAGGAAGATGACAAAAGAGTAAAAAATATACAATCTTGGGCAAAATAACTAAAAAGTAAGCAGTACAAAGGAAAAAAAATATCATAAAAACTGCTGAAAGCCAGGATGACTGCTGACTTACTATGAATAACATTTTCCTTCAGATTTGAATGTGATTTTTGCTTTTATTCACTGTCTCCCTGCCCCATCCTAATTCCTTTTTCTGACTGGTCATTCACTAGCACTAGAAAGTCAATCTTTCTTTTTTCTTTTTCTTTTTAATCAGACAGCCAGATATTGTATTCATATGCTCCTGTGAATAGGTGTAATCTAGCCATACACATTCTTTGGTTTATTTCTCATAGCTTGTATCACAGTGTAATCAGACACTTATGATAGGAGTGCTACCAACATGATGTTGCAGATACAATGGACAAGACAGACACAGGCTGGAAAGGGGCAGGCATGGAGAAGTAGAAAGATTTTTCCAATGCCCCGAGGTAGAAAGGGGACATTACCATAATCTGGTCGATGGAAGAGCGGTAGTAGCCAGATAGCTCAACTATTGCTCTAACCTCTCAGGACTCAGAGGATACTTGGACTGTCCTTTGATCACTCATTAACTGATGAGAAGGGCATGTAAATGGAAGACCAAAACATACACTTAGTCTGAGATGTGCCAGTGGGACCTGCTATATCATCATGTAAAACATAAAAAAGGGTGGACAGATTTTGCTGTCAGTGTCAGGAAAAACATTTCCTTTCTCATTAGTTAAAAATAATAGTCTGAAATTGGTGTTTTAGCGATGTTAGGTTTCTGTGTGGAAAGATGAATGAATGAGTAGCTCACTGTTTGAAACCTCCATCTTTCAAAATGTTTAATGAAAATGAAAGCACAACATATGGTAAATGTGGACTGAAATCAGGGATGAAAAAGCAGAAGCCTGGGACGCTCTACTGAAGGGCAAATAGAACTGCAAAGGGGCTTGGTGTTGTGTTACATTTTTGGATGCATTAAAGTGATTTAGGAGCTATCATCCCATTGACTTTTGACTGGAGTCAGGATGTAACTGCCTAAGTCAATTCAGAAAATGGGAATTAGATTTCTATGTCATTTTAAGGTGCTTTTGAAATTTTTACCCCTAATCCCAGGGTGATTAATTGTAGCAAGGTGATTCATTCGTATCTCTCTTGTCTCCAGAAGCTTGAATGACACATTTGAGATGCGCTCTAAAAGCACAGGTAATAGTCAGAGTGCTACCTCAGCTCCTTTAAAAGACGATTAATTTGAATTCATGCTTTTCTTTATATTTAAAGGATTCTGAAAGTAGTAATAGTGCTTTGGAGCTGTTTGGTTTGAACTGTCATTTTCATGCCCTTGCCTTCATTAGGGTCCTTCCACCCCCTCAACCCCCCCCACCCCCTTTTTAAAAATTTTTCTGTAAACAGTCCCCATCCCTTCCCACTGATACCATCAATGCAGCCCCTCTGGTGACTGCAGAAATAGGAGGTCTAATGTAACTGCTCTGGAGCACAGAATGGCTGAGTAGCTTTAGACAAAACCATGTCCAGGAACCTGCTGTGAACTTGTCTCTACCAGTTTGTGCTGGGAACTACAGGTACTTTTGCTGGAGCCACCTCACCGCTGGCAATGCTCAGAAAAAGGGCTGTTCAGACAGACTTAATAAGACAATGCTTTCTTACAGTAAATGCAGGCCACCTGACCTGCTACTTTCTCTAAAGATGAATTAAGACTGATCACTTTGGTGTTTCACCAGATTTTGTTAGGATCTTGGTAAGAACACATTGCAGTGTTTTACGAACTTTATTTTTTGTTATTACTGTCCTAAAAGTAATCTACTGTTGAAAAGCTGGAACTGTAGTAGTACTAGTATAGATGTGGTCAATACATTATATACATTATGTGATTTTATTCTAAGATTTTATGGTTTATATACACTGCTGTCTTACACCAGCAACATCATTGCAAAAGTCAGTTGCCATTGCTCCTGTGAAGCTCTGTGTTTCAAGGTGTAACTGAGATTACAAAATCTTTTCTGGAGTAAAATAAAGACTGCCAAGCCTGTCTATGGGAATTCTCAAAAATACTAGAGCTTAGAAGAAATGGCTGACATCAGAAACTCATCTGAATATTCTTGTTGACTGTGCTTTCAAAATTGAAGATCTGATGATCATCATAACTTTACTTTTGTCCTCGTATCCCTGCAACCAAACAGGCTTCTCAAATTAATTTAGAACGCAATGGCTGGCATTAGCTTTACTGCGTGGATTAAGGAAGTCTCGGTTTGCTTGAATGTCTTCAAGGAGAGAAATAGAATAGAGGGAGTGAACACAATATGGGCTTGATTTATGGACTAATATCTCCAACTTTTGACTGTGGAAATTATTTTGCAGAATGATTTGTTTCATGCAGTTTCAGAATAGTCTCACTGAGAGCTACAAAGTCACCTAGCTTCAGTGCTGCAGGCTGGAGAGAATCATGGTCCCAGTGAGCCCTGATGAACCTTTCAGTGCACCAGCACTTGCTGTGACTATACATCTTCCGACGTAAGGATTCCTAACAGCTCCTGAGGAAAACTAGGGACATCCTGGTAACAGGGGAAACATGCCTCCAGGAACGTGCTCTAAAGTTCCTTGTCCTCATTCACATAAGAGTAAGAGAAGGGTAAAGCTTCATCTTGGTCTGGGCTGTGGCACCTGGACTTTTATTTCCTAGATTCCTTACCTGAAAAAAGGGCTGCTAAACATTCAGTCCTTGAGGAATGGAGTCCCTTGTATTGGCAGCAACACTTCCAGGCACTTCTTGCTCACATAGTTGTTTAGGACATTCAGCACTAAGTTAATGAGTGACAGAGATTTCCTGCTTGGTAGCCCAAAACTGTAAAGGATATATCCAGAAGAACTAAGAACTAACACTAAATTTTACCACCGTCAGTTCTTTGAACTTGCCTTTTTTCATACAAGCTGATACAACATGAGTGCATATGTAATACTTAAATATATTCTAAAATAGATCCCACACTGTTTGCAATGCTCTCAGGAGACAATGATAAAACAGATTGCTTCATGCGCTAATGGACAGAGCTCACAAATGGTGACAAACACAAAATAAGAATGTGTATGGAGCACAGTAAACCTGGCCTTTGAGGGATTTGAACTGGCAATTTTTTTTTCTTGCATTTTTAATCACTTCAAGGAGGGTGGGGGGTGGGGGAATGGAACCCAAACCAACTGATATCCCCCAAAAGCAAACAACACAAAACAAAACCTTAACCCAAAACCCTGCAAAGGAAATAAAGCCACAAGAACATTTTTCACACTAGCTGATTTCAAGGGTTTGGCATACACACAGCAAACCTAGGAATTTTGTAGGTGGCATATACCATTCTCCAGAATGCAAATGCATTGGGCTTTCCTGTGAAGTACACTGTACATATGCTTTAATGTAGTTTTAAGCATTTCTTTATTTTGAGTTTGATTTTTTTTTTTACCAGCTGTAATCCACTCATTGTTTTCACTGCTGTGCAGTCAATCAGATCCAGAGGCTTCACATTGGAATAATCTCACATCCCAGAATGTGCATGATCTATAAAAGAAGTTGAGTATACATAATTTATTTCCTCAAGAGCAAGGGATAGTTGGAGGGAACAAGATTGTAGTTTGCAAATCAGAAAGTATGTCTCTTATCTGAACTGCAAAACATAAAAGAAGGGTGGGGTTGGCCAGAAACAGGAAGCAAGGATCTAGAAATATATTTTTACACAGTTATTCCCCCCTGAAAATTAACATAGAAAAAAAAAACCACACAACAAACCAACAACAACAACAAAAAACAACCCGATGGTGTATTAACCAGATGCATTGGATCTTCTGCATAAATTTTACTTTCTCTCTAGTGTACCTGGCCACAGATTTAGGAGTCTGGCTGTAGGCATGAATATTTCTCACCCCCCCCCCCCTTTTTTTTTCATTTCTGAGAAAAGTTGTCAGCTTGAAAGGAGGTATGTTGAGACCAATGCCCTTTTATAGAGCATGTGTTTCAAATAAAAGGATAAATATCTCAGACAAACAGCAGGAAACATCTTTATAATTTCATTAGCTCAATTTAATGTTAATATTAAGCTTCTGAAAAGCATTTGTTCAGTTGTTTGCTGGCAATTTGGTTTCACTTTCTCCCTGTTTAACAGTGGTTGGAAGAGTGTTGTGTTTTTCTTCACGGGGTTTTTCCCCTCTGTTTCCTGCGCAAAAAGAAGGATTTTCAACAAAGTTCTCACAATTTTTATTACTTTTTTTTTTTTTTAAAAAAAAAAAAAGGGGCTTGAGCATTAGAGTTGTTTGTCTTCTGAGAACAGGTGATAAGGAGGAACAATATACATGATGATAGTTAACAATATTACATAAATGCCTTTTACTGCTTTCTCTTGCAATACAGTAGGAGGTCTACCTCACACCATCTATAAATGTTTAATTGATACCTGTTATGAATAACTACTCCAAGAGACAGTGAAACACACAAAATACAGCTAAATGGAGAAAAAGTCCCAGTATCTCCCAATTAGAGAAAGTTTCAGAGGGAGGTACAAACATAATTGAGACTCAAGTTGTACATACCCTGTTGTGACCTTCTGCACAGAGGACACATTTGCCCTTTGCTAACTACTTCAGAAAAAATATTTCTGGTGTTGGTCCTGTAGTAAATAAAAGACATTCCTTCTCTTTAAACCTGAACTACTATGTGATCTGTAGCTTCAGCCTGTCAGATTAGTTTTCTTGGAGGGGAAGAATCTGGCATCTGCAAGTTGCTTTCTAAGTGCTTGAGTAGATTTGAGAAATGGGCAGCCATCTACTTGCAGAAAAAATAGTGCTTGAAGAAAAAATAAATTGATTTTCAGATTTCCCATTCAGAATTTAAATGGGAATTCTCTTTGTTTGTGTGCTCAGTACACAGTAAAAATAGGACCTATTACAGCTAATCACTACTTTGAGTTTACATCCAGTTTCTTCACTGAAGCTCAAATTTAGCCTAGTATCTGCCCTGGAAAAGAAATACGTGTATGAGATGAGATGATGGAATTTTATGTAATATAGAATATGCAAGATGGTCCAACCAGGTATAACCAGAAGTAACAGGGTGAAACAGAACAAGGCAAAATCCATGCTGATAATGAGGAAAAATTTCCTAGCAGTGTGGTCTGTTCAGCTGCTGAATGTTCTCCCAAGGGAATGAATTGAACCCTCTGTGCTTTAGTTATTTTAAAACTGAACAAACCAGTCAGGATCATTGTAGGGAGACATTCTTAATTAACAAGAAGAAAGAAAAAATGACCTAATGGATCTTTTTTTTTCCTTCTCCAATGTTCATGATTTATTGTAAGGCAAAACCAGGATTGGCAATAAAATTATGGATTTCCGATTTTCACAGCAATTTCACAGCACTCTTATTCCATAATAATAGAAGTACTTTCCCACTCTGCATTTCCCTCTCTAAACTTTTATGTCTTACTTTTCCTTCAGACGGCTTTTTTTTTTTAACCTTCTGACTAAGAAGACGTGTCAGGTAGCATAAGTTACTTTAAATAATAATACTTAACAATATCGGTTTGGACCATGTGCCTTCTGATTTTCATCAAAAACTCTTCAGTCAGACCTAAGTGTCAGGGCAGCAGAATTGGGCAAAATGTTACTGCCTGTCCCCATGCTTCTTGAGGGTCATCCTGTGAAGTAAGCAGCTCTGACATATAATGTATGGCAATGGCTTGGGCTCATGTTGACTTCCATGATGTATAAACACATGAGATTTGACTCAATTTTGTGGTCAGTATTTATGGCTCTTTATACAGTTTCATCATTTCTTCTTCCCATAGAAGCCAGCTTTGAGTAAAGAGGTCTGGGGAAACGCTGCTTCTGCCCCCTGCCCCCTGCTGCCCAGCCCTGTGCTGGGTGCTCCTGCACCTTCTGCCCACGCCTGCCTCAGGCCTGCCTCTATGGATGGTGAACTGGCTCAGGCAAACTGTAACTCAGAAAAAACAAAAGAGATGACTTAGTGTAAGGACAGCAGTGATGGCACATGGATTTTAAAGGCCCGATTCTCTGCAGCTGGCTTTTAAGGTGACAGTGACGTGAATTTTGGGTTAATACTGATGTAAAACCAAAGTAGTGCCATGATTGTCCTACTTATTTGAAGTGCTGTACAAATATTTTCCCTTTACTCTTCCTGTACCCCTTCAGCTATGCAACCTTCTTGTTGCTTTACCGAAAGACTTATTGGTTGAAGTAAAATGCAGGAAGTTGTAGCTGTTTTGTTACAGTTATACAACAAGGTTGGACAAGTTGTATTGAAGCCAGCACTATAAAAGCAGCCCCAGATAAGCTTGTGAGTGCTATGACCAAGATGACTAGAGTAGAAAATGGAGAGAGACACGGTGCTAATGTATTTATTAGTGATTTACTGAGATGAATGTTCATCCCAAGAGTTAATCCAGCAATATCCAAACCACTGTAATTATCCTTGCACAAAGGCTCTCTATTATTTGCCTGTTAAATAACAAAGCCTTTTCATTACCTGGCATTGACATAACTTTAGCTGTATTTGTAGGTAGACAGTGAACAAGCTTCCCCTATTTGTGGGGGATGGGATATTATGGGATGAACCCCCACTCCAAAAAAACAAACCAAAACAAAAGAGAAAAAAAAACAAACAGCAGAGTACAAATGGGATGTCCAGACATTTCTTTGAATAAAAATGAGTAGTACTGCTAACATGCCAAATTGGCTGTACCACAAATGGCTAAAATCTTATGAATGGTACAAAAACACAAGCGAGCTAACTCATATCTCACACAGAAATGAAAATGTAGAAATACTGGCCACAAGAACGTAACCATATTAAAATTGGGAAGGAATCCAAAATCTGCGGTAGCTCTCTAATCTGCGACATAAGAGCGAGGATTTTCATTATGCTTTGCATTCCACATACGGCTTTGCTTTGGAGCTCTTATGCAATTGGTGATGCAGTAAAACCATTGTATTCATAATAATTTCAAAGATGTGGATGCTTCCAGGGTTTGACCTATTTTACCACTCATGCATTATACACCGTATAAAGCTACTCTTATAAGGCAGACTCATTAGTACTTCAAATGTATCTGTTTGCTGCTGTCCTTTTTCTCTGCAAGGCTGATCAGTTTTTTACAATTCTAAATTAATTATTATTTTTTTTTAATCCAATAGTTTATGTTTATGTGTATCAATGGAAACTGGCTATGCACATTTCAAGGCAGAGGTTAGCCCACAAAGGTATTATAAGGAGTTACAACTTTTATTAGCCCATAGCAAATAATAATTCTGGTAAGGGTTTCTTAATACAATTCTAAATACTCCCTTGCATTTTCTGATATTTTTATAAACACATATCTGCAGTCATTATCTCTAGAGTAACAATGCAACTGCTTTTTTTTTTTTTTTTTTAGGCCCTAATTCAACTAAATTCCTTTTTTTTAAATTTTATTTTTATTTTTTTTTTTATTTTTTCCCAGTGGGATGAAGCCTTCTCCAGTTAAGTATATGTTTGAGACCTATTAATGTCTACAGGACTTAAACATTGCTCTGTTACAGTAAGGTGCAAATATCTTCCTGAACATTAGTGCAATGCTTCAGGAACTTTCTATGAGCCAGAAGGGGAATTTTGTGTGCCATAGTTTCCATAGTAAGGACAAATCTTCCTGCTTCTTTTTGAACTATGCTAAATTGTAATAAACTCTTTAAAGAATTAATATCTGATCTCTAAACATTGTAGTTTATGTAGTGGAGATGCTGAAAATAGGCTCAGGACAAAAGTTAGTTTGCAGTAGTGGGGGAAGCTAATTCATACTGCCCTTTCCTGCTGCCTCCTCCACGGTGATTTTGTTTTCTGTGGGTCACAATCTTCCCCATTCTGTGAAAAAAATGGGTTAATCTCTGTGAAGCACCTGCAGAACAAAAGCTCTGATGTCCACAAAATCTTCCAACTCTCCCAGCTGCACCAGTAGCACTGGTGTTGAGGTCTTCCCTTTACCTGCTGGAGGGAGAGAGGTACCTCAATGTCCCATCACTCTTTTTGACCCTTCTGACTCTTTTTTCAAGCTGTTGGGAGGGGGAAGCCATGTACTACTGAAGAAGACCATAGACTGATTGCTTTGGTGTCAGGAGACCCAGGGCAGATAACTGGATGTATTTGGAGGTGAATCAGGGAAGGATTGAGGCTTTCATTGCTTCACAATTCTGATCTTACTCCTTGGGTCTGGTTTGATGTGGACTGTGTTTCTCCAGCTGTCTCTGGGCTCTTGAGGGCTTTGGGGCCAAACTGTGGTCTTTAATGAGAAATTAAATGAAACCTTTGCTGTTTTCTCTGACCTGCCACAAATAAGAGGAAAATGAAAACAGAGGCAAGAGTCAATCAGCCAGTGATTACATTAAAGAAAATAGTTCTCTGCAGAAACCATGAAAGAAAAAACAGACTGGGTGCTGGGACTGAAGAAAGGAAAACAAGACTAGTGGGATTTTGAGGTCTTTTACTTTATTTTGATCCTTTCATAGTGTATTTTAAATTCACAAATAGTGGAATAAAACAAAATAAAACTCTGCTAAATGATCTTGAGCCCTCAAGCCTCAATCAAAAAATAAACACTATAATACTTTTAAAAGGAATTAGTAATGCACAGTTATATTATTCCATGTTTAAAAATAAAGCTGTTGAATAAATGAACAATACCTTGGCTGAAAAGTATTTCAGCTGAAGAGTGAAATCCCTGCAGAGAGTGATCTGTGAGATTCTGCAGGAAATCTGCATTACAATACACCATTTCCATTTCCAGGGAGGGACTCACAGAAGGACACATGGAGGAGAAAAAAGAAATGAAAAAGCCCCAGTCCTTTATGCCTAGGTTGTAGGGGGCCTTGGCCCATCATTCTCATGCTAAACAGTTACTTTTTCTACAGGTACCCAACTGAAATGGGAATATTTTTTTTTTTTTTTTTTTCCAAGGAATAGTGAATGTGAAAAAAGGCTAACAGAATTGGTTATTTCGTTAAAGAAAACCATCTCCATAGCTCACCCAGCTACAGCAGAGACAAGTTTACCTCTCCATCTTGCTGTAAATGAAGCAAGGAGTGTGTCCAAATGTGGTAAGCACAGCTCTTTGTCTGGGGTTCCTTCACTCCAGCTGCTTCACTTCTTGTTATTAATTAAATATCTGTACAGTGGAGGACAAATTTCTAGCTAGAACATTACCCACTGGTCAACCAGCCCATGTGGGATAGGGGCTGGCTGCCCCTATCTGAAGGTTAGTATTCATCTGTGTGTGGAAAAAACTTACTCAGGGCTGTTTTCCTTTTGCTGCAGAATGGGACAATTTGTCAAATCTCAGTTAAATTTGTGGGATAGGAAAAAATAAAAGCCAGCAAGTGGAAGAAAAAGGAATAAAATTCCTGGCTTCTAGTTCTCAGGTTATTAAGCAAGCCATAGCATAGTGTGACTAGGTCACTGGTATTAGCATGTTCATGTGGGTACATTGGTGGAGGATAACAATAAACATATAGTGCTGTTCACAACACCGGCAGCATACATAGAAAAGGGTTCAGCAGACGGAAGGAACGGGCCCATCAGATGCACAAATCTATTTGTTGCAGTCCCTACCATAACTAACAAAAAGGGCTGCTACCCTGTTGTAGCAGCTGAAGACAGTCCAAGCTGATGTTAGGTTTCTCTTTCCTTAACGTATCATTACAAAGAAAATAACTTCTGCTTGGGCATATATTTAAAAGAAAAAAAAAAAACACAGAACAATCAGCATCTGGTTATTTCTCCCAATCAGAGGTTTGTGGTGATCCCAAAAGACACAAAAAGTTGCCCATAACCTTCACTCCTGGAAAGCGCTGAAGGTCAGTTACAAGCATTTCCTATGTTACCTCCTAGAGTGCCATCTTTTGCTTGTAATTCACCGTGGCTCTGTACAGTTCCAAAATAGGATCTAATTAGAGATATAATCATTTGAAATTTCTGCATTTTCACATATGCAAATATCTGCCTTCATACATGCATTTATTTACACATACACACACGCCGTTGCATGTTCTTATGTATGCGCATATATCTATGAATTTGAGTATTTATGTTTGTGCGAGTGACTGCATGAAAGCAAACATTTCAAATATGTGTGTATGTGAGGAGGGAGGTTTAAAGGTATACCTTACATGGTAGAAAATACACTGCTTCATAAATCACAGAAAGAATTCCAACTCTAAATTAAAGTATGCTCCAGAAAGAGCAATTATGGTCCCTAAAAAGTTTCTGTTAAATTCATGAGACAGCATACAATTTTATTCATGTTATCATCTACGGTTGCCTGAAAGTGTAAAAAAAAAGCTTAACCACTAGCAGAGAAATGTTCAAAATACTATCAAAGGAGTGGCAAAGGTCAGTTCTATTGCTTGCCTTTTTATGAGTTTCATTTCTGTCTTTTTTTTTCTCATTGCAGTTTGTTTGTGTACATTGCTAAACGTTAATGGAAGAAAATATGAGGGGGCAAAATAAATATAAAGAAACACACTGCTGTTCAGCAGTGCTGAGCTGGTATTTCCATGAATGATGTTAGACTCGTGTTCAGAATAAAAATTCGGAAAGTCCACAAACAGAAGGTTGCAGCTGTGCTTTTCTCCTTTTCTTTCCCTTTTACACTGAATGCATTTTAAAATTAACATCTATTTCTGTTCAGTCAGATAAAGGTGTTATCATTAAGCACAGCAGTACTGATTCTGTGAGGTACAGAAAGGAGATGCCATGAAACAGCTGGACTGTACGTTTTCTTTGGTACTGTAGATGGCCCATTGCTGTGTGCACATGCTTTTGTTTGTGCAAGTTCAAATTCCAAACTTGCTTGCTTAACCCCTGTAATAATAGTAACTGATTAGGCTTTAACAAAGCAAATAGCAACATTTCCATATGCAGGTGCCTAACATCAGGCACAGAAGCCCCAGTTGAGATCCCAAGGAAAAAGGCGTCATTTTGCAGAGGCAGCAAGCATTTGCAGTTCTTGTTGAATTCAGTTGTGGCAGCATGTCCTCAGTATCACTGAGAAGGAGAAGCCCTTAACTCTGGTTAATCAGTTGAAATATTATCTTGATCTTCTCAGTAAAGTGCCTTAAATTCAGATGAGATTTTCTTGCTTAGTACCAGGCTTAACAAAGTGTATAAATAAATACTTAGGTAAAAGGCAAGACTAAAGATAATCAGATTCTTAAGTGCTTTGCTGTATAAGGGCACATCTTTAGTATTTCCTTGAGTCAGTTCCTAATCGTTTGTCATGCCCGTCTTTAAATGAGATTTACAGATGTTTTGGCAATGCTGAAATGCCAATGTTTCTCTGGTCACCTCTTTACTTTTTGTTGTAAGCTTACTTTCTACCTTCATACTCCTTCAAGAATTAAAGAAAACTCCATGTAAATTATAAGCATAGTCCCTGAAGGAAAAGTTTATTCTTTGAAATATCAAAAAGACATTAGAAGTAAAATATTATGGATAAGTTGACCTCTGTAAAAAAAAAAAAAAAAAAAGTATTCCCGTTTCTGCACAAAATACCATTCAGCAGGTGACAGCACGGGTATTCCAGTCCTCTTAATTGCCCACTGAATTGCAAAGGTACCAAAGTGAAAAATGTAGAAGCAGAGACATTACCATTAGTGGCTGCACTTCCTGTGCAGATGCAGAGATGACACCAAGTGAAGCTAATGCAAAAAGCAGGCAACCCTTGCCCCTCTGCAGACATGGCACTGTTGATGAAAGTGCTGTCAGAGGTCATTGCAGACATTGTAGAGGATGGGATCATTAGCTGAAACAATGATGTCCATGTTACTGGACCATACTAGAGTGCCACCTGGTCTCAGCTGTGCTTCCAGGACCATAGCAAAAACAGGTAACAAGGTATTGTATGCAAATACATGGCTTTGGGCAGTGCTCGTATCTGACATGGCCACGGAGTTAGGAAGGGAAGGTCTACCCACAGCTTTTTACAGTTTTCAAGTCTGTGGTCTGTGATTCCGGCCCATTATTTCTCCAGCTTGTTGAGTGAGCTGTCACCGGCTTCTTTAAAGATGGCTGGCATTTTTGTCTCTCATTTCTCCATTTTTTTGATTTCTGCACAAAGGTATCAGTTAAGTTCCACTATCGTTCTTTCATTGCAGGTATGAGAAGGACATAGGAAAATCAACGGCTTGATTTCTAACAATAAACATACTTCTAGTACAATATTGAGGTTTATTTTTATTTTATTTTTTTTTTTAACTCGAAAATGCTTACTTTTGTAAATTTCTCTGTTCTCCTTGGCTGATTCAGTTCAGATCAGAATTAATGGTTGCATATTAACAGCATGGTGGCTGTTTTTGCACTATTTCTATTTCCAACAAGGAGATGAAAATTCCTGAAATCTCCTTGTACTGAACAGTCCTATGAGATTCCCAACACAATTTTTCAGATCAAAAAGTTTAAACCTCCTGCATCTTAGATATTTAGACCAATTGGGCCAATGCTAGAATCTCTAGGTTCATGTTGTAGACAAGAACAAAATACTGAAAACTCCAGTCTAGTGATGTAAATTGCTTGCCTAGTAGTAACAGTGTATTTCAAGCAGTTTTCATATTTATTTCACCTACAGAAAAGGTTAGATATGGGCAGGAAACATTTTCCCAGCCTTATAAAACTGTTTATGGTTTCAAGTGTTTTTCCCACTGGAACAAACCCAAAATCCTTTTAAAGTTTTTCACAGAGAGAAAACAGATTGCTGAATACGCAAGAACCTTCTTGTAGTGCATTAAACCAGGGACCTTACACACACTAGAGTACCGACTGGGCTGGAATTTGTGTATTTGAATTCTGGGCAATCTAGGTAAGAATCTGTAGAACTAATGTTTTCTGTTGCTAGAGCTTTTATGAGTAAATAAATGGGGAGACAATTATACCTGAAAATCACTGTCTGTGTCCCCAAATGGGTTGGAGGCCAGTAGCGGATATTATCATGTATTGCACAGACCGTTCCCTCTGTGCATAACCAGACTTCTGTCTTTACTGGCTACCTCCCTAGCCAGTAGGTAGGAATGACACATTTCATTGCTAACCTAGAATAAAGGTATCAGAAAAGCAACATTTGCTTTCACTTGGTCCTGGCCTGTGTTCAGCTCTAATTTCTGTTGTGAACTAAACCCCAATTCCTTACATTAGCATTGGCTGCTGACACTGTTGTCTTCTCCCTTCTGACCTGCAAACACTGGCCTAGGCCAGTCAACCTCCCTTCCTACCAATATATCTATGAGCATGTATTTAAAGAAAAAAAAATTAATTCTCTGTTTGCCCCCCAGTAAAATAGTTTTGTCTGACTGCATTTGTCAGGCCTTTTTGAAAGGGACTTTCCTTTAACTGTGACTTGTGCAAGCAAATACATGCACCATTTCTGTTTGATAAACAGTAAAAATAAGGCTAAAATTAAAACATTCTTCTTGTCAACATATGTAGCTGGAGTGCTGAAGGCTGTTCTGCTGGTAGTGAGGGATCTTGCACACATTTATTTATCTGGTTAAACTTTGTGGCTCATCTTTAAAGCCACAACTTCTCAACCCCAAGCAGCAGAGAACGAATAAAGGCAGATGGTCCAATGAAGCAGGAAGACTGGCTATAAAAAGCTCAGCCCTCCAATAATGCTTCAGCCTCCCAAATTTTCCATACAAATCTCTCCATTTTGCCTTCCAGAGGCTCACAATTAAAATTCTATTCTGCCTGTCTAATCAAGACAGCAAATCTATTGAATTGCATAATGCAAGGGATAATCAACGAAGGATGTGACATGAATCCATTTTTCTTTACAGGTAGAAAATGAAATATTTTCTCTCCTTCCCTGAAAATAGTTGGGTGGATGAGGACTTCCCCTCTGCCCTGTCTTCTCCCTCTCCTCATTCCTTTCTACCTTCGCAGAGCTGCTCTGCTCACCAGGCAGGAGCAGCATCAAGGGAGCAAGTTGCTCTGTCTCGGCGTTGTCAGTGCCTTACTGGTTGGGGAGAGGCACTGCAGGTAGCTCTGGACACAAGTCAATTTAATTGGTGGTGTTAATCTCCTCGCTGCCCACCCCAGTACCAAAGGTCATTTTTCCAGTCACAGGGAGAACTGAATAAAATGTGTATCTGCTCCCTAGGTGCCATGGTTAAGCCCTGTTTATTAATATACTCTGAAATCCCTTCTGCATCTCCTCTAATACACATTTGCATCCTTCAGGGCTGGTCTGGGCTGTTGAGAAGAAAGCAGGGGTCTGCAGGATCTGCATCTGCAGTCTGGCTTCTCATAAAGCATGCTTAGCAAAGAGTCCAAATTCAACCCTGCAGCATGGTGCTCCTATTAAGCAGTTCAAAGAGGAGCTGTGTGTGCTTACACCGTGATGGAAATTAGCACCTGCCTTTCCTCTCACTAGTGAATCCCTGTGCATCAAGGTGAATGTGCAGACTGCTTTTGCGTAAAGTCAGACAGAGAATCAACCCAATTGGGCTGAATTGGTTTGTAACCCAATCATGCTTAATTCAGTTACAGGAAAAACAAGGCCAGTGGAGTTTCAACCTTGCTCCTGTGCAGCATCAGGAATCTGATTTGTGCCGATCTCATAATCGGGTGCAGGCAACAAGGAAAACAAGTCCTTGCCGTGGTTTCTTTACTGAGCCTTACAAACCACATCTGATAAGCTATATAATTTGCTACAGCAATTTGTGCCAAAAATAAAAGGCACAGTCCTACAGTGCAGCACGTTTCTGAGAAAAACAGAACCCCACCCCTTCCCTTTGTACCCTTTGTAGCATCTCTCTTTCTCTTGCTTTTGCTTTCTCAGTAAGGGTTAGCCCCTCTCTCCCATCCCCACTGATGGACTCCATGCCTCAGTCAGCACACATCGCACATCGCCTGAGCTGTTCCCCAAACTGCTTTGCCTAAATCTGGAGGATTAGCCGAGGCAATGGCACTGGCGGGCTTAGGAAATTATGATAGTAACATGATGACTTAAACAGAAAAGGGCCCTTTCTTGGCTGAGTGGCCCTGCTAAGAGGGAAGGGAGCTGAAGATCTTTTAAATCATCAAGCAATAAGCTACACAACTATTTCTAAAAATGAGGGGTTGTGTTGTTGTTGATTTGGAGTTATTCTAAACTTGTAAGAAATGTGTCCTTTTTTAGTTCAGTGACCAGAAAAGGAACTAGTTCTTCAAGTGTGTTTTACATAGTATGCCCCCAATGGAGAAAAATATTCCTATGCTTTTTTTGGGTTTGTTTTTTCTTG
Organism: Anser anser; assembly: GCF_964211835.1. NCBI lineage: Eukaryota > Metazoa > Chordata > Aves > Anseriformes > Anatidae > Anser > Anser anser. The sequence goes on from NC_139722.1 coordinate 63,884,721, forward strand.
TCCTGCTGCTTACAGAGAGAGAGGAAAAAAAACAAACAACACAAAGTTCTGAAGAATGCAGGCTGTCAGCTATGCTGTGAAATAACTTGGAGGTTAAAAGTGAATCACTGCAGTATGTTTTCTAATTTGGATTTTGCCAAGGTTACCTTAAAAACCCAAATGCTTTTTGCAGTGTTTACAGCAAAAAACTGCAGATGTGCTTCTTGGTTATTAAAAGGAAAGCATCTGAGAAGGAGGTGGGCTAGGAGGAAAGGAGAATGAAAGGTCAATTATTTTAATTCTACCTCACCGAATTCCAAAGTTTGAAAGGATATATTTGCTTGAAAGGTCATGCTATGGAAGGTGAGCACCCTGAATGCAGCCTGCTCGGAAGGTTTACAGTGGAATAAACAAAAAGGTAACTTGCCGGGATGTTTGTGTGTCAAAGGGACAAAAAACCTGCATTTCTTTTCAAAGCCTCTCAGCCCTGTGCAAACTCACTGGAATCAGTGCTGGAGTTTAAAGGCAGCAGGCTGGTGTTTGCTTTAACTTTCATATAAAAGCCCAATCCAGAAGCCAACATGATTTTACTTCTTGCTGAAAGGAACTGAAGGAGTGAGCAGTAGGCTTCGTATCAGAGGAGTACTTAAAACTTGCAGTGCTTGTGCTTTAGTTCATACTGTGTTCCCTTGAATATAAAATCCTAGAAAAACAAGTGCTGGGCACAAAACTATGCAATGCTGGCTTAGATTTATATGGCATGATGAAATCCTGCTGCTGATAGTTCTGAGGCCAAATATATCATCTTTTGGTCCACTGCTTGTACAGCACATAGAACAATACACTCCTAATTTATAACTAAGTTATGACTAGTGTATCTGAGCACTGCTAGAGTACAACAGTGAATGTTGGTAATATTGTTTGTTCTGTTAAAATTACCCAGAAGGATGTGAGACCCTTCATGGAATGAAGAAAGCCTTAATTTAAAACCCACTTCTCCCCTCCTTCCTCTCTCTCTCCAGCCAGTTTTTCCTTAATGCATTAATGCGTTTTAACTATACAGTACTACTGGAAGGAAGGAAAGTTCTTATGGGGCAAATGACTGAGGCACACAACAGAATAAGTGACTTATACAAGGTCATGCAGGAAATCTGATGCCGAGCCAAGAACAGAACGTAAGTTTCTTGAGTTCCAGTCAAGTGCTTTGTCCATTTACCCATTCTCCTATTTGCTTGCCTAAACCAAATAAACAACTGCAGCCACACACATACACACACATGCAAACATGCATGTGCACACCTTACTTTACAAGGCAATATGCCTGCCAACTGAAATGTTTGGAAGCAGCAGGCAAAATATGCTCAGGTACCTTCAGGTTTAGCTGCAGTGTCTATGTGTATGTATGCATGCTGCATAATCAGAATCAACAGGTTTTAAAACTGCAGCACACTGAGCATGTGAAGTACAATCTGAAAAGATTTCCATTCAGCAGCATTTTGGTGCGATACAGTTCAGCCCAGAAATAAAGCACACCAGATTTGAAGTTCCTTCCCCCAAGCATATGGGCACAAGGGCTGTCAAAGGAATCATCACTAGACTATTTTAACAAGAGAAACAGCCAATTCACCCTTTGCCTCGTCTTCAGAAATCTTTACTTAGGCTGAAAAGTAGCATGAACATTGTCAGATGAACCATTAAAGTCTGGCAGACACAAGCAGTGGTAAACAGGATTGTATAATGGTGTCAGCAGCTTTAGGAATAACTGCTGCTACCCAGCCCGTATTTAATCCTACTGCAATCTTGACTCTGTGATTAGGCTCTACTCCTGTGTCCCTGCAAACCAGGGATAGTTGAGATTTTGTATCCGCCTTAAATGAGAGCAGGATCAGGCCTTGAAGAAAGAGGCTCTTATTTTTTTGCAAAGCTGCACTCAATGAGAATGTTTTGGAAATACATCAGCATGACCTTTCAGCAATGTGCCAAAAAAATGGGAAAAAAAGGAAAGACTTTGGGAACTGCCAACCAGGAAACATTGTTTTGTTTGTTTAAAAAAGAAAATCAGAAACCCGTCCAAGAATTTTTGTGTAAGTTAGAGGCTAAGTCACTCTCCTTTATAATCACTCTTCTTTTTCTGGATACTGTATTTGCAGTGAGGGTAGATAAAATCTGGCAACAGGCTCATTGGCTCTGTGTTTGGATTCAGTCCCCTTGACACTCATCTGCCTCCATAAACTTTCATCTCCTAAACCCAAAGCAAGTTCACCCAGGAAAGAAGAAAAAAAGAGGGAAGGGGGTGGGGAGGAGGCTGGCAAACTGCACAATAAAAATCCAAATTGCAGCTTCTGCCATTTCTCAATGAAGGAAATGTTAGCAATGGCCAAGAAGTGCAATAAAATGCCATAAATCACCTAGCTTTTATTTCCTGCATGGGAACCCAACATATGGATGAAGTTCTGGCAATTTCGAGATACACATAGGCTTTGCAAGTGTGTTATTTCACTGGGCTGTGTTGCACTGAGTGCTTTCCTAACACTTGCAGAAAGTAAATTGAATCGAGACCGAGAGGTGAAGAGCTGTATACACTACTCCTTCACCCGCTGCCTCTCCCCCCCTTTCCCATCCCCTCTCCCTTCCCCCTCGCTGGCTGCTTTGCAGCGTCAGCCCTCTCCATGCCTGAGCAGCTCCATACCAGCGATGGAAACCCCCTCCTCAGAAGGCAGAGGCCTTCTGCAAAGCCATCGTGTTTGGCTGTCCTGAATGTGCTCCCGGTGCATTTCTTATTCTCATGCTTCACCCTGTTTACATTCCAGCTTGCTTCTCATTTTCCATGGGAAAGAAAAAGATACTAGCAGGTAACAAGGGGCCCTTTAAATATTTCCTGATTCCTGCTTGTTAATTCGACCCTGAAACATACTGCATTTTACAGGGGTTTGCAACACAATGTGCTTTTAATAGCAGCATAACTCTTATAGAAGTTTTGTGCTAAAGTGAAAAAAAGTTCAAAGTAAATTATATATTCTTTTATTGTTAATTGCTAATGTAAATTTGAATAACTCCTATTTTGTTAAATATAAGCCAGTCTGACACACCCAGTCTTCGAATTTTACTTAGAGCTTAGTAATTTTTCTTATGCAGCTGTTCAAAGGGATAGTGTCATTTAGTTTAGACCCCGCTTTAATTCACTTTAAAGCTTATTCTAATTTCATAAGGAATTATATATCCCTTATTTTATTTTAAAAGTACCTGACCTCACAGAGTAATAAAAAAAAAAATCCCCAACAGCCAATGTTTATATAGGACCTATTAAAACACTCCCCAACATTTTATGCCCCCTCTAGCTTTACAGCTGCAATCACCTAACAAGTGCTGAGCCAAATTCTGCCTCTGTGGCACATACACAGCCAGGCTCTCACTGACCTTAATGAGAGCTCCATGCATTCATCTGAGGGCAGAATTTGACCCATTTTTTTCCCCCCCAGAATTGTAAGGGGCTCAGATGCACCTTCTTGCCCCTATTTTGCTTTGCTGATGGATGAATGCAGTGCACTAGCACAAACAATCACAGTACAGATTCTAGACATAAATGCAGTGTTAATTTCAAGGTCTATTAGCAACACCACGAAAAAAAAAAAAAGTAAAATAAATGTTTGACAGGCCAAAATCTGCAGGGGAAAAGAAAACATTATTCTCAGGCTTCAGGGAGGTTATTATTACAAACAATGGAGAATCAATAAATTATATTTAACACTATTAAAAGCACTTGACAGTGTTCCTTGGAGTGAGCACACCGTGGCTCTGGACACGGTGTGACTGCAGCCTGCGCGCCTGCCGCTCACTCGCTCGCTCTCCATCAGGTCAGGTCGAGAACAACCCGCGGAGCATTCTTGGAAGAGCTGCTGGAAAGCGCTCTGTGCTAAACGAACACACATTAATAACTGAAACACTGCCTTTTATTCCACCCCCCCCCCCCCCCCCCGAGCTTGTTATGCTTAATTTCTGAGTTGGTGAAGTGGGCCGGTGCGCGCTCTCAGTTGTTTTTTTTCATTTGAAAGCAAGTGGAAAGACAAAAGCAAACAGGGTTTTGGCTACGAACGGATGACCTGCCTTGTAAAGAATTTAAGTCTTTTAACTTCAGAGGGGAATGAGGCAGGAATGCTGTTTGTACCAGAAAACTAACAGGGAGAAGGAAGGGGGGAGGGAAGCGGCATCTTCCTCCTATCACTTCGGTGCTTTCAGAGATTGCCGTTTCCCAGAACTACCTCTCCAGCAGGATAATATAATTATTAGCAGCTGTTAAAACAAACAACAAACAAAAACAAGAAGCACGCACCAGGACTGGCGTGTCTGCACATGCCTGAATGCTCTGACCGTTACGCTGAGAACTTCAGAGGAGGCCCCATTTTCCCACACCGCCGCTCATGTGCGGGCCTGGTAGGACCAGAGCGTGGCAAGGCAGAATGAAAACAGCAGCCAGAGGCATTTATTTTAGGCCATTCATGTTATGAATGCTGAACACTCCTCCGTTTGATGAGCTGAGCATTGATTCTTTTGCTTCTCAAACACAGTTCCCCATAAACAAAGGGCAGAAAAGATGACTTACTTCAGATTTAGAGAAACACCCGGGCACAAATACAACAGCAGAAGGGACAAACGTAGAAATTTCCATGCTGGGCAGAGAAGGAGAGAAAGAGGTTAAGCTGTTGCCTTCTCTCCTGACTTTAAAAATCACACAACCGATATGATTTCTGATACATATCTTTTGTTGTCATTTGGTTCCCTTCCTGGGATCACGTGGGTGATGCAGATCTTTCCCCCTTTCTCTTAGTTTTTAATGGGAGCCTTTGGGGCCTTTATGTTCTGGCTAAAAGTTTATAAACACGATCCTGGGAATCTATAAAATCAGAAAGCAAATAAAAGGAATCCCACTTGAATTGTTTATGAAAATCACATGATTTTTAAGTAGCTCTCATGATTCCTTGGGCCAGTTTCGTGGCTCTGAATGCTCAAGGCGGGCAGCGTAATTTCTGCCCTCTCCCTGGGACCATTTTCTCTGATTAGCTGGCTGCAGGCAGCTCAGCGCTCACTGCTCTGCGCATTCCTGTTTGGAAGCCTCCTTCATTTATTAACAAGATGGAGGGGCATAGGTAGAGTTTCAGCACTATGAATATTCATGCCTCAGTTGACTGATCCGAGTCTCGGGCACCAGAGCAGATGCTTACAGCGATGTGAAATGTTCCTGCCTCCAGCACTTTGCACCCTCTCTCAGCTCAGAGGTTTTCCACGCCTGGAACAGATCCGGTGGAGCCAGGCATATTCAGGGCTCAGCTGCTGCTGTTTACAATCCGCTGTCTTAGTGCAAAGCTACCTTTATCAGCCAGTGAAGCTAATATGCTGGGCTGTGAAATGCAGTCGCTGAGGCATGGGCATATGTTTGCCTGTGCTGCCGGTGCTCTAGGGGGAGGCAACATCTGCCACAGGGGCAGGGCAGGAAGGGACGCTTTAAGCTGCTGCAGAAACATCCACCCGCTCTCGTCTGCAGCTAAAATGAATTGCAAAATGGCACATAACATATGCATGTCCACTTTGGCTGGAAGGAAGAAACTTTACCCTTTCAAAAGGAAGTCTGAAAAAGGAGTGATATTTCTGACAGAGCTAAGCTTGCTGGTAATCTTTTCAGGCTGGGTAATAATTGGCAAATGTCAAAGTATTAAGCAATATTTAGCAGTAATTAAAAATGTAACTAGATGCTGTAGGTTGGAGTTAAATCCAGGCAAATCCTTTAGTATGTTGGACCAAACTCTCTCTAACTATCCCAAACTTTGCAGCTTGAACCCCTCTCCACTAATAATGGTGGTCAGTCTTGCTATCATGGACTCTTCCTTTGTCCTTTCCCTGCCTGCCAGGCAAAGAAACTATGCTGCATACATTTTCTTCTTGACCCTCCTTGTCCTTTTCTCAAGTGCCTCTTATGTTGGTTAGATAAAAGGTAGCAGTGTTCTAAAATGCTGCCTCTGTAGTTTTGCTATGTAAAATGACATTCATTCTGAAGAGTGGTAAGAAAATAATGATCTCATTAGAAGAGAGTTTAGCTATGTAGTGGTTCTTCTCTGTAGTGGAGATTAAATAGCAGCTAACTACAAACAATAGACGTTTAAACAAAGAGCCTGCATCAAAGTTATTATCTCTCTTTCTGCCCTTCAATAACATCATCAGAAATTGATCCTCTCACCACCACACATTTTCATCAAAGGTACTGAATTTTAAGCTTGAACGCTAATTCATTTATTTATTTGTGTGTGTGTCTATACGTGTGTTCCTGAACTGGTTCCTCAGGTTGGTGTTTTTACCTAATTATTGGTGACATTTCACTTTTCTGTATAATGAACTTCCACAATTTTTTTTTCTTCTTTCTTAGAAGGGAAGAAAACAAATCCTGAGTCAAAATGAGAGGTGAAATGGCAGAAATAATTAAAGGAAATAACAGTGTAAACAGCCTTCTCTCTTCTACATCTGAGGAATGTCAGGACTACACAGCTAGTAGACATTTGGGAAATGGATTTCAATGTGGTTCAGACTTGCAGATGCTACCCAGGCTGTACTCAGAGTACAAGAAGGTTGGGCATGGATCTTTAGTTTCACACGTGCTGTATGAGAACATTAAAGTGGGATTGTAGGACAAACAGCAAAGAGGCCTTGAAAATCACAGTCACACCTTTGTCCTCTGATCTGAGAAACTCCACCTCCTTGGGTCTATCATTTATTTCCTTTCCGAAACAAGAGCCCAATTTTGTTGGCAGAAATCTGCCCACAGCAGGTCTGTCTTCTTACCCATGTCCAACTTATGACCCTTGGATGGGAAGAGGCATGGAGAGCAAACCATACAAGAAGATATTGCTTAAAACTGGGGATACCTTGATGCTGCTTGTGCTGTGGTAATTGCTGCTATGCAACACCGCAGAGCCACCTGTGTTTAAAGGGTGCCAGCAAACAGTGAAGTGGCGTATAATGACGACTGTGATGCTGGTGCATACATGCATGCATGCAGCAAATCCCAAATTATCTGGTTTGTGGTTGACTGAAGATTGGGCATATATTCTCTGTAACTCCGGAAGGAACAGTAAGGTGAGAAACTTATGCTCACTGTAGTCCATGAAAGTGCTTCATCATCCTAAATGTCTTTGTTCAATGTGAAGATCCAGATCAGTGAGGTCCCAGAATACAGCACTATAACATTTTTTTAAAGACAAATGTATCTGTGCAGTCACCACCGTCCCCTGTGACCTCCAGATACCAATTATATCCCTAGGAAATTTGAAAGAAAAATGTCAGACTTTTTGTTAGAGATTCCTATGAAAAGTGAAAACTGGAGTAATAATTTGGTTATAAACCTCAGTCTTAGTTTTGTTTGATCTGATCTAAAATGATTTCTTACTGGAATAATCCACTTTGCAATGGAAGTGGTTGTAAAAATGTTATTTATTTATTTATTTATTTTCCATAAAATTATATTTTTATTGAAAGGGATGTTTTTATCTTTTAAATAAAAAACATTTTGATGAACTCAGCTATAGATATGAAAGTGCCTAAATACTAGTGGGGCTAAATTCCTGACCTCTGATCTGGAGAAGTTGCTGAATGCATAACGTTGCAGAATATCAAAGAGGGAACAAAGTGTAATAGAATATAATAACAGTGACTTCTACTACCCACATACAGCCAAGAAAGAAGTTATCTAAGGACATCATAACACCCACAGAAACAGCTGAAAAGAAAGCAGGAGTAAAGAGAAAACAAATTATGTTTAAATGGCGATGTTCAAGATGCTGTTTGAGGTAAGCAAGATCCCCTGGAAAATGGAGAGACAGCAGGAATGAAGCCAACAGAAAAGAGTGCAAGCTATGATAAGGAAGTTCCTATTCTGGAGAATAGCAATTATTTGATAATAAGGGTTTATTTAAGTATGTGAGATACTGGAAGTCCAATGGATTTCAAAGAGGCAAAGAAAGCTATTGAGGGAAACAGGATTTTTCCACAAAGTTTGTATAACTTCTTTGATTGCCAGCATGGCAGATGATACAGAAGAATTTGTTGAATTTGAGGAAGAGTCAAATTAGTTTCACGTTGGTCCCTTGCAACAGTACAAAAGAACGTTTCCATGTGTGGTGATGCCAGGCCTTCTATGCAAGTCATTGAGGGTTGTGGCTGGAAGCACCTCTGCCAGAACTAGCGACAACCTGTAAGAAGGGAACCTGTGGGAAGTGGACAGGAACTCATATGGACAGGCTGATCTCCATGGGAGCCGTCTGTTATTTCTGAGGATTTTTTCATGCTCCTACAAAGCTCTGTGAGTTCAGCTCTGCTGCTTGTCCTGCTTCTCTGGGGAGCATGGCAGTAAAGAGAGCACCAGCTCAACAAAAGGTGCATAACAACAGGAAGTCTTCCACCATGGTCTGTTCATTGTGGCCCCAGGTTTTACTTAGCAAAGCTCCTTCAACCACAATACAAGTTTAATGCTGTCTCTGATACAGTGTATGGCTACTGTACCTCGACTTTCAATTACATTAAATCCTATTATAATCACTTTCTTTATAACAAATCCTCTTTAACACCTGAAAAGCTCAGTTCCCGTGAGTACAGTGCTGTGTTCTTGAAATCAAAAACAGAGGAATTCTAATGGAAATGCATTAACTGGGAGAATACTTTGAAAATGTGACTGGCATAAAAGGCCTTTAACATGCAGCTTACATTCAAATAGCAATGGAAGAAAAGAAAAAAAAAATATTTCCAGAGCCAAGCACTTGTACACCAGCTGCCTTAAGACAGAGTGTCTGAATCACCATGTTATCACAGTAAAACATCTTGTATGGAAAATCATCACTATCCAAAGACAGGTCAAGTACAGGTTATCTAAGTACTATTATTATAGAACTGAATGTTTTCCATCAAAACAGGAGCAAGAATTTGAAGAGATTTAGTGTGATGGCCAAAAGGCTCAGTGGTATAGTGAATAAGCCATGAAGCTTGTTTGTAACTTGTTTCTTGGTGCTTTTTTTTTTTCTTCTTCTTATTGGCAGGAAGGCACTAAAAGTAGTATGCCAGGTCTTCTTAGAATTCTTTTCATGGTTCTATCCTTCCTGGAAAAATAAGAGATTGCATTTTTTTTTCTTACATAAAAAATTACCCTGCTGTTGTCCTTTGAAATAAGAAATAGTGACTTTATCAACAAAGTGATGACTTGGTTGGGGGAAGGAGAGAGACAATATTTCTAATATGAATGCTAATCTTGTACCTCCATCCAAGCAATTGGGACTTGGCCAATGCATATTACGTAAAGTTTGAGTAAGAAAAACTGTCTCAGGAGCCCTAGCAGACAGCAAATAAAATGAAAGACATAATATCCAAATTAGCCTTTACTGTTCTCATTTTGGCTCTGTATCCCATGCTAGCGGAGTTTGCTGAGAGAACCTGAAAGCTGAGCTACACCTATTTGGTTGTGAGTTACTTGTGGGGTCCTCTCACATACTAGTCAAACAAACACTTGAGAGCATATAACACTTTTGTGTACATTTCTTAGTTGCAGAAAAATCCCCAAACCTGTTATTATCCTATCTGAGTATTGGTTCATCGCTGTGCTTTCAGTAAAAGACTCAAGAGGAAAAGACATTGCACAGACAGTGATTGTAATAAGTGTTTTCTTGCATAAATCTTGCTTGTGAAATAATCAGTCAGATCCACTATAACTTATACAACCTCTCTGGTACATAGATACCAGAAGACCTTCTTGAAATGCCAGCAAATGTTGTGGTGTTTCAAGAATTACCTCTTTTCTGATTTATGCTGCTAGTGTAAAATGCTTGCTGAGCTGGGAAGCCTTTCCATATGGTAGATCACATCAACAAAGTAATAATGAAATAATGATCATGATTTTCCAGTATAGTCAACTGCCTTCTGGCCTAGAGCTTTGGATATGTGTAAGATCTATGAAATTTCTGGTGCTTCTCCGTTTTCTTCAGGTTTTGAATCTTCTGAGATTCTGTGTTATAATGTGTATTCACTTGTACAAACCATGGATTGTTATCAAGGGGGATGGGTCACTGAACACTCAGGGTATGATTATACCTGCTTTCTTTAGGTGACTTAAGCATCCCTCCATCAGCCTGCTAGTTTTCCTTGTTAGTTTTCATACCCCTTGCTCATGTTCTACTTGCTCCTGCCATCTTCTCAGCTGTGCTGCTTTTGAGGAGGCACAGTGTGTTGCACCAGGGAGCTCAGTGAGCTGAAAATGAGTTCTGTAGAAAATACCATGAGCTTTTGGTTGTACCATGCCCTTGATTTGTCTGTCCATGGGACCACAGGTTTAGCAGTGCTGGCAATAAGAGATTTTGGGAATACAGGGCAAGGGCCCAGGGGAAGAATGGTTTTGGTGACAGTGTGGCTTCAGATCAGCTTATGATGACTGAAACTGCAGCCTAAGGGGTTGAAGTCTGTCATTAAATATGTACACACATTTCTCATTGATTTTCAAAGTAGAGAGACAGGACTATGTGCTGGCAGGTTCTGCCTTATGTTGTTAGAGCAAAACCTTGTGTCTTTGTTCAATGGTGGATGTGCACTGCGACATAATGCAATACTTTTTTCAAAATAAAAAAAATCTTTTTTTTTTTTTTTTTTCCTGCATAGAAATCTTTTTATAGATTATTGTATGTATAATTCTCAGGAAGTAGCATGCTTCTTTTTGCAAAGTGGAGCTAAAAAAATGTCTAAATTTTGTGGAAAGGTTATGTAACTGTACTCTTTCTTTAAATAGTACTTTTTATTCAAACTGCTTACTTTCTCATCGGTAGGAAAAAAAAAAGGAAAAAAAGCATATTTTCCGAGCACAAAAGGTAATTTCCAAAGGGCTGTAATTAGTTCATGAAAACTCTGCCTTTTGTCATATCTCCTCAGTTGAAATGGAAAAAAGATGGACCTTTTTCACTGTTAAAACAAAAGCATGGCATATGAAGTAAGAGAGCCTAAAGGAACCATATGACAAGTTGTGTCTTAGGTCTATAGAAAATGATAGTGCAGCAGTACTGTGGATTCATGACTTTTCACTTTGATTGCCAACTTCTGGAAAACTTTGAAGTGGCAACTGTCATTCTATTTCTTTGCTCATCTCTCTTGAGAGAGAACTTGGAGCCTTATAAGAAAGAGGTGTAGTTCAAGCACTAATGAGGAGATGAGAAGAAAGTTATAAAAGCCCTGATCCTGCAAGGTGAGTCTAGCAAACTCAGTAAAGTCACAGATATTTCTGTTGTCTGAGGATTGGCTGAATTCAACATCAGTTTTTGGGCCTAAATGGGGGAAAGGAGCACTAGCATAAGCACTGGCATAAGGAAAATGGTAGAGATTTGAGAAAAAGGAAAGGGAGAGATGAATAAGGAAGAAAGATAAATTGAAGGCATTGGGTGAAAGCCTGACCATGGTGAAGCCATAAAGAATGGGGTCTGCTGAAAAAGAATGGTCTGGCAGAAAACATATTCGCAAAAATAATCATAATCATTTCATTTTGTGTGATGTTTTTGAACACTGTATAAAAAAATCAAAATTTGTAACAATAGCCTAAAGTCTTCTGCCCAGTTTGGGGAATATGCAGTGAAGGCATGGCCTACTTGGTTAAACTTAATTTAAAACATTTTAATAATACATTTATTTCATAAAAAGAAAAGAAAGAAAAGAAATTATGGGAAAGGGAAAGAGTAACTAAAATATTCTCACCCTCTCATACTCATCTTTCTTGTATGTTCTTGTAATGAAACACAGCCAATGAGTAATTTATTTATAATAATAAACATATGATGCAATCATTTCTGTTCCATCTAGTAGATTATGATCATGGATGAAGAATGAAGATGAGGAAGGAAGAAATACCCTCTGAACAAAAGTTCCTCTTTACATAAAGTCATATCTAATCCTAAAATCCCCCCCCAAATGATACTGTAAATAAATTTTGGTCCTATAAATAGAACTTAATTTTAAAAGGCTTACTTAAATAGGCCCAAGCCACAAAATAGAAGTTTATTGAAATATGATTTTAAATAGATGTTTATTTGAGTAGGCACAAGCCACAAAATTCAAGTTCAAATTTAGAAACCCCCAAATTTTGGGAGTGTTTGAAGCTATGGTTTTTGTTTCATACCATTATAATACTAGGGGTCGTTCAGATTAGGGTTCACATTTCATGTGTGTCCAAAATCTGGAGTTTGATTCTGTGCTCTGGTTAAAAGCTATGATTAGCAAATGAACAAAAACCTCTTTATTTTTTGCCAATTGCATTTTAATCAAACATCATAATTTTCTTTAGTAGTTCTGTTGTGTTCTGTATTTAACAACCCTTTTTAACCTGGGCTTCTTCAATAACCATAAAGACCATTAAGGTAATGAAATTAGTGAAGGTAGGAAAACTGTAAAAAAACATTACAAGTTATTACTGCACATGTATCTAAGGGGATTGAAAATATTGTATGGTTTATTACTTGATAAACAACACGGGATACAGTAACTAAAATCTGTTTCATAATTCATATGCACAAGAGGGTAGACTTACAGTTGTGAATGGTGTAACAGCATAAACATAATGGAAATATTCCAGTTTTTAATGGTAGACTCTGCCTCTCAGAGGGTTTGAGTTTGGCTTCTGAAAAAAATACCAGTACAGTCACAATCTCTACCAATTCAGTTGGTGGTGAGGGGCTTGGTTAACCAAAAGCTGGTGCTGCCTTTGATGGGACCTTGACTCTAAGAGAAAGCAATGGCTACACTTTGCCTAAACAGTGATTTTGGTAGGGCTGGTGAAGAAGAGATATGCTTAGATGTTCTCTGAAGTAGGAAAGACAAGAGGGACACTGATGGATAAGAATGCTGTTGAAGTTGTACCAGTGCCAGAGTTGGTCTGCCCAGGTTTTCTGCTGGTGAGGTTGGTGTGGGTGAAAGGGAAGAAATATTGATGTAAGGAGGGCAAGGTAAATATAGCAGTTAATGATGAAACTGTGGGTGACTGCAACTTTTCAGTAGAGCTCCTGGCATAATCTCATGAATCATTATGCTTTAGGGAAGCAGAAGAACTTGTCATGTGAAATGCAGGATCACCTTCAGAGGGAACTGCAAGTGTCGTTTTTCCTGCTGCTCCACAGACTGTCATTGTTGCAGATAGAAAGGTGATTATTAAGAAATGACGCCACCTTGCTCAACATATCTGTTCTTTGGACTCAGCCCTATTTTGCAATGTCAAAGCATGCTAGAGACTCCCTGAGTGAAAACCTGACCATGGTGAAGCCAATGAGTTTTTTTTTTTTTCTTATTGCCTGCAGTGGAGGAGGGATTTTAGCCTTAGGTCACACCTGCTCTGAAAAAATAATGTAGAAAAAACATCCTAGGTCCTTTGACACTGGAAGTTCCTAAAATTCCCTTATTAAGATTGAATTATTCTGCCCTTCTATTATTTTGCTTACACACTTATAGGTAACATGACTTCACATAGGAACTGGAAGTTTGAGTAGAGGAGCAGAACACTATTAGCAGGTATTTGTTGATTATAAAAAAGTAGACTATGAGAAATACAGAGAAATTCTTAACTTTTCTGAATATACTTGGCCATTCTTAGTGGACTTCTCATAGAAGCCTTGTCATTTTACTCATGTGAGTCTGTCTTCAGAGAATAGCAACTTGGAAGAAGAAAAAGAAATTTTGCTCACCATTTGGTTAATTCCTCATTCACACCTGCTCAACAGCCAGGCTGTAGCATGCTTGAGTTGAGAGTCTGCAGGATAAATACTAGCTAATAGACTGGAAATAATGCAGTAACTCTGTAGAAGCAGAATTAAGCACTTGATTTTGACTAGGTGAATGGTGAGGCTGTTAAGAAAAAAAAAAAAAAAGACTGTAGAACTATGATATAGTGATTTAGAAATTTTATATACCTTACTGTGCAGCTTTGGTAGGCTTCTGGAGACCTAGAAGGAGGCTCAGCTCAATTAATGTGAGGCTGTTGAATCTTTTCCTGTAGCAGATAGCCTTTGAATTTCAGGAACGTATCTTATGCTTTTGGCAAATGTTGACGAGTAATATATATTCCTTGTGTGTTCAACATGAGGATCAGACTAAAATTAACCCCATTCTGAGGCATAAGGTAGCCAACTTGACACTGTGATCCATTATGCTAAAGAGAAATGTTTCTGTCTAAACCCAGAGGTAAACTGCACAGACAAGAAGTCATTGAAATGAATTATGTGGCCAATCGTGTTAGGCCTAGGTCAGAAGCAGAGATATCTCTCTATTTCGGTCCCTCCACCTCCTAAGTACATTTAGCCTTTACACTATTAGACTTCCCTGGGCCCTTTTTTAAAATGTCACCTGCTCTACAAATTCCAGGATTTTGTATTTTTAGATGCTGGGGTCAGGATGAGTGCAAAAATAATGACATTTCTGCCCTTACAAGTAATTCCTTCATTTTATTGCTTGTAGAAAGGAGCCATAATATTGAGTGAAGGAAAACTGCTTAACCATTTTAAACTCTCACAGTCTGAGAAAGAAATTACAAAGAAAACAAGCCTCTTCCTAAGCCAATAACCTGCCTTGTACCTACGACTTTCATGAAAGAAACCCTCTTCCAGATGTGCTTTTGAAGCTACTTGCATGGTGGACAATGGGGGAGTGTATTGTCATTGTCAGGTATTGTGTTTATGCAACCTTTCTGGAAAGCAGCGTCACCACAAAATCAGCTGATTTGATACTGTTATTTCACCGACAGTAGTATTTATTTTATTTTATTTTATTTTATTTTATTTTATTTTATTTTATTTTATTTTATTTTATTTGTTAAATTTCATTTAGCTCCTACTATTTTTTTTTTCTTCAGAGCAAGGTTAAATGCATGTTCTAGGCCTCTCTTTCTTTCTTTGAATTAAGATTCTTATATTCCCCCCCAGTTGATGTACAAGGCTATGTCACTTCTCCTGAACAAGGAAGGGAATTATTTTTATGTGAAATCATTACTGGCAGACCCCAACACACTATATGCTAATGGGAAGATCTTACATTTTTTTCTTCCAAGAGAGCACTGATTCCACAGTAATTTCCATTTTAAGTGTAGGGATAATTTCTCAAATTAGTATAATCTTTAAAAAAACAGCAACTTAAAAACACATTTTGCATTTTTAACTAGAAGGCACACTGCATTCCAGAACTGGCTGGAAATGTGGATAATATCATCTCAGTGTTATTGCAGGTCAGCAGTATTTCAAGGTTTGGATCAGTGAAACACTGCTTCTTACATACTTCAAGGAAAATAACCCATTTTCCCTTCTGTTAAGTGGGAAGAATGACTTTATATGTCCAGAGATAGGAAAAAACAAAAACAAAAAAAAACCAAATGGAATACATGCATGCTCCTTCTCTTTAATTTCTAAGTTATTCTGGTCTTTGATTCTCTAGTCTCTCAAAATGGTATTTTCTGTGCCTACCCTTCAACATCAGAGATTACTTCCAAATATGAAGAGTGAGACTATTGAAGAGAAAAAAACAATCTCATAGAGGTATTCTCAGAAGCCGTGTATTAAATTGAGTCTTCTGGGAGTGCATTTTTAAAAACGGGCCTGATCTACCATAACACTGCCTTGCAGTGGTTAACCTGGTGTAGTTTTCCACAGGGGAATACATCCAAGTGTGGTGGCGGAGTAAAGAAAAGCATGTGTTTTTTATTAAGAACTTTTAGCCCTTTACCATTTCTGTAAGGAAACACCACCACAGATGATAACTGAGTGAAGGAAAGATCATATTTTAAGTGAATTCCTATGCAATCAGTGATGATTTTTCATGCCTTTTCATCACTTTTATTAGTATTTTAAAGCAGCAATAAAGAATATATAGCTATTCAAAACATGAAATCCTCCACAAACCCTTCTACACAAAAAAAAAGAAAGAGAACAATTTAAACTACTCATTATCATTTCAACGTTTGTCAAAAACATGATTTAAAAATAGAAAGGAAGAAGAAATTACATGTTGATCTATATTTAGTGTAATCAGGCTTTTGAATGAAGTTTTGAGGCCCATATTTTCATAATTGTGTGTGTGCAACTGATTGGAATTTTATGGCAGGCAAGTTTTCCTTGAGGGAGGGAGATAGATTACAGAGTCAATATTTGTGGGCTCTTTTGTTTTGCTTTGTTTTAACATTATTGAAAAGTCTGGATGGCAGCCATGATAGGTTCTTTATAGCTCAGTGATTAGAAAAAAAAGTAATAATTATGCTTAGTCAACAATCAATTGGTTTCACATGGTCAGTACTGGGGAGTAACAGTTTAAAATATTTATGTTGTGTGCTTTATATTCATTGAAATAGCATATGAAACAGTGCTACTGATCAGAAGAATTTTCTTGACAAAGAGCTTCTGGATCAGGTTTGTTTGTATTTCTTAGAATTTCAGATCTCCTTGAAATGCTACCTGTGAAGCATACAGTGAAATAAGGGACAAGGGAAGAAAGGTGTTGTGCTTCCTGCTAATTATTAATAAATAATGAAGTAGAAAGCTTTGCTCAGCACTTAAAGATTTTAAAGTATACTCCTCCTGTGCTCTAAAGTATTCTTAATATTTCAAGAACTTTTTGTTAGTCTTAAAAGCCCATGAAAACAGAAATGAGATTAAAAAAATATATTTATGTACATGGCTACTTATTTCTATTCATGTATAGGTAAGGTTATTCCAGCAGGATGCAGGTGACCCTTAGACCACTATTGCCTGCATACAATATTATAAGAATTCTGGGAAACACATTAAGAAGTTACACTTCTGGAAGCAATACTCTTTTGTCAGATCTTGTAAAGCAATACAAACCAGAGAGATACCATAAACTTTGCAAGTTTCATACAGCCATGTTTCTTGAAAAAGGCAATTCCCTTGTTGCCTTAGGCTCAAGAAGTCAAAATTTTTGACTTTTTTTTTTTTTTGCCATGCACTTGAAATAAAACTAAAATAAAAAAGATTTTGTTCTTTTTTGTTTCATCTAAAAGCTTTACAGAACCTCTTCCTTCCTTCCTTCCTTCCTTCCTTCCTCTTACATTTTGGAAAACTTGACATGACTACATTTTTCAGTGTTTCCAACCCTCTATGTTTCCCAAGTTGGAGTTATATATTCACACTGGAGAAGACATGAGAACCAAGACATCTAAATTTAACTTCATAAATATAAGGTACCCTAATCATTGGCTGTTTTGAGAAAAGTTGCCTTAATACTTTGTTATTTCTCTGTCCTGTTATGCATAACCATTTTTGTGCCAGACAGAACACTGGAGAATTTTTATTAAAAGAGTGGTAGAGTCATCAGTCATAATTTTTGTTTCAATCCCACATTAGCCTAGGCTATGCATACGAATAACACTATTTAGCTGTGTTCTAGATCTTTAACTGAGGGGATTTGAGAAATGTTAAAAAACGACAACAACAACAACAACAACAACAAAAACAACAGTGCATGTTTTCATGATTTTAAATCTGTGGAAGCAGAGACGAAGTAGTGAAAAGTGATTTTCTCACTGTTTTTTATGAGGCCAGTGGCAGAAACAGAAACAAATTCCAGATTTGCTGAGAACCTGTATAATATTCTATCCACTTTCCAGAGACTAAAAAACATTCTTCCCTATCATGGAATGATATCACAAACGCTCTTCCTCAGGCTACTTGTCTACAAAGCATGCACAAGAATTAATTTTTTCTTGTTTATTATCATGCAATCTTTTCTTTACCCTGGACCTAAGCACAGGAGACCTGTGCTAAATTTCACATCTCAGAATCAGATATTTTTGCAAGAACTGTTCTACCACTTTTTTTTTTTTTTTTTAAACAATGAAAATAGGTCCTTCATTCTTCCATATCTCATAAAACTGATGAAAATGTTTCCATCCGAATTTCCTTTTAAAAATCACCTCAGGCACTGTCTAAAAATGAAAAATTGAAAAAAAAACTTAAAGTTGAATGTTTGAAGAAATAAAATCCATGAAACTATGATACCTTAAACATAACATGCCTAGACACACTTGGTTTTGGAGGCCAATGAGTAAGGCAACCATATTTACGGCCATGAGCTGTGGCTGACAACCCCCAATATTTACAGCAGTACATGTTCCTTGTGCAGCTGACAGATTTTCCTCTACAACAGAATGCTTCTTCTGAACTTGTTTCTTATTTGCTCCTTCTCTTCTCATGGTTAAGGGCTGAAATGAATTAAGAATCCAGAATATATAGGTAGACACTGTTTTATTTTCAATAAGACAGGCAGCATATCACTTTAAAATTAGGCCAAGACAGTAACTGCTATCATTAAAACATATTTTTGGAGATTATTATGATCCAGCATTAAAATATTGGCCAGAATAAAAACAAACAAACAAACAAACAAACAAAACTTGTCAACCCTACAACTGCTGTATCTTCCCAAAGTCTTTGCTTTGCCAGACACCTGCATAATAGAGCATATATGTGATCTAGAATCATAGAATATCCCGTGTTGAAAGGGACCCACAGGGTCCCTTCATCATCAAGGTCAACTCCGGGCTCTACGCAGGACCACTCAAAAATCAGACCCTATGTCTGAGAGCATTGTCTAAATGCTTCTTGCATTTCAGCAGGCTCAGTGCCGTGACCCCTGCCCTGGGGAGCCTGTTCCATGATCTCTTTTCTGCTAGCCTTGGTTTAATCCGGAGGGAAGTGGAACTGGAATTTTGCCATCAGGCAAGCTTCTTCACTTGGAGTAGAGGAGCTGTCTTTTTCCTCTTCAACTCCTGGAGCTACAGCTGGAAGAAGATGACTGAAAGTGTCAGGTTACAAACACTGCCTATGTTTCTCTGTCTGTGGAGTAACAACAGTGGGAATCTGGGTTCAGTGTCTTTTGTCTTCATGTTTTTCTTATTTTTTCAAAGGAAACTCAGCTTCAGTGGTGTCATCACCTGGCTCAGTGGTGGCTTTACAGTCAGCTGACTTGTAACATTAGGATAAAATTCACCACACTCACAGCCATATCCTGTCATGGACTTCCATGCAACAGTGCCATTGACTTCAATGGGAATTCTGTATTTGAAACAATGACTGGAAATGCCTGGACTATTGCACACAGTGACACTATATCCCATGTAAGTAACAACAGAACAATAGCTAAAGGCCTCACCAAGCAATAACATTATGTCTAGTTTCTTTTCTTTCTCTTCTTTACTCTCTCTTCCTTTTTTTTTTTTTTTCTTTCTTTCCTACTCCTCTTGGGAGCTTCCATGTCATGAGGTTTAAATTCTGGGGCTTTTAATTTCTGACATCCCTTTTTCACAGAATGAGACCCTAAAAATATACCACAACTTACCATTCTACTGATAATGTATCAAGTGAAGAAGCTTTTAATACAAAAATGGACACAATTGACATTTGGTCTTGTAAAATTTCTTCTTCTAAAAAAGGAAATTAAACAGTTTTGTTTTACTAAAATTAAACAATGAGCCCTAACAACAGGAATGATATTGGTCTTGATCCAAAACCCTCTGAAGTTAATGCAAAGACTTGCATAGACTTCAGTGGCTTTGGATCAGATCAGTTTTGAATTAAAGACAAAGCTTCATTACAGAACTATCCTTGTCTTCATTTTCTTGATAACAAATATCTGCTGTTCATGATACACACATATTTTATCTATTTAGTCTTTTTGAGTTGTGACACAAAATGAAAACGAACAAACCAAAAAACACCTCTAAATTTACACACGCAACTTGAGTGTATGAGTAAGCGTTTGATATGTGTGTCTACAAATAAGTGCATACATACGTAATTTAATGAAAAAATGATGCAAGGACTGAATGCCTTTCCAGGACACCATAGGTTGAATATTTGCTGGAGAAAAAAGACTAACAAAGTTGAAATTGCCTCATAGCTTTCCTAGCTATATAAAACTATTATTTTGTTTGGTCTGAATAGGGGATTTATCCACTTCCAGTTATCTGGGCAGGGATTTCCCTCTCAAAGTTCTTGTTGGATAAGGAAATGTCCTCCCTCCAACTGCCCCCCTTTTCTTCCCACTAACTCTCAAGCCCAAGCCCTACCTTAAGGAACCAGAGTTTGCTTAGTCTTTTAAGCTGCCTGCCACAAACGGGATTTGTAAGAGTAATTTATTGCTCACAAATGTGCCAGCAAAGGGCTCATTTACAATTACCAGTATATGTTCATTAACGAGCCCACTTAGTTAACAGGGATTTTCAAAATATTTTTCCCTTTAGCAAGAGTACCATATCCTGAGAGAACAGTTTTCCCCATATAAGTTGAAGTCAAAATGCACCACCCAGATAAACCAATAACAAATGTGTCTCAAACAGACAAAAAAAGCTTTTCCTCTCTACAGGGCAAAAAGCATCCTTACTTTAACTTTGCCTTGCATCCTATCAGATAATGTTAGCCCTTATCATCTAATGCAGTACTTACAGTACCCATAAATCACTCAATCTGACACAAATGCAAAGAATATTCATTCTTTTCTTTGAGCAGAATGCAATCATGCCTTAATACTGCCTTAAAACCAGTGAGGAGTCATATCCAATAACTATCCCAATTATCTCTCAGCACAATGTTTTCCACCTGCAAGGAATGATTATGTGTCAGTAACGATGATAAAATCCTTAAAGAGATGTTGATGCCTCATGGAAAAATTTGAAAAACGTATTGTTTAGAGAGAGTTCTGCTTATAGACTTCATCATATATATCTGAGGTTTTTCTTTTCCCTCTTTTTTATTACTAAGGACATATGCATAAAGAGATATTGTGTCTCAGGGAAATTATCATTATATAGCTAAAGTAAAAACTGGCAATCATGTGTGCTCTATTCTTGCTTTGGCAGAGGCTTCACAAATGACCTTGAGGGAAGTTTTGTAACTGCTCTGTATCTTGCTCCAACATAAAGTGGAGATGATACTTATATGAGGCTGAGTATTATATCTGTGGTAAGGTGTTCCATACCGTTGGTTGGAATGTGCCAGGAAATGAGTCAGAGTATATTCTCATAATTTGTACCAGAAGTAGTATTTCTCTTCTTGGTGTGCCTAAATGAACGTCAGTCCCTTACTGTGATAGGTACTGTACATATATAATAAAAGATATGATGAAAAAAAATGCCACCTAAGTAGTAAAAATCAAGAAAAAAAGACTGGGAAGACAGTAATATTGAGAGGAGATAATCTCTAGTCAAATTTACAGAATGTTTTGTTATCAAAACGTGGAAAGGAATTCTATTTCATGATTTCGGTGGTACCTCTGCATGGGCAGATGGAAACAGAACTGTGCTAACCCTGCTTGGGCTCTAACATGACAGACAGCATTAGATCAGCACCTTAGCTGGAGCCTGGTGCTATGTTAATGTGACTGGATGGTTTCGAGACAAAGAACTATGGGAAGAAACTTTGGTCTGTCTCTGTCTGTTGTGTAAAAAACTCTGGGTGTCATAGCATAAAATGTTTACTAGACCACATCCCACCTGTTGGAGATGGTAAATTGTAGAATTCCACTCTTTTTTTGCAGACCCCACATTCATTCCAAATCTGCTCTCCTGACAACATAATTTTAAATCTGTTTTAATGAGCCATTTCTTATGCAAAACAAAGAGAGTACAAGAAACATACTGCTTTCACTTTGCTCGTCCCCTCCCTTCCCCCACTCTCTCTTTTGGAAATGCCTGAAGAGATTATTGCTTTGCTTTGAAGAGGTTTCCAAATCCTAAAGTACAAATTTCAGGGTTCTTTTCACTCATTTCGGTTCTTAAAGAATCATGTGCAACTCTATACCAAATACGAGTTGTTTTCACCAAGACCAAATGATATATCCACAGACAAAATTTTCAGAAGTCAAACTGCTACAGACTTGATACATTCACAAGAGTTTTAACCACCTGTATCTCCCAGTGGTAAATGCAGTCACTGTAGGGTAAGCGGTGACTATCATTTCTATATAGAAAATCGCCTCTCTGCAGAGGTGTGTGCTTGAGTTTAGAGGACTCACTGTAGGCAGCAAGGTGGGGGAATTGTGGTCCTTTGTGCGGTCCCTTCAACTTGTTACTATGAGACTGACAGTCCAACAAGTGAACTACAAAGGTTTACATAATCACTTGAACTTTTGATTACATCTCTGAACTGAATTAGCTTCCATCATTTTTTAATTCATCTGTCCCTTGGTTTAATTGACTGTGCTCTTTGATCTAGCTGTCATCATGAAAAATATATTGTTAAATGGTTTTAATAACTTCCTGCATGTGCGGCAAGCAGTATCTGACATAAGTTAAGGGATGCATGTCAATCAGAATTGACTTACTCCTAAAATCTGTTGGTTTTGTGGCTTTATATCACATACTTAATGCTACTTGAAATCTTCTTTTCTGGCTGCATTTTAATGTTTTTATACTAAGCCTTCCAGAACAATGTCCTTTCCTGGTGGCTGATACTTTGAAACCACTAGTGCCAGAGCGGAAAAAAAACTGCCATTGAAATGAGTGAAATACATATGACAGGCTGCTCACTCAACTTGTACGTTCAGAAATATCTACTTTGCCCTTCCCTGAGTGATGTGGCTGCTCTGGTTTACTTGTGGTCTTTTGTGTGATGTCAGTCCATCGTGTTACAGCCATTAGGGTATTGGTACAGATATGCTTATTTAGGAAAAGAATTCTAAGAGAAAGTCATTTTGCATACTCAACCACTGGCATTTTTATGTTAATAATGCAGGTTTTAACTTAAAAAAATAGAAATATAGCACTGCAGGGAACTATTAGATTTACTAAATTTGCTGGCTGCAAAATTCCTTTTTTAAAAAAGCAAACTTCCTTGTTATCCAAGTCTAGCAAAATATTTATTTTTCCAGAGGATGTTAGCATTCATGAGATGTACAGGATTTACAATTCTAGAACATCTGTTTGCTCAAAGAAAGCATGAGTGTGAGCAGTAAAAAGGTCTTCACAATGCTATGCTAATATCATGGTCGCAGTTTAAAGTAACTGTCCAGTTTCAATTTGCTCTTCATGTCCACTATCTGTTTAAACTCTCAGATTAAATTAATTGCTCTTTTCATTACTGGTGATCTTTACACTTGTTTGTTAGAGATTGTAGGGAGACACAATCAAATTCATGTTGTTCAGTCATTCTTTTACAGCAACAAAGAGCAGCAATCTGGTTTCATCTGTAGCCAAAAGATTTCCTGCCTATTAACCCATATCTCATTATCAATCCTTTTTCACACTGTGTCATGTGTTTATTCTCAAAGCTTACTTATTATTATGGTGAAATGTAAATATCTAGCATTAGTTTTCAAGTAATGTAAAAATGTTAGGAAGAGTATTTAAAATGTTAGGAAGAATATTTGAAGAAATTAATTCTTAGTCTCGTCTCATGTCCGTCTCCCTGATATGACAGTGCCTTTAAAAAAATGAGCATTTAAAAAAATGCTCACTACACATTATCACCAAAAAAAAAAAACCATAAAACTTTGTCCTTTAACAGTGGAAGCATGAATCAATGCTATATCCTTGAAGGGGATATCATGGTAATGACAAAATTCCACAAAGGCTGTGAACTGAGAAGATTTTTAGGATTGCTCCAAGTTCAATGAGCAGAGAAACTGAAAGTATCTTTCCAACATATGTTGAACAAATGCCAGAGGAAGGAGGTCACACATCAAGCTGGGAAAGCATTTGGATGTCTAGTATTGAGACAACAAAACTCTTGGCCTAAATACTTATATGATAAAGTTTACATTACTCAAAAAATATTACTGAAAGAAAGCAGACAAGCTATTAAATACTGGAAATGGGAGGACTGTGAGGAAAGGATATTTTAATTTTATATTATCTTGGTCAGGTTATGAAAGATGAGATACATTAATAACCAAATGTGGAAATAAGCAAAAGTGCACAATATAAATATCAACAAGGAAAACATGCTTATCCAGAAGGATGAAGTGAAAAAAGAAAAGAAAGGAATGATACCATATTGCTGTGAATCATTATTTCGGTGTATCAGCAAAGTAAATCCTAAAGAACTTTGTAGGAAAAAGAAATATTTAAAGATGAGCTGGAATGAGAGATTCTGGGTGTTTGTGAAGACTCTGTCCAAATTTGAGGGAAGCTTGGGAGAAACATTTAGAGACAAGGATGATAATAAAGAGTCTTGAGAAGTGAAATTAAATACCTTGTATTGGAAAAAATGGAGAAGAAGCAGCTGCTGAAAGGATAACAAAATGAAAACAGTATGAGGCTGAACCAGTTGATTAGAAGGATGGTCTATGTGTATAAACAAGAGGTACCATATCTTTTAAATGATACACAGAAGAAGCTACAGAGCATAGTGTTGAGATATCTAGAGAAAGGTGTGACAGCATCGATTTTTCTTACCTATAGCACACTAGAGCTAGATAACAATGAGGAATAAAAAAGGATAATATTTTTAATTAGAAAGAAAACTATATTAAAGGTGATATAAAGCTAAATAAGGAACACATTAAAAGAAAGAAAAAGGGGGGCTGTTCTCACTTGAGCCAAGCAGACTGCTGTGCTTAGGTGGCTTTGCTCTCTACTTTCACCCTAGAGAGTGATAAACTTCTCTCTTCTTCTACATAAGAGCCTGGCTAAACTTCAGGCTAGTCCTTCCTTTCAGGTCCTTTCTTGGCTTTCTTTTTAGATAAATGCTTTGCTAGCAGCAGGCCAAGATGGACCTGAGAATTAGATCTAACATATATAGTATACAATCAATACCTGTTTTGATTTCACCTGTACCAAAAAGTCAAAAAACAGAAACTTGACCATAATGAGTGGTATGATAACCATAACTTTAAAATAGCTTTATATTGTGGCTTTAGGCAAAATGCTGAAATTTAAATTCCTCTATTTTTTACATGTCAAACATAAATTCTGATAAAATGAGCTTCATACATATTTAAGATATTGGAATCATAAAAATGCCATGAAACAGTGGACAGGTTTCAGTACCTTAGAAATATACTGACTGACAGAAAATAATATAATAATATAATATAATAATAATATAATAATATAATCCAAATATACATTTGACTCTGTGTGCTACAATTGCCACTATATTTTTAGGGCATTAATGCATTGAGAACATTGTGTATGGAATTTCCCATGCTCCATATGCAATCAAGTAACTTAGGTGTGAGATTGTCATGTGTACTCTGAAGTCAAAGAAGAAATTGAAAACTAATAATAGATTTTAACATGAACTGAAGCAGTACCCTTCAATATATTTGGGAAAGTATGTGATGACTTACAACTGACTCCCATTTTTATTTTATTGAAATAAAGTGATAATACTAATTCCTCATGGAAACCACAGATCACTGTATTGCAGAAATAAAGTCCTAAAAACTTAGATATTTTTGTGTACTCAGAATTTATACCTGGACTTCCTTTATGCTCCTGCACAAAAGGTTGGGTTTATGATAGGTAAAATGAAAATGAATTTCTAGTGTCTGAAAGTGCACCTGTGACCTGGGATCTAGTATTAAGACCAGCCCATTGCAAATCCCATTTTCAAAATGTGGAACATAGTTTAGATTTAGATTCAGTGCGAATTTCTGGAAATTCAGATCTGAGAGCATGGTTCCACCTGTTCTATTTCCTAGGTATAGAGTCTCAGCTAATCTTCTGGTGAATACATGTTTCGTTATCACAGGGGACAGGGCACAGGTTCACAAAGTCACTCAAAAATTGTAGTTGCTTTGTCATTAAAGGACATAAATCTATTTCTTTTCTTAATGTTTTACCTGCAAAGAATGCAGAGTGTGTTTTTTAGGTAGTAAAATAATTCAGTCAGTGCATTTGTATGAACAGCATGGTTTCAGTCAATTAGTTAAAGGCTAATCAGAGGTAGAAAAAGATAAAACAGGAAGAGAAACAGTGAGCTATTAGAGGGAGAAGGGAGATCAGTATGGCCAAAGGGAGCCAGTATGGAAGAATTTCAAACTGGAAACTAGTATCATCGATATCCACTGGTCCCTGGTTGTTTTATTTATTTATTGATCAATTCATTTATCAAATTATCCAACTGCTTCATCAAGTTGAAGAGATATCGACCATAGGCCTGTCATGCCTGCCTCAGAACTAGCTTACATCCATGAGGTCTTCCTAGTTTATGAAGACTGAGTTAAATTACTTTTTTAATTGTATTTCAATGAGAACTTTCTTCTTTCAAGTCAGTGCTCAACAGTGATTGATGGAAGGATGTAGGGAAACATTGGCTTTTCTCAGGATATACTGTAGATGACCTTATGTCCTATGTCCTTGTTTCATTTGAAAAGAATAATTACTAATCAATAGTGAAGGGTTAGGTGACACAGTAGGTTAATTTACTAGCCTTTTGCCTCTGGAGAGCTGGATTCCGGCTCAGGTCACATGTAAAATGGGTTTGGTGGTTTCAGCCTTATCCTGTGTGGATGTCTAGCTATATCACAGAAAACAAGCCTGAATTTGATATGTGTTAGATGGTTGGCACTTTCTGCTTAGGGAAATCTCAGGGCTCGAGCTGTGGGGATCCAAGCGTGGGTAGGATGGGCACATACTGACATCTGCAAGAGCAAATGAAATGCATCACAGAATCATGGTCTGCCTGACCACAGGGGACATGAACCTCAAGCAGAGTTAGAGGCATGACTCCCACTGGAGCCAGGTTCTTAAATATCTTTAAAGGCCTGATTTTCTCTCTCTACCTGTATATGTTGGAGACTTATGGGTACTTCCTTTCAGGGCTTGCCTTTATAAGATTATGCTGTCATGTAGCTTTTTGTCAAAATTAGCCATCCAGACAGCTGATTTTATTGTGTGTTTCAGAGAGGATTATTACGAGAGTCTCATTAAAAATACTTTATGTGCTTATAGATTGGGAAAATGATACAGTTTCAAACATTTTGTAAAAATTCTTATATCTTTTTGCTTAGCGGCTCCAGAACCAGTGTGGCTTGAATGAAGGTCTTGACATTTTTCCAGTGGCCACCCTAATGCTGAGGTCGTATACAACACTTACATGGCTATCAGTATCAAGATCAATTTAACCTTGATAGTCTGCTGATAATTTGCCTATGTTCACCTAAGTTATCATCCTGTGTAATGTGTATACCTGTGGAACCTCAGTGGCTACAGTTTGACAGTGGCAGCTAAAGTCTCTGAGGACCCCAGATGAACTAAACATGCTCAACATCTCTCAAGTTTTATGTCTCAATTGAGCTTCACATGCTATGTCCCTACAGTGATCTGAGAACTCCTGGTCTGTCCATGAAGTGTCTGTTCTCACCACTGAGGGTGCAGAAGGGAAGCTGAGAGCAAGGAGATTCTGCATCCCTTTCTTTTAGTGATCCCATTGGCTGCAGGCAGTGGAAAGAGTGGAGTGAATGAGGTTGAGAACTGCAGGCAGAGAAGAGACCTCTTGCTCAGCATGCAAAGTTGCATCTAGAGGTGATTGGAGCCATAATTTGAGTATATAAAGTATTGTAAAATACATGATGCATTGATATTTCATGTTAAGCATAGAAAACTAATGGACAGTTTTAACAATTTTGGCCTTACTTTCTCTTTTCCTCAGATGTAAGATGGACTTTTCATACTCATTCTTTCCTTAGACACATTGTAAAGATCAGTGCTTGAGAAGAATTTAGACATGATGATGTGAATAACCTGATGAGGAATTGGAAGAGATGAATAATTTTATAATCACTGCAGGTTTTGATATGCATTAAATAAGTTCAAATAACCAATGAGGAAGATGAAATGAATGTTTGAATAGTCACCCATTTAGAGACTGTGTCTGGGGAAGTCCCACGGGGAAAAAAGAATGAGAATATATAAGTAAAGACTATAATACTGCATAGGCAAAAGAGAAGAGTAAAGGTTGCATAGGCAGCCTTAATTCTGGTCTTCCTAAACCCCTGAATGAATAAATATAGAGCCTTGATAATATTCTCTTACATATATTTTGTGTGTGTAGAAATGTAGTCATGATATGCAATAATTCTGATATAGCTGGCAAACTGCTGTTGTGCCTGTGTCTAGGAAGAATTGTCAACTGCCAATTGTGATATGAATTTTCTTATTCCCTCTTCACAAAAACAGACTGCCTGTAGCACACTGTAATGATACCCCTGCCTGTATCTTTCCTGATGGGCACTGCTAGTGGGGGCTGGTTGTGTAGGACCAATGCACTACTGGAACCTGTACACTAAATTAGTCTTTCCACAGGAGTGAGGAGGCAACATGGGAAATAATTTCTTAAAGAGCTAAATCCCTCAGGCTTCAAGGAAAAATTTCAAGATGACTTCGTCACTGACACCATTTTGATTTGACCATAGAATTCATTTTTAAGCTATCAAGTTGTTTTTAAAAATAATTTTCTAATGCATATTTCTAATTTGAAATATATACTTATTAAGCTTGCCATGTCATGCATTTTAATTGTAAGTTCTAACTGACTGGTTTAATGATACTTTGCAAAGTAAACTCAACATGTAGGTCACAAGTTCAGAATGAATGAATCCCTGGATGTTTACCAAACACCAAAATTAAATTACATTCTTAATTGTTTTGCAAATACTTTGGCCTAACTAATTAAATAGGAATGACTTTCTGCGTTGCTATAGTGCAAGGAATATTAAAGTCTTTAGGACTCATTTCAAATTAGCAAAGTACTGCTTTCATTGTATACTATGTGGTCATCGAACACTTCAAAAAAAGCAACTTCCCTACCCTCCCAAATCAGACAAACCAAATAACTGATAACATGATACAACTGAAGCTGTAAGAAAAATCTCCTGAAGACAATTATTAGACTGAGAGTATTTGGTGTTACTTTGTTTCTATCCTTTTATTGAGGCTCTTAGGGAGTATCCAAACGACTTCTAAGACTTCTCGCTTTCTCTTGTTCGTTGATGTTTACAGAATCAGTGGGACATGGACCTTGGTGTATACAGGTAGAAAAGTAGTTCAAAAAGTAAGTTTTGCTGTTTGCAGTAAATCAAATGAGTGTCTGTTGTTTTTTTTTTTTATGTCTTCCAGGCATGAACCTCAGCTTCATGTACGAGTTCCCTGTTTTCAAGAAGTGTGTTTCTCTCTTGAGGCTGACCGTTTCTTTGCTCTGGGGTAACAAGGGCAGGGCTGTGAATATGAAGTATGGTGAGCCAGACCATTCTGCAAAGTTTCTGAAATGTTGGATTTGGCTGTTCAGAAGAGAATGAGAGTAGTTGTATATTCTCTGCCATCTGTGATTCTGAGCAAGTGGACTGCTTTTTCTGAACTGCATTTATCTTTTTGGTAGAGGAAGACTCTTTGATACTGTTGTATTGTGGTACAAAGATTTGCAATAAGAAGCCAAGAATACATGACAGTTTGGGTTATGCCGCCAACGGTGGATAGCAAAAAAGTTTTAGGCAGGGTAATTCTTGGATCTCTTAACTTTATGTACATCCTTGTTCTTACTGTATACCTAGGTATATTCAGATTATTCCTCTTGTAAAGGCATGATATAGAGACATCTAGATTTTCAAAGGTCCAGCTGTCTCCTCAAGATAATCACTTGCCTCTGCAGGAGGTATCATCATTCCTCTGCTGTTTTCAGTCACTGTCCTTGCAATCACAGTGTCACTTGCCTCACAAGACTGTTGAGTCATGCAATGCACTGATGAATTTAACTTCTTTTTGAAACTGAGGGAGGAAATTATAAGTAAGATTGTTTGCATATACTCTGCTACTGGGATAAGCACAGTCTCTATAGAAGAGGATAATATCCATGAGTTCTGCACAGATAATTTTCAGAACTGTTCTGCAAGGCAAATTAAAAATGCAGAAGATGATTTGAAGAAAAAAAATCTGCTGTTTTGCATTGTTCTCAGAGATAAAAATTATTAAAATGTTAGTCTTGAACAACCATTGAACTCTTCTCTGGGAAAAAAAAAAACAGTTGAGATCTTTTTCACCTCTCTGCTACATTTCAGGAAAAATGGTTATATGTAAAATAGTTAATGACATCAACCATAAAAATAGAAAATGGTTCTACTACTGTCTGAAGTAGTAAAAAACAAAAACAAAAACAAACCCCCCCCACCCCCCACCCCCCAAAATCCAACAACTAACAGTCTGCTAAATCTTCTGGGAAGTATGAAGTAATACCACAGTAGATAGCAGATATTACAGAGTTAGAGACCTAGCTAATCATACAAGCAAGCAAGAAAACAAGCAACCAGTATATGTATATTATTCTATGTATAAATATCTGAGTA
The DNA here is from genome assembly GCF_964211835.1 of Anser anser. Lineage (NCBI taxonomy): Eukaryota > Metazoa > Chordata > Aves > Anseriformes > Anatidae > Anser > Anser anser. The sequence goes on from NC_139722.1 coordinate 63,915,030, forward strand.
GAGGACTTCATGGAACATGTTCAGCAAGTGTCTGAAATCCCACTGCATATTTAGATTTAGGAAGGTGTATGAGGTAGAATGATTTTACCTTTACCTTAGCGTAGAAGTGAATAATATAAATAATGATGCCTTTCCAAAAGGGGAGAAATATCTCCCCCCAAATGATTGAGGTTTACAAATGTCTTTCAAATAAAAACTTTCAAATACTGTAACAACAGTTTTGCCTAAGGAATGAGCTATTTGTGCAGTCATACATAATTCAGAGATAATTGTAAGAATCTTATTGCATGCTGAAATACTCTGATAAGTACATATTCAACACACTAAATTGGAAAATTTAAACTCAAACACACCAATTTTGAAATTGTGTGTATAATAATAGATTTTGCTGTTTCAAAATTCCTTAAAGATCAGTGAAACTAATCTCTCAGAAGAGGAACACAGCAAAGAAAAGCAAAAGGAAATGTACACAAAATAATACAGTGTTAAACTGGAAGTACACTCAAGTATATTTTATACTTTGCAGCAAGTAAAGCAGAGCTCTTTTTGGAGAACTGCTGCCTCTCGATTTTAGAACATCAAGAAAGGCTTATTTGCTTGAGGTTACTCCTCACTGAAGAAAATGCATTTTCATGTTTGTTTTGGTGATTTTTGAATATTTACTTCCTGCTTCTACTCACAAACAAAGCTCACAAAAAGAGATTTCTCATGTGATAGTTAAATAAAACCCATATTCAGTCTTACTGAGAACCTTCACTGTAAACAGAATTTGTGGTTTATTGGTGTCAGTTGGGAAAGGGAGGTGTTGCTCATTGTACTTCTTTCTTTTTCCACAGTTCTTACTTTTATTTTGCAACTGTAAGCGCAAGCCAATTACTTGATAGAGTACTGAGTGGTTACATTTTATTTATGGGAAACATCACTTTCAGTGTTTTGTATCTTATTTTTATTTGGTGGCAGAGCCCCACCTTGTTTTTCACTCACCATAGCATGCACTTCTCTGCACAAAGGTTCTTTGTGTACAGGTTGGGACTAAACATCTTAAATGTACATATATTGCTTTAAGCAAATGCACTAATATAAGAAATGTACATCTGATTTACATCACATATCTTTTAGTACAGCCTTTGCCGGTATTTTCAGGCAGTGCTTATTCTACTTCTGTCCAGAATGTAACCTGATATGAACCTGAAGACAGTTAATTTTTAAAAAATTATAACAAAAATATCTAATATTTAATAAGGGCAACAAAAATAATAGAGTTCCTCAAAGAGGCACAAGAGGACAAAGGCTTTCAAATTCCAGTCATATTAAATGGGAGAAGTGAAACAGAGGTTTGGCTTTGTCTGCCCTGTAATGTGCAACACTGTAACAAACTGTCAACAATGCGAGTTGGAATCACATTTGCAAATTATAAAGTTGTGTTTTTTTCACCCAGGTAATGTTTATTTCTGAATTTCCCTATATTGACAAGATAAACATATATAATATTTAGAAGTGAGCAATATAGACTACTTAGAAATGAAGCTTAGATTTCTTTATGTTTTAGTAACCTCAGTGTTCCAAAGCTCACAGCAGAAAAAGCTCAGAGGAATAACATTTTAGTGATTTTTATTTTTTCTTCCAAGGGCAGACAATTCTGTGAGGCATACAATGGCAGGAATTACTATGCATATCTTTTTGAAAAGCATAGTGATTTAAAATACTAAAACGACTAACGATTTTTAATAGTGTATTCTAATTGCAATACCCTTTTTCTCTGTAGCAGGCTCTACTAAGAGATAATTGACCTCTGTGTCTGTTAAGCACTCTCACATTTGGCTTGGGAAGCATAATTCACATCACAGCCAATTACCTGGTGATATAGCCTACAAAAAAAACTCAACTATCAGCACAGTTTCCTTTCCTTTCCTTTCCTTTCCTTTCCTTTCCTTTCCTTTCCTTTCCTTTCCTTTCCTTTCCTTTCCTTTCCTTTCCTTTCCTTTCCTTTCCTTTCCTTTCCTTTCCTTTCCTTTCCTTTCCTTTCCTTTCCTTTCCTTTCCTTTCCTTTCCTTTCCTTTCCTTTCCTTTCCTTTCCTTTCCTTTCCTTTCCTTTCCTTTCCTTTCCTTTCCTTTCCTTTCCTTTCCTTTCCTTTCCTTTCCTTTCCTTTCCTTTCCTTTCCTTTCCTTTCCTTTCCTTTCCTTTCCTTTCCTTTCCTTTCCTTTCCTTTCCTTTCCTCTCCTCTCCTCTCCTCTCCTCTCCTCTCCTCTCCTCTCCTCTCCTCTCCTCTCCTCTCCTCTCCTCTCCTCTCCTCTCCTCTCCTCTCCTCTCCTCTCCTCTCCTCTCCTCTCCTCTCCTCTCCTCTCCTCTCCTCTCCTCTCCTCTCCTCTCCTCTCCTCTCCTCTCCTCTCCTCTCCTCTCCTCTCCTCTCCTCTCCTCTCCTCTCCTCTCCTCTCCTCTCCTCCCCTCCCCTCCCCTCCCCTCCCCTCCCCTCCCCTCCCCTCCCCTCCCCTCCCCTCCCCTCCCCTCCCCTCCCCTCCCCTCCCCTCCCCTCCCCTCCCCTCCCCTCCCCTCCCCTCCCCTTCCCTTCCCTTCCCTTCCCTTCCCTTCCCTTCCCTTCCCTTCCCTTCCCTTCCCTTCCCTTCCCTTCCCTGGGCTGCTGTATTTGTCAGATAGCCTCTTTGTTGTCTTCTGCCTATTCTTTGCCATAGAAATCCAAACAACAGAAAATAAACAAGTCATAACAAGCCCCCTGTTTCAGTGCATAAAGCTAAACAATTGATTTACAATGACATAGAAAATAACTCTTATAACTCTTTCTTAAATATTGGTTTTAGTTAGTCTTGTATACACAGCCTTTCAAACTGGATACTGAACTGTGTATGATAAACAAGTCTGATAAGCAAGTCTGATAAGCAAGCTTGCATTGCTTACTGCCATAGAATTTTCTGCTGTTGTGTGAGGTACCTTTTTATCATGATTTAGGCAAAGCCATTTTATCACTTGTGGTTCTTTAACTGGTTCTTTTAGATCTTTTATATTGCCCATCATGTTGGCACCTGGGCAGCTTACATAAATTAAAATTGTATATTGAGAAAATATAACTCCTTTGGGAATAAAAGTCTCAATTACTACACCTCTACCTCTGTTATTTAAAATGGCCTAGAGGTCAACTGAAAATTAGGGTAATTAATAGGTCTTGCAGAGTCTTGCAGACTGACAGAGCCTGATTCCCTACTGAAAACCTTTAGCTATTGGAACAGGGAAACCTTATGCTAAGGAATGACAGCATGTCTCATCCTTGGCTGGGATAACCTGAGAGATGATCTGACTGATAACTGTCTCAGTCTTATCCTGATAACTCATAATCAAAATTTTAAGTTGCCTTTGCAAGTAGAAAGGTTGTACATTCATGGCCATTACGAGGTGTTTGCAACACACTAGCTGGACTCCTGATGACAATATCTTTTCTAAGCTAGCTAGTTGCTCCTGTCCTAACTACTGTGCTAGTAAGAAACAGGGAAACCACAGAAATGACACCACGTAACTCTGGGTATTGAATTTCCTGGATCCTGAAAGACTCGAGACTAATGACTTTATTAAAACACAGATCACCCAAATCATTTTAATGTAGATTTGCAAAGTTGCATCTGACACTGAATAACTAATACAGTATGCCAGGGACCTCTCAGCAACCCCAGCTGAAAGCTCCAGAAGTCAAAACTTGTAGTATTTCTAGAAAATAGTGTCCTTCTGTAAACCAGATTTTTCTGTGACTGTACACCTGCTTTAAACTAGGAACTTAATGAATAACTTGGAGAAGATGATACTTTTACGAAGCAATCTTCTATACTACGGTGTGTAGGGTTAAAAATATATGATGCAGTGCTAATTTGTAGATCAGAATTTCAGTGCTCATGCTTCTGAAGTTCATTCCAGGAATGTATTGATAATATCCTGTGACTGAATATACTTTCTAAGTCTTTAATTTGCTTAATATCTGTGACAAGATAGTTAATAAAAGTTTGAATTTAAAAGGCTGTGTAATATATATTGTATACACTGTATTCATATTATACTAATCCCATGCTCCAGGGCTTCCAGCGATTACTTTTGGGGGCTCGGAAGAATTTTTTCTTCTTTGATCTATAATATGAGTTGTTTTTTCACCTTCTGAGTAATGGAGACAGCTAGATAGAGATATATTCAGTGCTTTTAGTGGCCTTAAATTCACAGGAATGTGATTGGTATATTTTGCTTAAAAACTCAGGATTAAACCAGTGATCAGATTTAGGATCAGGAAGGAATTTCCCTGTGGCTGAGACTGATCACTGAGGTGGTATTTGTAACCTTTTTCTGTGCCATTGAACATCACTTTCTTCCTATAATCTTACATTTTTTTCTTTTTCTTTAAAAATCCCTTTCTGGTGGGTATTGGTGAAAACCTTGATCTTTCATCTGTCTCCTTGTTGCATATTAAATTTATATGCCTTACTTTTTTTATGAAAGTACTCATGTTTGTTATATGGTGCAGGAAAGTTTTGGTAGCTGGCTGCATGCACCATAAGCATGGCATAGTGTGTAAGTATTCTATAGAACAGTATTCTATAGACAAAAAGACATTTGCAATATAGTAGCCCATGGTTGTAGTTCTGGTGCAGGTAGCCCTTTCAGTTCCTATTTTCTTGTGGTTCAAACAATCACATCAGAGATGGTCATGAACTGAACTTTGAAGTCTGGCACAAGGTTTCGAGCTCCAATCTTCCTTATAGCTCTGTAGAGAGAAAACAAGGAAAAGAATGGGAAGGCAAGGGTAACGGGGATGGAAATCTGGCTGCTGGATGCCTGTGTGCATCAGTGTTTGGAACTGAGACTGAGTGCAGCTTGTTGTATGGAAAGCAAATTGGCTGGAGAGGTATGGAAGGTTTTGTTTGTTTCTATTTCTATTTTGCATTGAAAAAAATGGTCACGGCTGCTTCTAGGTTACACACTGTGCTTGCAGTCCTAAGTCTGATGCCTCATCTGTTTTTTCCTTTCTTCACCTAAAGCTAATAGTAGTGTAAGTGTGGGAAATTGTAGATATGTTTCTGATTTAAATAGAGAGTACAATGTGAACCTATTAGATTAATAGTTATAATGAAACCTGCATGCATTTTTCTTGGCAGTCATTTCAATCACTTCATTGTAAGCAATCCAACTTTCCTGTGTTTCCTCAGTGAAGCATATTTCCAGAGAATTCAGTCTTTCCAAGTGCATTGTCAAGTGCTGATAAATTTTTATGAGCTTCAGCTAGTGGGTGACAGCCGCCATGGATATCAGAAATTATAGGAGAGCACTTAATGTGTGCTGCTCCTCCTTTGGAGTACATCTGCTTCAAGTGTCAAATCATGACTGGTATAATCTTCACTTTTTTTTCCCTCTACTGTTGGGGTAATAACTAAAACGCTTCTTGGAAAACCCAAACAAGGGTTCATTAGAATAGTAGACATTTCATCAAAGTTCATGCTAATGTCATGAATTCCAGCAAAAGCTGGGATGGTCTGGGATGCTAGAATGCTGCATCTTTGCTTACCTACTCCTGAGTCAGGGAACGAGGCAGTGAAACTAGCTAGGAGGAGGCTTTAGCTGACCATAACCATTCCTAATTGAGTCTCTTGTTCTGAGCTAGTACATGTTAGAAAGACTACACTTGTCATGATAGGATAGGCCTATCCTCTGAGGCCAAAATTAATTTTAACTAATTTTAGACAACCAAGATTCTTATGCTGGAGACAGAGTCCCCTTGTTATACACAATCATGGAAGAAAAAAGAATTTCTAAACCTATGATAGCAATGTCTATTCCAATATGTACCTACATAAGGAGAAAGAAAATCTTCATATTTTAAAGTCAATATAGGTGTTGAAAACAAGGGACATGAGAAAAGCAGAATCTAATGACATCCACTGTTTTAATTGTTCTATTAACATACTTAGCCACAAGCTGGTACATGCCCCAAATGAACTTATCTGTGCTATAATGTTTTGAATCCTAAGAACTTAAAGTTTTTTTTGTTTTTTTTTTTTTCCAACTTGGTAAAATTAAAGCAGAGAAATTATAAAATGACTTGCCTAAATATCGTATAATAAAGAGACAAAAGTCCTGGCTTCCGGTCTAGTGGATCACCTAATAGAGCATGTCATGTCGAAAGAAGTCTCCAGAATGCAATAGTAATAACTTTTGAAGCAGTGGTTCCAAATTATTGGTATGAGTATGTTTTAAATACTCAGCAAGGGTAGTCAAGCAGTAATAAGCTAACCTAGGTAAATGGAGGAGGAGGAGAGGGAAAAGAATGCCTGAGTCCATAGGCTGGAACTTGCTGTGGGGCTCAGCAGATGGCCATCCTTGTGCTCAGAAAACAGAAAAGAAGGGAGCTGTTTCAATAACGTCCAAACAAGAGCTATTGATTTGGAAAAAAGGAAGATATTTTAATGCAATGTTGCAAGAAGATGTAGAACATGGGTGATAAAACAGAAAGACAGTGAGATGGAGTGTGTAGCAAAGAATTAGGGGGAAAAAAGAGTTGGTAATTAGGTAAAAGTGGCAGAGGCAGTGCATATAAACATATGGCTTATTTCTATGGTGTAATTCGCAGTACAGTTAAAATGTCTACTGACACACTTAAGTATTTGGACTTCCTGTCCATGAATTGAATTCTGCACCAACCAAAGATTTTGTCACATCCCTTGATATAATCCTTGCAGATCTGAGCACTGTTCACTTATTTACACTTATTTTTTGACATATTTAGTTAGAGTATAATGGCATGTAAAGGAAATAAAACATTATTATATGTAACACAGATGTACCAGATTTTATTTTTCCATTCCTCTGAGTTATAACACTTATCTGACTGTACCATCTGCAATTCCTGGCATAGCTGAAGCATTCTACAGATATATAAGAAATGACAGGTACCCTATGACAAACAGCTTACTCCCTAGCACACTGAGCAAGCTGATGAAAGAAAGAAGATACAGTATATGAGAGAACAGGCTGACTGAGTTAGTGAGGGAGGTAACAAAAAATAGAAAATTAAATTTGCATAAGCATGTAAGTTATCTAGGAACCTAAATAGATTTCAAAAGCAGATTATACACCATTGTTTTCCAGCAGATCTTAGTTTCTGGAACACCACACTGTCTTGAAAATGAAATGTTGGCTGTCATACAGATCACAGTTTTATGGTCTGTGGGGCACACCCAAGAAGGTGCAAGAAGTTCTGGTGAGGCAGGGGAAGACATGAGAAAGAACAAATTCAGCTTTATGTCCATGCATTACTTATACCACTGTGTATCAAAGCCTGCTGCCTGCTCAGAGTGTGTTAAATCTTCAGTGTCTCAAAGTATGTTTAATAAAGCATTAACAAGTAAAATATTAAGCTGCTTAAGAAACTTAGACTACTAGTCTGAATTAATTCAAATGGACAATCTCAGGTTCTTGCTAGGCTACTTACATCTTCTGAACTTTTTTTTTTTTTTTTTACATTGCAAAGAAAAGACCAGGACACATCTTGCCTGAAAAAACATTTATAATATTTCTTCATAAGTTTGATAGTAGAGCCCACAATAGTATTGAAATACTTAAATGAATGCATAACACTATGGTGAGGCACTGAGTACTGCAAGCTCTTTGTATCTTGTGATTTTACAACAGATAGAAGTGCTTACTTCTGTTGGAGTGTTACAGTGCAGGGGACTACATGGAATATTTTATTTTTCAGGAAACTACACTGAATACTTTTTGTTCAGTTTAAGAGGACTGCCACTTTACTTTGTTTATGGTATTTCAGTATCCTCCATTTACTGAAAGAATTTTGTTGATATCATAAGCTTGGTGCATGACATATAGAATGAAACATCAGTGAATAACCATGATAGAAAAAAAAAATAAAGGCCATGAACATAGAAAAGACACCAGTCAAATGAGATTATTGTTGTTATTAAGAACTGATATTTCTTATCTTAACCCTCCTTGAGGTGATTACTGAGTCTACCTTAAATTATTTTTTCTTCAAGATGTCTAAAAGCAAGCAAAAGCTTGGCAAAATTTGTATACAGTCAGATAGAAGTACCAGTTCTGAAAGTGTAGACTTTTACTGCTGAAGGAAAAACTCAAGGATTGATGTATTTTTTTGGCTTCGACACAACTGCGACAAACTGTCCTTTATTCAGTGATTCATTATTCCAGGTGGCGAACTTTTGCCAAAATTTTCAAGCCTAAAAAATACTAGCAAAAGATACCCAGCGAAAAGGTTCCTAAACTGTTCTCACATCATTCGTATTCCTGACAACAAATGAGGTAAATTAAGCAGTATTGCACATGTGAAGCAACTTTGAAAATAGTTTTATTAGGTCATTTAGATGACAGAATGTAGTTGCTTAAGTTTGAAAATAAGACCTACAGATTCCACTTGAAGGAGCAAAATTCATAAAAAATACACACGAGGAAGACAAATATTTAAATATTTGGATAAGCTGTAGAGTGATATGGCTAGGAAAAAATGTGTAAGTAAATGTTAAATGACTTATCATTTTCAAGGAAGCTCATATTTTTTATAGTTAATTTCCTCCCCAATGTAAAATCTATAAAAAGACTCTTCAAGGAAGTTGTACAGGAGAGTGGGGTTTCATTACCATCTTACAATTACCTTACAGCCATACCTTGCTGTTAATCACAACACCACAGCATGTTCTAAAAATACAAAAATGCAAAAGGGTAACTATTCTGAATGGATTATTTTTCCCCTCTCCACGCAAAAACCACAAGTTTAAGAGAACAACCCAGACTCTTCATCATAAGTAGGCTTTAATTTGTATCTACCCTGTGTTCTTCTCACTTCATTAGCTTCAGAATTTGTGACTGAACAGCACTGTTTGGGCAGCCTATTGCCTAGTTGGAGATGTCAGAGGCAATTACTTTCACAGATTTAAGATTTTATCATACAATCTCTCTTTTTAGCTTTCAATGGACAGCACAAGAGAGGCTATTTGTTAAGCATTTCATCATATCTTATTAATTAGCCAGACTTTGCATCTCACCACAGATTATATCTCACTTTCCATGTGAACAAGTGAAGCAGAACCCTAGCTAAATAAAGTTGCCTCTGCCTGATACTTGAGTGGCTTTCTTGAAGCCTGACTGCTTGCCTGAGACAGGGAAGGAAAAGAGACAGGAGATGGGACATGTGATGTTAAACAGTATTTAAGATCTGCACAGCTCGCACATAGCTTGTCCAGTCAGAGGGACTTCAGCCCTATACTTAAGGTAGTTTACTATCAGCTTTTTATGCAGGGAAGTGCAGCTCAAGTTTGTTTCATGTGTAGGGGAATACTGTTTTCAGGTGCTTAGGTAATGGATTTAGAAGAACAACTGACAAAGGAGAACTGGTCTATTGGTCTCAAGCATGCTTTCAATAGAATTTGTCATTTAGATTTTAATTGTAATGTGAAGATTACTGAAAGGATTACTAAAAAGTTTGGAAAACTTTGCTCATGTCATGGCATCCAACGACGCTTTTTCATTCCCTTCCTCTAGCTAGAAAAGTCTCTGACTATTTCAGTTGTAGCGGTGGTACTGTTCCTACGGCAGTTTTTATTCCATCTTTAGACCTCCAAATTCACTTCAAAGGGAATACCTAATAACCTCTGTCAGGGCTGACAAGCTTTTCAAATATGAACTAATAGGTTAAAGTTGATGTTTCCCTTATAAACTGAAGTCATATTTTGTAAGAAGATTTTCAGTAATGAATAATTCTTAAGAGTGTGTCATCATGTTATTATAGCAATAAAATTTTGCCATCAATTTTGTATTACTGGAATGATATACATTTTAATATCTTTCAAGAGCAGGACATTTTGGCCTCTTAAAGTTTCTTCCAGCTTCTATTTTTAATAATATCTATTTCTATTCTAGAAATAGAAATATATATATATATATAAAATTTAATTGTAGACCTAGAAAAATTATCATTCATTAAAATCTTAAAGAATTTGGTTAGCACCCTATTTTTAGCAAATGTTTTCCTCCAATTATAGTACTATCTGTAAGTTTTTGTCTGACAGTAATATCACACATTTAGATGTATTCATAAGGCTTCTTGTTCACACATTGTCCATGAGCAGAGATATTTTATATGGTATTTTTCTTTGCTAAGCTCCTTTATGTGAAATCCTAGACTGTTTGTGAAGGATTTGTTTGATACTATTCGTTAAATAGTATTCAGCAACAGTGAATATCAAAGCTTATGATTTTCCTTGTTGTTGCTATTCTATTTTATGGCTTAGGATCTAATTTTCAAATTCCTGATTTCAACCAAAATAAGTTTTGTTTAAATATGGCTAAAAAGTGGGTGAATAATTATTAACTAACAATCCCACTGCCTGACAGCCTAGTACTTGGCACCCTGAGTGTTGTTTCTCATTAATTTTATTCTTATCTGATAAATCTGACCCAATGTCATCATACTTGAGAAAGCACTGAAAGACTCAAAGCTAAAAGCAAGCCTATAATTGGACAAAAACATACTTATGCTAAAGCCATTTGTTTAAAAAACATTTAAGCTTATGAGTTCAATCATAATAAACTGATGTCCTTCAGAAAGTCATTGAAGTTCTCCATGGTTATACAAACAGATTAGATTCCGGTTCTGCAATCACATGTATGTTAGTTTAAAGGAACATTGACTTAAGGCAACATTCACAGGGTATCAAAGGCCTTCTGAAATACTTTCCAGTAGTCTTACTATTGTTCTCTTCCAAATGAAAATTATGATATCTTGTCAGAAAGTATGTGTAATTTCACCCTTTGATAGTGTCCCCAGAATTCATTCTATCGTTCCTCAAAGTATCCTTTTAAAAATGAAAACATGAATATATTGTAGTCAAATCACGTTATGCTTTCCCTACAGAAATTCCATCTTTCTCTGTAGATCCACTGATGCTTTTTTTGCCAGGCTCACCCAAATTTAGGACCAAGCAGTAACTGCAAACGGGGGGAAGGGTGAGAGTAGGGGTGGGGGGGATGGCTGGGAGGGGTTGGGGGGGATAGCCTCTATCTAGACAAAAGATGAAGGTGTTGCCTGGCTCAGCAAGATGTACAGGCCAACTGAAAGTCATTTATCTTGTTCCCCCTAACATCTTATGGATTAACCTCAGGCAAACTAGGGATACGAGGTAATATGGAAGAGGAAGAGGGGAAAAGGAAGGGCTGGATATTGCTATGGGTAGTAGTTGAGTCTGCCACTCAAGATGGATAGCAGGGCAGACAGCATCTGCTTAACACCCTGGAGCACTCCCCTGTCTCAGCACATGCAGCAGAATGGCCTGAGGCTATGACCAGAGAGGAAATGCCAGTGCTTAGCTCAGTCCCATCCATGCAACCCCTTTCTGTAAGGGTCCCCTACACAGATTGCATTGCTTTAGTTTGTCTGATCTGTATTTGATTTGTGGGATTTCCTTCTTGCTTTTCATTTAAGGGGTCTCTTGAAGCAACTGTTTATTTTTAGGTATAAATGGGTAGGAGGAAATGTTACACACAGCACTGTTGTTCTTAAAAAAAAAATTAGCAAAACAGGGAGTGAAGATTTCCATATATGTACGAATTTATTTACTAGCTAAAAGCACAAACAAAATTCCTGACCTAAATTGTCATGCTAAATCTACCCTTTTGCTTTTTCTGATATTTTCTGTCACACCTAATGTATACTAGAGGGAACCACCCATGGGTGGTTCACTGAGGATTCTCTAAAGGCGGAAATTACTCATAATCAACCACCGAAAAGAATTAAAGTCATTCTCTTCTATTCCCCCTATTAGATCTGCATATGCTGCACAGCTCACCATCTTTGAGTGCAAAGAATAATAATAAATAATTCCCTTTCCTTCAGCAAAACAAGTTAATTTAATTTGACCAGCCACAGGGAAAAAAAAAAAAAAAAGAAATAATCCCTTCAAGAAAAACATCACTCTTTTGCCAAACTACATTTCCTAAAGTGTCATAGACCTAAAGCCAAAGTTAACATTGCCGTCTCAGTTGTGTAATGCCAAGGCAGGGAGTCCAGGCTGGACATAGATCATCCAGAGTAAGAAGCAGCTTCTCGTCTCACTGGCCTGTACTGCTACACAACAAACATGCAATATTTAAATGGCCAAGACAGTATTTAAATGGCAAACCAGATAAGGCATCACTCTTGTTATAATTACATTTTGACCTTTTATGAGTTGCATAATACTAGAGTAATTGTATAATTGGTCTCATTTCTTCAGTGTCTGGGCTCTGAAGGAACCCAACCCTCAGCAGTTTTTACCCTCTTGTAAAACCTCCAGAAAGCTCAAGTTCAGAAGTCCTCTTGCAGGCAAAATCTATTTCAAACTACCCACCTATCAGCTTGATCACTTCCTCTCATGCCCAACTGGTTCATGCACTTATTTGTTTTAATATGCTTTTGTCCCCGGTGAAAAATTTGTTACTTATATTGATTTTTGCAGAATGCTATGAATACAGCATGCAACAGCTATGAAATATTTGAAAGATTTAAATCATTATGCTTCCTGATTAGCAAGCAACATGCTTGATACTTTCTGTTTATGTAACTGCTTTATTTCCTTCAATATTTGTAGTTGCATTTTTTGACAAGTTACGATAAAATCACAAGCCACATGTATCATGAATTGAGGCAATGGTTAATCAAGTTGTGTGTAACATAACAGCAGGGTTTTTGTTTGTTTCCAATAAGGCTATTTGCTTTGAATTTTATGCCTTTAATATTTGTGGTGTAGCTTTTGCTATGGTTCTGTTATAATTATTTTAGACATTTAGTTAGCCATTTGAGAGAGAGGTTGTTACCAAGAGGAATACTTTCAAGGACACTTCTAAAGCAAATAACCAAACAGGACTTCTTAGCTGCTTTGATGTCCTTTGTTTTTCAAACATTTGCACTGACATATTTTCCTATATAATTATCACAATCACAAACAAGATCTGATCAAAGCATCCTGCTGCTTATGAAGGTTGAATTTTTTAACTTTTCAGTTTTTGTTTTAGAGATATTTTCTTTTCATTTTAAGAACACTTGAGGAAGACCTAGTTGACAGGTTTGAGTGTGTCTGATACAGTCTTTTTTTTTTTTTTGTGGTTTTGTGTGCAAAATGGGTACTAGATCTACCTTCCAAGTTCATGTTATTGCACTGTGGTGTGAATACCAAGAAGTCAAAACACTACTATTATTTTTAATCATAATATTGTATTAAATCAATGAGAAGGAAAGCTGTATAACAGCTGAAGGCAACGATAATTTCTTCTGCATTATTCTATACTAAAAGTCATACTTGGTTGATATAGATGTACTGGCATGTAGAAGTAATAAAACAAGGTGGATAAAATTGATGCCTAACCCTGTGGTTGCATAGCTCGTGTTTTGTTTTATTTTTGTTTTTGTTTGCACCAGGGGAGATCTTACCAAATCCTGTTCATGGGAGTAGTGGGAGTTTGGTCTGTTCCTCAGAATACTTCACATATGCTCTTGGAACTCTTCTCTTTCTTGGATGTTTCTTATTCTTGCACAAGGCTATGGATGATGGTTCTCTGGGTGGCGGTTGTTTCTGTATCTACACCTTTCTCAGAAGTGTATTTTCTTCCTATGCCCACCTCACAGTCCTGAAGCTAGATGGAAGTCCCTCACATGATGGAAGGACTGTGGTTGCTCCTCAGTGGAGGTGAAGGCCAGGAGCAGGTCACTGAAGCAGCCAAAGTAATTCCTGTAACTCCTGAAACACTCTGCAGCCTAATTGCAGGCATGGAAAAGGATGGTGGCCATGGGTTGAATATGTTTCCACACAGAGTTCAGGAATTTGTGCCTTTCTGTTGGCCTACTCATAGCCCTCACTTTTCAGCTGTTTAACTGCATTATCTCATTCCAAAACTCTAATAATCTGAGAAAAAAAAGTCCTGCTACTACATGAATCTGAACACAGGCACTTTGCTTAGGCTGAGCTTGATAGTGCTCAGGACTGTGTTCTGGTCAGGTGGTCTGACCAAACCCATGTGGCCTGTCAAGCCCATCCATGCCTATCCAAGTCAAATAATTTGTGTTATTGGCATTGCTACTGCTTTTCTTTTTTATTAGTTTCACCATTTTCCCCAGTCTTCAAGTGGTTACCCTTTGCTGATCTGAATCTAAGCTCCTCATCTTTTTTTTTTTTCTGTTTCCAACCTTTCTTATAACGTCTTTCATAATCAACACAGAAGAAGCAACAAACCTGTCATTCATTTTTGTGTCCATGTACATTATTAGACTTCCATCCTATTAAATGAATTGTTTGTATGAAATTTAATTTAGCTACTGCAGCTGTACTCATTCTTATTGCCTAAAATAAATATATTAAGAGGTATGAATAGTTAGATATTCAAGGAAAGTGCTTGCACTTATACTTGTTACTAACATTTGGAGTGCTCTTTTTGAGGCCTGGGCTGTTTTAATATCTTTCTGCAGGATATGATGACCTAACAGACAATTTCAGTCTCTAATTTCTATGAAATGAAACATCTCTGGTAACAGAAGTAAAAGTTCAAATCCCAATTGCATTTTCCTAAAGTAGTAGGAGATAACCTGAGCGTCTTAAGCTACATTACAGCGGCAGCATTACAATTGGAAGTGAGACAGCAGTGAAGTAGAGTAGCAGCTGCCACAACCCAAGCAAGTTACCCTAATTCTCTAGTAGGCTGATGTTTAGGAGAGCAGATTTAAGAGAATAGTTCCAGTGATTTTCACAGAACTACTGACATGCTTTAAGTAAAATACATGTTGAAAATTTAGAAGCCTAAAATTTCATGTTGAATATTGATCATGTCTTACAGCAACATTGGTGTGGAGGAGCTATTTGGGATACAAGACCTTTATTAATTCTGTAATTGCATAGTAAAGGCTAAGGTTCTTTGGTATCATCAATACAAACAAATAATTAAGAAGTCATATATTTTGATTTTTCCATACAAAACTGCTGCGTAATGTTGAAATTTTTCTCAAACGCATTCTTCAAAAAAGCACTTGAAAAGTAAAGAGACTTTAAATTGGCAGGTTATAGATTTCTGTCAATGCCTCTTGAACAAAAGGCTTCATGAACAAGTACAGCATTGATGTAACTTTCATTTACATATATACTTTTATTACAGTTCTGCTATATATGCTCAGATTGACTTTCAGATATCTACTCCTAACTCTTTCTGCATACAACCTTTTCTCTTACTCCTTGTTCCTCTGAAAGTTGCTACCCTTTCCAACCCTAATGATAACAGAAAAGATCAGAGACATACCTAGACTGCTGTGTCCTATGGCTTTCAGTGGTCTGCTTGATGATATGTGATAAAGTGCAAAGAAAAAACAAATAGCATAGTGGTCGTGTGGATCTTTGTTTCTTGAACATAGAGCAAACAATATGAAACTTTTTTTCCCTCCATTTTTCTTTTTCTGTACAGGATGCGTTGTTCTAGGAATTTAGCTCCTCAGCTTGTTTTTTTTTGCTTTTGGGATGTGACACCTTGTATACTTCAAGAGTTAAAAAAAAATGGATATTTTTTTCAGTGCTTGGGAAAAAAGCATATATATATAAATGTGGGGAAAGAGGTGATATAGTCTGGGTAGACATCCAAATGATACATACAGAGCGTGATTAAATCTGAAGCATAGGGTGACAAAGTAGAGAAAGATATTTCACACTGGTCTGTTGTATGTGGGGCAGTGTAATCCATCAACTACTTTGATAAGCTTCACCAGTTTTTTTTGGAGGCTGCCATGTGATGATCTCATGAGCTGATTCAGACATTCCAAAAAAATGTCCTCTAAAATGCCCAAATGTATACGAAGAAATGATTGTTATGTTTGTGTCTGGAGATCAATGCATTTTTCTTCATTTGTGTTATACTACTGCAGTTTCTGGAGTTGCATTTCAGTAGGCCTTGCTGTTGATTTATTTTTAATTTGATCTTAATCAGCTTTGTGTTTCTATCCTTTTTCTTTTTGCCATTTTATTTACTTAAGTATCAGCACAGTTCCTCAATAAGAGGCTTGGAAAAAGAAAGCTCACATTGTCTGGCTTCAGTAACCATCAACTGTATTACCACATGCACATCTATCAAGATTAGCTACTTTTCCAGTACATAAAATCCATTTATGTAACAAGAAAATCAAATAAACACCACTGTGTTTTCTTAAAATCTCTAGTGTCCATGCCCTTCTTTGGCCACATAAAAATGATTTCTGGGAATTTAACAGCATAAAGTTTAACTGTTATGTTAAAGTCTCATGTGAAATGAATTAAAAAAAAAAAAAAAAGGATCTGTCAATGTCTTATCTGAAAAGGGAAATAGGTGAGTTTGTCTTTCATTTGAAATACATTAATTTAAGTAAATGTTTTATTATTTGGATATCATTTTACACATGATACATAGATACTCTCTCATACCAATGAAAATATGTTACTCTCAACTGATTGCCCTGGAGCAGTGGTTTGGAGTGGTCTCACATTTGGGTGACAGCCACTGCTCATTTATATGTTCCTCCAAAGGGTACTGATCTTCCAAGAAACCCTCAGGAGGCAAGTCAGTGATATATCACAATCCAAAAGCATGAACTTAGCAGAGCATGTAGCCAAATTCAGAGCAAATGGCAAACTTTGCTGCAAAGAGTTTGGCAGCTGTGTCGGACTGGAGACCACACAATTCACCTGTCTTGTGATGGAAATGCTGTCCAGCTTTCTTCCTGGAGAAGGCCATGGAGCTGAGTTAGAGCATGCACAGAGGGGCCAGGGTCATGGCTGGGACTGCAGGCATCTCTTTTTCAGTGCTGACTTTTGTCCACAGCCTCCTGCTTGCTTCCTTCTCTGAGATGTGCTGAGGAGGGTGACCTCAGGGCAAGGCATGAAAGACAGGTAACAGGGCAGCTTGTTTCTTCCTCAGGCCCTTACAACTGGCCAGCATTGACAGAAGGGCTGTAAGCCACTTGTCATCTCCATCCAGTGGCACTTTCCTTCCCCCAACCCTGATTTCTCTTCTGCCTCTTTCCTGTGCCCCCCAGGGTCCTGCTTGTTTGTGCCTCCAGAGGTGCAGCTAGTATGGTTCCTGAAGTCATCTATACCTCAAAAAGCATCCATGGCATTTTTTGGAGAAGGTTGGCACTAGGGAAGGTTACAGCAGTTTCCCAAGAAATGAGAGAAGAGTGTTACTGCTTACATTTTATTTACTTCAGGCATATTAACATAGTATGTGAGAAAAGTTCTTAGTGACGTTTGAATATGGACATTTCAGAGAGGAGTACTAGTGCCAAAACAGGCTTTTAAGGCTAAAGAATACCATGCAGGATTTATTTTAGGGTGCTTTCTGATTAACTGTTCATCACTATCATGTCTGGATCACAGCACTGGCAATTTTGTATAGTCAGCTGTTTGGATAGCATGTTCATTATCCAAAGGAAAGAGACATGAGGAAAAAAATTATTGAAGAATTTCTTTTTATTTTCTTTATACTTTTTTTTTTTTTACTCTTTCTGATTATTTTCCTTTATTGCACATAGATCCTTTCTAAAATTAACAGGGGTTTGAGTGGATTTCCTGCTAACAGTAGCAGAATTGGACTAAATTTTTAAACATTTCCTTAGATTTATGGGTATTTGGAGCTCAAGAAAACACAGTATGAATACATGGAATTTTTTGTTCTGTTCTTTTAATAATTTGATCCATAAATAAATAACATTTGATTCTCTAGTCCTCATTTTCCAATCTACCAATATCCTTCATCTTCTTTTCCCAGTGGAAGTTA
Source organism: Anser anser (assembly GCF_964211835.1). Taxonomy (NCBI): domain Eukaryota; kingdom Metazoa; phylum Chordata; class Aves; order Anseriformes; family Anatidae; genus Anser; species Anser anser. The sequence goes on from NC_139722.1 coordinate 63,932,860, forward strand.
ATGATATTCACTTTGACATGCTCTTTTTTGGGGTGGTATTTCTACATGGGAACCAGGAAATGTGAGTGTGTGTGGGGAGGGGAATGACAGTCACCAAAACTCAGAAATGCCATGGGTCATAGTTTAGGGCAATTCCCAGAAAATAGTCTGAAGTCATTCTATTCAGGTCAGGTCCAGTGCTGGGGAAGCATGAGAGGGAATTTGCTGGTATTTTCAGGGCAAGCCCTCTACTAGTTCCCTATCATGGATTTCATTTTTGGAACTCCCCTGAGAAAGCAAATGAACAAATACACTTGCCTGTGAAAGGTGATCTGTGGGGCACACCTTAATTCAGAAGGAATGTTTAAAGAGAAATGCAGTTCCTTCTTCACCGTGCATTCACTGATAGCAGGCCATGAGTGGGAGCACTATTTTCATGATCCTTTAGCAAAAAAAATCTGTTTGAGAAAGGACCAGGGAAAGAGCTTGTTTCAAGTTAGAGCTGAAGAATGCTATGCTGTCCTCTGTGGATGTAAATTTCTGTAATGTTCTCTGTTCACCTCTAGTTAAGGTTGTAAATCTTTCACTTTCATGAGCACTAAACTCACCTACGAATTTTTAAATGTACTTCTCATTTTTTCCCTCAGAGTGTTGTGTCACAGAAGAAAATTGAAGACCTGAGGAATGTCTGGGCTAAATGCTTCCTTTGGAGTAGCTGATGTAGGTGAAATATCTAAGGAATGTTAATCCCTTTAGTTTTAGTCATGTTTATGACTAGATATTTTAAAGTGGTATATGTAAAAAATCAGATATCACTAAGCATGTTATATCCCTGGGGTATGTAGAATGATTTCTCAAGTTTTTAACCAGTATCCTCCCATCATTGCATAATTTTGCCAGGCTTGCAATATTTCACAAATCCAGTAGGTCTCTTCAAAATGCCTTGCAAACCACTGCTCACAGGTAGTGTAACCTGAAATGATCTTGTAGCTTTTCATTTATTCTGCACATCCACTAAGAAATCCTCAGCAAGCTCTTGTTTACAGTTAGAGAAAAGCTGGTTTGTGAAGATAGCACGGCCACACAATCTGTGGTGCTGCTGCACCTTGTAACTTTGGTCTGGAGGAATCCATGTCAAGCTGCCCTGAAGGACTGTGGAGTGCAAAATGTGACAGTAAACAAAATGCTTGGTCACTTAAGAAGTCAAGGATCAAAAGGAGCAACCAAAATCAATCAGATCCAGATCTAATGGGTCTGAAAACACACATAGAGAAGCACTGGGCATTTTGACTAGAAGGGTACATCATATAGTATAACTGGGGTCTTTTACCTTTGGGAGCCAAGAAGCCTTTTATGTTTCCAGAAAGCAGTGTTGGTATGTATTTCCAGGCTCGTGGCCTCCCTTCACATTGCTACCTGGAAAAAAAGGGTGAACAATCTCTTTCCTTACTTCATTGATATGTGAAAGCTACTGCCTGGGGTAGTTTACTTCAAGTAATCACTCCAATTTCACAAGAGTATTAGGGCACTTTTAAAATTAGACTCCTTTGTCTCTAGAAAAATAAATGATGAAATCAACTTACTGTCAAGCTTATTGAAGCCTTTGCCACTTCCTGGTTTCTTCTAAGCTGTAAACACCATGAGAAAAATCTTCTTGGGACATCTTCTTGTATGTCTTCTTGGGACAAACATTTAATCTTTTCACTGTTCCAGAATAGAAAATTTAGAAATACATGAAAAAAATACTAGAATTTTGGTTTGTCTGAATTTTGTGTGAAAGGCTTTGATAAGGTCATATTCAGTCTGAAATGCTAGCCTCTTACAGCGCTGAACTTAAAACACAGGTATGAATACAAAATGTGATGCTGTCTGGTTTAAATGTTCTCTATGAAGAAGTAACCATTATTTTGGGCTGATATTGAAATATTCACAACCCTGTACTTCTTTCCATCGGTTTATTTGCATTATTACTTGATGTGTCTTAGATTCTCCATCCTGATTTAATACTTAGGTTAAACTGCTAGACAGAGGCTCATAACATGTGTATACACTTTTCTTTTTTCTTGAAGACTTCTGTTTTCTTTTTTAACTTAAAGTGAAATCCAGTGAGTAGTATCCATCCCACATAGATTTTTGCAATATAGACACACAGGCTGTCTTAAAATCTGTGGAGAGAAATAGATATTCCCAGAGGACAATTCATCTGGCCTACATGGATGCTAACCTTTGAGGTGATTAATGTTTTAAAATTTCCTATTTCCCTCAATAGATTGTGAAAGACTAGATGACTAGCTTAGACCAGTACTTCATATTTCTAAGTCCTAGATGTCTAAAGACCTATCAGCCTTATCTTAAAGTTTCCCCATGTGTAAGGAAAACACCACAAGACTGGAGTAAAGGGCTGGAAATAAGGTGTTTCTTAGCTCCAGTATTATTTTGCTTATTAATTTTTTCCATATGTATATTAATGATAATAACACTCAAACAGAAATGGTTTCACCATTCGGACTTTGGTCACCATGCATTGTACAACGTCTCTCTAAAAAAATGATAGGTCCATATTTATGGTGATACTTTTAAAAAAAGCTAGCAAGGTGATCACTCTTTGCCTGAATAAAGCATTATTTGCACAACTCCGCCAAGAAATGTGCTGATATTCTGTCCTGATGTGTATTAGGATAAGAGCATTGTGCATTAGATCCTCTACAGGTAAAAGTGATGTAGTTGTTATCAATAACACTTATCATTTGCAAAACGTTAGACAAAAACTAAATGTATTTTTATTTAACACATAAATTAAAATCCCATATATAAAAGTATACAGCATAGAGTAAAAAAACACATACATGCAGGCATGGCCTAGACCAAACCCCAAGTGTAATAGTTTGAAAGTTGAAACATCAAAAGTGGAATCAAAAATTTTCTCAATGCTGATGTATTTCTAATTATTTTTGCATTCAGACCAACTTAAAGGGAGGCTGGATTCAGGTCTGAGGTCTTCTTGTAGGTGATCTTTGAAATAATCAGCTTTTTTTTTTTTTCCCCATAAACTCAGTCCACTGTTTCTTATGCATACCTATTCTACAGTAACTTCATACAAAATTTCAGAGGTTAAATTCTGATTTTTTTTTTAATTTTTCAAATTTTTCATTTCAGAGATGAAATTTTCTGAAAAAAATCACTGAGTGACTTTATAAATTGCAATCTGGCACTTCAGACTTACAGACTGATTTTACTGGCATAACACTACAAAATCACACAAATCCCATTTGCTTACACCTAAAGTGTCAGCCAGAGAATGTGGCTGATATTTTGCCAATATAGATTGATTTTTTTCACTTGATTTTTAATATAGTAATAAGGATTAGCAAGCAGTACACCTTCATGTTAGTTGGGAACCCTTCCTCTAAGCTCTTCTTCAAGAGGATAAATGTTTGCAGCCTGCCTTTCAGACTCCACTATTGCATTTATTACATCTCAAGGAGGAGGCATTTGGCACTTAATTTGCAAAAAGCATTTTGTCTGAATTATGTCATGTTTATTATGACAGTATTATAACATTTTTCTTTATTTTTGCAAGGCAGATGCACTACATAATTTGATGGAATTTCTGGCAGAAGCTCACATTCGGTGTTTCTTCTCTTCTTTTTCTGGTGTTTCTCACACCCTTGTATTAAGATACAGGCTGTGAGAGTTGATCCATGGGGCATGCCTGCACTGAGCAGGGAAGTGGAATTCCTTCTTTGCTGCACATTCAATAATTACCCAAGTATGTGTAAAACATGAGTGTACACTGTGCTTAGTGATATGTTAGGGGTTGTTACGTAACATGAATTGATGTGTGAGATTGGACTGTACTAACTGAAGTGATTGCATAATTAATTGGAACAGAAGTGAATTGTTTGCATTACCTGTATTTGGAATTTATGAATTTGCTCTGGATATATTAAATGGAAAATTTTCCAGCTATGTGCTGTTTTTAGTCTGTCAGTTTTAACTACTAACTTTCCAGGGCTTGCTGATTAATCACGAGGTTCAATTTTTGCTCTTTAATTGGATGACTGAAGCCTTTTTACTAATGACTTTTATTATTATTATATTTTTTTTCCTGTATAATACACTTTGGGTATGAAGTTTTTAAGATTTGTGGACATTTTAATTAAATGATCATTTCAATATTCATGCATAATGCATATTACAAGTACAAAACCAATGTATTAAATTCAAGCTGTATGCTGGATAAAACATTTTGTGGATATTTTTCCATTATTCAGCTTTAGTTAATATACTTACATCTTGATAATGATTGTATATGTCAAAAATACATGAGAGGTAAAGATCATCTACCAGGCAAGAAATAAGTTTGTGCAGATCTTTCTGTGTTACAGAGTATATGGAAAATGAATACGAAGCCCTTAAACACTGACATGCAATAACCATCTCAATATGGCTCTGGAAAATGTGTCAGATGGAACAAGTAATTAGTAAGTGGCATGAACAAAGAGAAATCACTCCTAGTTAAGTAGAATATTGTAAATAATGGATTTTATTCAAACAAGCAAGGATCTGAATTACGATAAAGTAAATATCAATTATTCATTTAGTTTAATATTTTATTGCATCCCTCATAAACATTTACATTAGAACAGCAGTGAGCGTACCCGAGAGATTCAGACTAAGCAAACAAACTCCCCTACTGCTTCCTTGGCTTACAGGCTGACTGTCCATCACCGCATAAGCTCAGGATGAAATGAACTGAAAACTGTATCACTTGTCGAAACTCCAGGTAGTGCCAACAGATCCATCATGCAGGGAGCCAAAAAAGTATCTGAAACTACTTATGCCTTGTTTAGAGTGAGATCCCTGGTATAATAATCTTGTTTAGATTGTATGTATGTCTGCTGGAGCAGAGGCATGAACTGAGTTATATAAGCACCTGTATATGACAGTTTTGAAGAATCAGACTGAGAGATTACTGATTTACAAGAATTTTTGCTGTCTGTCTATCTATACTGCCAACCAGGGTATTAAGTCATGGCTACTGCCATAGCCATGCTGTGTGATGCATACGTATAAGTTGTAAGAAGTGGAATTAGGCAATACATTCATATCTCATGGGTCATTAAACAGGCATTACATATCAAAAAATTTCTACCAGTATCATGTAAGATTAGAATTTAGGTAAGGCTGAATACCATACTCAACTTTTTTTTTTCTTTTTTTTTTCTTTTCTTCTGGTGAGTTTGGAACACATTTGTGAGGATGTAATTTCTTATTTTAATACTGCCTTACTTAGCATTTTTTTTCCAAATTTTCAGACCTCTGATTCATGTTTTAATATGTATGATACTATGCAAAATAAAAATAAATTGAATCAGGAGAGCAGCTGTCTTGAGTGAAATCCTGGACCAAACATCCTGAGAGAGAGCTTCTGGCAATCTTCAAGAATGACGTTATCATAAAGTGCTTATTCCAGAAGAAATAGCTAAGCTATCTAGACAAGCTACTTGATGTGTCTCATTATTTGACTTCTGTGATTGAGGGTCATGGTTTCACATAAAGTTTTGGAGCTTAAAGTTGTAGAGAGGTATTTTGTCAGGTTCTACCAGGTTTTGAAGCATGTATTTTCAAGCACCTACATTTGTTAGAGACTTAATTCTCCATCAGCATTATTGGTGTATATTGGAGCACAGTAAGCTTAAAAAAACCTCTTAACCGTCAGGACAGATGCAATGCTCAGTGAAGCTCCGTATCTAGCACCAGACAGTCAAGGGATCTGTGCTGTGCACCTAACCCATTTACAGCTTTTCTAGGTGAGCATGAGGGAGGCAATTAAGCCAACATTATGGCTGGAAGCCAAACAATTATGGGTGTCTTCTCTTCCAGTCTTTTGGATTTATCTCTTTAACTTATTTAATCAATTTCTGAATATTTTGGCATGTGATTTTTTTCAAATCATAAGCTCTATGGTGTGTGTAATGGTTATGGCTACACGTGTAAATATCATTACTTGGCAACAGTTTATCATGACAGAGTAAGTTCTTCATGACATTCATAAGAAAAGAGAGTCTATACTGAGGAACCTTCTCTTTCACTTAATTCACAAAAGATCAGATGTCAAGTGGACATTCAAAAAATAAATTCACTTTAAAAGCTGGTTTCTACAATGCATTTCTCCTCCTGGGATTAATTTTGTTGTTATTCCATTTGAATGGGATAAAATGCTCTTTGTATAACACTTTATAATTCAGTTGTTTGAAAAGGCTCTTGTGGAACATTGCAGTGCCAGTATTTTATTAGAACAATGATATTCGAACAGATGAAAATGCTGAAGATTTAATGGAAATAAAAATGACATTGAAATTCTGAATTTTAGAAAACTTTGGCAAGTGGACACTGGCAGTTCCCTGTGGGTGTCTGAGGATACAGAAATACACTTCTGTATTAAATCCTATGAAGTGGTGCATAAAGAATAATGGGCTGTTTCTCTTTTCAAGACAATACCGATGTCACCAGAATGCCTTATGGCAGTTTACATAAGCCAGACTTGTCTGAGTAAGTCTTTGTCATTGGAAACTCACCTGCAGTTATTTTACTATCTCCTGCAAACTTCCTCCAAAGCTAAAATCTGTCCAAGAGGAAAGAAAGCATCTTACCTCACAAGAGGTGCACTTACAGGTATGTTACTGTGTCTGTAGCTCAATGAAGCATGTTTTTCTCCCTTGAAGAAACATTCTGTGGCTACAGCACTATGTTATGCCTGAAAAGGTGGATGAAAGAGTCAGCCGATCTGTAATAGAGAGGAAGATAAAGGAAAGAAAGGTACCTCACTTAGAAATGGGAGGTGGCAGGAAGATGGATGAACTGAAGAAGATGAATTTGGGAAGGGAAATGAGTTCTTTCAAGATGAGTGAACATGTTTTCCTTTTCATCTTGCTCACTGACTTCCTTTAGGATCATGCTCTCCAAGCTTAGGTGACAGATGAAGCAGTTTGTGCATGCACTCTTGGCTGAAGTGTGAAGGATAGGCTGTAGAGCAGCACTCTTGTGTTTCTGCAATGGCAAAAATGCAGGAAATGCAGTCTCACTTTCATCAAAATTGGTTCACATCGGCCATTGAATGGTAGTGGTTCTGCAGTAGATACTAATGGCAGGTATGAGTATGTTGATCAAAAGTGCTCTACAGCCTCTGCTGACCCTTTTGTGCAGGGAGCAACTCTGCTGTCATTGTATTGAGCTAGAAGGGCAGAAGTGACAGCATGGACAGGGGGACTGGCACATGGTAATCAGGCCCTCACTTCAGCAAGCTGCTGAGCTGTATAATAATACACATTTTCAGTAGTGTGCCCATTACTTCAGTAATGGGCCCAATATTAGGATGGATATGGTCCTGGGCAACCTGCTCTAAGAGGCTCTGCTTGAGCAGGAGGGTTAGACCAGCTGACATCCAGAGGTTCCTTCCAACCTCAGCCGTTCCAAGATTCCAGAAGTCTGTGAACTATCCCTGAGATTCAGTCTGCCTTCCCAGTTCTGTCTCTTCTTGAGGGAAAGTGGCAGAACATCCTTCTATTCTTTTTGAAGCTTACAATACATAATTCAGATAGGGATCATTCTTATTTCCTTTGTAGGGTTATTTAGGAACTTTAGTTACTTGTAAGGCAAGCTGAAATTCTTCTATGGTGAAAACTCTTCTTCATATGCCAACTATTAGTGTTTTGAAAATATAAACTGTACTTTGTATAAAACAAGGCTTTTATGCATAATTGTATTAATTTTGGCACTATATGTTCAAGGACAAGCATGCCAACTCAGTATTCCTGGAATAATAAAAATAAAATATGTGATTTCTTAAGACTCTGTTTTTGATATGTATTTTGTGGGCCCCTTCTTAAGCTAACAAGATGATGTAACCTGTTTTTGTCTCTTCCTCAGCAGATGTGCCTCAGGGCAAAGGTTGGTGTTCAAACAATGATTTTATTTTTTTAAAACAAAGTTGATTGTAACATGAACTGCTTAATCTTAAGAAGCCTTAACAGGATGTTTGGTAAATGTCAAAAATGTTAACCTACAACCAATGCCTATTATATCCCGAAGAGACTCAATCAAGAACACATCCTTAGCAACTTTATAAGTCCTAGTTTTGCTTTACTTAAAATCATTTAAAATTACTGAAGATGGCTAATGGTATTCCCTCTATTTATTATGTACCATTGGCATTATGCTTTTAATGCTGAGGCTGTTTTACCTGGAATGTAAGCACATGAGAATAAGACCCTTCTGAGTAAAAGAAATAAAAGATTACCTGTCTTTCCTTCAAATTATTTTTCCTATTTTCTTTTTCTTTTTCTTTTTCTTTTTCTTTTTTTTCTTTTTCTTTTTCTTTTTCTTTTTCTTTTTCTTTTTCTTTTTCTTTTTCTTTTTCTTTTCTTTTTCTTTTTCTTTTTCTTTTTCTTTTTCTTTTTCTTTTTCTTTTTCTTTTTCTTTTTCTTTTTCTTTTTCTTTTTCTTTTTTCTTTTTTCCTTTTCCTTTTCCTTTTCCTTTTCCTTTTCCTTTTCCTTTTCCTTTTCCTTTTCCTTTTCCTTTTCCTTTTCTTTTTCTTTTTCTTTTTCTTTTTCTTTTTCTTTTTCTTTTTCTTTTTCTTTTTCTTTTCTTTTTCTTTTTCTTTTCTTTTTCTTTTTCTTTTTCTTTTTCTTTTTCTTTTTCTTTTTCTTTTTCTTTTTCTTTTTCTTTTTCTTTTTCTTTTTCTTTTTCTTTTTCTTTTTCTTTTTCTTTTTCTTTTTCTTTTTCTTTTTCTCTTTCTTTTTCTTTTTCTTTTCTTTTTCTTTTTCTTTTTCTTTTTCTTTTTCTTTTTCTTTTTCTTTTTCTTTTTCTTTTTCTTTTTCTTTTTCTTTTTCTTTTTCTTTTTCTTTTTCTTTTTCTTTTCTTTTTCTTTTTCTTTTTCTTTTTCTTTTTCTTTTTCTTTTTCTTTTTCTTTTTCTTTTTCTTTTTCTTTTTCTTTTTCTTTTTCTTTTCTTTTCCTTTTCCTTTTTCTTTTTCTTTTCCTTTTCCTTTTTCTTTTTCTTTTTCTTTCCCTTTCCCCTTTTCCCTTTCCCTTTCCCTTTTCCTTTTCCTTTTCCTTTTCCTTTTCCTTTTCCTTTTCCTTTTCCTTTTCCTTTTCCTTTTCCTTTTCCTTTTCCTTTTCCTTTTCCTTTTCCTTTTCCTTTTCCTTTTCCTTTTCCTTTTCCTTTTCCTTTTCCTTTTCCTCTTCCTCTTCCTCTTCCCCTTCCCCTTCCCCTTCCCCTTCCCCTTCCCCTTCCCCTTCCCCTTCCCCTTCCCCTTCCCCTTCCCCTTCCCCTTCCCCTTCCCCTTCCCCTTCCTCTTCCTCTTCCTCTTCCTCTTCCTCTTCCTCTTCCTCTTCCTCTTCCTCTTCCTCTTCCTCTTCCTCTTCCTCTTCCTCTTCCTCTTCCTCTTCCTCTTCCTCTTCCTCTTCCTTTTCCTTTTCCTTTTCCTTTTCCTTTTCCTTTTCCTTTTCCTTTTCCTTTTCCTTTTCCTTTTCCTTTTCCTTTTCCTTTTCCTTTTCCTTTTCCTTTTCCTTTTCCTTTTCCTTTTCCTTATCCTTTTTCTCTTTCCTGTAGATCTGAGACGTATGGTCATTGTATTATTATTATTAGGGTGTCAAATTTTTTTCCTTATTTTTTTTTCTGTAAAACACAGTATACACATATATAGTACAGTCCAAGATGGCAGAGTAGTCAAGTTTTAGCAGCAACTTTGTAAAACACAGTATACACATATATAGTACAGTCCAAGATGGCAGAGTAGTCAAGTTTTAGCAGCAACTTTTAGAATGACTCATACAACTCACTCACACGCAGATAAGCCCTCAATATCCCTTTACAAAAATGTGTAATCTCTTGTAAACCTGTGAAACTACCCCATCAGTAGGAGTATGCACATACTTGCACACTGCCCTGCCACTTTGAAGCAGATGCATTGGTGAAGTTTAATTAACAACTCTATTCCACCTATCCTGCTGCTTATATCTGTGAATTTAGTAATGTGCTAAATCTTATGAGAGCAGCTCAGAGGGTTTAGTGATTCTTTTCACTTTCACAATAGAGGGATTCTACAAGTGATCATATGTCCATAGCACCAGGATAAAATATTCTGTCTCTTTTCCAACATCTTAACAGTTCTGCTTTCCTTAAGATTAAGGGCATGAAAGTGGCAACAATAATGCATCTGACATTTATGATAATGCCAGTTGCTGTCACTTAGAATCAGACGTACTACAGGATTAGTAGTAAATGCTGTAAAAATGCCAGAAGCCTCCAGTGTATTGGGCCTGATTCCTTATTTTCTTTTGCCAGTCAATTCAATGACTTCGTCTGTATACCCAGCATCCAGGCATGTGTAAAAGTCCCAAGGCAGTCTTATGCAAGTATAGCTTATGTCACTGCTCACCAGTTCTTGTCAGAAGCGTGCCACTTTGGTGACAAGTTCTGGTATCTCTTCAGGGTGATGTTTTGGGTCTATTTTTTTTTTCTTTGTTGTCTGAAAACTGATGAAATCAGTTTTGAGTACTAGCAAGCTTTCTGCTGTCCACATGTCTACCAGAGAATAAAGCTATTCAGATGTTCAGTCTCTTCAGTTGGAACTTCACATAGAAAGGTATTTACAAGCTCTCATTATGAAACCTAAACCTGAAAAAAATTCTCAATGATACGAAGGATCTTATCGGAAAGTTATCAGAATTTTCTTCACTTTTCTTCTCTATTTATTTTTCTGCATATCTGTTTATAACAACAATGACATGAGTTTTGAAAGAAACTGGGCATTAAGCTCTGGCGCTGTAGAAACCTTTTATCATTCTGAAAATCTTGGACTGTCTAGAGGTATCACAGGTAGACATGATCCAATAAATCTCTATTCTCTTTCTTATTTGGTTAAATAAACGCAAGTTCTGCCTTTTATTTTCTAGTATCCATTAGGGATTTCTAGACTAGGTAAGATGCAGCATTAGGGAAAACAACATTTTTACTTTCAGTAGGGGTAACACAATCATAAGGCAGAATGGGTAGCTCTTTAAATTACATGCAGAGTGTGAAAAGAGATCAGGAAAATAGCAGCTTTTATTTAACAATCCATGTCCTTTGGTGTGATGTGTGAGAGAGAGAGGAAATGAACCTAGTTCTTTTGTGTATTGTCAACACTGTTTAATATGTTCTGATCAACTGCACCAATAATAAGTCACTGAAATTTGAGTTACACTTGGGTAGCAGAAATTGTAATTTGAAGCCAATGGGGCTGCACAGGTATAAATGAGGAGTTACATTGGTCTACACCTCTCTTTGTCGAGGATGTTCAGTGAAATGAAAGATGTTCAGCTTCACTCTCAAAATCTGGTGTGCATTTGCAAAGCTTTAAAAATTGATTGAAAAGCCATAATTAGACTGAATGTATTTGATATGGAATTGGGAAGATGGTAAAAAAAATGTGATTTTTAGAGAGCAGAACTGCATTTTAATAATTGGGAGTATGCTGTAAAGGACTGGAATTTTTTGGTCATAGTAAGGAAAATAATTGACTGCAGATGGAGAGATCTGGACAATATGCATATGTTGGCAGTAGCAGCTTTTAGATTCTGGGGTGCAGTGTTTGGGACTGTAGAGTGTGGTTGTTCAAGTTTATAAGCACACTTTTATTAGCATGTAAATTTGAATGCCAAAGGCATAAGCCACACTGCTTTTTAACCAAACCAAACAAAACTTCATTTGCCAAGAAGATTTGAAAGAGGCTTTTACTACCATTCCCCATCATAATGTGTACTTTTTTTACTTTCTTAAAATATTTTTTTCTCAGAAAGCAAAGTTTCCTTCTACTTTATTTTTCAGGCTTCTGTATATTGCACTGGGGTGGTTTTGTTCAAGTCCTTAAGTCTCAGCTGGTGGTATTTCTTGTAGCTCCTTGTATGTAAATGGGTTTTCGTTAGCCAAAATAGCTCTTTCCCTCTTGTTCCCATACTTCTCCCTCACATTTAGAATGGTGTCTAGGGAGAGAAACAAAGTCAATTCAAGGAGAATGACTATTTGAATTGGAAATTGATTGGAAATCAATTAGACATTACTCCATATTTATAAATCTTTACTCAAATTGTAGAATTACTTTTTTATTTGGAAAAAATATGAGCTTGGTCTCTTTTCACTGCTAGTGATGATGACAAAAGTATCAGAAATGAAAACAGGAATGAGAAAATATCATCTTTACAAGGAGGAATGAAAGACAACTGGGTTTAATTATACTTGGTGCCTTGCTCGGAATATTTAATAAATACTTTCATGAGATATTCTCACATAAACAGGTTATCTTTTCTTCCTGCAAGTTTCAAACAAGCTTTTACATTTTCCTCTGTACTAATGGAAAAGACTGCACAAGGAGAGAGGCAGATTTTGGCTGACGCATGGTGATGAGTGAATAGAAAGCAAAAAATAAAAATATTACACTCAACATCTGGATTGGACTCAGCAGAGCTGAAAGGAATCCAAACTGTTTCCAATCTTGTATGCTGAGTAAAAATGACATGGAAGTCATCTTGCAAGTGAATACTCTATAGGGAAATATTTTTGGCATTCATATACCTTTATTTCTTCAACAGAATGTTACTTTGAAGCTGTGGGATATAAGGAATTTTTAGAATTTTCTCTCTTTTTATTATGAATGCTTAATATTTCTAAATACAATTCCAGGGGAGAAATAAAATGATAAAGAGTATTAAAAAGCTCTTAAAATAAATTATTCAATAGACTTGCCATGAATTATCCATTGGTATAAACATAGTCAGCTAGCTATATATCAACTGTATAAACCATCTGAAACAGCTGGAGCAGCTACAGAACATTAGATTTGCCATCAGGTACCCAATCTAACGTGAAGTATATTGTCTTCCTTAACTCCAGTTGTGTGCATCTTTTGCAGCTCTCATTTTTGTGACCCCTTGTCAGCATTTGTTGTGCTGCCACAGTGCAATAGCAATGTAACGATGTGTTTCTCAAGATGGGTGTTTCATCTGTAAGATATTGGCCAAATCAAAGTTATTGATGGAATGATGGATTTATTTATTTTCAATATGCACACTTTTTCATCAGTAAGTAGGACATTGCGGGATCTAAATGCTTCCATCTACAGTTTGAGATCCATAAAATCTGGGACACCTCTTGAAAGAGCGAAGCTGTAGTTATCCACTTTGTTCCCTTGAATGGATGACTTTTGTCTATGGGTTAAAATTTGGTAAAACAGGTATGCTTAAAGATGAAATGTGTGATGCATCTCAGCATGAATCTTTTTCCACATTTTGATGGCAGTAGCAAACATCAATTTCAGTGCTCTTTGGGATTTCTGTGTGGAATAAAATTTGTATTCACAGGAACTTCACCATTTCTAAGTTTCACGACCATTGTACTGAAATCTCTGTATTTTCTCTGACTCAGGGACTGAGTCTTTCCTGACTTAAGAGTCCCAGGAAGTACGGTAATGTCTTTCCTGGGAGTAGGAGAAAGAGGAAAATGGGGTTGATTCAGGTTGAATACAATGCTCAGGAAACATATGAAGCATACAGGTGTTGCCACAAATTCAGGTAATAACTAGATGATTTGTGGAGAATCGAGAAACCATAAGCAACACATATCCAACATCACAAAAATAATTAGATTTGGCATGGAAGACTAGCAGAGGTCAGAATTTGATTGTTCTCCTTCTGGTCTGATGCAATTGGTGAAACCTCAGGTGTAACTTGTGTTTCCCATGGCCAGGGCAGATCCTTCCCTAACCTATCTACTGAACTGATTCAGTTCACACAGGAAATTTCGGTCTGGTGGGTACAAAGTAGAGCTTACTCTTTCCATGGCTTCTATAGAAGATATGGGCTTCTATAACAGTTGCTTTACTGCTGATGTGCAGCCTGGGGAGAAAGATGCCTATAGAGGATCTTTCCTATGTTGATTTCAGATGGTCCCTCTGCAACCTTCAGTTCAGCTACTAATGCCCTTGCAAAACCTTGTTATTGATTTATCTCTCTCTGACTGTCCTAACCAGCAGTCATTATCTTGGTCCGGAAAGCATGTATTTAGTGGGGGTTTAAGCAAAAATATTATGTTTATTTCACAGTTTGTTTTTTAAGTTTTAAGGAGTTTTTCATTTTATTTCTCTGATCAAAGTAAGGCCAATAATTATCATCTGTTTTTATTTGAGTCTAGATACTAAACAGAATGGTCTGAAGCTAAGACAATATGAATGGCAGGAGGAAAATGGTAGTAAAAATAAACAGTACTTACTTTTACAGATTTTTGTTCTTTGAAAGCATTTTGGAGGGAAATGATCTGAAGAGAGAATGAATATGTATTTCCATATTTACGGTAGCACAATAACTCTTCAAAATTTTTTATATGTTTGCATCTATGTGTGTATAAATATATTTATATACTCACATTTACTACATACTGACTCATGAACTTTTAATGGTATTGGTTTAAGCAATGCTGAAGTGTGTGTGGGTACATGTATTTGTGCCCATACTGGGATGTGTTGAGGCACGGGGAATGTGTTAGCTGTTCTACTTGCCTGCAGCATGACTGACAACACTGTTGTTTTTCTCAGTGGTAGCAAGGTCAGTGGGCTGCACGACCAAATTAAATATACTTCGTGGGAACTGCAGCAGTTCACTTTGCAGTGAGCTGTCAGCAGAGCAGGGTTTGCCCAGAACATCCAGGGCCAGAATATCACACTTTGTTCTCAAGTTTCTCCTCTTCTCCAGCTCTGCAACTGAAAAATAGTAAATACACATATCATTTGTTTTGCCTTGAAACGCCCCCCCCCCTATATATTAAGTAATAACTTCACTAACTGTGACACAAAACTGCAGAGCTTGGTTCCTACTGGAATTGTTTATTAGAACATACACCTTGCTGTAACATTCAATGGGAACATCTTCAGTACTGGTAAAGCTACTGTACTGCATACACTGGGCAGTATCTGGTGCTACCAAGTGTCTTCTCCTGCCCATTCACAAGCCTCCAGGAAGATGATTGAGTAATGTCCCAAAACATCCACTGGTTATGATACAATACACTTACTGATTTGCAGTAGAAGTCATATTTTAATTACAGGTATCAGGGAAAGGGCTTTTGAAGCTACATTTGAAACCTGCAAATTTTGTCTTAAGGAAAGAGCTTATTCAATAACAGACCAATGCAAAACCTCCTGAATTCAGTGGAAAGGATCCCACAGAGTTCAGTATGCTTTGGATCTCTGCCTAGTTGCAGTGTTTCTTAAATAGCTCCAAACCTACTACAGGGACTATTTACAATTCACAAATACTGTAATTAAGTTAGTTATCTAAGGCAGCTGGCAACATTTTAAAGGGTAACCATACATATGGTTCTATTTATAAATAAGAAGTGATTTATCGAACTATATTACTTTTATATATGCACATATATATATACATACACACAGATGTACTCTATAAGATTCTGAAAATGAAAAATGTCAAGATCTGTTGTCTTTTTTTGACAAACTGAACAATAGAGAAGTTACTTGCATCAGATTTTTACAACTCTCTAAAGCTGTTTTTTTTGAATTCCTGAAGAAAGTGCACCTGAGAATTGAATGTAGCAAACAATGGCACTTAGCTCCCTTTATGCCCCCATACATGTTGGATGCTCGTTTTCCAAAATGTCCTTTCATAAAGAGACTCTGATTGTAATAACTTTATAAATGGGTTATAGCTAGAAGCCTTAGATCAGTATTTAACGACTAATAAAGTAGAAAACATGATGAATGTTTTATTTGCCAGTTTGAAAACAGATCTTCAACAAAGACCTTTTCAGTAACAGGAAGATGGTTTGCTAGTACTACTGGTTATACACTACAGCAGCAAATTTTGGATCAAACATCTGGACAAAGCTTGTTGAAGTATCTTCCTGTATGGATTTCCCTTCTCAGTTTAGTGACAGCTGTCCCTCTTCCAGTTCTTTCTTGTGTGCAAAGCTTGAATGCACACTTTTGACAAGAGCTCAGTCATTTGGTTTCCAGAAGCAACTTCTCTGAATTTCCTCATCATAAGATCATTCAGCTAACAGCTTCAGTGATTGCTGTCAGTCATTTCTGACACCTTCATCAGAAAGAACTGTCTACCAGTGTTGCTAGCATGAATTGATTTTCTTCTTCCTTCAGGTTTCTTCTTGTTAGGAAAGTTGTGAAGCTTACAGTGTACTTGTGAAATGCCTTAAGATTAATGAGCTTTTTATAATAGCATAAAGTGTTCTTTCTACTAAATATTCTGCCATCATGGTCCAGAAGTCTCTAAACCATTGTATATTATGGAAATAAAGTGAGTATAACAGGCAGGTGCCTTGGGGCAATCAGGTCTGCTTTTACATGGATAAGTATTTTTACACTATTTATTTAAAACTTGGAAGCCTTAACCAATCCAACTTACAAAGATTTCATGAACTAATTGCAAATATTTTATTTCCACATATTTTGGGATGACAAATATAATGGTCACATCTTAGTTTGGGTTATAGGAGAATACATTTTGAAACCAATTAATAATAGGTAGCACTGTGCAAGCTCTGCAGAGCACAGACCCTGCTGAGCAAGCTGTCAAATATTTGCCATGGCACACAGAACCCTAGCATAGTCAAATGAAAAGGAAATATAGTCAGGCCCATAAAACTAAATGGGAACTTGATGAATCACCACTTAAAAGCTTGGTCCCCACTGGCTGCAATAAATGGTTTAATTTTTTATTTTATTTTTATTTTTTTATTTTAAATTAAAATTGTGCTTGAATGAATGTGAAACTCCATGCAGGTTGTGTACACATCCCTTGGATACACAGGCAAATTGTCGCTTGGACATGCATCAGGTTGGTTAGGTCAGCAACATGGCTGAGCTTGGAGATGAGACAAGTTGGCATGGAAGTGTGGGGAAAGTTTCCACAGCTGTTGTACCATTCCTTTAAATAGGGAACATTGATTTTGTGCACTTCTGCTTTGGCAACTTTCACTAACTTTTGCTTGCACACAGACATGCTTGATTAAAATTAGCTGATTGGGTGGGATTTATAAAGCCCAGTCTCAGCTGCCCTTGAATGGCAATGTCTAACACATTATGAATAGTGCACTTTTCAAATAATATCCAATTTGCCTGTCTGATTAGGTGTATCACAAAATGTGGAGGGCTTCCCCTGAAATACACATAAGCCTTGTTAAAAAAATAAAAGAGATTCTATGAAAATGTGGTTCCCATGGTTATGAAAACAAATTGGGTTTTTGCAGGTGCAAACAGTCTATTAGTGACCTAACTGATCATTTGTCCATGAAGTTATTTCCATACAAATCTGTGGCAATAGCATGGAAAAAATTATGTTCAGTGTGGTGCCCACATCTTAGTGATCCTGATCTTGAGACATCAGGAGAAGCCAAAAGTTCTGTAGGTGTCAGAAAAAACTTGAGACTGGATATTGTAGCTTAAGACTACAACATTAAGAAAAATGAAAAAGCCTTTTCAGAATGGCAGTGCAAGTCTTCTTGCCCGGGAAGTGGAGGTAGGTGGGGGCTGAGGGCAATAAAACTGTATTACTGTGTTGGTAAAGATTTATTTATTTGTTTATTTATTTATTTATTTATTTATTTAGTGATTAGGATATCCCATGGTTGTAAAGATTTTTCTAGACCATCCTCGGTCCTTTCTTAGAGAAGGCAATGCAGATTAAATGGATTCCTGGCTCAGGATTATTGGCTGTTGCATGTCTTGAGAGAAATAATTATAATGTTTTCCTTATTAAACAGATGATGATACAGTTTGATAAGCCTGAATGCTATAGTTTGCAAAAAAGGCAACTGTTGAACTGTTTCATTAAACAGTGTGTAGTTACCATTATATGCTCCTCCTTGTTTTTCTTTTGTTAGGGCTCAGATTGGGCACTATTTCCCCTCTTGAACTTTAAGCAAAACATGGACTATCCAGAGACCCTGGAGGAGAGCAAACAGAATGATCAGAAAGCTACAAAACGTGACTGTGAGGGAAGTTTGAGTAAATCAGCTTTGTTCAGCCTAAGAAAAGGTTTTCAAGGACTGAGGAAGAATATGAAGTGACATGCAAATAAATGAAAGATGCCAGCAATCTGGAAGACAACCATGCTTTCTGTCCATGATGGATAAGCTGGAAATGATAGGCAAGATAACTATGAAAACCTCATAATGATAAGGAGAGCAAAGAGTTGAAATGGGTTACTTACAGAGGTTATGGAGTTGCAGTTAGTGTATGTATTAGGTAGACTTCTGTGAGAAATTAGATAGATATTGCTGGTTTTGTTCGAGGTGCAGTAGATGGAACATGTGATCTTTCAATGTTCATTTCCTCTCCTAAAATTCTGGGATTTACCAAAATGTTGGCATACAGTGTTCTGTCAACTTAAGGCAATGCGGATTTGGATGATGGGTTGAATCATGCTTTCAGTAAGAACATTGATTAGGCGTATGTCTGGTGGTTTTACCATATGAAAATGCACTTTAACTACCTTGAGAAATGTAGCATAGATGGGAATGGGAAAGCTGATTTTATTCAGTTCTTTTCTCTCTCTCTCTCTCTCTCTCTTTTTTTCCTATAATGCTGATATGTTTATTGGCTGATTAGAACAAGAAACATCTTGTTTGGATTTTAACCTTTTAAGATAGCATTGCAGCAGTATGGTAATGTCCTGTCTACATGCAAGACAGATTGACCACCAACCTCTTGGAAAATTGAATGACCACATGAGATGAATTTGAAAGCCACAGAAAACGTGTTTAGCTGTGTTTTGTTCTTTTGCCTATTCCCACTGCAAAGTCAGCATCACGAGACTTGATCGGTCTCACAGGTTTCTCCTTCTGTCTGAGACCCTCATCTTCAGCTGTCAACACCCAGACCATTCATCACCATGGCTGTCAGATGTGACATCTGTATCTGAAGGAGGAAGAATGGTGCACATGGTAAAATCTGGATAGGATGTCTCCAAGTTCACCTTTAGGAATGTCAGTTGTTTTATATTCATACCATTTGGGCTTGTTCAGAGGTCAGCAGCATTTGCAGCAGTGAGACAATGCAGCCTGAATGAAAACCAGGAAGTTGAAGAAAGAAGGCTTGGTTATCTGTGCTACTGCAACAAACAGGCCAACTTTAGTTTCACGATAGGCATGAAGCTAACTTCTACTCCACGTGTTCCTTTGTCTTGTTAACTAGAAGTAGCTAGGGGTGGAACTGGAGTTTTGGACTATTTTCTATGCTCAGTTGTGATGATAATGATTTAAGAAGAAGCTTAGAATCTTAGAAGTTTTTTCTTCATATAAAGAATTCCTGACAACTGGAAATTACTCATGACTTTGACATGTATGTATAGCTGAACTTTCTAGAGAGGATAACAGTACATAATTTCCTCTTATTCATGAAGGATGATCAAGGAAAGTTGTCCTTTCCTAATCAGGAATGATCACCTGTACTGAAAAACAATAGGGCCTCTAAATATTAACATAGTCTTCATATATACATCATTTCACTCTATTAGCTCCTGGAACAGGTCAAGAGAATCCATTCAATTATAGCGTATTCCTGCTTCATATGTTGAAAACTTGAACTACGAGAGGTAAAGCCCTTTTGGAGAAAATGAGTCAGATGGTCACTTTTTTTCCAAAGAAACAGTCTTGGCAGGTCTTTACCTACTGCCTCAAGGCAGAATGTTACAAGAAGATTCTCACCATTGTAAGTATACACTGTGGGATCAATTCTCTTCAGCAAAATAATACTTCCTGATGCCTTACAGTTCTGGAGTGAGAGTCTTTATTTCAGATTTCTTAGTTTTAATATATCTAGGTTCTCAAAAGAGCATTTTAAAAACACCACTAACTAACTCTTATCCCACAGTGAGTTCTGACTCTGGTAGGTGTCTGGAGCTTTCTCTAATTGGTCTTAGCACTCTGACAGGGAGAGCACACAGGTCTGTCTTTGATTTGGATTGGAACTGAACACTTGTATCAGTGAAAACATTTGACAAGTACAGCTGTCCTTTTTGGGATTAGGAAACTGTTATGTGACAACAGTAAAAAATCATTCAGAGAGTTACTTTTTTTTCTGACAGTGTATGATTATATTTCATAGAAGAATAAAAACAATATCTTAAACCTCAAATTTACTCTATCTTCTTCAGTGAAGAGCTTGTTCCTTAAACACCCACTCTGTCAAGCTGACAAATAAACATTAAAACAAAACACATAAGAGTCACCTATTACTGCCTTGGATTACAGTTTTCCTGCTGGCAGGTACATTTTTATGGAAGAAAAACTTAAGCAAAAGCAAGAAGAGATTTGAGGAACTGGGAGTTCAAGAACTGTTCTGATATCTCTGAAACATTCTGACATTTTAGAAATGGTTTCTTTTCAAGTGTTAATACTAGAATTCAGGAAATTAGAGGCTAAATTGTAAAGAAACAAGACATGATGTCTGACTGCTTAGAGACCAATGGTTAAGTACTGTCCAAACTGAATTATCTCCGTATAGTAAAACAAACAGTGTCATTGCCATTTTCTGATCTTGTGTCTTGTTAGCATATTCTGGTTTCACACACATGATTAAATTTTGCTGATTTCCAAAGCAGGAAAGAGTTTGGCTACATCTAACTGCATGCCTGGAATAGGTCCCTTATTAACTTCTGAATCACAGCTGGGAATCACTTGGGAGAGTGCTGGGTGTTATGGGCAAAAATCAGGCCAGACACCATTCTCACCATTTAGCAGTGTAGGGGAAGAGCTCTAGCAACACAACCTTGAGCCTTGCAATGTATTTCTTGCTATAAGTGCTGCTTGAGACTTTGTTTGATCTAAGCTAAATTGAGTATCACCTGCTAGAGTATAGATCTGCAGTGAATGTTCTAAGGTAGCAATGCCTTCCCTATTGCATCATAAATTTAATTCTGTGAAGAGCTCTCACTGAGACTAGAATGACATAGACATTCAGGAGTAAGGTCCTCTTTCATCTCTTGTTGCTTGAACTCACAATCCTGACACTGGGCATATAAGGTGGTACCCACAAAGAAAAACAGGGCAGCTTTTCCTTTCAGAACTGTCTTTAATTCTGGAAGATTACTCCATCTCTGCTTTCCTTGGGAAACATCGTGAAGCAGGTTAGCCTGCCTCCCAGCTTGTTTCTGGCTGATGTGTAACTGTCTCTGGAATAATTTTTCTGTGTGGCACTGAGTATGTCTACACTCGTCCTGACTTGGGTACAGTGTTGTGATATAGCAGTATCATTTTTAAGGCAAGTTTCTATCTCTTTGGGGAGCTGTGCTGTGTGGTACTTTCTGGGCAAACCATCTCATTTGCAACTAATCTAGGATTTTTGTTGTACATTATAATGTAGAATATTAACATATCTTTGCTGTACATCTCATTTGCCTATTTTTAAATGGGACTAGTAATACTTCCATTCTTTTACTTATTGGTGGTATTCTCCGCATATTAAGCTGTTCAGGGTAGCCTGATTTTCTTCACATATAAGAAATAGTGTCCAGCACTACATAAAACAGAACGCAATATAGTTAAATAATACCATTAGGATGACTCTGACAGGTGTTAGCTTGCAGGTCAGTATTAAGAAGTTGCAATTGCATTAGATAGGTAAAGAATTTTGCAGAAAAATTTCTCTCCTTGCAAGTATTAGGGCATGATATTTTTCTCTAAAGCAAAATTTCAAATTTTAAGTACTTACTGTCCCTCACCTACCAAGATTCTTCCCTTTCTTTCCTTCCTTCCTTCCTTCCTTCCTTCCTTGGTGGAATCAGTTTTGCATTCCTTTTTGATTTCTGGATTTTCAAAATCTCCCCAGAGCTGAAACTTCTTCAGGAGTTTGTTATATCTAGATTGTCCTGCAGAAGTTTCTTATATCCTGATTTTTGTGTGGCTTATGTGAAAATTTACTTCTTAGAAATCACTCATGGACCTCTTTGGAGCATGCTGTTGATTCAAAATGAGTCCATAGGTCAAAAGTTGAAAAACATTGCCATAGGCAATTATCATGAAAATTGATGATTGTGATGTCTATATTTTTTGGTGAAATGTCTCTCAAATTTCCATGAGGTTTCTGCTTTGTCTGTGTGCACGTGTATATAAGTATTGCTGAGACTTGTGAGCTTTATGACTCAGACCTGTGCTTCACAAAAAATGTAGGATCTTTATGGTTTAGTTGTAGCACTTTATACCTGGTGCATCTAGGTATTATTGCTTCAGGTACTAATTGGATAATGTAAAAGAACTTGGAAGTTTTTAGACAAAAACTGCTTATGGCTCAGATTGTTAATCCCAGTCCCCTGGATTCAGACCATAACTAGACTAGTCATAAAACAGGTGATAACAACCTGTGAAAACTTTTTTGATGGATGACTGGGAACAGAAATAAAAACTCTCATCTTACCAGCACTTCTGGGCATCCCACACTGTCATCTTTATCTGTTCAACCTTTAGGTGGGAGGGATAGGAAGAGATTTGACTGAGTGGCAGTGCAAACCTCATTATCTTCCCACGTTATGTCATGTTTTTCTGGTCACTTATCAAATATATCTACTAGTGAAATACGTATTGAAATTCCATTGGAAAGAATCTGGAACAATTCTGCCAGACCAGTATTTTTTTTTCATCTGCTTGGTTAGCACAAATTGAACGGGACTACAGAATATTGTTAAGATCCCCATTTAAAGAAGTCCATTAGAAATGTACTGACATAAATTATCTCTGTGGAATTTCTTTGTTGAGTGTCTGTGTAGTAGCTAAACTTTTCTTTTTGTAACCTGAACGAGTAGCATTGTTTAATATATTTAATTTCTCTCTCTTTTGTTAACACACTAGAGTCAGGGGGATGGCTGCTTTGTTTGACCTCCCCTCCAAGGGAATAGTAACTATAATGGGTTTAATTAACTATGTGGTATTGACGTAATTAGTTATCCCAGTGATTATACTTCTTTAATAAAAGCTCTTCATTTGGGATGCATTTCTCTTCCGTATATGCAGAGCCCTACACCCGTATTTCATAACTGTCTAGACATCAGAACTGTGTGCATATTTTAGCATTGGCCCTTGAGAGAGAGGTTATCTTGCATGGCTTAAGATAATTGGGAAGTAATGATTTTGCCCCCTGGTTTCAAACTTGCTTGCCTACTGAGAGTAAAGGAGATGGGGGGAGGGACAGTAGCTCAGTTTGGGGAAACTAAAACTGGGGAGGCGGGCACAAGGGGTGGGAGAAGGGCTGTTTGGAAACCACTCAGTCAGACACTGTCTCTTTCTAACTTTTGGAGCCCAGAGACAGTAACAAAGGCAAAGTAGATGCTGCATATCTGGTTTATTGATATATATTTATGTACACAGAACTATTACTGTAGGTGTTTATGACATAAGCCAATATCCATTGTACTATATTTACATACATCAAGCCTCAATAATTAAGTTACTGTTATCACAGAGCCAAACTGACAATTGGGAATGAATTTTAGTTTTCAATTTGATTTTGCTTTTTGGTGGTTTTATTTTGTTATGTTTTGTTTTGTTTTGTTTTCCCGGGAAGGCACTGTTCATCGTGTTTCATCCCTCTGGCTAATCTTGAAGAGTAACACTACAAGGAGGAGAGATTACCATATGAAAATGTCATTTTATATCATATGAATACCTCAAGAAAAAAAGAAAAAAAAAAAGAACAAAGGTAAAAGGTCTAAGGGAAGAGATTAACTCACTGCTTATGGATCAATCCACCACAAAATACCACGTGTGAACTGCTTTGGTTTACCTCTCAGTTCGTAGCTGGGGGGAGGGATTCCTAGCCGATAAAATATACTAAGAGATTAATGCATTCTGTGCACAGCCTACTTCACAGGTAGGAGGTGTTATCCCTGTTCCTGTTGCTTGTTTTTTATCTAGCATTTTTAAGTGTTTTTTTTTTTCTTCCTTTCTTCCTATCTGCTCTTCCTTTTCTCTTTAGTTTGCAGAATTGTGCTGCAACCCCTTCAGTCATTCTTTCTTTCCCTGTTGAGAGAGACAGACTGAAATCACTGCAGGCATCTGAATGCTTCATGCAGCACAGGAGTGAACACTGTGGATCATTGTAACAGCCAAATACATAAACAAATTCCCAAGAAACAGGGAAAGTGAAGCAAACAGGGAAGTAGTTCTGAGACCTGTGGACATGGCTAGTCCTCTAATCACAAGGGATGCTCCTCTAGAGCCCTCAACCCTCATTAAATCAACAAAATCAAGTGTTCTTCATTTTAATCCTGTGTTCCAAAAAAAAAAAAAAAGGGTAGAGGATGGAGCTTTTTATTTAATTGTTTCTAACAAATTACTGAGAATATATTGACAAAGGTTAATTCCTCTACCTTAACGTTAGAGAAAATGTCAGCATGGACGCAGCTGCTGGGCATTCAGTCACTTTTTTTCAAAAGCAGAGAGGAGATCTGTGACAGCCTCACTGCAAATACTGTAGCTTTCTGAGATATTTTGTTTGGTTTGATGTTGTGCTGCAATGACGAGAGAGGAAGGATCTGTTATGTACAGCTGCGTAAATCTCTGGATAGAAGTTTTTACAGCCTTAGATCCTCTTTTATACAGTAAAGGGGAGATGAAAGCAAATAACTCACATGCTGTGAAATAGAGGTACAATGGGATTCTGAAAGACTTAGCATTCCTGCTAAGTATTTGATCGAAATTCAGACAAGGGACTTCACACTGTCATTTGATAGAGTGACAAACATGGTAAAAATACCTCAAAAATCTTCTTGTTATTTTGTCAGCTTTGACTTGATTGAATTAGCAAAGAATGAGTCACAGTTAAAAAAGATCTATTCTCCCCTGAAATTTATTAGAGTTTGGGTGGTAAAGAAGCACATGTTTATTTTCTGAATGAAATGCAGGCAGAATATATATCAGGCCATGTAAACAGCAGTGCCACTTTCCTATGCAAGGCATGCTCAAAAATTAACTTTATCTGAGATAATACAATGGCACCAAATCTCAGTGTGAATGAAGTTTCTGTTCCTCATAGTTATTTATCCAAAGTCATATCTCGTATATCTCCCATGAAAAAATGCTTGGATGAAAATGGTGCAAATGGTACATAGAGGCTGGCTCTTTACCAGATAATGTTAATTTTCAAGATTTTTTTTTTTTTTCTGAAAAGTGTTCTGTGTGAATAACAGAATAATTTCCTGAAAGATGTCACTAAGAATATCTCTCTGGTCAGTTTAGGTAGAGTCTAACCAATGATGTACATGCTAGTCACAAAACTGCTGTAGCATGTACTGCTACTTGTAACTTCAAATACCTCAGTTACTGACCGAGTCTGTCCTTTAGTTTAGCTTTCAAGAATGTCAGGTAGTTATAGATTTGAAAAGACCTAACCAAACCAAACCAAAACACCCTCACTGAGTGAGTTTACTGATTCTTGGATAATGCTGAGTAATAATAATGATAACAACAATGAAAATAATAGAAGTAAAAGAAGAGCCTTTTAGAATAATGTGTGTCATTCTCACCTTCACATAACGTATGCTACCACACAGCCTTTCACTTGATCAATGAGTAATTGTAGTTTGGAGTCAGTAAGATCCAAGCAAAAATCCTTGAAATGTTCTAGATGTGATCATGGACCATGATCCTGACTGCTGACCTATTAGACACTTGAATAAACAGAAGTAATATAAGACAGAAGGGTGCCTGGCCCACATATTATCTTAAACTAATTATTTTCCTCCAAGAAGTAGCTTTAAAAACAATCAATCAATCAAACAAACAAACAAAAACCCACAACATATTAGTTAAGATAGAATCTAGCTCTTGCATTCAGAGTTTAACTGTTGCAGTGCTCTGTAGCACTAATATGTAAAACAAAAGTTCAATTGCTTTACCAGCTAGAAGCAGATATGTTCTATGGCTTTATCTACCATAAAACTTGTCATCAGAAGGAGGAATAAACGGAGCTGCTTTCATCACTGGGATTACAGAGCTCTGCAAGGGGGCAAACATAAATTACCCCAGAAAAGTTCTTCATATCACTGTGGTTTGATAGACAGGGTTGGGTCTGGGACCTGTTCATCACCTGTACTCATGTCTACCATATCTTGGAGTCACTAACATCTAAGTCAGCTTTTTCAGGTAGTCACACTCTTTACAGGAGGTCTTGCTGCCTGCCTATCACAACAGTTTCTTCTGCCAACAGCATCTTGGGCTGCATTAGAAACAGAACTGCCAGCAGATAGAGGGAGGTGGTCCCTTCACTTAGCACTCGTGAGACACATCTGGAATGCTGGGTCTAGTTATGGGCTCTCTAATACAAGAAAGGCACGAACATATTGGAGAGAGTTCAGTGCAGGGCCACAAAGATGATTAAGGGGACAGAACCTCTTTCTTATGAGGAGAGGCTGAGAAACCAGGGATGGTTCAGTCTCTTCTCTCAAGAAAAGAGAAGGCTCAGGGAGAGCTTAACAATGTATATCTGATGGGAGGGAATGAGGAAGAGGGATCCAGGCTCTTCTCTGTAGTACTGCATGACAGAACATGAGGCAACATGCACAGAATAAAACACATGAAATTCCATCTGTGCACAGCAAAACCCTTGTTTACTGTGAGAGTGGTCAGACATGGGAACAGTTTGCCCAGAGAGGTTGTGGAGTCTCTAACTGTGGAGATATTCAAAATCCAACTGGACTGAGTTCTAGGTAACCTGTTCTAAATGACCCTGTCTGAGAAGGGAGGTTGGACTAGACAATCTCAGGAGGTCCCTTCCAACCTACTTATATGATTCTGTCTGTATTGGACACTTCCATGGGAATAAAATATCATGAACTGTAAACAACCTTTTGTTGGTAGCACAGGGTCATTACAGCCTGGAACTTCCATCCAGAATAGTGGTAAGCAGAAAGCAGAAATGGCAGAGCACCCTGTCTATCAAAATGCACTTTGTAGACAAACGAGGAAATATCAAGACACTCCAGAGGGACATTCATAAAAGTTCAGAAAGAATTCGTGTGTTGTATGTGATCTATTTTCTCCACTCCCTGTAGACTGAAATTGCAGCCAGGGCATCAGAGAAAGCTCAGAAAAGGTGCCAGATTAACACTTGCCCATTTTTTTCAAGTAAATTAAATCTTTCTGTGCTTAACTTCCTACTTGTAAAATGAGCATAACTGCTAGCAATGTTTCCTTTTCTATCTTGTATATGAGTCCAAATATAATAAACAGGCCTATTCTCATTGTATGATGTTGGTGCAGCTGAATTACACATAAACGTATAGTGTATAAAAACATAATGATGATGGCAAAAAAATAGGATTCTGTTGGTTGGGAGGAATAGCAGGTTTGCAGCATGTTTACCTATTAGGTTTTTGATATAGAACTTCACTTGAAGCACTAAGCACTACTTTTAAAAATATTCTTGAACTCCAGCTGCTGCTGTGCAATACGCTTAGGTAAATTAGATGAAAATGATACCATCAGAAGATATCTGCCTCTACTTTACAAACCCTAAGAGATTGCTAGATGACCCTTCAATCAGTCTCTACATCAATATAATATGGTACTCAGGAATAGTTGCTTCTTCTTGTGTTAAAACCATATAGTACAATATGCCTAGTGATAAGTCACTAACAATCCTCATGATGTATTGGCTCCTTTCTGCATATATTAACAAGGACTGGCTGGAAGAGCTGACTGAATAATTCTTTCAGATAACACAGTTTTATATAAATCCAACCACTTCACAGAACTGAGTCTTTTTTGCTGAAATTCCATTTTAAGGAAAAAGGGAAAACTAAAGTTCTAACAGGCTTAAACTGCCTTTTTGTGATAGTGTCAAAAGGAAAAGCTGCACTTTGAAACATGAACATTATATATATTATTAAAACAAAGTAAAATTGTATTTAAAATTCAGTAGTATTCTGATTTGTCTGAAATGTAAGGGATATGTTAGTCAATAATGGTGAATATTTTTTTCTTTATTTTCTGATTTCATTCAAAATAAATGTAAAATCTTCCAAGGACTGGAAATTCCCTTATTCAGAGAGTTCACAGAATGTTTCCTATATGCTTGAATCAAGTCCTCTGGCAAATCAGTTTAATAAAGCTTTATTCTGCTGCTAAGCGACACGTGGCTATGGAAGATATAGAGGACTCTGATGTGTTTCAGATTGTACAAGATGTGAATATGAATAATGTGAAAGATGCCACATAACAGGAAAGAAGATACAAGTAACAAAAGACCGAGGGTACTGTTATACAATCCAGTTCTAAAGCATGGCTGAAATAGATATCTACTGTGCCAGTCTCTACCTATTGATAGTCATAGATTTAACTTGAGTTAAGTATAATCTATATTCCATTAAAGATTCTGGGAGGAAAATGGTGTAAAAGATAATATTGTTTAAACAATGTAATTACAGGCTTCATTCATGCAAACCCTTGACTCGCATCATGATCACTGATGTGAAAGTAAGCATCGAAGAAGGATAGAGGTGGGAAACCATATTACTATTGACTTCAACACCTCTTTATTTTTGGTTAAGTATCATGGGAACACATTCAATTCTGGAAAATCTCAAGAGTTGTTTTACAATTTACAATTTAAATGCATTTTCTTATTCAAAACATTTAAGCTTTGAATTCAGTCTATCATATTTATTCAAATTAGGGGCATAAACATAAATCTATTTCTATTGCTTCACTTCAGCCCTGCAGAGCCAACATGCTATGACTGAAGGACCTGAACTTTTCCTGTTATGCCTATGAACAGACTAACCATCATGAATCTGTGCTTTTGGCTCTGCCAAGGAAGGCAAGAATTTTGTGCAGGTGTAAGAGACCAAAATTTTTCTGCAAACTCTTACAATGGACTATGAGGCAAGAGTCCTCAAAGACACATCTGAAAGTCAGAACAAAGGTTAAGTTTGCAGACCTCCTGTTAAAAAATATGTCTTTTAACATCACGAGAGAATGAATGTGACTTGGAAGTGCAGAGGTCTTGGTGACATAGCATCAGATTTTATATAGTCATCTAGTAGGAATAGCATTTGCAGATTTGAAAATGTATGAATAATACATTTTAATTTGAGGAAACTGACTTACAGTCACTTGTAATATGGCAAAATGTGCTCACTTTCAACAGATAAACAAGGATCTTATATCTAAGATACCCCTGGTCAAATGCAACGCAAAATTGTCCAGAGCCACCTGCAAAATGATGACACTCAATTAGAGATGGAGGGAAAATAAATTAATTTTGGAGACTTTTTTCCATACTGACTTTGACTGTGTGAAAATCTTCCAATTACATTTAATATGCTCTTAATGTTAAGTTCTACTGAAAAGCATTAGGAAGGTAAAGCAGTAGAATTCTAGCCAGTAATATAAATTTATTATATTAGGCAGGAAGGACATATCAACAAATATTCAGAGTAGACATAAATTCACAGGATTTAGGGACTGAGATGATCATGAAAGTTTCTAGTCTGATCACAGACTTTTGAATTGCACCT
Organism: Anser anser; assembly: GCF_964211835.1. NCBI lineage: Eukaryota > Metazoa > Chordata > Aves > Anseriformes > Anatidae > Anser > Anser anser. Next base: position 63,962,417 of record NC_139722.1, read on the forward strand.
TTTACTCTCTGTACCGTGTCTATAAAACTCAATGTTATCTCTCTCTGACTTGAACAGTTAGCTCGAAATCCAGATTCTGTTAAGTTGTTTAAGTCAGAAAGAAAAAGAAATTGATACTAAAGTTCTATACATATATATATATATATATAAAATACACAAAGGTTCTTTTTCTTCAGTGCAACAAATATCAAATGGGGAGAGATGCTATCTTTCCTTGAAGCTTTAAGCACTTTCCTAATCAGAACTTATCCCAAAAGCTCTGTCTAGGCTTGGATGTGGGCTGTATTCCCAGTTCTTGTTCTGTCTTTATCTGCTTCTCTCTCTTTTTTTTTTTTCTTTTCTTTTTCTGTCTTTATTTCAAAGGCAAATACCAATTCATAGACAACATTCAGCCACAGTTACACCAAATTATCTGAGAGATGGTTAGCCAATTAATTCCAATAATTTATCTTTTTCAAGCTTGTATATTCCAGAAAGATAGATGCGTATTCCAGAAAGGCATAGTGATTTGAAAACATCAAGAGATGTGAATCCTGTTCTTCCTTTGGCTGTGTATTCGTAAGTTAATCACCCTCACTATCAAATCCCTGTGCTTAATTTCTCACTTGAATTTTCTTGACATCTGTTTTCAACTTCTGATTTATTTATTTATTTATTATTTCTCTACGACATAAAGAGTCCTTGAGTACCTGGTAATTCCTCCTTATGAATGTACTTATGTGCTGTGATCAATTAATCTCTTGGCTTGTTTTCTGATGAAATAAATAGAATGAGCTCTCTAACTCTCACTGCAGAATATTTCCTTTAGTCCTCAGATCATTTATGTGACTCTTCCTTGTACCTTTTCAGCGTGTCAACTCTGTGAAAAATGTAAGCACCAGAAGTGAAAAATAAGCTATCAATGTCCTCTATTAACTACTCATCTCCATTCTGCTCTTCTGCATTACTCTTCTCGTTATACATCCAAGAGCTGAATTAACTGTTTTGCTGGAGCACTGGCATTTGTGTGGAGTTGCTTGAAGGCCCCACAATCACTGCCTTCAGAGATGTAGTCCCAGTTCTAGAGTAGTGAACTTTTAAAGCTTGAATAGTTTGCCAAAAAAACAACCCCCAGCATCAAAACCAACAGTTTCTCTGCTGTGTTTTTTAAATTATGAGTGGAAATTGGTGTTACAAATTAACAAATGCACAACTTTCTTTTTGATTTTATTATTACCTATTTGCAATGAGCGGATGTGGATTCAAACACTTGTGGTCTGTTTTGTATATAAAACTGGGAAACTTGGATTTCATACAAAAGGACTTTATACAAATGCCCATGGTTTTGCGTACTGGTCCAAGGAAAATCTTATTCCATTGCAGAGGCTTTAAAGAAACCATAGTGAATAATCAACTTGCTTATTCACCTACTAGAGAAATTTCTTAACTACAGGGTCATGCCCTAGTTTGCATTGTTATTTGAGGATAGATGAAAGGAAAAGAGGAGATATCTTTCAGCATGACCAATGGAAATGTTTAGCACTACACGGAAGAGTGACCAAAGTATAATACAAACTAGAAAACAAGATGATAACCCACTAAGGAACTCCTTTTTCTTTCTTTCTTTCTTTCTTTCTTTCTTTCTTTCTTTCTTTCTTTCTTTCTTTCTTTCTTTCTTTCTTTCTTTCTTTCTTTCTTTCTCTCTCTCTCTCTCTCTCTCTTTCTCTCTTTCTCTCTTTCTCTCTTTCTCTCTTTCTCTTTCTCTCTTTCTCTCTTTCTCTCTTTCTCTTTCTTTCTTTCTTTCTTTCTTTCTTTCTTTCTTTCTTTCTTTCTTTCTTTCTTTCTTTCTTTCCTTCTTGCTCTCTTTCTCTCTTTCTCTCTTTCTCTCTTTTTTTATAGTAAAAAATAGTCAGTATGTTTCTTTTAAATAAATACTAAGAATCTGGAAGAGCAAAGTCATGTGACAGAAGGTATGACACTAAAAAGAGAGAAGGGAGATGTGGTCTCAGAGTTTGCATCACAAGCTCTATTGTGATAAATGGGAGGATGAAGTCCCTTGTTTTCACCTCAGGTCTGGAACTACGTGCCTGCCAATTTAAATATCCACTTTCTACTTTCCTCTTCTTACTTATCTGTATGATCTTTTAGTTAATAGCATTACATTGCTTGCTCTCTCCGTCTGGATGGTCTCATGTGCAAAATAGGTCCAAATAAAGGAACAAACTACACAAAGATTTGCTTTCAAGACAGGATCTTGTGGGTAATATCTATTTTGTCATATTCTTTCATATGTAAACCAGGAGGTACAAGTGGTCCTCTCAACAGAACATCAGGCAGACTCCAGTATATTATCAGTGAATATTAATTTGAAGAGGAAATCGTCATAAAGATTTCAATTCCTGTTCAACCGTACCCATATTTTAAGAGAAATAATGATTCTGTCTCTGATACTGCAATGGAATACATGCAAGGTCTTTTTTTTTTTTTTTCCCCCCCCAACAGGAACAGATAGAAGAGATATATAAGGCTAAGTGAAAGTAAGGCTATAAACAAACCTAAGTATATGGCCCTTTGTCAGACAGCTACTTTAGATACATTCTCAATCCCAATTTTATTTCTACAAAGCCTCTCTGAAATCCATGGCTTTGACAGAATTTAAGGGGATGGGTTTAGGCTCAGTTTGAGGTATGTGCTTGGCAATTCTTTATTTAAAAAAGAGGTGGTACTTTATATATTATATTTCTGTAAAATGTACTTTGGAAAACAAGATTTACTACAATTTTAAGTGGAGGTTCATGAGATTTACAGACTATATACACTGAGCTTATTTAAAGGGAATTCCATAGGCTTTGCCAGGATCATATATTTTGAAATATCCTTATCAAAGTACTATTATTAATACCTTAGATTTCTAAAAGTACATTAAAATTTAGAATTAGAATTAAAAATAAATTTCCATGCTAGGATTCAAACAAGTAATTTTATTTTGTTCCCCAGCAATTTCAAAATTAGGATTGAAAAGTGTAGGATTTAATAAGTTAACATCAAATATGGAACAGAGAAAAAAAAAATCCCTGGATGTAATTAAGGAAGGTGATTATTTATTTATTTATTTATTTATTTTTGTCATATGATATGGATATGTATGGCAAACCTTTTGCTAAATTTGTAGTTATTTTGTCTAAAAAGATAATCTAAGAAAAAAAAAGAAGAAAAAAAAAGAGAACTTTTACTTCTGAAACACTGTCTGAACCTGGTTTCCTTCAACAGGTCTGATTCTGACCCCCAGCCATGGGCAGATATCTTGGCTTGGCCTTTTCCAGTCCTTGAGTCTAGGGAAATGCCTAGTGTCCGTGGCTGGGATTGCCCCAGTCCCCCTGTCTACCCACGTCTCACTGCAATGAGGACCCCCTGCTTCTTTCTGAGCTCAGGGAGCCACTGTCCCTCACAGTGCCCTGACACTGACCAGGAAGAAGAATTTGGTGAGGCTTTCAGACAACTAGAGAAATCTTACATTCACAAGCCTTGGTCCTTACAGTGGACTTGAACTTGAAACACCCTGATATCTGTTGTCAGGGCAAGGCAGCAGGGCACAACAATCCAGGAGGTTTCTGACATGCCATGAAGACAAGTTCTTCACAAAGGTGAGAGAAATATTTTGTTGGTTCTCATACCTTCAGAGAAGGAAAAGATGGCCAGTGATGTGAAGGTTAAGGGAAGCCTTGGTTGCAGTGACTATGAGATGTTGGAAGTCAGGATCCTGAGAGAATGGAATAAAGACAATAGCAAGGTCACTACTCTGGACATCCGTAGAGGCAACCTTGGACTGTTCAGGGTAGGGCTTGGAAGTGAACAGGCATCTGGGAGAGCTGGTTGATCTTCAAGGACCACCTCCTTCAATCTCAAAAATGGTCTATTCCCACATGCAAGAAATGAAGTAAAGGTGGCAGGAGGAATATGTTTTTCTTGACTAAACTCAGCCATAGAGAGAAAGTGTACAGAGGCAGAAACACAGGCAGGTAACCCTAGAGACATTTTCTGAACATTCAAGGATGGGGCTAGGGAAGCCAAAGCCCACCTGGAGTTGACTCTGGCAAATGATGTGAAGGGCAATAAGAAAGGCTGCTACAGATACAGCGACAGCAAAAATGAGAGTAAGGATAATCTAGGCCCATTGCTGAATGGCACAGGGGACCTGATCATAGAATCATTAAGGTTGGGAGAGACCTTCAAGATCATCTGGTCCAACCATCACCCTACTACCAACATCACCCACTAAACCATGCCCCTAAGCACCACATCCAACCTTTCCTTGAACACCCCTAGGGATGGTGACACCACCACCTCCCTGGGCAACCTATTCCAATGCCTGACTACTCTTTCTGACAAGAACTGTCTCCTAATTTCTAACCTATGATTCTAAGAAGGAGAACTACAGGCTGATCAGCTTCACCTCAATGCATAGAAAATTAATGGGTGAAATCTTTCTGGAAGATATTTCCAAATATATGATGGACAGGAAGGTGACTAGGAGTAGTCACCATGCATTTGTGAAAGGCAAACTGTACCTCATCGAACAGCCTTCCGCAACAAAATGGCTAGCTCAGTGGACAAGTGAATAGGGCTTGGTGCTGTTTATACTGATTTTAGCATGGCTTTCAAGAGTGTCTTGTGTAACACCTTACAGATGAGGCTTTTCACATTTTCTACCATAAGATCCTCAAACAGAAGTTGATGAAGTATCTACTAGGTAAGTGGCCAGTGAGATGGACCGAAAGCTTGCTGAGCTAATGGACTCAAAGGATTAAGTAGCAGTACAAAAGCCATTTGGAGGTCAGTCACTAGTGGTGCATCCCATGAGTGAATATTGTTTATATCTTCATGAATGACCTGAACGATGGGACACAGTGCACTCTCAGAAACTTTACTGATAATGGAAAACTTTAAGGAATGGGTTGAAAGCTGAGAAGAGTGTGCTGCTGTTCAAAGGCACCTCAACAGGCTGCAGAAATGGGTCAACAGATTTCATTATAATAATTTTAATAGATAGTTTTATGAAAAGGGATAGATTTTTACAGAAATATTTAAGAGAAAAAGTAAAGGAATGTTTTTTATAACATACGTTTCAAGTATACAGTGGCTTGGGACACAGGTCAAATAGAATCTAATGCATCTTTCCAGATTATTGCATAACAAAATTAGCCCTGGCTGGCAAACATTCAAATAGAAACATCTGAAATGATTACCAAGCTACTAAAATCATGCTATTCCCTAAAATGACATATTATACATAGGCAATTTGTAGGCAAGATGGTATTAAGGTTCATGGATCAAAGAAATATTATACCATCCTGTTGAGAAAATTTACGCTATAGAAGTTTCAGTGAAGTATCTGTTCCAGAGATGCTACTCCAAGTTGATGTGCAAAAGAGTAGTATATAGACAAAGAGAAGTCCAAGGGCAATAAAAAGGGACTTCAGGGCTTTGGGGCAATTGGTTAAAGGATCAGGAGCACAGAGAGTGTTTTACTCTATCCTTCCAGTATCAGGGAACAATAGTGAAAGGGACGGATGCAGCTGATCAATATGTGGCTTCAAAGTTGCTGTCACCAGCAGAATTTTGGATTTCTTGATCATGGTATGGTCCACATAACACCAGGCCTGTTGGTGTCTGATGGGATGCACCTTTCTCAGAAGAGGAGAAGGATTTTTGTGCAGGAGTTAGCAGACCTTTAAACTAGATTTGAAGGGTGAAAGGGATAATAGCAGGTTCACCAGTGATAAACTACGGGACAGCATGCCACAAGTTGAGGGACTGTGTGCCAGTGAAATCCTTCAGTCTGCACCATGAGGTTCTGGGTAAAACGAAGCACATTTGAAATGTTTCTACACCAATGCATGCAGCATGAAGAACAAACAATATAAGATAGAAGCCTTGGCTTGGTCCCAGAGCTATGACATCATTAACATAAATGAAACCTGGTGGGGAGAATCCTTTGACTGGTGTGTTATGATGGACTATTACAGGCTTTTCAGAAGGAACAGGCAGGGCTGGTGAGATGGGGGAGTAGCACTGTATGTAATGAAGGGGCTGGACTGTAGAGAGTTTGCAGTAGGTGATTACAGAGTTGAGAGCGTCTGGGTAAGGATTAAGGGACAAGCAAATAAAGTGGATGTCGTTGTGGGAGTCTACTATAGGCCACCCAGCCAGGATAACGATACCAATGAATTATTACTTAAGGAACTAAGAGATACCTTAGCTGCCCTTGTCTTTATGGGTGACTTCAACTTGCTGGATGTTAACTGGGAATACCACATAGATGATACAAACAGGTTCAGGAGATTCTTAAAACACCTTGATGATAACTTCTTGGTACAGGTACTAAGGGATCTGACAAGAAAAGATGCTCTCCTAGATTTGTTGCTTGTAAACAGAGAGCGTCTTGTGAATGAGGTGGCAAATAGTGTTTTTCTTGGCCATAGGGACTGTGAAGTAGTAGAATTTAAAATGTTTGGTAATAGGAGGAAAGCTGCCACCAGAAATTCAACCCTGGATTTGGGGAGAGCAGACTTCAGACAGCTCAGGGAACTAGTTAGTAAACCCCCCAAGGAAACTGTTTTTGAAGGCACTGGAGTCCATCAGTTCGGTCACTTTTCAAGTACCACCTCTTAAGAGCACACGAACAGGCAATTCCAAAATGTCAGAAGTCAAGCAGATGGGGCAGAATGTTGGTTTGTGTGAGCAGGGATCTGCTTCTAGAGCTTAAGTGGAAAAAGAAAGTGTATGGTCACTGGAAGTGGGGTTGGGTTAAATGGGAGGACTACAGAGATGCTATTTGCCACTGCAGGTAGAAAATTCATGCAGCCAAAGTTCTATTAGAGCTGAAGCTGACCAGTACTCTGGGGAACAATACAAATGTTTTTTTTAAATGTGTTAAAAACAAAAGGAGGACCAAAGGAAATGTTGGTTCACTACTTGATGGGTATGGTCACCTCACAAATAGGGACATAGACAAAACAGAGATGTGCAATACCTTATTCGCCTCTGTCTTCAACACTGATGATGTTGAACACTGATGAGTTGGTGGATCATGACTGTGGTAACAACATACTCCCATCCAACCCCAAACATGCAGGATTTGCTACTCCAGCTGAATGCGTATAAGATTATGGGTCCCAACGGAATCCATCCCAGGGTACTCGAAGAGATGGATGATCATTATGTCATTATGAGACCTCTCTCAATTATTTTTCAATGGTCTTGGGAAACTGGAGAGGTGCCAGTTGACCGGAAGCTGGCAAACATTGTTCCAGTTTTGAGAAGGGCAAAAAAGAAGACAATGGTAATTACAGGACTGTCAGTCTCACTTCAGTGCCTGGTAAAATTATGGAGAAGATTATTCTGGGAGTTACTGAAAAACATCTGAAAGACAATGCAGTCATCACTGGTAACAGCCAGCATGGGTTCACAAGGGGAAAATTCTGTTTAACAAACTTATTTTCCTTTTATGACAAGGTTACTCATCTAGCTGTCCGAGGGAAGACAGTTGACTCAATCTTTTTGGATTTCAGCAAAGCTTTTGATACTGTTTCTCACACTATCCTTTTGGAAAAATATCCAGCACACAGTAAGTATGTGGACAGCACTAAATTGGGAGGAGCTTTTGACTCCCACAAGGGTAGAGAGGCCTTGCATCTTGACAAATTAGAAGGCTGGACAATCACCAACTGCATGAAATCTTCTATCTGAATATGGGAAAACACTTTACTGTGAGGGTGACAGAGCACTGGAACAGGTAGCCCAGGGAGGCTGTGGAGTCTCCTACTCTGGAAATATTCAAAACCCACCTGTATGTGATCCTATGCAATGTCTTCTGGGTGACCCTGCTTGGCGGGGTGGTTGGGCTAGACAATCTCCAGAGGTCCCTTCCAACTTCAACCATTCTGGCTTAACAGGAGCAAGTGCTAGATTCTGCACTTGGGTTAGGACAACCTTGCATATGCATACAGACTGGGGGCAAGAGGCTGGAAAGCAGCCCCCCAGAAAGCATTCTGGGTGCTCTGGTTGACAGCAAGTTTAACATGAGTCACCAGTGTGCTCTGTAAGCCAAAAGGGACAATCATATCCTGGGGTGCATTGAATAAAGCACTGCTAGTCCATCGAGGGAAGGGATTGTCCCACTCTTCTCCCTGCTGGTATGGCCTCACATCAAGTACTGTGTGCAGGTTTGGGTGCCATAGCCTAGAGCAAAGGAGGCTGATGGGAGGCCTCATGATGGCCTCTACCTTCCTCACAAGGGGAGTGGAGGTGCAGGTACTGATCTCTGCTCTCTGGTGACAGTGACAGGACCTGAGGGAATGGCATGGAGCTGCAACAGGGGCAGTTCAGGCTGGATATCAGGAAAAGATTCTTCACTGAGAGGGTGGTTGGACACTGGAAAAGGCTCCCCAGGTAAGTGGTCATTGCAGCAAGACTTCTGGAGTTCAAGAAGCATTTGGACAACGCTCTCAGACACATGGTTTGATTTTTGGGTGGTCCTGTGTGCAGCCAAGAGTTGGACTCAGTGATTCTTGTGGATTTCTTCCAATGCAGGATATTCTATGATTCTATAAAAATGTCAAATATCTGGCAGGTATACATAGAACAGGGAAATCTTATTTTAAAAATGTAAATGTTACTGAAGCTTTTTTTTTTTTTTTCCCCTTTATACAAGTTTCTTAGCTTTTGATTTGGGATAAGCAATCTGTGTATAATATTCTTCATTAGGTCTGGATAACAATTTTAAACCTATAAAAATATACAAATACCTATCTAGTCTAAAATTACTGTGCAGGTATCGTGAGGTGGACCTGACAGTAGTAAAACCTTGATATCTTTTTAATAATAGTATGGTAAAATGTGGGTAGTTTTCATTGACATGATGGAAAATCTTGCTTCAAGATATGGTGTGCATGTTCAATTTTTTTTTTTTTTTAAGAACTTTCTTGCTGTAGCTCCCAGAGTAACAAAAAATCATACCTTCATTGTAACACATAATATTCATTCTTTTCTTGGAGAGTTAACAGTGAATGACATTATCTGCGACTCTCCAAAACATGTTCATTCCAAAAGAGTGGGCTTTCATAAGTGAATAGTTAGTCTGTGTTGTGCTCAAAGGACAAATGCTTCATCGTGCTTGCACAGAACTACAGGAGTGTGAGAAACATTGCCTGGGATCATGAGTCCTTGTAAAAAGAGTGTTATGTGTTGGAATATACAAATACAACAGTTCTGATTCTCTTCTCTATTCAAATAATATTTCCTCAGAAGCAGTACTAGTAGCACCACAATGTGACTACAACCCCAAGGAAACGCCTTTTGCAAAGAAGTATACAGGATAAATATGTGAAAAATTGCTAGAGACAAGTAGAGTAATTTAAAGTAAGGCAGGTCAACACAACAGGCAGGAGCTTTGTCACACCAGTACCTAAATCATTGCCAATTCTTTCTACAGACTAAGTGGTAAGAGAGATTATTTAGAAAAAATTTAAAATAGTTTAATTAAGTGGATTTGTTATCTAGCAATTTGTCCCAAACATAAAGGAAAACATGGGATAAAACATGAAGATACTTATTTGAAATTTTAACAAGTGAATAAAGGCTAGTATTGGTGGAATAGGAAGAAATGGCAATTCTTCAAAATTAGGCAATATTATACTAAATTCCTATACTGTTTTCATCATAGGAATACTGTCATGCAAACTCATGTACTTGTGTTACCCGTGTAAGCAGATGCCTGCAGTGTAAGACTTGCCCTGGAGATATGCAGGTAGAATCTGCACAATTTAAATCTACCTTGCAAACAAAGACCTAAGGAGTGGTCTAAGTGGTAGATGAAAGTCCAGATATATGTCTTATACACGTAAAAATGTGTTATAGTGAGAATGAAGGAAACTGTGCTTTTGTGAACAGAGAATCAGCCTATTTGATCTAAAGGAGATAGATGTTTAGCAAAAAGACAGCTCTGTGAGTTGTCTGTTCACAGATAGTAACTGAATGAATGTTTGCTAAAGTGATTACCCAGGCTAGAGGTAGAAGCTGAGTTAATGTTTGCAGACAAGATTACCCAGAAATATGGTAGGTGTAGGAGGTTGGACATTTTTCAGTTTAACATTTCACTTTTGAAAATGCTAATTGGTTAAAAGTGCAAAATTTTTTAGAACAAATTATTCTTCAGTGCCAAGAATTTGTCACTGGTAAGGATAACAGAAATTCTGATTTATGCAAACAGAATTTCAGTTGACTCACCAGGATTTTGTTTGGAGTTTGTGTAGCAAGAAATTGTATTTCTTCTTTGGAAAGAATAGTAAACGTTTTGGTGAAGGAGAAATCCTGGTTCTTGTCTAGGTGGATCCCTGTGGACGATGTCACAACAAGTTGTTGCATGTATTGAAAATGGCAATTCACTCATGGAAAATAAGGAAGAAGTGCTGGTTGTTGGACCATGAAAGAGATTATTACAGATTTTAATGAGTGTGGTTTCCACTGAGTAGATTCTGTGGTGATTGGCAGAGCTAGGAAGAGATGAGTGGATCGAAGACAAGGTCACCTCTCTTGGACAAAATCAGTAGGAATCTGTGACAACATACAGACAATGGCTCTGCTCATTCCCATTTGACGTCCCCTTAAAAAAAACAAATATGATCTCTAGGAATCACACTTGAGTGGGTGACTTCATTTCCGTGACAGGCTGTTACAAAGAAAGAAACCTATGCCAACCTCTACTTAGTCTTAGCCAGCAAAGACAATAACATTGTTTGGATATAAAGAGGGCAGGACGCCTTCATGCTGTGTTCTGCCTGATCTTTACTAACCAGGTTCTGTGTAGGAGACCAGGCAGGTCCTTGGTGACTCTGCTGGAACTAGGTGTTACCTCTTCTGACCTGTTCATTTCTGTGCACAGAAGTAGGAGTGGAATAAAAAGGACTGATACTCAGAAGTACAATGGCTTTCTAAAATATACGTATATATATTTTCTTGTATCTGTCCTTTCTATCCTGCAACTTCAGCATTTTGGCTTATCTTGGTGCTCTCATCATTTTATAATGTTGTACAGCAGAGATGATGAGAAAAGACATCTCACGTTATATGCTCAATAAATACTGGAGAAATCTTAAATGCTCTGTTCTGTGTTCACAGGAAAAGAGTGAATTTGTCCTAACTCAACTCTTGCTAGTAATCTTTCTTATTGAAAATTATAATCATATGAGCTGTACAAGATACAGTCATGGGAAAACCTTTTGTGTGTATGAACCAGCTGAGTGTGCTCACAGGGGGCAAAATTCAGCTCAGCAATGTTATGCATTTAATAGCTTTATCCATTCAGCTTTATAGCTTGCCATTGGGTGCAGATGTTTTATGACTTGTAACAGTTTAATGTGTCCTGGTGGATTACCCTCCAAGTTTCTCTTCATCAAAGCACTTGCTCCAGGTAACTGGAGTGTCAGATTTAAATGAAGTGCAATGTGAGAATTGGGATTGTCAGATTTTAAACGAAGCACGCAGTGGTGCTATGTAAAGTTTTGAGCATTGTATGACATTTCCATGGCCCCTCTCACAGAATATCTACAGTTCTCATTCTTTCAGTGTTCAAATTACAGTTGTGAAGAAATAAAATAGTCATGTGTCATATTCCACTATAGCACACAACCAAGCTAAATAATACCTGAAAAATGAGAGAAAACATTTCACTTGAATTCAAAGTCAAATAAAAGATGGAACAGATAGGGCAACACTCTTTCATTCCCCATAGGTGAGGGCAAAACCCTTATAGGTATGTTTTTTACCAGCAGAGCTGTGAGCCTTTGACTCCTCCTTTGCTCTTTTTCCTGTTATCCACAGGTCCCTTGGGGCCAAGAATATCTGCAGCTCTGCTTTCCATTTCTTTCCAGAGGTTTCTCCCATCTTGTCCTTCCAAACATGCATCCTCTTCCTTCCTGTCTGTCTTCCACCCCCCTCTGTTACTCATCCCTGGCCCTGGCTTAGCACTGGTGGAACAATTGAACCCTCTGGAATGCTCTTGTTACAATGCAGAGCTGAGCAGACAGTGGATCCATGCTGGTAGTCCCCAGGGTCTTCAAGTACCTTCTTTTTCTCCTTTTGCAGAAATTTACTGGAGCAATAAATCTAGTGCAATGATGGAGAAAAACTAAGTCAGGGGATCTCTGGAGAGCGGGAGAGGAAAAAAGAACACTAGCAGTGCAATAGCGGTTGTGCTGCTTCTGCCTGTCTCATGTTTTACTGGCATGTTTTCTTGTAAAGCTTATCTACTATGAAAAGAGAAAGGAAAAAAATCTTGACAATGGATACACTGCCACGAAGGTCCCACATGGCAGTAAAGTCCGGATTTCTCAACATCTGGAGAGCCAGCATTAAGTCGGTTATCTGATACCTAAAGAGTCACAAAGGTGGCACCGTAAATGATATCTTTTCCTGAGGCAGACAATGAGGCAAACATAATCACAGTGCCAAGAAGACAATGCATGTCACGCTGAAACAGAAAGAGTACAAACCTCCAAGACCTCAGAGCGTCTCGGAGAAGGGGCCTTCAGCTATTTTTTGACAGGTTTTGCATGTTTGACTGTTATTAACACAACAAAAGGTTGCACATGGTTATTACTGAGGTGGCAACCTTCACTGGTTCATGTTTTTGTTTGTTGTTCTAGGAGCAGTGCAAAAGAGTCACTTATTTTCTGTCTGCACATTCAAGCTGTGATGGCTGGAAAAAAAAACTTTTCAGATTAAAAAGATAGATACTAAGCTAGGAAACATTCAGTGATTTAAAAGGAAACAAAGTCCTTTTATTTTAAAAAAATGAGGGATTTTTGGAGGTACTCAAAATGTTGCTCTATACACCAAGCAAGTAATTTGTACCAACAATATGCCCTGGTTTCCATTAACAGTAAACTTGTAAACAAAATATCCTATCCTTCTGGCTATTGCTGTCATTTGAATTTTGTAGATAGTGAGAACATCTTGGGATTCCAACTCACATTGTTGTCCTGCTGTGCTTACTGTTTTTTAGGCATGTAATTTGGGGGTCTGCTGGCCTGAAATGTCTCAAGCTGATCATATTTAAAGCTCTGTGACTTGTGTTTTATTGAGGTCTGCCAACTGTAATTCTTCATATATTTAGTGTTGTTTCTGTTTTCTACAAACATAACTCACAGAAAAGTTATTCCTGTAACTGCAGCAGGCAGCAAAAATTAAGATCTGAGGGAATTTCAGTTTTTAACCTCAAATTCTGCTTCCCATGAGTATTTCATACATGTTACATTGAAAGTGAAGAAGGAAGGACAGGGTGAATGTGACTTTATGTAAGTCTGTTGAAAACATGATTTGAGTATTCACAGAAAGGCTTTTTATGCATTAGTTATTCCTCCATAGTCAAATATACGATGTTCACTTACTATAGCTGGTAAATGTGAACCTGCAGGAAGGAAACTTGTGAGAATATGATAAAGGTCTTGCTTGTGTGAAGCACAAATTACCACTAGACTTGGGTATAGAAGTAAATCTTGAGATGATGATGATTTGCTTAGGGGAACTGTGGTGAGTTTGTAATATGAGTTATAGCAATTTGTATCTATTGCATAAATGCAGTTATTTAAATGGAGTACTCACAATAGTTTGCCACAATAGTAAAAAGCTATGGTAGAGGAAGGATTTTTTTCTCTTGACATGCATTTAACTGCTGTCCAAGACATTGTACACTCCATGGAGAGATACACACTTTCAGGAAGTGATTCATCTCATTTTTAGATGCCTAAAATAAGGCAGATGCAAGAGTTTACTTCTCTCTGTAGAACTTTTAGACTGAATCACATTGCTACAAGCAGTCTTCCCCGCAGTTAAAACAATATGACCACCTGCAAGTAAAGACAGTTTGCGTCTTAGAACCCTGACACCAGTACAAACACAAAGTGATATGCTTGACTTTATAAAAAATTTCCCTTTCAGCTGCAGCACAAGTAGCTCATCTGATGAATCAGTTATAATCATGCTCAAATGTATAGTCAAACTTATCCAACACAAAACATAGTAATCCAGTCTGCAAGAAATTAACCCCCATCACGCAAAACAACTGTTTGCATCTGTGGAGTTCATATTAAGTTAAAAAGAACTCCACTGTGGCTGTAAATGTTTTTCTTTTGTTTTGTTTTTACTTCACTGTTGAGATTTAGGATTTGATTTTGCAAAGACTTAGAAGAACATTTTCCGGATGCTCAGTGCCTCAACGGCCTTCAGGAGAACAGAAGGTCACATGTGAGATCAAGGCCATGCATCAGGTAGAACCTGCATATCTGAACTACTACTTTCCTTAGATGTGCAAAATTTTGTAATGACTCGTAAAACTATCACTTTCCCTCCACTACGGCTCCTAGCTGCCACCCAGCAAAAAGTGCAGTGTCTAATCTTGGCTGATTGGCCAGGCTCCATCTATAATTGATGGAGACAAACACTTCTGAGGGGAGACTCATCTGGTCTATGGAGGCTGTAAATCACACGTTTCGTGTCTCTTGCCTCTGGCTGTTTGTGGGCACCCTTGCCTCACATCATAGCATCTTTCTGGTTGCACTGATATCACTGTGGCTGTGACATTAATCAAGTAGCTTAAGTTGATTGGGTTAAAAAAAAAAAAAAAAGTAAATAAAATTATGCCCTGTCCAACAGATTACGGAGTAAAAGGAAATCTATTCCCTGCCTATACTTTTTTTGGTGGGGGGAGGGGGATGGGTGGGGGTGGGAAGTGGGAAGTAGAATTTTAGCAAAATCAAGGATTTTTAAAGCAACAATTGCAATCTATCCAGGGAACTAATTTAAATGAAAAAGTGTGCTTTTAGCGTGTCTTGTGTGCTTCAGGCCAGGCATTAAAAAGAAAATAGAGGGGCGTGTGTTAAACAAAATTGCTTGTTCTTTTTCTTAACTTTCCTAGTTCTTCCCCTGCCTGGCTCAGCCCTTCTCAAGCCCTGCAAATCCTGGGGGAGGGAGTACGTACGAAATTCCTTTCAGCCTTGGTAAACATACTTTGCACAATCTAAACTAGGGTAGTGTTACATTGGCTTGCCGGACCCTTTCGAGGCCTGGAAGAAAAAATAAGAAAGAAGAGGATATTTGACATGTGCATTTTACTGGAGTAGCTACAAGCACTGTTTGTTATGGAAGAATGGGACAATGCTCAGGATTTTGAACAGAAAGGAACTGGCTTGAATTTCCTAGCCTCCTGCCTCCCCTCCCTTCTAGCCTGAAGGGCTGCTAAACCTGCACACATTCCCACCAGAGCAGACTGGTCAGCTCATTCCTCCAGTGCTGTGCTTAAGGCAGGCAGGCTATGTGAGGGAAATTTTACTGCAGACAAGGGACAACTTTTATTTCACATTCTTGGTGCAAAACGGTTCAGCCTTTTGCATTGTAGTGGTACATGGATCATTTTGTTGCTGGTCTTAATTTCACAGCCTTAGCCTTTCTCTGCTAAGTTGATGCTGTTCCACACAGTTGGTTATGATCTGCAACAGCAGTAGCAGTTGTAATGAAAAAAAATAACGTTTAAATAAATGCTAAATTTAAAGTGAAGATAATGGATACTACCTATGACTAGTATTATGGGTAGCATGTCCACTGTAGTGGACATTTGAGTCCCTGTAATTTTAATCTGGCTTTGTTTTACATCAACTTTAGAGAGAATGGGATTTCCAACTAATGTTAAGCCCTCTTTGAGCCATTCTTTGGACCTTCTGATTACTTATACAACAAGTTTATCTTTCTCCTTTGCACTTAGGATGTGTGAGAGTGGACTCTTTCTCTCCCTCTCCGTCCAAATGTATTCATTATTAAAAATAACTGCCACTCTCTCCTCTCTCATACCTGTCTACAAACAGGTAGCTGCAAGTGTTTGGTATCTGGAATTCAAGCTGTTGGTGACTAGCCACAGAAGTAAGTGGCTTTGTTTCTATTACTTAACTGACCAAATGTAACTAGCACACAGGAGAGGGGCTTTGGGAATCCACTAAGGATCTGCTTTTCCCTGTGAGAGTAGCAGATAAGCAGGATTAGACTATTTACAAAGTCTCTGAATCTGGGTCGTCCAGGTCTTGCCCAAGGCATCCTTCTTATTTAACTGCAAGTTTTGACTGACTGAATGCAGTGTCAACATTTAGTTTTCCATCCTCACCTTACACAAGCTAATAATCTAAATGCACGTGGCTCCAACTGCAAAAGGTGTGGTCATGTTTTTTCACTTGGTTTGCTAATTGGCTTATCCCCAAGGCCCTGCTGAATGATTTGGGAAACACTTGTCTTTACACTACATCAAGCAGTGTTCCAGTTCTGAAGTGGGAATTTCAGGACTTGTCTTAAAATAGCTAGGAAATGAATTCAGCGGTAGATTTGCTTGTGTAAAAAGGTCTTGTAAGTGCCTGGCTCACTTGAGCTCTAAAATGGTTGTGTTATGTGCCTACAAGGAGTGCAGTGGCTGCAGCTCAGCTTGTGTACATGATCCCAGAAACCACATGTTGGGGCTTGGGTTGCTCAGGAACCCCTGCTTCCACCAGATGCAGTTCTTCCCCCCACTTTGTCTGCAGCACGCTGCTCTCTCTTTCCCCTCATCAGTAGTTGCTCCTTTCACTGGCATGGCTGCACTGTCAACCAGGCCTCCCAAGTCACAAACTTCAAAAACAACCCCCCTGATGCCTTCTAAGAAAAAGAAAAATCCCTTGAAAACAACCTTTCACAGAAGATCCCTTCTCAGATCTAGCTTAAAGTACAACCACACAGTTAAGATGGCACTAATGAAGGAATTGCAGTGTTTGTGAAAGGAAATGCATTGTGTAGCATGACAATATCTTACACAGCAATTAAAAGTCACATGAAATGTAGCCCAAGACTGTGATTTGACGATAAAAAATAATTAGTGGCAGTGCTGGCCTCGGCAGTTGATTATGTCTCTGCTCCCATCCATCCATCTCTCTCTCTGTTTTCTAATTGAATCAGTTTCCCAATGTGTTTCATGGTGCAAGCACCCAAATGGCTGGGGTGATGGAAACAGGAACAAGCAGTTTGCATCAGGGGCAGCGACAGTTTAAGCCAGGGCTGCTTTTGAATATCTGGTGTCATTGACCACCGCCTCAGTGTTTCCCTGGATAAATAGTAGAACTGTATCTCCTCATCCAGTGACATTTCACAGGTTATCTTAATTCTAGTTAGATAGACTTGTCTCTTTATTTATTTTGGTGTCTGTTGAAACTGTGCAAGTTAAGATAAAGATAGCAGACTCGATTGTTTTATGCTATTACCATCAGTTTAAAGAAAACACTGTCTTATTCAGCTTTTCTGGGCAGTTTCTTGAGCTAATGCACAGAAAACTAGAACTGGGCTGCAAGGAGAGAAGCAAGACACTTAGTTTTGGACTGCTCACTTGGGAACAAGAATGAAAAAGTAAACTACAATTTCTCACAAAAGATCTTTGCCTTACTGCAGCAGTAAAAATGATACAGCAAAAGCATATTGATTCTCCAGGTGACTGATAAAGCTACAGCACTGAAAGGATTCCTTGCAGTAAACCCGAGTTTAATTTTTCCGTCCAAATGTCTTGAATAATGCAGCCTTCATCTGGAGGTCACCTATCTGCAGCACTCTTTAAGATGATGATAACACTGTTTATTCAGGATAGGATCCTGAATTGTTGTGCATCAACACAGTCCCCAGTAGCTTCATTGTGCAAAGAATGCTGTATCACATCTCATGTGTTTATCTGAGAACTTGCCCATAGTGCAACACTACAAAGGCTCTGTAGTGGTTTTTTTTTTTTTTTTTTGCTTTTTTTTTTTTTCTGTTATTCTCAGCCTATTGGAACTACTGTTGAATTTCCATCAAACCAGCATGCTTGCATGTACACATGATACATACACATGCACTTTAGACTGCCTGGCAATCTGAACTCATTGTATGTTCATTTTGTCAGTCCTTTTACCCAAGGCAACTACAAAATATGTTAGACCAAAAGATTTCTCTTCCCTGTGCTTATGTGTATGTGTGTAAGCATACGTGCAGGTATATAGAACGGAAAGCGGTAGGTATTCTAAAGAGCTGTCTCAGTGTCTCTCTGCTTGAATTGTATCATATCCCATAGCCCTGCCTCCCCCCCTCTGCTGTGCAGGATAATGATGTGGTGGAAACCTTGTGTCTGCGGGGGGAAGGGTTTAAAAGCATCGCACTGAGGCTGGGCATCCTGCCAGGGGGAAGGGACAGAAGTGAAGTGCTCCTGGAGGTTTTCTTTTTTTAGACAGTGATTACTGAAGGGGAAAGAAGGCCAGTCATCACAGGAGTACAAAAAAATAAAGGGGGGGGGGAGTATCTACTGTGGGCTATTGGCAATTACTAAACTCTCACTTTAGGCAAAAATTCCTCCTTATCGGGGGGGAAAGAAAAAACACAAAATGGTTGTGCTTAAAGAAGATAGACCAGTGTCACCAGCTGTTTCAAAATCAGTGATTAAAATGAATGATATCTCTATCACTTACTTTCTTCTCTACCAAACATGCACACATGTAGTCACACTCATACATTGTGCGTCTTGAAGGTCCTAAGGACTTGAAGTAAAGGAAGGTGCAGAGAGTCTTTGAAAGTGAGTGATTTATTTTTACTAAAAAACTGAAAATTCAGTGTATGCAGGTCCCCTTTGAGAGATAAAATAGCAGAGTTATAGAAATGGCAGGTCAGTAACTCTGATTTGCCCTCAGCTCTCTACAGAGTCATTCAGCTTCTTGCACTGAAATGTGGAATATTTTTACAACTCAGAACCGCTGGCATCAGAGACAAAAGCCTCATGTCTCATAGGCAAGGTAGGTTTGTGAAAAACCCTGATTTTTTTTTTTTTTTTTTTTTTTGGTGGGGGGAGTGGATAGGAGGGGGGAAGTCCCCACCATCCATATGAAGCCTGTCATTGTATTAGCACTTGTGGACAAGAATATCTAGAAGATTGCACAGCTTTTTCGGCACCTAAAGAAAATCATAATTATAAGCTTTGAATTCACATTCCTTGTTAGATGACAGCATGTTTAGGAAGCTTATGTCCCCGTTAAGCTTCTGACTTTTGAAATTAAATTAGGCACGACAGAGGGAGGGCTTGGGGGATGAGGGAATATTTTTTGGCAAGTGAATGCAAAACTGAAAAGCCAGATTTGCCAAGCATTTTTCCAGGGATGTATGCATGATTTGCATGTCCCCACTCAGCCTCATAACACATCCTCAGTGTGAAACTGATGGGGAGCTGTAGTGAAATGACAGCAGTGGCTGAAGAATTAAGGGCAACATGAAAATTATTTAGGTTTCCTTGGTACAAAGTAAGTGATGCTGGTGAATCAGTGGATTTATTTTTTTCCTCTCTCTCTCAGAGGAAAGTCTCTTTTTAGTAAATGCTTAAAACTGGAACAGTAATCATTGCCTTAGCAGTGGCTGGTGAGGCTTGGAAAAAGGTATCCAAAAACTTTGAAGCTGATCCAAAAGCACAACAAAACCTTTTAGTGTAGAAATCAGCCTAAAAATCTTTCAAGCTCAAATTCTCCTGTGAGATTTCCACTTTTACATGTGCAGAAAGTATCAAGAGACTGTTCTTGCATATCATATTATTGCAGTAATTCTTACTGCAGAAGTTACAGTTATGTGTGAATATTAAAATAAATTAATAGCCAAGCTAGAATGTTTGAGTTCATTTCAGGTTTTAGGTAATGGCTCTCCATTGCTGATATTGCTTCCAAACTCTTCTTTGTCCTTAGGCACTCTTATAGCAAAACACTTTAAAGTATACCCAAATTTAAGCATCTGGATTTTCCTATCAAAGACTCTACTTTCTTCACATATTTAAAACCAAACGGATGCCTGACATTTTTTTGAGGTAGATGATATATAGGAAGATTTTCAGAAAAATAGTCAGAGCTGCCTACTGAGCAAGCAGGAAAGTCTGTCCCTCGCTACCTCCATTTACTGAATTTTAGAAAGTCCCGCTTTCTGATCTGTCCCAAAATTCAGTGTGCCTAGTGAGGAACGGGCCAAATTTCTAGCAAGACTGTGAAGATTTTGTGAAGATTTCCCCTTAAGTATTAAGTTGTTCTTCCACCTACATGATATAAGGAAGCAAATGTCAAAAACAACACTGTGACCCTTGGGGAAAAAGTCAGTGCGATCAGTGTAGCTCAAAATAGTTGTAAATTAGTGTGGAGTAAAATCATGTTTATAATTTGGAAACATGGGAAGGAGTTGAATTTCAGACTTTTTGGGGGAGAAGTGGGACTTGTCGTAGCCCCTTGTTGAAAAGCAACAGTCTTTTGTGTTATTTGGCTTTATTATATACAACTTATACAACTTTTGGCATGGATGAGGTCATACATAGACTCATTCACTGTGTTCTGGAAACCTTACAGTGTCAGTCAAAATGCAGATAAATCAAAGAAGATGGATCATGGAGAAACAAGAATTGAATTATGACAGAAGATTAAAATAAACGTATTTTATAGCCATATATGTCAATTAAATTAAATCTCAAATCATGATGAAAAAACACTTTAAGACTGTGAACAGCAACATTATTTAGGATTTTTCATAGAATTATCACTAGGAATAATAAGATGAAAGTAACCAGTAGTAGCAACTGGCTAGATATGAGTAGAACTCTGAAGAACGGGTTCACAAAAAATAAAATAAAATAAAATAAAAAATATAGGCCAAGTTATTAGAAGTGGATTGGACAAACCATTGGAAAACTATTAAATCTCTATCTTAATATCACATATGTCATTGTGATTATCACTTCCCCTTTCAGAGAAAAAAAAATTTCACTTACATAAACCCATGACAGTGGCCCATCTTTTTTTTTTTTCTTTTTTTTTCACTAGTTCTACTTTCCGTTTTCTGTTTTTCTGTTTTTACAATCTATTTCTTGTTGAGAAATGTATATTGGTTTTCTGCCTTCACCCAGTTCATAATCACCAATACCTTAGCTGTTACTTCTTTTCCCACTTTTTCAAAGAGTTCTGAATTGCCTATGGTGAGTGATATTTGTCAGTATTATTCTTCTAAGTCCTGTCTGGCATACCTAATATAAACACTCAGGACTGATGACAATGACATCAATTACTAACATTATAAGATATTCGTATACTCATAGAAGGTGGAGACTGAAGAGCTCTGTTTAATCACCTGTTCCAGGTGCTGCCATTGACTGTTTCAGCTTCTTATTCAGCATATTTTTGTCCAGGCTTTGTGAAATTAGTCCATAATTTAAATGGATAATTATAATGGATACCCCTAATTAATGGATAGGCATGTTATTTCTTTCCATTGGTCTACTCTAATTTCTGTTCTTCCCCCATATCCCTAAATCAAAGAAACTTCAATCTTTGCTGTTCCAATCTTCCTTCCTTACTTCTCTTACCCAAACTACACAATCTCCATCTCTCCATCTTAAATGATTCTCTTTAGCAACATGAAAAAATATAATCTCTCAACAACTGCAGCCTCTCCTGGGCTTCCTCCACTATATCTATACCATATTAATACTAATGACATATAAGTCTTACTTGTAATAAATATTATATAAACCCAAACAGAATGAGCTAGACACAGATCCAAGAATACATACATTTAACTATAAACAGGTGAGAAGTCTTCATGTTAAACTTGAGCTTTAATGCAGATATTATAAATTGCACATTTCTTCATCATTCTCAGGTATATCATGGGAAAAAAGTGCTACTGAAAGCCTGCACAATGTGAGCAGGGGAAATCTGTGCACGAAACTAATTCCAGAAATTATGTTCACTATACCCATACCCAGTGTGTACAAGTGGGTGTCTATTGCCTTTATCATTTCTGAGTTTTGCACTCGGACTGTGGAGCACTGTGGAGAAGGGATGGTCTCTCAGGTGAAGGGATGCAAATCTCAGATGACAGTCCAGCTTACACCTGAAGCTGCCCTCTGTTTAACACACTTGTTAAGAGATCAGTATTCCTAGCATCTTAGAGGCTTGGGTGGTACTACTGAGATGTCAATAAACTTCTCAGCCTTCCTCTACTGCATAGCAAGTTTGAATGTGTTCAAACTCAAATACATCACAACTTCTCCTTTCTACTGTGTGGAAGGATAAGAAATGCTATGATTGTCTGATTATAGCCTCCTTCTCCCAAGACTTGGAACTAGGGCTATTTTGATTTTCTTCAGTCTTGCAATACTTCAGTATCTGTCTTTTAAAGTCAAGCAGTACAAGCAGTTGATTTTGTTGTTCTGATCACTGCTGAAAAAAAACCACAGAGTTCCTCACTGAGTTGGTCATAAAAATGCCAAATTGAGATTTCAATAGGAACCACCAACCTATGCAAGTTTTTTAATATTTTCCTGCACTGGCTTGTTCTACTTCTATTGGACTAGATCCCCCATCATGTTGCCCAATTTCTTGTTTCTCTTAATCCCTTTTCAGTTTTAACCCAACTGTTTTTCTTCTCTCAGAGAAGAAAATTCTCTATGAAAAGCAAAATTAATGCATTTTACCTTAACCCAATTTCAGCGTACTCTTACAGGTATGTGTTTACTGGTTTCACTAGATGAAAGTACCTTGCAGAAGCATCTGTTCCCTTGCCCCAACTGTCTTACATACTACAGTGGAGACCTCCAAAACAGCAGGACCTCAGGGAGGGCAGCCAAACTTCAGTGATAATCCTGGCAGCCACAGGAGAATACTGAATTGACTGTATGTGAAGTGAGAAAGGCTTGAGTACTCTGCTTAGAGGCACTAGCTGTGTGCATGCTTATGTTTGTGTATGCAAAAGAGTTAGAGTAAGAAAATAAATGACTGCCCTTGTGAGTGGCAAGTGTAAGTGGGACTACTGTTGCTGGAAGCTCACTTTTAGCTCATATTGTAACTGTGGCAATGTGATTTTTATAATGTGACTATATACCTGTGGTTTGTTTGTGCCATTACAAGGTACAAGTTTGACTAAGGTACTGTTTTCCCTCAGCCCCATAAGCTTAACCAAATTAAGCAATTTGGTGTCCTTGGTATATTTGGCACGTTCAAGTGTCTTAATACACTTGGCACATACAAATGGATCAGATCCTCATGTCTTTACCTCTTTCCCTATCCTTCCCTATAAGGCATGTTTGGCAGACCCTGTGGCAAAACTGGGCTGCACTGAGCCCTGTAGGATCCAGGTGGACAAAGCAATGTCATGGCACTGACCTCACTGCAAAATCATCGATTTTTACAGAATTCTTTTCCATATAAGAGTTATAAAACAAACGTCACAATAATTCTTACGTTACTCTGAATATGAAGCTTTGCCGTATATCACCACCTTATCTTTGTGGAAAAGGTAAAGGTTCAAACATTTTGTACATTTGGATAGTACATGCAGTCATCAACTGGTACAAACTTAGTAAGAACAAGGTGGGAGGTGAAATTTTAAATAAGAATATGAAGGACATACTGGCCATTGTTATGAAAATAAGTCATCTTCCTGCCTCTGCTTTTAACTTTCATAGGAATGAAGATTGCTTTATTACTGAGACAGCCCTCATTCTGGAAATTAAAGAATATAACAGACAAAAAACCTTTGCTATTTCAGGAAAATACCTTTATTATTTTCTGAGTACATAAAGCAAGCAAATACCATTATTTTTGCTGGAATCTGAAATGTAGAAATTGCAACCTGTATGGAGGAAAGTTTTTTATTCATTATGTAGGGTATAGTTAGCCAATGACTACCTGTAGCTCATTGCACTTTATCCTGAAGCCATCAACAGACCTATTTCACTGAAAGGCTGTTGGTTTAGTTATTGGTTGTTGCACATTCGAAACAAATGATTTAACTACAATTTTTCCAAGTCTATAATTGTTCAAATTGCTCAAGGGTCTCTGTAGATTCCATCCCAGATGGAATTTCTCTTCCTATATCTATTTATTTAATTATTTTAAATAAAGAAAAAATCATGTGGAAAGTGTTAAACAAAATACACTTTATTTTTAATTTCAGAACAATCTCGTACTGCTTCAGTTGACCCCATTAGTCTTTCCATGTTATACTACTGCAGCAGCCTCTGCTAGAGAAGGAATTCTTTTTTGACTTTGTGTTTATCTCTTCTTTCTTTTCTTTCTCTCTTTTTCTTCCTTCCCCCAATCCCCATTCTGACTCCCACCCCTGAGGTCAATAATTGACCTACAGGAATCCACTCGCAGCTGAAACTTGAGAAACTTGTGTGAGTTTGGAAAGTTGGCTGCAATTCAGTAAATGTTAATGGGTTAATATTTATCATTTTCATCTTATTTCTTGGGATTTTGACTTGGAATCTGTAAAAAACATAAACAGCTAGTCATAAAATTAAAACAAAACAAAATGAAACAAAACAATGAAATTGGCTATTTGAAAGGGCAATGTAATGAGTGATGCCTCTTCTTGGATGCCTATATGCTGCTTGCATTCCTGTTAATCTTTTTAATGGAATTCCTATAGCTGTTAGAAGATTTATACCTTAATTGTTTTGGAAAGTTTAAAACTGTTGTTTCATGAAACAGGTTCTTTTCAGTTTGTTGTAATAACTTATTTTTCTACCCTTCTTAATCACAGTGTGATTCTTTAGGTGCAGAATAACAAACTGTGACATCGAGTAATGGACAGCTATTAAGTTGCTCCCATGAAAATACTGACTAGTCCAGAATTCTTGGCAAATAAGAAGTATCCTAGCCTCCTTGGTGAGGGTATTTTATATTTTACTTTTCTAAGTAACTGGTGACCATTTGTAGTTCAAATCAGAAGAAAAAGGAAGTTTGTCTTTTTTATTTGGAAAGAGGACACAACAACTGCCACACAGATCTGGCCTGAGGTTCCCCTCTCCCTTTATCTGTTTTCTCATGTAAACCTGTAGGTGAAGGGATGCTGACAGGTTCACTTATGAGAAAACTTCTGGAGTGACTAGATGCATAGCTACTGGCCCAATACTGGAGGATTCTTGCTTAGGCCCTCTTCACCCTGCTTTCACATAGTGGTATGAAATGAGCCATATCAGTCTGTCAGGCTCATTTAACAAACAAATTTCGGAGAAGTTTTTTGTTGTTGAAGTTTTTGAAAAACATACTATATTAGGAATGGAAAAGTTGGAATCCCTTGTCTTTTCTATTTTTGATTTCTGTTTGAAATAAAATAGCTTTCAAAGCTGGGATTCAGTCACCTCTGAAACCTGATTTAGTCTGTCGGCTTAACTAACACATTACACTTGACGTTTGCAGTGGGCTGGGAACTCACTCTTCGTCAGTCATCATGTCCTTGCCAAGTGGTGCTGAGCTGAACAGCTTCCAGCTTACAGGAAACGGCATTGAAGCAGAATCAGTTGTGATCAGTGAACTGCAGCCTTTACCTGTGTCTACACTATGTCATATTCCTGGAATAGTTATGTCTGTAAGGAGGGTAAAAACACATATGGGGATGTGTGCCAAACTTACACCAGAAATCTTCTCCTCACCCAGGTAGATTCAATTAATTTTGTCTCTTGTTTCTACATAAATTTGACTAAGTGTTAAAATATCTGTTGCTAAGGCTTCTAAAACAGTCTCAGAAATTATTTTATGGCATTATTTTCAAATTCAGACTTGTTAATGTTCCAAGTTGCTCTATGCAAGGGGGGATACTGAGATAAAGAATCAAAACATGCAAGAACTTTGTGTTAGCCTTGAAAATAACTAAAATATAAACCAAAAAATCTCCATAAATGGGTCCTCTGACATAAGGTCACTGAAGCTTAGCTGTGAATGGGATCATAAGAATTTCTGTTATCCACTTGAAGTACATAAAAGGCACAGGCCAATTTCAATTAGTTTTTATATAAAGTGAGCTGTGTTCATAGAATTGCTTTCATTTGCCGTAGTACAGGCAGAAGGAAGACTGGCACCGTTTTCCCTACTCTGAATAATTTAAATAGTTTATTAAAACCAATATGTCTATATCTCTTATTATTACTTCACTGTGGAAGTGTTTTATAAACAGGAATGAAATTCTCTCAGCAGTGTCCCTGCTGGAAAGACTGCTCCCATTTCACAGCCAGGGAGCTGAGGCATGTAGGTCAACAACCTAATCCAAAGCCCAATTTTTAGCACTGTTATGAAAGACTCTTGAATTTTTTCAATGTGAACTGAAGATAGGTTGCCTACTTCTAAGCTGGAACACATTCTGTAATTTGCCTGTAAGGCAACAAAAGTCTCAAGGATATGTGCAGAAAAGTCTTAGTCTTAAATTTCAGTCTTGCTGAACTTTTTTTGCATCCTTTGTGACCCTTACAGCTTATTTACAATCTGGGGCACTGAAACCAATAGTGGCATCGAGGTCAATTTCTTAAACACCACTAGGACTAACATAGGGCTAGTTTTGGGGCTGTGCCATCTGGAGAGAGACGTTCGTGTCTCCCACCTTCTGGCTTGCTCTGAGTTCTGTGAGCAGCGGAAGCTTCTTCCTCATATAGATGCAATTTAATGATGATAGAAAATGGTAGCATATTGTTTTTGTAAGAGGCAGTCTCTCATGGATCCCACAGAGTTCCTACCAGCATGTTTAACCTCTAATCTGGGAAAGAAAAATGCCATCTGGTACACACCATCCTTGAAAGGTTTCTGTCCCCTGACTTGATATGTACCTGGAGAGCTGATGTAAGTGCTGCACTGAGCTGCCCATACTGAATGAACCTGCCCGGGCCTGGGAAGGAAAGAAGCAACATTAGTGTGATGCAGTATCTGAGTTAACATAGCTGACTTTGCAGCAGGGCTAACGAGCTGGTGCAGAATGCCATATTTACCTGGCTATGCTGCTTCCAGTAGCGGAGCTCACTTATTTAGAGCTTGCCTAGGTATCTCTGTCCAGAACTTCACTGGGTCACGTTGGCAGATCCATAAACTTTTATTTTTTAATGAAGAACATTTTGTTGCTTGATTTTATTTATCCCATCAGAGAAAATATCACCCTTTTTGTCCTAAAGAACCTGTGCTTCCTTACTTCCTTATTTTTGCAGTGTTAATCTCATTTTCACTATTAAGGCGAGAAGAATTCTGTCAGGAAAGAGAAGTTGTTAAGATCTGACAACTCTGACCCATGATACCTGTTAGACCAGTCTACACTTTACCACATGGTGTCTGTAGCAGAGGGGACACAACAGGTTGTGTGCCCACTCTTTATTCAAAATATGCAGTCAGCTGGCCTATTGATTTAAGTCATCAACAGTTTCAATACACATTAGTAGGTAAACTGGTCTACGCTGGCAGAAACTGTGCTGCTTTGTTTCTAAGCCAGGTGGGTTCACCTCTCCATAGGCAACATGATGACCTGAGCTCTCTTAGGATCACCAGACTGATGCCAAATGTATTGTGGAAACCTGACTGGCCCAGCATACTGCAGCCCTGGAGCTCATGGACACACACCTGCCTCTTAAGCAGCTGGGATTATAGGCATGGGCCACCATGCCCAGGTTTCTCCTTTGAGATTGATGAAAATTGCCAGTGCTGAGTATATTTCTAGTCATGAGAGAAGGATATCAGGAGCAATTTTCACTAAGCAAATACCATGCCTTAGATTGACCTTGCCAGTGAAGGCTCTACCACCGCGTGAACACACGGCTCATTCTGCTACCTCTGTGAAACAGATGAGGTGAGACTTACAGGTGTGACCTCATGAGTGACTGTGGAGAGTGTGAATCAGAACCCCAGGCCCATTGGTGGCATCTGTCCATTGCACAGATTTTTTTTTCCTTACCCCAGTTCTTCAGTTCTTTAACAATAAAGTGTTCCTTCAGAGGCAGTTAAAAAATGTAAGATAGACAGAAGTTTTAAAAATTAAGCTGTGTTATTGGCTTTTGTGTACATAGGAACAGAACTAACAGGCTGCTACTTCGCTGTATTTGGAAATTTCCTTCCTATTACTGCTTTCATTCCTTCAACAGGTTGTAAATAGAGCTATTTTGGTTTAAAAAGATTCTTCATATAAGTGATAAAATGTGCTTATTTCATTTTTAAAAAGTGCCTGTAAAGTAGCTTGAAAATGATTGTTCCTGATATTTAATTAGGTAGTGTTTGAAAAGCATTTTGAAAATGAAAAATGCAGTAGAAGTGCTAAATATTCTTGCCTAAGGTTGATTAATTATGGACAGTAAATTTTACATTAGCCCGTGTGATAAATGTGACCAAGTAGACTGCACTATCTATTAAAGGAAACCTAGACATATACATTTTTTCTTCTGCATATGGATCTGGGGCTGATAACCTAGAGAATGGAGAATTGTGTTGGCTTTGTAGATTCTCATTCCCTTTTTATTCAATGCTACTGAAGACTTCAGCAGAGTATTCAAAATCTGGCTTTTCAGAGCTAGCAAAGGGGAGATCCGGGGCATGGGAACCAGCTGGGCTCCCTCAGAAGTTTCCTCTTTCAACTTCACAGGAGTATGTTAGATAGCAAGGCTACAGCTATATTAGTAAATCAGACATGTCCAGCTCTCCACCATTGAAGCCACCTAGCACTGAACTGCCCACATCCACATAATTATACACTTGTACCCTGTGAGCAAGGTCCTTGCAGCCAGACACTCTGATGGGAAGAGTCCCTGGCCTGTGACAACTCAGGAAGTCTTCCTGGAAATTGTTTGGGTAAGTACAAGTTGTCCAGGGTCAAAACAATTCTAGAAATTTAACAGTAGAGATGATGAAGGTTCAGTGCCTAATCCAACCCAGCACTGTTTAATTTCAGCCCTGAGGGGCTGTGGCCTCTCCCTAGAATACTTATATCTACAGTCTTCAGGACACCTCCAATGGATGGAGGGGCACAAAGCTGCTTTTGTACAGGACAGATCATGTCATATGATATTTATATCTTGCCTAACTCTCCCAGCTGTGGCTGTTCAGGGGCAGAAATATTAATATCTGATTTGATGGAAATAACCACCCAGCTTCGCTTGCACTGCAGAATAGATGATGGACTGCAGGACCGCTTGGTGTCTTTGGCAGGTTTTAAGTGGGGCTAACGTAGAAAGAGCAAATGTTCTTATCACACCTAGACCAAATATGTGAGAGGTCTGTGCTAGTTCTTGCAAATATATAAGTGCCTTGAATAAACTGACAATCACTTACCTCAGATAAAAAGTCTGAAGAAGCCTACAGAATGAAGGCAGAAGAGGAAGGAGGAGCTGAGTACAGGGAAACTGCATGAGAGTCTGTGGAAAATAGAGCAAGCATCTGTGGATTCTTTTATTCTTTTTTTTTTTTTTCTCTTTTCATATTTGACAGTTTGTTTGTACCCTGTAGTCTTGTGGCCTTCTAAGATTGGAGGAGTAGATTTTCTTCTTGGAAAAGCGGGTTCAGATCAGTTGTTGACATTGGCCTGTTGGGGTTAACGTGAAGGACTGATCTGGAACTGTTGGTTTAAGAGAGAATTATTTTGAGATATATTGCAAGACTGGTGACTAGTCATGAACTTTATTGACTGACAAAAAAAAAGAGGCAGCACACATAAAAACATCATAACAGCAAAACTGGTGATAAGGTCTCTGCTGCAGCATACAGAGGGAGAGCTGGAATCATTGGCAGATTGGTCTGAAAAAACAGAAGCCTTGCTTTCCCATTCCAGTATATGGATCCTAAAATGTTAAATTCTGGGCTGTTTGGAAAAAAAGTGTTCATATATATCTGAAAATGATTAATGACTACAGAGATTCAATGAAATAAAATCAATGGAGATCTCTAGAGTTTCCCTCCTTGTACATCTATACTCCAGAGCAATCCTAGTGGGAGAGCGCTGAGAGACAACTCACGCCTGAGTGTGGTACCTAGTCTGCAAATGCAGGGGAAAGACTTAGATCATGAAAGCACTGCTGGAAACAGGGAGCTGTTGGATTGATTCAGGTGTGCTGCTGAAAAGGTGCATGCTTGCTTCTTCCCATATGCTCGTCCTCTCACATCATTTTCCCATGCTGTAACATTTCTATTAATGCTTCATTAACAATGTGATGATTTTTGACAAGAAAATTCATCAAGAAGGTTCTGCAGAGCTCTTCAAAACATCTCTGAGGAGATGGTGAGCTGATTTGGAAGAAGTTGATGAAATGGCAAATCACCTGGTGAGTGAGAAACTTTAATGCATGGTATTTGTCAGAAGGAAGCAGTGGGAGAGAGAGATTCAAAAAGGAGAGGCAAGGATTGGGGAGAAAACACAGAGACTTGGAGGGCAGGATCTTTTTAACGTTGGAAAGGGAAATCCATACAATATGCATCTTTACTGTTTTTTGGACTCAAAAACTGAAATCTAGTTAATTAAAAGCATACTATTTAGCACCCCACTTTTGATTGATCCTTCTCTCAGGAACGTGTGAATGAGATGCCAAGGTGTAAACAAGAACCATGAGATGTACATCTACAGTGAGCTACACGTACCCATTCTATCAGCATAATTCATTTGTGTCAGGTGCTTTATGCAGCATTTTATTTATTTTAGCAACTTTGTCCATTGCAAGAGATTCAAAACTAGAAATCAACAGAAATGAAATGCTTGGCTTATTTTTCACCAGGAATTCTTGAAGATATAATATGTGATAGTATCTGCTTCACAGCGCCATGCAACTCAGTCACAAGCTATCACAAGTGACCTATAAACCAGATTTATTTGACACTAAATTCAAGCTGAAAACAACTTCCCCAAATCCCTAGAAAAGGCAGTGAAACTCTATGTTTTCATTCTAAGGAGGCATGCACACACGTTCAAATATGCATACTTTTATGCACAGATATCATCATGTATCATATTCTTGCTGACCATCTGTTTGCTCTGAGATGATTCAGTTGCTATGCCTTTAGGGAAAACACTGGGTAAGACCCGCATGCAAATGTGCAAGGACACATTTGGGGATATGCTTACTGCTGTGTACTGGGAACTGAACTGTTATGCTTGACTCCATCTATCCTATCAGCCCTGCTGGCTGGAGAGTCAAGATGGCTCAGATCCTCTCCAGAGATCCAATACCTTACAGCAAGGAAGGGTATGCAGTGTAGACTGTATAAATTCCGACTAAAGTTTAGGTTGTCTGTGGGAGCTGGATAGGGTTCAGAACACACAGAAGGCAAGTGGCTTTTGCTACCACTTAGATCAGACAAAAACAGTTAAAATTGCTATATCTTGTAGGACAATACAGAAGCATACAAAAGCTGGACTTGTATTTTTTATTTATTTATTTTTTTTTTCCCCTAGGTGGGAATCAACATTGGGAAAAAAAAAGCACCTTTAAAAGTGAGGGAGATGTTGAATCCAAACTGCATATTAAATATAAGAACTTTGCCTTCACATAGGTCAGTATGGTGAAATCTGGCTGTCAGAAATGGAGTTTAGTCTAAGGCAGATTTACCTGTACACAGGAGATCTATAACAGGTGCGGTATTCTATTAACTGTGCTTCTCCACGTACTCACAATATACCACAGGACTGAATTTCAGACAGGTCTGAAAGAACCCTTCAGATGGAAGCCATGAATATCTTTATTTATACTTCTTCAAATCCTTGTTTTAGGTAACGTTTTTCGTATCTTTCCCAATGTTTAATACATATCTGTCAGCCTTCTTAACTGAAAGTATATTGCTGTTCCAATTATCTACTTTGCTTTATGTGTAGGGGTTTTAACTTCTAGTCTAATTTAGGAATGTTCAGAAAAGTTATCATAAGTCAGGAGCTAGATTCCTCAATTTTTCAGAGGTGTTCTGTTGGGCTTTTGTTATCAAGCATGTTATAATCAGAGTTACTTGTAAGAAACCCACTGTTTGCTGCTCTGCAGAGAGCCTTACACAGGCAGTTAATTTCATGTGGTCACGTGCAGTATCAGGGCTTAGTGGTTTCGTGTGTGGATTATTTATTTATTTATTTATTTTATTTTTCCTGTCGAGTCAATTCACAGTTGCAGGCAACTGAGATTTGATATTTTGATTAGGGTTTTTCCTTATTTTTCTCCTTTTGAGTCAGTGATGAAAGAAGCTCTCAGATCCGCCCTTGTATTTTTGTCCCAACGAAGTGGAGCTTCCTATGGCATTTTCTTTGCTCCAGAGCTATTCATCACTAACACTGTGTTGATAATGTGATGACAGTTGTTGCCAAAACTTTCCTGTTCACCCTAAATCTGTTTTTTTTTTTTTTTTTCTTGGTATGAAAATAAAGATACGAAACTCAGCAGAGAGAGCGCTCTGTGGAATGAAAGCTCAAGGTGACTGGGACAGAGCAATTATCCAAGGACAAGCCCTCGTGAGGGAGGCATTTTCCAGATTCCAGAGGGAGTGAGGGAGAAAAGAAGGGTGTGGGGCTAAAAGGGGTGGGGGGACAGTGTGGGATGTGCCAGCTGGGGGCTGGGAAGGGAGGCAGTGCTCCTCTTTTAAAGGAAAATGAGCAGCCAGCAGAAACTAGATGTGTCTCACCATGGGGTGAGGGTGGAGAACCCACCAACTGCTGAGACAGTCAATAGGCAGATTATTCATCACACATTGCTAGGAGATTAACTGAGCAAACGTTCTGACAAAACTGATTAAAGCCTTCATCCTGTACGGGGGAACAAAGAGAGACCAAGTTATTACACTCCAGCCAAATGCCAGATGACGACTACACACAGTGGAAGCACAAAGTCCGTATTTTTTTTCCCTTCCCAAACAGAGATGACTCTCCCTTTCTTTATCACTACAGTCATCACAAATTAGGATTTGTAAATACAGCTACCCACAGAACATTTCAAAAGACAGATTGCTGTGATGTAATAGATAAGGAACACCCCCCACTCCCCTTAGTGTGCTTCTTTTAAAAAGTTATCTCAGAGCGTTATCATGTCTAGAGACTTCTCTCTTCTGAAGTGCATTCCTTACTGGTATTATCGCCACTGTTTACAATTGCAGATACTTAAAATGAACAAAATACTTGACTTCCCATTATAGTAAAGGTTGGATGTTACTCCCTCAGCCACATGTAAACTTTGAATGTGAGCACTTCCAGTATCAGTGTTTGCTCAGTTGCTAGCACTGGTAAAGGGGAAAAAGACATGATTTTTTATCGTATTCACTAATTACCACAGTTTCTAGCCTTAACACCTCCTAAAACAAGAGAAGTAGTATCAATAAAACTAAATCACTTAATTGTAAAGTTCTGAAGACTGGGAAAATCACAAAAAACAGCCTGAGAAAGGAACCTCTTTCCAGACACCTCTGATTGCTTTCTTTTGGCAGTCAGAATTTTAATGGGTCATGGAAATGAGCAGACCAAAACTGTCAAGTGTCTACTAACTCTAACAAGTGCCTGCTAACAAGTGTTTAACCTAAGGCACTGCTGAAGCCTGGTTTTTGAGGGATACTAAGTACTGAGCTCAGCATTGGTTTAGATGTACTTATGTATGATTTCTCTGGCACAAAAAATCAACTGCTTTTGAGAAGGAAGGCTGTTGACTGTTAAGAGGTGTAAAATTAGACAGTGCAGCCCCCTGAGATGCGAGCAGTGGGGGATGGATGATGCCACTGGTGGCTCTTCCCCATCTACACCCCTGACTCTGAAAGTCCATTACAACTAATTACATCTTTGGACTGTGATGACATGAATAAACCATTGGAGGTTAA
Organism: Anser anser; assembly: GCF_964211835.1. Taxonomy (NCBI): domain Eukaryota; kingdom Metazoa; phylum Chordata; class Aves; order Anseriformes; family Anatidae; genus Anser; species Anser anser. The sequence goes on from NC_139722.1 coordinate 63,996,076, forward strand.
CTGTCATGCTTCTTAATGTCATCAAAACCAGATTATTCTAAGGTAATAACAGAAGCCTCTGGAAATTAGGGGGAACATTGGTGTGGTTAGATATGCTCCAAGACTGTTAACTAAATTATCATGTTACCCCATGGGGATTTTTTGTTTAATGGTTTGTATTTATTAACTTGCACTTTCCTTAGCTGTGGTCATCAGTGCCATCTCTTTAATAACAGCAAGGAGGGAAGGAGACAGCAAATAAGAAAAAGATCTTCCTGTTTAACACTGTAAACCTTAGGCGTTGGGTTAAGAAACAGATCACATATATTAGAAGCAGAACTGATAGAAATATTAATAACAAAACCAGCAAAGTACTACTTGTAAGACAATAGAATAGTATATAGGCTGGAAAAAATGTAAATATAATAGAAACTGTTATGTACATGAATGTTTCATTGATCCTGTTTAAGTGTTGAGGTGGAGCAGAGGAAAATTAAGAAAACCCTTGAGAACTGCAGAGATACCTTACATAATTCATAGCTGATTTTAAAATGTTCTAAACTGTTAAATAGCTTTATCTTGCAACATGTTGCATATATGTCAACTTTACATAGCTAACGTAAATCTGCAAAAGATACAGTTTGTTTGTTTTTTGTTTTTTTTTTTTTTTTTAAAGTATAATAGCCAGCTTCTTCTCTCAATTTTGAGACAATCCCAGTCATTATACAGGCTTTGAAAAGGCAAGGGAAGTGTATGCATCTGGATTGCTCTGGCAAGGCAAGGATCTTTTTGAAATGAGGGAAACAGCTTCTCTTTTTTTAAAACCTTTTATACTCTTGTAAATGCAATTATATATATGTATATATAACATAGATGATACAGACTGCTCTTTACAGTCACTATGAAGATTTATGATTTCTGAAATTAAATATTGACTTTGGCATCACGTTGGTCAATATTTATCTCTCAGATCAATATATCTTAATATTGAATGCAACTGAAGTCACCGTGCTTCCCAGTGTTAGCTCTGAATGATTGATGTCAACGTATTTTCCTCTCCCCTCAATATATCTTTTACTTTCCTGTATTCCAGTCTGATGGAGTTGGAAGATCTTTTTGAATCAGTAAACTTTTTTTTTTTTTTTTTGCAGAGTGTTGTTCTTCTCATCAGGTTAACTACATTCCTTACTTCTTTAGAAGTTCTACTATAACTGCATAAACTGCCTTAGCATGAAAAGATTTTTCCTAGTGCCTAAGTAAATATATAACTTCTGAGAGCATACTATGCTATATTACTTTCATTATGATTTTACATACCGGAAGTTCTAATCATCATAATCATCCTAACCAGTATTAGTGTTTTTTCTTATTACCCTTAAATTTCTATCTTAACATTTGCTTTTCTGGTTCTCAATGCTGTCCTTCAAATACTAGTTATTTCACAACATAACTGAAAATTCTAGTTTATTTATAAATTTAACTATTTAGTCACTTTTAGTAAGTTTATGTGTCAGATCTTTATTATCTTGATTTCCCCAGTACAACCCAGTTTATGAAAAAGTTAAAGACATGATTACAACTAGCTTTTCATATACATATATGAAATCATAACACTGAAGTTATTGTGTTAGAAAGACCTTTGGGGCTAATTGAACAAACCTGCTTTACTGAGTCCAATTAAAATTGAAGTTCCCAGTGAACTCTTCTGAACATGATACAAAGACACTCGTTAAGGCAAAAATGGGTTGCTGGCTATCCTCCTTGTATTATCCTTGCCCAAACCTTTAAAAAGATCCAGTCTCTTTATATAAAATATGCATGTACGTGTTATTTCCTCAACTATAGTCTTACCAATAGAAATGTATGAGCATATTTCACTGACATATGTAGCCCTTTCTAGTCCTTTCAGTGTCTAAAAAATCCCCCTTTCTTTTGTTCCCCTGTGTGAAATGCTGCCTATGTCCTGACCATGTTGTGCCTGTAGCAGCCCTGGCACCCCACTGCCCTGCAGTCCTCTTTGACGGGCTCTGCAACAGAACCAGCCCCAGCATCATGTGCTACACTGTGAACCCCAGTGTCGTTCATCTACTCAGTCTTTGTTCAGTGTTGCTATTTTCCTACTGCACAGCTCCATGCTTAATCAAGGGATGGTAACCTAGATGGTCCCTGCACTCATTTCAACTCGAAGAGTAGACATTTGAATTCTAAAGGATCCTAATTTTTTCCAGAGTGTATTTTTTTTAAAATGACTGAGACTGTAAAATGTCTGTATGAGTAGTGCTCACTCTTGAACAAAGGGAGAGTAGGAGCTTTGATAAACAAAGTTTTATTCTTGCCACTGGGAAAAGCTAAAAGAATTTCTAATATTAAATAACAAAATGAAGGATACTGCCAAATCGTCAGCTAAGCCTTTTATTTTTTGCTGTTGCGTTCCCATGTGAGGGCTGAACCCAACAGAATAAAATAGCTCTCTTCTACTTTTACTGACAGTGTCATGGAAAATTTGCCAAACAGAAACAAAGGCCCTTCTTCCACTTCCGCCTTCTGACATAAACAGCTGTACTGCTGCATGTAATAAATTATCAGAATGGATGAAAATCTTCCTTTCCTTCACAATTTTCTTTAAAATGAGTTTGGAGTGCTCAGAGGAACAAAGCCTCTTTCCCTGTCTGAGAAACAGAGTGAAAATGGCTTCTGATGACCTTCTACATTATTTGGGTAGCTCAGCTAATTAGGGACACAGCAGAACTCCCTTGTGACTTGCCCTATCATGATCTTTCCCAACTAAGACAGTTCAAGCTCTGAATGCACCAGCAAAGAGCTGCTCCAGGATGTTCTTTGCGGTCTAAGAGAAGAAGTACATTTTCTTCTGTTCGGATGGAAATGCAGTGTCTGGAAAAAAAATAAATAGTAATTCACCAGTACATTTGTGAACAGGGAGTGAGACTGGGCATGTGTTTGAAGGCAAAACGCAAGAAGTTGTATGTCTTACTCCTTATCATTTATTAAGGTCCAATATTCTCTCTAGTAGCAAATTTTTTCTTTACTTCCTTTCAATAATTTTCTTTACTTCCTGCTTTAAACTCTTGTGTAGTATTGATGTGCACAGCTCTGACTCTGCAGCACTCCAGTCCAGTCCAGCCTGCGTCTCCCTAGTGGGTGAACAGACTACCCTTATTTACAGTGGACTGTTAAAAACTGCAGCAACTGCACCAGAAATGCTTTAAAATGTCAGTACCAAGCATATGATAAATGATGGTTTATTAGCTTTACTTGGTATTATTAACATGAGTACTATTTCTATTAATGATGACGTTGATGTTGAGGTTTAGAAGTAGGAGGGAAATCAGGTTTGAAGGTCCTGTACAGTAAAAATTCTTCAGGCTGTTTAGAAGCAGTTTGTGAAGATCAGTAAAGACTTTCTCAGCATCATGCAAAACTTCCAAGCAAGGCAACCTGGAAGCATTCCCTAAACGGTGGAATAATGATCTATCTAGTGGTACAGATTGCCATAATTAATTGCTTCTTGGATCTCTAAGAAAACAGGACTGAAAATACTAGTGTCCTTGAAGTACCTTCTAAAGCAAGATGGACAAATTTTGCTCTGCCACTGAAATGATGGTTGCTGATGAGGATAACAATGCTAATGGTAAGTGGGGATGCATGCCTTCATCCTCTGACACAGCCTGCTGGGTTAAAACACCCCTCTTGAAGTCACTTCTGACTCCTCATCTAACTGAAGCTGAGCTGAGTGAGACTGAAGATGATGTTAATATCCTTGAAAAATCATAGGGGGAACCTCTCCGCCAGTTTTATGAACAAACTGTATTTCTTCTTTCTCAATTTCACTCAGCAATGAAAAAGAATTTCTTTGGTTTTGTCCTACTAACAAGCGGTCAAATTTGCAGCCACTTAAAACATTTAGGCACATGTGACAAGCTTCCAAGTCCTGCTGTTGATGTTAAGAAGGTCCTAGCAAATACTAAGATGTTCTGACTGTCAGATAGGGTGATGAGGCTGGAAGGACTGATCTGAGAACAAATTACAACAATCAGATATGTTTAGCTTGGATAAACAACAGTAATGGGCTGGGAATGCTGACAAGTTTGGAGAAGGCTGTAAACATCAGCAAAAGCAGTGACATAACTCTGAAGGTTCAAGTAGATTCAGCTAAGAGTGAGGGCTTGTTTACACCAATAAATTCACTGGCATAATGATGCAGCATAATTATACAGCATAATTGTAATTATCCTGGAATTATTCTGAAGGAAGAGAGTCCACATGGGGAGTTATACTGATATAAAGATACTACTAAATTTCCCTGTGTAGACCAGCCTTAGTAAAAGAAAGGATTCTTCTTGTGTAAAGCCTCTGTGTGCTATTGTTACTAGTACCACAATGCAACGCAAAACAGAGAATGTAAATTACAGCCATTTATTTCTTTTAGTTGATTTAATCTATCCATTCCAAGTCCTGTCCACAGAGAGAGAACCCCTACCAGCACTGGCGTGTGTGATGCATATTCCCATTTCATATGAGGAGTCTTTGCAACTTTTCTGCCCCTTTATTCACCTGGGACTGTGTCTTGCTCTGTAGTTTAGCTCAGCTAAGTAGCTTGCATGACAATAGCTCACTGTCTGCCTCTGTGGCACTGTCATCCACAGATGTAAGGCACTTGTGATGAGGTTGATTTACTCCATCCTATTGCTGGTGTGTCATTTTCTAATAGGTTTTTTTTTTTTTTTCATACTTCTCTAGATTTCAATTAACAAACTTTCATTTTCCTTTGGGAAGCTATATCGTATGCCTAGGCATGTCTATGCAAAATGTTGTTCTGCATTAATAGTACCAGAAGAGCCAAAATGATACATTCTCCTACATGTGAGTTATGGACACTCCTATAAAACCACATTTATAAACCATTTGCATGACTTCATTTGCATGTCCTCTGTGGCCATTTCATTGGACTGGAGAACAAGCTTAAATGTGTTTGGCCTCAGTGAACAAAATCTGTCACTCCCATGATACTCCACAAGCAATGGTGCCACTGGCTGAGGAGGGATAGTGAGGCTTCAGGATAGTTGGAAAATGCTTCTTGCAGTGTAAAAACACCATAAAACACACAGTAGATGTATTCCTATGGTTTGTTTAAGATTTCATGCTGAGCTGTCCAGAAGAGTTTAAGTATTTGAAGGAAGGTTCAGAAAGCAAACAGTATGGCAAGGAGTTGTGATAATTAGTTTGAATAATAACATTGCTGCTCTTGACTAGCATTTTTTTTGCTGTCTTTTCAACAGGAAGACATTGTCATAATCTTTCTTTTATAGGTGACAAGCAAAGAGGAGATATGGCTTACTCTAAGTCCTATACCAGATTCTAGCTGAGAAGAGCAAACTAGTGTGCTGAGTTCTTGGAGAGGTACTGCTGAGAGACCATGCACCAAGAACAATTTCAAATTGAGATATATTTTAAATATTTTAAGAATCTGTGTGGTTGCATGCTGAGGGAAAGCAACCTTCACTGTTGAAAGAAAAGGTTGAAAATAGGTAGTTTCATTGAAATGGAGAACTTTAAAATGCTACTGACAGTGGGATGGGTGAAATAGATCATTTCAGAACTGTGTTTTTCTACGGCTAAGCCTTTTGCTGCTCTTTGTTAATACACAGAGTTTTGCAAACCTGAGTGTTCTGCTTCCACATTGCTTGTTCTTTGCTCCTTTATTTAAAACGATACCTACCTCTTATACATTTCCATACTTCCAAGATAAAGAATGACTTTTATTTTTGCCTTCAGCTTGTCACTGTGAATTTCTTCCGTTTTCAATTGTGCTAAGAAAAAACACCAGAAATAAGATACTTTTTATCTATCTGTAAAGTCTAGCCTGCCACACACCTCGGATCCAAATGACCATCTCAAAATGAGAGAAAGAACATGGTATGACCTTTTCTATCCTAGACTTTATTTTCAAATTTTTGACATTTTCCCTTTCATTTCTAGGTCACAGTCTTCTCTCAATTTGGGGACTTCATGTTAGAGTCATAAAATGATTGAGGCATCATCTGGAAAGCACTGTGGCATGTATGACCTCATAGCCCCAGATTGTGGAGAATTGGCTATGAATGAGATTAAAAAAGGCCATCAGGCTGATCTGTTGAATGTAGCTCTGGGGAAAAGCTCAGGAGAGTGGTACCACCCTGTTGCACCACTGGATATCATAGTACTTAGCTCTTCTGCATGGGGTTTGCTGAGAAGTACATGTCCAAACAGATGGGACAAAAGGCATGGGAAAGGTTTTGCCTTTACTATTCCAGTGAGCAGAACACTCCCTTAGGATACAGGCGGTTTGTCTTTGTTTCTTCCTTAAGAAGACCTGAGTCAATCTCTTTCACTTCTCAGAACAGAGTCGTTAGCACCAAGTGCTTACAGGAGACTTCCTCTGGTGGGCCTAATAGCCTTATTACCCTCCTCATAATTCCTTAATCATACAGCTGTTTAAAATTAGTTTACCCTCTGCAAAGCAGATCTGTAGAATGAAACATCTTCCAGATTAAGGAGCAACTGAGTGAGATTTAGAAATGTCTTCATGTGGACAGTTAGACAGTTTTGCAGATTTATCCCTTCCTATAAAACTGCTTGCCTTGTCTTTAATTCTAGCTCCATCACTAATGTGTGGGTCCACCAATTACTAGCCCATGTTGCAGAATTCTCCTTTTTCTAAGCCATGATTTCATTTGCAAGTAGTCTGACTTTTAAAAACACTGTATCTTCATTGTTATGTGAAGTTAAAGCCAACACTGGTTTATTCAAGCTAACACACATATTCCAGAATTTGAACAGTCTTTAAACCAGGTAAGCAGTTTGAAAAGCACAGGTCAATGAGCCCAGCATCTTCTATGTTATGTGTTGACTGAAGAGGAAACTGTGTACTGTAGACAAAATCAAATTTTAGAGTTCTGTCAAATTTTCTTCCTTCAAAAAATTTTCTTCCTCCAAAGACAAGCTTGGATTGTCAGTGTTTTACACACACACACCCCTTTGTGCAGAAATGGGGAGAGTTTATTCTCCCAGAAAATATAAAAATCACAGTCTTAGGTGGGATTCAGGTGTTCAGAACACTTCCTTAATTCAGGCTTTACCAAAAGTGCTTATGTGCTGAAAATGTTCTTCTACCTGCTGGAGAACTATGGCAATATGTTATGAAAAAAGATTTTAAGTTATTGCTGCCTAACATTACTAGTAATAGATTTTGCTGTGGGGAGGAATTTGTCAAGTCAAATCTTCTGCCCTAAATGCTAATTATTGTCGTCTTTGTCACTAAGAAATTCTGTTATGAGACTAGACAGCTTTACTTAGTTAAAATGTTCCAGAAAAAATTCAACACCAATCACACTTGAAAATAAATGTTCAGTAGCACAATGAAGAACTATGCAGTAGCACACCTACTGCATGTTTACATTTCTTGATCTCCAAAAAAATTTTTATGCTTGTATTCTCTGTCTTTTAAAAACAAATATTGTGTTGATGGAAGATGTACATTTGACTGTCCTAGGGAATGATCTCCACTTTAGTGAGTGAGTTAGTAAGGTATGCCTTCTGCATGTGAACTAAACATCATTGTTTATAAAGCTCTGCAAATATGACTTTTTATGGTGAGAAGACCCATTTGCAAACTGGTTGTAATTCTGACCTTGATAAAATAAGATAGAATTTTATGCAGCATTGATCTCCTGCCCTCCTGGGGCAACTTTACCACTCTTCAAAAGTTCAAAATTTGTCTCAGTCTGAAATTTTACCCTCAAGCTCTAAGTGTGCATCTACTTGACGAAAGTCTTGTATAAAGAAAGACTTTCTATTTATAGTAGAGTAAGGTGGAGTAGAGTAGAGTAGAACAGAACAGAACAGAACAGTTGGAAGGGACTTTCAGAGGTCATTTAGTCCAATTGGCTGGCTAACCAAATGTTAAAGCATATTAATGAGGGAATTATCCAAATGCCTCTTGAACACTGACAGGCATGGGGCATCAACCACCTCTCTGGAAAGACTGTTCCAGTTTTTGACGACCCTCACAGTAAAGAATTTTTTCCTAGTGTTTTCTGCTTGCTCCCCTGTATCTCAAGAATTAGATTAAGACTAACATTGCAGGAGTGAGCATTTCCTCATGCCTACACATTTAAAGTTAGGTCCCATTTATACCACCATATGCTGTGTTTTAATGAAATCTTGCTGATAATTAATGCTGATCTAGCATTAATAGAGTTCAAAGGTCACACATATGAATTAACTATGGTATCTTACCACCTTGTGAGGCATCAACTACCATCAACTTGTTGATAGTCTAGGCACATGGTCTGAGTCTACACTTTGTGAAACATATATTCTTTAGTTCAGCCCTAATGACTGTGAGCTAATTTGCATTATCATGCATACCATTGCTCAGCTGATGGGAGGTAACTTCTGCAGCCATAACTTCATTGTGTATTTATACCTCAATTTTCATCTCATATCTTCCATAACTGGTAGAAATGCTGATATCAGTTAGGGGGAGGTTTAGTGGCTGAGAATGATGTAACATTTTGTAGTCCTGTATGGACAGAAAGATTGAAACCACCAAGACTTCATTTAGCTTACCCTCAGCTGTCAGTAACACTTTTAGTCGTCAATAACCTGAGCTAGATTGTAACCTCTGTGGTAGGGATTGTCACTTGATTAGTACAGTGTGCACTAATCAGACCCTTTGGGTAGTAACACTATATAAACATAATTTCTGCTTTATTCTATTCAAATTTTCTCATGGTAATACTACCAATCTCCTAAAGCATTCAGAATCTAGCTTTCTTTTCTCAGTCCACATCACTAGTTGTTTGTGCTGTAGATCATGATGAAACATATTTACATATATGGACCATATGGTAAATTTCACATTTCAACCAACTTGGTACGAAGAAAATCTGTCTGAACTGTGTTTAATATCTGTCCTTTTTTTTCCCCCTCAACATCAGTCCAAAACCACATGACTCCAATTAGTTCCTATCTCAAACAGTTTATTGGCAGCAATCTGTTCTTAGTATTGCCAAAATACATAAAACTGTTGCAAGTCCCATGATTTTTCATGGTTTTCTTTACTATTCAAAATTCAGATGAATACCTTAATATTACAATGAGATGAAAAGAAGTGAAAATTACCTTTCAACTCAGAAAAACAAAACAAACCAAAGCTTGGATCTAATTAACCTTGGCAAGAAAAGAAATCACTGAGAATTAAAATCTCTCCAACTCAAAACATCCAAAATAAAGCCCTCTGAAGTCCTAACAAAACTCTTGCAATAGGATTTAACTGGTACATCAGTGCTGCTCAGGCTGATGTTGATGCTCTGTATGGAGATTAATTTTACCCTCCAAAAGGAGGCTTCCTGCCAAATACATGCACTCTGTATTATTTATGTCTTCAAGTCCAGAAAATCCTGGAATTTCTCTGCTTGCTCCCCTGTATCTCATAGAATTAGGTTAAGGCAAACATAGCAGAGTGTGAGTATTTCCTCATGCATGGAAATTTACTGACATTTTAAGTTCCAAAATTTATGTAGGGCAAAGATTTCTGGGGCTCTGTGTTCATTCTTCACTCCATTGTCACTGCTGTAAAATTCTCAGATTTAAATAAAGTTAGTACTGAAGTTGCCTGGAAATTATAGTCGGCTTCCCCCAAGGGAGCTAATAAGCAAGACAATATAAGCAAATCCCCAGAGTATGTCTTTACATTATATCCTAGAGATATGCTTTGATGGCTTGCGTCAGTAATAAGAATGAGAATTAGGGACAGGATTTTTAATGTCCCCTTTAGGTAACCAGAGCATCAGATTACATTTCAGTTTTAACACAGGTAGGATCTGTTCCAACTATGAAAAGAACCGCCATTTATAAGTATTTTAATTGGACTTCTCTGGTGACTGAATGACTTTGGGGAATGAGAGAATAAAAACAAGGCTAAGAAATCAGATGGTATTTGAAATAACATTACTAGCTCCCCATACTCTGCAAACATATGAACAAAACACTGTAGAGGTTGTATCAGGGTACAAGCAGAAGAGGATAGAAACTTTTCCCTGTAGCCTAGACGGTTTAATGAATCAGGTTCAATGCTGCAATCAGAATTGCAGTACCTGCATTCAAAATCTATATAGAAGGTGCCAGAATGGTACTTCATAGAGGTCTTGCAGGCTGGAACCCCTAGCCAGTAAGCTTTGTTGAAAACAATAGCAGATTCATTATCTTCAATACAATTTTTTACATATGACTACTTTGTTAGGTTCAACATCTGGATGAGTATCTTTACTATATTTCCTCAACATCACTCCAGGTAGCAGAAATTGAAGCTTATCTGCAGGCTTAAACCAAGCCTCAAGTTATGCCTCAAAAATAAAGAAGTCAGTATAGTGTGAGGGGGGCTTGCAGGACTTCTGCCACTGTTTCCACTTTGCACCATGCCTTTAATACCACATGCTTCATTGTTGGGTTCCTCAGTACTTCCATAAATAGTGGGAAAAATAGGATGAGAAAATCATTATATTCCATTTTGTTTCAGGATTGCTGAAAGTTGAACAGACAATATGGAATCACAATTGTTCTAAGTAATAATTCCAGATAATAGCTTCAAGGTCATCTAGCAAGAGTAATGTAAATTGTACCTGAAAATGATCATTTCTCCAGGTATCTTTCTAGGCCTGATGGTTCTTTCTTTCAAAAGCATAATACATTCATGAAAATGGAAGAACTCTAGTATCAAAAGTGACAAAACTGTTTCTGGACACTGGCTACAACAGTGGGTTTGCCTGGTCAATGAGTTCTGTCTCATCTCACAGAGTCTGGATTCATGTGTGAGAAACCCTGTTAGATTTGTTTACTTCATCTTGTATAACATAAACCCTTCTAGCAACTGAAGGTAGTAAGAGAAATTTGTGACTATTGAAATGTCCCATGAACACAACCAATTTGCATATGTTGCATGCAGGATGTTTTTGGTGAAACTGATTTTGGAAATTGGTGCTCTATTTTATTTTCAAGATCCACTTGGATTTCTTCTACAGTGCCTTTCTAAAGTTACCAAAATGAGTGATTCAACCCTAACCTTACATGTTTTACATAATTACCATTTATATTTCCTAAAGTGGCCTTTAAGGGAAAAAAAAATAACTGTATGAAAACTGTTCTAGAGGAGAAAATATACAAATATTCTCCAAGTCAGCAAAAAATAGTTGTAAACTCTCAATGAAGTGTTATTCTGCAGGGACATCTACAATTTTATAGGATGCAATTTCACAGTTCAGGCTTGGTTTGCCATGCGTGGAGAGCAGGCTGATTGCATCAGGTGGTGGAGCATTATCAAGTCATTCTTAACTCATTGCCACAGAGGACATAAGTGGCTTTCCCCACAGCAGTCACTAACAGTGACAGAGTCAACTGGTATGGCCAGTCTGATATGGGTAGAGGGAATGTTTTCCAAGCTGAAATCTGAAATGGTTGGAATGAAAAATATAGATTTTTTTTTCTTTCTAAATAAGATCTTAGGATTTATGTAGCAATTACATGCTATACAGTTTAACAATAATGTCTCTCTCCTGTCCTCTCCAGCTGCAAGGTATTTGCTGCCTTACCACTCAAAATACTTTACTGTTTCTTTTTAAACTGCTTAAATTTCTTTTTCACTCCCACCCCTCTAAATATCTATTGGTTATGCCACTGGCAAACTTTGACTCTTTTTGCTAACTACCAGTTCCAGTAATTCTTGTATTCTGAATCTGTTTTTAGCAGGAACTTCCCCACCCTCTGCCCCCCTCAGTATTTACACACTATCTTGCATTTGTTTTGGTCCATAAATCTGATGAGCTGGACTAATTTAAATAATAAATACATATCAGAGTAAGCCAGCTGTACCGATTTGCAAGTTTATATTATTCAAATACAGATATTGACATATAGACCTACTGTAATGAATCATCACATTTTTACAAATTCGATAGAACAAAATATAGCAGCTGAATCGTAGGAGATGAATATTATGTGCTGAAAAAAACAAGTTATTCCCCTAAACTTCTACCTGATAGGAATTAATGATCGGCTGATACCAAACTATTTTTTTTTGTCAAAACCAATATGGGGGTCAGCTTTTAGGTTTATCATGGAATTAGGACATTGCAATTTTTTGCAAGATCTTTTGAACATACTTAGGGTAGTGATTCTTCTTGCTAATATTATTAGTTTATTTATCTACCTTTGCTCTCTGTAGCCCAGCACCATGCCTAGCATTTATACATGCATTTAACACAACATAGTAAATGTAATCAAAAGCTGCCAGTTCTTAAAGTGGTGTTCAAAACTTCTAAACCTCAGCTGTTCACCTTATTATGGGCTTGGGACTAGAGGTGTTTCCAGTGATTACCTCTGTGCCAGACAAAGCAGTGATGCTCCTGTAGCACTCCTCTGCCACCAAGGAAACAGATAGGTAACTTCTGTGGCTGTATTAGGTCATGAAACATCAGGGAGGTAACGAAACAAAATAAAGTTGATTGGCTAATAAAGAAAATACGGTGTATAATATTGCAGGCAGGGAGCCAGACCATTTTTGAAGGTGGCATGGGATGTATAAAAGCAGATGATAGAGGATATTCATGGAGACCACCCAAACTTTGCACAATATTAATAACAATAGGAACTATTAATAATATTTTTGTTAGCAGATTGTCCAAGGCAAATGGCAGCTTGACACAATTCTATAGGCTTTGATGGACTAGCCAGTCTACTTGGGGAATAGTTGTCTCTAAGGAAGCAATTGCCTGGACAGATGTGCAATTGATTGCAGAGCTCTTCTTGCAAAATACAGAAATACGATTATGTTCTGGAAGTGCTCTAATTTGGAAATAATTCTGAAGAAAGGTACAGTGACATTGTAGGGCACAACCCATTGGGGTTTTCAGCAAACAAGTGGCTACCCACTGCTCCATCTTTCTGACAGTAAGATACTAATGAGAATAGATAGAAGCAGAGGAGATGTCATGTCAGGGCGTGACATAACATGGAGGAATATTAAAAGGGTCAAGGCAGGGCATAACAATAGCCACAGCTGGCTGGGCCAAAGATCTACCTAAAGCACTATCTCGCTGACCAAACGTGAATACCAACTTTTTTATGAGTAATAGGCAATTCTATAGTTATAGTTTCTGAACTTCCAGCAAGCTGTAGCTCATGTTTTTCTCTAACCACAGGTATTACCTCTGTGCTTAATAGCTTTTGATGACATGTTATTCCAGTAGTCTAGTTAACTATGTTTGGAAACCATGAATCACGGTATGCATAATAACCTGTGTCAATAAGTGGCACAATTTAACTGTACTTTGGGATAAGAAATATCTCATTTTGTTCGACATACCACTGTAGATTTTAATATGATTTTTCCTAATTCTTAATAGGCATAACTGTTCCAGTCATATAACCTCCAACTGTATCTTGACAGTGTGCTTTCAACTATGCCATCACACGGTTAACATGGCTTCATTGTAAAGGTTTGGCAGAATATTAGTTTTCTCAGTCTTGATAAGTAGAGAAGGCTCCAGAGCCCTTGGTCTACTGTATAGTGATGCATATTCTATGATTCTATGATATTAATCACCATCAGGCAGCATCAACAGAACAACATTCCACTACTGAGCAGCAGAAGACAAAGGCTGATTTTCAAACAGTCAAGCCACATCCCCAGGTGGACCCAAAAAGCTTCCCAGAAAGTTTGTTTTAATTTTGGTAGTCAATTTTACCAGAAGGTCATCATAAGTCTGAGATCTGCCACAAAGAATGACAAAAATTGTTTTTTTAGTGGACTGGGAAACTGTTTACATTTCCACACTACAGAAACATTATGGAAGTAGGAAATACATACAATTAATTTGGAAGGAGTTCAGTTTCAGTTCTCAGTTTAGGCTGTAGTTGAGTATTCACCTGATTCATGTTTAGAAACCTGTACCAATGTTCAGAAACTATCTGATGGCATTCACATAGCTGTATTCACTGGACAGATTTACAGATTTTCAGACACAATTTTATTTAGTTAAAAAGAAATATTGCTGCTGTGGAATATTGAGGTAGGTGGTTGAACTGGGTTTTCTTGGAATTGTGTTGTTTATATGGCTTGTTTTATACTAGCAAGTGTTCTTGTATTTAGGAAAAACAAAGTACATTCAGTTCCTATTCACCCTTTTCATGCCATTGATTTTATAGACTTCTGTCATGTCCTCCCTCAGGCATCCTTTTTTCAAGCTGAAAAGCCCCAGTCTGATTATCTGTGTCTTGTATGAGAACTATTCCACACATTCGATTTCCCATATTTCCCTGTTTTGATTTTTTTCTAGTTCTTGTATTTTGTGATAGGGATCCAACACAGCATCCTACAAGCAAAATGTCAGTCACCATACATTTAAATTTAATAATGGAATAATAACATCTTATGTTTTGTTCTCTCTGTCTTTTCTAACAGTTCCCAACACATAACACATTTTGACTAGTCCTCCTGATCAGCAAATTGCCAGTTTTATCTGCCATTATTTGATTAGCTGTATGTATGATATATTATCTGTGATCTACATAAAACCTCAGATACAACTGATCTTACATTCTTCCCTCTCATGAGTGATATGATGGACTTTGGTGGCATTATGAAGGTGTGTCAGAGCTTCAGGATCATATCCTGTGTTAAATGAGAATCTCTTTGTCGAAACCACTAGCTATATGAAATACATGAGAAGTCTCATGGTTAGTTGTCCAGTCCCAACACCTATCTTCTCCTATAGAACTAAAACTCAGACAAATCTTTGATCATCAAGACATGCTTCTTTTTCAAATGTTTTGTGTCACTAAACATCATATTTCATGCTAACTAAGACTAGTTCATGATATTGGGTTGAAATACTCTTAATTCTATATGAGTTCCATCGGAAGAATGATTTCAAGTGAAGTTTGCTCAGAAGTTTTGAAATCATTTGGATCTGAAGTTCCCAGTGAGACTGAGAAAAGGATAAAGTTGAAAATGTGTGAACTGAAATCAAGAAAAAAACAGTACAGATAACCTCTCCGTGAGTGCAACATCTTGAGTTTCAATGAAATCTAGTGAAAATTAGTTCAGCTAGTTTCTAAGTCCTTTACCTGCAACAGTACTTTCAGTACCACCTCTATTTTCATTCTTTCCTTGACTTGGTTTTCATGGTTCATTGTGCAAGAATAAACAAAAATTTATTTTCTCAGGCAGCCTTCTGAAAACTGTTTTTCTTATTATTCAACAGGAATTGTTCCTCTTTTAAAATATAAGATACCAGTATGTAAGGATTTATTGCCCATTTTTACCTCTCACAGTTCTAAAACATGAGTACAGTACTTGCTGCTTTGGTAGAAAATGAGAAAATTAGTAAAAGATTGAAAAGTAGGCTTCACTAAAGAGAGAGTGTTGAATACTTCTCAAATTTGCTCTAGTTCAAAACATTAGATTCAGAAATCCATTATTTTGGAAGAGGACAGTGGAAAACTGTCATCTTTGTACCAAATATGCAAACAAGATTTTCCAAATTGTTCAGGTGAAATAGGAGGCAAAACCCTGTTCACTCAGGATCCTTTGAACCTTCCAGGTCCTAATGTAGGACTGAAAACATTACAGCTGAAGCTATGTGAACTGAACACGGTGCAAAACACCTGCGCGAAGAACAATCTCTGAGTTATAACCGAGTCTAGCAAATTGTCTCTTGGAATTTATAAACCCAGTCACCTTAAATTTTCTCTTGAGTCACTGCACACCTATGATCAGAATTATTCATTATTGTGGACAAATGAGAGACTAGAGGATGATGAATTTAGCACCTTTATTATAGTGAGGTTTCCTGTTGCCTTTGAGCAGGCTCTGAGAGTATGATGCTCATGAAATACATGTAGATAACTTAGAAAGTATTGCTATGAATCTCCCTAAGTCATAGCTGAACCAAGCATCACATAGCTGAACCAAGCTGAACTCCAGCAGAGCCAAAGAAGCTAAAAAATTAGCTGGGTGGTGATCCAGTGTACGTATCATACATATGTATCGAGAACTTTTACAGTCTGAGTTGTAAGAGACAGAAGGAGGAAACTGATTCTATTTTCAAAGATTTTTTGAACTGAAAATAATTATTAGAATGAGTCACTGGGGATGGCTGTGGAGAACTGCTGTGCTTTTGGATCCTATTTGGAAATTAACTGTGGGACTATTTTTTAACTCCTTAGTACTGTCAGAAAAATTTCTGTTGGTGGGTACACTGATGCACAGAATTGTTATCACTACTGAAAAACCGTTCTGGAAGAGCCCAGCTGGGGGCTTGGGCTCAGAATAGACACACAGAGATGAAGGCTAGAGAGATCGTCTGCTCAGGCACAAATCACTAAGGTAATATAGCCCATGTTGAAATTTTCAGAAATACATACCTAAGATTTTGGGGAGCTGCAAGACACTCCTTGAAGGAGGGCAAGGCAGAAGCTAAGGATTGACCTCCACACAGGCAAGGTACTCTCTAACAGGGTGCTGTTCCACAGGGTCTGAACACAATCAGGTTGGAGATAGTGGCAGGCTTCATCAGGGCAAGACCTAGGGATGCTTTTGGGGTCCAGATATAAGGATTCTATCATCTGAACAAAAGCTGTCATGAGTCTAAATCTCATTGTTTTTGCTTTTAAATTATTTACTCTAGTATGGATTCAACTTCAAACCACAGATGAAACATCTGAACACTGGTGACAATTTGTATTTGGATCCAAAGACCCTTATCACCAGGGGCTGGTTATTTGGAAGCAGACTGGAATTTTGTGCTTTGTTGCATCTCTTCAAAGCAAATTCTACCCATGTGTCCTCAGGCAGTTCACAAATGGATGTCACTTGAAGGATTCTTGGTTTCAGTGGCAGCTATTCATGGTATCACAGGATGCCAAAACTGCTACCCAATCCTTGTTATTTAAGTGGCATACTGCATCACTGAGAATTAGTAAAACAAAGCAATGCCCATTACTTCTGCATCTCTTGGAATGAGATTTGCCCCTGTCTTCTGACTCCAAATAATTAAACAAGCATGTTATTTTTAAGCAATTAATAATGCTGGCAAAAACGGGATAGGTGGTTTGGCATAACTAAAGGTGTGTTTTAGCAGAAATATATAATCAAGGCCTTGATTACTTATAATCAATAAAATTCTAAAGTGCCATAGGAGTTTTGGTCTGATTTTACTGGTTAGGAAAAAACTGTAAAGAAATGATATTACTGCACAGGTCCCGTTATATAAACTGAAGATATTAAACTGAAACAGATGTGTTGATTTCAACTTGGCTCAAAACACACACAAGAAAGCAATGTTTGCCAAATGGAAAAGGATAAAAATCAGTTGATAAAATGTTATTTTCATGCATCTCAGATAATTACAACCAGTGGGCAGTGAAACATAATTAAAATCTATAAAGAATAAGCTGGCAGTAGCTGACAGGCTGACAGTAGATGTTTCGGAGGGAGGTAAAATCCTTGTCAGTGAACCAAGCCAGTAGGTGAGTGGTACTACATAAGGAAAAAATTGAATTTTCTATGTACCCCATGACATAAGATGTAATACTCATTTATGATGACTTTCATGTCTAAAAAAGGTATTAATGGTTGTAACATTAGCTTCCTTTTTAAACTATATCCATAGTATTTCACTTAATGACCTTGTGCAATACTATGTCAGTCATAAGTAAATACTTTGCTTTGTAACTGGAATTTAGTGCCTTTTAATTTCCAACTTATGTTGTTATATGATGGGACAAGTTTAATAAAAGGAGAGACTGATCAGTTTATTACTATACCAGTAGCAATTTTGTACACCTCTATCAAGTCTCCTGTTACTCTTTTCCTGTCTGGGTTAATCTCTCATCCAATATAAATGCCACCTTCCCTCTACCTCTACTCTGGACTTTATCAATCTCTGTTTTATCTTTTTTGAGAATGAGTAAAGCACAACCGAGTTCACTATTACAAGTGAAAATCAATCATTTTTATATGGTGTTATAAATTTCCTATATTGTTTCTATCAATTTCAAAATGTAGTCTTTTAAAGTCATTTCTAAAATTTGGCATTTTTCTTTAAGGCAAGAAGTCTTCATTGTACCTCCAGCATGGAAACAGATGCATCCAAATTGAATTTTTATTTGGCCCTTTCAAGAGGGCCAAATTTTTTTATAGCTATGCTTTGTTTTCCTCAGGAGTTGGAAACTAATGAGCTCAAATTGGATAGCACTGTGTCTAGGATACTGTTAGAGGAAATGCTGATTAGCTAGTGAGCCAAAACCATAGCCACAATTTGCTGTTGATGGCTAAGGCAGACAATTATTGAGTTCATCTACAAGCTAACTCTTAAACAGAATGTATTTAGCTAGCTAGATTCAATAACAGTGAATCATATTCATTCAATGCAGGGGATAGAATTAAATTTTGAGTGATGGTCTAGAGGTAATAATAGAGTGGGTGTTACTGTTTTTAGTTTAGAAGTGGTTGTTTTTCTGAATTAGGGTTCTGAGTATTAGGGAACTGTGATATGAAGACAAATCAGTAAAGTATTCAGTTATTTAAATATGGCTCAAAAGCACTAATATGACATTCTCTTGGAAATCAGTAGAAGATGGGTTTGGAAAATTTCAACAGTGACCTATCTGCATCTTAAAGTGAACAGACATGGACTTCTTGCTGTACAAATATCAACCTTTCTCCAATGTGTTCTTAACTTGGAATATAGTAAAAAATGTAGGTCTGTATGTTAACCCCAATTCACTCTATGTCTTATGACAGATCACACAGATCGCCTGCCCTGCTGGTGAGTTATGAAGGTATCTAGCATTAAGTTAATGCTAGATTCTGCCTTGCTCAGTGGAAGCAAAATAATACAGGGGTGTCTTAGGATCTACTACTTTTCAGGAGGTCATGACTGAAAAACACCGCATGGTCAGTGACTATCCAAACAAGATTAGCATTACATTACAACGCTATATATAAATCATATATATATATATATATAAAAAATATTTTACTCTTCTGGCTCTGAGGTTGTTTTAGCTGCATTTCTGAAGAGTTTGAAGGATTTTTGGAGATTTGTGATGGATATTCTCCAATAAGAGACATTTACATGAATGTGAACAACTATAAATAATTTGACAGATCTTATACTGTGAATCCAACTAGCATTATTTCTTTCTGTTTTGTTCAGTTATTGATTTATAGTTTCACAATGACCACGTACCAAATAGGTTATTTTACTTTGAGCAAAATTTTACTTTGTTGTTAATATTTGTAGTCCTACTAATTTACTCTGCCAACTTCTCTAAACCAGTATGAGTATAACAATATGGAAAAAAATGATTACAAATTATTTTTGGTTAGAATTTTTTGTTGCCATAATATTGTGCTAAGAAAATAGATATCCTGGTGAGACAATTCATTAATTAATGGTACTATAAAAGGCACCTTCCTTATATAATTTAGTTCTGTTTTAATAAAGACAACTTGAAAACAGCTGATCTTTTTTTCTTTAATATTGAAATATGTCACAGTAAGGCATTTATAAGGAGATGAATGATGCCTAAAAGCTATGTTGGAACAGTCATCCCACAGTCTCACATCTTTTTTATTTATTAGATCTATAATTAATCCTCACTTATACCAAATGTGTGTGACTCAGATGCACTGACAGAGGGTTGATGACAAAACATGTTATTGTTGATGTTGTAGAAGATGCACTGTGAGTGTTTTCCAAGGCTTGGAGAACATCCCCTTTTTCAAGCTGTTTACTCAGTAATTACAACTCGCAACATGAATTATTGTTGTCCCCCCACTTTTTTTTTTTTAATTTAATTATTATTATTTTAGTTTTAACCCAGTCCTTAATGAAATTCCAGAAGCATCCCTCTTTCCAGGCTTGCTGGATTTTTTTTCTTTTTTTTCTTTTTTTTTTTTTTCTTCTGTATTTAAGACAGTCAGCTAGAATGACTAACCTAGGTAAAGAAGCTGACCAGCCAGGCTTCACAACTCTATTTGCATCTCCAAAACCCTGGAGGACAGAAAAGTCTTTTAATTGGTGATGCAACCTCAGTAGGAGCATGATTTTAGGAAATGAGGCCTACACTGGTGTCTTCATATTGGGCATACTAGCTCTGGTTGCCATGGTAATCTGCTAGAGCATGCTAGGTCCACCGATGTGGAAACAAGATGGCTTCCTCATTTGTTTAGCCTTAAGGAAAATTACAAATATTAACAAATCATTAAAAGGCTAACAAACACTCAGAAGACTTGACCTAAATAAACAGCATTGTGTCAGATTACTAATAGCTGCAGAAGTTTTACTTCTGTGACTCCCTCCTGAAAGTCCTTAGTTAAAGAAGATTTTGTTACCCTAAATATTTGTTTTTCTGTACCTGCAAATAAAATCCTGTACTTTGAGTGTTAAGGTGGACCTCCTGTTCAGTTAGATGGATTTAGTTTGTCAATCAATTGGCAAGGAATTTAAAAGCTGAATAACAACCAATACTTTTATGAAGATAAAAACTTTTATGAAAATAAAAAATTTTCTTGCCACTTTACCCAGGAAGGATCTCCCACATTTCACACAAAGCTTTTTGCTGGTGTGGAGTGGCTGACAAACACATGCATTCCTCATCCCCACAGAGTGAGGTCTCAGTGCCATCAGCTTTGGCAAGGCTGAGGAGGGTGACACTTGTCAGGGAGAGGAAGCGTTGCATTTGAAGTTGGGGCTTTGAGGTTGGTGGAAGAGGAAAATTAAATGCAGGCGTGACAAAAAGCATACTAATGAATGAACCCATCTGTTAAAAATATAGGCAGAAGTGGCAGCCAAAATTCATAGCTGCAGATACTGTGGTGGCAGGCTCATATGGGGGAACCACAAAGTCAGTAGAAAAGTAGATTGTATCTTTCAAGATTCTCAGTCAAATGGTTTGTAATTTCAAAGCAGCTGATTAGTTGGTGCAGTCCACTTCCTCAGTGCCTGTTCCCTAACAAATGAAAGATGCAGGTGAGGAATTTCACAAGTTACTGAAAGAAACATTTAAATAAAAGACTTGTTTTGGTAAGTCTTACAACATATGAAGCCTTCACTGGGTACTTAACATTATTTGGAGTCTGAATGATAGAAGAAACCAATTAACAGAGAAAACACATGGGACAAATTTACTATTTCCCTGCTTGAAATGTATCAGTGACAGATACATATTTGTAGGCTCAAGTTCCCCATCTAGATCTGCATCCTTTTGTACATAAACAGAGAAACCATGCCTTTGCTTCCTTAGCTAGTTGTAAAATCTAAATGCTCTGTTTTTTATTCTGGCTCAGCAATCAGACAGATTTCTGGTGGAAATTCATGCATGTTATTTTCCTAATCGGGGTGATTTTCTAAACTGTAGAAAATATACCAACATTGAGATTTCATTTTTAAAGTAGAAAAGCTGTCCAAGAAATGCAAGATTAAATTAAATGAGATGATCTTCCCACCAAAACAAAAACCAAAACCAAAACAACAACAAAAACCCACATTCCAACATTTATGCTGAGAATCTGAATTGCTTGGATTCTTATTGATAATTGGAACTGTGATTCTTTCCATTTCTATGAATTTCCTTCCCATAAATTCACCCTTGCAATGGAAATAATAGTATGTGATTCTGTTGTTTTTCAAGAGCATTTATTTGAAATTTCAGTAGTCAGAGCATACATTTACTCTCCAAAGGCAATAGGAAACGTGGTAGATCAGGACATATAACATGACAACCTGAATTTGTTTATTGATTTTTTTCTGGCTCTTTTATTATTTTAATACATTATGATGTAGTACACCTTATTCCAGGTATATTGCCTGTGTACATAATTGCACTTATACCTTTCCTTTTATTTTGTTTGTCAATTAAACAAATCAGTGGCCTCTGTGATTGCTTTTCTTGGTGTACTGAATTTACTTCAAATATCCTTAAATAAGATAAAAAGTTGTATGTGATCTCTCACCACTTTTGGCCCAAAGGTCTAAAGTCTTTTTTTTTTTTTTTGGTAATGCATCTTGTATGTGGTTATGTGGGTCTTCCTAAGTGTAGCTATGGTAACTTTGCATTGTGATTATCTCTGGTCTGGCATCTCAAGTGTAAAATTTCTGATGTGCTTTATGAAAAATTGTGCCAATACTTCATCCTTAAATGACCAGTAAGATTTACAAATTGAGGAGAATAGGGAGAATTCCTGTTTGATTGTGAATGGACACAAAACAATTTGGTGTACCAAATAATCTAGTCAAAACTTTGGGTTTACAATTGAAATGTATCCAAATTTGGGGTATTCAAATAGAAAACTACAAATCTCCTGAGAATAATTCAAGATTCTTTCATGAGAATTCTGCATTTTTTAATTTTTTTTAACACATGTTCCTTGGAAAGACCTGTCCTGCCTAGCCCTTGATTCTAGATGTTCTATTTTGGAACATTCACTGAGCAAGTTAAGAGGAAGTGTGAACACATATATGAATGAGAAATGCCTCACTCCACAGTTTCAACAGTGAAAGCTTAGTTCTGTCTCAGTTAAGCATTACAAAAAGCTCTGGGTGCACAGTTGTTTTCATTTTAAATAATTTGTCTATCACAATAGGATTAGGTTCCCAACCATTTGGTTCTGAAAAAACAAACAAACAAACAAACAACTTTTTCAACTATTTCCTAAGAGCTTCAACTGCATGAAAATCACTGATAGATGTGACAGGAAGAGAGGTTACATATTAAACACAGAGCAGGAAAGAGGATTTGAAAATGAAGTATGAACGGGAAAAGAACAATGAACTGTTAGATAAAGATAGTAGTAGAAGATTCTGGAAAAAGGAATGTGATGACTTAAAAGATTAAAAATATTTAGAAGACCATTCAACTACTTTTTACAAAGAAAGATGTGGTTGCTGGATATGGCTTTGTGCTGTGTTCCTTTGTAAATCTCTCCTTGGTAATTAATCACTTGTTCTGGTACAGAAGAAGAGTAACATATTTTTCCCTTTGAATTGTTTCATGTCTTCATTGTTGAATGCATTCTGGACTGCAGAGACATTGTAGAAAGTGCTCTTGAAATTCTTGGGTGATAATAACTACAATGACTATCAGGAAGGGACAAATTCTGGCTATGAGTACATACTATATGTACCATTCAACTCTCTTCGAGTGAAGAGGTCTTCCTCTCTGTGAAGTCCTCATTGCCATTTCTAGATTTTTTTTTTTCTTATGAAAATAAATTATTTTTATATGGTGGAAATGATTTGGTTATTCACTACATTTTTGTGTGGTGGATCATGGGAATCAGAGGTTTGCTTAATGTCAATTAGCAAATAGGCAATACAAAAAAAAAAATAAAAAAAGGAGGAAGAAAACATTTTCTGTCTGAACAACTGAGGTTATCCCTGCAGTGAAGAAAAAAAAGTGAAGGATGAAGTTACCCTATCACATGAGGACTGGGTGAGGGAACCAATCTGGAACCACTTCTCAGAGGCAGCCTGAAGCCGTTAACTGTGAACCGATTGTGAGTACTTGTCCTATTTATGCTTGGGCAGAAACAAAAGAGATTTTCCACCCTGGAGGTGAGGTGGTAACGGAGCTTTTTTTCTTATCTATCACCCATGTCAAAGTCAGGCTTTGTTCAAATCAAGGTTAAACTCAACATGGCTTCTCTATTGGTCTTTTCTTTTCCCATGTGTATCAAGAGTTTATTACCTTTTGTCATGTCCAGAAGCAGCTGCTACCTCTGTGTGCAGTTCAACTTGTATTTAAGAAATTCAGGTCGTCTATTATTTCAGAGAGAACACTTAGTAACAACTAGTTAACATTGTGGTTTTTGTTTTGAATGCCTCCTCCCTATTATAAGCTGTTTTACTGCAAATTTCTAAGCTGAGTATTGTCCTGAATTCTACTGATACAACTTCTGCCCCAATATGATTATTTAATTATTTATTTAGACCTTGAACACAAAAGAATTCTTAACAAGGCAGAGAAAAAAAAAGGACATTCCTTTTTGTTTCCCTTTTACTCTTTTTGCATTTCCTTATGAAGGAGATTTGAAAGGTGTTGTTTGACATAGAAACAGTCTTCACTATGAACCAATGAACCTTAGTTTGTTGGAGAAATAAATATTTCTTATGTTATGTTGTAATTCTGAACTTTAGAATATGATCCAGTCATTAAGAAATGCACTGCAGCATAATAACTCCACATAGAGCTATAAAATTGAAAATAGATGTGGAAGTCTGGTGATGACAATTCCTTTATTTTCAAGGAATAACTGTGCAGACTTCAGTTTGTATTAGCTTTTAATGCATGTTACTGAATTTTCTCTCAAATTTTTGCCCTCTGTCTCTAAAGATTTTCTCTGCCTCTTCCATAATTTACCTAATATCATGGTTTACACAAAAGCAGACCACATTTAATCTTATTCCTCTTGATACCCTTTCTCCCTTGCAAATTATACTCATTTGACTGCATATACAACATATATCAGTGGCATTCACCTCTAAATGTCAAATATGTGTGGGCATTAGCCACTCTGACCATGCATGTTTATAATAGACATTTTGGCATTTAATATCTCTGCTGTCTTTTCTGTGCCCAGTAATTATGTTTTAAATTCTTTTGTTTTCCATGTACAGAAACATGGATTATTTCAAAATCCCTTGCTTCTCTCTCCAGAGACCAATCTTCATTGTGTCTTTTTTTTTCATTAAATTTTACCTTCTCTACCTCATTGTGTTATTTTAAATTATGGTATATGTTAGTTGTGTTTTGATGGACGGTTGCTCAAAACACCAGAATGATGTTTAAATTACTGTGGTCAAACATCAGCTGCTTTTTCCTGAGAGTGCACTTCCTCCTCTTTGTAAAAGTATCCCCTCTATTTCTGCTCAGCTCCATGGAAGAGAATGAGTAACACTTACCACATGTGTACTACAGACTGACATTTATAAATAATCATTTTCAGAAAGTGCAACAGCTTTGCCGCTATGATAGTCCAGAGAAGTTTTCTTCAGTGCGCGTGTTTGGGTCCGATGAGGTTGATGTGAATCCTGCCAGGAGTTAAGATCAGGAAGACTTGAATGACGGCAGAAGTTTAAAGAGATTCTAGTTTTCATTCCAGCATTCCAGTTCTTGTAACATGTATGCTTTATCCATCCTTTTTCCTCTTTTTTTTTTTTTTTTTTCCCCTTCAGGTTACTCTTGGAGACCAATGAGAAAAGATTGTTAGTACTTGCAGAAAAACAAAACAAAACAAACAGCTGGAGTCTACATCCAAACATTAAGCTGAATGTAATCTAAATAACCTGTAAATATTTCATTTTGAATCAGTCTGTTAAGCTCAATGTGCATCCCATAACCTTTACCTTTGCACATATCTTTACAAAAAGTGTTAGACTGGCTCTGTGCTTGCCAATGCAATACTAGATTGAGGTAGCAAGAAGGGGGCAAACCAGCAACTGATCAGAAGCATCAAGGCAAACTGTCCCTGGGTGGCCTGATATCCATTCTACATTGCTCTAAATCCACGCTGGGGAGTATGGTGATATCATTTGGAAAGTGAAATCATACTCTGTGAAAACCTGCTTACACACAGACATCTCTTGTTCAAGAAATGGCCTGAAGAGGGTGAGTTCCTGATCCAGGAAGGAAGAACATAGCAAGGAGCGGTGGAGGAAGAGCAACAGCTCACATTTTACTCAGTGCACAAAAGTCACATCCTTCCTTTTTTGTTGGCTGACAGTCTACTTTGGTCTTCATCCCACTCTCCAACATCAAATGCTCAGCTACTTCTCAGGTTTCTGTTTCAGGCATGCACTCTCTTAGGTCACCTAAAAAACCTTCAGTTGCAAGATTGTGGGAGCTGGACTAGACTACTCATAACATAACATGAACACTGACAGTTTGAGTCACATAGCCCATTGTGCATTCAACTCATAAAGCACATTTGACTGGAGAATGTTGTTTTTTACTAGTCAGTAGTCTTTTACCAAAAAAGGATGGATAATTGTATAATGCGTTACACTTTCTAGATGTACACTTTGCTTCTCTGGCTCCCTTTTGAGCAAATATTTGGAAGCTTTGGTATGTGCCTATGTCTTTATTAGCTGCAATTCTAAACTGTGTATGGAAGGCAATGATATAGTATGGTTTATTCAGAGCCACATATTGAGGAAGTTATGCAAACTGGTGAAATTTTGCACAGTAAGGTCATGATTTGCACTTTGACCATGTAGGCACTACAGTTTTCTACACAAAGTAATCGGTGAGAACCTGCAGGAATTGCAAATTGAGGCCTGAAACATACTGTTCTTGTACAGCATTAAAAGGAAAATAAGCTATGCATATTTTCAATTTGGCAAAAATCTGGCAACAACATTAGAATGCTTGTCTCTAGCAAAGCATTCAGAAACATTTTTAAGTAAACAAAGCCAGCAAGCAGCAGTTGATTTACAGTAACAAGCAAAAGCCAACAAAATGTAGTTAATCCCTGTTTATTGTTAAATATTTTGTTCTGCTATTATTAACTAATAATGGGCACCAAAAGCCATACGTATAATACCTTAGGTTTGCATACTATACCTACCTGGATTTGAATTTTCAGAACCATCAGGTGATATGGATTTGGTTTGTTTTATTCATGCCTCCAATATATGTATACATATAGGTACATGTATGTAATATGTATATTATTATTTTGGGGGAAAATATTTAAGTAGAAGGATTATGAGAGTTATGCTTTTGTTTATCCCTGCAATGGAGGACCAAATAGTAGTAGTCTCTCCTGTCCAGTCCTGTCCTGTCCTGTCCTGTCCTGTCCTGTCCTGTCCTGTCCTGTCCTCTCCTCTCCTCTCCTCTCCTCTCCTCTCCTCTCCTCTCCTCTCCTCTCCTCTCCTCTCATCTCTCCTCTTTCTTTTCAAATCTTCACTAGCTGGGTTTAATTTTTATAAACCCCAAAGCAGACACAGGCTGGTGCCAAAGTCATCCAGTGTTTGAGCTGATGAGAGAGTCCTCTTTACATTCATTCATGGTCACCTTGAGAGGTTTAACAGTGGAATTTCCAGAAGTGTGAAGTGCCTGAGGAGTAAAAGCCTTACTGAACTCAATGTGATTTATCTATACAATGCTGGAAGAGGAGGCTCTTATACCTGGCTGCTTCACAAACAACCTATGTGAAAAATTGGAAGCAAAAGTCTAAACACAATGCACTCCAGTAACTGTCCCTCTCACTATGAATCCAGCCCTGGAAGTAGGACTTCCTGTCAGCATCTTGCAAGGAGAGCGGACAGGATCCAACCAGAGACAAAGCTATTTCATTTATTGTGTCAGAAAGTGTTCATTATCTAGTTATGGTTTAATATACAAGGTGAGTAACCATACTAAAGACAATGGTTTCTTGCATAAGTACCTGAAAGTTAGAGGTGGGAAGACTACTGAAGTGGCTCCTGTTAAGCTGAGAAACAGGAGAGCCTGTTTAAGAGTCTTGTGTATGCGAGATGACTGATAGTTCTCTTAGTGCTGCACGTATTCTTATTAAGAGTTGAACTAACAGAAACAGCTGTCAGTTAACTGACAGAGCTAGCAGAGAGGCTGGTGGGAAAGAGGAAGACAGAAGAGTAGAAGCAGCTTCAAATGACCTTTCTACGTGTGACATTTCGACAATCTCAAAATGGGAAGATGTTACCGCAGGAATGAGGAAGCAACTGGTCAGTGTAGTTTTGTCAGAAGACTGTGAGACAGTTGCACTTCATGACTTAGGTAGTGCATATCAGCCAGTTGTTTTACTTTGTTAGGAAATCTCTCTTTTCCCTTTAATAAAATATTTTTGTTGCTATTGATTCACATTTGCAAGTGGGAATTATCGGTTCACTGAGCACCAACAGTGTCTTTTAAATTCCTGGGCAAGGGGCTGAACTGGGATTTCACTAGTAACCCAATTCAGGCGAGATCACCCCCTTATTGCCAGGTCTAAGGAGAGAAGTGACATAGGATGGCCAGCATTACCTTACCTATTGGTTCCTGGGCATGGCAGGGTGCTGAGGAGACCAAGCCATTATGACATAAGGCAAAGCTGGCAGTAGAAGCTAAGTCCACTTGAGTATTGAGTGTGGCACAGACACAGTCTTACCTACTTTTCAAAATCCAACCGTGGGAAGATTTGAGGATTCTCTCGTTCCTTCTTTCATGTAGATTCTTCCTTCTCACCAGTTGCAATATTGTACCCTCAGAGACCTTCACACTCTCCTGTTCACTCAGATGGAAATGGGAGATGCAGAACTTCGTACCTATAAAACCTCTCTCCTTTTTTTTTTTTTTTCCTTAGAAACTACAGTCCCCTCCAAAGAAGGCATTAAAGTACCTGTGACAAGGTGTATGGGCAGGCCTCAGTCTGTCAGGAGTTAAAACTAGCTCCGTCAGCTGGAGACTTACCAGCCACTAGCTATTAGGATTGTCATTTCCCCTCAGGAAATACCTGCTGGTGTATCAAGGGTAATTGCTAGCAGTCAGCTGTATCCCCGGAGGATGCATATATAAAATCATCAGGAAAAGAGTGAACTGTTCCTGGTAGGAGGCAATAGGTACTGTGTGTATGTATCTTGGGTGTTTATCTTAATGAAGGATCTTAATGCAATGTGGGCTTTTGTTTCAGTTTTAACCCTGGTTGTGACTCATCTATAGTTTTCTGCTGAAGCTTGAATTTTACTGACTCCTTTTTCTTATCTGAAGCCACCACTTGCAACATTGGGTGGTTTGTCACAAGTATTCTCCAAAACAGAGTAGATAATTATAGCTTCCTGAATGGTTTGGTGTCACTATGTGGTTTTGCTTCTAGGATACTTGAAATAGCATTCCCAAATACCCTTCATTTTGTTATGCTCTTGCCAATCTTTCCTCTCACAAAAGGAGTAAAGCCCTTTGCTTTCCTGAGTCTTAGTTAAACTATCCGTGAAGCAGGTATATCAAGTAATGCTTACTTATTACCTTTTAAAGTTCTTTCTAAAATGTATAAAGTTCAGCATTATAAAGATGAAAAGTGAGGCAAAGAAATTCAGAAGCACTCATGCAGTCATTTTAAAGATTTGCTCCCTCTCCTGCCCAGGCAGGGTTCTCCCCTGAATATCATAGCCCATCAGTTTTAGCCTGTCTTTACTTCCATCCTTTCTGTAGTAATAAAGTTCCCAGGAGGGCAATAAAGCCAGACACTGAATGTACTTCATCCTATCTGAACCTTGTCAATTCCTTTGGATGTATCCCTGCAGGCTCAGGCTTTCAGTCATGTTACCTGTGCTTTTTCCCCTCCTCCAAAAATGCTCCTTCAGATAGCAAGTTTTCACTTGGCAGCAACCTTACTAGAAGGCTTTCCCTGCCTCTCCATTTCCTTTCACTCCCTCTTCCTGCCTAGAATTTGCTGCAGATGTATTTGAGTATGACCAACTCCCTCTTTCCTAGTGAGAGACCTTGTATTTGTCAGTGAAGTGAACCTCACTTGGCTGGGAAGTTTGGGTTAGGTGCTTCAGGGATGGACCCAACACCTGCATAGCTCTCTGAAACAACTAGTGAAATCTGTCATGATCAGGTCATGAACTAACCACAGGCTAAAGTGCTTTTTGAACTAAAACCAATGTCAAATAAATACAGATTAATAGTGTTCATGAACCATATGATAATAAGTCACAGCTAGGAAAAAAGGGATAATTTAATGGATAAACTGCTCACAGTGCAGGTGCTTCTCCAAAGGAGTTTTTCATCAGAAATTGAGATAGGCTTCAGAAGTAAACAATCATTACTTATTGTGTGAGAAAAAATCTCCTCTCAAACTGCTGTGGTTATCTTATGACTAGCGGGGCCTTCTGTGCATCAAACACTTTAAATACTCAGTTTATAAGAAATTCTTAAGCTTCTGCATGTATATGGGAAATATGTCCTCTGCTTTATTCCATAACTCAGAAAACTCTGAGGTTAAATTCTAAAAGAGTGCTCATTTATAAAGTTAAAAACATGGAGAAGGAAGTCTTTTACACCCCAGACTTTTCAGCAGATGATAGTTTTCCCTTTGCTGAGTATACTCTTCCTAGAACATTCTGTAGGATAATCAGAAGAGGACCAAGGAAGACATGATTTGCCTCAGATTGGCTAGTTCATTTCCAAAACACTGTGTTGAAACTCATTGCCTTGCTGCAATTTGTGAGTGGATGGGATATATTGATGGGAAGAGATGAATTCTCTCCACAACACAGCAGACTTTTGTGAAAATGGATCCCCTTATAAATGGCCCAATCCTCTCTTTGAAAAACAGATGCCAGAAGCAGTTGTGGGACATTGTGTTTCAGCTCTAGAGACTTCCACTTCTAAGAATAGAGTAAAGGATTCATTATTTATCTAAAAAAGGCCTTTATGTTACAGTTCAGCGGCTGCTGAACAGCCGTGTGATCTGTCTTGTGTAATGCCCTTACCCCCTCCTTTCCCCATTTGGAGAAGAGTAGAGACTTGTACTAGCTCAGAACATAGTTGCACAGCTCACTGTCTATTGTACTCCTTCACTCTGTTTATTATGGTCCATTAGATAAACATGGTGTTGAACAGCCACTCAGCTGCTGATATATACAGCAATGCTGATAACATGCTCTATGTTTAGAAGGAAAGCAGTGAGTTGCGGACTATGTTGGATATGTTTACGTATATGTGTGTGCTTTTTCCTCAACAACAGAGTGTTTCCATCACAAAGTCCCTCTGTCTGAGGAAACAGGCAGTTTTTTAAATGATAGTCTTTTATCTTTTGTGATGGATATTTTTTCATGTTGCTTCTCAAAATATTGCCTTGCATTTCTGTGTCTGGGTAAATGAAGTGAGATACAGACCCCTAATCTTTCCTGTCTCCTATAGGAAATTGTAATTTAAATACAGAAGGAAGGACGCTACTGGCTAAATATGCACTTTACATATGCAGTGTCAGAATTTCTGTGTATACCAGGCAGCTGACCTCATTCGGGAGCCAAGCGGTTGAACAAGTTACATTTTACAAAATCACCTAATCATATTTTTCAAAACTGGTTTAGGCACTTAAGAGCCAAGATTTGAGAATGGGACTTATCTATTCCAAAGGCATACCACTTTGCTGTGTTCTGTGTTGACATCCAGATATGTACACAGCCCAACACAAAAGCTCCTCTTGTGCTTCTGAAAATGTCACCCAAAGCAAACATTACTCTGAAAACCATGTTCTGTGGAGGGCTGGTCCAAGATCAGTGAGTACAAACTTGGAAGGAGTGGACAGACCAGGGAGGGCTGACACTGCTGCCAGTGTGGAAGGGCAAATGGTCATTCAAAGCACAAGATGATTATACAAAGCACCAAACAGAACACTGATGTTGCCCTTAAATTATGAGAAATTGAGTCTTATTCTCATTCTGCACATGAGAGAGTATGGGGATTTTTCTTTTAGCCCAGGATAATAGGTGCAGCGTGGCAGAAGTCCAGCATCACCTTTCACAGGCCAGCTTTTTATTGAGCAGATGTCATGATCATACCATCACAATGGAAACAAAGATAGTGACTAAACTGATGTGATTACTGCCTATTTCTTGTTCTATGCTGGATAAGGTGCACACATGGTGCATATTAAGAAGTATAAAAGTTCTGGTAATACCTCTGAGGCCTCATGAGAAATGACCAGGTTCTTTCTGAAAAAGCCTATCATGTAACGCTTCAGAGCAAAGTAGTAAAATAATGTGTTCATTCAAACATGCGTTGCATAGTATTTAAATATACATTTTAAAACACTTGGATTGCAGGCTACTATGCTGCAAAAAAACCCAACCCAATCCAATCCAACCCAACCCAACCCAAAAACTAAAACAACAACAACAAAACACACCAAAAACACCTAAAATGTGATGGTTCATTATAACAGAAGGAGTTTGGTGACTGATACACTCTTCCCCCCCTCCCCCCCCCATAATTATGGTGTTAAGAAAACAAAAAACAAAAGTAATTCTGTTGAACCTTTAAACATTTCAAAGTTCTTTCCATGAACTCATGCGAAAGAGCTCAAATTGTCTTTCAAAATCTTCCTTACATATACATTCAAATACAGTGAATCTGTCTTACAGCTCGTTTTCCATTACAATGCTTTTGATTTCATGTAAAAATTGTATTGATCACAGCACAGGTGTAAGTGTTAGGTGCCCTTCTGAGTGAGAAGAGTACTGAGAGAAATGACAGCCAGAAGTGCCATGCCTGGTGCTTATCTCAGCTTATCTCAGGCAGTGATGGACACCAATCCATGCACAAGTGTAAAGAGACTCACAGACTACCAGCTCTGCCTTCTTCCCTGCTTACAATGTGAGGTGAAACCTCTGCCTCCTATGGCCCACAGTGTGACAATGGGAAGAATACACAGAGACAGGCTTTCAGGAAGGCACAGCTCTGGGTGGGAGATGACCTCTTCTTGCTACGGATGCTTCACTGTGGAGGGCTGTAGGCTGGCTGAGCCAGGGAGGGCTCTGAGTCAGGGCTAATCAGTCCCTGTGAGCATGAGTAATACGGGTTGTCTTGGGTCCAAGTTGCAGATGCTATGGGTGCTTTCCCACCAAACCACAGAGAGTTTAAAGGCAGAACTGGAGAAAGAAGAAATAGATGAGGAAAGGACAGGAAATGTGAGCAAAGAGAGTAGTCTAGCCTAAGCACTGAAATCTCACTTGGCTGTACGTTCTTGAGGTGCAGCTGTGCCCTAGAAGGGTGGTGAGGGCAGGGGAAAGGCTGCAGCACAGGTGCTGCAGTGGGGCCACTCTGGGGAAGGGAGGGATTGCATGTGGCAGGCCCCGGTCTGCTCCCAGCCATGGGGTCTGCCCCAGGCAGTGCCCAGCAGGGTTGAGGAGAGTGGGGAAAAGCTTCCAGGGCCCACCAGAAAGTGGGAGAGAGTGGTGGGGGTTCTCCAGCCCCCTCGGTGCCAGGCCAGGAGGGAGCAGCCCTCAAATGTTGGGCCTGGAGATAAGCTCCATCCCCCAAACTCCCCCTAAGCAGGACATAGATAGGCCTGGGGGCTTCAAGCTGGGGGAGGTGAGAGCATGGAGAAACTGAAGGCACTGCTGTGTCCCTGCTCTCCCTCACAGCTGCTGAGTGGCACTTTCAGTATTGCCTGCAACTACCAGGGGAGGCAAAACACCAGGGGAAGTTCAGGTTGGAAATTAGGAGACATTTCTTCTCAGAAAGAGCAGTCAGGCATTGGAACGGGCTGCTCAGGGAAGTGGTGGAGTCACCATCCATGGGGGTGTTTAAGGAAAGGTTGGGCCTGGTGCTTAGGGATGTGTTTTAGTGGGTGGTACTGGTGGTAGGGGGACGGTTGGACCAGAGTGATTCTATGATTCTATGATTTAGCAACATAGCCCATGTAGAATTTATATTACTGCTGGTAATTTTAGGCACGCTATTCTTACTAGAAGGACCTACTTCCAGATGCTATCAAATCATCAAAATATCTGCAACTAGGCACTTATTTTGCTCTTATTCCCTGATTTCCATCCAATCAGATGTTTCTTACACCTGATGGTCTCTTTTACAACAAGTTGCTTAGTGTAAAATATTACTTCCAAGTACAATTTGCATCAGTACCTTTCTTCTGACTTCTTCATCTGACCTCCTGCAATGGTTATAAGGTTTGGGCAGGGAGAAAAGGCAGTCACACATAGGAAATATCCCAAGTGTATTTCTCATTGAATGTTGAGTTGTATAGGATGCCTATTGTCCTTGCATGCCTTCCTAATGACAATAGTAATAATACAGTAAGTCTAAACTGTCATTCATGCACAGGAAAAGTGTGGTCAGGACAGAAGCAAGTAATCTGAAGTGTTAGTGTACATATGCAATCAAATAGTATAAATCTTCTTTCTCTACAGTAATTTGAATGAAGAAGACTTCATCTCAATAAGCAAATGCATTCAGAGTGTAATATTCTATTTAGATAGAGAAGTCAGTAAAACAGTATATTAATTCTGGTTTAGATGGTAGTGCAAGATTTCTTCATATCTTTAGGCAGTGTCAGTTATTGAAATAATTTCTAGTTTGGTTTTATTTTCACATGATTCACATGATAATACCTACAGCTTTTATACAGCACATTTTTCTTAGGGCTGTCCAGGGCTGCCAAAATTAGCACTGTTCATTAAAATGGAATGAAGATAGATAGAGGAGTGGAGTGATGGAGTGGCAAAATACAAGCCAAAGTAAATCATGACATATCTTCTCGTTTACAATCTCATGAAAATTTACATTGGCATTTAATTTCTCATCATTCACTTCCAAGTTTCCTGCACTTGTAAGGTTGTGTACTCTTTCCATACTCTTTTCTTAGAAAAAGTCAAATGAAGATCAGTAGCAGGAAGGAAAGATTTCTCTTTGATACTGCAAATTCTATATCACCATGATGGGAAGCTGACCAGAACTGATATGTCGTTGTCTGGAAAGATCAGCAGTAATGCCAGGAACATTAAAAGCCTGAGCTATTTCAGTGATAAATGCAATACACTGTTGATTAAATCCATACATAAAATGATAAATTGCTTTTATGACAACTATAGCTACAGCTGACACAGTTCTAGGTGATTCTACTTGTCCCCTGTGTACTTTTCCTGGTCTATACAGTTCCTGTGTGCCAGTGGAGTCTATACTTTTAAGAAAAAATGCTTGATAATGGTGACTGTCCTCATAATTGGTGCTTTCGTGCAGTTTAATAGCTGTATTTTGTACAAACATTTGCAAATGGAAAGACAGAACTTTGGAGATATTTGGAAGAAAAGGTTGTACATTTAGAATGACCACTGGAGCATATTCTTCACACCAAAAAGCCAAGCATGCCAAGTGGATTAGATAGATAGATTCATCTTCCGTGCATTTCCCATTATGTAAATGGCACCGTTTTGACTGCACTGAATAGCAGTGTACTTTGGTGTGCAGTATCTTCTAGTTCCAATGAAAGATTTCAGGATTTGGCCTTGAGGGAATTTTTCTTGACTTCAAGATCTGATTAACAAAAGCCAACTGTTAGTCAATACATGGTCATTTTTCATCAAATAACGTGTTTGACAAATCAGTTATTCTGGCATTGTCAGCTTTTTTAGGTTGTTCATCAAATGTATTACTTGACATAGAAAACATTTGTCAAACAAACATAATTGATAAATTTCTCTAACATTCTCTCATGTCTTTATCTACGTTACAGTTTTGCCTTACAAAAATCCGTCCACTCTTTACATCCCCACCTGCTCCCCCTCCATCACCCTAACAGCAATAGGAATAAATATTTTCCTTGTCATCACTTCAGTGTTTCTTCATAAAGTTTTGGAAGAGGATATAAGCAAGAAGGGCAAAGATCAGATTTTTTAATCTTTCATTGCAGCAGTTCCTTCTAAAAACACCACAGTTTTAAACAGTTTATTTATGACTTTAAGAACAATTGGAGATGCTGGTGGAAGTGGGGAATCAATTTAACTCCATTAAAATTCGTGGTAATATGTATATCACAATATTGTGTTAGGGTCACATATTGGAGATCTGTATAGTACAAGCAGGAGGCTTAGGGAAATAAGGACATACCTGATTTGCCTGTTGAGATCGGGCAGGCAAAGGATGGGTTGGATGACACCATCCATTCAATGGAAGCCTGACATGGGCTAAGGCAAGCAGCCTGGTCTTACAAAATGGGGCTCTGTTCCCTGAGAGTAGATTGGATACTGCTTCTGTAAAGCTCTGAAATATCCCCTGTAACTTCTGCAGGTTGAATTTTGAGGGGAGGTGTTCTATGTCTGTCTGTGTGTGGGGAAGTAGTGGTGATGAGAATGAAAGTCTTTCCAGAGGAACTTTGTGAGTTCCTTATTCCTGCATGCTGTGAAAAAAGCAACCAACCAACCAAAAAAAAAAAAAAACACCAAAAAACAACCCAAAGTCCCTACTTCCTACTGCCCCTAAGAGTTTTCCATCACTGGATTGACATATTTATTATTAATGTATATCTTTGCCGTCTAAAGCACATGTGAAGGAGATGACCTGTCCACTAGGAATCCTAATATTCATGACAGTAGAAATTCTCACGGACACTTTATCGAAAGCCTTTGTCTACAGGGTCACAGCTGCCTCCCTAGACAGACTGTTTGGCACTAGCCATTTCTGTTGGAATCTGCAGTTAGCAGACATTAGTATATAATCCAAACAAAAAAAGGCAAAGGGCCAATTGCTATGCAGTGTGGTTGCAGCCAAGACATACTACTTAGCTTCAGGTCCAGTGAGTGGTCCTGTTTTGTTTGGCAGTAGAGGTGCACACCAACTTTAATTTCTGAAGAATGTCTTAAATAAAGAAATCTGCTTTCTTCAAGTGCCTACATCCTTAGAAAAGGATCACGAGGAAGAAACATGATCTTATGTTGGCTTACATATTTTGCCCAGCTTCCTTAAGAAATTGACTTATCAGTCATTTCATCTCTTCTGTCTGTTATCTTCCCACAAGCAAACACCCAAGAGCCCACATCTTTCCTGCTCAATAGCTGTGTAACCCATTAATCAACTTAAGAAGTGTTGGTAGAAGGATAAAAAAAATCATCAGGATAGATGGCATGCAGTGGCTAGATAGAAACTGTAAAGAACATATGGGGAGAAATCCTGCTTGAATTGAGTCCCTTATCCATTCTGAGAGCATCTCAGTGGCCAGTCAACACACGTACTGAGCAGCTGCTCAGGACAGCATAGCCCTCAGTCAGACAAGCCACATAATGGTTTATGGGCAGTAGGAGAAATGAGAAAGCTAGGTGAAAGATGATGTTTTGGGGTAGTGGAAGGGACTGCAAGCGTTAAGAGAGAGAATTAGGGAATTTCGTTATGAAAGGAACTTTTTTTTTTTTTTTTTTTTAATAAGCAAACAATTATGTGTTGTGCATCATCCTGTTTATCATTGCTGGTGTTCCATGCAGGCCTCCCACAGGAATGCCTGTTCACAGGATGTATTTAGATTACAGTGATCAGATTCCATCACACTGTTCCACACTGAGAATCAAAACTGTGCTGCTTGTTTTAATTTTCAGCAGAAATATTAAACATTGCCTATATGGATGCATAAACTCTTCTTTTTCAACTAAGGATATAAACAATAATATCTCTTCCCTAGATTTTCTTTCTGTAAAACTAATTGTCCTCTAATTCAGTATTACAAGCATTGACTTTTATTATGGGGTCAAAGCTATACAGCCTTATGTAATAGTGACTGAAATATTGGAATAGCTCTGTACTGTCAATATTAACTCCAACCTTGACTTCATATGCCTCCCACCATTAAATGTTTTATCTTATGTGTCTTACAAAGCTTGTTTGTTTAATTGGGTCTCCAGATGGAGAAAGTTGGAAGGGTCTGCAGAGCCTGCCATGTAATTAACTTCACTCAGCTGGGTCTTGATGTTATAGCAGGTTTTGACCACCAAGCAGTGTCAGAGATTTACTGTGGTTGTCTCTACCTTCAGAAGTTGCTCAGAAAGTTAGTTACTTGTGGTAACAACCATAGAAGGCAAGCTTTCTAATCCTGGGAGATATGTCTGTCATTAACTAACATTTTCTCATAGTCTTGTAGGAGGGCTCTGAAGATATTGTTTCTGCAGCTAGTGCTTTGAGTGTTAAGAGGGTTGTCCTGGAAGTGGTTGGAAGGACTATCAGCTTATCTAGTGATCTTAGGTTCTGTGTAAGCAACAAATGGTGCCAGCAGGTACAGTGCCTCTGAATTGGAAGATCTCTGATGATTGGTTCACACTCCAAGCCTCATCCCAGAAGTGGAAGCATTATAAATCCCTGTCTAACCACGTGCATGGGATGCTGGCAACCTAGACAGTCCAGAATACGTCAAGCAGCGTGGTCTGGCCTGTTTATTGCTGCAAAACAATCAACACGCATATGACTGATATGGTCAAGACTGTGTTTGCTGCATGCAGAAGCCTGGCTTCTGGAAGTACATGTAGCTTCTTGCAAGTGTTGCATATTGGCAGTAAAGATATGGGCTGATTGCAGCAATCACTTCAAACTGCCATTTATCTCTAGCAGCTTGCAGGCTTCAGGATAAGGTCAAATCTATCATACAGCAATGACTCCAGGCGATCTTGGACTGCCTTGAGAAGACACCAGTGATTAAAACTAATGGTAGCAGAGTGGGCCCAGGGCTGAATTTTCTCAAAGCCAGCTTGTGTATAGCAGCCACTGTGAAATGGGCTGGATGTCCTCAGCTAGTCATGTATGCCAATACCTGCATCCAGAGGGTCACTTGGATCAGCAGGACACCTTCTATCCAATTATCAGGCAGGCAGTGGTGAAAAAAGATGGGAGCTCTTTTTGCAGTGAGTCTCACCAGCAGAGACACTCTGGCTTTTCTTCTTGTCTGGATTTGCTAGTTTTCTCTGCTCCTGCAGTCTTGTTTAGAAGCTTTACTACTCTCTAAACCTGTGGAATAGGTGGGATTCAACTTGTTTTGATTACAATCACCTAAAATTTGGGCATATAATCTGATATTTTGCAGTCAATGAAAAAGAGATTCTTTTTTGCAGCATGTAATTCCCCCTATGAATCTTAGGCACCTGCTTTGGTATGGTTCACTGTGCCAAATCTAGCTTTAATCTAGCTAAAGCTGGATTGTAAATTTCTAAAAGGGTAGATGATGCTTTCTGCCAAAGTCTGTGCCAGTGTCTGTAAAATGGCCATGACCAGGCATAATGATGAAACTTATTTTCTTCATGATCAGTAGAAGTCTGGCCAAATACAGCTGATACCGCTGCTGTGTGTGGTGACTGAGATGAATGTTGAATTCTTGGTCAGGAAAAGCAACCCACACGGGGTCAAGAAAGAAACTTTATATGTTGGGAACCATCTGGTGGATGCTGTATCAATGTTTTGAACTAAGTTCAGTCTTGTATGACATTTCTGAGATGTAACATATGATTGGTAATTATCCAGGAGGGGAAATGTGAATACAGACTGGTCTTATTTCACCAAATGAGTTCCTGACTAATGAATTGTCACTGAGGTTTTTTTGTACATGTATAGATGTCCTTAGACTAAAAAATTTCTGGCTTATGGTTTCAGCCTAATCAAGTATGAAGACTGTATGGAGTGGTTGTGTCCTCACCTACAGTGGTTCCCACACCCAAACTGTAGGATGCTTCTGTTGAGAAAACTTTTTGTGAGGTATGTTGCAAGTCAGTGACTTTCAGCAAAGAACAGTTAGTCTTTTGGCAAAGCATTCAGGGCCTAACTGCATCCCCAGAAAATTATATTAAAGTTTCCCCACCATAAAGACTTAATTTTCTAGCCTGTGACAAACTGATCAATTGCTTGATCTTGGTAATAGGTAATGGCAAAAGATCCAAACTCTGGATATCCCTCTCGTGTTTTTTGGGATGTCTCTCTTCCTTGACTAAAGAGAACTAGCATTAAAGGTCATCCTCATGTGCTATGGAATGCTTCCTACTGGAGGTAAGGTAATCTTGCAGCACCAGATTGTCTCTTCTTTCCATTAGTTTGAGGTCTCATGTGGAGCCTAGTCTTGGCCTGCCTTGTTCCGGGTAGCTTTAGAGCCTACACTGAAGCATCTGTGCAGAAGGGAATGACAGACCATTTCCTAAAGTTCATTGCCAAAGCTCTGGAAGAGCCAACAATTCCTGTTTGAATCCCAGTGGACAGAACTTCAGGAAAAGCAAAGTCACCAAACAGACAAAAGCAAAACCATGGCATGCACAAACTAGTGTGGCTTGTGCCAGCTGCTGGGTGTTGAAGCTCTAACGACTTACAGCTGGAGCAGGAGTCCATGTTCAGGAAAGGCTGAACCATAGTGAGGAAAAAAAAAAAAAAAAAAAGGGGAAATACAGCCAAATGGAAGCTCTGAGATCATGGCTAGAGAAGGCTGGTGGCATTCAGAGTCTTCTGAAGATACAGAGCAGGAGTAGCAGGACTAGACCAAATTGTCAAATCCAGGGAAACGTTTGCATGGACCAGATATTAATGGAAAAAAAAGATACCTGTATGGAAGCAGACTGAAAAAAAAAAAAAAAAAGGGTTAATTTTACACAAGAATGTGGGTTTCAACCAGAGCAGGGCTGTGCATGATATTGCCACAACAGTAAGCTGGAGACCTCAATACAGATTTATGGTGCTATCAAAACACAGTCTTCGTTTTACTAACTGCTCTGTCTGTTTAATGGTACTTAAGGGCTTTACTGCAGTTGGGCATTTTATTGTGTTTAGACATGGTTTTAACAACTGAGTTAGCTCACATGATGCTGCCAATTGCAGTCAGAGCAGAGAAATATGTCTTTTTTCAGCACTGTAACATAGTAGACAGGGTTATATTTTAGCCTTACAGAGTTTAAAAATGGCTGGAGGCCATTGAACCGAACAGAGCTTCTCCCATATTTGCTGACATCCAGTTCATATGGTGTCAACTAACTTCATTTGTTAAGAATTTTATTTAAACAAGGTAAAAAATTTCTAAATGAACAAAACTTTAGAGTGTTATTCCAGCCTTGAATGAGTCTAATGGAGAGCAGTGAGCTGGGAGGAGGAGACAAGGACAAAATAGGAAAACGCAGACAGATCCAACCTAAAATCAAAACTGTTGCATCATGAACAACCAACTATTTTCTTCTAACTGTTCTTTTTTAAATTGTTGAACTTGCTTGAAAACTAATAATGTGTCTTGCTTGACTTTTAAAGGACAAGATCATTTCAATTTTAAAGGGTGAAAACAAAATCTAAAATTCATGCAAGGAAGAGAGGAAACTTAGCTGCTGTCCTGCAGCTTCCATGTCAGCACAGGAGTGATATGCTCTGCGGGAAACTGATTCAACTTTTTTATGAGCCATCAATGATTTATTAGAAATCCTGATGGTCTTCCCAAGAAGCATTTTTCACTGGGTGACAGGAGATGACATACTGCACTGATCTGTAGTGCTATTGTCCCTCTCATCCCATGCTCTCTTCCCAAAATACTGTTATGCAGCGTTGGGTATGGAAGTAAGTTTGTGGCATGCTAGTGTAATATCTAGATTTCCTAAAATCAGATGGCAGGAAGCATACTTCAGATACTTTAAATAGGGCAGAAACATCCTAAAATTATCCTAAAAATGATAACTTAAGGTTACTATTTATTATTAGCCACAGATGATTATTTCAGAGGTAGCTTTGGCTTTATTCAGTAGTAAAGCTGTCACCAGCTATGCACAGTGGCCACTCTTCTTTTCAGTAGCCAGCTTTGGGCAGTGGATCAACTGAATGCCTTAAATTCTCTGTTGAACCTTGGCAGTATTATGGAAGAAGCCTGCAGCCAATTCAAGGGTCCCTGGTATAGCTCCAGCAGCTTAACAGATGGATCACTAGAAAGTCTCTTCTCTATTTTTCTGTTAAATATTCATGGAGCCAGCATGTATATAGGCCCAAACATGCCCCTGGAGGTGCCAGCAAGGGTCTCTGATCCGGGGAAGATGTTAAATTGGCCAGTGGAAGTCTGAGGGTAGAAATGTTTTCTGCAAGAATCCATCCTTGAGTGCAGAACGTGGAGTGACAGCCATATGTGCAACTGTGCTGGTGAATATGTCTGCAGTGCATGCTTATACAATCTATTAATAGGCTGGTGGCATACTGAATGTTAATGTGGGGAAACAGGGAGTGAAAGACAATAAGGAAATGCCTTGAAATAAGTTGAAGCATCAACCACAGTAAAAATTTTCTCGTTTGATTGCAGTGAAGTTGAAGAAAAAAAAAAAACTGCATTCCCCACCCCCATTAGAATACACAGCTCTTATTTTCTGAATGCACTGCTGAAAACATTGCTAAATGCAAGCCCATACAGCCCTATAAATAACTTAGTGTTTTTAGATCCCAGTCAGAGCCAGAATTATGTTTTCTTCTTATATTTAATACCAACGTTGAAACAACAGACAAATATACCTCTGGAGTACTGGGGTCCATATATAAGTATTGGGTTGCCTTTTGGGGCTCTACTGCATCTAGATTTTTTTCTTAACTCTGAAATA
Source organism: Anser anser (assembly GCF_964211835.1). Lineage (NCBI taxonomy): Eukaryota > Metazoa > Chordata > Aves > Anseriformes > Anatidae > Anser > Anser anser. Next base: position 64,038,207 of record NC_139722.1, read on the forward strand.
TCTACAGAGCCTTAGGATTGCTCTTTTAAAGGCTCCCTTTGGTGAAATAGAGGGTGCAGTTTTCTGACCTTGACAACTTTCTCTTCTATTTCTGCTGCTATATCAAAGAGAGAGTTTATCTCTAAGTTTCTTTAAAAATGTTGCAGGAAAGTGATTTGTGGTAGTTACAGTGGACTCTACTGCATGGAGTATGTATGAAGAAATAAAAAAAAAATCCTGGGAAAGATCATACCTAGTCCCTCTTGAAAGGTTTGCACCCCATTCTTTGAAACTACATAATGCTGGCCAGCTACTGTACAGCCAATATTACTGATATCATCAATTGGAATAAAGGTGAAATATTTCAGGTGAATACAAGCCTTTTCATAACATGATAATGTAACATGAACATGTTGCAATGAAGAAGCAAACATTTGTGTGTGTTGTGCTTTAACCCCAGCAGGCATCTAAGTACTACACAGCCACTGTCACTCTCCCCATGTGGGATGGGAGAGAGAATAGGAAAGGTAAAAGTGTGAGAACTCATGGGATGATAAAGACAGTTTACTAGGTAAAGCAGGAGCTGTGCATACAAGCAAAGCAAGCCAAGGAATCAATTTGCTACGCTACTAGGTGTTCAGCCATTTCCAGGACAGCAGGGCTCAGCAGACCTAATGGTTTCATGGGAAGACAAACTCCATTACTCTGAACATCCTCCCTTTCCTCCTTCTTTACCTCAGCTTTTATTGCTTAGCATGATGCCACATGTAGTGGGATATCCCTTTGGCCAGTTTGGGTCAGCTGTCCTGTCTGAGTCCTGTCCCTGCTCCTTGTGCACCCCCAGCCTCCTCACTGGCAGGGCAGCACAAGGAGCAGAAAAGTCCTTTGCTCTGTGCAAGCACTGCTCTGCAACAATCAAAAATACCAGTGTGTTATCATGTTATCACCACCACCTTCATCAAAAATCCAAAACACAGCATCCCACAAGCCTCTATGAAGAAAATTAATTCTGTTCCAGCCAAAACCATGACACTGTGTTTGCTAGGGGCACAGTAGTCTTAGGTACAATAAACATTTAAATTAAGATGGGATACCTGGAAAAGGCTGCATTGCAGACTGCTCTTTTCTTTTACTCAGTAGTGTAATGTTTTATGCTTCCTAAATTAGGCTAGAGCTGTTTCCTCTTTAGCCTGGGGTTCATATAGCTGCCTAAGTTGTTTACCTCCGAACCAGTTCTAATACATTTGTAGAGTAGCTACATTAATGAAAGAAAAATAATGTTCCAGTACTATCTTATATTTCCCAAAATAATGCAGCAGAGTATGTTTCCAAAGACTAGGGCATAGACTATGCAAAAACTCTGAGGTGTTTTAAATAGTACTCAGATACACTTAAAGTATTTGTCACAACCCGAGTGGTATAGCATGACAATTCTTTAAGATGCAGCTTTAGTAAAGTAATAAACTACACATTGCAGCTAATACAGTTAAACATTGTATCCAACATAGTCTTATGGTTCTTGTAGCCCAGGAAGATCTTTTCTCTGTGATGAATAGAGATATTTCTGAAAAGTAGTTGTTCAGTTAGCTCAAGATTAACACAAACTAAATATTTTTGAAAATGAGCCCAAAGTATTTATACTGAATTTCAGTTACAAATGGGAGTGTAGAGAGTATCAATGAAAGGAGGCAGTACAGCAGAAGGAGATTAAATTGAACACTTGTAAATGAACATGCTTGAAAAAGTAAATGCTTAAATACATTGAATATTTCTGCTGTTTTTGCAACCAACTGGGAGGGGGAAGGAGAAATAAAGTAATCCAGAAAGAAAGTTGTCTTCTTTTTCCTTCAGTAAAAGTTTGTTCCTTGTGTCTGATTGTTCAGACCTTCCCTGCTTTTTTTTTTTTTTTTTTTTTTTTTTTTAAGAGAGGAATAGTAAATGAAAACTGGTATAAAGAATGGCCAGACAACTGATATTTATGTTTAATCTAAGATTGGATGTATGATTTCAAAGCTTCTCAGCAGTTATGTTTAATTTCTTTTGCTGGAGTGTATGACTGGCACATTTTTGACCCACTGCTTGTTCGGGATAGACTGCTTTCATTGCTGATTCTGTTTGTGACCATGACCATCTCACTTAATTCTTCAGATTTCACTATGTCTATTAGAAAAATGAGTATTAATTCTTGCCTAAATGTTGATACATTGAAATGTTGAATCATAAAAGCATGGATTAGTGACTAATTACTTAATAACTGTATTAAAATCTTCAGTCAGAAAATCCCCTTTAAGTGTACAAAGAACATATTAATCAAGAACATAATGTCACTTGTGTTTTTGGACAGGAATTTAGAAAGTATTCTCGTCAATAGAACCATAGAATGGTTTGGGTTCGAAGGGACATTAAAGATGGTCTAATTCCAACCTCCTGCCTTAGGCAGGGACATGTATACTAGCAACTGAAAACTCGTTTTTCAGAAATGTTAGGTACCTCATCTTAAACATTTTTTAGAGTGTAATTTTGTTGACCTCTCTAAATCTCATGGCTTGAATAATTTATAACATAGAGTAAATAGAATAGGTCACTTAGTGAAAATGAATCTAGTAGATGAAAATTTATTTCTGTTCCAGAATATATTCTTGCTCACTGGATTTTGAATTCTTCATCTGTTTATTTATTCATATAAGTAATATATATATATATGTATATATTTTTTTTTTTTTGCAATGGCTATCAACAGTTTCCTATCAGTACTGGAAAATTTCTGTTAAAACTAAGAAGGAAACAATTGTCATGTTCTAGCAAAATGAACAGCAATTTTGAAACACATCATTTGGTCAACTGTGAAGTGTTTTATTTCTGGTCACTTTTTTTTTTTTTAAATAAACAACCACCATTCCAATTTTAGAAGTAGATTGTAACTGAGGAATAATTTTCCTTTTTTTTGAATAGTGAAAAAAAAATGTTGACATCTTCAGAACATCTCCAACATTTTTTCCAAGTAAAGAATTTCCCAAAACTGACCTGTTCCTGGGAACACCTTTGGCTTTAGTCAATCGGTTTTTAAGAGAGAAGCAAGTTATGGAAAACTCTTGATTAATTTTTATTTTCAGTAGTATTTCATTAGTATTTATTTCACAGTTGTACTGTTTGTTAGATAAGTGAGAAATGAACTTCACAAACATGTGTGTTAATTATAGTATGTTAAGATAAGCAACTGAAAGTTCTCATTTCCACTTTGACTGATACCAAAATAACTTATCTTATGATATTTTGACACATCTCTTTAAAACCCTCTGCTAAATCAGGAAGACAAAAAATAAATGTGAGAAAACAGACAGCAGAAGAATATAATTTTTAAAATGAGTCGAGAAGCTTTAAATTCATTATTCTAGTCAATGGTTATGGTTAGTTGTTCAGTAGGATTGCATTGGTTCAATCACATTATGTCATACTCCATGAGAATTGACTTACACTACCATAGTGTCTATGATCTACCTGCAATAGATAATATAACATATGCACACTGGCATACACACCTCTGTAAAACAGAATAATGCATAGTAAAAAGCCAGTCTGCTTACAGTTTGGATCAGAATTAGTTATTGTCTGCTCTTTCTGGTGGATGATCCAGCTACATGTATCACAGTGAACCTTTTGGATAGGAGAGAATTATGAAGTAAATGTATATTGCAGTGTGTTCTAGGATCCTGTTCCCCTCATCATCCTGGCATGTGTCCAAGATGGCTATACCACATTAGGCTGTTAAGGGCACCATGGTCAGGTTCATTTTCAAGGAAAGCAGTGATACAACAGAGAAGCAGAATACAGCATAATTAGGTCTCATTCCAGCAGGGATCATGATATGACTGGAGAGCTCACTTGGACTGGCACATCTGAAGCATTCCCAGGTCACTGACCTATAGAGGACAATATTCATAAGTACTGTCTAGATCCTTAATGAAAATCTTAAATTACTTTTAAAGGAACCACTTGAAATTTGGGTCAAGAGGCAACACATATGTCCAAGCACAAAAGGAGTGCAATAGGATTTCTTTTCTGCATTCATTTACGCCGTGAAATTGTTTTCTGCACTGCTGTGATATAGTTCCTTCCATTATTCTCTCAAAGGAATCATAGTCTCATATTTTTTCCCCTTTGGTGTATTTGGCTTCCTGCTTTAATCTAATTTTCACAGCTCAGGGGAATCATCAGACCAGGCTGAGATTTGTATCTTTTCGGAGAGCTCATCAATAGTTTACATAATGCTGTGGCAGGGCCAGGGTTCACACAGCTGGAGAGGTACTCGGCAAGAGCACTGAGTTAAGCAGAAAAAGCCTTCTTGAGAGTCTGAACTTTGTTTAAAGAGTTTTTTTTTCCTTTTTTTTTTTTTTTTTTCTTCCTGAACAAGAAGCCAAAACACAAAAGTGGTGTGTGCAGGTTTGCTGGCAGCTGGTGTGCTGTGACTGATGATGCTTGTGTTAATTATGCTCTCACTATTACCATGTGATCCACCCATCTGCTTTTTGAAGCCAGCTGTTTTCCTTTATCTTCCTGTTGAACTACCAGTTATTCAAGATAGTGACCATCTCTTTGTGGTGAGCAAGGAGTGAAGGCAGTGCAGTAAAACTCTGATATAGGGGTTGCATTGTCAGATTCAACTAATCAGTCTAAAAAGCCGGCAAAACACAGGTTTAGCCATGTTATCTTTTCCAGCGTGAATGTCTTTAAATATTAATTAAGACTGGACCAAGAATGTGTTGAGTAGTTTAAATCATTGAGTTTTGCACTTCCTGGAATTCAGAAAATGTTGAAATTATGTTGTTGAAATGTTGACCATTGTCAGATGCTTAATAATGCAAGTTTTAATACAAACTGTTTGCCACACAATTCATACAAATGCATTTTATTCAGTTGACCTTCTTTAGTTTGTGACTGGTTGCTTAAGTCATGTAGTATTCTTGCTTCATGTAGTATTTTTGGGTAACCCAGACTTTTTAGCCTAGAAAATAGTGGACATTAAGCACTGTTGTTCGAATGGAAATGGAACACTGGCATTCACATGAAGAGCAGCCATTCAGGTGGTTATGCACATGCAAATTAAAAATCATGTTCATGTAAAATGAAAAAGGGGCATGACCACAGCTAAAACTAAACTAAACTAAACTGAACTAAACAAACAACTAGTCAGAGCTAAAACGAGTTTCTGAATTGTTGCTCTGCAGCATTTGTCCAGTTATTGACCATTCAGCCAGATATGTATATTAACACCCCAAATATAATAACATAAACAAAACTGTTCTTATGATTCCAGAATTCCTGTTCTGGCCTTTAACCAGCAAATGTGATCTTGTTCTGTCCCTCGGAAGAACACACTCCCCCTCCACCCTGCCTCTGATGGTCTCATGCATTATTTTCCTGATCTCATACAATATTTTCCTTTAACAAGAAAAAATCCCAACCAACCACCATCATCACCACCAAGAAAAACAGTTAACAAGACTACTTAAATATATTACCCCTGTATAAAGAAAAGCCTATACAATATTTAGAATTATCTTACTGCTACCCCATGGAAATTAAAGTAATATTATTATTCAGATTGTGTTTAATTTTCCTTATTTCTCTGAACATTGAATTACTTTGCAGAGGCTACTTTTCCCTTAAACATCATTTCATCAAATGGGTCAAAACAGAGTAGATTTTGAAGGGGATATTCCCAGTTTCTAGTGGTGCATATTGGAGACTGTGAATTTCTGCAGGATAAACTTGGTTACACTGCACAAACCTTTAGTCCTTTCCTTTGATCATATATGGAAAGACCTAAGTGAAACTGAGTTAAGATATAAGGCACATTGATATATTAGCATGTCAGAAACACAAATTTACAATTAACAATTTTGCATGTAGTTGAAGTACCAAAAAACTTGAACTTCCCTATTTTTCATGAAATTTTAAAGCAATATTCACAAATCTGACACAAATGTTTTAGTTCTTAGATGACTCAGTACTTTCTAGATCCTCTGAAGTAATCTTGACTAACGAGATAGCTTCTGTAATTGAAAGCATCTTGAGTGTACATTTTTAATCAGAATTTTGGAAATACAGAATTTTTAAACAGTGAAAATCTAAACAATAAAAAGTAAGCTTTCAGAAATATTTGTAGCTTTGAACATGAATACTTGTGGTTTGTGTTTTTGTCTGTCTGATTTTTCTACACAATGATTTAATCTGTCTGAGTTACAATATGTTTTCTAACATAAGGAAAACCTTATTATACCTTACATATTGTAGACTGGGTTTAAAACTAAGAAGGAAAACGTATTCAAAATTGTCAATGAAAATATTCTCAAGGGAAGACTGGAGTCCCTTTTTTGAAGATCTGACTCCTATTTCTCTATTTTGGAGGGATTTATGAAGAGTGGTTCCTCTTATTAACAGTTGGTTATACATAATATCAGCATGGCAGCTGAGATAAAGCTGAAGATCATCCCTAGTCCTAGTCCTAATGCATCTAGCAGCAGATCTGGCACTCCCTTGCACCTCAGATTTTACTCTTAAACTTTACTCTGAATTTTTGTGAACCTCAATTTTTCGTAAATCAGACACTAAACACGTGGAATACAGATTTTTCTTGTGATTCTACATTTTTTTTTTCCCCTTTAAAGCTCTGGCCTCTTGTTTATGAGAAAAGTCACTATGTGACACGTCAAGTTTTCTTGAATAAATAATCCAGTCTTTGGAAGAGATTCCATCTGCTACTTCCTGTCTTCTTTTTCTCAGTAGCATGTAAACTTGATTCCATTTTAAGTCTTCCTGGATACAAATGTTACTTTGAAGAGACTGGTAACTGGACTGCTCCGTGTGCTTCTAACAGCTGAAGCAAAATGGATCCTTTAAACATGTATAAGAGCAATTAGCCTTCTTAGGATGTATTTGGGAGCATGTAAGGTGAAGTAGCACTCTGGTGACATCATTGTCAGGTCATCCTGCAAAAATAATGAAATCATATATAGAGGTGTGCCCTGAGGCATACTCTGTTGCCATAATTAGGTTGAAGGCTCCCTTGGATATGATGTCTTATTGCAAGAGCATTTGCAGGAACTAATTGTGGTATGTTTTTGCATCAGTATTGGTGTACTGCATCATTTATGGTCTGAAAATAGCTGTAATTGTGTGCAATGATTGAGTCATTTCCTGAATTTAGTATCCTAAGCAGAGTACGAATTAAATGACTAACACACTCTTGACTTTGTCATCTTTTTTATCTCTGGCTGCTTACTTAAAGAAAAAAAAAAAAGAAAAGAGAAAAAAAAAACTCTCTGTGTTTTTGCATTTTTAAAGCCAAATTAGATTTGGTGTATTTTAACACTGCTGAGAGTGAAAGGTTAGTAATAATCATTGTTCACAGACGGAGAACATGCAGGTGTTGTGAGATCTTCCTACCCTCTTGCAGCTCTGCCAGTGCATTTCTGATCAGTACCACCTCTTCTGTGCCACAGACTGCAAGTTTATTCTGAACAGTAGGTGCAGAGAATTTTTAAAATGGAGAAATGGTCAGTAGGGGACAAGGCTGAGGGCATCATTCCTGTCATTTGCAGCTCAGGTTAGAAACAAATACACTCTCCTGGCGTACTTCTACTCTTGCATTGTACCAGCCTGCATCTCAGGAGACCACAGCCCCGTTTCTTCTGAATTTTTGCCTGTGTTCCTCTCCATCTTGTAGGGGCACTTTCTCTTAATTGTGAAGCTTTACTTTTGTCTTTTTAACTGACTGATCTTCCAGAACGGATGATATGACAGTTGTTTGCAGTCTTGTGAAAGCAAAATAAACAACTGGCACTGGTTTTTAAAATAGTACTAAAGATCTAGAATCCTGCTGCCACTCAGAGGGTGCAGCATATTAATTATGAATCATCAATATTTTTGGTGCCATCATTATCACATGCACAAAAAAAAGCAACCTACACTACTTGCATTCATATCAAACCCTTTTATTTCATTTATTTGGACTGTTTTTCTATCCTGTACCAGTTAATCGCTAGCCCTATTTCAACTCAGAATCTGAATGTTATTTACCATCTGTCTCCAAGGGATGCACTTGCCAAGTCCCTTAATTTGCTATAATTGGCAGGTTTTCAGTGTACATAATTTATATTAAAAAAAAAAAAAAAGCCACAATACTGAAAAAAGAAGATTAATTAAACTATTTCTTCTGGGCCCCTAGAAGTGTTCCAAAAGGATGGCTTTAGGGCCGCAAGGTCTGCTCTGTGTATGTGCTGTCACAGCTGATCACATTAAAAATGTATGTTGGGTTGGTCCCTTGTGCCTCTACACTGGTCAGAAGGATGTCACTAGCACCTGGGTAACATCACATACAAACAGTGAATTAGACATCTTGCATTTGCATTTGTGCCTTTTGTTCACACACTAGAAACTCCTAGGCTGCAGTATAATTTATGGATACCTCCATGTAGGCAATTCTGTAGCTGATATGATAGGAAATGCTATGGAAAAAACCAAAACCCTAAGCAGATGTACAGAATATTAAATAGACCTACTGAAAGACCGCAAACGGACTGAAAGACATCACACATGTGGTTTGTAAACATGACTTATACCTTCCTTTCTCTTAGCTTCTTGCTCCTGACAGCACCTTGTTAATGAGTGCATAGTGCAGTGACGTAATGCCCTGTGAAGGCAACTGTCAGTCTAGGGGACATCAGCCATTCTCCTGAGTTACCCGTGTCAGGATGCTCCTGAATACAATGTCTCTTCTGTTGCAGTTCTCCTACTGTCCTTTCAAGTGACAGAGAAAGAGAACAAGATGGTAGAGAAGAGGATTGGTATGATTCTTTGTATTTGGCCTGGAAAGGGGAGGAAAGTAAAGAAAGAAATGGATATTCACTTGCTCCTTTTGCCAGATCTAAGATGATATCTAAGTGATATGCAAGACCTTCAAAATTTGCTGTCGTGTGACCATACAACCTTCTTGTGTGTTTCAGTCACTGTGTATTTATTTATGTAAGCAATCCAAGAAAAGCAGGAATTAACAGAGCAGTGTGAAAACCAAACTGGCTAAGTCTGTTTCTGTCCTGTTCCATTACAATTTGGCATATTCCATGTCAGACTTAGTTGAAACATACTTTTATTCTTGGGTTGCTCATTTTCCAGCGTCTGGAGAGGCTCCATTTTCAAAATCAAGCAATAATGTTTGTTATAACCAACTCTCCTGAGGTATGATGAAAATGTAGGTGAAGTTGAGAGGAACTTTTAGTTCTTTTCAGATTTCATGAAATTTCAATCCTCTTTTCTGTTAAAGAAAACAACTTCTCTAGTGTCACGAGATGGTTATTTCTTATAGTATTTCAAATGGAAAAAGTCAGATTCTGGAAGTGGACATAACCTATTCTAATATTAATGTTTTAGGAAGTCATTCTGGTGGAAGCAGACAATCATGAATTGTCTCAAAGAGATGAGACAGTTGTTGGAATGTTCACTATATTAGCTAAGTGCCAGCTCTTTGAAATCCCCAGTTTAGATTAGAGAAAAACACATTCTACATTTTATTCCCCAGTAAAACTCTAGAAAATTCCCTTCCAGGGCTAATTTCTGTGGAAATGAAACATTTTCTAGAAGAGTACACAGATGAACACAGCAGTGGACATGATATAAAAACCTAGGTGCCTTGGAAGAGACAGAGAAATACTGTGAAATGCTGTGAAACATGGCAAACCTGAGGAATTTCATAGCCCAAACTGCTTCCGTCAGAACTGGGAGAATGAAAATTGCTGAGACTGGCAGAAAAATTCAGACAGGTATAACACCATGGAGCAGCAAAGATCTTGGGAAGATAGCAAAAACAGAGGGATCATCAGTTCTCCAGACCTAAGGTCTTCTGTGACTCAACTTAGTAAGATTTTTGTGATGCTATGGAGTTTTACCATTCCCTTAGGTGAAAGGGTTCACTAAACACAATCTTTTCCTTGTCATGTTAAAGTCTGGGAAGTAACATGGGCTATGACTGAGTTTCTCTGTTCTGCTGGAAAAGGGACTAGTTACTCAAGTGCTCTAGGATATTCTACACTCTACTGCTGTTCTTCTGCAACTGAAACACACTAATTCAGAGCCAAGCTCATTAATAATTGACCTACATCAGGGATGTCATGCTTTTTCCAAAGAATATTTTATGCATGGATTAGGGTGTATATTGCCTGTCCAATTCTTAATGTAAAATTGAAAACTTTAACAGTGCCTTCAAGCATTTGTACAAGATTTGGGTGACTGAATGACTAAATGGATACATTAAATATACAGTGTAAGGGACATATTCCCTTTTGCCTATTTGTGGACTAATTACAACAGGAGTTAATGAATATCTTTGTACAATATTGAAGTCACAAAGAAGTATGTCCAGAAGAGGAGGTTAAGCTTCACAAAATGGGCATATGAAATCACAAATTATCAACAACTTTTTTTCTACATGTTCTATGTAACTTTTTATATTATTATAGATCATTTATTAAGGCAAACTGCATAAAATAGTGATGTCATGACAATCTTATTTTTTTCCTTTTCTTGCCTGTTCCTTTCAGTGGTTTCAATTATTGCAAATTTATTATAAGCTCATTTGTTGATGCAAGGACATGGTATTGAAGGATATTAGAAAAAGCTCCAACTTCCCCGTGATTTTTCATAGAATCATAGAATCACTCAGGCTGGAAAAGACTTCTAAGATCATCTAGTCCAACCTTTAATCTAGTATTGTAGTCCATGACTAAACCATGCTGCTAAGTTCTACATCTACACATTTGGTAAGCAAGATGCACAAAATTTGTTCTGCTTTAGGTAATTGCTCTGGGTGTCTGACTGCTCAGAGGATTTTGACAGTTATGAGAGAAGAGGACCACAGTTATTTTGCCCAAACTGCTGTAAGCATGAGTGAGACAGATGTCTATCTTTCATAAACCTTGCACCTTAGGACAAACTGTCACATACATGGGACATTCATGATGGCAGTTCTAGATTCAGTATTCTTCCTTACTGATTACAAAGTCCATTTCACAAATCTGTGGTGAGACTGAAAGCACCTGAGGGCAGGACATTTCAAGGAATTTCATTCCAAGTCCTGGTACTTCTGTGTACCTGCTTACCTACCTAATCTCCTCAAGTTATTGTTGTCTTTTTTTTTTTTTTTTTTTTTTAATGAACACCTACCTTCTCATTAACAGATTTTCTTTTTAATTTAGATTTTCTTAAGAACCTGGAAGTGTAAACCAATCCTAGACAGTGAATCAAAAGAACGCAAAGTATATTTTGTTTATGTTGTATGTTTTTGCAGTCAAATGACTGTTTTTGGGTAGATCTAACAAACAATTTGGAGTTTTCTGGAATTAACAAAGCACAGATCTTAACAAAATATTTTCCATAACAGAGATTAAGCTTGATTAACATGCCTATTCCTTTTTTATTTTATTTACATCTATTTTAAGCATAGAATTATAATCTCATTCACATCAGGAGGACTTTAAACTTTTTGTGGTGCCCACATCTCATTTAAATATCAATGCTAGCCTTCTGGAATAAGATATGAAAATCTGGCTTATAGAGTTCTTTAAAACTTCAATCTTTCCTGAATTTCTGTAAGGAAAACTGACTTATCTGTGAAATTTGGCTTTTGACGTAGGCATGGTGATATTTGTGCACAAGTCAATCCAAGGGTAGGATTTCAGTACTTGGTGTTTTCAGGGCAGTGGCTGTCCTTTAACCCTGGAAGATTTGTCCTTTGCACTGTGGTGCCTTTATTTTGTTACTTGATTCATGCAGCTCTCAGTGGCTATTCCAAAGAGTGGCTGCAAGGTCATGGGAGTCTCTGCTGATTCAGGAATGACACGTTTCATTGCAAAAGGCTGCTTTTATTTTGTTTTTGTTTTCCAGCATGTACGCTTGGAATGCTGTTGTGGTTGTTTCAATGTTTACAAGATATTTCCTTCAGTGATAGTTTCATCTCTGCCAAAAGAAAAGTTTAAAAAAAATCCATTAATGAGCTGACAGTGCTTTTAATACTGCTTCAAAAGGAGAGGGAAAGCTCGTGTGCCAAACAAATGTTTGGAACAGTCTCAGGCAGCAACATTTGTTCTGCAAGGGAATGATCCACAATAGGACACTTCAGATGCTAAACATCTAAAAGTATTCAGATGATGCAGTGCTCAGATGGTCAGCCTGTTTCCAAGAAAAGTAGCATTTTTGTTAATGTGGCAAAAGGCTGTACTCTACCTAATGTAAACAGAGGGAAAGTCTCCCATCTTAAGGTTTAGGAGTCCCTGCAGGAAAAATTTACAGAGCTTTAGGCAGAAGTGTGAATGTGGGAGTCGTACATGTCTTGGCTCGTCAAGAAGGGGGATGCTCTTGACAGCATAGAGGCACATTCTTGATGTTTGTCAAACTTTCTGACACATTTTTACCCATTTTGAGACAGTGACAAAAATGTTGCAAGCATTTCTGTAAAATGTTAATCTCATTTTCTGACCAGAACCTTATGAGAAAATGACAGCAAAAATTGAAAAATAGGATTTCTTGCTTTCACAGATGCTATGCTTTCTGAACTTATTCCCAAAAGAATAAGTATGAACTAGGAGATAACAAACACACCTCACTAGAAAGCTTCTAAAACATTTATAATCTTTTAATTATTGCTCTTCTTTTTCAAGTAATTTCCACCAAAAATGGAACTGTTCATTCTGTTTTGAAGATGATTCAAGGGCACATTTGTTCTTTTCTAGTTTTCACAAGCTTGTGCTGGCAGTCAAGCAATGTAGCTCCTCCATTTGAAAATCTGAAGTCTTGAAGTTACTGGCTGCATTGTTTTTGCTCATGTACTCTGAGCAAAGGCTTACCTTTTAAATAATTTGACTTTCTGTTGCAGAAGGCCTTAGCAATGAGAACCAATGACTTTCAATTAACTTGACGCTTCCAACAAGTTCAGGTAACTGTTTACACAGAGCATGTTTTCAAGGGAATTATTCTGCAAGTTTCAGTGAAGCTGTTTGTACCTTTCCACCTTGGAAAAGCATAAGAATACATTCCTGTGTGCTCAGGACAGCTTTGCTATTCCATCAGGACAACAAATGTGTATGTCCTTACAGATATTAAGGTAAATTGTGTTCAATTTATCCCACAGATCATCCTTTGGACTCAAATCTCAGTTAGTGTTAATTGATGTATCTCTGAATTTAATTAAACTTTGGAAGCCCTCACTGCCTGAGAATCTGTCCTGTAGATTGCTTTTGGAAAAAGCTTATATTCAGCTTGATCTATTTGTGATTGCAATTTATGCTTTAACTGAAGGTAAATTATGGCTATTTGGTGATTAATATCCCATTCTATTGCCAAGTCAAGTTAAGAAGTGCTTACTTAATTTATCACTAACCAGTGGTTACTATCTAACTGTAATTATAAGAAAATGTACATCACTTTGACCTCTGAGCAATCATGTGGGGAGACCATCCCTTTAAAGTTTGCCTTGTGTTTTCTATAAAGGTAGCACTTTCTTCTCTGAGGAGAACTTTGCAAATCCTTTGCAAAAGAGAGAATGTCAGGGAAGGGGAGTCTACAGTTTGCAGGGTAGTTTATGAGAATGAAGCTGAAGAAAGGCATTTGCTGAAGGATTGAATACAGAAGATATATATATATATTTTTTTTTTCTGGACAAACAGATCACTCAGTAACTTAAGCATTATTACAGTACAGAGAAATATGTACTGATGGTAGTGGTAGGTAAACTGTCAAGCAAGGTGCAGATGGGTCAATCATAAATATATCCCACGAACCCTAAAGGGAAAAGGCTCTGGATGCCCTCATTAGCTTTGCCTCTTTTAGAAAAGACGAGGAGTTGGGCTGCTTTGAACCTTTTGCGGTCTTCTACTCTTGAGCACTGGTTGCAATGGTGTGATTCACCTCTGCACTGGAAGAAGCTTTTCTGCCACTCATCCTTAGTACTTTCTAGGGTGATGCAGTGGGAACCTTATTGCGCTATTGTGCATCACTGTGTTTTAAGAGCCATTAAGATGAAAAGTAATGTCTGCTCAGGTGTACTTTTTTTTTTTTTTGTCTGTGTGTGTGTGTGTGTGTGTTTATGTGTGTTAAAAATGTTCTGTATGTGTTCTCGTTTCCAATAACAGGAGAGCTCCACCAAGAAAACAAAACTGCTTGCTTTAGCTCAGAAAGGGAGTAAAGAGGTGAGATTCCCTGTGGTTTGGTCCATGTCTGTCAATTTCCAAAGGCAGGAAAATTATCATTTTTTCAAATTCCCTCAGGCAGCAGTAGCCAAGCCAAGTTGGCTCTAGCCAGCTCTTGTTTGTAAAATGTAATTCTGTGGTAATGAGCTGGTGACAACTTGAAGAAGAGAGTCTAAACATCCTGAAAACAATTCCAAACATGACTAAATGCAAGAAGGAAACTTCTAATAACTGCCTCATGGGAATCAAGAGCCCTACATACAAATGCAAACACAATTTGTTTTCTAGACAGGAATATATATATTATGATCTTCTTCCTTTATTTTTCTCCCTGAATGTATGTGTAGGCAGGTGTATCTCTCTATGCCTACTATCTGTACAAGTTGTCTCTCCAAATGACCTATATTTCAGAAAGGAGCTAGTAGTTTGTCCTTGTGGGAAAGAACAGAAATTGATGTCCTAGTGAACACCTGATGTAGCCACAGAATTAAAGCTTTGCGCGTAATCATGTATCTGCCTGGAGATTTTTATGCTACATTGTTTTGAGCGTTACCTTAGATTTTCCAATCATAAAAAAATTTACTTCTCCCTATTTGAAGTGTTTTAAAGTTGTACTGTCAAACCAAAGCATTTAAAATCATGAGTTAGACTCCAAAACTTATGCAATGGCCTCAAAAGTCTTGAGGTTTCAAGAATGACACATTTTGACCTCTTTTTGTCATCCTGATGGATGCTGCTGTGTTTTTGAATGAACTGTTTTCATACTTTTCTCTGTTGCCATGAGGGCTTAAAAACTGATTAAATAACAACAACAAACCATCAAATAATCACACAATTCCAGAAAGGAGAGTTATAGAGGAAAAAAAAAAAAAAAAGACCTCACAATTTATGACAGTTACCCTAGGCAATGATACAGTAAAAATAACGTCGAAAGTATGTCACATAATACATAAGAATGTTTCAATATTTATTTTAAAAAATGATAAAGTAATCAATATATTGCACATCAAGTAGAACCGAGACAGTTTGTTGTCTCTGAGTTAATCTACTGTATTCCAAAGTTGTACTGAATCTGTGAGGCCTCTTCCTGGTCTTCTGATGTTTTTTTTCCCTACCCTTTTGTGGTCTGCCAACCTAAGCTGGTGTAAATTTCTTGTATTCCTGATATGTTAAGCTAAAACACCTAAAAGCCAATTAATTTAATTTTATTTTATTCTAAAACATTGCAAAAGGATGTAGCGATAATGCTGAGGACACCATAGTCTATACAGTTTCTTAGGACGTGAATACTAATTTTTGGACCTCAGGATCACAGCATCCTACACACAGACCAGTTCCATGTTCCAAACCTCTCAACCACTTGCAGAAAGCGGAATTGTTGCCAACCCCCCTTTTTTTCTTACCTCATGAACAGTGAAAACAGGTATAGAGAAACCAAAGAATTTGGCCAGAAAAATTTTGAACCAGTGCTAGACTCCAGAGACAGTTTGCCCGGGAATCACTGTTGTCTGTGTGAGAGTGGAACTGTTTGCATTAATTGCTTTGCAGTAACTCAGAGCAGGTCTGCTTACCAAGGGTTGAATCCTAAGTGTTACCTGGTCATGGATAAACAGGGTGCTAACACCCGAATCCTCCTATTCCAGTGATAATCACAAGCATTGATTATAGTGGAAAACTGAGACTCATTCCAGGCATTCAAATAGCATGTTACTAATGATCACATTTTAAGGAAGTTCTTGCATAAAATAATTACTTAGAGAGCACGTGACGACTCATTAAACGGAAATTCAGGCTTCATTCTGCTTTGTATAGCTTGCCTAGTGCTTATGTTTAATATTTAGGAGTTCTTCCAGAGTAATGGGAATTGGGGGGGAGGGATGCATATTTCAGAGTACACTGGCAACCTATTTCATTTACCATAAACATTTTTTTTTTCCCCATGAGAATTGTTAGATGAATCTGATAACTGTTTTGTAACTGTGGGCACAGAACTGGATTTCTAGCATGATAATTACTTTTGGGGTGGTTTGCAGCAGAAGATAATACAATGTAGTACATAGCTATTCTGTGTCTTTAACTTTCACACTATCTTCTCAACAAATATAGTCTTGAAAACTTTTTATGGACTCTGACAGAGCAGACATATAGTTGGAAGTTCTGAAACTTAAACAAAAGCAACAAATAAATCTTGGGAAAATCAAAACTCAGTTGCAAGATTTTTTGTAGCAGAGACTGAATTGGCCTTTGTAGATACTGCAATAGTAAAAGCAATAATAATTCCAAGTGTTTAATGATCTGGCATCCCAGTCCTATCATCTTCTCCATGGTAGCCAACAGTAAACTCATTAAGATCTTCCCTTCAACATTCTGAAATTACCACTTAGTACCAAGAGTGATATTATTTCTTACAGCATTGTTTTACAAACCTATTTAAATTCCAAATACTGATGCCCACTGCATTTGTAAGCACATGGATTAAGAAGAGCTTTACCAGGCTGTGTGAATGTATTTTGCTTCGTTTTGTTTCAATAAGGGACTCTGCAAGATTGATATAAGAAATTGTCACTTGTCTGACCCGAGAGATGAAATATAAATACTTCCTGCACATGAATGCAAGTGTTCAGCATAGTGGCACTCCAAAACCTGCTGACTGGTTTATAGTTTAAAATTCAGTATAACAGTAGGTGCTCATCCTCACATTACTGCCTCTTATTTGGGAGATACGAAACCTTTACACTAGTTGGTTAAATGAGCCTCACAGATTCAGTACAAATGCACATCATGCAGCAAAGTTAGAGGGAGTTGCTTGGGGTGAGTAAATGAGTCAGCAGCAGGGCTGAAAACACTCAAGCAGCCCTCGGAGGTAATCGTTCTTATCCATTTGGTCACCAAACTGCAGTAAGTGCTTGCTTAAGTGCTTGACTGCTGTTGAACCTTGAACTTTCAAGGACGTCAGGGTAGCAGATAAATGCTGAGCAGTCCAAGTACAGGCACCCATTTCTTAGTGGAACGGAATTTGCAGCCAAAGGGTTAACAGTATCTGCTGGAGGACAGGCAGCAGTTGAATCTCATTGCCTCAGCCCTGGGCCTTTCTCTAAGGGATTTCAGGAAAACAAGGCCAGGACTCTTTGAGAGGATCCAAAAGGTTGAAACAGAAGTTTATTTTGCCAGCGTGGCAAAAATAACTGTATATCTATTTACATTGTTTGGGAAACTTTCATTAGGTGGTGATCCCAGTCCTCTTGATCAGAGGGCTATGCACTCAGGACAAAGTATTCGAGAGCCAGTGGTGGCTACTGTGGCTCTATAGTGTCCTTCTGGTGCCAGACATGAAATGGTCATGCAAGCCCTGCAAACAGTCCCTGCTTTATAATGCTGTCAGAGACGCTGCCTTTATGGAAACAGATCCATTTTTTTCACTCCTTTCTTCACACTAAGATTTGTACAAAGACACTCCCAAGAACTCTGTCTATATTGATAGGGCACCAGGAAAACTCAGTGAGCTTGGGCCCTTGAGTTTGGAAGATGTAGACACAGGATGTTAATGGTACTGCTTGCTGTGCATGAAATTAATCACTTATGTATGTCTTTTGCAGAGCCAAGGCTATGATGAACTGTCAGCCAGTATAAAACAGAAGAAGGGCAGATTTTACAGTTGCTGTGGATGCCTGATATCAGCTCCTCTGGAAACATTCAAGGATATTTTTGGTTCAAGATTAAGGAGTCACTAGATAAATTATTAACCAACTGAATCCTACTTATTTTATGTATATGAGAAAACTGCACTATTGGAACAATATTCTGCACTCAGGGCTGTCAGTGGATATTCACACATTGCTCTTAATGTGTTGTTTTTTTCCTAAAGCAAAATTAGTTTAGATGTTTTAAACATGAACCCGATTTTGCATCTTCATTTGCAGCATTTTTTCCCCAATATTGACAGGATGTGAATTTTCTTTCTACAGTGAAGCTGCAGGCCTGGATTCTCGGTCTTTACCTATGCTACCATACAAAGTATGTCATTATATTGGTCTAAAATTTAATAAAAAACTACCCTTGATTTGAGTCTATGCAGACCACTTGCAACAAACCAAATGCTGCCACTGAGTCTAGTGCAACATTTTGGGAATCTGGCTGAGATTATCTGAAGAGTTCTTAATTTCGAATTTGTTTAGTTTATAAAGAAAGAAATGCAAACAGAGAGGAGACAATGCCTTAAAACAGAGAAAAATGCCAGGTTACTCACATAAGAAAAAGTTTTGTTCCCTCATCTCCATTTCCAGCTGGATCTCTGAGCAAAAAATGCCAGTTTAAAAATGGTTGAAATCTTTGCTAAGACTGCCTCCAGCCTGGCTCCTGAATGCCTTTTGATAATGCTCTGCAGTTTCCTAAATAACGAAGCAAAAGAATTCTCTTGAATGCTCCTGGATGACCTGCACTGCACAAGGGAAGGACTGGCTGATTTTATCATGCAATGCTTTCCTCGCTCTTATCTTAGAACATGTAATGTCTCGTTTTCCACCTACATATTGTTATGGTCGTCCCTGGCTTCCTCCCCCCCTACTCCCTCCCTGCCTCTCTTCCTCCCTCCCTCTCTCCCTCCCTTCCTTTCTACTTCCCTCCCTCCCCCTCCCCAGTGGTCATAAAGTCAAAGGGAGAAGGAACCTTTAAGAAGTGGTGTAATTATTAACTAATTTTGATCTTGGAAAGGAGAGCAACCAAAGTATTTCCTGTTTCCTATAATTAAGGACTCAAGACTTCGTTCTGCCACACACACACATGCATTGTTTATTTTTAATGTACTCTCCATGGAATATAATCCACTGCTTTATTTCTATATCTTAGGCCAAATTCATAATTGGTATAAACAGCTGCTGCTCAACTGACAAGTCCTAAAATGGGGACAGAGAAAAAATAAGGTTATAAGGTTTCATCTGCTTACAGAAGGAATGCATTTGTCCTATTTGTTCTTTCTGTTCACCTCCCAGTGATCTTGGGGATAAGACCAGTGGAGGCAGGGGATTCTCTGAACTAGACTGAAGTAGAATGACTTGGTCACAGAAACTGAAAAGAACTGGAAAATCTGTGTATCCATGGGGCAGGTCATGGACACTCAGCTGCAGAAAATAAGATGAGCACATATCCTGCAGGTAAAATTTCCCCCCAGACTATAAGAGCTGGTGCCTGCATAGGAAATCTAAGTCTCTGTAAATATTGGGGTGGAAAAATGAGATCCTATAATTTACAATGACCTAAATAATTGCACTGTAATATTCCCATGCAAGTCACTGAACATACACTGGATCTCAGTAAACAGTGAAATGCATGCTATTTTTATTGCACTTTATGTGATATCTGTGTCTTCCTGTGTGCCTAAATGCAGGATTAGCTGAACCGTTTTTTGAACAGTTCATCCTTTTTGATCCATAGTTGAATTCATTGCTATTGAGAGCTGTCACATCGTTGAATGCAGAACGCCAACACCTTCTGTCATAGTTAAGCTGTCATTAATGCAGGTTTGGTAATGGAAATAGTAAAGTGATATGGTTTTGGAAATGGGTGCTGATGACTACCAGTCAGAGGAGGACATGAGTGTGACTGTAAGTTCTACTGCTTCTTCACGTTATCTCCACTTTCCATCACCTAAGGCAGTGAGGTTGTAACAAGGTGTAAATATTCTTCCCAGTCATCCTTTCTTAAAAAAGAGGCCTGAAGAGTGGTAATATAGAATATCCACTTCTTGGTTTCCCATTTGAGCACTGCTCATATATATATACACACACATATATATAATACTTCATTTTATTTGACACTAAAATGTTTGTTTGCCCACTGTGTTGCCTGCAAAGTAACACATTTGTGAGGTTTAGTTCCAAGAAGAGTCAGATTTGCTCAGCAGCACAAATCTGTGTGCAGTGTATAAATATTTATCCATTTTAGCAGCTCTTTCACAATGATATTTGTGACTTTGACTGTCACCTGCCCATATTTGAGTAATTTCTCCTTTCAGTCTGTATGTTCATTTTTGCAGCTGAAGTCACTTCTTCTCTTTTACCCCCAAAACACTGAAGTTACTTATCAGCAAAACTAAGCCCTGCCCCATTTAAAGTTACAACAGAACAATACTGATTTCATAAGAAAGAGGAAAAGAACCTTGAAAGCAGCAAAACCAAAGTGAAGCTCAGTAACCGTGACTCAACAGCACAGAATTCTGTTGCATCCTATGTTTTTGGTTGCAGCATAGGTGATTGAAGTGAATGAATTAGTGCCAACTTGAGACTTTTAAGTTAATAAATAAAAACAGACTGATCAGAAAACTCTGGCTGCATAACTAGCATTTTTTCCACTATATTTGAGGAGATTTAGCCCTGGGTTTCTACTTGGATTTGATAAACAATGGGACAGCCAAGAAGTATGACCTCATTGACATACTGCTGACCTGGTGACAGGGACATTCAGGGATGCCTCCAGCAGCTGCATCCTTTTAGCAGCACAATCCTCAGCAGTGCCTGAAATGGAGAAATTTTCAGAGGTGCAATGCAAGGCAAAGAGGTTCACCATCTCACCATTCAGCCATATCCTCAAATCAGAGGACTTGGTTATGTGGACCATTCTGAAAACAAGGAGAAATGACCATGCTTCTTCAGCCTGCTGCTCATGAAATGCTGAAAGATGAACTTCACAGTTTATGTGGCTCTATTCAAAAATAATAGTTTCACCAGTGTTAATCTATTTTTTTTTCCCAAAAACAAAGATATTGACGACTTTTTTTTTTCCCCCATAGGTTCTCTTTGTAGACCATTTAGCCTGTAGATTTGTGGTAGTCACAGGTTGGAAACTACTGTTCTGAAAAATGTTAGTTGGTTCCTTCCCCTGTCTGCCCACCATCTTAGAAGTCTGAAAAGTGTGAGGTACCAAGTAAGAGTACCCAGGGATGCTGAGAGGACCTGTACTGTGAAATCTGTTATTATTCTTCATATTTTTTAGTGATTTTTGTTGTTAATAGAAAATCTGGTCATTTAAAAAACTGATTTAGAATAGTAAGGAATCCAAATTAGCAGAGGTCTCTTTCCAGTATTGATTTACTCTCAGAGGGTCATTCCAGAACACATTCATTACAGGTACAACCCACAAATTCACAATAACGCATCAATCAGTGAGACTTTTATATTGGGAGATGCAATTGAAACTGTACAATATAATTCAATAAAATTACTAGCCTTTTTATCTACTCATTTAAGCTATAGTCTACTCGGATTCTGCAAGTTGAATTGCTGAGAGCTATTCTTATTTTTGAACTTTTGAGTGTTCTTATTCACATAAAATTATTTTATTATTGTTACCCCCAGAAAAGAAAAAAAAATGATTGTGGTGAAGTTGGAATAAAATATAATCTTGTATCAAAGTGGAAACCATTGATGGTGTTGTAAATTTTATATTTGAAAATGTGTGTATTTACACACACGTATCCTTTTTCCAGGGGCCAGCAGTTGTGTCTAAGACTACAGTTAGAAAGAAAAGGTTCCAGAAGATGACCTCAGTATATTGGGTCTAGTCCTAGGGAAAGCCCAGCTTTTCCTTGACTGTACAGGGTTGCTGTATATCTTGCCACTGCTGGGAAGTAACGTCTGAGGCTCTGCAGACTTTTATAGCTCACTGCAGCTGCCTTGTCCCCATGCTGGCCCTGTGCTGCAGGACCCACAGTGCCCGCCTGGGGGCCATGGGATAATGAGAGTCCTCAGAAACCAAAGGGATGAACTACCCAGGCAGTGGAGGCTGGCACTGGGGACCACCAGGGACTTAATGTGGAGCTACCTCATGGCTGGTTTTGGTAGACATAATTCAAGTACGCCACCGAGGGTAGTGTGCAGGTGTCCCCTGAGTCATGGGAGGAATAAGGAAAAACTGAGGGGATGCTGAGCATCAAGAAAAGCTTTAGAAATGAAAGCCTGGGGAAATGGGAAGGTAAGGAGCAGCAGTGCTGCTCCTGGGGCATACCACCCCTTCCACGTGTTTCCCAGTCCTTAGTTCGGTAGTAACAGCCAGACTGTTTTGCTGCAGAAAAAATACACAGTGTTGCCCTGGCCTTTGTGTCTCCATATGCAGTTGCCTCCTTTGTGTATAGCCATAGCTGCACACACACTCACACATGCACACAGAGCTATACATAGAAATAGGTATTGCTGTCTGTGTCCAGTGCAGCTCATCTCCTAACAGACTGGATCAAGGGATGCCTGCTTTAATCCTACATTAACTACTCCTTAGTTTACTCTCTATTTACCTTCTCAAGGTGGATAACATGCAGGTCATGCTATGGACTATATAGGAAATTCGAATGAGATTTACCTGTACAAAAAATGTGAGCATTCCTCTCTAATATCAGTGAATCTTGATACACAACACACATACTCCTGTAAACCTGTTTCATCCACTTGGCAATGTTTGAGCTGGGAAGTAGAACTGTGTTCCCTGAGGGAAATCAGACACCTGCTCTCTGCTAAGGATGAAATTTAAAGGAACAACATTATTTACTGATAATTCTCTCAATTTACCAGAGAGTCTTCTGTTTTAGAATTAAAGAATAATGGCTGAAATCTGGTCCTGCTATAAAATAACCATGGGGACTATATAAACGTGTTTTGCCTACATTTTTTATTTTTATTTTTATTTTTACAAGCGAACTATAAAACATTTTTTTAAGAAGTTTTGTTTCGCTAGGAATAGTTTTCCACTGCAGAGAATAATGAATTACAAGTTCCAAAATGAAATGGAGCCCTGGAGCTCCTTCATTTTTGCCCTTGAAACTTCTGAAAAGTTTGAATCAAGGTCTAAAGGAAAGTTTTCTCCCCCTTCCTTGCAGCTGAGCTTCTGAGAATCACATACACACTTTTCTATTTTTACTTTCTAGCCTGGGCCCATTTCCAAATTTAAAACTGTGGGATTCCTGCACTCCTACATATGTGAGACCCAGACTGAACTCAAAGGATTGGCCAGTTTACCCCCCTTTTCCTCCCAACCAGCCTACTTTCATAACAGTGCACAATTGAAATTGGAGACCACTTGGGTTTCCTTACTTTGAAAAAGCTCAGAAGAAACATTTACAACTCCTAATGAAAGACTGCAGAGAGGAGTTGAAATTAAGTCAGCAGAGATCACGATTTGTTTTGGCCCAGATCCTAATCCAGTTTATAATCCAAGGTCTGGAGTCCCAATATCAGGTAGGTGTGGATTGTCCTCCCTGTGCTCTCATAGAGCCATTGAGTGCTTTTGTGTATTTTCTCTGCTTTGTAAAACATCACTGCAGCAGCAAACTCTCTTCTTTCTCTGTTATTTGAGGAAGAAAGATGTTGTCAATGCATTTTGCCTTGCAAGGGATGATGAGCTTGATCTACAAGCTGGGTTGGTGTGGGGGAGGAAGGAGAGGGGAGCTTCCCTCCCCCAGCTGCTGTTTATCTGACGCAGAGCTTGTACTTCAGTTGTTATCAGCTGCTTTGGTAAGATCACAATGTGCTTGAATTGCTCTGAAGGTTAAAATATGTTGACTGGATTTTCTTCAGCTACCAACGCAAAAGGCTAGCTAATAGCATCACTGGCTGTCAAAAGCAGCCAGCCCCTGCATTTCTCATGGTAATGAAACACTAGAGTTTTTCATGGCTTATATACATCATGATACCTGTGCTGTGTATGTCACATCAAGGATAGGAACAACAGGCATGCCAGCCAATAGATCCATCAGGGCTTGCAAACAAACACACGAAATTACCTCTTTCTGTGAATTACTTGGTTTGTATTGATTTGTGATGATGATTAGAGGGAGATGAGGACTTAATTTTGGCCTTTTTTACTCCTAGTCCTTCTCCCGTGAATCTCAGCTTCTGTAACAGATACCCTGCTGTTTGCTTCAGTGACCTCCTGACTGTCTTCAAATCCCATTTCAAGAGAGATCTTTTCTCCCTGGCCTCTGACTCCTATAAGCCTGTCTAATAAAACAATCAAATAGCACTCCCTAATCCTTCCAGTTTCCCATGCTAAGTTCTTCTCTTTAAAACTCTTTTCTTTTGTCTCTGCATTTGGTATCTGTGGATGCAAACTATTTAAAATAGGTGTTACACAGCCGTGGGGCATTCATACACAGTGTATACTTCAGCTGAGATCCTTTTGCCAAAGGTGTTTTGAAATGATATCTCATCTGCCAGGAAAGTGCCTTTAAATGTGTGCTAGACTGGGATGTGTTTTCTTCCACTGTACTGTTTACATTGTTATACGCTCTTTGGGATACTTATTTGCTGAGATGGGATACATCCAGGAATATCAGTTTTCAGGTAAGGAAGCTCTTAGATAGAATTTAAAGTACTTAAATCAATTGTCAGCATAATTTATATTTAAGGCCATTCCTATAAATCCATATTCATATTCATATGCAAGGTGAATATAGCCTGAAGGAACATCCTATCTTTCATACATCTACCCCAGGATAACTTACAGAACAGTCAGTGGGTAAGACATTTCCTTCAAGATGAAACATATGCCTTCAAATCCCCTTGTGCTGAGGAGGGATTTTAACCTGAGTTTTGTTCAGCCTCCATAAAATCCCTAGTAGCAAATCTACTGTGAAAAAATGTCACTTCTGCTGCTTCCTTCAGTATCAGTGTGGATTT
Source organism: Anser anser (assembly GCF_964211835.1). Taxonomy (NCBI): domain Eukaryota; kingdom Metazoa; phylum Chordata; class Aves; order Anseriformes; family Anatidae; genus Anser; species Anser anser. The sequence goes on from NC_139722.1 coordinate 64,063,081, forward strand.
AGCTCTTTATTTCCTTCGTGTTTATTGCATGTGCTTATAAATGAAATGCTTCAGAAATGTCAGAACAGTTCACTTAGACTTTCCATTTTCTTTTTCTTTGGTTGAAAGTGTTGGGCAAAATATAACCTTTGCTATCAAGTCATTTTGGCTTTCCTGGAACAACTTATTAAGAATACGTGCCCAGTTTTACCAAGAAACTGTAGTCATAAACTAGAAAAAAGGCAGAACAACAACAACAACAGCAAAATCCTGGCAGTGATCTATGATGAAATTTAACCTCTTCTCAGCAAAATTATCTTGTTTCTCTGAGTAAGGTTATCCTGGCTTTACGACACAGACTCTCAATAGGTTATTTAGAAGTACTGTTTCAAATCCCACTAGTGCTTAGCTCTGTCCTCAGTTGTCTGAGGCAAATAAATTGACTTTTGGCGTTCTGCTTAACTTTAAAAGGCCTGTATAGAGAAAAAATGTTCAGTGGTCGTTATTGCAATCAACATAGATCAAAGTGTTCTTGATCTAAATTACCCCTCCCCATTAGGTTGAGAGTTTCTGTGGGGCTACAATTGTATGGCAGGCAGGAATTAATTTATTTCATGGGTGCTCTATGTATAAACATATCACAACACTAAACTATTGTGGGCAAAAACCCCTTAATGTAAGTATGAAAAATTATTATATTTATGTTTAAGCTACCTATGAGTTGGGTAAAATGTATGTTCATATGGGACCATATAGCTCTATGAGAAGATCCTGCAGTTAATATAGAGCTGCAGAGGTTTTGCTGTGCATTGAAAGTCTGAGCAAATAGAGGAACAAGAGCTGTCTGCAGCACTCTCTGGCAACATCATTTAAAGCTCACAGACATTCACGGTGAGGAAGAACTGAATCATTAACTCGTGCGAGATTCTGAGGGAGGAAAGAGAAATTGTGTCTATCTGCAGTGTTTTAGAGATTCAATTAGATACTCTTTTTGGGAAAGTAAGATTTCTAGGCCTCTTATAAATAGAAGGCCGCATCTCAGCTTGATTACTTCAAACAGCTTCCTGCAACCTCCCACTAGGAAGATGAGCAATTAGTATAATCACAGCAATAAGTCAAAGATACTTAAGATTGTAACTTGTGTAACAACTTTTCCTTTCTTGGTTCTCTGCTGATCTATAGGAAAATATCAGTTTAATGTACGCTCTTATAACTAAAAACACACTGTCCAACTACATAATGTCCTTCTTTTCTTGCCAAAGTGAATTTCATGCCATGAAATGGTTCAACAATGTTGCAAGGTACTGTGGCTAGGTGGGAGCTTTTTAATATGAAGTACAGTCATGCAGATGGAAATGTTGCCAAAAAAATGGAAAGCAAGAACTCTCATTGTGAGTCAAATTGGTAGTAATAAAGGTGACTCATGAGAAGATTCCACCTCATTTTCCATCAGGAATATTCCAAGAAGCCAAGGACTGTGGTAAGGGAATAGAAACATTTTTGAAAAACATGAAAAAAGAATGAACTAGCACCCTCTTTTGGCTAATTGGAAAACAGTACTAGGAATTGGTATTGGTTAAACTGCAGATCCTGAAACTCCTCCTCCTCTCACCTATTAGTCCACTACGCTGTTAGATATTGTTTATGCACAAAGCTGTTGTGCCTCCATTGTAGGTAGGTGGTATTTCTAAATACAGATCTCCCAGTCAAATCAAGATTTTGCACCTTAGGATTTAAGCTCTATGTCCATGCACACTCTCTGCCTCTACTAGTTCTGTAGCAGATAACATTTTCTAGTACAGGAACCCCAGAGATGTGTGCAAGATCATCCCAAAACAGCACCTGTAGGAATAAATTAAATGTAGAAAGAATACACTGGACTTTGCTATGGATCTGAAAGAATATTATGTCACGATGTGGCAAAACACGGTTTCTTTTTCTTTGAAAGGAACATATGAAAGGTATCTGCTTTTGAAAACCAAAGAATCTTTAACCTTAAGCTGACCACTTCCTGTTTCTGTAAAATTGTCACAGACTGGTGACAAAATTTAACCATCACAGAAGTCATTAATACTTCACTGTGATTTCTAGAAGTACCTGCAATTTTTATTTTTATTTTTATTTTTATTTTTATTTTATTTTTATTTTTATTTTTATTTTTATTTTTATTTTTATTTTTATTTTTATTTTTATTTTTATTTTTATTTTTATTTTTATTTTTATTATTTATTTTTTAAAAATTTTTATTTTTATTTTTATTTTTATTTTTACTCTTTCTATTTCTATTTCATTTTGATTTCAATTTCCATTTCCATTTCTATTTAATTTCTATTTTTATTTCTATTTTTTATAAGTAATAAAAGCTATAGGGTGGGACTAGTATTCTACCTCTCTAATGGAACTGTTTTGAAAAAGCTGGTTATAACTAGCAGGAAATTTGGGGTAAAAATTTTTCTTTACCCTCTAATTTCATAGAATCATAGAATGGCTTGGGTTGGTAGGGACCTTAGAGGTCATCTAACTCCAACCCCCCTGCCATAGACAAGGATGACACCCACTAGAACAGGTTGGCCAAGGCCCCTTCCAGCCTGGCATTGAACACCTCCAGGGATGGGGCATCCACAACTTCTCTGGGCAACCTGCTCCAGTGACTCACTACCCTACTACATTGAAGAAATTCCTCCTAATGTTTAATCTAAACTTACCCTCTCTTAGTTTAAGACCATTTCCCCTTGTTCTATCATTATCTACCTGAGTAAAGTCCTTCTCCATCTTTTTTATAAGACCCCTTTAAGTACTGAAAGGCCACAGAGAGGTCTCCCTAGAGCCTTCTCTTCTCCAGGCTGAACATCCCCAGCTCTCTCGGCCTTTCTTCACAGAAGAAGGTGCTCCATCCCTCTGATCATCTTTGCAGCCCTCCTCTGGACTCTCTGTAACAGGTCCATATATTTATTGTATATTATATATATATATAATATATATTATTGTGCTGGGGGCCCCAAACTTGGACACAGTACTCCAGGTGGTGCTTCACGAGGGCAGAGTAGAGGGGGACAATCACCGCTCTCGACCTGCTGGTCATTCCTCTTTTGGTGCAACTCAGGATGCAGTTGGCCTTCTGGGCTGCAAGCACACACTGCTGCCTCATGTTGAGCCTTTCGTCAACCAGAACCCCCAAGTACCTCTGCAGGGCTGCTCTCAAGGAGTTCTTCTCCCAGACTATACTCCTGTCTGGGGTTGTCCTGACCCAGGTGCAGCACCTCGCACTTGGACTTGTTGAAGCTCATACGGTTCACATGGTCACACTTCTCCAGCCTGCCTAGGTCCCTTAGAATGTAATCTCTTCCTTCTTTGGTATCAACTGCACCACTCAGCTTGGTGTTGTCTGCAAACTTGCTGAGGGTGTACTCAATCCCACTGTCTATCTTATTAATGAAGATATTGAAAAGCACCAGTCCCAGGACAGACCCCTGAGGGGCATTGCTCGTCACCGGCCTCCACCTGGACATAGAACCATTGGACATTGACCACTGCTCTCTGGGTACAGCCATTGAGCCAATTCCTTATCCACTGAATGGTCCGCCCTGCAAATCCATATCTTTCCAATTTAGAAGTAGGATGTCATGTGGGAGTGTGTCAAAAGTCCAAGTAGATATCAGTCACTTTTCCCTTGTCAACTGATGCAGTTACTCTATCACAGAAGGCCACCAGACTGGTCAGGTACAATTTGCCTTTGGTGAAACCATGCTGGCTGTCTTGAATCACGTCCTTCTTTTGTACGTGCTTTAACATTGCTTCCAGGAGGATCTGTTCCATGATCTTGCCAGGCACAGAAGTGAGGGTCACTGGTCTGTAGTTCCTTGGGTCTTCCTTTCTACCCTTTTTGAAAATGTGAGTGATGCTTCCCTTTTTCCAGGCACCGTGGACTTCGCCTGACTGCCATGATTTTTCAAATATGATGAAGAGTGTCTTGGTGACTACATCAACCAATTCCCTCAGGACCCTGGGATGCATGTCATCAGGCCCCATAAACTTGTAGTTGTTGAGCTGCATCAAGAGGTCCCAAACTTGATCTTTACTTACAGTTGTAGGGACTCTACTCTCCTAGCCCCCACCTAGAGGTTTGGGAACTTGAGAGATTTGGGAAACCTGACCACCAATGAAGACTGAGGCAAAAAAATTGTTAAGTACCTCTGCCTTACCCATGTCTGTTTTTACCAGTTCTGTGTCTTCATTTTTCAGAGGTGGTACACTCTCCTTAGACTTCCTTTTGTGGAATGTACCCATAGAATCCCTTCTTGTTATTCTTTGCATCCGTCACCAAATTTAGTTCTGTCGGTGCCTTGGTTTTCCTGATCCCATCCCTGCACATCTGGACAGCATTTCTGTACTCTTCCCAGGGCACATGGCCCTGTTTCCACTGTCTGTGCATTTTCTTCTTTTGCCTAATTTCATCCTTGCCCATAATTTTAAAGATAATCTTGAAATAAAAAATGTCTGAAAATTTTCCTCTTCTGACAGAGAAAAGAGCCCCACTATTAACCAGAACATTCAATTATCTGCAAATATCGTGTACATGCACATACAGTGAAAGATCAAAAAGTCTCACTCTCTAAAACATTAATAGAAACTGAACTGAATAATTACTTATATAGAAAACATAGATGTATATAATAATGTTTTTGATTTCAGTTTTTCATAACACTGTCATTCAAAAAAAAAATCTAAAAATATGCATAGATCTATGAGCACTTAGCTACTGTTTAAGCACTTAGGTGAAGTACATGTTTCCAGGAATGGGTAGATTTTTGCTTATTTAAATTTTTGATTTTGTCACCACAGTTATCAGTGATAATTTCATGGACCGTGACATCATCCAGTTGTGTTGGACAAAGAAGTTTTCACCTCCAACCCTTTCCCCTCCCAGAAGAATCTACCCCTTGACCTGCCAGCTGAATTCACCTGCCTCAGTCAAAAGGAGCAAAGTTACTGAGGAACCGGTATTTGTACTGTGTAAAGAAACAAACCCCATTTTGTCTGAAACAGAAAAAAATGTGAGCTTCATCAGCAGAATAAAGGTTTTTACCTTGGGAGGTACTGTGCTGCCAGTGATGCTGTTAACCTAACTCAGCCTTTCTAATTTTGTCCCTACGGTTACAAGTCACCTGGAACTGGATCTTTGCAAGAGCACCGTGCTTAAACGAGTGATCCTAGATTTCTCTAAGTGAACAACCAGAGACAAACAAATGTGGTATCAAGATAGAAATCCTGGTGTGGGAAAGAGAAATATGGGCCAAAAAGAAAGTAAGTCAGACCTGTGGAAGATATCAATATAGTCTTTCCTTTGAAGGGTTCAAACACTGAAAATGAAAAGTTAAAACACCCATCCAAAGTTTAAATGTTCACATATTTCAGAGACTTTTGGGGGGTATTTTTCTCAGTCACAGTATACAAATTTACAGGACTTGGTGTATCTAATTAGTCATGCAAAAACATGGACATTAAAAGCAATACCTAGAACCAGTGAGCTTTACAGCCCACATGACTGGACTGCAGACATCTCCAGGCAAAAAGTGGGAAATGTGGAAGAAATACTGGGCATACTTTAAGATGATAGGGAATACCTGTTAAGCAGAACACAATTACATATTCTTATTTCAGCCAGGAGTCTGGAATTAACCCTGAGCTACCTGGGAAATGTAGAGTCTGTTAATAACAACAAGTAATTGGCACCTGAAGTTTTACACCTCCTCTGCTTTTGTATCCCCTGACATCATTTGGCTATCTGTGTTTTGGGGAGCTTCTCAGTTTTTGTCCTCAATCAGATGCCATTGCAGCTGTATCCTTTATGTTTCTAGCCTTTTATCCAGGGAACAGATACAAGAAATAAAGCAAATAAAGGACAGTTTAATAGACTTATTTTCCTACTCTGATTACTAACACACTCTTGCCTTCTCTTCTTTTGCCCCCTCCCGTGAGCTTTTCTAAGCAATTCTCTTGACCCATCCCTGCAAATGGTTCTATTTGCAGTAAGTATCCAGAACTCTTGTCACTTGACTGTTTTCTTGGCTCTTGCTGTTTCACAGCTCAGCTCTCCCAGCTGTACTTAGCAATAGAGGAAACTAAGGCCCAGAGAGACCCTAACATTATGGTTTTGGAAAAATACAGATTCTTCAAGACTTTGTTCCTAGGCACAGCATACTAACTCACAAGATAACCCAGAAAACACTAAACTAGTTCACCTGCTGCCACGTTATAGTATCAGCTCTGATGCCTACCACCAGGTGATACACAACTGTCATCATGCTGATGACTGAGGATAGATCATCCAAGACAAGACAGATGTTTGTGCTTTTTTCAGTGTTGCACTGGCTGGTCTACATGCCAGGGATTGAGAATGTTTTTATCGGTCTTCCTAACCCATATTTATACCCACTTTGTGCTCTGTGACTCAACTATGAAGAGTACTTCCATCTAATTTGATTTCCTTTTATGATAAGATCACCCATCTAGTCAACCAAGGGAAACCAGCTGATGTGATCTTTTTGGACTTCAGCAAAGCTTTTGACATGGTTTCCCATAGGATCCTACTGGACAAAATGTCCAACATACAACTTAACAAAAACATCATACAATGGGTGAGCAATAAGCTGACGGGCAGGGCTCAAAGGGTTGTGGTAAATGGGGCCAAATCTGACTGGTGGATGGTCACTAGTGGGGTCCCTCAAGGCTCCATTTTAGGGCCAGTCCTCTTCAATATTTTTATAAATGATTTGGATGTAGGACTAGAAGGTGTTTTGAGCAAATTTGCCGACGACACCAAACTTGAAGGAGTTGTGGACTCGGATGAGGGTGGAAAGGCCTTGCAGAGAGATCTGGACAGATTGGAGAGCTGGGCGATCACCAACCACATGAAGTTTGACAAAAGCAAGTGCCAGGTCCTGCACCTGGGACGGGGCAACCCTGGCTATACATACAGACGGGCGACGAGACGCTGCAGAGCAGCCCCGCAGAGAGGGATCTGCGGGTTGTGGTTGACAGCAAGTTGAATATGAGCCAGCAGTGCGCCCTGGCAGCCAGGAGGGCCAACCACATCCTGGGATGCATCAAGCACGGCATTGCTAGTCGGTTGAGGAAAGTGATTGTCCCGCTCTACTCTGCGCTGGTGCGGTCTCACCTCGAGTACTGTGTGCAGTTCTGGGCACCACAGTACAAAAAGGACATTAAACTGTTGGAGAGTGTCCAGAGGAGGGCGACGAAGATGGTGAAGGTCCTAGAGGGGAAGATATATGAGGAGCAGCTGAGGTCACTGGGCCTGTTCAGCTTGGAAAAGAGGAGGCTGAGGGGGGACCTCATCGCAGTCTACAACTTCCTCGCGAGGGGGAGTGGAGAGGCAGGTGACCTATTCTCCGTTATCACCAGTGACAGGACTCGCGGGAACAGTGTTAAGCTGAGGCAGGGGAAGTTTAGGCTGGACATCAGGAAGAGGTTCTTCACCGAAAGAGTGGTTGCACACTGGAACAGGCTCCCCAGTGAAGTAGTCACTGCAGCAAGCCTGTCTGAATTTAGGAAGAGATTGGACTGTGCACTTAGTCACGTGGTCTAAACTTTTGGGTAGACCTGTGCGGTGCCAGGAGTTGGACTTGATGATCCTTATGGGTCCCTTCCAACTCAGGATATTCTATTATTCTATGATTCTATGACTTTCACTGGGAGAGGGGAAGACTGGTAAGACCATTGCCAGGTTTTTGAAACTGAAGACGCCATACTACTATTAACTGCAAACTCCCCTACTTAATACTATCAGTAAATGTGAATATGTGCTGCAAAGTCCAAAACATGTCTAAAGCTGCCAGTGCTGCCTTTCTATTCTTACACCAACACTTGCAAACATTCAGGTGAAGCGTTCTCACAGACCTTTGAAGCTATGCAGCTCACTGTAGGATTATTATGCTCCCCCTGTGGATGACACTGTTATCTGTGAAATCCCTGCTTGGCTCCTTTGTTCTTCCTTGCTCCTCCTGGTGGGCAAGACCAGCAGCATCTTGCCAGTGCTGCAAGAATTTCCAAGGTGTGTGGAGGAAATATTGAGTGACCAGAACAACAGTAGGTTTCCATGGCACTTTGTCCCACGTTTAGAACATCGTGATTCAGAAGCCTCATCCTGCATCACTTTCCAGGAGAAGGTTCATCTAATTAATGAAACTAATTAAATGCCCAACACATTTCTGAGTTAGACAGCTGTTCCTTTTTAATTTACACAAAATTAATAAAGTGATTGTGTGGGCACTTGAAATGATCAGACTTTTTTTCCCCACCTGACAGCTTGATAGTGTTATTTTAAGGCACATTCCTATCCTGCAGACAGATTAACTTGTAAGGGTTGAGGTGCTGGGTGATTGTCCTGGTTTTGGCTGGGATAGAGCTATTTTTCTTCAAAGAGGCTTGTATGATGTTTTGTTTTGGAATTATGATGAAAATAGTGATTATAGTAAACTGATGTATTAGTTGTTTTTAGTTGTTACACAGCATCAATGTCTTTCCTGCTTCTCATGCTGCCCTGCCAGCAAGGAGACTGGAAGCACATGAAAAGCTGGGAGGGGACACAGACAGGACAGCTGACTCCAGTTGATCATGGAAATATTCCACACCTTGCGACATCATGCTCAGCTATAAAAGCTGGGGGGAGAAAAAAAGCAAGGGGGGATATTTGGAGAGATGGTATTTGTCTTCTGAAGAAGCTGTTAAGTGCGATGAGCCCTGCTTTCCTGGAAATGGCTAAACATCTGCCTGCTGATGGGAAGTAGGGGATAAATTCCTCATTTTACTGTGCTTGCACACATAGCTTTGCTTTACCTAGTTAACTGTCTATCTCAACCCACAAGTTTTCTCACTTTTACCTTTCCAATTCCTTCCTCCATCCCACCTGGGTGGAGAGAGTGAGCGGCTGTGTGATGCTTAGCTGCCTACTGCAGTCAAACCACAACAGACGGCTGCTGAGAACTTTTTCACTCAGAACATGTCAAATGACTCAATGGAATATAGATCTGCAATAGCCTGAATCTGATAATTTCGCAGACTGAAGACGCTGAATATCTGCTTATAAACCTGGAATCAGCAAGAGATAAATAAACTTACTGCTTGAAGAGGAGGGCGGAATGGGGACAGGGAGGAGGCAGAATGATGTTTCAGTCCTGCTTGTGGAGGTCCATTTTTCTCTACCAGAATCTTGCATAGAAGGGGATGTGCAGTTTCATGGTTTTCACACAGTGAAATGCTTTTGACTGTGTTAGCAGGGAGAACCCTCACTGCGGCCTCCTTACTATGGAAGAATTTCTTCCAGAAATCTGTTCAAAGGTACAACAAGGATGTGACTCTGTCATCTTGATATCCTTACCAGCTCCCAAGACTGTGAATCAAAATAAGAGAACAGAGTTCATCCATTTTTCTCCTGCAGTAACTTGCAATTCCTCCAATATATTTTTCTCCTTTCTGCACGTCAGGCAGAGCACAGCTTGCTGCTCTTGCTGCTGACACAGATCCAGCATGAGCTGGAGGGCATATAATCAGAGGTTTATCTTCAGGTCTGCAGTCATATAGCTCCTCATAGATGTCAAGGACATTTGTTCCTCCTGCCTTCATGGCTTGACAAAAAGAATATCAGAAGAGCAATTCTTCCAGAGAAAATGCCCAGCAACTTCTGCTATGCAGCAGTGTCACTTGTAGACTTTGCAGACATGGCATAGGAAACCTGTCATCAATTTTTCACACTCAGCATTCAACAGAGAGAGGCAGTGCACCCTGCATGGTGCTTGGAAGGTCTCTTGAAAAGGGGCAAAAAAATCACAGAAGCCCTCAAGCTTCTTGGGACATTTTCATTTAACTCCTACTTCTGAGGATGTAGAAGGGCAGTGTTGTTGTTGTTGTTGTTGTTGTTATTATTATTATTATTATTTTTCCCCACAGCCTCCAAATTTCTCTAATTCAGTAGAAGATATATCAGGAGCCTTGCAGATCCCTTAGTTAGTTTTTGTCAGACAAATACATTTATTCCAGTCTTTATAATCAATGTGTTGAATTTAGTGAGAATTGCCAGGAGAATAAACTTGTACTTGCACTTCTAAGTGAATACATCATAATTTAGCTGTATATTAACTAACCTGTGAAGAGTTGTCATTCTATCCACATTACCACATTGTTTCTCATATTCACCTCTTATTGTAGTTTGTCTCAGGGCAAGCTCCAAAGGAACCAGAAATAGGCCCAGCAGGTGCCAGCCACTCTCAAGCACACACTTGCTGCCTTTGCCCAGAGAACACACTTGTGTGAATTTATAATAGGGGGTGAGAAGGGCAAGGGAACTTTACATCTCCCCCAGTTAAATTCTTACTTCTACTTGTCTGCCTCCTGCTCCTATGTGTTAAGCATAGGCTATGCATATGTGCCATGTCCCACTCCACTGCCTGCCTTGCAGTCTTGCACAAGAAGGCATCCTCTGCCACATATCCCAGCCTTGCTATCATCTATCACCTGAACCAATATGGGGCATTGTACAGTACAAAGGGAAAAACTCTGAACTATGCTGAATCTAATCTAAATGTTTGACTTGACACTGCCAGTTCTTGTTCAGATGGGTTATATGTATATATATATATTATATATTTCACATGAACAATCTCACTAGGTTCAGCAAGACAGAACAATAGTAGAAAGACAGAATGGAGAAAAAGATATTCAAAGGAGTAATGTTTGTTATTACATTAGAGTGACTTGGGTTCTTTAGTATTCAAAAGCTTGAGCATTACCCTTAGCGGAAAGGAGGGGATTGCAAGCCAGAGCTGATGCATAGTGGTGGTGACTGTAGGTCAAAGTCAAATGGCAAGTGACAGGCAAAAGGCATCCATACCCCTTATACTTTGAAGAGGTATGTATTTCTGGAGGACAGATACTTGCTACTTGGTTCAATTCATTATCACAAGAAGCTCCACAGTAAAACAAGATGTAAACTTGATGCCATTAGCTAGCTATGAAAAGACATGACTGATAAAGGACAGATTATTTTTGCATTCAAGGTCAAGTTGCATTTAAAGAGCTGTTCTGCAGACACAGTGGAAAATTACGGAAACAGATTTTATTTTATTTTATTTTATTTTATTTTATTTTATTTTATTTTATTTTATTTTATTTTATTTTATTTTATTTTATGTTATTTATTTTATTTTATTTTATTTATTTAATTTTTTTGGGCCACTTCAGCCTTTTCAGCTCTACAGAAAAACTGGAAAGGTAAAAAATCTCGTGACTGTACTCTCATTCTGTTAGCATTCTGGGCTCATGTTACAGGTTTGCTGTTTTCTTTATAATTATTTTAAAGGATGAGTTTTGTGCGATGTGGAACATGGAGGTTTGTCCATGCTGAAGGTTCAACCTTTGTTCTTTCATGATGCATGAGTGGCAAGCTTAGCACTCAGCCCCTGCACAGGCACAGAAGTATTTCTAAACACTAACCTGAGAGGCTTTCTCTCAGAAAGATGTGTTCAGCCTCCCTGCTCTCCCAGTCCTTGGCCTTTCAGCTGAGACTGCCAACAAATTATTGCTGAACACTTGCCAGACAGCAGTAACTTTCAGTCCCTAGTTTATAATAATGCAAAATCGGTATTCTGCTGTCAACCCCTGGTTTATAATAATGCAAAATCGGTGTTCTGTTGCTGGGAATGTCTTATTCACTATGTGCCACATCCAAATCACTTGAATGTGAAGCTGTGGTGATGCACATCAGCTAATCTGCCAGAAATTGCCTCATAAAGGTGCAATTTGCCATACTGGTAACATGTAATTTATGAACTCTCCTTTTCAGACCCAAATGTAGGTTGGCTTATTCTGTAGAGGTTTAGAAAGATAAACTCTCAACCAGCAATAAAATTAAAAGGGAAATAGGCACCTAATTCTATATGGCACCACTGAAAATTCCCATCTGTTATTGCTTAAACAATATGTCTTCATAAATATAAAATGGATTCAAATAGCTTGTGCTCGCTCTCTCTCTCACTGTCTTCATCTCCTCCTCCCCCCCCCCCCCCCCCCCTCCCCCCCGCAATTTTTCTCTCTCATGGTCTATTAACGTACTTTCTGGAAAAATGGAGGGATGATATCCAGGGTCAGGACTGACCTTATCCACTCGCGCAGTAGAGATTCTGTTCCCACTCCCACCAGCGTCCTTTAGCATACATTCAATTAACCTCTGTTAAGAAATGGGTATGCAGCAGTGTGTAGGCAGCTGAAAAGCTCCTTTAGTTGTTTTGCATTCTGGCATCAAATGAGGATAAATACAGGGCATGACCTGACCCTCTAGGGCACTGGCCTAAATCTAGTAACATACAAACTGGAATTTTTGTGCATTTGTAGCTGACTCTGACACCTGAATTCTTAAAAAATAGTTCACTGACTAATAGGATTTCCCAACATTATTTAACATGTGTGTGGTCATGCACATGTACACATTCACATACATGCTGTATTGTATTTTGTTTGAAACTTGTAAATGTTTTTATGTGAAAAAAAAAAAACAACAACAACAATATCAAACTTTGATATAAAAATCTGTAACAAGTATCATGGAAATATGTAGTGGTCTGGATTACACTTATCCCTGTAGTAAATCATTTGACTTCAGTGACCCTCTGTAAAGGGAAGGTGAGACACTTATGAATTATAGATATACCTGTTACTTTATATCTACTTGTAAATATTTGCTTAAAATGATTTAACATATGATTTTGTTTTATAATTTGTAGAAATGGCTTCATACAGAAGTTTCTGGTTATAAAAGTTATCCAAACTTATTAATCTTTTTATGTCTATAGCTTTCCCAGGCATGTGTAATGTGATTGCTTCCCTGTAAGTTGCACTCTTACTATATAATGGGAAAATAGTTTTGGTGTTCCCTCATAATCATATGGGGAACATTTTACAATATGTAATACACAGGGCACATCTCTCTGTGGAAACAAAACCACATACCTCAGTTCATGACCCAGTACACTGTCGATGGGTCTGGTATGACCTGAAATGCTATACATTTAGGGTTGTAACATTCCTGTTTAGTTAAAATAAGTCTGCTGGTTTGAGGGCAAGCATGCTTTGAAAACACTGGTGACAAATGGATTAAACAGCACATACCAAGATTCTTTGTCTTTTCTTGTCCTTTGCTAGCTCTGTCTCAATATTGTTAAACTGGTTTAAATATGGGAGGAAAATCAGGCTTACTGTAGTCCCTTAAAACAATATAACAACTGTATTGGGCAAACCCAGGAATACACATGTAATAACAACAACAACAGTGTTTGTACAGCATTAAGCTTTACATCAGCCTGTATTGGTTTTCAAATATTAGCACTTCCAACAGGCTAGATTCCCCACTGATTGTAGTGTAATGAAGTTTACATAAAGCAGGAAGTTAAATTTATTTCCATACCAAAAGAAAGTGGGTTGAGAAAAATGTAAAGTCACTAAAATAATAATGAAACAGAATGGGTGGAAGAACAGCCCCCTGCAGCAGGCCATGTTAATTACCCTTGCAGCTGGGAGATCAATTTGCATATATATTCTTTGAAGCCTGTCAGGTATGAATTGAACCACTGAACTGTTACATTTGATAATCTAGCTCTCCAAAGCATTTTTGCTAAAGATGTTACGTTTTCTAGAACTAGTTATTTTTCTATGTCAGAGTAAAGAGCTGTACTTAATTTGTTCCCGTATAAACAATTCTGTGTTTGTGACTTCTTGGAGTGCCAGGTTAGCAATGCAACCTCATCAAAAGCGTCGGTACCACTGATTAAACACAAAAAGATATATCAAATAGCCTTGACAACCAGTGAAAGCAAGGAAATTAAAACTTTAAGCTAGTGGTGACAAGCATGACTCAGGGGATGTTTAATGAGATATAGAGCTGTTCAGCTCTAGGACACATATCCCATTTTTTTTTTTTTTCTGTACTACCGATGACAAAATTTTTGCCTTCTGATGTCTGCTTCATGACCTGATCGAACCTGGTGTGTGGTCCCAGGAACTTCACAAGTTCATTTGTTTTGCTTCATCTGTTACTATAGCATCTTCATGCCCATGCTGCAAAATTGCTTACAGTGGACAGTAGGATTTTACTACCTGTTGGCAGCTGTTTCAAGAGAACATCTGAGATACAGAGCTCCTGCAAAACCTGCCTCTCAGCCTGAGTAATCCAGTGTTGTTCTACTGAAACCAGTAGAGCGCATGGCTTCCATGGAACAAAACTGGTGAGAAGGGAGAAACTGTGGATGAAAAATAATTTTACACAGGAACAGGGTATAAAGTAAAGTTTTCTTGCTCTGCTTTAACAAAACTGAGAACTATGTGCAACAAACTTCATATAACTCACTTCACTTTTCCTGAAGCCTATTTTTTTTTGCTGTCGTTAAATAGTAACAGTAGCTTATGTGAGATTCAGAAAAGCATATGACAATTAACATATTCTTTTGCATTCATTGGAACACAAATGAAACCTGACTCATCAGAAATTTCTCAGCACTGGACCTAGAGTAGTGTTTTTCAATAATCGTGATAACTTAGCAGCATGGTTTAAACTTAGTAGCATGGTTTAGTGGTGGACTTGTCAGTACTAGGTTAAAGGTTGGACTAGATGATCTTAGAGGTCTTCTCCAACCTGAATGATTCTATGATTCTGTGGTAAAATTCATGTAGGACAAATGATCAGTTGATAGTAATCAACAGCCATAGAAACACCATTTAAAAAAAAAAAAAGAAAGAAAAAAAGAAAAAAGAATGCATAACAGTCTGTTGCCAGATCTGGTGGGAGGAACTTGGACTGATCCTTTTCATTCTTTCACTTTGGAACTAATGACACTGCTACTTACTTTTCTTAGGTTGCTTCTTTGTACGGTTGCCTTAGTTTCTTGCTACTTTGGGGGCAATTTTTTATAAAGAAGTCTCTCCATGTCTCTCCTGTCTTCACTGACATAACAAACCATTCTAGGTGATTATTGGTTTCCCATTTCTGATTGGGAAGAATTAGACTGTTCACGAATGGTCAGGGCAGGACATGAAAGAAGGTAATTGGACTGTACTGTTAATTAGTGTTTGCTTTGAATTAATAGTCCTAAACCTCCATCACCTATTTCACAGATCATCTATATGACTTCTTTTTCTTAATATTTTGTGATTGTTATTGTTGCAAAATTTAAGCATGGTTGAACTCAAAGCCAACTTCTACAGTACTTGGTGAAACATAGATTTGCGGGTTAACAAATCTGTTTCATGCAGCTTGTTATTAACAGTTGGAGAAGTTCAGTTACATTTCCTCCCTTCATTAACTATGTGGACATCACTGGGCAAACTGGAGATTTGGGGCTTTCTGAGGAGCTAACATTGGAAAGAGAAGTTGATATCCTGGTCCCATGGAAAGCTAGATGGAATTGTATGTCTGTGGTAGACAACTTAAAACAAAACTTACCCAAAGTAAACTAGGAATCAGAATCAATTTATCTGCCAGTGAGAAATGGCAGGATAACAAATCAAATAATGGAGTTGTCTTTGAAGAGAGTGAGAAGCTTTTCTTATTATTTATACCTTTTTACATTAGCATTGCACTATTTCCCCACTTGCATGCAGCCTTTCAAAATAAAGAGTGATATATTTTTAATACTCTAATATAACAAATCTTTTGCACAAAAGGTGTTTATTTAATGATCATATATTAAAGATAAGTATATTCCTTTCTTTTCTTCACAAATAAAATTTTCCCAAACTAAAAAGAACTGTAGGTAGTTATAATGCAAATGCCTAGAAATATAAACTCCTTCTGTACTATCTGAACCTCTTTGAGATTTAATAATCTTATATTCCTTCATGAAAAGTGCAAAGACTGTAGCACAAGCAAGGTGTTCAATCTGTAACTGAAAGAGGAAGCTTTGTGCAGTAGAAGTTTATAATGGAAATGTAGGTAACTATAAACACTAAAATTTAAAACTAAAATTTAATTTAATTTAATTTAAATTTAAATCAGTTCAGTGAATGCAATCATCCATGTAGGACATCTAACATTTAGAATTCTGTAGTCATTTTTTGGACCCAATTTCCTTTATTTTATTAGGAATAAAAACATGAAAAACAGAATGAAAGTAGAGGAAAATGGGACATACACAAAAACAAACAAACAACAAAAACAACAACAAAAAAACCACTGGTGTTGTATTAAATAGTCTTTTAGAAATTCTCATTGTTTATTCATTTTTTAGAGATACT